>NC_135320.1:8829330-11229330 GCF_048772815.1 Callospermophilus lateralis
ACAAACAAAAACAAAACAAAACGACAACACTGACTGACTTTGCATTGTGATACATAAAACAGTAATTGAAAATCACACAAATAAATTTCCAGAGCCTTATTCTGCATAGATGGTGACCTTGGAACAATCAGTCATCTCTCAAACATGGTGTACTCATCTGTTAGATAAGAGATCTTCCAATCAGGACCCAAGATAGTGTAAAGATAAAAATAAAGTAAATAATGAATCAAGAATACTTCCTGAGACAGAAGGCTCTTGATTTCTGGTATCAAGTGTTATCATCCATGCTTTTGTTTGGTGATGCAGAGTTAATGTTGGAGAATATAACTCCATAGTTTCTTTCTTTTTATTTTATTTTATTTGTTTTTTTTTAGATATGCATGATGATAGAAAATATTTGGGCATATTATAAATACATGGAGTATAACTCATCGTATTTAAAATAGAATCCTATTTTTGTGGTTATATGTAATGAAGTCACTCTGGTCATGTGTTCAAATACAAAGATAAGGAAGTTATGTCCAAATCCATAGTTCATTTCTGTCACTTCTACCTATAATTGCATAGACTTCAGTGTTTTCAAGTTTTTTTTTTCTTATTGGTTTTATTGATGTTGAATTCTCATAAACGTGCCTATCAAAAAATAATTTAAGTAGTGACATTTACAATGCTGTGGTATAATTACCACAATTACCTTGTTTTAAGCATTTTAATCACCAAAAATAAACCATGTAATCTGTTAATCAACCACTCACTTACATACCTTCCAAGCCCTGGCAATCAACTCTCTCCTTTCTAACTCTATGATTTCCAATTTTGGGATATTAAATATAAATGTAGTAATAGCATAGGTGAAATTTCATGTTTGATTTTGTTTACTTTTCTTAATATTTTTGACATTTGTCTACATGGTCAGCTGTATCAAAACTTCATTTTTATGGCAGAGTAATATTGAAGCATATATATATATATATATATATATATATATATATACATATACATATACATATATGTATATATTTATATCAATGTATCTATATGTATATGTGCTTAATCAGACATGGATACATATAAATACATAGACTCATTTGTTTATCAATCTTGATGGAAATTTGGATTTTCATATATTTCCTAGTGGACATGGTGATGCCATTGATATTCATGTTCAAGTGTTTTAATATCTGTTTTCAGTTCATTTGGAAATATAGCTAGGAACAAAACTGGTAAGTCATTTGGTAATTCTATGTTTAAAATTTTAGCAATCATCAATTATATTCCTATACCTACTATACCATTTTATATATTTAACAGAAGTTGGGGTAGCTTCCAATTGTTTCACATGGTGCCCAACACTTTTATTTTTAACATAATGAAGGCATTATCTTGTTCATAAAGAACGCTTTAATGTTATTTGTTGGATTTCTGTTGTTCAGGTTCTTGTTGTAGTAGTTTTGGTATAAGAAAAGAACCTTAAGGTGGTCCACCAATGAGATTCATCTCTTGCCTCTTTTGTTCACAAAGTCTCACTAAGTTACCCAAGGTTCCCACAGACTTGCAATACTCCTGCAGACTCCTGAGTAGTTTTGATATGAGCATGCATATATTAATAGACAAAAAAGAAAGAAAAGCATCAATATTTCTCTAATAGAATTTCATTGAAAGAGGTATCAGGAACTGTGATGCAGGAAGAGAAAGAAAAATCCACTTTTTATCAGAGGCTGTACTTTTGTCCAACCATGAAAATCAGTTGCCTTAGTTTACTCTATGTTGTCTCCTTCTCAGAAATGTCATATTAATTGAAATTAAAAAATACCCTTTGCACCTTATTCTAATGAAATCTTCTTTTACACAGAAAATCTTAATTAAGCTTCCCTACAAATATTCACCATAATTGTTTTATGACTATGAGCAAAAGAAAATACAAAAGAGTTCAATGTAGTTAAGCTTCCTATTTCCTGTTGCTCTATCTTACTTTACCATGAGCCTGAAAGAGATCAATGTATCAGATGCTGAACACCTCTTTACTCTTTTTTTCACAAGATTTTTGAGCTACCTATTATTGTAATGATATAATATACTTTCTGAAATTTCTTCAAGTGGGAAGTGTATTTGAAAAAGTGTGTTTTTATTGTAACAGAGTCTTTGTCTTTGGGCCAGAGATATTCACAGGGATATTTATATTTCAAAGACTAATTGGGCTCCATTGTAATGGTTCAAAAAGTTAGGGGAAAAAAGAGGGGTAAAAGAAACTCTTTCTTTCTCAGGTACTGATTCTTGAAAAACACCTGTTTTTGAGGTGTTAATTTACCCAGAACAGTGAAAAAATTCTGTTATGATGGGAAATTCTGTAGATTTTGAACCTCTGAGTACCTCTCCCTATACACTGGGTTTGAAGTACTAAAACATCCTGAAAATGGTCTTTAGGCCAATTGATTGATTAAAAAGTTTTTTCTCTGAACCTGGCTGCTGCCAAATAAATCTCCTTTCTGTTACTCCTCTGGTGTCTGGCCTTGTCTCATTTCACTACACTGGCTTCTTTTACTTAGGAAAATTCATTTGAATATTATTTTGGTTGTTGAGCTAATTAATAGGCTACTCTTTTCTTGTTGAATTGATTTTTTTTGAAAATACATATACTTCTCCATTAATTTGCTAAAGATTTTTTAGCAAATTTGCTATATTTCCATATGTTCCATATATTAATGTTACATTTAGCATTAATTTGTTATATATCCTCCAATTTAAATTGTTGTTGAATAAATCTGCTGTGAATATTTGCATATGTAAAAGTGGCTTGCCCCATGCTTGGAATATAACCCTTGTCACACTACCACTGAGGCTTTTAAAAAAAGAAAAGAGAAAAAGGACATTCTCTCTCTCTCTCTCTCTCTCTCTCTCTCTCTCTCTCTCTCTCTCTCTCTCTCTCTCCTGTTTCATAACTAGGAACTATATCACCTTTTCCCATCCATGAATCAGACAGCTTTGAGAACACATCTACCAAAGGAACCAAATAATTCAGACATCAAAGATGGCCCCAGGAGATCTAAGGAATAGATATCTCCCAAATTAACAAGTGAACAGTTTACTTTTCTTTACAGGGAGTACCTGGCAGGTAGTCTTTGAATAGCTTATTTTGAAAATATTCTTTGTTCTACCAGGAATGGTGACTCATGCCTATAATTCCAGTGGCTCAGGAAGATGAGGCAGGAGGATTGAGTTCAAAGCTAGCCTCAGCAAAAGCAAGGTGCTAAGCAATTCAGTGAGACTCTGTATCTTAATAAAAATTTAAAATTGAACTGGGAATGTTGTTCAGTGGTTTAATGCCTCTGAGTTCAATCCCCACTTGGCACACACACACACATACACACACGCACACACACACACAC
The DNA here is from genome assembly GCF_048772815.1 of Callospermophilus lateralis. Lineage (NCBI taxonomy): Eukaryota > Metazoa > Chordata > Mammalia > Rodentia > Sciuridae > Callospermophilus > Callospermophilus lateralis. The sequence goes on from NC_135320.1 coordinate 8,832,717, forward strand.
ACACACACACACACAAGATTCTATTACCTCGGATGAGCAGAATCAAAGCGTCTACAAATGGAGTCCTCTGTGCTTCTTCTTTAGTAGCAAAGCAATAATATACCTGCTTTGCCTTTTTTTTCAAAACCATGTCCTCCTTATTAAATTGGCATCAGGGAGAAGGATCAAAGTTTGGTAGCATATACACCATTTCTGTAGGCATCAGTTTACAAATAATGAGGATAAACTGTGGAAGTGTGATCACTGCATCATATATTAACTTTATTAAGGATAAAAAATGCAGTGCTTCTTTCCCAGAAGACTGTGTTGGAATCCAAGCAACAATCATAAAAAAATTCCTCTGCTCCACAACAAATCAGTATTGTTACTATTGGGTTTTGTGTGAATGTGTGCCATTTATTAGTGGCTTGAGGAATCTAGTATTAATTTTAATTTTATTTTTCATTTGACAGGTGCTGTTTAGCATCTTTACAGATGTTTTCATGCTCTTTCTAGAGATTATTTTGTGAAGGGTCTTTTCATGTTTTCTTCTCTTCTATACTTGTCATTTACTGGAACTCTTGTGGCACAGCATCCCACCACTTCATCTAATTGGACATGATCATTAATTGAAGAATTACTATTGTGTCTTTTGATTATTTCATTATTTAGAAGATAAATTTGTACAACTTTTCTACAAGTTACCTGAACCAGTTCTCAATTTTCAGTTGCTTATTACATCATAATTTTAAATCCAAAATTACCACACAAAAGGTACAATATTATGAGAAAGTAATATATAAGATATATATAATATTTCAACATTTCACACAGTACATCTTTTGATATTTTCAGTGACATAAAATACAGACATCTCTTTTGAAATGCAACTTTAATATTTTTTCTTATTAAAATAATACTAGAATTCCATATTTTTTTATGGGATGAATTATTAAGGGCAGATATTTTTTATATATTTCTCTATCATTTGAGTTTTACATTTTGATCTCTTGTGAAACATAAACCCAGAAAATGAAGAAACTGATGCTACGTAAGGCAACATACCCTTGAACAAGTGAGCAGCATAGACTGAGGTTTAATTGAATCCATAGCAAGAAATCCTTCTCCTTCTTTGAATACATTGCAATGTGGCACATACCTGAAATCTCAGCTACTTGAGAGATTGAGGCAGGAGAAACAAAAGATTGAGCCCATTCACTAACAACATAGGAAGAACCTCAGCAACTTTCTGAGACCCTGTTTCAATAAACAAACAAATAAATAAATAAATAAAGGATTGGGGGTGTGGCTAAATGGTTAATCAAAACTGGGTATAATTTGTGGGGACAAAAGAAAAGAAAAAAAAAGATTTGAACCCAATCCACTAAAATGCTTTAAAATTTTCAGAAAGTATTTTGTATACTTTATATGTTGACATCTTTAGAATCATGACAGATGAAATTCTATTTATTTAAGAGAAGTTTTTCACAGCTGTTTATAAAGTTACTGAAAATTCTTTAATATATATTTTATATATTAATTTTATGGGGTACATTATGATAATTCAGTATATATAGAGAGAACTGGTAGTAATGATAGTAATAAGTATTTTCATCTCTTTAAATGTTAATTATCTTTATGTATTGCAAATTTATTTATTTGTTTGTTTATTTATTTATTTATTGGTGCTGGGATTAGAACTCAGTTGTACTTAGCCACTGAGTCACAACTCCAGCCCTCTTTATTATTTTACTTAAAGACAGGGTTACTGAGGATGATTTTGTACTGAAGATCTTCCTGCTTCAGTCTGTGAAGTCAGTGGGATTACAGGCATGTGCCACCTGCCAGGTGCAAATTATATTTTGAAACACATTTTAGGTTATTTTCAACAATATTTATCCAATTGTGCCATAGAAGTATCAGGAGTGATTCCTCCATTTTTGTCTTTGTGCTCCTCAATGAACTCTTTCAATCTGTCTATTTCTACTCTTCCTGGTCTCTTGTGATCACTATTCCATCCTGTTCTACTATATTTACTTATTGCTTTCTACAAATAAATGAGAACTTGTGGTGTTTTGTCCTTCTGCTCTGGGCATATTACACTTAATATATAGAAAAGGTCAAGGTGTACTTCTTGATATGATAAGGTGCACAATATAGAAAATATACCATTTTGATCCTTTATTTTCTTTCTTTTTAAAACACCAACATCATTTATTTACTTGTGTGTGTGAGTGTTGTCTGTATATATATAATTTTGAAACATTATAAATATTTAAGTTGCCACCCACTAAAATTTTGGTCTTATTTTTTTTGTTTGAACCTTAAGATGCTTTCTAAGAATGCAGATAAGAAGCAGTAAGCACATTTTTACTATTGTGAAATTTTCATCATCCATTCCATTGATTTTTCTTCTTTTCAATATATCACTACACCTTTTCTCAGCTCCTGGTAAATGCCATTCTATTTTCTGTCTGTATGAGTTTCTATCCTCAATTCCACCTTCTACATTAAAGTCTTACAGCACTGAATAATTCATGACCTGCCGGTAACTTGCAATAATGTTTGAAAGGTTTGTGAATTACTCCTGAAGCCTTTTTTGTTGTTGTTTCAATCTGAATAGTATTCCATGGTATGCCAATGCCATGATTTTTCTTATAATTTCATGTGTTTGGGCGACATTGAGGTTTTTCTATCAGAGGTTATTTTTTAAAATGCTAGTAAGAGAACAGGTTTACATATGAAATCTTGAGTCCTTACATTCAATTTATTTTTTAAAATTTAATTTCACTTATTTTTTTAAATACATGACAGTGAAATGCATTACAATTTTTATTGCACATATACAGCACATTTTTTTCATATCTCTGTGTGTGTGTGTGTGTGTGTGTGTATATATATATATATATAAAGTATGTTCACACCAATTCATGTCTTTATACATGTACTTTGGATAATAATGTGCATCAAATTCCACCATCATTTATAACCACCTGCTCCCTATTTTGCCTTCCACCTCTCTGCCCTATGTAGAGTTCATCTACTTCTCCCATGCTTCCTGTAAACACCCAAGTATAGGTTTTGTCTTTTAGGGACTGGATAACTTCACTTAGAATTATCTTCTCCAACTCCATCCATTTACCTGAAAATGTCATAATTTTATTTTTTATTGCTCAGTAATATTTCATTGTGTATATATGCCACTTTTTTAATCTATTGATCTACTGAAGGGCATGTAGGTTGGCTCCACAGTTTAGCTATTGTGAATTGTGCTTCTATAAACACTGGTGTGGCTTTTTCCCTGTAATATGTTTTTTGTAAGTCCTTTGTATATAGACCAAGAAGAGGGATAGCTGGGTCAAATGGTGGTTTCCCAGTTTTCCAAGTAATCTCCACAATGCTTTTCATACCAGCTGCACTACGTGCAGTCCCACCAGCTATGTATGAGTGTACGTTTTTCCCCACATCCTCATCAAACTTATCGTTGTTTGTCTTCATAATAGTTGCCATTCTGATTAGAGTGAGATGACATCTTTGAGTAGTTTTTATTTACATTTCTCTAATTTCTAGAGATAATGAACATTTTTTTCATATATTTGTTGATTGATTTTATATCCTCTTCTGAGAAATGTCTGTGCAGATCCTTGGAAATTTATTGATTGGGTTATTTGCTTTTGTTTGCTTGTTTGTTTGTTTTTGATGCTTATCTTTATAAGTTTGTTATATATCCTAGAGATTAGTGCTCTATATGATATATGAGGGGTAAAAATTTGCTCCCAAGATGTAGGCCTTCCATTTAACTCACAGATTGTTTCTTTTGCTGAGGAGAGACTTTTTGGTTTGAGATTTTCTTGATTTTAATTTTTGTGCTACAGGAGTCTTATTAAGAAAGTTGGAGTCTAATCCCACATGATGAAGATTGGGGCCTACTTTTTCTTTTATTAAATGAAGAGTATTTGTTTTCATTCCTATGTCCTTGATCCATTTTGGTTTAATTCCTCTGTCCTTGATCCACATTGGGTGTGTGGTGAGAGATAGGGGTTTAATTTTATTATGTTGCATATAGATTTCAAGTCTTTCCAGAACGATTTGTGGAAGAGGCTGTCTTTCCTCAGGTGCATGTTTTTGTCACCTTTGTCTAACAAACATTCTGGGAAAGAAAAATATGCAAATACAGGTTCTTTTCATTTATCATAAAACATTATTATATTTCTCATCACTGACAGCATAAAATATTTTAATTTGAATACAAAACCGATATAAAATTATTTCTCCTTTTTAAAATTTGTTTTCTACATACACATGACCCTAGTATGTATTTAAACATATTATGCATATATAGAGTGCAAATCATTACAATTATTGTCCCATTCATGTGCGCTTATGCTGATCATGTGTTCATATGTGCATTGAAAAATCATTTGCAATTCATTCTACTGTCTTTCTATTCCCACCCCTCCTTTCATTCCCTTTTGTCCAATTCAGTGAAGTTCTATATTTTCCCTCCTTCATTATGGGTTAGCATCCACACCTCAAAGAGAAAATTTGTCCTTGTTTTTTTTGAGACTGGTTTGTATCACTTAGAAAAACAGCTTCAGTTCTATCAATTAACAAGCAAATGCCATATATTCATTCTTTTGGGGGCTGAGTAATATTCCATTGTGTATATATACCATACTTTCTTTATTGATTCATCTGTTGAAGAGCACCTAGGTTGTTCCAACAATGTTAATTGTTAATATTACTCTATTACACACTTAAAATGGCTAATATGTTATTTTAAAGGAATTACCATTTGATTTTTCTTAAGTATCATTTACATTAATTCATTCCTAACAGAAAATTATAGATTTAAAATGCCAGCATATTTTAATACAAAACAACTATGTACATATCCAAATGAAGAATGTTTATATGGCATTACAAAATTGAATACTTAAAAGTGCTTGGGACTGTAAAATAAAATATGCAATAAACCTGTTACTCTTGTAAGTTGTTTATTTTAAATTATACTTTGAACAAAATTAATCTGTCTATAAAAAATGGCTAAGATTGTAAAATCATTATGTTTTTATCACTCGCAGTAAAAATGAGAGAATTAATGTTGCCCCTTAACCAATATGCTTGAGGACTTATATATAATAAGATAATGGGACGGGAAAGACCTATGAGAACAGAAGAAGATTGGAGTGAGGCAGCTAAAAACTGACAAAAGTTGATGAGGATTAAGAGTTATCACCAAAGCTAGGATGAATTTTATCTAGGGTCTCAGAAGGAGCACAGCCTTGCTCACACCTTGATTTCAGATTGTGACTGCTAGAATTTTGAGAGAATAAATGTCTGTTGTTAGCTACACTGTTTATCATATTTTGTTATGTAACTTCCAGGAAAATTAGATAGTTCCATTAATGGCTCCTCTGTCACATAACTCTTAATCACACGTGGGCAGAAATAACAAATAAAGCAGAAAGAGATTATAAATTGAAAAAAAAATAATTTTGGTGTTTAAAAACATTAACATTTACCTACTATTACTACTACTACTAGAAACACATTTAATCATTGCCAGTAGTTACCATGGAATCGGGACAGAATAGGTATGTAATTAGTTATTGTGAAAATTTGGGTGTGGATTTAGGTATTTTCATTGTTATTTTGGACTCATGCAAAAATGAAAAGAGCTCAAATATTCGAAAACATATATAGATATGAATTTGAATTCTAATTTTAGTACCTCACTATTCTTAAAACAACAGGTAGTTACTATTATGGTATTATGTAAAAATGTGGCTGTGTATCCAATGTGATTCTACAATCTTTGTAATGTTTTGAATAACCAATAAAAAATAAATAAATAAATAAATAAAAATTAAAAACCATAGTTTTCTTTATTTCTATTAATTTATGTTGTATTGATACAAATGTATCCATTTTAGCTTGCTGGATTAGAATTTAGTGTAACAAAAATCTGAAAGAACTCCCTAAATACTTCTGACCTAAAACAACAAAACATTGCTTTATGTTGTGCATATAAATATATATACTATAAATATATATACTTCGCAGTGTTCTTTGAAAATTGCATAACACACTTTGTAGCTAACCAAAAACTATTTTTTTTTATTTTTCAAAAGAAGGACCACTTTTCTTATAGATGCACATCTGAAAATAAAATGGAAATAGGTATAAATATGCGATTTTTGTTTAAAATGCCATTTTTAGGGAAAAATAAAAACTAGACTGATTTCTTATTAATAATGAATTAGCATAATATTTATAATAAATGTTTTAATAATATACAAAGTTTATTAAAGTTTTCACTGTGATGAGACAGGAATCATATTTCTCCAAAATAGTTGAAATGCTAATGTTATATTTATTGTAGGAAAATTATATATTAATTACATTTTTAAAGATGGCAGATGAAAAATTACATAAAAATGATTGTCAGCCTTCATTAATGGTTCATTGATTCTAAACTTTATTGAGATGTTCATGCAGTTCTACTAAAGATACAGGTGATAATGTCAAAGAGAAAAATTTACCTGTAGCTTGTTCCTCTGCTGCAAGGTGTTAATCTTCTTCTCATGCTCTTCCTCCCTACTCTGTTCTTAGTTACTCTCCTTATATCAAAGAAGACATTTGGCATTTGTTTTTAAGGGATTGGCTAGCTTCACTTAGCATAATCTTCTCTAATGCCATCCATTTCCCTCCAAATTCTATGATTTTGTCATTTCTTAATGCAGAGTAATACTCCATTGTGTATAAATGCCACATTTTTTTTATCCATTCGTCTATTGAGGGCATCTAGGTTGGTTCCACAGTCTTGCTATTGTGAATTGTGCTGCTATGAACATGGATGTAGCAGTGTCCCTATAGTGTGCTCTTTTTAGGTCTTTAGGGAATAGACCAAGTAGGGAAATAGCTGGATCAAATGGTGGTTCCATTCCGAGCTTTCCAAGAAATCTCCATACTGCTTTCCAAATTGGCCGCACCAATTTGCAGTCCCACCAGCAATGTACCAGAGTACACTTTTCCCCACATCCTCGCCAGCACTTGTTGTTGTTTGACTTCCTAATGGCTGCCAATCTTACTGGAGTGAGATGGTATCTTAGGGTGGTTTTGATTTGCATTTCTCTGACTGCTAGAGTTGGTGAGCATTTTTTCATATACTTGTTGATTGATTGTATGTCCTCCTCTGAGAAATTTCTGTTCAGGTCCTTGGCCAATTTGTTGATTGGGTTATTTGTTATCTCATTGTCTGATTTTTTTAGTTCTTTGTATATTCTGGATATTAGGGCTCTTTCTGAAGTGTGAGGAGTATAGATTTGTTCCCAGGATGTAGGCTCCCTATTTACCTCTCTTATTGTTTCTTTTGCTGAGAAAAAACTTTTTAGTTTTAGTAAGTCCCATTTGTTGATTCTAGTTATTAACTCTTGTGCTATGGGTGTCCTATTGAGGAATTTGGAGCCCGACCCCACAGTATGTAGATCATAGCCAACTTTTTCTTCTATCAGACGCCATGTCTCTGATTTGATATCAAGTTCCTTGATCCACTTTGAGTTAACTTTTGTGCATGGTGAGAGAAAGGGATTCAGTTTCATTTTGTTGCCTATGGATTTCCAGTTTTCCCAACACCATTTGTTGAAGATGCTATCCTTCTTCCATTGCATACTTTTAGCCCCTTTATCGAATATAAGATAGTCGTAGTTTTGTGGATTGGTTTCTGTGTCCTCTATTCTGTACCATTGGTCCACCTGCCTGTTTTGGTACCAGTACCATGCTGTTTTTGTTACTATTGCTCTGTAGTATAGTTTGAAGTCTGGTATAGTTATACCGCCTGATTCACACTTCCTGCTTAGCATTGTTTTTGCTATTCTGGGTCTTTTATTTTTCCATATGAATTTCATGATTGCTTTCTCTATTTCTACAAGAAATGCCGTTGGGATTTTGATTGGTATTGCATTAAACCTATAGAGAACTTTTGGTAATATGGCCATTTTGATGATGTTAGTTCTACCTATCCATGAACCGGGTATATTTTTCCATCTTCTAAGATCTTCTTCTATTTTTCTCTTTAGGGTTCTGTAGATTTCATTGTATAAGTCTTTCACCTCTTTTGTTAGGTTGATTCCCAAGTATTTTATTTTTTTTTTTGAGGATATTGTGAATAGGGTGGTTGTCCTCATTTCCATTTCAGAGGATTTGTCGCTGATATACAGGAATGCCTTTGATTTATGCGTGTTGATTTTATATCCTACCACTTTGTTGAATTCATTTATTAGCTCTAATAGTTTCTTTGTAGACCCTTTTGGGTCTGCTAGGTATAGAATCATGTCATCTGCAAATAGTGATAATTTGAGTTCTTTTTTTCCTATTTTTATGCCTTTAATTTCTTTCGTCTGTCTAATTGCTCTGGCCAGTGATTCGAGAACTATGTTGAACAGAAGTGGTGAGAGAGGGCATCCCTGTCTTGCTCCAGATTTTAGAGGGAATGCCTTCAGTTTTTCTCCATTCAGAATGATGATAGCCTGAGGCTTAGCATAGATTGCTTTTACAATATTGAGGTATGTTCCTGTTATCCCTAGTTTTTCTAGAGTTTTGAACATAAAGGGATGCTGTACTGTGTCGAATGCTTTTTCCGTGTCTATCGAGATGATCATATGGTTCTTATTTTTAAGCCTATTGATGTGGTGAATAACATTTATTGATTTCTGTATATTGAACCAACCTTGCATCCCAGGGATAAATCCTACCTGATCATGGTGCACAATTTTTTTGATATGTTTTTGTATCCGGTTCGCCAGAAGTTTATTGAGAATTTTTGCATCTAGGTTCATTAGAGATATTGGTCTGTAGTTTCCTTTCTTTGAAATGTCTTTGTCTGGTTTAGGAATCAGGGTGATGTTGGCCTTATAGAATGAATTTGGAAGTTCTCCCTCTTTTTCTATTTCCTGAAATAGCTTGAAAAGTATTGGTATTAGTTCCTCTTTAAAGGTTTTGTAAAACTCTGCAGTATACCAATCCGGTCCTGGGCTTTTCTTAGTTGGTAGTCTTTTGATGGTTTCTTCTATTTCCTCAATTGATATTGGTCTGTTTAGGTTGTCAATATCCTCCTGATTAAATCTGGGCAAATCATATGACTTAAGAAATTTATCGATGCCTTCACTATCTTCTATTTTATTGGAGTATAAGGATTCAAAATAATTTCTGATAATCTTCTGTATTTCTGAAGTGTCTGTTGTGATATTGCTTTTTTCATCCCGTATGCCAGTAATTTGAGTTCTCTCTCTTCTTCTCCTCGTTAGCGTGGCTAAGGGTATGTCGATTTTATTTATTCTTTCAAAGAAACAACTTTTAGTTTTGTCAATTTTTTCAATTGTTTCTTTTGTTTCGATTTCACTAATTTCAGCTCTGATTTTAATTATTTCTTGTCTTCTACTTCTTTTGCTGTTGTTTTGCTCTTCTTTTTCTAGGATTTTGAGATGAAGTATTAGATCATTTATTTGTTGGTTTTTCCTTTTTTTAAGGAATGAACTCCAAGCACTAAATTTTCCTCTTAGAACTGCTTTCAATGTGTCCCATAGATTCTGATATGTTGTGTCTGTGTTTTCATTTATCTCTAAGAATTTTTTTAATTTCCTCCTTGATGTCTTCTATAACCCATTGATCATTCAGTAACCTATTGTTCATTCTCCAAGTGATGCATGATTTTTCCTTACTTCTTTTATCGTTGATTTTCAATTTCATTCCATTATGATCAGATAAGATGCATGGTATTATCTCTACTCCTTTATATTGTCTAAGAGTTGCCCTGTGACATAATATATGATCTATTTTTGAGAAGGATCCATGTGCTGCTGAGAAAAAAGTGTAACTGCTTGATCTTGGGTGGTATATTCTATATATGTCAATTAAGCCTAGGTTATTAATTATGTTATTGAGTTCTATAGTTTCCTTATTCAACTTTTGTTTGGAAGATCTGTCCAGTGGTGAGAGAAGTGTGTTGAAGTCTCCCATGATTATTGTATGGTGGTCTATTAGACTCTTGAACATGAGAAGAGTTTGTTTGATGAACATAGCTGCACCATTGTTTGGGGCATATATATTTATGATTGTTCTGTCTTGTTGGTGTATAGTTCCCTTGAGCAGTATGTAGTGTCCCTCTTCATCTCTTTTGATCAACTTTGGCTTGAAATCTATTTTATTTGATATGAGTATGGACACTCCTGCTTGTTTCCGAAGTCCATATGAGTGATATGATTTTTCCCAACCTTTCACCTTCAGTCTATGTATGTCTTTTCCTATCAAATGCGTCTCCTGAAGGCAGCATTTTGTTGGGTCTTGTTTTGTGATCCATTCTACTAGCCTGTGTCTCTTAATTGGTGAGTTTAAGCCATTAACATTTAGGGTTATTATTGAGATATGGGTTGTTCTTCCAGCCATATTTGTTTATTTATGTTACTAAACATTGTTTGTTTTCCTCTTTGATTATTCCCCCCCCTTTACTGTACTACCTCCCGCTGTTGGTTTTCATTAATATTTTCCATTTCCTCTTCCTGTAATATTTCCCAAGGATGTTTTGAAGAGATGGTTTTCTAGCTGCAAATTCTTTTAACTTTTGTTTATCATGGAAGGTTTTAATTTCATCTTCCATCCTGAAGCTTAGTTTTGCTGGATACACAATTCTTGGTTGGAACCCATTTTCTTTCGTGTTTGAAATATGTTATTCCAGGATCTTCTAGCTTTCAGAGTCTGTGTTGAAAGATCAGCTGTTATCCTGATTGGTTTACCCCTAAATGTAATCTGCTTCCTTTCTCTTGTAGCTTTTAAAATTCTCTCCTTATTCTGTATGTTGGGCATCTTCATTATAATGTGTCTAGGTGTGGATCTCTTATGATTTTGCACATTCAGCGTCCTGTAGGCTTCTAGGATTTGGGATTCTGTCTCATTCTTCAAGTCTGGGAAGTTTTCTCGTATTATTTTATTGAATAGTTTGCTCATTCCTTTGGTTTGGACCTCTATAACTTCCTGTATTCCAATGACTCTTAAGTTTGGTCTCTTTATGTTATCCCATATTTCTTGAATGTTCTGCTCATGGTTTCTTAACAGCTTTGCTGAGCTGTCTATGTTCTTCTCCAGTTGAAATACTTTGTCTTCGTTGTCTGATGTTCTATCTTCTACGTGTTCTACTCTGCTGGTAGTATTCTCAATTGAGTTTTTAAGTTGGTTTATTGTTTCTTGCATTTCTAGGATTTCTGTTTGTTTTTTTTTTATAACTTCTATCTCCTTGTATAATTGATCTTTTGCTTCTTGGATTTGTTTCTGTAATTCATTGTCGAAGTGGTCGAAGTTGTCTTTCATTGTCTGATTTTGCTGTCTAATGTCTTCCTTGAGACTCCAGATCATCTGAAGCATGTATATCCTGAATTCTTTATCTGACATTCCATCTGCTGCAGATATTACCTCTTCTAAAGTTGAGTTGACCTGCATTGCCTGTGGTCCTTTCTTTCCTTTTCTTTTCATACTGATCGCATTTCTTTCTGCTTGGTGAAACTGTTGTGTTATTGATTTTTCCCCCTATATATTTATATTGCTCTTGTATAGTTGCAAAGTCTCCCTCGCAGGCTTTGGCGGTGGTTCTGCCCCTCCTCCAATTGGGGCAATGTGCTACCATGCCAGCAGGCCGCTGTGCCTGTACTTTCAGTGGGTCTGTTCTTTCGGTGGTCACAGGTCCACCTACCTTGCAGGCGTGAGCAGTGGCTCTGTCCCTCCGCTGGCCGCTAGGCCTGTTCTGTCTGTCGGTTGCAGGTCTGTCTACCTAACAGGCGCTGGTGGCGGCTCTGCCCCTCCCCCAACCGGGGCAATGTGTCTGGCTGGCCACTGGGCCTGTTTTGTCGGTGGTCACAGTTCCGCCTACCTTGCAGGCGCGTGGGGCAGCTGTGGCCCTCCGCAGGTTGCTGGGCCTGACCTGCCGGTGGGTCGCAGGTCTGCCTACCTTGGACGCTCGGGGGGTGGCTCTGGCGCTCTGTGGATTGCTGTGCCTGTTGTGCTGGTGGGTAGCGGGTCCGCCTACCTTGCAGGCACCCGGCGGCTCTGCCCCTCCTTCAACCGGGGCGATGTGTCTGGCGGGCCACTGGGCCTGTTTTGTCGGTGGTCACGGTTCCGCCTACCTTGCACGCGCGTGGAGCAGCTGCGTCCCTCCGAGAGTTGCTGGGCCTGACCTGCTGTTGGGTGGCAAGTGCGCCTACCTTGCAGGCGCGGGGGTGGCTCTGCCGCTCCGCGAGTCGCTGGGCCCAATCTGCTGGTGAGTCGCAGGTCTGCCTACCTTGCAGGCGCCCGGCGGCTCTGCCCCTCCCCCAACTGGGGCGAGGCGATGTGTCTGGCCAGCCACTGGGCCTGTTCTGTTGGTGGTCACGGTTCTGCCTACCTAGCAGGCGCGTGGGGCAGCTGTGCCCCTCCGCAGGTTGTTGGGCCTGACCTCCTGGTGGGTCGCAGGTCGGCCTACCTTGCAGGCTCCGCGGGTGGCTCTGCCGCTCTGTGGATTGCTGTGCCTGTTCTGCTGGTGGATCACGGGTCCGCCAACCTTGCAGACGCCCGCTGGCTCTGCCCCTCACCCAACCGGGGCAGGGCGATGTGTCTGGCCGGCCGCTGGGCCTGTTCTGTTGGTGGTCACGGTTCTGCCTACCTAGAAGGCGCATGGGGCAGCTGTGCCCCTCCACAGGTTGTTGGGCCTGACCTGCTGGTGGGTCGCAGGTCTGCCTACCTAGCAGGCTCGGGGGTGGCTCTGCCGCTCTGTGGATTGCTGTGCCTGTTCTGCTGGTGGGTCGCGGGTCTGCCTACCTTGCAGGTGCCCAGCGGCTCTGCCCCTCCCCCAACTGGGGGGGCGATGTGTCTGGCGGGCCTCTGGGCTTGTTTTGTCGGTGGTCACGATTCCGCCTACCTTGCACGTGCGTGGAGCAGCTGTGTCCCTCCGAGAGTTGCTGGGCCTTACCTGCTGGTGGGTGGCAAGTGCGCCTACCTTTCAGGTCTGGGGGTGGCTCTGCCACTCTGCAGGTTGCTGGGCCTGATCTGCTGGTGAGTCGCAGGTCTGCCTACCTTGCAGGTGCCCGGCGGCTCTGCCCCTCCCCCAACCGGGGTGGAGCGATGTGTCTGGCCGGCCGCTGGGCCTGTTCTGTTTGTGTTCACGGTTCTGCCTACCTAGCAGGCGCGTGGGGCAGCTGTGCCCCTCCGCAGGTTGTTGGGCCTGACCTCCTGGTGGGTCGCAGGTCGGCCTACCTTGCAGGCTCCGCGGGTGGCTCTGCCGCTCTGCAGATTGCTGTGCCTGTTCTCATGGAACCATTTTTGAGAAAGGATCTCAGAGAGTTGATGAGGCTGCTTTTGAACTTGCAATACTCCTGTTTAATGTCATTATGTCCTATTGTTTCAAATTAATGTTGTTCTCTGGTATGTATATATCTCTGTATTACAAAAAGTACTGTGATTTAAACCTTTAATCAAGTGCCCCTGAATTCAACCATGGTATAAAAATATAAATAAACAAATAAATAAGTAAATATGTGTACTAATAGAGTATATTTTAGTGAATATTATAGTAAAATTTGATGTACTTTTTCAATTACATGATTATTAAATAGAAGCACATAAAATTCAGTAACTTTTCCTTGATGAAAAAAGTTCATTTAAAAAATTCTAGGTAATTTCAGGTTTCATAATGCTTAATTCAAATCTTTCCAAAATGAACAGAGTATTAGCTATTCAAAGCCATGTCACTGTGTAAAAATAACAGAGAAACTAGTTAAAGGAGAAAAAATTTATTTTGGCTATTGATTTCAGAGGTTATAGATTATGGTCATAAAACTGCATTTCTTTGTTCTAAGTTGAGGCAGAACATCATGGCAGAAGAATGTGGCACAGGAAAACCACTCACTTTGTAGCATCAAAAAGCAAAAAATATAAGATGTACCCTCAAAGGCCCACCAACTTCAACAATGACATGCCTCCTACAGTTTCAACTGTTTCCAATAGTTTATTTAGCTATGAATACTCAATGGATGAACCTGCAATGGATAAAACCATTGATGAGGTCAGAGCCTCACAATCCACATCCTCACCCCCAGAAAATTGTTTCATTAGACAAAGTCTTCAACTCAGAAGTTTTTTGGAGGGCATTCCAAATAAAAAACAAAACAGCTTCATAATAAATATAGTAAATAATTTGTTTTTTTTTTAATTCAAGTTGATTATTCGTTATTTTTAGTAGCCTATAAACATGAAATTGTAAAAGAATTAATTCCAATTTTAGTGTTAACTTATCCTTTTTGAGTATTAAATGAAATTACAAATAAGTTGAAAATGCAGATGCAAAGATATTTGAGGTGTATTACAGAAATGCCTAAGAAAAAATAGTACTATTTATCATGTTAGATAAATGAAGACAGATATCATACTAACAGCTAAAATGGATTTTTTAAATTTATACATGACAGTGGAATGCATTGTAATTATTATTACACATATAGATAACAATTTTTTTATATCTCTGGTTGGATAAAAATTATTTTCACACTGATTTATGTCTTCATACATGTACTTTGGATAATAATGATCATCATGTTCCAACATCATTTTTAACACCATGCATCCACCCTTCCCCTCTAACACCTCTGCCCTATCTAGAATTCATCTATTCCTTTCATGCTCCCTCTCCCTATTCCACTATGAATCAGCCTCCTTATATCAAAGAAAACAATTAGCATTTGGTTATATGGGATTTTCTAACTTAGCATTATATTCTCTAATTCCATCCATTTACCTGCAAATGCCATGATTTTATTCTCCTTTATTGCTGAGAAATATTCTATTGTTTATACATGCAACATTTTTTAAAATCCATTTATCTAATGAAGGGCATCTGAGTTGGTTCCACAGTTTAGCTATTATGAATTGTGCTGCTATAAACATTGGTGTGGCTGTGTCTGTGTAGTAAGCTGTTTTTAAGTCCTTTAGGTATAGACCAAGGATAGGGAGAGCTACCTCAAATGGGGGTTCCATTAAATGGAAATTTAATGAAGAAAAGATAAATTGTGCAATGGTATTTTAAATAATCTAATAATAATTTTGACTATAATCTGTTGTTTCTGGTTCTTATTTCACCCTTTAAATGCAATGACATATCAATTATATTTTGACTTAATTACCCCTATGATGTTAAAATATGTAAGTTTAACTTTTTGTGGTTTGAGATTTTAATTGGAAATATTGGCATTTAGTAGATAATTCCACAAATTTTCTGTTATACTGTACTAAAAAGCTATTTCAGGTTTATTGAAAAAAATAGGTTTGTTTCCCTGTAACAGTAGTTTCCAAATGTATGAATTACTAAGATAAGTCTGAATGTGCTCAAGGAATCTGTAACACAATGTTTGCTAATCTTTATGTTATAGTCTATATGTAATGTTGCTTCCATACACCGAAACTAGACCTCATTAAAATATCATTTGTTGAATCAGCATATCTTATTATAGATGGAGACTTTGGCATTTTTTCTCTACTTTCTTCCCATCTACAACCTGGCTAATTTCCCATAGCAATGTTTTATGCTTGTTGATCCTCTCACAAACTTCAGAATAAACTGTAAGGTATCCATGACAATCTAGAAGCAAACATATGTGTGATACTTTATAGATTAATATATAAAGAATTCCAAAAACTTATTGATCTGGCAAAGAGATGATGTGTTAGCTATATACTGATCTGAAAACAGAAACTGAAATTTAAAGACAACTAATACTGAGAATCACTAACAATCATGTAACCATTAAAAGCAGATATTCTGAGTAGGAAGCTATTGGAAATGATGTCCACTTCATCTTTCATATGAATATTTGCTCATTATGAGGGTCACCAGATTTTAACCAGGACACTTTTGAGGTCTCCATAGAGCATATTCAAAAAAACAAGCATTTTTTTATGTACGTAGGTATGATTTTCTAAATATCCTTTGAGTTTTTGCACTGACTATTTACATCTTTTCATACAACTAGCCCATTATTCTTGTCCTATTCAAATCCATCCATCCTTTACAAAGTAGTTTAATTAAATCCCCTATGATCTTTAAAAAAAGTCTCCACTAAAATATTTTTCAGGTTCTAAAGCATTTTTATTGAAGTATCTAGTTTCTTCATGACCACTAAGTAATAGCATTCTATGTCTCATTTGTACCATCTGTCTCTATCATATTACTTCCATTATGATTTGAATATGTCGTTCAAATTGTGTTGGGAGCTTGGTTTGCATTGTAAGAGAGTTTGTAAATAGTGGAACTTATAAAGAGTTCACTAGTAGATGGTGGTTAGATCATTTGGGAAAATTCCCTTGGAAAGGACTAATGTAGCTCTCATGGTACTCAAGTTAATTTTTATTAAAGCATGTTGCTACAAAAAGAACAAGACTTGTCCCCAATTTGTCTGCTTCCTGTCTCTTTGTGTTCTCTCTCCCTCTTGAATTGGCTGTCACCATCATGCCTTCTCATGTGTGATGCAGGTGAAGGGGCCCTCACAGAAGCTGAGAAGATTCTGGTAAAGTGTTCTTAAATCTTCATAACCATATCCTCAGATAACATTTTTATGCATTTTTTTTCTTTTTATGCACTGGCCTGCCTCAGGTATTTTTGTATAAAATTATAACACAGACTAGAACAAATTCTGTGTCTTATTTCTCAAAATAATTTCTGGTGAGACACTGCAGTGCATTGCCAGGAATTCTAAAAAAAAAAAAAAAAAAAATTTGGAAAAAAGATCTGTTCTGCATTTACTGAGTTATCTTTAGTGAGTGATTAAATGTCTTTAAGTCCCAGGCCTCTCATTTATGATAATGAGTAGGACATCTATGATTACATTTTAAAAGACCTTTTGAAGATCAGATGGTAAAGGGCTCAGTTTTTATGAATCTCATTATTTTTTTTGATCAGAAGACGTATCTTGTATTTTTTATATTCTCCATGGTACTTAGACTAGTTTCTTGCCATTTACATTGAAACTGAAATATGTGGAGTGATTTTGCTCAGTAAGCAAAAGGAACGGTGACTTCTTAAATTATAGCAAAGACTCTCTGTGAATATTCTGATATATAATGTGATACACTGTGCCCTTGCTACTGATTATAGAGCAAAGTGGCATTTATGGCTAGATCTTGATGGCACCCGTTAATTAGAAGTGGTTTGAATTGACTTGATCAAAACTGTTAGAAAACCATAAATAAAGAGGCTGATCATTAAACAAATTTAGTTTTTGCAAGCAGCAGTTTGAGTTTTCAACTAGAGTACAAGTTATGTGTATTTGTACTAGTCAAAGGACTGTAAATTATGTATTTACTCTTTGAGCTACTTTTATTAACACAAGTCAAAATCAATTATAATACCAGTGTATAAAGAGATATGAAGATCTTCAAAAGTTGAAACATGTTCAAATACAAACACACATTTGTATTTGAATGCAAAACAGCTCTTTTGATTCACATCATACCTCTTTGGGCTTGAAATACTCATCCAGAAGAAAGCAAATTTTGTGTGTTTATGCACATATGTGGGCAGGTGCTAGACACATTAAGAACTAACATAATTAGAATGTAAAGTAAAAATATTTTTATTTGGGGTTCATTTGTTCAAAGTAGGAGGAATTGCCCAGGAAGAAAATGCAAGAGATTTTGTCATCCATTTCACCAACTTTATATGAGAAAATCAATTGTCTTTCAATTATAAGTGGAACCCACAAGTAATCAACAGCAGGTATTGAAAGGCTGTGACGAGAAACCAAACTAAAGCTGTATTTCTCTTGTTTCCGCTAGCACTGATTGCTGTGCAATTTGATTTGGATGTTTGCTATATTAAAAATTGTATTGAAAAGAAACATGACCTATTTTTTAAAATAATTTTAAGGTTATTTTAAGGTCACAATACACATTATAATTACATTTTATTTTTATAATGCACTCCAAAGATAAAGCATTTGGAATATATCCTTTATGAAAAAAAATCATATTTTTCTGAGTAAAACTAAGTTGTAACATGCATCATATTTTTCTCTGAAGTATATGTTTGATCTTAAGATTAATAGAAGAAAGTGTTTTGATGGAGCAACCAAAAGATTAATATGATCTTGACTGGGGGGGATGTTGTGGCAGGATAGATGGAGGATGAACCAGATGTCCTTGGTGATCATGTAATTTTTTGGCCAACAACAAAGAAACTGATATCATTGTTATTAATGGAAAAGACTGGCAATAAACAGGAATGTTCTTTAAATTGAACATAACAGAAAAATTTCTTTGTTCAGCAAAAATTTCCTGTGCAGCCAGCAAGGCTGAAATACATTTTACTGAGATTTTGGAAACCTAGGTTCTATTTTTTGATAGTTTTTGTAACTAGTAATGTGACCTTAGCCAACTCAATAAACCTCTCTCTATTACTTTATTTGCTTCTAAAACCAGAGGAGCAATACTTTCTAAAAGAAGAGGAAGAATACATTTCTTTTCTTTCTTCTTTTCTAACTTTCTGGATATTTTTCCCAATTTGACTAAGTTAAAACCTGCAGAAATATTTCAGAGTGTATCACACATCATACAAATGGTATTTAATAATCATTGCTAACTCTATTTATGACTCTTTTTTCATTCAAAGGTTGTCCTTGCTCAAAATGGTTTATTCTCTTACTGCAATTTACTCAAACTGATTACATATAAATTTTCCCTCTTCTTTAGTCATACTATATCCACTAGTAGTCTCTTGCTTAAATCCTGGCATTAAGTCATGTTTGGGGACATAAATATTGTCCATATAACATATTTTATCATGTTCCATGTAGAATTAAATTGGAAAAATGTATTTATATATTTGAGAGTGTACTATGTTCCCATAGCTTGTGTTTAGCCATATGTTTTTATAAACTTAGTTATTCATGAATTATAGGTAATATCAAAAAAATTTAATAATTTTGGGATATGATTGTTGTATAGATCCCATGTATGAGAAGCTTTTACCTTATTGTAACTGGTAAGCCAAAATTTTATTATAAGAAATTTAGCATTAATTACATTCAACCTGGTCTGGTTATCTTTCATACTTGGCCCACAGAAAATAAGGCTCAGAAACATACTTCACTGTGTATTTTTTCAGATATCTAAGGCCTCAACCTTGATTCCAGATCTATTTCTCTGACTCCTGCCCTGAAATCACACTACATCTGGAACTACAGTGATCTCAGAATTTACTGGTGTACCTTAAAACACTATTGGCCACATTTACAAAAAGATTAAATATTGTCACCAGGGCTGAATTCTAGAAGGCCATTATGCACACAAAAGAGAGAGCAAGCTGTTCTCTCTTATAAAAGTCCACATTTAAATCTGTGGAAATTCTGTCTTCTCAAAACAGTTCCTGCTCAACCCAATCAAAATGCATGGCTCTGACCATAGTGACAGTTCACAATGGACAGGAAGCAGTTGCTAAATTTATCTAGGACACAACACATTCTGTGACTGAAAATTAGGTGAGGAAAGCAACCTGCTGCTGCCACTGGTCATTTTCTACCTGAACTACAAACTTCACTTCACAGTATTCTTACTCACACCTTCTAAATTCTACAACACATGAAGGTCTGAGAAACCATTAAGAAATAATTAAAACCAAGAATCAATAAATGGGATGGATTCAACTAAAAAGTCTCTTCCTCACCAAACAAACACACAAACAGAAAAACAATATGTGAGGTGTATAGAGAGCCCACATTCTGGTAGGAAATTTTTTACTCCTCACATATCAGAGAGAGCATTAATCTCAACGGTATATAAAAAACTGTAAAATTCAAGCACCAAAAAACCAAAGTAACCAAATCAATAAATAGGCCAAGGACTGAACAGTCACTAATCAGAAAAGAATGTACAATCAATCCACAAATATATAAAAAAAATCATCATCTCTAACAAATAAAAACTACTCTAAGATATCTCACTTCAGTCAGAATGGCAGCTATTATGAAGACAAAGAACAATAAGTGCTGGTGAGGATGTGGGGGAAAAATACATCTACACACTGCTGGTGGGACTACAAATTGGTGCAGACAGTATTGAAAGCAGTATGGAGATTTTTTGGAAAAATGGGAAATCACGATTTGACCAAGCTATCCTCTCCTTGGTCTATACCAAAAAGACAAAAAAAAAAAAAAAACATCATACTACAGGGACACAACCACATCAATATCTATAGCAGCACATTTCACTATAGCCAAACTCTGGGACTAACCTAGATGTCCTTTAATAGATGAATGGATAAAGAAAATGTGGCATATATACACAATGGAATATTACTAAGCAATAAAAGAGAATAAATCATGGCAATTGCAGGTAAGTGGATGGAGTTACAAAAGATAATGCTAAGTGAAGTTAGCCAATCCAAAAAACCAAATTCTGAATGTTATCTTTGATATAAGGAGGCTGATTCATAGTGGGATAGGGCAAAGGAGCATGGGATTAATAGACAAACTGTAGATAGAGCAGAGGGGTTGGAGAGAAAGAGGGAGGGCATGGGGTTATTAATGATGATGGAATGTGATGATCATTATTATTCAAAGTACAGATATGGAGACATGAATTGGTGTGAATATACTATGTATACAGCCACAGATATGAAATATTGTGCTCTATATGTGTAATAAAAATTGTAATATATTCTGCTGTCATATACGAATAAATAAATAAAGAAAGAATCCAAAATATAAAAAAACCACATTTGTTTATATTCTAGGTACATTACTTTAAGTACCAAAAAAAAAACCTTAAATAACTAAATAAATATAATAGACAATAAATTGAGAAATACTATGGTACAAAAATACATAATAACTAAAAAGAATATCTTCTTTTACAATGTAAAAATCATGAAAAATATAATAAAGTGGAAGTTTTAACCTTTTTAACTTTTAAATTTATTTGTAAACATTATGGAATACCACTACATTACTTTTGTACTTGTAAAATTATATGTGTCAAGCCAACTAGTGAGTAAGAAAAGACAGTTATTGAAAAAATAAAAGAAACATCTTTGTAGAGGCTGTCCTACAAACAGGAAAGCTCGTTAGTCTGAGACTACAGAGAAAATTCAGGGGAAAAGTGGTGCCTATAGTCAAATTCTGAAAAATTTCTGAATTTGTTTTGTTTTTTGGATTGGCTAACTTCACTTAGCATTATCTTCTGTAACTTCTTCGATTTATCCAATGAGAATGGTGCATGTAAAGAGTGATCTGGAAACCTAAAGATAGGGCAGGAAGTCTAAGAAGAGAACTGAGAAGCATAAATAGAGGATGCATTTAAGTATTACTAGAAGATAAGGTCCCAATGAGTTTGAACTATAGTTATGACATAAAGTCCTGCATGTCTATAGTATAGTGCCATTGAAAACAGTTTAGGTCCAATTTCTTTGGAAGGACTAGACCCAGGTTTGTACATACACAAACATGTAAAAAATGCTTATTTGCACTGAAAAAGGCTAAGTGAGGTGGATTTTGGTTCTATGAAAAAAGTGGATTGAATCACTCATCAAAAGAAATTAAAAAGTGTTTTCTGGAGAGAAAGAGGTACAGGGAATTCCAATTCAAAATGGAGAGTCCAACAAGGGAACTCCTGATCCTCTTGATTCAGTGATTTCACAAGCCTATTGTCTCTTGTCCAATATTCTTATTTTTTTAATAGTGGTAACATGCAGTTTTAAATGTCTCTCATATATCTCTTTAGTTTATAGATTTTTATCACATTTCCCTTCTATTTTCTGAATGTACAATATACTAATGAAAAAGTATAACCTTACCAAGCATACTGAAAGAATACACGTATTCTTACCATGAGTCAACATTATTAATGTCCCTTCATTACTATCATTTTAATATCCACCCATAAATTTCTTCAGAACTGATTGAGATATAAAAATGTATTTTTGCTGAAAAAGGTGACATTCCAGTGCTTCTAGATACTTAGAGAATCTCTCTTGAAAAGAAGATCCATAGAACCAAGTGCTGGGTCTGCTCAAATGTCTGCTCTGCCTTACTAAGATACCTAATCTGTTAATTTCCTCACTTGTAAAATGAATAATACCTGCCTACTTACATTTTCAAGAAACTTAAATGGGATAATTAATGTAAAGTACACAACAACATTTGTATCCCAGTTTAATTATTTTTTGAGACTTGCCATATATTAACTTATATCATGGATATTTTTATGCATCTTATCCCTCATGGGGTAGCTCAATGACGTACTGTCCTGGTTATACCAGTAACTCTCACAGTATTTCCTTTCCCTAAAGTGACTTCAAGAGAGTTAAGTTGGATATTAAGAATAAAAATCTGGGCTGGGATTGTGACTCAGCAGTAGAGCACTCACCTGGCACAGATGGAACCCAGGTTCAATCCTCAGCCCACATTAAAAAAAAAAAAAGGCATTGTGTTGTGTTCATCTACACCTAAAAAGTAAATAAATAAATATTTTTTTAAAAAAATAATAAAAGGCTGGGCATGGAGGACCATGTCTAATTCCAGCAGCTCTGGACATTGAGGCATGAGAATTTTGAGTTCAATGCCAGCCTTACAAAAGTGAGATGCTAAGCAAATCAGTGAGACCCTGACTCACAAAAATACAAAAATACAAAAGAAGACTGGTGTTTTACCCCTGAGTTCAATCCATAGTACCCATTCCCCAGAAATAAAAAAAATAATAATAATGTTAGAAACAGCTAGGGGAATAACCAAGTAGTAGAGTAGTTGCCTACCATGTGGGAGGCCCTAGGTTCAATGTCCAGCACCATAAAGTAAAATGACATTAAATTAATGTGACATGACATAAAATGAAATGAAGTACAAAGTGTTAAAATGAGGAAAAGCATATATTTTTCTTAAGCAATATCATATGTTCATTTAAATGTAAATTAAGTAAAAAAAAAATATGGATGAAATCATAAAATCTAGCACCTAGTCTTAAATACGTCAAAATAAGAGTAAAACAGAAACCCATCCACAACAATCTGGATGAGGAAAATAATTTTTCAAATATTGAAAAGGCACTTTGAGAACAAAAACGTCTGAATACTAATGATACATACAGTGAGGCTGGGTTTGTGGCTCATTGGCAGAACATTTTCCTATCACATGTGAGGCACTGAGTTCAATCATCAGCACCACAAAAAATAAATAAATAAAATAAAGGTATTGTGTCCTTCTACAGCTAAAAAATATTTAAAAAAAAAGATGCATACAGAATACGATGGTTTACACCTATAATGACAAATACTTGGGAGGCTGGAGGATTAGAAATTCAAGGCCAGCCTGAACAACTTAGTGAGACTGCCTCAACATAAACAATGAAAAGGGGTGGGCTTGCAACTCAGTGGTAAAATTTCCATGAGTTCAATCCCCAGTACCAAAATATAGTTTAAATATTTTAATTGGAAGGATAATTCAAACTTCCTTTTAAAAATGTTAATTTTATAGCAATGCTTGCTACTTTGTTATTCCCAGGAAAAGGCTGCTATATTACAGTAAAATTGCAAAACAACAGTCCTGAAAGGTGTCTATGCAAGTTACAATGTAATAAAGCTTGTGTCTAGACAGAATGCAGTGGCACCCACCTATAACCCCAGAGACTATGGGAGCTGAGATAGGAGATTACAAATTCAAGGCCATACTTGGCAACTTAGAGAGATACTGTCTCAAATTTTTAAAATAAAATAAAGAGGATTGAAGATGTAGCTCAGTGGTAGAGAACTCCTGGGTTCAATCCCTAGTACCAAAATGAAACAAAAACAAAACAAAATTAAAAATCTAGGAGTCAACTAAACACCAAGTATGCAGATTTGATCTCAGTTCTCACAACAGTCATCCAAAGTTAGAAAGGTAATTATCTTTCTTTAATGGGAGAATTATCCTCATTGGTAGAGGAAAACACTGAAGTTCATGGAAATTAACTAACCCAAGGACAGATGGCTAATGAATAAACGTTAGAACACTGAACTCCCATCATGCCTGCTTATGCACAAACAGGACCAAAAGAAGACAGACCAGATACATCAGGAAAGTGGCAAGTACCAAAAAAATGTAAGACAAGACTTCAACATATCCACTATAGATTCTGACAGAGTACAACATATTCATAACATTAGAAATGGTGCATCTTTCAAGCAAACCTGAAAATTTTAGGAAGACACATTTAAAAAGTGGCATTGCTGGGTGTTGTAGTGCATACCTGAAATCCCAACAGCTTAGCGAGACTGAGGCAGAAAAATGGCAGGGTCAAAGCCAACCTCAGCAATTTAGTGAAGCCCTAAGCAACTTAGTGAAATACTAAATTAAAATAAAATACAAAAATTGCTGGGATGTGGTTCTGTGGCTATGCACCCTGGGTTCAATCCCTAGTACCACAAAATCTTTAAAAAAAATGTAAAAGAAAAAGAGAGGTATTGATAAATTCCAATATTAATAAGCTAGTTCTTTAGTTCTTATTTACTTTCATAAATCACAGGATCTAAGTTTTTAGCTTTTTTACTAAGTGAAAAAAAGTTTTAACCATGAATTCTATAAGTAACACTATCATACAAACAGAAGGGAGTTATGGTTAAGTGGAAGTTCTTAATGTTACCCAGTCTTAGCTTAAAGAAGAATATAAAATGAGTCTGTAATTAAGCATCTTCCATTTCTATCCTCTAGTTATCAGACACGATGTCTCTTTACATGAAACCCACACCCCTGCCTGCCTACCACCTTCTGTTCATTAACAAAGATGCCACTAAAGTGCCAGTTTAATAGAAAGCTTCCCCCTTGATTTACCAGGAAAGAGAGGGAAATATATCTAGCTAACTTGAAGCACAATAATCCTTTACTTTGGTCACAGTCCCTCTTTGAGACTGTGTTGAAGTAGACTGTCCTGCTAGAAAAATATGTTCTCTCAAAAAATTTAAATATTATTTTAGTGAATTCTACAACATCTAAGGAAACAGATTAATAACTCTTGCTATAGAGAAACAAATGAATATCGCATAGATAGCAGCACATGAAAGTGTGACTTCTGTTTTACATCTTGCTGAAAATGGGCTCTTTCCTCATTGTCCCCTGAATATGTTACACAAGAAAGACCTGGAAAAAATCTAAATCCAAGGAAAAAATCAGTGAACCCAAATGCTAGATCCATGAGATGCTATGTGCATGTCATAGAAAAATTGCAATATGCAGACACCATTCAATAGGTACTGCTCATAAAAAACATACTGGGACTCTGAATTATCACCTGGAATAATGGTTAAACCTCTAGGTAAGTTCTGTATTTAGCAGGAGGAATAATCAAGTCTAAGAGTGTCTTAGGCTAACTAAACATGTAATGATGTTTCTCACTTTAGTTACTTCCTATGTGACTATCAGAAGGACAGTTTCTCCTTTAGATTAGAAAAAAATATTAAAAATGAGCATCAGCCTTCAAATTGCAGAATGGTAATAATAAAACTCATTAGATCCTCCCCCATTATATTCTGGGTCTTACTTACACTTTTTCAGTTCAAGTTTTCTGGAATAATATCATTGACTATGACAAGATTTTGACTTATAATATTTTACACATCATCTATAAAATATCTTAACATAAATAACACAAGTTTAGCTACATATACTCTGTACCTTTTCATTTCTTCTTTTCAGTTGTTCAAAACAGACAAGGGACAGTTTCTGAAAAGGTCCCTTGTCATGTAAGCTTCCTGCAAAAAAATAATGAACACAATCATGTGGAACAAAGCAAGAAGGCAGTTTGGATCCCATTGTTTCCCCATTAGAAACAACAAAGAAGTTTGCACAACCACAGGGAGAGAACACATACTCTTATATAATTGCTTTTTAAAGAAAGTATAAGAAAATTATACTATTTTCTGCACAGTAGAAAACTAGGACATTCCTAGAACAATATCAGGTAAGCCTCAGTGAGCTTGCCAAGGGAATTGATAGTATTCAATTACCTCAGGAGTTAACAACCAACGAGGTGCTATATTTATGTAACTGAATATGTAATGCAAAGAAAAAAAGTCAGGAAAGAACAGAAATTAATTAAACCAAGGCACATGATGGAAAAGAGCAGGAGAACTTTGAAAATATTAAGCCAGAAATACTAAGATATGATTGCAAACAGGATCCACACATTGTGGTCTCCCACATTGCCCTGGGTGCCCAATGAGAGTGCTTTCATTCCTCCCCAACTTTCTCCCAACTTCTAAGTTCTCCTTCATTCTGTATCCATATATAGAGTGTCTTCTACTGTCTCAAGTTCTAAGATCAGGTTATATGTGAACAAAACAGATAAAACCTCTTGGTCTTTTTAAATTGGTTAGTTATAAGGGTTTTCCTAGCTATTTCCTGAAGTTTTTGAGTTTACTAGTGCTGGAATTTAATTTTTCTGACAAATTTTTACATAGGGAGCATGTTATCTCAATAATAAAATTACACAAAGCCTCAGTGTTCCTTATGATTCAGTCTACAATGAAATCCAAAGAACTGTCTCTGACCTTCCGCTTCTTCTGAGTTGATAAGAATCTGAAACCATCTTATACTCTAACTTGACAAAGCCTGGGTATTAGGTTTTAAAAATAAACATGCCTTTTGCACATATATCTCTATTGCTAGGTACAGTTATAATATTAAGCCAAGGATATTTTCCATTTTGATACCCCAAAATGCTCAGAAATGGCAAGAAAAATAATCTTCAATATCAGAAGTCTTAAAAGATCTGAAAGTGCTTCTGAAAAGCCCATGATGCACTGTAATTCATAATGAGGTCATTGGTAGCTGGCTATGAACACAAAACGAAACCATCTTTTTTAAAATACGAAACTAAACACAAATTTGAATTTCTAGGATATTGTGAAGGACCAAAACACATTGGAGGAAATGAACATGGAGATCGCCCAACTATCTTCATCTCACCAGTAATGACTCCAGAGATCAAGAGTCATCCTTCATGATTGAGGTTCCATGGTAATCTCATTAGCTTGGGAAGTCCACAGGCAAAGTTTTTTCTCTATTTAATGGCCAGTACATATGATCTCTGAAGGTAAACAGAAACAGAGTGTGTTATATCTTCTCAATTATAGGACATGAGTAGCTGTCTTTGATAGATTGTATTTCTATTTCCAGATATCCACTTTCTCCCATATGGGATTATTGTGCATTCTGACCCTTAGTCATGTGACTTTCTGTGTCTCTAAATGGCAGTTCTCATATGCTTTGTTTTGGAATGTGAATAGATACTATGTATGAGTTGAAGCTTTAAATGTGCCTGCTTACAGTGTTTCTACCCCCTGCCATGAAAACTGTAAAAGCCAATTAAGTTCCATGGTGAATAAAATTTTTTCTAAACCTCCATGTGAGTATTAATTCATATCATTTTTTTAAAAAAATACCTATATGCATATAGATATATGTGCATGTCTCTTAATGTCATCACCTGTAGTGGTGGAACTTCAGTGTTTCTGCATCCTTCTTCATCATGCCTCTTCATGTGTCCCCATATTTAACGTCTCATTTCTACCTTAAGTCTCCATCTTAGATTTTCTGCTATGGTGTGCATTTTACTATGCAAATAAGGTAAAGATAACTCTTGAATAATTAAATGACTATGCTGCACAAGTGTTTGCCCCTCACCACCTAGAGGTTCACTTATTATCTGGGAAAATCATTGCTATTGATATTTTTTAATTTCATTTTTAATTGTTTTTCTCTTAGTTACAAATGAAAGTAGAATATATTTTGGCATATTATATATACATGGAATGTAACTTCCCATTCTTGTGGTTGTACATGATGCAGAGATACACCAGTCATGTATTTATATTTGAACATAGAAAGGTCATGTCCATTTTATTTACTGTCTTACCTATTCTCATTACCATCCCTTTGCTTTATTCCCCTTTGTCTAATCTAAATTATGTCTGTTCTTCTCTCTCCCTGCCTTATTTTTTGTTAGTATCTTCATATCAGAGAGAACATTCAGCCTTTTGTTTGGGGGATTGGATTATTTCACACAGCATGATAGTATATAGTTCCATCAATTTACCAGTAAATTCCATATTTTCATTCTTCTTTATGGCTGAGTAATATTCCAATGTGTATATACAACACAGTTTCTTTATCCATTCA
This sequence comes from Callospermophilus lateralis, assembly GCF_048772815.1. Classification (NCBI taxonomy): domain Eukaryota; kingdom Metazoa; phylum Chordata; class Mammalia; order Rodentia; family Sciuridae; genus Callospermophilus; species Callospermophilus lateralis. The sequence continues at coordinate 8,860,907 of NC_135320.1, forward strand.
TCTGGTCAAGAGCACCTAGTTGTTTCCATAGCTGAGCTAATGTGAATTGTGCTGCTATAAACATTGATGTGACTGTGTCACTGTAGTGTGTGGATTTTAAGTCCTTTGTGTATAAGCTGAGGAGTGGGATAACTGGGTCCAATGGTGGTTGCATTGCAAGTTTTCTTATGAATTTCCATACTTCTTTCCAGAGTGGTTGCACCCATTTGCAGTCCCACCATAAATGTGTGAGTGTGCCTTTTTTTCCACATCCTTGCCAAAATTTATTATTACTTGTATTTGTGATAATTAATATTATGACTGGAGTAAGGTTAACTATCATTGTAGATTTAATATGCATTTCTCTAATTGCTAGAAATGTTGAAAATTTTTTCATAATTATTAATCTGCTATTAATATTTTCAAAATAGTTCAGATCTAGCTTTGTCCTGAGCTGGACTATTATGCTAACTCCATAGTCTCCAGAGGCTGATCTGACTTTCCCAGGTTTTTATCTCCTGGTATGTTATTCACTCCCATATTCTTGAGGACTGGTGTACTTTTAACTTCTAATTTTTAAAATACAACTGTTAACCCCATAAGACTAAGAGATAGTTGTTTTATTTCCTTTCATCAGTGTTTTTGCTAGGTCCAAAAGAGTCCTGTTTTTCATAAGTGAAGTCTCTGACTATGTCAAACTTATCAACTTCAATAAGTGGCTCCTGGAATTACATCTAGTTATGAACATTCCAAAGTACAAAAAAAGGAGAAGGAGTGGATCAGGCAATTTTTCTTCTAAAAAGTTAAATAGTTGTTGCTCACATTTGCTCTTCTTATGAAAAATTAACCATAAATTTACACATAGGTTCAAGAAGAACCAGAAAAATACAGTTCCTTTTTACGAAGCCCCATTTCAAAAGGATATATGCTATTATAAGAGGAGGAGAAAATATCTTAATGTATATCTAGTAGTGTTTGCTACTCATCTAGCCATTTAAATTCCATGTTAATTCTTCTCTTGATATGCTTATTCTCATCCCAAGGAAGATGACCACAGACCCATCTGGCTACTGCACCCAACTTAAATTATATGTCTGGGTGAAATAAAGTTGTCAGATTCAGATGTAGCTCCTTGTAGTCCAGTGATTCATTAATTGAAAAACACCTGCATGCTTTTTCAACCACCGAGTAAATGAAGGTTTAGAATAAACTGGATGATTGTATTTGACATATCCTGTTCATAAGCATCAAGGGCCATCAATTACTGAAGGTTTTGGGAGGGATATCATGGAAAGGTAATTCTTCTGAAATATGAAATTTGATACATTTAGGTAACTTAAAAAAGAACATTGCTTTCTCTTTCTAGTAGAAAATATCATTAGAAAAAAGAAAAACTACTGGTGACAAAAGAAATTATTTTTGGTGGTAATCTGTGAGAACAGACACTAGTTAAATAAAGGTTTTAGTGAAGGGTTGCAAGAGGAAAATGAAAAGAGTATTCACAGCAAAATTAAATAACAACTCCTTAAAATAGGAACTACTTGAGTGTGTCATCTTGATGTGCTTTTGAAAGATTAGTAATATTTTAATGCATAATTTTGATATAACCACATCCAAAAGTAAAAACATTCTCCATTCTGCTTGGTGCTATGGCCCTTACCTATAAACTCAGTGGCTCAGGATGTTGAGGCAGAAAAGTCAAAAGCTGAAAGCCAGCTTCTGGAACTTAGCAAAGCCCTAAGAAGGTTAGTAAGGTTGTGTATGAAGATAAAAAATAATAATAAGTTGTGGATCAGTGGTTGAATCCCTGATACCAAACACCTAAAGTGAAAACATTTCTTTTTATTACTGAGGAGGAACACACACACACACACACACACACACAGACACACACAGAGACACACAAACACACACACACACACACACACACACTCACAGAGAGAGAGAGAGAGAGAGAGAGAGAGAGAGAAGACTTCACCATTTATTCTTTTTTCTTTCACTCTCCCATTATGAGATGTGGAGACCATGCGTTCTCCCTTGTGTGCTTATTGTATATTTATGTAATTCAGACCCTATATTTTACAGGTATCTACCTGGTGGAGTAAAACCATTCTCTAAGCCAAATATGTATTTTTAACATACGTAAAAGTAGTTAAAGTGAAGCCAGCTAAAAGCAGTTTAAAACATGCATGGGAATTTTAAATTAATTCTCTGCCAGTAGGTGTAGATTGGAGTATCCAGTACACGAGGTGGGAAGGAGGTACAGAAGGGCATAGGGTCAGCTGTATGAACAGATCCCCTGAAATTTAGGTGTTCTGCATTTAGGCATTTGTAACAAGCTTGCTTGGGAGTTGTTTACAGTTTTGCATTGGTAGTATAAGCTTATCCCTTTAAGCGAAAAGCAGGAAGTTAAAAGAGAATGAGTGAAAATTGTAATCAAATGTTCTTTCACATGAGTGCATGAAAACAACTTGGAATAAACTATGAAAAGTTTTCAAATGTAGCCAGGTTCTGTGGACCATGCTTGAAATCCTAGGAGCTCAGTAGGCTGAGACCAGAGGATTACAGGTTCAAGGCCAGCCTCAGCAACAATGAGGCACTAAAAAACTCAGTGGGACTTTGTCTCTAAATATAATAAAAAACATAGCTGCAGATGTGGCTCAGTGGTTGAAGTGTTCAATCCCCAGTGCTCCACCCACCAAAAAAAAGAAGTTTTAAAACTTTACACTGAAAAGAAATTATATAATATATACAATGATAAAACTTTAGGATAGAATGCTAAGTGAAGTAATTAATTCAAAAGAAGACAAATACCATGTGATTCTACTTATGATATATCTAATGTAACAAACAAACAGGCCAAAAGGAATGAAATCAGGAATGGAAAGATGAAAGCAAATGAGCACTTTTTTGGTGGAGAAAAAAAATTACTTTTATGTAATACAAACTTTATACAAATATGTTACAAAACAATTTGAATCAACACTCCAGTAAGCAGTATATTTAAAATATAAAGACAGCATGTTTAAGTAAGTTAATAGTTTTAATGACAACTAAAATTTGAAAATATATAAACAAAAATGTGAAAATCATTATACTTAAATTCTAAAGTCTTACTCCTAAACAAAAGAACAGATTTGTCTATATAGAGTTGATGAATTTGCTAATACTTTTAGCTACATGGAAGTTTGAAGCAGGGAAATGCAAATTCAGCTTTAGCCACTTGGCAAGAATCTGTTTCAAAATAAAATCAAAATGTGCTGGAGATTTAGTTCAGTATTATATGAACCCTGAGTTCAATCCCCAATATGAATACATATGCCTGTATATATTCACATAAACAAATTTTGATAAATTAAATGACTAATTACATGAACAGAGTAAACAACCACAACACTGTATATAATTCATTTACAAAACAGGGATAATATTTACACATGTAAGTAAAAGCATATATGACTTTATTAAAAATGGGCACAATTAAAAAATGACAAAATCATAGAATTTGCAGGAAAATGGATGGCATTAGAGCAGATTATGCTAAGTGAAGCTAGCTAATCCCTTAAAAACAAATGCCAAATGTCTTCTTTGATATAAGGAGAGTAACTAAGAACAGAGTAGGGATGAAGAGCATGAGAAGAAGATTAACATTAAACAGGGATGAGAGGTGGGAGGGAAAGGGAGAGAGAAGGGAAATTGCATGGAAATGGAAGGAGACCCTCAGGGGTATACAAAATTACATACAAGAGGAAGTAAGGGGAAAGGGAAAAAATATAAGGGGGAGAAATAAATTACAGTAGAGGGGGTAGAGAGAGAAGAGGAGAGGGGAGGGGGGCGGGGGGATAGTAGAGGATAAGAAAGGCAGCAGAATACAACAGACACTAGTATGGCAATATGTAAATCAATGGATGTGTAACTGTTGTGATTCTGCAATCTGTATACTGGGTAAAAAATTGGAGTTCATATCCCACTTGAATCACAGTGTGAAATATGATATATCACGAACTATGTAATGTTTTGAACAACCAACAATAAAAATTAATAAAAAAAATGGGCACATATTTTATGTTTGTTTTAATTGCAACTTATATTATCCTCAAGTGAAAAAGTCAGATGAATTTTATTTCAGTTATAACATATAGGTATAAATTTTTTTAAAAAAATCATTGATGTGAGAAAACCTACTGAACAACACTGAAGTTACTCTGTTATATATTTTGTAAATATGATTTAAGTGGAACTCAAAAAGAGTCATGAATTAGAGAAAATGTAACCCACAAAATTCTGAATAATTCTATTATTTTAGAAATCCTTCTTTTTGAAGTTTTTGTACTAATAGATGGACAGAAGGCTGTTATTTAATTGCTTTTTTGTATGTGGTACTAAAGATCAAACCCAGTGCCTATACTGTGGGGGGTGGGAAGAAAACGTAAGCCACTGAGCAACAGCCTCTGACTTATGAATCCTTCTTCAAACCACATTTATCAGCTATACTTATATTGTCACTAAGAGCAGATATTTTGAATCATTGTTATTCATTACAGGCACAAAAATTTTTCATGGAGAATCTGTAAGTATTCATAAAAAGCTCTGATGAAAAAATGTGAGTGAATAAATATTTAAATTATATTAAAGTAGCAAAAATGGTGGAATGTGATGGACATTATCATTTCAAAGTACATGTATGAATACAATAATGTGAAAGACATCATTATTCAAAGTACATGTATGAAGGGAAGAAATATGAAAATTGTGGTATATATGTGTAATAAGAATTGTAATGCAAAATAAAGAGCATATGTATAAAGACATAAGTTGGCATAAATCTACTTTATAAACAAATATATGAAAAATTGTTCTCTATATGTTGAATAAAAATTGTAGTGCATTCTGCTGTTATGTATTTAAAAAATAAAATCAACAAACATATATATATATATATATATATATATATATATATATATGTATATGATATTGATATATTAAAAAGCTTTAATCTATAAATATTAAGAAATTTGTTTAGATTTTTTAGGGAGTTCCCCAAGAACAATAAACATCTAGCATTATGCAAATCCTCACAGGCATTAGGGAATACTTTTTTTTAACTTTAATGTAGAGAGATCACTGGAGAACAAGAAGAAGTATAAAAGATGGGGTCAACATAGAGCAGGGTATGCTATTTAATGAATACCAGAGAAAGAAACCTAGGTTTGGAAAAATAATTTCTGCTCGATTTTACCTTCTCAATTAACCTTTTAAAATGTGACTTCCTCTTTGACATTTGGATGTCTTATCTTATTCTTTTCTTCATTGATTTCTACACACTTGGATATATAGCTACTATCACATTTCTCTTGAAATTACAAGGTTACTCCATTAGGGACAGAAAAATGGCCAAGGATTACTTATGGACAGCAAGACATGTTAAAAAATAAATATGGCTCATTTGTTATTTTTGGGTAACTGTGCCAGTTTCATATTACTATTCTCTTTAAAAAAAAAAAGAAAAAAAATATCATAGAAGATTCCAAACAATTATTTTTCTATTTTTTTTAACAGAAAGACAAAATACTTTGAAACAATTTTCATTATCCAGATTATGAGCACTAATTTGCAGTGATAGGGTAAACATAAAAAGAAAAACCTATAACATTTTCTTTTCTACATAAACAAATACCCAATCTTCATCATAAAATCAAGAACCTAACACTTTTAATGCAGAATAGGAGCTGCCAAACATTGTCCACAAATTAAAAAAATAAATTTTTACAAAGAATTAGAAATTCTGAAGGAAGTTTATGCTCACCCACAAAGACCAGTTTCTATAGACCTCTAACATCACACCACCATATAAAGTCTGCTGAGCTGGGTCCAAGCATTTCCACTCCTCCTCAGAGAAATCAGTGACCACATCCCTGAATGTCAGTGGTTCCTGAAATAAACATGAGAAAACATATTTCACATCAATCATGTTATCATTAACACAGTTTTTAATGACACAAGGTCTAATGAGATTTATAAGAGCTGGTTTTCACATGGCAGATTGGCATCAATCATTCAATATGATACTTTTAATGTGGTGCTAGGAATTGCAATCAAGGCCTTTTGCATGTATGTCAAGCCCTCTAACAACTGAGCTATATCCACAGCCCAAATAATTAGTTATCAACAGTGAAATTTGTGAATAAATTTGCTATGTTAAAACCCAGAGAGCAGCACATGTGAAGCAAAATGCTGAGAAAAAAAGCAGGTAAAGAAGAAAAATTCCAAAATAATTCTAATGTGTAAATAACAGTTGCAATAAATTATTGAATATTCAAAGAAGCACATACAAACAAAAATATATACTTCAGATATGCATAGCAAACTTATAAGTAATAACAAGACTTATAGGATAGTGGTCACCTTTATGTGTAGAAAATATATGTGATCCATGAGACACATCAGAACTTCTAACAGCCCACATAATTATTTGAATGACAGTCTCTAGAACTATCTGCATTCTTATTATTTAAACATATCTTAAAACAAGTAATTTATTTAATTTTTTCATTCCTTCAGACCACAATGTGATGAGTCATTTTTGAATGAATAAAATAAAAATTTTAAATATCAAATTTTTAAAAAATACTTAGGTATTTGCACATATTTAAATTACGTGGCACGGAATTATAACAAAAGAAGCAATAGAAAAGCAAATTAAGTGAATAGACTATTAATCCCACAGTTCATAAGAAAACTAGCAAATCAGGTTAAACTGTGCAATTGTATTCTCACATGGCTTATTTCAAAGTAATGAGTGTAAAAATACTAATAAAATTAGGAAAATATTCTTAAAGATTCTTGCACTTTAAATGCCGAAGGGTATAAAAATAGTACCTCTTCCAGGGTCTCAATTTTCACCAATGAACACACACTTGCTGAGAGTTAGTTTAAGGTTCTCATCTCTCATGTCTGTTTTCCTTTTTTTTAAACTTAGTGATTTAACCCAGGGGCACTATACCACTCATTGGCATTTCCAGAACTTTGATTTTTAAATTTTTTTTTTTTTTAGAGAGGGACTCACCAAGTTGCTTAGTTCATATCTAAATTACTGACACTGTACTAAAATTGGCCTTGCTTCTTTCCTATTCTTTCACATTCCTGAGATTAATTACAACTTTGTGCCACCACACTTGACATTGCAACCACTTTTGATACCAAATCTGCAAATGTTCACATCAACCAATGTTTTAACAACTAGTTGTCCAATAATTCAATTCGGATGATCTTTAATACATATGCCTAAAATTTAGGGTTCACTGATATAGAATTTCACTAACTTGAGGAGCAAGTTGAAAGCCCCAGAATAACGTCTGTATTTGTGATCCATTTCTTATAAATTGGGGGTCTCTACAATTACACACTGAAGTTACACAATCTGATAGAACAACACATGGAACAAAAGAGCACAATTATGTATACCAGGTTCTTTTAAAATATATCAACAAGAAAGATGACAATAAAAAACATGCATAGAGCATGAAAAAATTTAGAGGAAGATGGGACACTATATAGGCCATTTTAGGAAACAACTGGTTGAAGATATTAAATCCAAATTTGGTGTTTTACTACAAGAGTGAAGAGTCTGCTTTCCATTATGATTTTAAAGATCCTCCCTATTTTAAATATGGTGATTCAGATACTCATTCTGCATATTCCCATTTTTTCATCAAAAAATTAGTTGAAAACTTTTACATTCAGTAGTCAGAACAAAATATTGTGACAAAATGTAACTTAAGGCTCTCCCTTATGTACAACCTATAGAACATTGAGCCATCTCATGTCAGCCCAAACAAACATACACAACATTAAAAAAAAAAAAAAACTCCTAAGTATTGGCTGGATTAAGGGCAATTGATTTTTCATTTGGAATTTTGATTTATTTTCTGATACCTGGGCATTATACAAGTGAGGTACATTCATAGCCCTTTAAATTTATTTTCTTTTTGAGACAGGGTCTCACTATGTTGTTCCACTAAGCTTGAATTTTTTACCTTTCTGCATTAATCTCCAAGTAGTTATAATTACTGGCATGTTCTAACATGTTCTGCATGATATGAATGTTCTACCCTTCTTATATTTTTTTATTTGCTCTTCCCTCTAAAATCAAGCCATTGATAGCCTAATATTTGAGAGGTATCCATGTTTTATATTTGTTGATTTTCCAGTATTGCAATATATATTTAGAAAAAAGCCACTTTTTGCCGCAGTCTGGCTGGGCACAAAATCAAGAGCCACTCACAGCCTTGTAGATTCAAACAGCAATTCTTTATTCCTGAACTGTCACCGACACTCTACAAACACGTTCTGGGGAAATCCACGTTCTCTGCCCAAATACTCTCTCTAAATCCCGGGAGAACTCAAGGGGAACTCAGGCAGCAGGATACGCCCTATTCCCAGCAAGAATAATCTTAAACCTGGAACCATCCTAATCCCAGATTGTCCTAAACCAGGAACACCCTAAATCCAAGGAGAGCCTTAAACCCTGATCCGCCCTAAACCCGGAGCTGCCCTGGTCCTTGAGCAAGGTCACCTTACATGCAATGTCACTGCAAAATATCTAAGGCAAGTCCTATTTCCACGAGTCCTTCCTGTAAGCAACATGGGGTACGCTGGCAAGGAAATTGTCATACCTACTTGGCTAATGGCTCTCAGCAACTTTTTACATGTATCTGAACTTTTCTAATCTGACAGTCTAGAAATAGCTCTCCAAAAATAAAAAAATTATAACCATGGATAAAATTAAGAAATAACTAAACCATCAGTGATGTTCTTTTACAAGCTTAAAAATTGACCATACTATGAATATAATCTTATTCTGAAATTTTCCTGTATCTTTCCTCTTTGGAAACATTTTTTATCTTTTAAAAATTAGTGATAAATTACATTTCATAGCTAATGAGAATGTTAGACTAAAATGAGAAAGTCTCCATCCACCATCTTTTTTGCTTAAGTATTTACTGTAAACCCCAACCTTGAGGCACTGCACTATGTCTTATAATCTGCATGTTGTGAGTTTTCCCTTCGAGACTTTTGCACAAACACAATAATATGCTTTTTTTCTAATTTTTTGGTATTATTTATTCTCCTTTTAAATTCTGGCACATGATCATCTATTTTCTTTAGATGAGTAAGAGCAAAGAAGATACAGATAATCTTTACCTTTCTATTTAGTTCCAGAATTAACATGGCTGACAAGCAGTGTGTATCTGGGATCTGAATCTAATATTTAGGGAGGATAATATTAATGTTTCAATAAATGATCTATTTAGATGAAACCTATTCAGAATATTTCTGTAATGCCTACAGTATCCTATCAGTCAAACAAGGTGCTCCATTCCCTAACCTCAAATGGCTTTATAGGAAGGGATGACTATATACAGGTTGGTATTCTCTAGGCAAATAAAAAAGCATGACCAGTATGAGCACCTTGGTTCATCTTCGTGCAATTCTTACACCCAATACCAAAGACATAGGAGAAACTGAAAAAAAAAATCATACTCTAAAGTTTCTTATGGGAACCCTTAACTTACTGTCTATGTTTATGAAAGACAAAGAGATGAAAGGGTCAAAGATTATTTATTTTAGTACCAAGGATTGATCTCAGAAGTGCTTAATCATGGAGTAACATTCTCCTTCCTCTTTTATTTTTCCACCCTCAAATTTGTGATCCTCCTGCTTCAGTCTACTAAAATGCTAGGGTTATTGATTTACATCTTCACTTGTGGCATTAGGTACAAATTCTTTTTAAAGAGTTTCATGTTTTAATCTTCTTTTCCTCTCACGTGAAAGTAACCCCCCCACACACACACATTTATTTTTTTATTTTATCCATAATTCAGAGAAAAAGATTAGTTAAAATGCTGTGTTATTCTAAATGTATTACAGAGAAGCATGCTTCAGGATATAGTAAATTAATTGAGAAAAGATGACATTTAGGAAAATCATGTTTACCATACATTCAGAAAATTCTTTAATAAAATAAGAAATACTTGGAAAGAAAAGAGAAAATGTAAACCCCATGGGTAAGATCTGTTCCCAAATATAAATTATTTACATCACTTAGAATTGTCATTCATAGTCCTTGCTTTAACATCCACTGAAGGAGTTTGGGAAAGAAAGTACAGAGTTAATTTTTGGCCAGGCTGAGGTCACCAATCTGACACAGGACAAAATATAGTATCATGATTGTGGACCAGAGGTTAAAAGCTGACCTCAGGAAAGCCCAGATTCCCACACTATCACCAACCCCCTGTCATTTATTTTGTAATGCCCAGCCCTGCAAACTTATCATTTCTACAACTACTTTAATCCCTGACAGTCAGAGTGGAAAAGAATATGACAGAGGCCCCAACGCATCACAAAACCTAAACATAGATTCAGAGATTTGCCTGAGACAGAGATAAATGTCTTCTAGATTTTGAGGCATACCCTCTATACTTTGGTTGTTCCTCTAATTAAAAAAATTATCACCACAATCACTCATGAATAAATAATTTCTATCTGAATAGAAAAAAAATACCAAGCTCAGACCCTTCAGTCTGAGCTCTTCTTTGATTGTCAGGTGAGACAATTTAACTCAGGCTCCAGAACGCAATATTGACAGGATCGTGGTTTTATTGATTTTCTGAAACAGCTTCCTCTGTGCAAAAAGACCTGGCAATAAAAGGGGACATAAGTATTTAATGTTGAATACAATGTTATATCAATTATCAATAACAATATATCAATGACAGATTCAAAATTGCAAATGATACAACGAGAATTACTTTACATTTTTAGGTTTCATAATCTTCATACCTTTGTTTTATTATTTTTTTTTTACTGAGCTATATCTCCAATTGTTTTAAAATTCTATTTTTTCCCATGGTCTCATTAAGTCACTGAGGCTGTCCTAAGCTGGTGATCTACATTCTTTAGTCTTGAGTCCCATTAGAATTACAAGTATGCACCAACACATGCAGTTCATATTAGGAATTGTGAAGATGCAGGAAGATTTTGAAAAAGTCTGTAGCATTTTCATGCTTATAAACATGGCCTCTTCTTCAAAAGCCTAATATGAGCTTCTTGGATTTACAAAAACAAAAACAGAAAAAAAATCATGACATTTTATACCAAAGCATAATATCAGTACATATTCATACTCACTGTATTCTACAGGCTGTAATATATGAGCTATTTTAGATTCATGTTTTGGCAAAAAGATTCTGCCTGTCAATAATAACAGCTACAAAAGAACATTATCAATGACCTAGATAGAAGGAAGTATATAAATAACTGGAGATATTCTGGTAATCCATACCTTTTTTTCCCCTTAAGATGAGATTTACAGCACTATTCTAACTTAATTAAATGTTACAAAACCACAGGTTCTAAGAGGCTAGTAATGTTTTGAACTGAGGATCACTACTTCTTTCTTAAAAAAACAAATTTTTGGCTAAGCCAAAATAATCATGCACCTTTTCTAGTTATTCAAGGAAGTGAATAATGACACCTCTGCAATAGAAGGACATTTTTTTCTAGGTACATATCCCTTCACTATTCTTATTATTAAAATATTTTTAAGATAACACTCAAGTGTTTACTAAACAAGGAAATAATTGGAGTAAATACATACAGGTTATGTTTATGAAATAAAACTAAATAATTAATTTTATTTGACATCAAAAGTTAATAGTAAAAATGTGAATAATAAACAGTATATCTGTAACTTCATTCATTTTTTTTGTTGTTGTTTTGTTTTTGGTATTTGTTTTCTACTTATGATTTTTAACCTAGATGAAATATAGACCTTCTTTCCTTGAGACAAATTCTTAATATAAAATAAGGGACAAAGATAAATCTGCTCACAATATATTTCCTTCACCTAAAGTTTGTCTAAACACCTGATTATAAAAGAAAATCATTCTTTTATTTTATTTTTTTTATTTTCAACATGGTAAGTGTGTTTTCTAAAAAAACCTTACCTGAAAGTCTAAAGTGGACAAATTCACACAGCACACATGGAAATCATGCAGAGTTAATTCCTTTTCAACTATAAAAAATGTTTCCCAATTTTGTATAAAGTGTACAGTCACTGTGGTATTTTCATGCTTGTGCAAATGGCCTATGGAATTTTTATGATTATATAGATGACCTGAAGTGCTCTTCAATATCCAAAATCCAAATTGCATTAAAACAATGTAATCCATATCCCTGGAGAGGAAACCAAGAATCAGAGGTTGTTTTTTTTTTTTTAAGACAGTCTTTAAAAAATATTATGTGTAGCTAACGTAAAATCTACATTTTCAAATAAACATCATTTAATAAATGAGTTATAAATAAAATATATGCTCATGTCTTTACCCATTCAGGATTACTCAATTTTAAATCAGGCTTTTCTAGAAAATAAAAGAAAAAAAAAAAGAAAGAAATCAGGGCTCCACAGAATGAGGCTACCCATGTCCGTCGAACACAAGTCACAAAGCATGCGTCTGTGGAGCTCCCAGTGCCACCAGGATCTGCAGCTGCTCCACCCTGCGGAAGCTGCCGTCCAGGTGCCTGGGTCTGGAGGCTGCTCCTGGGCAGCCAGCTCCAGGCTGTCATGACCAGAACTATGCCTATAAAATTGAGGTTGGCCAGCCCTTGCCATCCATGAATCATACTTTTCCAAAGTTCCATCTTCCCTTCCGGTCTCAGAATTTGGAAAACAGGCAATTTCAGAACCAGATGTGACCCCTCCAGCAGCTTCCAAAACAAGCCCTGGCTCCCGTATTTGGCTGAGATCCCACACTAAGGGGGGTTCCCGACTACAGTTTCCAGAGCCATTGATCAGCTTGGCAAAGTGCTTCTCTGAGAAGGAAATAGACCCAAGACGGAAAGGAGAAAGAGGAAAAGAATGTGCGGTGGTTCTTTTTCCAGGCTATCAGCAAACCTAAACAAGCTGCGGCTCTGAACTAAAACTCCCCTGTGATGTTGCACGGGAAAGGGTTAATTTGTACCCAGATTGTCTGTTGTGGTTGTTGCTGTTTTTGAGAATGGAGGGAGGGTGTCTGTCAACTAGAGAAACTAACTTCTTTCTGGTAGAGGGGTTATTTGAAACAGTGGCAATTACTTACATTGTTTAGTCATATTAACTGTGGCCCTTCTAGCTCAAAGGCCATTTCTGAGAATGTCTTATCTGTCTCTTCCAAATATGGGAAAGGCTTTAAAATTCCACCTCCAAAAAAATAAATAAATAAATAAATAAATCAGGCTTTTCTAACAGTGAAATGTAACTGAGATAATCATCCAAGAAACAAAAAAAAAATCTTATTTTAAATCAAAGTTCTGGAAATTGTTGTTGATAAGTGATTGGGATTGTAGCTTTATAATTGAAGTGAGCAAGCACATTATGGCAGGAGCACATGGCAACAGAAAATTTTTTAAAAAGCACCAAGGACCTAAAATTCTTTTCAAGTACGTAATTTATAATGAACTAAATGATTCCCATGATGCCATACCTTTTAACGATTTAACTAAATCCAACACCCTGTAAACCAAGCCTTTAATACATGGATTATTAGGGGATAGTTATCCAATCCAGAGCACCTGCATTGAATCTTTTGCACAAAGTAATTTTAGATATGTTAGAACATGAATAAATGCCTGAGAATATTATAATTTAAAATCCAAAATGTACCAATTTGAGATTTGAACCAATTCACAAATTTTTGATAATATTCTGAAATATGTAATCATTTCACAAACATAAATTTTAAAATTTCCATTGAGAAATTATCCAAAAATAAACACAATTTTAATTAGCCTCACACAGGGCAGACTAAATCACTTTCTCCATCTATGATTCAAAAAAAAAAACAAGATAATATGAACCATCATGGGAATGTTTTATTACATAAATGTATTATATATATATATATATATATATATATATATATATATATATATATATATATAAAGTGAATATGTTTAATACATAAATGTAATATACATATACATAAAATGAATATTATACCAGTTATCCAGAGTAAGTACCTGTTTATTACATGTCATTTTTAAATATTTTTCTATGTTTCTCTCCATTCCCAACCCAGAACAACCCTGATCCTTATATATTCATTTTTTGGTGAGGTCATATGTACATGCCTTGAATGTCACAGATATTAATTATACAGTTTTGATAAATGGAATGATAAAAACTTTCACTGTTTTTAAGAACAAAATATTTAAAGCATTCTAAGAAAACTATTTCCTATTACATGCAACAATTTTGTTCACAGAGCATGTTACTGCAATGAGTATTTAACATTATTTCATTTTGCCTCATATAATGCATTGGAATTTTAAATATAGATGCTGAACTATATAGTATCTGTGAAAGTAAATCAGGGTGTGTGCTGCTGGAATGTTTTTATTTGCAGTGATGACTACTTTTGTATTTTATGGATGCACTACAGATTGTTCAACATTCAAGAACATTTGCATTTTTCTTATTTTAGACCATTAAAACTACTGGGACAATCAATATTTTTAACAAATAATTATGCCATGTAGCATATTCTTTCCTAGTATTTCAATGACATAATATTTTATTTATATTTATTGCTAAGAAGATTATAATTTTTATCTTAACATTTCAATTTAATTAGGGTCAATATTATATGAGTTTAATAAACACAATATATAAAACTTTAGTACAGACTATTCAGCTTACCATATCCTTTTTTTTAATATTTATTTTTGTAAATGTAGTTGAACACAATAACTTTATTTATTTATATGTGGTGCTGAGGTTGGAACCCAGGACCTTGCACATGTGAGGCAAGAACTCTACTGCTGAGTTAGATTTTGTAAAAATCTGTAGCATTTTCATGCTTATACAGATGGCCTCTTCCTCAAAAGCCTAATATGAGCTTCTTGGATTTACCTCATAACCCCATTCCCCACCATATCCTTTTAGCAACTACTATAAATATTTATCTACACATAATAGATCACAAAATACACTGTATAAATTTTTCAAAATAATAATAGATTATTAAAAAAACTAAGATGAAAAAGTATAATACATACAATTGCTCATACATGCCAAACATGGTGAAACACACCTATAATTCCAGTGACTTGGGAGGATGAGGCAAGAGGATCACAAGTACAAGTGCTGCCTTAGCAACTTAGCAAAGCCCTCAGCAACTCAGAAAAACCCTGTCTCTAATAAAAGCTTAAATAGTGTTGGGGAGCTTGTGATATGGCTCAGTGCTTAAGTGTCCTTGGGTTCAATCAACGGTACTAAAAAAATGCTAATATATTATAAAATTTAGGCAGTGAGTTACAATTGTGACAATGATATATCACGTACAGAATTTAATAGATAATACTGAGAAATTATAAAATGTTATTAATGACATATTTACTACAATATTAGTAGACACATTGTTTGGGGCATATTTTTTTCTTATAAGCCACATACTCCTAATTATAAATTTTCAATGTCATTGTTTATTGCCTCAGAAACAATTTAAACAGTAAAATATATTATTTGTTTTACTGACTGTTTTATTTTCTACATGAGAGTTTACTGTCAGCTTCTTAAAGTTTCAGGAAAGAATATTAAATTATGGTTTTGATGTCACTGAATATTACACAATAAGAAGTGTAGAGAACTATTAATATTATACCCCTGATGACAACACAGAAAAGTTAAAGATTAAAAATGGATCTATGTAGATATACTGCTATTACATTTTGCCTCTCAAATTTTTATCTATAAATATGACAACACACCTTAGAGATCATTCATGCAGAAACTAACCACATTATTCACATTAATTACCATAAAACACATATGTTTTCTTGAATTTTCCATTTCATCTTATTTTTATTTACTTTTACACACTTCATATATTTTTACATTTAAAATTTTCACTTTGAAATCTGTTATTTCTCAATTGGATAAAGAACAAACTAAGAAAACAAGAGACACAAGTAAGGTACAATATCTCTTATTTTGACCTCATTAAAAACATTGGTGTGTTAGGGTTTGGAGGAGCCTTAGATATGAAAAAAAGGAGGAAGTTTGAAAATATGGATAATTGAGATTGACATCCTTATCCTAAGTACATGTATGAAGAAATGAAGTTTGTGACTCTATTTTGTGTACTCTACTTTGTACTCTATTTTGAGATGTAAAAAAAATGTGCTGTGTGTATGTGCTAAGAATTGAAATATATTCTACTATCACATATAATAAATTAGAATAAATAATAATAAACATTGGTGGCAATCTCACAAACTCTAGAACTACAATTCAGAAACAAAAACACAAGATTACAAAATAGACACAAACATATTCGCTCAGCACAAGAAATGAAAGAAGAAACATGAATCAGAAAATGCCTTGTTATCAATCAAGTACAAGAGAGAAGTAAGATAGAAATCTGCAAGTCTTCAAAAATAAAAACATGTAGGATCAGAAAATTTGTTAGGATCAACCCTACTGTTTTGATCACTGCAAAAAAATAAAACAAATTCAGATTTATTTTAGAAAATGATATGTTATACAGTAATGAGTAACTATTTCAAAGATTGAGAGAATAATTCCAAGGTCACACCACATAAGTCACATACTCAGAAAGCAGCAGGTAAGAAAAAAAAATTAAAATACTAAAGAATTTGAAGAATTTGCCTAAGCTATTTCCGTTTCTGATAATAAGGAAGGCTTCTTTAAATTATAATTTGCACATATGTACAGAAACTGAAAAACCTCTAATTATATTTGAAAACTACCACTTTAGCAGCATTCAGTTTGGTCAAATAGTCTATTCAGCTTGCATAGAAACCCAGAATTTTTGTTACTACTAATGGAAATAATCACACACACAACAACTTAAAGTAATAGAAAATCACTCTTTTATATATATGGATGTTT
This sequence comes from Callospermophilus lateralis, assembly GCF_048772815.1. Classification (NCBI taxonomy): domain Eukaryota; kingdom Metazoa; phylum Chordata; class Mammalia; order Rodentia; family Sciuridae; genus Callospermophilus; species Callospermophilus lateralis. The sequence continues at coordinate 8,877,837 of NC_135320.1, forward strand.
TTATTAACATGATGCAGCATTAATTTAGCAATGCCACACTCCTTCCAGAAGCTGTAGAAAAGAATCATTCTAGCTTCTAGTGGCTGCTGGTAAGTTTTTCTGTGGTTAAAAATGTCTATTCTCTGTTTGTGGTGATGTAGCCTTCAAAAGCATAAAGAGAGAGAGAAAAAAATATGTATATATATATATATATATATATATATATATATATATATATATAGAGAGAGAGAGAGAGAGAGAGAGAGAGAGAGAGAACATGGTGCTGTCACAACAGGTTTCTACATTCAAACTCCACAGAATCTGATAACACCATAGATGGCAGATCCCCAATGAGATGATTCTTAAACTTGCACAGGGTATCTGAGAGTTTACAGAAAAGAAAATGTCATGCCCAGTCCATGAAGAAGAAGAGAGGAGAATGGGCCAGCAGAATGAAGCAAGACACATCAAAAATCCACAAAAGTGAGTGAGATGGATAGAGTTGCATCATATATTGTCTACAGATGCAGAGCAGGGGACAGAGCTATGTCCAAAGAGCAGGTCTTATATATTTTGCTGAGAATTATAAAAACTCTCCCAACCCTGTAAAGGTTTGGATTCTCTCAACTAATACTCTATTCACTCTCAGTGCCTGTCTTTCATCATACCTTAACAATTATTGTGCATGGTAATTTCTTGAGTACAAGAAAGAGAGAATCTACATATAACAGTGGTCTCTGCTGCTTCATTTTAAAGACATTTCCCAGTAAATTTCTATGGATTTATATACCAGAAGGCCATTTTAAAAATTTTTTGAACAATGTGCATCCAATGATTCAAGCTAAAAAGTAAAGTGGGAGAAAATATTTGCAGACTACATATGTAGTGAAAAGTGAACATAACAGAATGAATGAGATTTTATATTTGTGAGGAAAAAAGACATACCAAAACAGTTAAGCACAATATTGGGTCTGTACCTCAGTGGTAAATTATATATATATGAAATAGAATGGCAAAAGATCTAAAAAGACCAAAAAGTACAAATATGTTAATTGAAATTGTCAAACCGCTCTGTTGGCCATGCAAAATCTTAGAGCCACTATGAAAATTGGTTTGGTACTACCTACATGAGGATACATTCTACACTTTAACACAAAATATTCATAGAAATTTCCAACATGTAGCTTCCACTGCTGCTTTCACCAAACTAGACTGCATCTAACACCTCCTTTTACCATCCAGGCCCCCTAAGTCAGGGCCCTATAAAACCAATATTCCAATGAGCCTATTCCCAGACCCAAAATAATTTCAGAGAAAAGCATAGATAAAGTGGCACAGTTGAGATTCAATATCTTAATTAGGAAACAGTGTAAGAAGAGAAAAACTAAAAAGAGCAGAAGAAAAATTAGTGAGGAGGTAGGAAAATTGATCTGAGAAGAAAGAAGAAACTGCTGAGGATGTATAAGATGCAGAGATGGGAAAAAGTTGTATCCTAAGTGGGAGAAGAAAGGAAATATTGTGAAAGCATCCTACTTATGCAAGAGGCCTCATTTTTGGAAATTCCTAAAAACAAGGAATTCAGGGTATAATCAAACATGTATACCACACACATGACTCTCTGCTCTTCAAGCTCTAGCAGAGATGCCACACTTTTTTCCCCTCAAAACTTCTAATTTCTTCCTCTCCAGCCACAGTTTATCCAGCTTAGAAGTGTTGTTGCCCTACTTCCTGACCTGGTCTATCTGAGCTCCCTCAGATTTTCTCCAGTAACTCGTAACCACATTTTTTTTTCTTCAACCCATCCAACCAATTTATATGCTTAGATAGTTTCTCATAACTAAACTTTAATGCCCCAACCCTGGAATTTTGAGATGCACCTCTGTCTTCTGAATTCTGGATCACCCTCATATTTGCTTCACCAACAATGCATCAAGCATGATTGTTTTTAGTTCTGGTTTCCTAAACAGTGGGCTATTTAATGCTACCCATTTTTAATATAATTAAATAAATAAGTGATCCCTGTTCTGTTTTTTGTTTTGTTTTGAAAAAGAATAATACTTTTTAAAAGCCAGTTAAAAAATAGTTGAAGTTTCCACTAGGGAGAAATCAAGATGACATGACAGGTTTTGTTTGTTTGTTTGTTTGTTTCTGTAGCATCATTAATGTTCTATTTCTTGATAGAAATAGTGGTTATGTGTTATGTTCCCATTGTAATAATTCATTGATCTGTATAATTTAGATTCTGATCTAGTGTTGGCCTTGTTAAATAATATCAAATTCATTTCATAAAATGTGATGGGGAAGAGCATAACACAGAGATTATAAAAAGGTACTACTGGGCTGCTGCTGTAGCTCAGTAAACTGAGTGTGTACCTCAGTGGTAAAGCACTTGCCTTGCAAATGTGAGGTTTTGGGTTTGAACCTCAGCATCACAAAAAATGGATAAAGATACTGTGTTTTTATCTACAACTAAAAAAAATTAAAAATGGTACTAGATAATACTTTGGGGGTAATGCCTAAATTAATTTACTATTGATCTAGTTATTTGGATTTGTTCATATGTCAAAAAATAAAAGTATATACCTTATATACAACTTAAATAGAGCTTGAGATATAGCTTGCTCAGTCAAGTGGTTGACTCACATATACAAGACACTTGGTTAAAAATAAAATACACTATTAAATGATAAATAAAAGTAAAGATTCACTAGCTAAATATCAATCTCAATATTTGGGGAAAGTCAATTTTTATAAGTAGTGAATAAAATACTAACCAAAGGAGCAAAATTGAAAACATTAACAGTAAACAGTGCATAGAAATTATCAGTAATGCCAGATGTATCATTTAGAATACAAATTAATTGAAAGAGCTCTGATAAATTTCACAAGTAAAAATTTTATATTATTTATGCATTACATAATTGTAACTTGTAAGGTATATATAATGATGCCTCAGTTAATGATGAAGATACATTCTGGAAAATGTGTGGTGAGATGATTCTGTTATTTTAAAAATTATACAGCATACTGACACATTCTTAGTTGATATACCTAGGTTATTATTTAGACATTAGTGTACATGAAGTCCATTATTAATAAAAACATTGCTGCATATATGACTATAGGATTCTACATTATGGCAATGATTATAGACCTCAAAATTAGATGAATAATTAGCACTGTGGAACTAAAGACAAAATTCTCTAAATGAATCTGGTCATTTAGGTAATGAAAAAAGAAAAAAACCTGCATTGCATTAAAAATGAATAAAAGAGTACTTTAAAAAAATGCTGAAACAGTGGGGTATCTGCCTAATAAAAATGTCATTGTATCATTTTCTGATATGATGTATAAACCACTCACTGTAAAGGAATACTTTAATATAAATGAAAAACAGAAGATATGACAAAATGTTTTTAATAAGGTATTTAAACACTGTATTTAGTAGTGTATGATGCTAAAATACCATATACTTAAAAAGAAAAGATAGAATAATTTTAAGATCAACATAGCTTAATCAACTTAGTGATGTGATTACTCAAAATTTTACCAAAATCTATGAATGTGGATAAATAATATGGCACACCTTTCCTCAATCATGCAAAATAATAAAATGATAATAATTTAAAAATGATGATGAAAAGACAGAAATGTCATTATTCATTGACAAATTTAAATACTAACTTTATTTTAAAAAATGGAAAATATTAAAATAAAATGTATTTATGATATGATATATTTAAAGGGTACAAATTGAAGTTAGAAATTGGAATAAATGAATTGCCTCACAAATGGAAAAAATATTCCTGAAATATAAAAAAAGTATGGAAGAAAGCTAAGGCAGGAGGATTCCAAGTTCAAAGCTAGCCTTAGAAACTTAGCAAGGCCATAATCAAATTAGTGAGAATTTATCTAAAAAAAAATGCAGGTCATATTGCATAGTTGTTAAGTATTGCTAATATTATAACTGGGTACCTAAAGAACGTAAATAAAAATGAAAAAAAAATGTCAAAAACACAGACCTCAAAGAACAGAAGGTAAGACCTACAAATGGTGGCACATTCCTGTACTCCCAGCAGCTTGGAACACTGAGGAGAGAAATAGTTCAAAGCCAGTCTCAGCAATTTAGCAATTTTCTAAGAAATTAAGTGAGAACTTGTCTCAAAGAAAAACATTAAAAAAGAGGAATGGATGCGGTTCAGTGAAGAGTGTCTCTGAATTCAAATTCAGTACCAATAAAGAAAATGGAAGCAAGTTCAATAGCCACTTCTTAAGGATAAACATAAAGGTTTGATAAACATAAGATAGCTCAACAGATTTAGAAATTAGAAAATGGCAAAATCTAATCATATCTGTGAGACAAATAGTATCAATAAACACATGGAGCAAATAAATTCCCATTAAATGAGGAGGGAATAAAAATTTTAATTTCTTTGAAGAGACTGGCTATTTAAAATACATGATCATTTCCCAGCAGAAGTATATGCTTATGGAAATCACTGCAGTCTGAACCGTGATAGGATAGAAGGAAATCAAAGCATTGGTTCACACAATTGAAATACAGAACATGAAGAAAAGACAATGTACATTGAGAAAGATCTAAGGAGAAATAGGTGGGAAAAATAAAGTCCAAAACCTATTTTTATTTTAATGTATGTAGTTAGAATAATATTGTGAATCATTACATAGTTCTATGTAAATGTCACATATATATAATGTTTACATTAATACATTTAAAAGCATGTAGAATTCAAGTAAATACACAAAAGTACATAAAAAATTGACAATGCACATCATTTGTATACATGACATAATTCATCTTTAGCAAAATGTAAAACTCCCCCTAAATCCAAAATATTTTTTCATTAAAGTGTTAACAATTTTTACTTTTAATGGAAGAAGGGATCAGAGAAAACAAAATTCTAAAATTTATACGAAATATCATATATATATATAATTTGCTCTGAAACTCTGAATTAAAAGAGAAAAATATCTTGCAATAATAACAAGCAAGGAAATATAATAGAAAGGAAAATTCAAAAGTTAATCTACATGTATATAAAATTTTATGTATTTTTAATACAAATTGAAAGGTCAACATAAGTCTAAACATCTCAAGAACCATACTACATGTGGAGAAATTACATAGCTAAATCTAAAGGAAGACTGACTTGAATGCAGAATTCACTGGTGTAGTTACAAGGCCCAGGGGTTAAATCCAGTGTAAATAAATAAATAAAATAAAAAGGTATAACACTGACATTAGGACACATTACCTTGTCAAGCCTATCTTATTGAGAGTGATGTTGGGAATATAAAAGAATAGGATCTCCTGACTTTCTCATATTTCATAGATACATTGAATACACATATTATGCCTCAAGTCCCTCTTAGACAAAATTTAAAAAAAATTAGTGGAAACCATTGGTTTTCCATTTAGAGATTTATGTGTATAAATAGGAACATATCTACCACTCGATTATTTTAAAAAGCTAGGATAGACTTAGGCCTTAGTGCAGCCTTTGACAGTATGCTATATAATTGAAACAGAAACACAAATCTCCAGTGTCACCCTGAGAAGATCAAGATTGGGACCTTATATATGAAACCCTAACTAAATAGTTTTCTGTGCTTTTGATTTTATTTTAGCTTGTGCTGAGAAAGAATCTACACATTCCTAAGTGCTAAGATCAGAGAAAAAGTGATAGTTATCTATTTTTAGGGAAAGATATCCTGGGCTTAAACTCCAGGGATCAGGAGAAAAAAGTTAAATCTCAAAGAACTTGGTATATGCCTTTAAGTGTGTTCAGCACACAAAAAACTCCAATCTGGGGCTTCCCCTTGTAAAAATTCCAGGACTGCCAATTATTTCCAGAATGAAAATTTTTCATCTCTGAGTTTCTTTCCTCTTATTATATTACATTCAATAGAAGTAAGTAATTGCCTCATATGTAATAAAATACTCTTCAAAAGAATAGTGAGAAGCTTATGCAGAAGTACCCCAAATGGGAAGCCATTTTAAATTTTCAGGCTATGGGAATAAATCTTGCTGATAACATGCAAATCTCCCCTAGATTACAAACCAAAGGTTTTCCATTGGTGTGCAAGATTCTCAGCTGCTAAAATACCAAGTAATAGTGCAGAGAAGGAGTTAAAAAGAATACATGTCTGTTAGTCCCCAGAAAAAGTTTGCAACACATACTCTCTGTGGCTACATGACAGACTGGACTCTACAATCTTCCATCAGGGATTTGATGCACAAGTCCAACAGTGGATAATTGTATATAAAGCACAACTGTTAGAATAGCTTTTATTGTCAGGTGTGGTGATGCATGCCTATAATCCCTGCAGTTCAAGAGGATGAGGCAGGATTGAGAGTTCCAAGCTAGCTTCAGCAACAGGAAGGAACTAAGCAACTAAGTGAGACCATGTCTCTAAAAAATACAAAATAGGCCTGGGCACATGGCTCAGTGTGGGAGTGTCTCCAAGTTTAATCCCCAATAGCCTTCCCCCAAAAAGAGAGAGAACAGCTTTTGTCAATAAGCTTATAATAATAAAGATTCAAGAAGTTGTGGATATAGAAAAGAGAAGACCCTTGTACACTGTTGGTGAGAATTCAAGTTTAGAAAATGCATTTTTGAAAATAGTGCAAACTTTAAACCATTTAAAACAGAACTAACATATAACAGGGTTAAATTGATTCTAGGTGTAATTTCAAGAAGTTAGAATGAGGAAGTTAAAAAAATAACTGCATGCCCATTTTTATGTAGCAGTATTGTGAGTAGTTTAGAAAAATAAATAAATAAAGTGTCTTTAATTGAAGGATATACCAGGAGATTTATTTCAACTGCAGGGTGCCAAACTACTCCCCTAATAACCTTCACACCATATTTCAGACTTTTTTCTCTTGGCAAGAGAGAACACAGAGACTCAAATGAGCCAGCCCTACAAAGTATATAGATATGAGAACTCCTGAGCCAAGAGATGGTATGACAGAGACAGGAAGACACATTATCTTATCAAGTCTACAGTGGGTAATTCCCAATCAGAGACTTTCCAATAAGGTATCTGTATCTAAGGAAATAAAAGAGGGGACAGGAATGAGCATTGTTTTACAAAGGATCAAGTGAATCTTCTCTTTTTTTCTCTCATACACAATACCACCTGAAGGACAAAATAATCTTATATAGAGTGCACCTAATATAGGATAAAAATAATTACAAAATACTGCATCTATTTGAAATATGCTATGAGGAGGAACAGGGTTTATTATATTGTGGAGTAATAAAGTTGGCATTTAGAGTGTGAACAAGAAAATGAAAATATAGGATATATTCTGAGACCAGAATCAAAAACCAAAGATAAGTTCCACCACTCTGAATTCGAGGCCCTGATTCTCACCTATATATCAGCAACACTTTGTGAAGAGAAAAAAAATCACACTGTATTTGGAATTCTCTCCTGATAATCACAGCAATCATTACCACACAATCTGAGGAGATCCCAGGATGCCAGGACAAAGCTGTCCACATGGGTTTTGGGCCATGATTGAGAATACCATAAATGGAGAGAACAGAATTTCCAAAATTTTAGCTGCTGATACATTTTCCACTTGATTGGCCAAAGGAGACTTAGAAATAAACTGTTCCACAAAAGTATTCATTTTTGCAGACACTGGAGACTATGCTGGGTAGTTCCCATCTACAAAAACCAGTTCCAGCCACAGCAATTGCTGTTTGAAATTTCTTCTAATTTCTCTCCAATTCCAATCTGCAGATGCAGTCTCAAAAATCTGCACAGCCACTATTCTCTGGTTTTTAATGGTGCCTTGCATTCTCCTTATAGGCTTTTTATCATCTGTGTGGCAGCAGAATCTGGATTTCCTGAGCTTTGATGAGGAAGTCTAGGAATAGATCCCAAAAAATGGCAATCTGCAGAGATGAAAACTGGATCTAAAGTGGAAGTCACACCTTTCATACTTGTTGTATATTGTATTAAAAAGTTCTCATCCAAGAGCCCCTGGTTGGAAAAGATCTGCCCTCTGAGTCTGAATCCACTCAGCCTACTGTCCAAGTGACAGTAGATGGCATCAACACCATAAATGAATGAGGCCACATTGAATCAGGATTGGCAGGTTCTTGGGTGCATTTACTTTTTTTTAAAGGTGACTACATTTGAGTACATATAGCAGTTTCAGCTTTTATAAAGGCAAAGATTTCCTAAAGTGGTGAAATCTACCATGGCATGGTGATATTTAAATTTAGCCTTGTAAATAGGGAGACATCATTATATGCATTATATGCATACATATTGTTAATTATTGAAAACAATATAATGGGCAGTATTTTTTTATTTAACTCTTCTGATTTATTTTTTGAGAAGACAATCCAATATATGTAAAATATCAGGCAAAGGTGAAGTTTTGACTTTTCTAGTATTTACAATAAAAGAAAAAAAATATAAGACACTGTTTAAATTAATTAGAATGACACAATTGAAGATTATATCAAGAATACTATTATTATATGACAAACATAAAATTTCTAATGTTGAATACATACATATTTAGAATACATCCTCACAACTAACTCTATTTTAAGCCTCCAGCACATCTTAGTTCACAATGGTCACATTCCATTTTGTGAATTATGGCTCCTATGACCTTGGGGAGTCAAAGAATCTGGATCACTGCATTCCATAAAGAGGTGTAATCAATGTATCTCTATATAACTAAACAGCAGGAGTGACAGTGCCCTCAGGAAGAGCAGAGATATCAAAGAAAACAGAGTCTAAAAGGAGATGATTGTTTACCACCTGATGCTGGACACAAATTTATTTCTATTTCAGATTTCAGACAGCAGAGAAAAGAGAGTCCCTGTAGTTGGAGGCCACATGCCAATATATCTCTCCACAGCCTTGACTCTAGAATTCAAATGAATTAAAGACAAAGATCTTATATTGCAACTTATCCCTTGACCTAATGCCTAAGCTGTAATGTCTGTTTTCTTGTTTGGTATAAGGTACTGTGACAGTTTTAAAACCAATCTGATGTATACAATATCTTTTATACAAGATGTTAAAGAAATCTGGTTTCCACTTATGATTGGTGTATGAGTCACTGTAAAACTTATTAGGTTATGATTAGTCTGGTTTATCTATTCATGAAGGCTTATCTGTGTTTTTTTCTGATGAAAAGTGTTACCTGCTGCTGAACTTCAGAAGCTGAGTTATCCTCATCGCACAGAGCACCTTGATTCATCTGTTCCTCTAGTGTGGGCTTCTTACGTTGGACATAGTAGTGTTTGAAAAGTAAAAGCAAAAGAATCAAGGTCTTTGGGATGTAGTGAGCAGACTAAGCACTTTTATAGTTACAGTTCCTATAACCCATAAAAAATTTAAAAAAAAATGTGAGGAATTATTGCATATACCTTTAATCCCAGTCGCTTAGGGAACTGAGGAAGGAGAATTGTGAGTTAAAAACAAGACTCAGCAATGGTAAGGCACTAAGCAACTCAGTGAGACCTTTCTACAATAAAATACACAATAGGACTGGAAATGTGGCTCAGTAGTCAAGCACCCCTGAGTTAAGTACCCCTGAGTTCAATCTCAGGTATCACCCACCCACCCACCCCCCAAAAAAAAGAAAAGAAAAAAGTATCAGATCCAAGGACTTGGAAACAAATTCTATGTTTTCACAGGTAAAGATGAAAATTACAATATGTAACTTATAAATACAAAAATAGGAATTTCTAACATCTTGGCACTCAATATTATTCTACCTTTTCTTATACATGAATTTTATATAATGGTTTGAAAGAAAGAAAAATTTTCAAAGCTCAAAGCTATTGAGCAGATCAGGTAAAATTCAGAATCAACTCTGCATGACTCAAATTCCAAAGAGCTCCACTGAAACACAGACTGCCCACCACTTTTCATACTGTCTTAGTTTTTGGATGGAGACATTTAAAAAAAGCAGGATCGGTTGCTATATTGTGCACACCTTTAGTGGTAATAATATCCTCAAGGGTATGATTCTAAAGCTTCTAGGAAAAACTTGGAATAAAAATCAGTAATGTTTCATGTCTAAAATAGAACATCAATAATCAACAATACATTTTAAATTTCTTTCTATTTGAGAAATATGAAAATGCTACAATGCATTCCACAAGAATGATGATAAAATATTCTAAGAAAACATTAGAAAGACAAGACTGCATCTGTGTCTCAACAGTGCTATAAATGGAAAATTTTAAAACCCATAAAAGTGTAGGAGAGCACAGCACATTTAAACAAGATACCAAAGAATGCAATAGAATTCTCTGATAAAATAATTATCTAGACATACCTATAAAAGAACATGAAGCTACATGAAACTTGTGTTAATACAAAAGAACTTCTAATAGATTTAAGTGGAAAATGCATTCCATTATTATAGTATATATATACATTAATAGAAATTTAATTGCAAGAAATTATTCTAAATATTTAATGGAGATAAATACAAATATGAGTTATAATAAAAATGACAAATGCAAATAAATAAAAAACAACTATTTATTATATATCTGTAATCCCAGCAACTGGGGGTGCTAAGGCCAGAGAATTAATAGTACAAAGCCAGTTAAGCAACTTCATTTTAATTACAATTGTGGTTTCTTAAAATCTACTATCTCTACAGGTATAGTGGCACACTATTGAAATACCAGCAACGTTGGAGGCTCAGGCAGGAAGATAAAAAGTTCAAATAAAATTCAGCAAGTTAGTGAGGCTCTAAGAAACTTAGTGAAAACTCTTTCAAAATTAAATGGGCTAAGGCACTTTGTAAAGTGCCAATGGTTAAAGTCACTGTGAAAAATTTAATACCTGTAATTTAGTAAAAAATAACTAATAAATTATCTAGGTATCCTTTAAATTAAGAAATCAGAACTCAGTTCTGATCTGAAAATGACCCACATCTTCTTTAGTTTCATTTTTATTTTCTATATAAAAGTGATAACTTAAATTTGAAAATATCAGGTACATGATATATATTGTAACTAACCATAGAATTATGAGCCCCTGAGAGTAGGATATGTACATTTGTTTTTAGTTCATTATCCTGTTCCATGAAACCTAATTATAATAACACAGGGTCAATAAAAAGTGAATGTTCATTAATTAGTAAAATAATAAATTTGAATTGTGTATCTGGCTTCAGGCATTTATATATATTTATATTTCATCTATATTTATATTTTATCTACATTATTATAAATATATATATGTATATATATGTACATTATATAATTTATAATTAAAATTTATTATTTTTTAAAATTTATTTATATGCAGTGCTGGGAATCACTTAGCATCTAAAAAAGGCGCAGCAAGTACACAACTATCGAAGTACAACCAGAGTTCCTAAGATATATTTTTTGTACTAGGGATTGAATTGAGTGGCAGTCAACCACTGAATCACATCCCCAGCAGTATTTTGTATTTTATTTAGAGAAAGGGTCTCACTGAGTTGTTTAGCACCTCACTTTTGCTGAGGCTGTCTTTCAATTTGTGATCTTCTTGCCTCACCCTCCAAGCCCTGGGATTACAGGCATATACCATTACACCTGACCACTTATGTTTTTAATCTGATATGAACTGCTACATTTAGTGGTCAATAAATTATATAAAGTATACCATGATATTCTATACAAAAACACCAATTAATACTTTAATGTCTAAAAACAGAAGGGACAAACATCATGGAATAAATAAATTAGAGTTAACACAAGTAGTGAATAAATTTAAGAAGAAAATACACCAGATATGGTGGTGAGTATCTATAATTTTAGTAAGTAGCAATAGTGAGGCCAGCCAAATAAGTACAAGACCCTGGTCATGATGGTGCATGCCTGTAACTCCAGGAGCTCAGGAGGCTAAGGCAGAAAGTTCTCAAGTTTAAAGGCACACTGAGCAAATTAGCAAGCCCTAAGAATCTTACTGAGACCCTGTCTCAGAAGTAATAATCAGAAATATTAACCTGGGCCTTGTGGTGCATGCTTGTAATCCCAGTTACTCTAGAGATTAAAGAAAGAATATTACACGTTCAAAGGAAGCCTTGGCAATTTAGAAAACTGTAAAAAAAAATTGTAAGTCCCTGTCTCAAAATGAAACATAAAAAGACTTAAGGATGTGGCTTAGTGGTTATGCAACCCTGGTTTAAGTTCCTGGAATAACAACAACAACAACAACAAAATAAACAACAACAAAACTAACAAAAAATGGGCTCACGATATGACTTCGTGGTTAAGTGCCCTAGGATTCAATCTCTGGTACAATAGAATAAAATAAAATAAACAAAAAAGTACATCACCAATTGGTCATCTTGGTCAGATATGAAATTGCTCAGGAATACAGGACTCCTAGGTTTGATCCCCAGTAAAAAGGTGGACAAGAAAAATAAAATAAACTCATATCATAATGGAGATAAAGGCATACAATCATGGAGATATCTTAGAGAAAGTAGTATAGGAATAGAGCCATTAATTTACTACAGTAATTTCCAAAACAGAACTTAAAAAAATAAATTAATCATTATATGAGTTAAGTTGGTATATATACAGAATTTACAAAAAAGAGTTTGCTTCTATACATCTAACAAAAAAGAAAAAAAAAGCTGGATTAACTGAAAATAAATTATTTTTTTCTCAGCCCATACAGAGTAAATTATGAGCTGTGATTCTAATGACTCATTGTAGTAACACATTAACTACTAATAAGAATTAAACTGAAACAACTCACAATTTACTAAAAAAAGTCATTATAGGCTTTCAGATGTGATTATGACCTGGTCTGCTTGTCATAAAGTGACAAATTTGAGTGCAAACACTAAAAAGTATTTCTTAATATATTATCCCACCTACATTGGGATCATAGTAAAAAATGGGAAAAAATGAGCTCATTCATTTTTAGTTACAACATAGCTACAAAAATTTTAAATGTCATAAAACACTCAAAAATATTAAAGCAATCTAATGATATACCATATATTTAATTTAGTAATTAATACTGAAAAATAATAGAGAAACATACCAAAAAAATTTTTCTACCATATCAATAGGTACCTACTCTATGGAAATATATCTTTTCTAAATGCAATTTAGTTGCATGTGAAAGGTTTCCATATCATAATATTAAAAGATTTAAGATCTAGCTTGATGTGGTGGTACATGCCTGAAATGTCAGCAGCTGGGAGTGGTGAGGGAGGAGGATCAAATGTTGAAAGCCAGCCTCAGCAAAAGCAAGCTGCTAAGAAAATTTGTGAGGCCCTGTATCTAAATAAAATACAAAGAAAAAAGCTGGGGATGACACTGAGAAGTGCCCCCAAGTTCAATCTGCAGTACCCCCAGAAAAAAATGTATATTCATAAATAAGTAAATAAAATACAAAATAGGGCTGGGGATGTGAAACATTGGTCAAGTACTCCCTGAGTAAGAATACCAATTTTAACCTTAAAAGCAGTTGAAGTAGCATGAATTATTATTATTTTTTATACTGAAAATTCTTTTTTTAATTTTTTTTTTAGATTTTACCTCTCATTGTGCCATGTATAGTTAAAGAAAATGGCAACAAAAAGTGTAATTTCAATTTCTTTCAACACTGCTATGACACAAGTACACATAAACTTGGTTGATCCTGGCTAAACCGAAAAGCCTTGTTATTGATGTAGAAGACAATCTCTTCGGGGAAAACCAAGCACAGTGTGTGTGTGTGTGTGTGTGTGTGTGTGTGTGTGTGTTTTAATATATTTTGTTTCTGGAGCCTTGAAACTCAGGTTTAGAGCCGTTTTTTTAATCTAAAAGCACTCCCTCAGTTTACTTGTAAGAACAGTTATATAGTTGATAGCTGTTTTACAAAAAAATAAAAGTGTCACATTCCCATGGTTCTTCTGAGAATTGTGTAACATAAAATGCAGTCCCTTGGTAAATATTCAACCAGAGGCTGTGTGTGTAATTAAATATTAAAGTACTTATCTAACATGCATGAGGTTCTAGTTTCAATTCTTGGAATCAAAAAAAAAAAATCATAAGAAAACATACAAAAAAAGCTCAGATTTTTCACATGGTCTCCATCACAGTCCCAAACCCTGTGTTGACTTTCACTTCTTTTTTTTTCCTCTTTACTCAATTTCTCACATTTGCATTGGTATTTATTTTAAAAATATTCTCATGAAATAAATTTTTACCTCATGGCAAGTATGATGATGACAAAACCATATTTAAAATGCAAAAATACACAAAAAATTTCTAGTGTTCCTTACTTGATGAAGTCACAAGTAAATGACTTCTGTAATTCCAGTGACTAGGGATGATGAGGTAGGAGGATTGCAAGTTCAAAGTCAGCCTCATCAATAGAAAGGGGCTAAGCAACTCAGTGAAACTCTCTCCCTAAATAAATTACAAAATAGAGCTGAAGTTAAGTTGTCAAGTACCCATGAGTTCAATCTCCAGTACCCCCTTAATAAAGTCAAAGGTTTTGACATAAATCTTAGAAGACACAAATATCTATAAGCTAGAAAAGTAGATGGGTCTCTATTCTTGGCCAAATCACATTCACTTAATATAAAAGATGACAGAAAAAGAACAGTAAACAAAATGCTCATGTTTCCAATTGACAAAGTGTGAAACCAACCTAGATGCCCTTCTATAGAGAAAAATATAAAGACCTTCACACACACACACACACACACACACACACACACAAATGGAATATTACTGAGCATGAAAAGAGAATAAAATTATGACATTTGCAGGTAAATGGATGGAGTTGGAGAATATCATGCTAAGTGAAGTAAATAAATCCCCCCGAAAAAAAGACAAATTAATTCTCTGATGTGTGGATGCTAATTCAATACTTGGAGAAGCATGCGACCAGTGAAGGAATTTTGGATTGGTCTAAGGGACAGAGAGATAGGTAGTGGCAATGATGACAGAAAAGATGGTGAAATGAGACCAAAATCATTTACCCTAGAACTTTTATGATTGCATGAATGGTGTGACCATACTTTTTGTACAACCAGAGAAGCAAAACTGTAGCTTTATGTGTGTACAATGAGTTATAGAATATTATACTGTCCTGTATAACTGATTAGAACAAAAATAAATTTAATAAATTGCCCAAGTTTCAAATTAGTATGAAAAATTTTGAAAATATATCAACGAATCTCAAAAATGAAAAGTAAGAGGGATCAAGAATTTACAGCAGTAGTAAATCTCCTTATGTGAATATCAGGTTCTTAGTTTCAAAAAGTAAAATGTATCCCAATTACTTACATAAAGAAACAATTTTAAGAATCATTAAGGCAGAAGTTACTGGAAGTAACTGAAAACAAAGAAAACATCTTAGTGTCTAGAATTAATGGTATAGTTTCTTAGAGAATATAACCTAATTCACATCACAAGGAAGCTTGTAGTAAGAAAAGAATTACAATTATACCTACATATATATTAAAACTTAAAAGCTACCTGATCAAGCTATTGCTGAAACTCAGAAAAGTCAGTGAAGCTTCAATGTCATTTTTTTAGCAGCTTTGGTCAGTGTTTTGATAAATACTAATTAATGCTGATCACATGATGATCACAATGAAAATTTGATCACATAGAAGACTTAATTTGATATAATCTCTGATTTTCTACTGCTGCTGAAAATTAAAAGATTTAGACACTTATTGGAATAAAATAACCAGTAAACTTTCTCTTACATTTATGAATGACTTAAATACAAGATTTTCCAACATGCATAAATAAAAGGCATTCCTGTATATCAGCAACAAAACTTCTGAAATGGAAATGAGGAAAACCACTCCATTCACAATATCCTCAAAGAAAATAAGATACTTGGGAATCAACCTAACAAAAGAGGTGAAAAATTTATACAATGAAAACTACAGAACCCTAAAGAGAGAGATAGAAGAAGATCTTATAAGATGGAAAAATGTACCCTGTTCATGGATAGGCAGAACTAACATCATCAAAATGGCGATATTACCCAAAGTTCTCTACAGGTTTAATGCGATGCCAATCAAAATCCCAATGGCATTTCTTGTAGAAATAGATAAAGTAATCATGAAATTCATATGGAAAAACAAAAGACCCAGAATAGCAAAAGCAATTCTAAGCAGGAAGAGTGAATCTGGAGGTATAGCGATACCAGATTTCAAACTGTACTACAGAGCAATAGTAACAAAAACAGCATGGTACTGGTACCAAAATAGGCAGGTGGACCAATGATACAGAATAGAGGACACAGAGACCAATCCACAAAATTACAACTTTCTTATATTTGATAAAGGGGCTAAAAACATGCAACGAAGGAAGGATAGCATCTTCAACAAATGGTGCTGGGAAAACTGTAAATTCATATGCAACAAAATGAAGCTGAACCCCTTTCTCTCACCGTGCACAAAAGTTAACTCAAGATGGATCAAAGAGCTTGATATCATAGGGAAGATGTTTCTAACCTAGCAAGTAACTACCATCTAACCCCACAGGGTCTGACAATAATATTATAGAATATGAAAGATTCTGCAATATTATTGTTCTTCCAAACATTGTTTGCAAAGATTGACAAAAGTCAGTTCATTGCACAGAATGAGTGAAGTGGGTCTCTGCTCTGCAGTCTGGAAAAGGTGGTAAAAGAGCCCCCAAAGTGAGTTTAGGACAGGGCTTTACATGACATAACTGACAAAATCCTAAAAACAAAAGAAAACTTCAATTCAGAGAGAACCATGTCCAAATAATCTCATTTGACAGAATCAAATTCATAAGAAGAACAGAAAACAGAGGCATATCTAAAGGGATTTAACTGTATTTTCTTTTTCTAAATTGCTATTAATGTCTCCCACAATTATAGAGTTATGGATCTCCTCAGTTATTACTTTATCATTACCTTCTATCTACAATACATGAGGCACACTGAAATTATCCCTATACTCAAGAACTTATTATTTATTTTTTACAGAAATGCATTTGTATATGAATATATTTTTCCCAAATTTCTAAGATTCTACCCTGAAAATTTCTGTGATATCACTTTCCTTAATGCATTTTTGTTATTTCATGTCAGTACATCAAAGTATTCCATATCATCTGTTGGAAAAGATGAGACAATTGAAAGTCTTTTTTTTATTTGACTATTTAAAAACTATAATTAAAGATCAACCTCAGTACCTCAAGAGAAATTAATTCTCATTAACATTTCTCATTCCTAGTGCTTTATTTTTTAAGTAGGTAGCAGAAATTTTATTTTGAAGAAGAGTAAATAATTTAAAGAAATTCAGGGTATTTTAGAGGAACCCCAAAACTTAGGGTTGTGGTTCTTAAACAACCTTACCACTAAAAGATCTGGATTAAACTCCAGGTTGGACACTGATACTATGCTTCCATGGGAAAGTGTTTCTTGGCTGTGAATATTGTCCTTTCCCTCACCCCTATAGTCTTAGAAATGTGTGGATTGCATGAACTTTCAGAATCATTATTTTCAACACACTTAGCGTGGACACATTTGATAATAGGAGATATTCAAAAAAGACTCTTCACCACCCCCTACAGAAGTGATAAAATAATCTCTGGGGAAAAAAAAAACAACTGTCATCAATTAGATTGTTTTAAAAAATACTAAAAATAAGTTTAATTAGTAATACATTGCTGTACTAGAAAAAGTGATATAAATGCAATTTTAATTTTTAAAGTTGTTACTGATTACTTCAAAAAGAGTATAAAAAGCTGGGTACATGGGCTGGAGTTATATCTCAGTGGTAGAGTACTTAGCTAGCATTGCAAGGCACTTAGTTTTATTCTCAGCACTACATATAGATAAATAAAGGTCCATCAACAACTAGTAAGATATTTAAAAAAATACTTTTTTACAGTTGTGCATTTCTGTAATCCTTCTGGCTTGGATTGCTGAGGAAGGAAGATTTTGAGTTCCAAGTCAGCATCAGCACAAGTAATGTGCTCAGCAAGTCAGTGACAACCTGTCTCTAAATAATATACAAAATCGTGTTCAATGTGTGGCTCAGTGATTAGGTGCCCCTATGTTCAATCCCAGGTGACAATAATTAAAATGGGGGGGGTTATAGTGTCAATATACTAATACATGCCTCTAATACCATCTATTTTTGAGGATAAAGCATAAGGATTGAAATTTTAAGGTCAGTTCAGGCAACTAACTAACATCCTGTCTCAACAATAAACTTAAAAATGCCTGGGGATAAAATTCAGTAAAATGGCAACATAGATTTCAATTTCAATAAAAAAAGGTGTTATTTCTTCTCAAACAGTTACACAAAATGCTAAAAAATTATTAAAATAAAATAAAATTTAAATAAATTTTATTAAACATTAAAATAAAAATTTTATTCATTAATAATAGCAGTGTAAGATACAAAGAGGAGAGACAGTGGGAGAACTTGAACACACATATAACTAAGCCTTTTTTAATAAAAAAGAAAATGAAAGACACCCCAAGAGAAAAGCAAGTAAGAGACTTAAATAACTATAAGAGAAATGTTCAAAAATTTAATTTCTTTAACAAAATAGAGAAATAGAAAATAATATTAGATACAAAACTTACACAGTATTGATGAGGACATGAAACAAATTCTCATGAACTAAAGATGGAGATGGAAATAACTGTTATTCATTTATATAAACTTTTTAACCTTTTAATATATTTTATACTCCTCAATAAGTATCATAGTGAGCCATGTTAGTATATAGTTACATGATAGCATAAGGCTACTGCTATATTACTACATAGTTGAAAAAAGAGAAAGTATATTAAAGAAAAAAGAAATATTGAAGTCTGAGAAAAATTGGATTTTGGAGCCCAGAAACATTTTGTTTCATTACATCCTATTAACTAACCCAACAAAATATCACAGAAGTATTATATAAAATTGATATCTGTGTAATACATCATATGTATAGAGGCTTTCATGTAAATTATGTAATAATTATTACAAAATAGAAATTTTCAGAAACACATAAAATAATAATTAAAAATACCATGTGTGTCAATAAATCTCATAATTGCAAAACCAACCACTTTTCCTCAATTTAAAGTATAATTTTTTCATGAAAATTTAAGTATGATGGTGTTTTAATTAAAAAAAAGATAAACCATTTTTTTTTAAATTTATATGGGAGGTAAAATATGTAAAATACTCCCACACCTTGAATTTATAACAAATACAATAGTGATTGTTATGTGACATATAATATATGTATTTTAATAACTATATTGAAATAATACAGACCAAAGAATTATAATGAGAACAAATCTGAATCCATATTTATGTCCACTTTAAGTATTGATAAGAGCAACAGAAAGATCTACCTAAATTCAACCATGTGAAAAATGACATTAGACATGAAGGCATAAAACTGATCTATCTAAAGTTAGAATTTTTGACTGTTGGAACAATTCAGTGGTAAAGCATGTGTGCATAATGTGCAGGGTACTGGGTTACAACCTTAGCAACAGAAACAAAAAAGGCAGATGTTAAGGGGGGAATGATGTTAAAAATAAAGCAGAATATTAAAATTATGGATCATTCTTTTACCTATATACACATTTAATAAAAAGCTAACCATGTTATAAGTTTATCTTTTTAAAGTCACAAATGAGTAGATAGATGAAATACATTGGACAATTTAGAAAATATCTACCTTCAGTCAGCAGGAAAAGCTGGAGTACACTGAGCATTAGCTCTGTCTTGAGCAAAGTACCTCATTTGGGACCAAATCCCCAATTGTCAGAATTACCCTCAGTAAAGAGAAATGTGGAAGAAGTGATACACATGTATTTAAGGCACAGAAAATATGGTAATTTTCTAGGTATCATAAATGTATTTCCAAATTTTCCATGAGCTGGGATTAATGCAGAGAAATAGCTAAATATCAAACATGTCCTTTTATTTCAAGACATTTACCAGCATATTTTCTCAATTGCTTTTGCTGGCATTATTGTATTGTGGGTGTAAATGGTGTAAAATAGAGTAAATTGCCAATACCCTGATTGATGTTTCAACATTCCAGAGACCTGCACCAACAGAGCTAACCAGAGTAAAAACTCCACAATTACCAATTGCTCCGAAAGAAATGTGTTTGTGCACTGAGTTTTCAAACTTCAACAAATCTTATTCAAGATACTGTTTTCTGAAGTTTCAAGATTAAATGCAGAGGTGACTTAGCATGTACAAATATTCAGAACTTGCAAACAAATTAATATACATGTGTTTCTAGGACTACTATGGACTATAGTTTCAAACAGTAATTTACAAAAAAAGTTAAAAAGAACCCCTATTTATTCCCAAGAAATCTTTTTGTTGTTGTTGTTTTATTTTTTAAATACATGACAGTGGAATGCATCGCAATTCTTAATACACATATAGAACAATTTTTCATACCTCTGTTTGTATATAAAGTATGTTCACATCAATTCCTGCCTTCATACAGGGTTCAATACTCAGCACCAAACCAAACAAAACCAAGCAAATATCTCATAACTAATAGAGATACCTAGGTACACAAATATGTAAAAATATTAGTGATATATAAATTTAATAAATATATTTTTATAATAGTGTTAAGGTTTTTTAAAAGCCCAAAATAAAAATGCCACATAATCCACTAGTAATAATTTGGAGTAGCAGTTCAAGGTTGTACATGCCTGTACTCCTAGTGGCTTAGGAAGATGAGAGGTAGAAAACTAGGTGCTAATTCTCAAGCTAAAGGCCAGCCTCAAGAACTTGGCAAGGTCGTAAGAAACTCAGTAAAACCCTATCTCAAAAATAAATAAATAAATAAATAAATAAATAAATAAATAAATAAAAAAAATTGTTGGAGACTGGGTATGTAGCACACTGGTAAAGTGCCGAGTATCTAAATAAATAAAAAGAAATAAATAATAATTATTGGCAAAAAAATGCCTTACAATCCAGTAATAATAATTCTGGGTATCTATGAAAGGAATTGGAATACTTTTGTTAAAGATATTGCCACACTTCTATTTTTATTGTATCTTTATTCACAGTATCTAATAAGAGGAAACAAATGAAGTGCCTTTTAGATAGAAAGTATATCAGAAAATGCCTTCCAGCTTCAAAGCATCTATTTAGTCCATTCCTTCAGAAGCTACACACTTAAAATTCAAACTGGCTCCTAGAAGGCAAGACTCAGATAGTGGTGTTTTCTAAATACTCCAAAAAATTTGGAATCTTTGGGAACCTTGTTTCAGACATTCTAAAACTCAAAACTAGGTCATATGGGAGGGAAGAATGAGACCACAATACACAGTAAAATCTTCAATGGGGAATCTTAACTCATACACTGTCATAACTGAAAGCAGTGCTGGAGATAAAAATAGATTCTCTGTTTCACTGATTTCTGGGTTATGGATTCAATCCAAATATATATTAGAAAAAAGTTAAAGTTACTGCTTAAAATCTATGTAAAACAGGTATTAAAAATATACCAGGGGCTGGTGTGTTGGTGCAGGCCTGTAATCCCAGTTGCTGAAGAAGCTGAGAAAAATCAAAAGTTCAAAGCCAGCCTCAACAAAAGTGAGGTGCTAAGGAACTCAGTGAGACCCTATTTCTAAATAAAGTAAAACAAACAAATAAACAACAACAACAAAAAAACCTGGGAATGTGTCTTAGTAGTCAAGTGTTCTTGAGTTCAATTTCCAATATCCCTCATAGAAAAATATACCAGGGGGCTGGGGCTGGGGCTCAGTGATAACTCACTTGTCTGGCACATGTGAGGCACTGGGTTTGATACTCAGCTCCACATATAAGTAAATAAAATATAGGTATATCAAAAACTAAATATATGTATGTATATATAGATACATATATATGTATATATAAATATATGTATATATGTATATACATTTTTTTAAAATAATGTACCGAGTTATTGACATAGACTTTGATCTAATTTCTATGTACATTAGCCCTTGAGATTGAAGTTGGCCAGGCATGGTGTGCATTCCTGTAATACCCTATGTTTACAAGACTGTAACAGAAGGATCATGAATTCAAAAGGAATCTCAACAATGGTGAGGCACTAAGCAACTAAGTGAAATCCTATCTCTAAGTAAAATACAAAATACAGGTAGGAATGTGGCTCAGTGGTAGAATGCCGCTGACTTCAATTCCTGGTCTTCCTCCCTAAAAAATGGGGCTGGGTAAAAATCTCAGCTTGTACAGTGCTTGCTTTTTAAGCATGAGGCCCTGGGGTTAATACCCAGTACAGAGAGAGAGAGAGAGAGAGAGAGAGAGAGAGAGAGAGATTGAACTTTCATATAATTTAAATTCAAGTTAGTACCACTTTTATTTTTTCTTGCCACACCAGAAGAAGAGTTACCTGAAATGTTTGGAATGTTTCTGTTGGTTATGAAAGGTTTTTACTTTGCCAAGCCTGATTTATTTTAGACCTCAATCTTTGTTTATGATGACTAGATAAAATCACATTATTCCACATAACTCAAGGATCTATCATCTTGGCAGAACCCTAATCACGTGCTAAAGTTGACCCAATCTGGGTCAACTAAAAAGCTGTGTCAAAACTCCTGTTTTTTTTTTTTTTTGATACAGACTTTAATAAAGAATTTCTCTCTCACTTTTATATTTTGGAAAGCAGACTAACTTCCCAAGCAGCATTTAATAAATTAGATGAGTTTTCCAACTAGCACACTATTATTTTTGAATTATTTACATCCTTGACACTAAGAGTGTCATTGGTTATTTTTTTTTATTTTTGCAAAATCTCTCTCTCTCTCTCTCTCTCTCTCTCTCTCTCTCTCTCATATGACAAGTTGAAATCAGATATGCTTTTTTACCAAGAAACACTCTCAGCCTTAAATAAATCATTCTATAAAGAAAAAGGGTTTTGCTGGTTTTCTTAGAGCCTCACTAAGTTGCTGAGGTTGGCTGACTTTAATCTAATGTTATAGAAGTTAGCCTTATATACCATTTTAAACTCACCAGGAGAATATATATACCATTTTATACTCACCAGGAGTATATACACAATAACAGTAAAGCAAAAGTGAATGAAAAAAATGGAATGAATAAATAAATAAATAAAACAGATGAAAAAAAGTACACAGATTTTATGTGACTGAAATTATCAAATGTTGATTGTGGCCACATAAATTTGTAAAGATACTTGGAAATGGTTTTATAACACGTACTGAAACATACTCTGTGAATTATTCATTCCTCTTTGAGGTGGGAAGAAATAAACACATAACCCATTCATTTGACTCTTTCTCTTGGGACTGTGCCAGAGTTACCTTCTTCTTTCACTTCAACCTTATTTCTGCCTCCAAAGAAACTACCCCTTACCCACATACTACCAATTATTCACCATTAGACTTTTAAAATCTGAACCCTTGAGCTGGTCATTCTTTCCCTCTTTCGTTTACAGCACTTTTTTCTCTACCTGTACCTATTCCAACAATACTTTTTCATGAATACTCACTACAATATACTCAGCATCTACCAATCTCACATCCTGACCCATCCCAGTTCTGCCTTTTCCATGGATCACTTTGAGATTCCTTCCACTCAGATATCAATAGTCCAGAGTAAGGTCAGGCAGGGTGTTATATATGCAGCTTTTTAGAAGTCATTTACATAAAGATAAGCCTATTAAAATTGGGATGTATTTTATCTGAGGTTAAAAAAGAAAATCTACAGACTGCACTGTTAGACTGAAAATCATTAATCTAAATAATTGGAAAATCATTAATCTCAATAATTTGGAAAAAGATATTCTATTAAAAGGAGAATAAAGAAAAGAACATAATACATAAAAGTGACAAATTTTAAGACACACCAAGTGTATTTATCAAAGAACGCCATATATTGGTACTTTCAAAAGACAAATTAATTTGAAATAAATGTGGTTAATGCAAGTTGTAGTAATCATCTATTAATTATATATAATGCTAGTATACTTATATATGTACAAAATTCATCTCATATAATTATGAGTATAGCCAGGAGGAGGAAGACTCCTGGGACGTGCCAAGCCAGCCCAGAGGAGGAAGACGCCTGGCACCAATCCAGACCGGAGGAGGAAGTCTGGCCCCACCACATGTGCTGGTCTGGAGGAAGCCCATCAACCCTTAAAACCCATCAAAGAGGGTGTGGCTTCCAGCACCTTTCTGCGGCTGATCCAGGTACCCGGTTTCCAACTCCCCCACCCTTAGCTGCAAAAACTCAAAATATTTTCCACAAGCTTTTGGGGGTTGTAGCTATCAATGCAAAACAACAACTGTACAGGCACCTGGTTTCTACCTCAGAGACTAGAGTAGGGAAGATACAGGTGGAAGCTCATTTCCTTTCACATTGGCTATACCCACCACCCTGAACACAGAGGCTCAAGCTAGGAATAGACAATGCCACCTACTGGAAGCAAAGAAAACAGTGCTCTGAGAGACTTTTTTTTTTCTCTTTCTTTCTCTCTTCTCTCTCTTCCACAACTTCAACATATGTGAAACCAAGAACTGTGCATGAACAACTGAATTACCAAGTAATATAACATAGAGGAAATGCATATACCCCACCTTCCCCCCATTTTTTAAAAATTCTATCTTACTTTCCTTTTCCTTCTCTTATTTCTCTTTTCTTCCTTGTTATTTTTTTCTTCTTTCTCTTTCGTATTCTCTCTATCCCACTTTCAATCTCCTAACTTTTGCTATCTATACATAGGGTAACTATCTAAATACAGATAGGAGGTTGAATCTATAAATTCTTCCATAAATTACCAGTCTATTGGTTAGAATTCTCCAAAGGTGCTAAGTTAGTTTAACCTCATTCCCTCACTCCTTTCCCTCTAAGTATAACATCCTTCATCTGAAATTAAGTTTTCTATATGCCACCAGATATGGTACACCTTTTATAAAACTAATGAATATATTCTTAAGTAATAATTAAAATCAATATTTATAGACTTAGAATCTAACTATAAATGTATTAAGAATGAAAATTTGTGCTTAGATAATGTGCTGTTGATATTGGGAACTGTTATTGTTGTCTTTCTCCGCAAAAGAGGGATTTTGGAGCTATACAAGAACAATACAAATATATAAGGGGAAAAACATTAACACAACAGTTTAACAAAACTAGAAAGAATCATGAACAGTATGAAAAGACAAGGAAAGAAATGACCACAAACAATACAGATCAATTCAACAATAGATGAGGTAATATCTGCACCTGATGGAATGTCAGACAAAAAGTTCAGAAAATACATGCTTCAGATAATCTGCAGTCTCAAGGAAGACATTATACAGCAAA
Organism: Callospermophilus lateralis; assembly: GCF_048772815.1. Classification (NCBI taxonomy): domain Eukaryota; kingdom Metazoa; phylum Chordata; class Mammalia; order Rodentia; family Sciuridae; genus Callospermophilus; species Callospermophilus lateralis. The sequence continues at coordinate 8,903,164 of NC_135320.1, forward strand.
TTCAGACAATGAAAAATTACTTTGACAATGAATTACATAAACAAATCCAAGAAGCAAAAGATCAACTCTATAGGGAGATAGAGGATATAAACACAAACAAACAGAAATCCAGGAAATGCAGGAAACAAAAAACCAAATTAAAAACTCAAACGAGAGTATTACCAGCAGAGTAGAACACTTAAAAGATAGAATTTCAGACAACGAAGACAAAGTTTTTCAACTTGAAAAGAACATAGACAGCTCAGCGAGAATGTTAAGAAATCATGAGCAGAACATCCAAAAATTATGGGATAACATCAAGAAACCAAACCTAAGAGTTACTGGGATACAAGAGGGTATAGAGGTCCAAATCAAGGGAATAAGCAATCTATTCAATGAAATAATACTGGTACTGGCACCAAAACAGGTTGGTAGACCAATGGTACAGAATAGAGGACACAGAAACCAACCCACAAAGTTACAACTACCTTATATTAGACAAAGGTGCTAAAAGCATGCAATGGAGAAAGGATAGCATCTTCAAAAAAATGGTGCTGGGAGAACTGGAAATCTATATGCAACAAAATGAAATTGAATCCCTATCTCTCACCATGAACAAAAGTTAACTTAAAATGGATGAAGGATCTAGGAATCAAACAAGAGACTCTGCAACTAATAGAAGAAAAAGTAGGCCCTAATCTCCATCACTTGGGGTTAGGCCCCAAGTTCCTTAATAATATGCCTATAGCACCAGAATTAAAATCAAGCATCAACAAATGGGACGATATCAAACTAAAAAGCTTTTCTCAGCAAGAGAAATAATATGTGAAGTGAATAAAGAGCCTACATTCTGGGAACAAACCTTGACTCCTCACATATCAGATAGAGCTCTAATCTCTAGGATATACAAAGTACTCAAAAAGTTAAACAACAACAACAAAAAAACCCCAAATAACCCAATCAACAAATAGGTTAAGGACCTGAACAGACACTTCTCAGAATAGGATATACAATCAATCAACAAATACAAGAAAAATGCTATCTCTAGCAATGAGAGAATTGCAAATTAAAACTATTCTAAGATACCATCTCCCTCCAGTAAGAATGGCAGAAATTTGAAGTCAAACAACAACAAGTATTGGCAAGGAGGTGGGGAAAAAGGTATACTCATACATTGCTGGTGGGACTGAAAATTGATGCAGCCAATTTGGAAAGCAGTATGGAGATTCCTTGGAAAACTGGGAAATGAACCAGCATTTTACCCAGCTATTCCTCTTCTCAGACTATACCCTAAAAATGGCATACTACAGGGACACAGCCACATCAATGTTTATAGTAGCACAATTCACAATAGCTAGACCATGGAGCCAACCTAGATGGCCTTCAATGGATGAATGGATAAAAAATATGTGCAGCCAATTTGGAAAGCAGTATGGAGATTCCTGGGAAAGTTGGGAATGGGACCACCATTAGACCCAGCTATTGCCCTTTTCAGACTATTTCCTGAAGACCTTAAAAGAGCATACTATAGGGATACTGCTACATCAATGTTCATAGCAGCACAATTCACAATAGCTAGACTGTGAAATCAACCCAGATGCCCTTCAATAGATGAATGGATAAAAAATGTGGCATTTATACACAATTGAGTATTACTCTGCACTAAAAAATGACAAAATCATGGAATTTGCAGGGAAATGGATGGCACTAGAGTAGATTATGCTAAGTGAATCTAGCCAATCCCTAAAAAACAAATGCCAAATGTCATCTTTGATATAAGGAGAGGAACTAAGAACAGAATAGGGAGGAAGAGCATGAGAAGAAGATCACCATTAAACACGGTCCAGAAGGGGAGAGGGAAAGAGAGAGAGAAGGGAAATTGCATGGTAAAGGAAGGAGACCATCATTGTTATACAAAATTACACATAAGAGGAAGTGAGGATAAAAGGGAAAACAAAATGAGAGCTAAATGAATTACAGTAGATGGGGTAGAGATAGAAGATGGGAGGGGAGGGGAGGAAAAGGGAGGGGGTAGTAGAGGATAGGAAGGGGAGCAGAATACAACAAACACTAGTATGGCAGTATGTAAAGAAGTGGATGTATAACCAATGTGAATCTGCAATATGTATACAGGGTAAAAATGGGAGTTCATAATCTGCTTGAATCAAATGTATGAAATATGATATGTCAAGAGCTTTGTAATGTTTTGAACAACTAATAATAATAAAAAAAGAATAAGTAAAAAAGTGGCATTTATACACAGTGTAATATTACTCAGCACTAAAATATAACAAGATCGTGGCATTTGCAGGGAAATGGATGGCATTAGAGCAATTTATGCTAAGTGAAGTTAGCCAATTCCCAATAAACAAATTTCATTCTCTGATATAAGGGAGGTGATTCAAAATGGGGTAGGGAGGAAGAGTATGAGAAGAAAATTACCACTAGATAGGGAAGAGAGCTGGGAGGGAAAAGGAGGAAGAATGGGAATTGCATAGAAGAGGGAAGGACACCCCCTTTGTTAAACAGAATACAAGTATGATGATGTGAGGGGAAAAAAGAAGTGGGTCACATTAGTTTGGGGAGAGAAGTGATGGGAGGAAATGGGAGGGGAAGGGGGAATGAAGGACAGCAGAATAAAATAGACAATAAGATTGCGAGGGGTACATACATGACCGCACAACAAATGTAATTCTGCCACTACATTGAGAAATTATGAGAAATTATGTCCCATCTTATTCAAATGTATGATATGTCAAGATCATTGTACTATCATGTGTAACTAATTAAAACAAATTAAAAAAAGAAAACCTGGTGCTGAAAAAAATTAAAAATAAGAACAGAGATAAAAAGCCTTTATTTTTACACACATATTTACAGACACCACATTATGGACAAGTTAGGAGGAACCACCACAGAAAATGCATTTCAGATACTCTACTGCCTATATCCCTATTTACTATTCTACCAACATGACTTTACTCTCACAACACTGACACAGAAAGTTGTCACTTGACAGTGCAAACTATCACAACTCATGAATCACAGATAAGAAATAGGAAACTACAATACAGACACCATTTGGAAAAGAGTTCAAAATATACATTTAGCCAATAGCATAGGACACATCATCCAGGGAAACCTATTTCCTAAGCAGTCACTCACATAAGTGTGGAAAAGATATATATCCCAGAAAATGTACAAATTTCAATAGAGAAATATAAGAAATGTAAAAAGCAATGTAGCATGACTGTTTCATAGTTTATAACTCTAGAAACTGTTTGCAAAGATAATGCAAAAGACAAAATGCCAGAAAAAAAATTTTAAAAATTGTTAAAATAGTGAATTAATTCAAAGATAAAGCAAAGAAAAACTGAGTAAATTAAGGAAAACAAAGCAGGGCATGAAAGAACAATTCAGTATGTATTCTGGAAAAGAATCAATTAGAAATCTTGAAAATAAAGAGCCCAATTCCTCAAATAAAAATATCCAGTGGAAGACAGACCGATAGACTAGATCAAGTGAAAGAAAAAATATCAGAGCTTTAAGTTGATGATGAAATATCACATTTAGACAATATCAACAAAAATTAAAATGATTGTAAACAACTCCCAAACCCACTAGACACAATTCATCTTACATGAATCACTGGTACACAGAGTGGAGAAGAAGTACAGGCTACACGCAATGCAAGCTTTCTCAGTGAATAGAAGAAACTATTTCTTATGTCTTGTGAAAGTTATGGGCATCCAGGTATAAGATTTTAGAATACCAACTGGACATGGCCAGAAAAGAACCTGTCCCAAATCATAGTATATAAAATTACCAAAGGCAAACTGAAATCCATAATAAAGGCCAAAGCAATCACAAACACATCAGAAGAATATTAGATTTTGAGTAGAAATTTTAAAGCCCAATATAGTAAGAAATGGTATATTTAAAACCCCAAAATAAAAAGGTTAAAAAAAAGCAAAGACAAAAATCTGTGAATTGAATGAAAAGGGTGGTAATTATGTTAACATAAAAAAAATCAGAAACAAAAATAAATTTACCACATTCTTTCCCTAATATGTGGAATCTGGGAAGAAAATAAGAATGACTACAAAATGATGGAGGGAATATTAAAGAAGAGGGAAGGTAACTGGGGATGAAAAAGAGAGGGGAGGAGAGAAATGAAAGTAAGCAGAGTGGTCAGGATTCAAGTATTTTATATGAGTGCATAGAAATAACACTGTGCAATTCACTAATTTGGGCACACAATAGGAGTTGATATTAATAGTTGACAAGAACACGTGTTTTTATAACAAGTCCAATTTGCTATCATGTGACCATATACGAAACACAATGTACTAATTTAAAAATATTATTCTTACTTCTGCAAAGACATAAAATTTCAGGTTCAAAATTAATATAAAATTTCTTCAAAAAATATAATTTAGATGATAAATTTTCTATAATTAATTACTGTTAGCCTGTATTCTATATGATCAAGAAAGACATTAAGAAAAATATGAATGGAATTTGAACATTTTTTTTCCACTGTTCTTTTGTGATCAAACCTTCTTACTCTTATTTACACAGGGCATGAACACCAAGAGTAACTCATTTTTGTAAGTATTACCTGGACTGAAATTTACTGATGTTCTAGATTGTGGTTTCATATATTGAAGAATTAGATTCCTGTTGCTATGTTTGGAAAAAAAAGTAATGAAATTGGTATTTTCATACTCATATAAAAACACTGATAAAATATAATTCCATACTTAATAATGTTTTAGATCTTGTATCAGAACTTTTTCATATACTCTCCAAATTTGTATGCCCTATAAACATTTTATTAACTTGAAAATTATTTGAACAATGTTTGTTCTGTTCTGTTTTTGAGATGGCATTTCATGATAATGGCCAGGCTGATCTTAAATTCCTGAATTCAAGCAATTGTCCTGTCTCATGATTCCAAGTTACTTATAATCTCAACTAGAAGTAATGTGTAATTTTCACAGGTTCTATTATTCAAACGTTAAAATTATTTTAAAAATGATCAAGTCCTATTATAATTTGGGCTCTTCTTGTGCTTTATAACTCAGAGCAAATCAGCAATTAATTTATAACTTCTATTTTATAAATATCTCCTTAAATTAGAGAATATAATCATCCCTTCTGTGAGACAATAAAAACAAAGCAAGAAATTAACAAATGCCCCAAACTGGTTTGGACTACTACTATTTCTTCTCTACCTATTTGAACAGAATCAGCAGACCTTTGTAAGAGTAGCTACATTTCCATGTTGATCTCCAACTGAAGTGGAACACAAAATCCTCTTTAACACAATGAATACTGAGGAGTCATGAGGGGGCTTAGCTCTCTTAGATTCAATACATCTGCTTAATCTCTTCCTTTTGAGGTAGAAATGATAAATGCTGAAAACTGTAGGCAATGATTCCAACAGCTTGCAAATTTTTCATTACTCAGAAAAAGCACTAGAAGTGCCAATCAAAAGTTGGCACCCACCCTGGACAACAGGGGGCCTCCTGCAGTCAAAGGAAACCTATTTCAAGGGATGGAAAGATTCAGGGCACAGATCTGTTAGTCACGATGACAGAAAACTCTGATATCTTCCAGGGACTTTACTTGAAGCTCTCTAATAGCTTTGACTGATTTTAATTTTATGGCAGAAAAGACAAAATCCTCAAAGGATAATGCACCATAAAGGGTGAGGCTAATATGGAAATTCCACATAAGGTTCCTAAAAGGGGACAGGGTCAGAATGCTTCATATTTGTTGACCAAAGCTAGAGGCCAAGCTGTCAAAGCAGAGTGCTGCTTCTTGGGAACAACTGGTGAATAAACAAGCATGAGTGCATTAGAACTAAAAAGAGTGTTGTAAATATTGAATCGTCATGGTACATGAAGACTCAGGGATTGGGATTAGTCAGGAGATGTTGTAATAAAAGCTATTCACTACCAGACTGCTAGGCCAGTTCTGGCAGGAAAAAAAAAACATGAACAGAACAGACAAGAGAAAAAGGAACAATTTAAAATCTATTTATCCCCCTTCATCTTACTAGAATTATCTTCCTGGGGCTTCAAGGATATCATTAGGTCTTGATAAATTAAAAGAAAATGGTAAAATAGCTAAATTCTGCTAAACTGGGAATTTTAAGATCCAAATAGCAAATTTAAAAAATCATAGGTGTGACATTATTTATACCTGCGAGTAGGGGTTATGCTAGAAATGAAATGGATAATGCTGAAAACCCTAAGGATAAAATATACAAAGTTCTAAGATATTGGTTAGTGATATATCTCAATAGTAGAAAAATTTCCTAGCATGCTTGAGAAGAAAAGGAAAGGAGAGGGGAGAAGAGAAGAGAGAACAAATCTTGGAGGTGACTCATGCCCACATCACTACTTTTAAAATTAATTTATTTTAATTGTGAATTGTGACATCAGAATGAATTTTGATTCCTTGCACAAAATTGCAGCACAACTTTTCATTTCTGATTGTACACAATGTATCATTGCACCATATATGCATTACATGTTCCAAGGTAATAATGTCTATCTCATTTTACTGTTTCCTGACACCATGTCCCCTTCCCTCCCTTCCCTCCTCTTTACCCAATCAAACTTTCATCTCTACTTCTGGGCTAGACTTTTGAAGGGTTTCTGACTTATGAACTTTCCTAACTCACTACTGTTCTATATATATATATATATATATATATATTTGTAATATAAAATCTTACATCATTTTTAAAATGCAACAGGTGTATCTATTGTGGCTCTAAATCTAATGTTGATTAGTACTGTAATGTAAATACTCATGCAGTATTACCACTAGCAGTGGCATAAGGAATCTGTCCACACTTATCTGAAGCAGACACATTAAAACCACATTGAAGAAGCAGCTATACTATTTGTGTTGATTTATGTTACACAGAAAACATGAGGGCTGTTCTAAAACAAAGGAGATAACTTCAAACTTAGGTATTTTAATAAATTTATTTAAACAGCCAATTTATTACATTTTACCAATTTGATATCTAGCTTTACATACACTAACAGACATAAACATTTTAGAAGATCAAATCTTCATCTTTGTAAATCATTTTAAATCTAAAAGAAAAAAAAAAAGAAATGTCTTGTTCCAAAAGGGGAGAGTTACCAAATTAAAATCCTTCAATGAACAGTAACTACGATGAGGTCATTCATCTGGAGATTGCAAAGATTTCAATGAATAAAACTCCATTTTCTTCCTAGGGCAATGTAATATATTGGAACTCACAGTCACCCAAAGGTCAAGAAGTAAAATAGCTATTTGCAGCCACAACATAATAACTGGTGATACTCATTGTTGCTTCAGTAATTCACTCTGAGAAGCTTTTTCCAGGCTTTAAAATCAATTCCATGTGTATTATCTTGACACCAGCCTTAAATAATATGTTATTCTCTTTTTCATTAGAAATGGATAAAAACTGTCAATAGCAATTAACCCTAACATACAAAAAATCTAAAATAAACATTCTACAAAGTAAGTAATTTAAAGAAAACAGTCATCCAAAAAACAAAATTATTTTCAATGTCTATTTATGCTCCATACAACATTTCTAAAAGAAAACTATACCAGGCGAAGATTAAATATAACAGAAAGTTTAAAAAGTGAACTTTTAAAGTGAACTGGAAAAAAAAGAACACTAAAAGTGCAAATTTTGCAAAACTAATATGAAAACTCCAGCTAACACAAGATCATATGATCAATAAAATTTATATTAATTGTGTATGTATGACATCAGAATGCATTTTGATTCCTGGCACAAAATTGGAGCACAACTTTTCATTTCTGATTGTACACGATGTATCATTGCACCATATGTGCAGTCATACATGTACCAAGGTAATAATGTCTATCTCATTTCACCATGTTTCCTGACACCATGCTCTCTGCCCTCCCTTCCCTCCTCTTTGCCCAATCAAACTTTCATCACTACTTCTGGGCTAGACAAAATTATATAATAATTAATAAACATCAGCCAATAATTATAAGAGCATGTGAATCATACTACACACCCTCATTTTTTTGCTCAGTATGAATAGCTTTTTTTCTCCCTAATTGTAGTTCATGTTCATATATTTCACTCTATTCCAATGATTATATCATTCTCATTTACTATTTTTAAATTGAGTAATTTTTACTGCAATATTAAGATTTTCTTTTTAAAAAATATAGTACTATACCTTCCCTTATCATCAACTGCATGTATGTTTGCTTTATTCTTAATTAAAAATTCTACCATCCTGTGCCTGTTTTTCTTTATGGAGAGTAAAAGTGGTTTTTGGCCACTCTGAAAAACAACAAAAATAGTTTATTCACAAAATTACTACTTCCCAATTGAACTTAACCTCACAAAATACTGTATGAATAAAAGCATATAATATTAATGCAAATTAAGAGTAGCCACTTCCTTCTCTTTCCATTCTGCTTCTACATGTGCTGCTCTTTCACTCTGAAATGCTTCTAGAGTGGACACATGAACTCCAATCATTTCTAAAACTGCTTCAAACATTTACTGTTTCCACAGATCTTTGCCTCTGACACAGCATTCATCATGGCATCTTGGAATTAAGTAATCTGCACCCACCTCCACCAAGATTGTCTAGAGGACATGAACTATACCTGCTATCTCATTAGCCCCATTACCTAACACATATTAGTAAAGGATGTAAGTATTATATTTAATTAACAAGCTAAATTTGTAACTCACTAGTAGGGCAAATCGATCATTTCTTAAAGAATGTCTACTTTTCCAGAAATACCAGCCCTCATCAGAAAGATTCCTTGTTTTACTCAGATAAAATGTACAGAATTGTGCATTGTATGTCCAGTATTACAGAAATAGCTTTACTATTGCTTAACACCTATTTTACATTGATTTCTCACAGTAGATATTTACATGTGAAGAATTCAAGTTGAAGGAATAAAGTTCTGTCCGAGAGTTTTCCAATGACATGAAAGTTTCCTCCATGTTATACAAGTCCTCTTGATTCTTTTCTATTTATGGAATCAGAATCCCAGATACCAATGTCAGGCATTCCTGCTTAAAACTGAGAGACTCAGAGAAAACTACTTTATATATATATATATATATATATATATATATATATATATATATATATATATGTATGTATAATTGGTCCCTGGGTCTTCTCTTATTATAAGATGAAAGATATTTATCTTACATGTCAGAAATCTCAATACAAAAATATATTATTCTTACACAATTGGAGAAAAAAATGACAGCTAATTCTCTGGTAGGGGTTAACAAACAGAAATAACCAACTCAAAAAAATCAACACCAAGCTCGGGTTGTAGCTCAACAGTAGAGCATTCACCTAGCACATGTGAGGCCCTGGGGTTGATCCATAGAACCACATAACATAAATAAAATAAAGTTATTGTTTCCAGCTACAACTAAAATATAAATATTAAAAAAAACAACAAAACCAAACAAACAAAAACAAACAAAAAACACCAAGTCAATAACTGGGCAAAAGAACTAAACAGAAATTTCTTGAAAGAAATAAAAATATCCAAAATATATATGAAAAACTCTTCTACATCTCTAGCCATTAGGTTAATACGAATAATAACTACACTAAGACTTTATCTTACTCCAGCATAATGGTAATGATCAAGAATACAAACAGTGATACATACTGGTAAGAATGTGGGGGAAGGGCACACTTGTACACTGCTGGTGGGACTACATACTAGTACAATAACTCTGGAAAACAGTTTGGAGATTCCCCAAAATCTAATCAGGGAACCACAACAAGAACCAGCTATATATGCATCAGTAAATAAGTACAATAAAATTTGTAATTCAGTCACATGAGTGTTTATAGTAGCACAATACACAATAGGTAAATTATGAAATCAAACCAGGTGCCTGTGAATAGATAACAGGATTGAGAAGTTGTGGTTCACATACATAAAATAAAGTTTTACTCTGCCATAAAAATCAATTATGACATCATGCTAAGTGAAATAAGTGAAATTAAGAAACTCAAAGGTCAAATGTTTCATATGTGGAAGCTAGAATTAAGTAAAGAAAAAGAAGGGAAGAAAAGAATATCAAAAGACTTAGGGAATATCATTAGTGTAGAAAAAGGAGATTGAGAGGCAGAGTGGGAATGAGAAAGGGAAGGGAATGAAGAAGGAATACTTTAATATTAATGTTATATGCATATATAAATATACCACAGGGAATTGCAGCTTTATTTATAAGTAAAAAGAAACAAAGATAAATAAATAGACAATTGAAAGGAAGTTCAGGAGAATAGGAGGAGAATGGAGGAGGAGAAGTAGGACAGAAAAGAAAAGAGGGAATCATAAACTCAACTGAAATTCCATGCATGTATGATTTTGTTGGGATGAACCCAACTACTATGTAAAAGTATAAACACTAATAAAAAATAATATTGAAAATGTATTCTCACTTTTAATGACAATCCTGTAACATAATGCTAAGCTATTTTCCATAATTCTTTTTACTTGCATTCCATGTTAATTGTTACTTAAAGTTATTTATAATTTTAGCCAAAATTTAATTCAGAAATTTTGCGTATCAACAAGATTCATATTGATCTACAGAGATTCTTTTTAGCATCATGAAAGACACAAAATCATTTGCATTTTCAGGAAAAAGCTGAATAGTAATGCATAGCACAGCTCACAAAAATTCATGAGTTACTACTTCTAGCAATAATTTATTCAATTCTAGCAATGAGCAACGTAATCTGCCTCTCAAAAATTCCAATGGAAACATGATTTTTATAGTATATAGAAAGAAAACTATTTAAATGCCAAATTCTCAATTCAAAAATTTAATCCCATTTGAAAGAGATTGATAATATATTATGTAGGCCATATTCTTGTATATCAGTAGAAATTACCATGAAATATTTATCAAAATATATTATCAAATAGGAGCTGTAACCTCATTTATACAGGCAAAGTAGGTGATCTGAGGGAATGCTGCAGTTCCCAGTAGCAAACTAAAGAACATGTGTGCCCAGCATGTGGGAGGCAAACCCTGCACACTACACCACACAGTACTATGGCTCAAGGAGGACCACATCAGGTTCCCTCACAGAAGCTTAAAATTCAGATTTATACATGAGTCTCTTGAACTCTAGATGTGCACCCAATTCATGGAGGGATAACTTCTAAATATACACATGATCTACATAGAAGGAGGAGGAATATGAGGAGAACTTCCAACATTTGTTACTATTCTAATCGAAAAATTACTGCCTATAATCAGTGTTTGTTAACATACATCACTGTTAATTTTAAAGAAACATTTCAAATATTTTGGAAATAATGGTGATCGATGTATATACCATGTTTTGGCTTCAATATCTGCATTGAATGAAAGCAGTTTTGTTGCTACTGATGTGTTCCTATAAAATATAGCATAGTGGAGAGGATTTTCACATTTGTTGTTGTGAACATTTGGATTGGCACCATGTTCTAGAAGAATAATTGCACATTCCTCTTCCTCATATTATAAGGCCTGTCAGTTTTAACCAAGAAATAGATTACAAATTTTGGAAATCCAAGAAAAATATTTCACGTTTTACTCATTTGTTATAACTAACTGGCATTAATCAATTTTTCTTCTAAGCATTGCACCAAATTCATTTTCTGCAAAACCATTGGCTACATCTACCTTCATTAACGGTGTGTTGCCATCACTGTCTCACAGGTAAACATTGCATTTCATCTTCACTATAAGAGCCACCACTGCTGGATTGCCATAGGCACAGGATAATGTAGAGGGGTTCTTTGCAAGTTAGAGGCTTTGTTAGGAATTCATAAGGCACCTTTTGAAATATACAGCTATTAGTGCAATTATAAACATTAAATAGCTCATAATTCCTCTATTTTCTTCTGAAGAAGGTACAATATTTACTACCTGTCATTACTTAATAAATTAATGAATGATCTGCCTATGCTGTTGACACTTTCTTTCATATTTTTTGTTTTTGATATTGCTTGGGATTCTACCCTGAGGTACTCAACTACTGAGTCATATCCTAAGCACTTTTTTATTATGTTTTAAAAATTTTTGATGCAGGGTTTCACTAAGTTGCCCACCCTGACCTTGAACTTCCAATGCTCTGGCTTCATCATCCTAACTCACCGGAATCATGGGTATCTTCTACTGTGCCTGGTTCTATTGATTTTACTTAATTTTTTCTCTTTATTTTCATAGTTCTGGGGATGGAACCCAGGACTGAAGCATTATGGGTAAAGAAGGGCTATACCATAGAACTACATCCCCAAGCAGAGTGGCCAACTTGCCTAGAAAGAACATGGCCTTAAGATTTAGCTCATCTTCGGTTTGAGTTCTACTTTAGGCTTTGTGATGTACTAGTTATCCTACAGTCATACTCTCCCTCAAGTTCCTAAAAATGACAGGATTAAAATTAGTATCTCCCAGGGTCCTAATTTGATGCTTCATGGATAATCTATGTAAAATATCTGAAGAATTTCTAGAACAAGCAACAGTTCCATAATTGGTAGCTACTGGAATCAATACTATTGCTTTTATCAAATAAGAGTATTTTAATTATTAAATTAGTAGCATTATAGTGACTTTTACAGATATCTTTTAAAAACTATATATTTCAATGAGTCTCAGATGCTTTTTTCCCTATCATTTTAACAACACTGGCATTGGAATGCCGCTAATAATTCAGGCTGCATTACAACTATAATTGGCAGCATTTTTTTTTCTTCTTACACAAAATAAGGCTTCATCATAATCCATGGTGCCTTACCTTAAGTGAAATGAAAGACAAACAATATAATTATGGCAGATATAATCACATGGATGACATTTAAATTAAATTCAGTTCTTAAAAGTACTATAGGTAAAGTAGACTGAATAATAAGAATAAAAAACCAAACTAAAAGTAAAATAATCCTTACTTATTTTTTCCCAAATAACTTAATCCTAAAGGAAAAAAGAATCCAAAAGAATTAGTATGATTAAATTAATTCAGTATTTACATATACAGGATATATGTGAATCAGGTGTTTTCAATGTTCAGTATTTAATACTGTCTTAATTTTCCACAAGGGAAGTTTACAACTTCTCGCCACCATAAATGCTTGATTGAAAAGCAGGATGGACTGTTTTACTTTAAATTGAATCTTATCACTTCAGTTTTAATTAACTGGTCACATAAAGCAAGTTTTTGTGTAAGAGTTCTGTGAGATACTAGAATATGTCAAATACAAAATAAGTTGCTGTTCAGTTTTTGAGCATAAAATAGTATTCAGTTTATGAGTACAAATGAATAGAATTAAAGGATAGATAAGTATAGTTGAGAACTTCAGTATTTTTAAGTGAAAATTTTATAAAGTAAAGCAATACTTTTGCAGTAGCAATAATATTTTATACTTGCTCTTTTCTATTTTCATCAGGATGCAACCAAAAGAAAATTATTAACCTATAATTGCACATGTGAAATAAAATATACATATAAAAGTGTATGTGTAGTAATATCTACAATAGATGAAAGGCACTATAGGATGTTTATATAGAAATTTACTAGAAGAAAACAAATGCTTCTTCATGTAGCAAAGGTGTTCTAAGAAATAATAAATTGAAAAGAAGACTTCCTTTTTTCTACCTCTCTTTTTAAAATCTATTATGTTGTTGATGATGACAATGTTGTTGTTGTTGTTGTTGTTGCTGTTGTTGTGCTGAGGATTGAACCCTTAGCCTTGACCTTGCTATGAAGGAAGTGCTCTAACACTGAGCTATGTTTCCAACCCTGGAATTCTAATTTAAATCAAATAAAGTACTCTTTTACAGATGCTCAAGTTATGGTGACATATGAACATAGAAAATATATTTATTGTCCTTGGTAAGAGAAGAAATTTAAGTCTAACAAATGAGATAAGTTTTTCAGCTACAATGCTTTGAAGATGAATAGTAGTGCTATTGGGCTGTTGATTGAGGTTTGAGCTGTTTAATGTTCCTCAAATAGATGATTGGATGGTAACTTCTGTGCAACATTTAAAACTGTGCATTCCACTACCTAACAGTTCCATTTTACTCTTCTTCCAGATATTTGAGTATTCTTTTTATCTTGTTCCAGTCACTTGTCTTTTGGCCACTGGCAAGCAAGTAATTTGTGAAAGTTGATAATGTATTTTGATACACAGAATGTCAAATTTTTGTTCATTGCAAACTTTTTCTTAGTGTCATCATGACCCTAAATGACTGCGTGTAGAACTCAAAAATGTACTGATATTTTTATTTGTTTCTTGTGAAATTGATAACCACAGAAAGAGCTCACACTTTGGGATGGTGAATGTTCCTATGCACAAACCACCATTAGTGCCTACCTTTGATACCCCAGTCCCCTCAGAACAGGGTAGGGCAAGGAACTGTAGGACAGCCACAGGCATCTCTGTGCAGAATAGGCACCATTTTGTGCTGCTCCCTTGGCCCTAGTGACTGAGAGCCTACACTGACTGGATGCTGTCAATCAATGCTCTGCTCTCCCTGCTTGAACAGATACAGAGTAATGGACAACTACAGGAAAGGGTACTGGGACAGTGGAATCAGCAATTATGGAATTTTGTGCAAAAAGCTTTTGGCAGATGCTTTTTTTAAAAAGCACTGCCTAAAGTGGTGAAAAAAATTGAAAAAGCATGCTGTGTTTTGTGTTTTGGAAAGTATGAGAGCTGCCAGTGAACTCTAATGTCCTCTGTGGAAAGGTAACTAAAGTTAATAAAGTATATGGAGAAAATTCAGGGCTTGTCAACAACTGTTGTTATGAAGATGGTTGGATGATCAAGATGACAATGAGTTATCCTTAAGAATTTGATGAACTACTGAGTAAAGCATATGAGAAATAAGTCAAATCTTATTTTAGAGGTGGAAGACACACCCCTAAATATACTAGTGTGAAGTAGTTTTAAAATTTAAAAAAGAAGAAAGAACATGGAGCCATCTTCCAACTTCAGAGTTCTTGTGAGGCCCTCAGTATACTACAGATAATAGATTGTATTGGAAAACTTTTCAATTCTTTTGAAAATATGTACATTAAAAGCTGCTGTGTGTATTAATTTATTTTTTAAAAATAAGTCACCCTATAGGGAAATTATAATTTCCTGGGAAACCAGTTAAAGTTTTGGTTACATTTAGCTGCCAATTAGAAATCCTGGGTACTGAACTTCCAAGGTTTGCAGGTCCTGGATATTGAGCACTCCATAGGGTATTAAAGTCAAACATTCTTGTGAAAAGAGAAGTGGTCTCCCTTCCGCTCTGCCCCCACCAGCACAGCCTGGATGGTGCAGGCTTCCATTCCATCAGAACACTCTTCTAACCTACATAACTGACTCGCACTTTGGCCTCCAGGACTCATTCAAATTTGTGAAATGAGTAAATAGGTTCATGGAGACACTCAGAACCTCTCTGTTTGTCTAGGCTTTCTGGTCAGGACCTCCACAAATGGCCCACACCAGCCAGTATTCCTGCTCAATCTCTCTTGATAAGCTTTTTCATTGACAATAATAATTTTGGTAAGTCATTTTTTTAAAAGAGATGAGCACTATACCCAGGTTCTCATACATGCTAAATACTCTATAACTAATTCATATACCCAACACCTCTGTCAATGCTTTTAAACAAAATAAGATTACTATAAAATGGTCTGGTGTTGGTGGGAGTTTGAGGAGGTGAAAAATGGAGGGAGCCACAGATGGAAGACAGAGTTTGTGATAGCAGATGAAAGGCCTTATGAGGACCACACTCCTTGCTCTTCATACTGCTGAGGTTTGGGGAGACCTTTCTGTACCATGCCCATTAAAAAAGGAAACCCTACCAGCCTAGCCTCTTCAGAACTAAATAAATAACATTAATCAAATAGACTGCATAGACTTCTGTGGACTATTTAATCCATCAATAATGAATTCATTTGCTTCTCCATGAAACAATGACCATTCTTTAAAATAGTTTTATATTGCCAGGCATGGTGGAGCACTCCTGTAATCCCAGTGGTTCAGGAAGCTAATACAGAAGGATTGCAATTTCAAAGACAGCCTCAGCAATGACAAGGTGCTAAGCAATTCAGTGAGAACCTGTATCTAAATAAGGCTGGGGATATGGCTCAATTGTCAAGTGCCTCTGAGTTCAATTCCTGAAACCAAAATAAAAAATTATATTTTTTGGTACAAGGTAAATACAAGAAATAGAGATAATTTCTTGCACCCTATCAGATCAAAAAGAAAGAAATAACAGGATAATGACAATAAAAGAAACAGAAACGATTTAATGCCTGGAGGCTAAAATACACAACCTTGGATTAGGATTGGATTACAGATAAAATCAGGGTAGAAAAAAATTTCAGAAATAAATAAGAATAGGGATAAAATACATGAAAATTGATTGTGTAATTAACACCCATAAATCAATTACATACCTATTTATCAATGGCAAATGAACTGAAAGAAATATTATGAAAACTATACCATTCACAATAACCTCAGAAAACAATAAAATATTTGGGAATATATAGAACAAAAGATTTGAAATATTTCTACAGTGAAAACTACAGAACACAGAAGAAAGAAATTACAGAAGACCTTAGAAGATAGAAAGATCTCCCATATCTTTGAAAGGCAGAATTAATATTGTCAAATTAACCATGCGACCAAAAATGCTATACAGATTCAATGCAATTACTATAAAAATCCCAATGATTTTTTTTTGTAGAACTAGAAAAATCACCCATAAAATTTATTTGGAAATATAAGAGAACCAGAATAGCCAAAGCAGTCATTAGCAAGAAAAGTGATGCAGGAGGCATCACATTCCACAGACCTTAAACTACATCACCAAGCCATGGTAACAAAAACAGCATGGTACTGGCACCAAAACAGACTCACAGAACAATGGCAAAGAACAAAATAAAAAGTAAAAAACCCACATAAATACAGTTATCTAATATTAGAAGATGGGTCCAAAATATACACTGGAGAAAAGATACCATCTTCAACATATGGTGTTAGGAAAACTAGAAATACACATGTAGCAAAATCAAATTAAACCTCTACTTTTCATCCTACACAAAACTCAGAGTGGGTCAAGGACTTAGGCACTAGAACCCTAGAGACCCTGCAACTAACTGAAGAAAATGTAGGCCCAAATCTCCATCATGCCACCTTAGGAACTTATTTTCTTAACAAGACTCATAAAGCACAAGATGTAAAATCAAGAATAAATAAATGGGATAGAATCAAAGAAGCAGCTTTTAAACTTATTCTCAGCATAAGAAACAATAATATGAAGAGAAAGCATAATGAAAGGGAGAAAATCTTTACCACATGCACTTCAGATACAGCATGAATCTCCAGAATATATGAAGAACTCAAAAACTTAACAACAACAACAACAACAATAATAATAATTGTAATAATAATAATAACAAAAACAATGACCCAATCAGTAAATGGACTAAGGATCTGAAAAGACACTGTGAAGAAGAAAAAATACAGGATCTGAACAGACTGTGAAGAAGAAAAAATACAATCAACAAATATGTAAAAAAATATTCAACTCTAGTAATTACAAAAATGCAAGTCAAATCTCCATTGAGATTGCATCTCACTCCAGTCATAATGGCAATTATCAAGAATACAATCAACAATAAATATTGGTCACGATGTAGGGAAAAAGGTACAATCATTCCTTGCTGGTGGGGAGGCAAATTTCCAAATTATCAGTATGGAAAGCAGTATAAAGATTCCTCAGAAAACTTGAAATTTACCCAGTTATCCCTCTTTTCAGTTTATACCCAAAGGATTTAAAATCAGCATACTACAGTGATGCAGCCACATCAATGTTATAGCTAAACTATGAAACCTATCTAAGTGCATTTCAACAGATGAATTAATAAAGAAAACATGGTATACATACACAACCAGATATTACTCAGCCTTAAAGAAGAATGAATTATGGCATTTGGTGGTAAATGAATGGAGCAGGAGAATACCATGCTAAACAAAATTAGCTAATCCCAAAGAACCAAAGGCCAAATGTTTTCACTGATTTTTAGATGCTAATTGACAGTATGGCTTGGAGCACATAGGGAAGAACAGAGATACTGTGGATCAGGCAGAGAGGAGTGAAGGGAGGGGAAGAAGAATGGAGGTAGGAATAATAGCAGAATGGATCTGACATAATCACCCTATGTGCATATATGACTACATGACCAGTGTGAGTCTACGTCATGTACAATCAGAAGAATGAGAATTTATACTCATTTATGTATGATGTGTCAAAGTGCATTCCACTGCCATGGATAACTAAATAGAATGAATTAAAAAATGTTTTTAGGTGATCAGGGAAAAAAAGCACATGTAAAATAACTGGAAAAGTTTAAAAGGTGTATCAAATATGAAAGCAGCATTAGAAACCACCTGATGCAATCCAACTATTTCATTAGAAACTTATTAAAATTCTAACATATTCCCAAACAGAAGAAATGGAAAAAGTCAAATAATTTATCAAAATTATACTACATATAGAATTGTATACAAAATACTGTGATGCAGACATTTTTCTGGCTTAAAATTGGCACCCATGCTTCTCAAGAAAAAAGGTAATGGACATGGAGTCAAACTAATGGAATTCCCTCTACAGCCATCTGTTTACTTCTCTGGCTTAGAATCCTTCATCCTTACAGCAAGTTATACTACTCCACCACAAAGATGAAAGATCAACCACAAGGATCACGGCAGGCACATGGAAGGAACAGCAAAATTGGAGGTGAAAGAATTAGAGGTGTTCTTCCCTGATGAAGAACATTTATGGTTCATGGACAGATCCTCCATTTCTACACCAATATCAATCATACTATTATCAATATGATGGACTAAAATTAGCTTCCCTGTGTGCCTAACGCTAGGAATCCAAACAGAGGTGAGATAATATGAAAGTTTATTCAATCATAAAAAATGAAATTATGTCATTTGAGAAAAATGGGTGGAGACCATAATATTAAACAAAATAAGTCAAACTCAGAAGGTCAAGGATCATATGCTTTCTCTCATATGTGCAAGTAAGAGAGGAAAAAGGAAAAGAATGGTGTGTGGAGATGATCTCTGGAAAATCAAAGGGAGATAATTAGAGAAAAATACCAAGGGGTGGGAGGTATGCAGGGAGGGGAGAAGTGCTGGGAAGCAATATTGGCCAAATTATATTGTTAAATTGTGTGCATATATAAATATGTAACAAAAAATCTTGTTATGTACAATTATAATGCACAAATTAAAAATGTGTAAAGAAAAATAAAAGCCAATTGGCTCTGATTATGTTTCAGCTTAAAAATCTACAAATACCTATAATCATTTTATGTCCCTCTGTCTCTTGGAAGCCATATTCTGTACATATACATTTATTTATAAGTATTTCTGCATATATGTATATTTCTTTACTAAATATATACATAGATAGATCGATAACAATACTCAAGACTCACAAAATAACTAAACCTATTCATAAACAGGATGAGCCTCTGGCCTTCTAAACATAGACCCACTTAATTAAAGACAGTATGATTCATGCCCTTTATAGAATGGCTTGTGGTTTTCTAACTTAAGTGCTTTTGGGTTGGGTCATTTATTTATTTTAACCCCGTTTTGAAATCTCTACAGATACATTCATGTCCTAAAACAGAAAGGGATAGACATCCTTTACAATCTTGAAAATAAAAAATAAAATACCAAATAAAACTGCTATTATATATTTTCCAGCATCCAAAATAGTTCTAAATGCAAAGTAGGTGCTAAAGAATTTTCTGAATAACAAAGGAATAAGAATCAAAAATAGAAAACCAAAAAAGTAACATTACCCATATGTCTTATAATGCCAAAATAAAACTACTTACTTACATATCATAATATAGAAGTATGGTAGCTTATAGTTATAGGTATCTAATTATATGAGTATTTACTCCCTAATGAAGAACATTCATGGTTCAAGGACAAATCCTCCATTTCTACACCAATATCAATCATACTGCTAACCATAGGAAAGTTCATTACTAAATTTTCACTCTGTGTCATATGTTAATGGATGACAAAGGAATGCCACTCAACTGTAATTCAGAAGCTCATAGAATTTTAAGAGTTTTATTAAAATCATCTCACTCTACTACAATCATTTTTAAAAGAATGGTTTATAAGTTTGAAGAAGGAGTGATTCAAAATCTCATTTTATTACATCTACAGTAGAAATTACCTTGATATTTGTGATTCAAATACATGATCAAATGTTTATATTGCCCATTGGGTACAGTTATTAAGTTTTCCATAAAAATCCATGCAACATTTACTTACTTTACCCTGTTAGGAAATAGATTTAGAGGTAAAAATATCTGTTATTTAAAAACTGTGTAGTGACTATTGTTATAGTTAAAGCTTCGTCCCAGAGATTCATAAACTGACTTCCAGACCACTCACGTGTAATCAAATCAAGCCTTTATTGAAGCACACTGGTGGTGGCTGACCAGAACATAAAGCTGTTCCCCTGATCAGCCCTGAACAATTGCAAGGACACTCCTTATAAGCCTGAAAACCACAAAAGGGATGTTTGGGGGGTCTAGCCAATGCAACCATGCCAGATTACAGAAGCGGGACAGTGCAGTCAAGCGAAGGGAAGCCTAACCAATCACAGTTATCCCAGTCACCCCAGTTACAGAAACAGAGCCCCGTTACCCTAGTTACTGAAACAATGCCCCATTAGGTAGTTCCGTGTTCTTAAAGGTTTCTATTGCAAAAGGAAAGGAGCATCTTGCTCTATTCATGACTCTTCTACTTGGCATGGTTGTTTTACAGGATGAAGTCATAAAACAAAATGTAGTCACATTTGTTCCTACTACCATACTATGACTCTCAAAATATCAGTGGAAAACATACTTATGATTTGTCCTGAGAAAAATGTCACTTAATATTAAAATGATAATTGCAAGATAATAATTGGAACATCTCAGTGAAATTTCCCACAGGTGGTTAACAAATCACAAAATATAACCACCATTATAGCTGAGGAGGATATAAGTTGGTTCGAAAATGCATTTATAACTTGAAACTTTTAATTTAAATTTTTCTTCTCTTCAAATCAAGTAGCCCAGCCTGAAGAACTCTCCAAATCATTTGAGTTAAGTTTATGCATATTAAATAAGAATATTTCCTGGAGGATCTAATGGATCAAATTTATAGTCTCATTAATTTTTTTTTTTAATTTTACTTTGAAGAGAAACTCACATTGAAGCAAACTGGTATAAATGAAAATGTAAATCTTAATATATAAAATTGAGAAACATTAAGTTCCACTTCAAAATAGCCTTTAAGCCTAGAAAAGAATAAACTGAAAGAAAACAAAAGCTCAAAATTTGATAAAAAGTATCTCCTTCCCTGTTAATAATTATCTATTAATATGACTAATATACCAGAAAACAATTTTAAGAAGGAAAGTCTATTTTTGCTCACATTTTCAAAACTTTCAGTACATGGTTGGCAAAAACCACTGTTTTGGGCTCAAGGTCAAATAGAAAATGTTGGCAAAAGGTGAAGAAGAACATAGAGATTCAGACTAATGGAATTAACCTTTTTGATCAAATAGCACTAGAAAAAAAATTAAACATTAAAAATAAGATAGACATATAGACACAAGATCCATACTGAATCCCAAAGAAAAAAAAAGATTAAGATAAAAAGCAGCTCTGCAAGACATATTATAATCAAAGGACCCAACAATGAAAATAAGGAAAAATAGTAAAAGATACACAAGAAAAACATTAAGTCACGTTTGTATAAATTTATATTTGTTTGTATAAATTTAATTATACTTATGTTTATAAGCCTCAGTTCAAACTTCTCACCTCAGACTCTAAAATCAAGGGGGCTTGGAATGAAATATTCCAAGCTTTGAAATGAAACACTTTCCAACCAAAACTACTATATCCAGCAAAGTTATGAATGGAACAAGAAATGACATGATCAAAGAAATAATCCAGACACAGAATGAAAAGTCTTGAATGTTTTATCTCCTATGCAAAAGCTAGGGAGCAAAATGAAGAACAAACGGGAAAACATAAAAATAGAAAGGAGTTCACACAGTGATGAGCCACATGACTGGTTACAAAGATGAAAGAGGGTAAAGCAGTAGCTACAAGATGAAATGTACTTTGGAATAAATAAAAATGCTCTGAAGCTTCTGAGAATTCTCTCTCAATGATGTCCTAAATTAAAAACAAAAGTCTATGTCCTAAAAAACAGCAGATGATTTAAGTGCCAGAGGAAAGGTACATTGCACATGTATCAACTGAGGCTATGGAGAGAATTTATTCATAAGTCCCCAGAAGCAGTACAGAGTTCAGTGAGTGAGTGGAGTGGTGATTCAGAAGAATCCCATAACTCCTCACTTTCTTCACTTCAGTCATGGTTTTCCCATTTGTTGGTAGATTGTTGGGTTTCTACATTTCTATCCCAAGTACAATATCAATATCCATTTTGCTATCTTTGGTTTTGGTCTAATTCTGCAGTATGTTACAACTTTTTTCCTCAAATAACCTCAAGTCCATGGTCAAAGGCTGGTTCTCCAATACAGATGCAAGGACACAGTCAGCTCTGATCGGCTACTGATGCACCAGGACAAACAACATCATGTCTTGAACAGCAAGCAGTGCTGCAAGAACTTCCACATCTCCAAATAGAGTTACCAAAACAGGCAAAGATGGATAATGGTTTATGAGCAGAAAGCCGATGTCACCATCAGCATAGTTGATGCCACAATATGTAATACTCACACACACAGTGATTACCTACCAGGGTCATCATCATAAGGCCTGTTTCTGGAAAATGGGGTGCATGGTTTTAGCCAAAGGCCAATCAACAGACAATTCTACTTTTCCAAAAATACAAAGACCCCATCCATTCACAGCTTCTACTTTCTTGGTCAGAACAACTTCCTGTTCCCTCAAACCCAAACCTCAATATATGAGTAAGTCAGACTAGCACTATGCATCCATTTCTTAACAACACTTATCTTAGATATTGGTCTTTCCTTTTTCTCCTTCTCCTTGTGACTTTGAGAAGGTACACTTTATGGTGCTGATCAGTGCATCCACAACCTCACTTGCTTCAGACATACAGCTGAGCTCTCAGAGAAGCAACCTGTGAAATTTTAGGGAGGCTTTCCCACTGATGCAAGGCCTACACTGCAGGGACTCTTAGAAGGTCCAGACACTATTCCTGCTCATGAAGTATCTCACCATTCAATTGCTGGGCCTCCCTGATGCAAGCTCAGAAGCCAGCTGCCAGCATTGAGGGCTTCTTCTTCCCCTCATGCAAAAACAGGAAAGAGGCTTTGCTCCTGGAAATGTAGGTTTCAATAAGGTATGATCCTCCATCTTGGCATGCTGTGGTTGTCCGGGGATTGGGGGTACAAAGTTCAACATGCTGGCATTTACACCAGGACACCTGAATATTCAACTTTTCAGTGGCAAGGTAGTTCTTAATATGGATGAGCCTTAAAACAAATTGAATGGGACAGACAGCAAAGGTACTGAGTATTCAGCTTGCACAAATTGATGCCAAATGTCAGTGGAAAGACACTGTTTAATAAACTTCAAAGTACCAGAAAAGATACAAAAAGTGCTTTGGGAAAGGTAAGCTTGTTTTAAATTATAGCACTCATTTGAATACAAAACAATGACACTCTACCAACCAGCTAGAACCTATTGGTGAAAAAGTTACAAGTTTGAAGGAGACTCCTAATCGAGAAGAGAAAAAAAAAATTGCCAAATGATTTTCAGAACCTGGATTTCATATTTGCTATTTTGATATGTTTAATAAGAAAAGGAAGTTCCTCTCTAACCAATGCTCACAAGCAGTCACCATGAAACAACTCTCCCACCCTTCAGTGACCCTACCTCACTCCCAGGTGCAGGGCCTACATCTTTAAGGACACACATCCCTACTGGGTATGTGTCCCCAAGCTTGGCATTCTCTAACCTCTGTAAAGATCACTCAGTCAATTCCCAGACTTAAATTGCTTCTCCTCATCCAGTAGCCCCTGCACTGCCTCCCACTGCTTCCCCTCCTTGCACTCCCAACCCACACTAGCCTATCTCCAACATGAACCCTGTCCTGACAGGGCCCTGCATTCCACCTCTTCCCCTTTCTGAAAGCTCCACTGCCTCCCACTCTCCTGCTGCTCACTAATACATAAGCACACATCCAAGGGCTTCCAGGCAGCCAAAACCGTGTGTTGCGTGTAGAAGGCAGGTGGTCCTCCCAGTGGCAATTTTCAGGAGCACACTTCTCCATCATGTAGGCCACAACTAACCCCCAGTTTTCATCATTCCCCTGGAGTCAAGCATGATCCAGATCTGGGTAGGTGTAGCTTTCTGTCTGAAATATTACAGTATGACATTCAAAGGAAAGAGGTTTTTGTGTATTTGTTTGTTTGTTTTTCTTTCTTTCTTTTAAAATGCCACCTAGCTTAGGAAACCTATGAGGGAAGTAGATGTTTTTAAAGTGCCTTTAAAATGTAAAAGCAAGTAATATAATTGTTGAATCTATTTGATATCTTAAAAGATTCTTTTAAATGGTCCATATGGCACACACAATATCACAGCTGGTGCAAAACTGCTTGTATTTAGTTTAAAACACAAAAGCAATGTGTACAAACTGTGTTCTTTGAAAAATAATTCAAAATTATAAGGCCAACTTAGTAGTAAGAGAATTCACAAAACAAGCTGAATATTACCATATTCCAACATTTACTTTGGTTTTTGTAATATCACTGATAAGAATATGAGAACTTGCTACCAAACTAATTCAAAACACCTTATTTCAAAGTACATGTAACATATTTTGCTTATACATTTTAAAAATTCACAACTAGGTTTTAGGGTGTAAACTCCCATTTCCTAGTTTTTCTGTTGAAATATGGCAGCTTTGAACTTTGAAACCCTTTTGGCAGTTTATTCTGATACTTCTGACAGAATTTCTTTTTGTTCCAGAATGGTTAGTACAGGATGAGCAATGACTGGGTGTGGTGTTAAAGAGGATAAAAATTCTTTTTCTATTACAGTTCCAGAAAAAGTCTCAGGTGCTCCTGATAATGGGAAAAGTTTATTCTGATGATTTTCTTGTGGTTATTCTTCTAAAATGCTTTCACTGGTGTCACTGCAATTGGCTTCTTCACAGCTAATACTCTTCAAAAATTCCTCTTATCGTCAAATTCAGCATCACTACTTTCATTGATATCACTAAAAACACTATTTTCTCTGCTTTGAGACTTCAGAATAGGAACATATTCTCCATTCACAACATCAACAAAGACTCTGTAAATGTCAGCAGGAGTTCTGATTGTAGGAAGCTCTTGAGAAGAATGACCACTCTTCCAGAGTTGTTCTTTCCTTTACATTTGACTTCTTTCTTTTCACTGAATTTAAAGTGGTATTTTTTTCCAGTATTTATTCGAATCCTCTTAGGTTCAACCATATGAGGAAAATATATTTTTGGTACAGAATTATCTCCAATCCTTAAAGCATTATGGTCGTTTTCATTATCACCATCATGACTGTTGTCTTCATCATCTTCTTCATTACTCTGACAAAAACTTGAACCATTTACTGAAGAGTTCAACTGACTAGTCAATTGTCCATTGAATTGTTCTGAATGTGTAACATCCTAATGATAACTGCTGGGGGTAAGGGAGTTTGTTTCTTGATGTATCACATTCACATTTGTGTTTTGATCTTCCTTCTCCACTTTAGAAGAGGCTGGGTCTTCTCCACTTGCAGTCACAGTATCCGGCTTACTATCAAGTTCACCCAGCAATTCTTCTTATCTCTCTAGTTCTTCAAGTCGAGCCCACAGTTTCTTATCAGCAAGCAAATCCTCAGATTTTACTTCATTTGCAAAATTTGCTTCAAAAATATTTGAAGATTTTGTTTGGAATTGGGTTTTTGAGAAATTCGTTGTTTGGCTTTAAATTCAAAGTCACTTTTAATTTCAACAATATCACCTGCAGCATCACTCATTTTCTGCAAATCTTTTGTGAATTTAACTCTGGAATCAAAATTTTCCATCACTTTTTTTTAAACCATCTATTGTTTTTCTTACATCTTTTCCTATTCCTCACAGAGCCACATCACATCCAGGGTACGCAACAGCACCAAGGCCAAGGCGGAAGCGTGTGTCACAAACTTCCACACATTTCAGAGTCAGCCGGGGCCTCCGTGAATGGGGCACCGGTTTATGGAGGCGGCCTGGCCGGCTGCTGCCCAGAGTCCTCCTGCTTGCCTTCATGCACTGCGCGCCCGCTGCTGAGGAAGCCATGCTTGTCTTCGCCGCTGCCGTGGTGGCCGCTGCTGGAGTCTGTGCTGCAGGCTCTAGGCTTCTCGCCCTTGCTGCCGCCGCCCCAGGCTCGGAGCAGCAGGCCCACAGCCAGAGCGGAAGGTTGACTCTTAGGTGGCAGAGCCCAGCCAAATGTCCTGTGGCGGCTGAGCCTCCTCCGCGCTTGTCCTCTGCTTTTCTTTTCTGCAAAAGTTGAATGCATAGTTCTTTTCTATTTTGCAATCCTGGCTCTTAAGATGGTCACTGGGATCCTCCTTGTGGTTCGTTTTGTTCTTGAGGGGACAGCACCTAGAGGACATATTTTCATTTCTCTCTCTCTCTCTCTCTCTCGAAATTATAATATCACTCTCTTTATTGAAATCATAATTAATTCTGTATTCATTTAGTGAGAAATAGTATATTAATTATATGGCATTTTTCCATCAGTCAACTTAGTATATTCCTCCATTTATCCTTTAGTCACCGCCCCCCATCATTTCATCCTTTCCAAGTTTTAAAAACACTCATCTGCAAACTTTAGCGTGCCCTGCTCTTCCAAACACTACACCATGTGTTTCTCTTCCTCCTTTTGAAGCCGCTTTAGAAGGTGGTGGTGCTGGGCCACCTTAGGCTCAGATGCCTGGAGTTTGTGTCAAGGACAGAAAAGTTTGGCAGAAGCCATGGCTTTGGGCAGAGAACTATATCATGATTTGTTTTCTGCAAAGCCTTAAGCTAGCCATTTGTCAGTAATGCATCCCCCCTCCTTGAAACATAGTAAATCCTCTCCTGACTTTATACTGAGGAACCTAGGAAACTTAATGGCAAGTCAGAAACTTTGACACATTTCTAGGTTAAAAAGCAAGTCATCAGTTTTAGGAGAGTTGCCGGAGATAAAGAATTCATTTGTCTTGACTTCAAATCTGAAAATTATTAGGAATGGAGATAATGATTTACAATAAAGATAACTCACAACTATTTTTAGTGATTCCTTACAATTCTTTTCTAAATAGCAGGTGGTTTTGTACAAAATAGTTTCTTCTGTTTGAGGAGTCAAGCAGTGCATTACAAGCTAAGTTCTCAGATTAAGTATTTAGAACTGGCAAGAAGAAAAGGAAGTGTGAACTTCATTGAATTTACATATGTGAGTGTATGCATCGCTTTTTGCTTTTTTAGGTATCAATTAATTTAGTTGTAATTAAAATGCCTCCCCACCCGGCCCCAACATCTGTCTGCACAGAGTGGCTCACTGAAGCATGTGTAACATTTTTGGTAATACTCTCTTAGCATAGCTTGAGAGGGATTTTTGTCTCTATTCTTTCCACTTCCTATGTGCAGCAAATGGTGTACTGTTTTTGTACTCTAATACACAAGAAAGGTGAAAAAAGAGGGCTTAAATACTAAAATAAAAACAATACCCCTTAATTATAATATTTTTTGAAACAATCACTTAAAATCTGCAACTCATTTTCTTAAGTTATATTACTATTGTGCAACAGGTGTTGTAATTGTTAAGCAAAGAAATTAAACCCTCAGTAGTCACTATTATTCTGCTTCAACTTTTTTTTTTTTGAGAGGCAGATTAAAATCATGAACCCAGTATACTTGAATATTCTCCATGCTCTTAAATTATTTGTTTACTGGGAATTTATATTTTTTATTAACTTAATTATTTTTTTCTGTTATATTAAAAATATTATCCCACTAATGGCAATTAAGGAAATAAAATTTCTTATATCTCAGACATATAATAACAGATATGAAATAGAGCTAATACTTTAAAATATTTATTTATCTGATACATAAAAGCATATAAATTATACAATTTTATGAGATTCCATGTGAAGCTTTTATACATGTATACATATATAGTGATATAGGAAATATTGTTGTGGAATGATATTAAATATGAGAAATGTATTATAGATACAGTAACAGATTTTATGTAAGGTATCATAGTCTGTTTTCTGTTGCTATAACAATACCTGAGACCAGGTAATTAATAATGACTAAAGGTTGATTTAGTTCCTTATTCTGAAGGCTGGTAAGTCCAAGAACGTGGTGCTGGCATTTGCTTGGTATCTGGTGAGGGGCTTCTTGCTACATTGTAACATGGTGGAGTGCATCATATGATGAGGCAGAGTACATGTGCCAGATAGATAACTGGTCCATGAGTGCACATTTAACTTTCTAGATTTTTAAAAGAATATTGTTCTTTTGCATTAACAAAAGTGTTCTAATTGTTTTGAAGCCTATGTAATTATACGTATGCTCTAAGTAAGTAATAATCATAATTAATTTTTAGAGAATGTTTTCTGTGTGCTAGGCACTCTACTAACTTACCTGATTTAGCCCTCAAAACCACAGGTAGGAATTTCTATTATATTTCTGTTAAAGCTTATGAAACCCAAATGTGAAAAAGTTAAGGACGTTTCTTGAGACCCTCCAGCCAGTAATTGAAGGATCTGGGTATATGTCCAAGGGTTCTTACTCCAGAATATATTCAATAGCATTATGTGAAAGTGATCCATAATTTGTTTCTGTGAATCATTTTGATCTGAAACTAAAAGGAGATGCAGCATGTTCAGTATTTAGATGTTTAGAATTTTAATGCTTTCTTATGAAGATATGATTTACATATATTGAAATAGATAGTTATGAACTTTACAGCTTGATGTATTTTGACAATTGTGGGCATCATTGTAACCAGGACACTAGTGAAGATTAAAAAAATTTTCCCACATCCCAGGAAACTCTGCATTTCCATTCCTTTCTTACCCAAGTCCTCTCTAAAAGGCAACCACTGCTCCGATTTCTCTTGTCTTAGCTTGGCTTGGCTTCATTAGATCATGAAGTCCTTGAACTTTTGAGTTATTATTTTTGATGTTCATGTCATTGTGTGATAGATGTATAGAATTGATGTGGGAGCTTCTGTTTTATTTTGTAAACTAGAATCTCCTAATTAAAAAGACTAACTTTTACTGAACATCCAGAAGTTGTCAGGAACTACAAGTGTCATAGTTTAGAGAGGTTGCCACAGTTAACATAGATGCTGGTGAAAGACAGGAATCTCCTGGATCAGAGAAAAAATACTTAGGACTCAGGGCATAACAGTATGAGCTTCAAGTTGTCATCAGTTCCCCTGTTATGAGATCCATGATTCAGGCAGTGCTGAGTGACTCTGTAGATATTTGTACACAGTGGATTTGTGTCACAACTGAGAAACTTGGAGTTTAGAAAACTCCCTAAACTTAAGGGGCTACTAGCAAAGCAGTCTAATTGTTACCCTTCAGAGAGACAGTATGTTTATTATCCTGGTCAGGAAAAAATGTGTCCTCTACTCTGGAGATAGACCCTATATTCCAAATGTAAGTTGTCATTTAAATCTACTTCTGCAAGTCAACTCTTTCTTTCCTTTCTGTATGTCTCAGTAGTGCCAGCTATTCTTATTGTTACAATAATGCTCTTTGTCTAGAGAAATACTTTAGATGGAAATTAACATAGAAATGATTGTGAGGTTTTGAGAAGATGGACAATATGAAATATTATGTGATAAACCTACCTGCACTTAATGACTAAAATATATATTCCTCTATGATAAACTTATAACCACTCAAATTTTATATTTAGTTACTTAGAAAGATTTAAAATGTGTATTTAGTCTTTGACCCATAAGTTCTTCAGCTAAACATACAGAGAGTAATAGGTATGAGATGGAGTTCTGACAGAATACAAATCTAGGATGAAATGGGAAGAAAGGGAAATCTTTTATAAAAATGTGACCTGATGTGACTCCTGAAGGCATGTTTTGATTGCCAGGAAAAATAAGCATCTTCTTGGCAAGGGGAGAATGTAATTTGTGTGAAAGTCAGAGGCTAGGCTTATTTATGGATAAAGTGATTGGGGATTCATGGGATAGTCAGTGGAATGGTGTTTTTGAGGATTAATAAAATTAAAGTTGGAAGTCTGAAAGGCCTGGTGGAGGAGTTAAACTGGAGGTATTAAAATTAGTGAATTAGAGAATAGGTCTGAAATTGGGAGTAAGATGATTGAGAATTGCAAGATCATGGACAGAAAGTGTAATGGATGCAACTGAGTGTGGGGAGGGGTATAACTGGGAGGAAGGAGTGATTTGTGTGATTAGAAAGCAATCAAAGAAAATGTCCTTCCGTCACTTAAAGATGAGAACCTGGACTTGATTGGAAGGATGGTTCCAGGTGTGTACTATGAGTAGAAGGAAAATCACTCACCAATCAGGAATGGATTAACTGAAGACCTATCCCAAGAAGTTGTGGGACATGAAGGACCATGCTTCTTTTAACTTAAGGATAGGTGAAGTAAAAAGTGTGCCTGAGGGACACTGGAGTCACCTTTGTGAAGCCTCATGAGAATGTGACCTCAATCTACTCTTTGAAGTCACAGTTGATTTATTGAGAATGTGAAATAGGAAATGAAATGAGTGACGGCATCTATGTCCTTGATAGGTACAGTGGATAGGTAGGTGAACTTAGTTTATCTATTCTCTTAAATAATTTGAGGCCACTTTTCTAGCTCTGGATTTTGATAGTCTCTTCAACGGGTAGTACTACATCGCTGGGTAGTACTTATAGGCAAAATATATTTCCTTGTAAGATGATGAGAAGCAGTGTCATGACATGATGGGGAAGGAAAATAAGGTCACAGCCTCTTTGAACTCAAGGAATTTTTCATTAACTGTGTACACATTTTTTTTGTTTGTAGCAGCTCTAAGGTGCTAATCCTGTTCCAGTAGTGTCACATATTTTACCTGCCCTTGTTACGTAATGTGTGACTTCACGTTAGACAGACCAGACACACTTCCAGTGTGAACTCCCGACTGACTGGGAGGATCTCAGCACAGTGGTGAAGAGCAGAGCAGAGCAAGAACAGAGGCAGTGCTGGGATGCTTTTCCTTCCCATCACTGTGCATTACAGACTCACTAGAGCAGTTTAAAAGCTTCAGAAGAAGTTCTATCAGATGGCGCTAGGCCAATTTAGGTGGCATTCTGAGCACTCCCCACAGCAGTTCCAGCAGAACTCAGCCTTTCAAATTGACTAGGATCAAGGCTTGTCATCTGTGGCAGTCTCACTCCCGCCAGGCCCAGGCAGCTGCAGTGGAGCAGGACAACTTCTTCACTGGATTGTCAGGCAGTGCCCCTGAGCCTAATGCAGGCAGACCCTGAACTCTGGCTTGAGTGGGCTTTGCCAGGGGACTCTGCAGAAAAGTAGGGGTCATGTGTCAAGATTCTTGTGCCTCCTGGAACAGAGGATGCCTGGAGAGATGGGGCTACCAGGGCTGTGATCTGGGGCAGTGCATGCAGGTGGAAAGAGATTGGCAGGGGGCATGAGTTGCCCCAGGGCCAGTGGATAAAGATCAGAGAAAGAGTGCCCCATGAAAACCTCTGAACCACTTTTCAGCTTGATCCCTAAAAGCCAAGGGCAGTGACATCCAGTGCTCAGGTTTTAGGGTCCCAGCAGGCTTGTGGAGATGTCTTGCTGTCATCCACTCTGCAGATCAGGCAGCAAGACTCCAAAGGAGAGGTAATTTTCCAAGTGCTCCTAGGTACTCGAGCAGCACTGAGTGGTCTCAGCTGCTATCCTCTGGGCATGGTGTAACCTCCAGGTGGCAGCAGGACCTGGTCTCCCTCTGGCACTGACCACGCCTGACCACTCACTCTCTCTTGAACTCTCCAAATCCCAGAGGCCTTGTCAAGGAAGGGAGTAAGACCTATCCTACAGGGGCTGGGGATATGGCTCAAGTAGTGGTGCACTCGCCTGGCACGCATGAGGCACTGGGTTCTATTCTCTCAGCACCACATAAAAATAAAATAAAAATATTGTATCCACCTAAAGCTAAAAAATAAATATATATAAAAAAAGACTTATCCTACAACCTTACTTGATTTGTCTTTCGACTCCTAGAATGCAAGTGAAAGGCTCCCTAAAGCACAGTCTGACTCAAAATGTTAAGCATGACTTTTAAAAATAAGTCAGAGGGGGCAGGAGTTGTAGCTCATCGGTAGAGTGCTTACCTGGTATGTATGAGGCCCTGGGTTCAATCCTCAGCACTGCATATAAATTAACAAAATAAAAGATCCCATTGATAACTAAAAAATATTTTTTAGGGCTGGGGATGTGGCTCAAGTGGTAGCGCACTTGCCTGGCATGCGTGCGGCCTGGGTTCGATCCTCGGCACCACATACAAGCAAAGATGTTTTGTCTGCCGAAAAATAAAAAAATAAATAAATAAAAATATTTTTTAAAAATACAGGCACAAAACATTTGGTCATTTTTCCAAGCTTAACTCAGATTAAAAACATGTTGTGACCCCTCAAGGGCTCTCACCATTAACTAGAATGACCATGGCAAAACTTGTTCCTTTATTAATAGCAGTAATGAAATTAATACTCAAACAAATCAGCTAATATTGTTCATTCACATTTACACTCATCAACTCAAATCATGGAAATACCCCCATATGTGTCACCTGGACAAGTGACAAGAGGCTACAGAGCACCAATACCACCCTAAGGGGCTATGCTTCAAAACTGCAACCTAGGTACCCAATTCAACACAAGAGTGCCAGGGAGAAAGTACACTGCCTGAAAGGAAGCCCAGGAGCAGGGGCTGAGGAATGAAAGATGTCCCCAAGTGAAAGGGAAGGAAAATAAAAACTTGGGCAAATTTATTCAGCTTGCACATATAATTATTTGTCAAAAACTTACCTGGGTTCTATTCTGATAAGACCACTCCTGACCACTAGATGTGATCTGGCATCAGGAAAGAAGAATGTTGTAATTCTGGCTGTTTCTCTGGGGAAGAGAGGATCCAAGGGTTTCAACCATGAAATACAAAGTTGCCGTTCTGAACAAGTTCCAGTCATTATAGAAGGGTTCTTTACAAATCTAAAGGGGACCCGAGCAGCAGGCACAAGCAGCATCAGGTGCTGATGCAAAAGCCTAGGCCACCCCCAAAAGAAACGAAAGCCTGTGTCCACACAGAACACACAGAGCCTGCTCAGAGCAGCACTGCTCTTTTCTCAGTAAAAAGCAGAAACAGCCTCTCATCTGTGAAGGGACTGACATACTCATTCAGGGACCCACAGTGTGCTAAATTACCAGAGGCCCAGCCGAAGACCACACACTGTGCAAGTCCACCACCATTCCTCCATGAACAGGCAAGGGCACACAGCTCATGCGCTTGGGGCTGGGTTGCTGCACAACATTGATACCTAGTCAAGCTGCTACTATTTAAAAAGCATGGAAAAATCAGGCCAGAGGCCCAAACACTTAACCAGGTGCAGCTCAACCCCCATGAAAAATCAGAAAAGGACATCGTAATTGGGAGATTCACTATGCCAAATTCAGTAATTCAGAGATAGACCTTCCAAAAATTTTAAAATAAGCTTCTCATTGGAAACAATTCACAACTGCTTTAGCTACTCCACCCCCCCCCAGCCCCCAGATCTCAGAGTTCAACAACTTTTTAAGAAAAAAATCGGCCTTAACTTTAAAGATATAAATTACACAGGTATGCAAATGTAGTACTTCACATACAAGGGAAAAGCATCACTGTGGAACCTTTCAACACGCCCTCCCCAAATACTTACTTACCTAGTTCTGCCAACTATGAAATATGTAAGCGTGCCTAATTTTTTTTAAAATCCAGAAATATTTCTCAGCCCTGAAGTTCAAACAAATTAACTCAACATAAGACTCACAAAATGAAAAATAAGCCTATGCATAAAATAAAATAACCAATCACAGCAAAAGACATCCTCTGAGCCTAACAAAATCACCCCCAGGCCCTCTGCCATCAGTCCCTCTCAGTCCTTAATACCCCAACTCCCAGGAAGCACCCAGAGTGGGGCCCAGAGTGCTCCCGTGCCAGGCTGAGCTCCTCAGTGCCCCTCTGTTCTTCAGGAATAGAATCACATCTACTCACAACTCACAATTAGTCCCTCTCAGTGTGTGAAGCAGTTTACATAATAGGAAAATTTATTGTGACCAAAAAGTTCAGTGTGTTCTCATTAAGTTACCAGAAATTACAGATGCGAAGATACCTCCCTTTGTTAACTAAACCAAAATCAAGAAAAGAAAGTACTTTAGATATGCACATATTTTTGGTCTGGTAGATCTGATTTCTATATGTTACTATATTTCTAACTACTCAGGTTGGTAAACTCATAGTTTAAATACTAAACAAAGAAAATCTGCATGTTGACAACACAGGTAATTTTAAACTGTTTTGACATTATGTCACTACTTGCTACCTACATAACTAAGCAAAGCCAAAATCTTGAGAGCTTCAGTTTTTGTATATGCCTGTGTGTTGAAATGGTTTTGCCAAAATTAAGATACCATCTAAAGTGTTAATGGCGCCTTCCCACTGTGCTTCACTGAAAAAAATTCGGTGTAAAATCTTACAGTGTTGCATCCACTTAGCATTTTCCCATGTTACATTCTGTTTATTTTTTAATTCCAGTGAAAGAAGATATTTAAGCAATTAAAACAAAAAAAAAAACTTCTCTATTAAGACTTTTAAAAAAATACCCTTTGTCTTTTAAAGAGCCACACTTGAAAACTGACAAGTTTATCCATATAATACAGATAGAAACATCCTAAGCTATATAATCTATGGAATCACACAAATTTTAAGAAATAAAAATAGTTCCATGAACATAAGACATCTACAGCCAGGGTAAAACCACCAGCTGGTCTCCAGAAAAGGGCAATTGTAAAACCCAGGTCTCTTTAGCCCTGTAAACCCCCTGCTTGCAAACATAAACCAGGAAACCACGGGCCACACCCCCTCCTCCTGGCACTACCCCTCACTCACAACACCAGGAAGGGCCTGGAAGGAAGTCTGCTATTCGAACTCTGTTTTTAGCTCTTAAAATACACTGCAAGCAACCATGCTCCATCCAGAGTCTTTCTAAAATCTACAGTATCTTGGTAAACTATGAAAGACTGAAAGAGTATTTCTAATTGTGTTACTACTCATTTTTTTTTAAAGAGAGAGTGAGAGAGGGAGGGGGAGGGAGGGAGTGGGGGAGAGAGAGAGAGAGAATTTTTAAAATATTTATTTTCTAGTTTTCGTCGGACACAACATCTTTGTTTGTATATGGTGCTGAGGATTGAACCTGGGCTGCACACATGCCAGATGAGTGCGCTAACCCTTGAGCCACATCCCCAACTCCAATGTTACTACTCATTAAACCTTAAGTCAAGTGCAATCTTGAATACACATTTCCTGATGTACATAATTTATCAAAGGCCACAGAAAAACTCTAGAAATAAAACAGAAATAATACAGAGTGACATCTGCTTCAGGAACATATTGTTTTGCCCTACATCCTTCTTGTTTTTAATTAATTACTTATTTTAATTAGGTATATATGACAGTGGAATGCATTTTGATTCACTGTACACAACTGCAGCACAACCAGTTCATTTCTCTGGTTGAACAAAATGTAGCATCACACCATATGTACAGTCATACATGTACCTAGGGTAATGATGGCCATCCCATTCCACCATTTTTCCTGCCCCCATCCCCAATCCCCTTACCTCCCTCCCCTTTGTCCAAAGTGTCTCCACTTTTCCCATCCCTCGACCATTGTGGATCAGCATTCACTTATCTGACAGAACATTCGGCTTTTTTTTTTTTTTTTTGAAGTTTTGCCCCACATTCTTTTTAGAGGTTTGAAACATATTTGGGCATATTTGAATATTAGGACTTCATTTTCTTATTTAAAAAGTGTAGGCATTCCTGTAACCTGGCAATTAAATGCATTTTCAAAAGCCAGGCAACAAGGGCTTGAGTTGTGGCCCAGTGGTAGAACTTACCTAGTGTGTGATGCACTGGGTTTGATCCTCAGCACTTCTTATAAATAAATAAATACAATAAAGGTCCATCAACATCTAAAAAAATATTTGTAAAAAAGCCAGCTAACATGTCAGAAAGTAGGTACATTTTTAAATTTTAAAGGTTATCTATCCATATTATAAAAATGTATCTTGGTTTAGGTTTGTGGCTCAGTGGTAGAGTGCTTGCCTAGCATGCATAAGATACTGGGTTCAATCCTCAGCACCACATAAAAATATAAAAATAAAAATACTGTGTCCACCTAAAACTAAAAAATAAATATTTTTTTAAAAATGTATCTTTTTAAGCATCAAAATAGAACTATACTCACTGTATCTAAAAAGTCAGAAAAGTGTATACTGCCTCCACTTCACTGCTTCCCCAGCTGGGCCTTAGCTCTTAGCTACTCCTCACAGGCCCGATCTTAACTCCCTCCTAGCAAAAGAGAGCAGACTTAGAGAGCCAGGTCCTGGGGACAGCCAGGTGATGGCCATATCAATTATCTTGGTTTAATCTGAGCATTACCCTGAGCCTTCTCACTACTCCTTAAACCCCTTGAGTAGGCCCCAGGGATCAGGATCCAGGAAAACCCAGAACTGCTGCTCTCTGCACCCTGGCTGGCACACAGTCCCCACCCTGCTTTACAATAGGGCCCCAACTGCTAGCTAGACCCTGTGGCTCACCTCAAACTGTGGTACCTGCAGGCACTGTTTTCAAAGAAAACACCCAGGGCATCCAGGAAACTGCAGCTCCCCTCAGCTGTACCTTCCCAGTGTGTGCTGTCACCCCAGTATGTGGCTTCCCATCTTCCACGAGGAAGGGCAGGTGTGATGTTCTTTCCTCAGCAGGATGCCTGACAAACACACTAAGACAGGTCCACAATCCCTCCTCCATAATTCTGAAATCTGTGTTCGTAACTCACTTGGCAGCATGCCCTGATCCAACATCAGGATATTTATCATCTGTCTGCCCCATTGGCATAAATATTCATGTGTTTTCCTGCAAAAATCAAGATGTGTTTGA
This sequence comes from Callospermophilus lateralis, assembly GCF_048772815.1. Lineage (NCBI taxonomy): Eukaryota > Metazoa > Chordata > Mammalia > Rodentia > Sciuridae > Callospermophilus > Callospermophilus lateralis. Next base: position 8,940,487 of record NC_135320.1, read on the forward strand.
TGACCAGGTGCTGCCTATAATGTCCCACAACTTAGGATACACTCACTAATTCTCAGCTCTCCGAGATTCCAAACTCCAGAACACTCCTGCCCTGAGAGCTGCACATGAAAGAATGTGGTCCTATGGCAGCTGAATGACAGGGGGACAAGCACTTGCATGCCACAGTGTGCAAGGACACAGGAGGAAGAGCCCTGTGCTGGCCAGGAAGCAATGGCCCTCTGGAGGGCAATTCTGGCCTGGCACTCCAGTTTGTTCCACAAACCTTGAGAGTACATGTGTGCCACGTACCTGGCCAGACACTGGGTACAAGAGAAGAAACAGACCACAACCCCAATGAACAAAGAGCAGTCACGTCACTAGACAAGCAGCTGGGGCTAGGTGGTGCTGACGCTTCACTGGGCCAGAAACGGGGGAACCACCATAAGGGGCAGGGACTGCTGCGAGTACCTGATGTGCAACACACCTGCTAGGGAACTACAGCATACCGCTGTAGCGCACCGGGCCAGAAAGGAATGGGAGTCTGAGAAGCACAAAAGAGGTAGTTTATTGTGCTTTTTTTAAAAGTAACTAATTTTTAATTGACAAAGAATAATTATATATATATATATATATATTTATGAGTTACAATGTAATTTTTGGTATATGCACACATGGTGGAAAGATTAAATTAAGATAACTGACATGTCCATCACCTAAATTTTTTTGTGTGTAATGAAACATTTGTGATCTCCTCTTTTTCTTTTAAGAGAGAGAGAGAGAGAGAGAGAGAGAGAGAGAAAGAGAGAATTTTTAGTATTTTTATTTTTTAGTTATCAGCGGACACAACATCTTTGTTTGTATGTGGTGCTGATGATCGAACCCGGGCCGCACACATGCCAGGTGAGCGCACTACCGCTTGAGCCACATCCCCAGCCCTGTGATCTCCTCTTTTAATGATCTCAGTATACATTATTATCATGTATGGTGAAGGAGGAACCTGGAGGACCTCATGCTAAGTGAACTCCACCAGCACAGAAAGGCAAACACTACAGGACCTCACGTATACATGGACTCCAGAGCAAGTCAGCCTCAGAGAAACAGGGGGGTAGAACAGCAGCCGGGGTAGGGGAGGGATGATGGTCAAAGGGAACTGAGTCTCAGTTAAGGCCATGATTCAATGAAGTGCGACAGTAGCAAAGGGCTATCTGACCTAGCTTTGTGCCTAAACTATTAATTACCAATCATGCTCCGGACAGACCTCAGCCGTCTACCTGTCAGCAAGGACAAGACCTCTGACTTCTCAAATGCTTCTATTCTAGGAGGTAACATCTACACAAGAACAAACTTCACAGAACTTTCTAAGATGAAGAAGGAACTTTAATCGGAGAAGGATCTAATCATGACAAAACTGTATGGAAAGAAAAAAAGCAAGTCTGGCATGGTAGCTCCACAGGATACTGAGGTAGGAGGATTGCTGGTCGGAAGCCAACCTGGGCAACTCAGCAAGACCCTGCTCAAAATTAAAACATTTTTTAAAGGGGTGGGGTTGGCTAAATGGTACACCCCTGTAATCCCAGCAACTCAAGAGGCTAAGTAAGGCAGAAAGATCACAAATTTGAGGTCAGTCTCAGCAATTTAGAGGCAGGCCCTATCTCAAAAAACTAAATAAATAAATAAAAACTGGGAATGTAGCTCATTGGTAGACTGGGTTCAAGAAAGGAAGGATGAAACGGAGAGAGGAAGGGTGGGGTGGGAAGAAAGAAGAGGAAAGAGGAGAGAGTGAGGGAGAAGCATTGGTGAGGCCCTGAGTTCAAGTCCCCAGTATAGCAAAAACAAAACAAAAAGCAAAAGCAGGCAATGTGATAAACAACTTATCACTACAGACTGTTTCATGATGTGAACACAGCCAACTGCAGTACACTCGGCTCAACCAGACCACCCAGCCAGAACTAACAGAGAGGTAGTGCATTTGTTAAGTGTTTTGAGAACACAGGAAAAGGGGACACTCAAAGTTCCTGGGGGGTGCTATGCTTCCTGGAGGGTACCATCACGTCCTTCCTTCAGAGACAGGTGACAACTGCCCACACCCCCCTTCTCTCTGCAGATACCCCACAGTTTTCCACACGCCTTCCCAGTATGGAGCCAAGTGGCTTGCCAAATGGCCACTGAGATGTACAAATGGAGGGCTATTTGGAGCAGCTGCAGAAGCTCTATTAGGGATAACAGAACAGGCAAGGGACTCTTTAAGGTTAAACACTCGCTTGGGTGAGATTTACCAACAAAATAGGATCCAGTAATGAAGTAGCTTCTCAAACTTTTCTACTAAAGTAGTCTCAAAGCCACAGGAGAGAGAGCCCTGAGGGTAAGTACTCCGAAGCACCTCAATCTATATGAGGTCTTAGTTTTTGAATTAAAAATTCATACAAATTTCACATTTAACCCTGAAGTTACCTTTCCACAGTCCTCCTCCATCCTGCCTACTCTCACTTTTGAAAACAGGCTCTAGGACATGTTCTCCCCTCCCATTCTGCAGTGGGAAGGTGCCTCCTCTACCTGCTTTCTGGATCCTCTGTGCCTGCACACCCTCCCCTGCCACTGGAGGAGGTCCTCTTCTCTCACTCTCCCTCCTGGACCTCTCCCTTTCATGCCAAGGAGAGGGAAAGCATGTCCCTGCTCCGCACCCCCACTGTTCTGTCCATTTGGGAGCAAACTTCTTTTTATAAAGACCTGACCTTTTTTATTTTTTATTTATTTTTTTAAAATATTTTTTAGTTGTTGATGGGCCTTTATTTTATTTATTTGTATGTGGTGCTGAGAATCAAACCCAGTGCCTCATGCATGCTAGGCAAGCGTGTTACCACTGAGCCACAACCCCAGTCCAAGACCTGACTTTTTTAAAAAAAAATTACTTTGTTTATTTATTTATTTATTTTTTATGTGGTGCTGAGGATTGAACCCCAGTGCCTCACACATGCTATGCAAATGCACTATCGCTGAGCTACATTCACAGCCCTGGAGCAAACTTTTTCAAGTAGTATACACATCTCATCCCCACTGAAAACCTTCACCCACTATGGCTACTGACACCTCTTGCTGGGGTCCACAGAGATTCCCAAATTGCCAATTATATGACAATCCCCACCCCCCATACTGGGTATTGAACCCAGGGCCTCTTGCATGCCTGGGCAAGTACTCTACAACTGAGGCACATCCCCAGCCCATTACTTTGCCAGATCTAATAATCAGCAGATTCATCCTGCATGGAACTTGTGATCCTCCTGCCTCAGCTTCCCAAGTCTCTGTTGCTGGGAGCCATTAGCCAAGTAGGTATGACAATCTGCTTGCCAGCGTACACCCATGCTGTTTAGTGGAAGGACTCCTGAAAGGTGACCTTGTTCAAGGACCAGGGCAGATGCGTGTTTAGGGCGTTCCCGGTTTAGGATAATCCAGGATTAGGGTGTTCCCGGTTTAAGATTATTCCTGCTGGGAATAGGGCATATCCTGCTGCCTGAGTTCCTCTTGAGTTCTCACGGGATTCAGAATATATTTGGGAGACAGAAGCCCAGTGGAGTAGTGGATTTGGGCAGAGAACGTGGATTTCCCCAGAACGTGTTTGTAGACGGCCGGTGTGAGATCGGGAATAAAGAATTGCTGTTTGAATCTACAACCTGTGTGGTGGCTCGTGATTTTTGCCCAGCCAGAGACTGCAGGCCTGTGCCACTGCACCCAGATGATAATTCTGTTTTTATAAAAAGAAAACATATGTATGCCTCAAGGATGGCAATCTGGTACAGCCAGCACTCTATATTTGCATGTCCCACATCGAAAGACTCAACCATCTATACTGAATATGTAGAACTTTTTCCTTGTCATTAGTTCATGAGCAATAAAGTGTATGTAACACCTAATTAGCGCATTTACCCTGTATCAGGTGTCCAAGTGAGCCAGGGAGTCAGGTGCACAGGATGCTATTTGGGGAGGATGTAAGCAGGCTCTATGTACACACTGTCCCATTCCAGACCAGGGACCTGAGCATCTATGCACTCTGGTCTCTGAGAGGGTCCTGGAACCAGTCCTCCATGAATGGTGAGGAACATCTGGGTGGGAATGACTTTAAGTACTGTTTCTGGAAATGAAGAGGCCTAATCTGTGCCTTTTAAGTAAAGTGCTCTGTAAAAGCTGTGTCTGAATTAGATTCTTGGCCCTGTGTGTGACTCTGAATTACATTCTCAGCACCCCAGGAAACTCAAGAAAAAATCCCATGTGTCCATCCCTATCTAAAAGAATGAAAAAGAAGTGTACTATTGGATGAAGTCTCTTGCCTTCCTCTGGTCAGGCTCCTGACCCCTATGAAGTCAGAACAGGGATCCTCTGGGTCAAATGAGTTGTTGCAAGCCCTCCAGTAACTAGCACACAGGTGTTTTTGTTTTTTCATGAGTCCAGTACACATAAAGAATCTACCTCTGGCAGGCAGGAGGCCTCTAATTTTACAAGCAGAGCAGTATTAACTACAGGCCCATTTTATCTATCCTGTTTCTCAGGAAGGGTGTCCAGGCCACCATGACATATGGCATATGATGGGCATGAGAGCTTTCTTTGCACACCTTATAAGGCTGCTCACCCTATAGAAACCCCCAGCCAGAATGTTATGATGAGTGTCTGTATGAAAGAAGATGAGGGTCATGTGGGAGTGTTTTGTTAGAATAGTGGTCTTTTGTGTGGTGGTTGGAAAAGATGACTGGGTCCACCTCAGCTTGAACTCTGGTGTGATGCCATTAGAGACTGAGTTCTGGAACTGATCTCAGAGATCTAATGCCATGAATTGTGTTGGGATTTTAGAAGGCCAGGCAATCGAGGAGCCTTTGGAAACTGAGATCTAGGCCGAGGGTGTCTTTCTCCACAGCACTGGGAATCTCAGCCAGGATTTCACATGATTTTGCTGTTAAAGCCTTCTCAGCTATAGTTGAGAGTGAAAACTCACAGAAATCTCATATTTTAGATCCCAATGGCCCTGGATTCCTGTGACCTTTCGCCACTCCTTGGGAACCTTGCCTGCATGCGACCTCCAGAGTTTTTACTGAAAGGAGATTCCTCAACACTTAATGGCTCCTGAATGAATGAAAACCCACAGTGTCAACTTCTTCATTTTTGAAATATGGCTAGGGCATTACCATGAAGTTTTTGAGAATCCCATGACTAGAAGTCCCTGGAGAACTTAAGATCTCCTTTTGCTCATCATGACTGAACAAGCCAGTGCCATTTTTGACTGAGTGGAATTCATGATGATGGTGAAAAACAGAGATGCCAGTGAGTAGGAGTCAGCAGGGAACTGGGCCTGGAGCAATGGAGTGCAGGTGTGTGATCCAACATCTGTGGTGGGTCCCTGTGGTTCTGTCATTGGCTTCCAAATGACATGTGACTGACAAGGTGCAGCCAGGAGACCTGAAAATATAAAGGCATGTTGTTGTGGGGAGAGGATTTGGTGCGATGCTCAGAAACAAGTTGCTATGCTCAAGTAGGAAAGATATATGGGGTAGCAACCCAGTTTGTGTTTTTGCCTTCAGACCCTGACTCACCACATGTGGCAGATCCTCCTCTAGCACTGTGTCCTGGTTCACCTTTTTGTATTTCAAAAACAAACACCAATTTTCCAGGGAAGCTGTAAGAAATGCCATTAAAACTGGGCGGTGAGCCAAAGGCTTCACAATGCACCCAGGGAGACATTCATACCCCAACGGCTACAGTTACCTGCATTGATAAGATTCAGCTCTGCTGCCTCCTGTTCCTATTGGAAAATATAAACCCATGTCCTTTTATTCACATAGACTCAGACCAAGCTTTCATGATCTCACTACGAATGAAGCTAAAACACAAAGCTATATTTCTAGTGGACGAATGTCATAGGCAGATAGTCAAGAAGTCATTAGGCCAGCAAAGTTCCATGTTTGTGGAATGTTTACCCTGTCCTCTACTTTTGGGATCTCTTCTGCCACAACCAAGTTTGTGAGCTCCTCAGAATTTCCAATTCCAGATATGTATTCACAGATTTTTTTCCTCTTCTCCTCTCATTGTGTCTTTTTTAGGGTGATAGTAATATCCAGGCATTGTGGTGGATGACAGTGGAATATTTTTATGTGCCACGTGTTCCCATATGTATTAGACTCATTTTCCATTTTGCCATTTGAAATATTGAATCTCTGACACTAACCCATAACCTTCTAGGCTCTGACTACTTATCCTAACATCGATAAAAATAATCCTAAAAAAATAGAAGTAGAGGCATTTGATAGGAGGCATGGTGTATACTTGGACTTGCCTTTTGCTTCATCAGAGATACATATAATAAAACCTGTGACACATTTTTCTCATTTTACTTCTCCAAGAATTTTCAAAATCAACAAATATGTAACTTCCTGACTCCCTGTCTCTGTCGCCTGGGTCTCAATGTATATTTTTATATACATATATATATATTCCTACTGCCATCACAGGTATATTTTGGAGAGTACCCTCACTTTGGTAAATACAAATTTCATGAAAAGATCACTGCCCCCCAATACACTGAGGTAACTGAACATTCAAGCTGCGGTGAGCTGGTGAGCTTTATACTTCAACAAGTTTAGACATGAAACAATGTAGAAGAAAATGAATATTTTGAGTACATATGTGAAGGATATATATATCCCCTTATGAATTTCGATTGGCATACATACTATTATATTTTAATGTATTAAATGAATGTGTATATATATATATATATATATATATATATATATATATATATATATATATATTATAAATTGCAAACAGGAACTATATGTGTCATATACTTATACTACCTTGATTCTTTCATGTCCATCTGCCATCTGTGTGGATTTATAATCAACTTTTCAGGAGATATTTTTCAGAAATATTCATTTTCTTGACATCCATATTCATTTCGGAATTCTCAAAATGAACTTCAGTGAATATTGGGTACTAACCCTAATATTTCTACAGTAAGTGACCCAGTTTAACATCAATGAAAGTATATTCATATAGGACATGATGTGTATTTTGAATTGAATTTTTATTCAAAATTGTTATATTCCTATTTCTTCAGTATATATACATCATAGGATGTATCATTTCATCCACAATTCACAAATTGATATGCATGTGATTCACTTTCATTCACTCCCTGTATCAGATCCCATGTATTTCTCCAAGTTGCTTTACTTGCTTTCTCATGAGATTTCTTTTATATCACATAACTTTTGAATTCCATCATCATTTTCAAAGCAAAACTCAAACACAGTTGGTTATTATTAGTAACCCTAATATTACCACTTGGATAAATACTTGGATTGAATGTTTGTATGTGAATACCAGACTCCATGTATTTTTTAAAATATCAATTCAATCCATTATTTAAAATAGTAACCTATTATATGTTTTATTCACCATATGGTCTATTCATGCATTATCTCTATATACATAAACCCAGGGTACACCTATTTTTATCCCCAAACTCCAAATGTTAGGGTTTCAAAACATGCTCCCAGAAATGGTGGAAGAAATACGCATGTCATCTGCTCCATGTATTCCTTTCATCACATCATGTTCTGGACACAAAATGCAAAACTCACACTTTTCTTATTCTTCTCCCAAAGCCTCATTTTAAAGAGAGCATGGATTACTAAAATCATCTATGTCTGCATTGCCTATTGTTTTCAAATTTCAATCCTATGGTGAATATACACTTGATTCTTTCAAGGATAGTGTGTTCAACTACCCTCCTGTTGAAATTATCCCTGATCTTATCACTCATTAGGTACTTTGCCTGATCTCCTAACATCCTTATTGATATCTATTTCCCCAAGTGCCTGTTGTGACTGACTCTTCATGTGTGTTGACATTCCCATTTACACTTTAATAGAAATTCATTGGATTGCAAAAAGGGCCTTTGATCCAAATCCTAAACTCACACTTTTTCCTTACCCTACACTGAAATCCTGCCTACTCTCTCTATTTCATTGCAAGTTCTCTTTTACATTCAGTAGTCCCAGGTAAAAGATCTTAGGCCATTGTCAATGGATTTAGAGGATTCTTCTCTGCAGAACATAATTCAAAACCATGTATCCAAATCAAGGGCCCAACAAACTTATGTGCTTCAGATCTTACCTAGTTTTCTATTTTTATACTTACATTTCACCTTACATTTGTATAAATATCCCAGTTGCCCAATACCCGTACTCATCCAGCAGAATGACTTTTAACCCAAATTGAACATGATATGATCCTTAACCACACTCTGTTCCCTCAATCTATTTTCACATAACAGCAGGTCCTGAGTTTATCTTGCCATACAGGTATGTAGGGAATCCTACAGCTGCTGAGAAGCTCAAAGGTAGGCAGCTAGGTAGGACCTGTGAGGTCTAAAGTCATCTTCTATGGCCAACAACCCAGTCAGGATGAAGAGATGCGGCTGAGTCAGCCTCTCTCTTCTCAATGCAGGGAAGATGGACACAATCAGGTCTGTGTGGATTGCTGATCCCGGGCTCCTAGGGTATATAGACCTTTATGTCTTGTGAAAATGTCACAGGAAGGTGGGGCAGCCTCCATCTCATGGGACCCTTGGAAACAACTGTTAGGACAAAGTGGTTGCCAAGGCAGTGACTTCATTCACCTCCCTGAAAGAAGTGACCTCACCTCACTTCCTCGGTGATGGAACTCTCTGAACTTGGGATCCAGGAGGCAAGGCATCCAGAGACAGTTCCACGCCCAGTGGGCTCACCTGATTGTCTGTACCAAGGCCAGAGTCATTCTTTGTTGGAACCTAGTGATGTGTGGATAGCCAAATGCCTTGAATGGTCTCAACAGGGACCTTTCCTGAGAAAGAAATGTTGGCTCATTGCTGACTCCAGACAACTACACAGAGATGGCTAAGAGACCAGAGCTGAGACAGGACAGGCCACTGCCAAGGAACATATTTTCACCCACCAGTCAGAGGACAGAGTGGATAGATGCAAACCAAATACGGGGGTGGTTTGTGTGTCTCAGTGGGTGTGTGTATCAATTTGTCGTTTTGTCTCATGTTCTGAGAACATGAAGGAAAAACTTTTTTGTTGTTGTTGTTGTTGTTGGTTTGAAATAGACTGTTAACTAGTGAGCCTTTTTATGTCAGTTGATCCCACTGGGGTTTGTGGTTAAACAGAGTAGAGAGAAGAATGCAGCCATGAATGTGTTCTGTCTAGTGGAAATCTTTGCAGGACTCCTCATGGCCAATTTATGAATGGACTGCTGCTTGCCTTGCAGATGGGCAACACCAACCAAGATCCTAAGTTCATGTATTCTTCCTGAATTTTGGCCACTCTCTGAAGGGGTTCGTGGTTTTGTATCGAAGATGTGTACCACATTCAAGCTCTGTGACATGGCCATTGACTGGATTGCTGAAGGGCATGCCAAGCATCTCAGAAAACTCAAAAATTAGCATAACTGGTAAGGATCTCTCTGGAGAATCCCTGCCTGGATAGATAGTAACCCAAGTTGCATGATCAGGAGCTGTCAGTGCCACAGTGTTCAATTAAAGAGAAGTTTTTCTCCAGGCTTCTTTCTTCCCTATTGTTCTGTTCCCCTGAATGTCAGGGAGGTGTTTGCCTTAGGGCACTCCTTTGGGACTCCTAAAGAAAACAGTTTCAAATGGAAATGAAGAGGCCTAATCTGTGCCTTTTAAGTAAAGTGCTTTGTAAAAGCTGTGTCTGAATCAGACTCTTGGCCCTGTGTGTGGCTGTGAATTACATTCTCAGCACCCCAGGAAACTCAAGAAAAATCCCATGTGTCCATCCCAATCTAAAAGGATGAAAAAGAAGTGTATTATCGGATGAAGTCTCTTGCCTTCCTCTGGTCAGGCTCCTTACCCCTATGAAGTCAGAACAGGGATCCTCAGTGTCAAATGAGTTATTGCAAGCCCTCCAGTAACTAGCACACAGGTGTTTGTGTTTTTTCATGAGTCCAGTACACATAAAGAATCTACCCCTGTCAGGCAGGAGGCCTCTAATTTGACAAGCAGAGCAGTATTAACTAAAGGCCCATTTTATCAATCCTGTTACTCAGGAAAGGTGTCCAGGCCACCATGACATTTGGCATATGATGGGCATGAGAGCTTTCTTTGCACACCTTCTAAGACTGCTCACCCTATAGAAACCCCCAGGCAGAATGTTATGATGAGTGTCTGTATGGAAGAAGAGGAGGGCCATGTGGGAGTGTTTTTGTTAGAATAGTGGTCTTTTGTGTAGTGGTTGGAAAAGATGACTGGGTCCACCTCAGCTTGAACTCTGGTGTGATGCCATTAGAGACTGGGTTCTGAAACTGATCTCAGGGAACTATTGCCATGAATTGTGTCGGGATTTTAGAAGGCCAGGTATTAGAGAAGCCTTTGGAAACTGAGATCTAGGCTGAGGGTGGCTTTCTCCACATCACTAGGAATCTCAGCCAGTATTTTACATGATTTTGTTTAAAACCTTTTCAGGTATAGTTGAGAGCCAAAACTCACAGGAACCTCATATTTTAGACCCCAATGGTCCTGGATTCCTGTGACCTTTCACCACTCCTTGGGAACCTTGCCTGCATGCGATCTCCAGAGCTTTTACTGAAAGGAGATTCCTCAACACTCAATGGCTCCTGAGTGAATTAAAACCCACAGTGTCAAATTCTTCATTCTTGAAATATGTCTAGGCCAATACCATGAAGTTTTTGAGAATCCCATGACCAGAAATCCCTGGAGAACATTTAGATCTCCTGTTGCTCTTCATGACTGAACCAGCGAGTGCCATTTTTGACTGAGGGGTATTCATGACCATGGTGAAGTACAGAGAGGCCAGTGAGTAGGAGCCAGCAGGGAATTGGGCCTGAAGCAATGGAGTGCAGGTGTGTGATCCAACATCTGTTGTGGGCCCCTGTGGTTCTGTCATTGGCTTCCAAATGACATGTGACTGACAAGGTGCAGCCAGGAGACCCGAAAATATAAAGGCACGTTGTTGGGGGGAGAGGATTTTTTGCGATGCTCAGAAACAAGTTGCTACGCTCAAGTGGGAAAGATATAAGGGGTAGCAGCCCAGTTTGTGTTTTTGCCTTCAGACCCTGACTCACCACATGTGACAGAGCTCACTCCAGCACTGTGTCCTGGTTGACCTTTTTGTATTTCAAAAACAAACACCAATTTTCCAGGGAAGCTGCAAGAAATGCCATTAAAACTAGGCAGTGAGCCAAAGGCTTCACAATGCACCCAGGGAGACATTCATACCCCAACGGCCACAGTTACCTGCATAGAGAGAATTCAGCTCTGCTGCCTCCTGTTCCTATTGAAAAATATGAACCCATGTCCTCCTGTTCACATAGACTCAGACCAAGCTTTCATGATCTCACTACAAAGGAAGCTAAAACACAAAGCTATATTTCTAGTGGACAAATGTCAGAGGCAGATATTCAAGAAGTCATTAGGCCAGCAAAGTTCCATGTTTGTGGAATGTTTACCCTGTCCTCTACTTTTGGGATTGTTTCTGCCACACCCATGTTTGTGATCTCCTCAGAATTTCCAATTCCAGATATGTATTCACAAATTTTTTTCCTCTTCTCCTCTCATTGTGTCTTCTTTGGGGTGATAGTAATGTCCAGGCATTGTGGTGGATGACAGTGGAAGATTTTTATGTGCCACGTGTTCCCATATGTATTAGACTCATTTTCCGTTTTGCCATTTGAAATATTGAATCTCTGACACTAACCCATAACCTTCTAGGCTCTGACTACTTATTCTAAAATCGACGAAATAATCCTAATGGAATAGAAGTAGAGGCATTTGATAGGAGGCATGGTGTATACATGGACTTGCCTTTTGCTTCATCAGAGATACATATTATAAAACCTGTGACACATTTTTCTCATTTTACTTCTCCATGAATTTTCAAAATTAACAAATATGTAACTTCCTGACTCCCGGTCTCTGTCACCTGGGTCACAATGTATATTTTTATATACATATATATAATCCTACTGCCATCACAGGTATATTTTTGAGAGTACACTCACTTTGGTAAATACGAATTTCATGAAGAGATCACTGCCCCCCAATACACTGAGGTAACTGAAAATTTAAGCTGTGGTGAGCTTTATACTTCAACAAGTTTAGACAGGAAACAATGTAGAGAAAAATGAATATTTTCGGTACATATGTGAAGGATATATATCCCCTTATGAATTTTGATTGGCATACATACTATTACATTTTTATGTATTAAATATATATATATATATATATATATATATATATATATATATATAGTATGAATTTGCAAACATGAACTATATGTGTCATATACTTATGCTACCTTGATTCTTTCATGTCCATCTTTGTGGAGTTATAATAAACTTTTCAGGAGATATTTTTCAGAAATATTCATTTTCTTGACATACATATTCATTTCGGAATACTCAAAATGAACTTCAGTGAATATTGAGTACTAACCCTAATAATTCTACACTAAGTGACCCAGTTTAACATCAATGAAAGTATATTCATATGGGACATGATGTGTTTTTTGAATTGAATTTTTATTCAAAATTGTTATATTCCTATTTCTTCAGTATATATACATCATAGGATGTATCATTTCATCCACAATTCACAAATTGATATGCATATGATTCACTTTCATTCACTCCCTGTATCAGATCCCATGTATTCCTCCATGTTGCTTTACTTGCTTTTTCATGAGATTTCTTTTATATCACATAACTTTTGAATTCCATCATCATTTTCAAAGCAAAACTCAAACACAGTTGGTTATAATTAGTAACCCTAATATTACCACTACATGTATAACTACTTGGATTGAATGTTTGTATGTGAATACCAGATTTCATGTATTTTTTATAATATCAATTCAATCCATTATTTAAAATAGTAACCTGTTATATTTTTTATTCACCATATGGTCTATTCATGCATCATCTCAATATACATAAACCCAGGGTACACCTATTTTTATCCCCAAACTCTAAATGATAGGGTTTCAAAACATGCTCCCAGAAATGGTGGAAGAAATACGCATGTCACCTGCTCCATATGTTCCTTTCATCACATCATGTTCTGGACACAAAATGCAAAACTCACACTTATCTTATTTTTCTACCAAAGCCTCATTTTAAGGAGAGCATGGATTACTAAAATCATCTATGTCTGCATTGCCTATTGTTTTCAAATTTCAATCCTATGGTGAGTATACACTTGATTCTTTCAATGATAGTGTGTTCAAGTACCCCCCTGTTGAAATTATTTCTGATCTTATCACTCATTTTTTTGAGTGCCTACAATGATGCTAATTGTGCAACCAAAACTGAAATCTCTGCTATGTGGAAATATGGAATGAGAGTCAGGGTAGCCAGGGAGTAGCAGGCACCATCTGTTTTTAAGCTGACACATACAGGTGTACACACCCAGGTCTACTCTAAAGGCACCACTGAAAAGGCTCTGGGGAAGGGGGCACCCAGGATGCTAGTGCTCTGGGAAAGGAGCGGTACTGTTTTTTAAGATGTCGAATTTTCCCCCCAGATTGGTTCATGGACAGCCCTAAAGGCAGAACTCCACGGATGGACAGATGGGTGGGAAGGAGGGCTCCCCCTGGGTGCTTTTATTCATGGCTGTCTCATGCAGACCAGAGGCAGGCCTCTGCTGTCCTTCACAGCCACAGAGGTAGTTATAAATAAAGGTGGTGGTGACTGACTCAGGCTCTGGACCTAGATAAAGCCTGCCCTCAATTCCAATCTCTGCTACTCCCAGCAGTATGACCTTGGGCAAGGGACTTCTGTGCCTCAGTCTGTGCACCTGTGAAACTGAGATAAGTAAATCAGAAAGCTGCTGTGAGAATTTCGTGCAGGAACAGGGGATGAGAGGAAGACAGAGCCCCATGGTGCCCAAAAAGCCAGGTCCTCACTGTCCCTCCGTGTGTCCTTCCCAGGGATCAGGGCTGGTGACTCTGGATGGATATGTGTCTGGCCTGGTCACCACTGGATTACAGGAGCACCCAGATGACCAGCAATGCTTTGCAGAATACCTGGAGCCAAAGAGCCTGGGATACCCCCAGCTGGAACCAAAGGTATCCATCAACACCAACTTTCCCTCTCAGATACCTGGAAACATCACCATCAAGCCTCAAGCCTCTCCCAATCTGTTGCTCACCCTAAACCTTATAAAGGGCTAGAAAGAACCCAGCTGCACTTCAGAAGATGCCCTAGAGCAGCCAACTCAGATGTATCCACTGTGGCCCCAGAACTTGGAAAAAATAACTTTTTTTTTTTTTGGTACTGGGGATCAAACTCAGATGCACTCAACGTCTGAGTCACATCCCCAGCCCCATTTTATATTTTATTTAGAGATAGGGCCTCACTGAGTTGTTCAGTGCCTCGCCATTGCTGAGGCTGGCTTTGAACTTGGGATCCTCAAACCTCAGCCTCCTGAGTCGCTGAGATTACAGGCCTGCACCACCCCACCCAGCTTAGCCTGTATTATTTTAAAACCCAAGTTTTGTGTGTTTGCCGCTTCTTGTGTTCCAGGAATTAAAATCCTATACCACCTAAGACATGCAGCTGATCCGACTGGCTCCATCCCACTTCATAGATAGGGAAACTAAGATTGAAAGAGGACACTATCTTCCTCCAGGTCATGGAACACATTGCCTTCAACCCACACCCAAACCCCACAAGAAAAATAAAGTATTTTGAGCCTCACCTTGGAGATAAGGTTGTTCATTTGTTTTTACAGAACTGGAGATTATTGAATGCAGAGGTGCTTTTCCACCTAGCTACAACCCCAGCCTTTTTATTTATTTACTTATATTTTATTTTTAGATAGGGTCTGGCTAAATTGTTAAGGGCATCACTAAAATTCCAAGGCTGGCCTCAAATTTCCAATCCTACTGCCACAGACTCTTGAGATCACTTGCTGGAATCACAAGCATGCACCACTCTGCCAGCTCAGAGTGGGCCTTGGTTTTCTACTCTGGGCAGCATGTTTCCCTGTGAGCACTGCCCATTTCCTCCCTCCTGCTTCCTTCTCCTGACCCTACCCCTCACTCTAGGGCTAATGCTGGGGCAAAACCTCCCTGAAAGATGAGGAGGGTCCTGAAGGCCACTCAATGGTAGCTGAACTGCCCAGCACTGGCAAGCACCAAGCCAGTTAAGGATTTCCCATCTGACCCCTGAATCTCTGTGGCAGGATGACCATAAGCAGCAGGATGGGAATTTATTAAGTAAAACATTCTGTTTTATTTCAAATTAATATAAAAATCTCATATTGCTTTTATCAGAGATCTGGCCTATGGGGGCCACTAGGGAAGCTCACACCCAGCCAGGCTTAGTCTCCAGAAGAATGGCATCCCCCAAAGAGAGGGCAAATATTCTAATCTTGGCAATGGTCACCAGATCACTGGAAAGTTTCTGTCCTTGTCCCTGGCACCCCAGTCCCACTGGCCCTAATAAGTCAAGGCTCCTGCTCTCTCTTAGCGGCAGGCAGACCTGAATCACCTCTCACTCTGGACTAAGAAAAAGAACCATGAGCTTTTGAGACCCCACAACATCTTCTGAGCCAGTTTTTTTCACATCTGCCCTGGAAGACTGAAGTTTGAACTGATGGCCTTCCCCCAACCATCACTACTTGGGGGTGGTGTCAGCTGCAATGTTGGGTATTTAAAATACTACTTAAAAATGGTTAAAATGTATTTTACCCCCATTTTTTAAAAGGAGGGACACAGAGTTGTGAGCCCCTGCTCAGGTCAGAAAGGTGAACAGAGGTCTCTGGGATCCAGGCTCAGGAATGCGTGACTTTAAGCAGCTTCACCATGCAACAGCGAAAGTAGATGACAGTTGGGGTCCCACACATCTATAGGAAGCCACTCTCCCCCTGCCAGAGCTCCCCTTACCTATCCCAGCACAATGCTTTGAATTATCTCAGCAAATATCTCTCCAGCGACTGAACATCCTCAACAATGAACTCTCCAAGTGTCAGAGCTCAAACAAAAAGATTTTTATTGGCGCAGTCTCCCTCCCAAACAAACCCCCAGGGAGCACAAGGAGTGCCAACCAGGCTCCCTTCTCTCAGCTTCCAATCTCTGTCCTTAGGTGACATAGACTGAGCAACCCCCATTATGGAGAAAAGGAAAATTGCTGTTAGTGAGCACATCCACAGAGCCCCATTTTATATCCCACTTCAGAAGATGACATGAACATCTGCTTTCACTTCAAGACATTAATTTTCAATTACTGGAGAAAAATAAAATTAGTCCTGAAAAATTGTTGGCAAAAACAGGCTCTTGTCTGGTGGTTCATAAGAATAACTTCGGGGGTCCACAATTAGTGTCCTCGGATGGAGTTTCCTGATGGAGTCCGTCATCTGCAGTCTGCGGTGGTGGTGGGCAGCGCCAGTGTATCTCCTACACCCTGTTCTGTGGGGTGAAAGGGACAGTTCTGTGAGCCCCTACCCGAGGTGACCGCCTCTTCTGTGACCAGGTTAGGGAACTTAGGACTTTCAGATTTTCTGGAGAAGGGAGAAATGGTGAAGATGGCAGGTAAATAAAAACACCCTCTGGAACCATTTTCAGCTTTAGACATGTCAAGGCTTCCTTCCATTCAGTAGCAAGATTTCACACAGGGATGTAAATCCTTCCCAAGCCAAGTGCACCCAAAAAGGCAGACTGGAATGCCCTCAGAACAACACCTTATAATCCCATTTGTCATCTGCAGTGGGAGAATGGACTGCATGCTTCTCCTATGAGACCCCTTCCACCTGTGACAAAAGGCCATCCAGGATCCAAACTCAACGGCTCCAGCTGAATGCTACATCTGCTATAATAATAATAATAATAAAACTTTTTGCCAGGGTCCCATCTACCAGAGAACCTGGTTCAGCTTGAATCACAGGCTCTAGGAAGTGGGAGGAGGAAAAAATTAAAAAAGCAAGCTCTGAATTTGCCAACCTTAGTGACCCCCAATCCAGAGAACAACCCACTTGATAAGAGATGATCAACACTATAATCTCGTTGGATGGGTTTTTTATGTATCTTGGCTGCTGTAGTCACTATATGAATAAAAAGCCACTGAGATGTGAATGAGCAGAAGAATTCAGAGATAATCATGTAGCGGTCTTTGAATTTGGATGGTCACAATTGAAACCAGAGTGTTTGCCTTGCTCACATGTTCAGACTATGGGGGGGAGGTGTGGGGGGGTTTGGTTAGGACATGGAAGGGGAGGTAACCAGGGAGGGAGGCAGCTTCAAAAGGAAAATAAGAAAACCAAGGAACAATAACAATACGAAATTATGTCATTAACAAGACAATGAAAGACACTGCTACTTCCAAAGTCAACTGGGTAACTTAGCACCAACATTGTGTAATTGACTTTGCAAGTAGAACAACAGCAAGGTAACAAAAAAAATGTCAGTGTTTTCACAGCACTAATCTATAATGATGGGAGGCCCTCCCGCTGTCAGGCAGGGCTGACAATACAATAGATTTCAAAGGGATATTACCATCATGCTTTTATTCCTGACATCAATCAAGACTAAGAGAATCCTTTTCACAAGACATTAAAAATCAAACCTTTGTACAAGAAGATAGGTAAAATAGCACTCTCCTTAAAGACAGCCATGCAGAGCAATCAGATAATTGGTGATCCTTGAAAACAGAAAAGTATTTTTATTTACTGAGTGTACAACCCCAGTCACTGGCTGCCACCCCATCGTGGCGGGTACGCTATGAATCAAAAGTTTCCATCTTTATCTCTTTCACTCACTTCACCCAGTCTGGTGCCTACAGCAGGCAAAGGAAACTGACAGCCAGCGCTGAAAACTTCAAGTGGGATATATAACCAATCCAGGCTTCACTAGTCCATTTTGAGTGCAAAACTACTCTGATTACAGACTAATATATCTACACACAAAACGCCCTTGCAAGCCAATGGGAATTTTCAGAAATTGACAAATTGGCCCAACCACACCTATTGAGGTTACCTATTATAACCAGGCACTAAGAGTTTCCAAGGTACTCTTCTCTTTTAATTACCCTAGACACAGATAGGAAGAAACTCTGATACCTATACAAATATTTTCAAGAAATAAACATAATACTCTGCAAACATCAGTGTACCATGCATAGACAAGTCTGGACCTTACTTCAGCCAGGGCTCAGGGAAAGCAAGCACCTAAAGCCACCCACCCACCTTGCAAAATGGATGGGGGCATCTGGAAACCTATTCATTCACCACTAGATTACCTCGAAACAGTTAAGATGCCTGCATGCCATAAGTTAGTGACACTTAAGGAAAACTGCAGGTCCCAGAGCAGGAAGTAAGGGGGAACTAAAGTTCAAGAGAGTTTATAATCTACACTTTCTGAACTATTGATGTATCCAGCCACCAGCCTTCCAAAAGGTCCAAGATGATGGCCTTAAAACCCAAAGGAGGTAACCCCCACTCAGGGCTTGACAGAGCTCCTGGTACAGGTAGCTCCAAATCCTAGAATATTGTGAAGGATGAGAGGAAGAGAGAAAGTCACTCTGCTGAAAGCCCAGAAAAAGTGTTTTGTCCCTCTGATATCCAACAGACCACATGCCAAAAGTATGCAACCAAGTCGAGTCACCTCGAGACAAAGATGTTACTCTCGAAGCACCAAAGGCAGCAGTGGTTGCTTTTACTTTTTCAGACAGAAGTAGACACTGTTGTGTCTTTTTAAACAGTGTTTGAACAACAGGCTACCTTCATTTCATTGCTAAAATGGGGAGAAATGTTAAAAGAAGAGGGAGCTGGTCCTAACGCTGCCTTGAAAACACACTCTCCCACCACTGCCACCTAAATGAGTCTTTTCCAGAGCAAGGCAGCAAGTCTGCATGCTGGCCTCAGTGGTGAGTTCCTTTCGTTTACACATCCAAATGAACAGGTAAGAGAAATCAATGCATCTAATTGCCAGACTATTAAATCCTACATCATGCAAAGAATTCCACAGCCACCAGCTTAAGAGTTGGCTACCAATATGGCAATTATTGCAACTTTGTATTAGATTGAACCAGATCCCCAGCCTTCTGACTCCAGCCAGGAGAGCTGTACTCCAAGATACCTAGCTCCGGTTTCCTCCTTGCATGGTTCCCCCTCCTCCTCCTCTGTGAACACGCTGTAGCAGGCCACAACATTTGCCAGGGCTGGCAGGTTCTGTTGAATTACTTTATGACTGTTAAGTCATCAGCATTTTGCCCCTTTCATTATTAATGCACACTCGGCACCTTATGGTTAAACGTTTAGCAGGATTCTCCTGCCAGAGGAACATAGTTATTTTATTGCTTATTAAGTTTTTGCAAAGAAACAGGTGTAAGAATCTAAACAGCAATTACTAGACATAAAGAATGTTTTCTAGAATGAAACAGGCCCTTCCAAAGCAAGAATAGGTAACTTAATTGGGGGGATTAAATATTAGGATTAAATATCAGTTACCCCAATTCACATAGAAAGCTATGGAATGTACAAAATATTTTTTGCCCTTCCTGCAAGATCATGTACATTTAGCCAAAAAAATGTCGACAGTTTACACTTGTATGTGGTCTCAGATGAATCAAGAAACCTGTAACCTCAGAATGCCTCTATTTATTACATCTCAATTATTTCCATGGAAACAGTTGCAATGGCGAGCTGCAATGGCGAGCTACACTGTTCCCAGGTCCCTAGACTACCAAATTTATAAAATGGACTTTGGAGGAGCTCAAAGCTGGCAGAAGACCAAGAAGGGGAGGGAAGGAGAGAAAAGTCACTGGGGGTAGTTTTGGATGTTGGGGTGGGGGTATGTGGACACAGCCTGAGTGCTAATTAATATTAAGAACTGTAATTAACAGGCAGTTGCTAGATGGAGAAAAACTGACAGCAGTACAAATTATTCAAAAGTCTTAAACTGAGGCTGGGAAAAAAGAGAAGCTGTTGCATGGATCTGAGAAAGCCAGCAGCTGCCAGCAGTAGGGTAAAGGGAGACAGGGCTCTTTAACATTGAGTGACAGAGGGAACTGCTAGGTAATCATTACCAAACCATCTGATATCATCAGCCAAAATAACATCAGTGAGCGAGATGGGAACAGCCTAAAGAATGAGGCCAAAATTATCAAAGGGAACAAATTATTTGAACTACCACTTCACACCACCAGGACTCAAAAAAGGGGAAAGGGGTGTAGGAAAATCAGTTAGAAAATGCGACTTTTGTAACATTCATGGATTTTTTTTAAACAAAATCACAAGGCTTTAGAAAACCAATGAGGCTACTTACTCCCTGCCCTACCACCCCAGCCCCCTTCTCCATTTGTTGGGTATCTTCCTTCTGGTAAATCTGGGTTTTCCAATGAAGGACAAACATCCTGCGGGGAAATGATCCCCCACTCCAGAGGGAGGCTGTGTCCCCAAAGTGGGAAATGAGACCCCCTCTGAGGTCTGTTTGATTTTCAAAGCAACAATGCCTAGGCTTTCAAATCACACTCTCTGAGTATCCATTCAAAATTGTTACATTTCTGTCTTTCCTTCCTGCTCTGGGCTTTCATATTTCCAAGATCAATTATGAATTATGGTCAAGCGACTTGCACTGGAGAAGGCATGGAGCTGGGGTAGTCCACAATGCCTCCATGTTAGCCCTGACACACAGCAGTGGTGGAAAAATAAAATAAAATGTAAAAGCCACCACTGTTCCTTAAGAAGCACCTTCAAGCATCTTTAAAGGTGAAGACCTTGCCATTTCAAACACTTGGTGCAGAACTCTCCACACTTAAGCACACACTTTTGAATATTGCTTGCGAGAAGGGGGGCAGTTCTTGAAAAGTAGTAAATCCCTCACCTGCTGTAACTCTTATCTATTCAAATTATCTACTCTCTTAATTCCTCCTTTGATAAGTGGTCACATCTCCACCCTATGCACTCCAGTAAACTGAATAAAAGGCAAAATGGTGAGAGACAAAGGTTGTGGCTGCTTTTAGAAAATGTAAACCTCCATGGGAAGAATCAGGGGGCTTCCAGTGCCAAGGTTCTGCAGAAAGATTGTGTGGCTGGTATGTACAACACTTCTCAAAATGCCTTCACTAGTCTTCTCCCACCTAGACATCTTTCTTCCTCAATTTACTTGAATTGTCAGCTACATATACACACATGTACATGTAGATTCATTTTGTGAAAGGCTAAAGACCAATTCTTGAGTCATTCTCTGAGATCCACAGTGTGGTTTTAGAATTCGGCTCAAGCAACTCTGAAACACCCACCCATCTGTTCACTGCAAACTGTTCTACCTTTCCTTTCTGTGGCTTGCCTTCTAAAATAAGGAGATCTGAATATGCATTACCAGGTTATAGGTAAGCAAGCTTTGCATCTTTACAAAAAAAAAATCTGCAAGTTTAACCCAAAATCAACTGCCCAATTTAAAGAAAACTCTTTTTGCATCCAGTAGTTCCAGTTCCAATATGTTCTTCTTAAGTGGCTCTAGAAGGAGTGAGAAATGAGCCAGGAAAAGAGAAAAGAAATCAAATATTACTTAAAGCTGTGGGTGCCCTTCTATTCAGCAAAAGGACAAACATTGACCCTTCTTCCCTCTTCTGTTCTGGGAGTCTCTCTTCTGGTTTCCTTCTCTTGATCAGAACACCCTCGTTACCCCCACCTCTGTGGGACAGAACAGCCTATTCTGAATTGGGATACAGAACAAGGAGCAGAAGTAAGACTAACTTCTTCTAAAGAGGTGCAGTCCCGCTGCTGAAAGTTGAACCTAGTTGGTTTTCTTCTAAGATGACAGGGAGCGTTTCTTCAGGACAGTCACCACTGGCTTTCCTGGGACTTTAGGAGGAGGGAGGTGGCTAGTGTATCAGTTGCCAGATTCAGTCTCAATCACTCCAGCCAAGAGCAAGGCTGGCAATAAGAGAGGTGGAACCCCAGGCCTTCCTGTGCAGGCCTTCAGGAAATGAACTTTTCAGAGCAGAACTGGGCTGCTGCCAGAGGTCATCAAGGGAGTTGGGAGAGGACAAGGGCCTCAGGACATTAAGGCTCCAGAGGAATATAACCACTCTCATCCTGTTCCTCAGTCATCCCTCAGTGTGTCTAGGAGGCTAAGCACCCATCCGAGGGGCTGGAATTGGGACAAAGCAGCAGGCCAGGCCAGGAGAAGGCGGCCTGTTAGGGGAAAAGGGCAGGGGTGGGGCTCAGCCCAAGCATTGCCTCTCCCCAGGGCCTCGGCTCTCCAGGAGCCCCTGGAGCTGGGGATCCTAGTGTAAATAGAAAGCAAAACAAGGAGGGGTGCCTGTTTGTGTGTGTGTGTACCTATACATCCATATCTCATCACAAACATGCACACCCTGGGGATGCAGTGCAGGAAGCTTGCTAGGGTGCTGAAGGTGAGTGTGCGGGGGGGGGGGGGGTACCCCGCACATTGCGTGGAGGGGCGCTCCTGATGGCTGCAGCGCTCCCAGGGGGATCTGTGTCCTGCTGGCGCAGGGCAGACAATGAAAGCCTGGCGGAGGCTCCCTGTCTGGTGGCCTCTGCGGAGCAGGAAGGAAGGAGAGCAGCCTGGGCAGAGGGCAGGGAGGGGGCGCTGGGTGGCCGGGCCCAGATGCCACTCCTGAAGCGCACAGGCAGCGCCCGATGCTCTCCACATCCCAGGCGAAAAGGAGGGGGCTCGAGAAAGCCAGCGAGGCCTGGGGCCAGCAAGGGCAGCCTCCAAGCTGCCAGCCTCCTGGGCGCCCTTCCTTGCCGCCTCTTCCTTCCTCTCTTCACCACCGAGATTGGCAATTCCTGCCAAGCCGGGCCTGCACTCCTTGATTGGCCACGGGGCAGGGGCCGCAAGGAGGGAGCCATGGCTCTGGCCCGGACAGTGTCCAGGCAGGTAGGGTGTCCATGGCGTGCCCACTCCACCGCCTCCGCCTCCTGCTCCTGGCTTCCTCCTCCCCTGCCTCTTCAGCCTCCTCCTCCTCCTCCTCCTCTCCACTGGCTCCCACGGGTGGCGCCCGCCCGCTCGTGGGTCCCTCATCCCTCTCTCCCTCCCTCCTGGTTCGATCGCGCCTCCGCCAGGCCTCACTAGCTCGCTCACCTTTCACCTAGCGCGGCTTCACCTGCTTCCAACTGGACATATCAGGGCTTCCAGAGCTCCGTCACTATCCGAGGCCGGCTCCCCGCCGCCCACCGCCGCTGGGGGTAGCCCCTCTTCCACTTCTCCACCTACCTCTCTGAAACTTTTTTTTTCTTTTTTGCAGCTGCGTCAGCGGCTTCAGGTAGCCCACCACAGGTCCGGGGCGGCCTCCCTGGGGGGAGCAGCCCAGGCCAGCTGAGGCCGCTTGGGGGCGGGGGGAGGCGGTTGGGGGGGCACGCTGGGGCCCTGCGTGTTATAATGGAGCAGCCAGGGGCGTGGGAAGTCCTGAGGCCAGTCGGCCTAGCAGAGTTATGCCAAAAAAAAAAAAAAAAAAAAAAGCCGCCCGTCTCCTCCTCCCCACCACCCTCCGGCTCCTCCCACCCTCCCCCACCCTACCGCCACCCTCCTCCTCCTCCTCCTCCTCCTCCTTCTCCTCCTCTTCCGCCCCATGCCAGATTTTTGTGCTAAGTTTGCAGGCATCAAGCCTCGGAGCCCATTGCGGAGCTCACAATGAACCCATCTGAAGAGGAGGAACTGGGCTGGAGTCAAAAGGGTTTCAGGAGGGGGGGAGACCGGGAGGCAGTCGGAAGCGCAGAAGCTCCGTACCCCCTGGGGAAAAAAAAAGGCTTCAAATGTCCCCTGCTACACACACACACACAAATAAATAAATATTAATGGCTCAAAAAATGCCCAAAGCCCTGGTTTGGAGATTATGATGGATGGCAAGGGGGTACCTCAAGTCAGCGTACTTGGGGGTGGGGGGTCAAAACAGCTGTAGTGGCTCGGAAACCGCAGCTTGGGGCCCCTGGATCACGCCCCTTTCTCTGGCTCTAGGCTGGGTCAGGCTTCGGCCCCCCAGAGGAGGAAGGAGGCGCGGGGGTACTCAGGCGGGGCAGGCAGGTGTGCACATGCCCCTAGGCATCACTCAGCGGGTTTGCCAGGTCTCTGCTGCCTGCTCTCGGGGCTGGGGCTACAGTGCTCAGCTCACGGCAGCCGATCCCCAGGCCGGCGTCAAGTTGCCCCCCCCAGCTAGCTGCCTTCATGGGCCTGGGGCTCAGAGAGGTGGGAGGCAGTGGCTGCGGTGGCGGAGGAGGAGGAGGAGCAGGCGGTGGCGGCTGGGCTCCCTTCCTCCCGGGTAGCGTTGGGGGCTGCTTCGCCCAGCCTCCTCCATGCTCCAGCCTGTGCTGTCCTGCCCGCCAGTCTCCCTCATGCTCCTGTCTTCTTTGTGGTCGCTGGCTCTCCTCCTCCTGATCGGGCTGCTAGGGCTGCATTGCGGAGACACATAATAAAGCCAGGCTTGGCTGGAAATGTAGCCGGGTCCCAGCAGGAGGATATTAGGAGCAGAGTCCCCGCAGTGGAGCGCTCTGATCCCGTGGGGCGGCCTGCACTGCTCCAGCTTGGATCCGGACGGAGAGAGGGCCAGCAGCACTGAGCGATGGACAGCGCTGGCTTGGCAGCCAGCAAAACTGGACTGTGGCGCGGCTGCAGCAGACACCGCGGGGTCGTGGGCACCACACTGGCTTGCTGCCGGGCTCTGGCTGCATGGGGGCGGGACAAGAGAACAGAAGGCCCACTAGGGCTGTCAAGCTCACCCAGATGCATTAGCTTTATAAACTGCAAAAATTAAAAGAATGGGTGAGCAAACAGGTTAGCTACCCTACCATTGCTTCTTGTGCCCCACGCACTAGAATTATCCTCAGACCTAGCTGGTCCCGCTCAATTGACTTTTGACGATCAGTTGGTGTTTCAAGACCACTCTTACCCCACATCCAACAAACGCTTACACCGCTGGGCTACTCTATACCCTCATTTGTAGGTTCTTGAGCCTGGTGCGCACTTCAAGGCTGTGACTCTAACACCTTATCTCCAGAAAATTGCAGTAGCACCCCTTCCCTCCAAGGTTGGCAAAAATAAACCAGTTGCTACTTTCCACAAAGTTTTGCCAGGGGGCGCCTCAAGTCCCTGTAGTTCTTGAACTAGTTGAGGCTCAGATCTCCTAGCAGGTCCTGGGGTCCTGGAAGGGCACATGCTTAAGGAAAGTCTTCCCTGGGCGGCACCCTAAATTGTTACTTTGAAGCATTCCCCTCCCCCACCAGCTGCAGTCCCAGGTAGGGAAGAGGCCACCACATCTCCCCCTTCCAGACAAGTGATGCCACCTTGGGCCCAGAGAGTGGAGCGGGTGTGCAGCGGGGTGCTGAGGTTTATCAATCTCGGGAACTGATAAGTTGCCACTTGGAGAGGGGAGGGCTGTGTCCCCTTGGAGAAGAGTTACACAAGGCAACCTTTCACGAAAAAACCCGCTGCCTTCTGAGAGCAGCGCTGGGCCAGCCCAGCAGTGGCGCCAGCCCGCGGTTCCCTCGCCTGCCCGCCAGCCTGGTCTGACTCCCCTCAGCTAGCTTAGCATTCCCGCTGGGCCCTGCTCGCCAACCCCGTGCTTGGCTGATTGCCAAGGTAGATGCCACCCCCTAACCGCTGCTGCTAGGGAGAGCAGGCCAGTGGGTGCGGAGAAAGGCCTTAGGCAGGGGGGCACGTTCTCCCAAGGCCTTCTCCAGAGGTACACTCAGGTGACTGGAGAAATGCAATGCCCAGGCAAACACGCCCACAGCAGAGATGGAGCCTGAGGATGAAGCCAGATTTAAAGTTAGGTAGTCAATGTAGTTAGGTAAATTGGGTCTAATATCGAGTAAGATCTAAAATGGAGACCATGTTGAATGAATTCCGGGAAACGCAGGACAACTCATGGAAAGTTAATGAAGTCCCGAAAAAGCCCTAGGCCCAAAGGCCAAAAAAATGTTAATGAACAGCCCAAGCCGAATTAAAGATAACCCATCCCAAAGGAATGATAATGAAGTCTTTGCTGCTCAGATTACTTCTTTGGCCAACCTGTGTCCCACCCCTAAGGCCTTCCAACCTACATTCCATCACTGAACAAACTATAAAAAGGAGAAACAACCGAACTTCCACGGATTCCACCATTTGGGTCCCCTTCTTCCTCCAGGAGAAGACTTTTCTGCTGTCCTTTAATAAACTTCTAATTTCTACTCTAACCTTGCCTTGGCGTGCTTCTCTGGTGTTATTCTTCAACATTGGGGAAGCAAGGACTCGTCACCTGTCAACAGCAGTAACAAGGATACCCGGACAGGCTAAGGCCAGGTCATTCACTAAGTAAGACCTAGGTCCTGAGGTCCTCCCCTTCTCCAGAATAGGGTTGCTACTCTCAGGCACCACCCTCCCCAGTTGGTGAGTCCGAGGCGAGGGCAGAGTCCCCTAGGTGCCTGGGAAAGAGCCAGCAAGGAGGGACTGAATTAACCGCCCCCCCACACCCCCAATTGTGGCGCCTGGGATTGAGGACCCCCCATAGAGAGGCTGACAGGCGGCAGATGGCACACACTGTGGGAGGTGGCGAGTGGCATCGGCTCTGGGGTGCCCCTGTCCCGGGCTGCCTCTCCTGGGGAGGGGGAGAGAACAAACCCCAGCTCGCCCGCCCGGGCTCTGGGGGGTACGGGCGGGGGTGGGGGGTGGAAACTGTGGATCCTATCCATCCAGGAGACAGATGGGCAAACAAAAGGAGCGAGGTGGGGATGGGTTGTGTTGGACAAAAGGAGGGGGTCATCCGGTGGGAAGGGGCACCAGTGCCTCTGTCCTTTCTCTGTCCTAAGGGAACTGCAGGAGGCTCAGAGGCCTGAGGTGGAGGTAACAGAATGGACTGGACAGGATGCAGGGGGAATTGCAGAGGGTTGGGAGGTTGCAGGGATGACCAAGACCTTTTGGAATTAATTCTCAAGGATGAGGGTCCTGAAGAAGTGAAGCCAGATTTAAAGTTAGGTAGTCAGTGTAGTTAGGTAAATCTCTCTAATATCGAGTGAAATCTAAAATGGAGGCCATACTGAGAATGACTCAGGTATAACACAGGACCACTCATGGAATGTTAATGAAGTCCTGAAAAGCCCTAGGCCAAAGTCCATCCCAAAGAAGTGTTAATGAAGTCCTTCCTGCTCAGACTACTTCTTTGGGCCACTGTGTCCCACCCCTCAGGCCTTCCAACCTACATTCCATCACCAAAACTATACAAAGGGGAAACAACCGCACTTCCACGGATTCCACCTCTTGGGTCCCCTTCTTCCTCTGGGAGAAGTCTTTTCTGCTGTCCTTTAATAAACTTCTAATTTCTACCCTGACCTTGCCTCGGTGTGCTTCTTTGGTGTTATTCTTCTGAAAGACCCTCCATCTCCCTGTCCAAGGAAAAACGCAGGAGACACTGGCTGCAAAAGCAAGAGGCAGTTTATTGTTACACAGACGCCTGCAGGTGCACAGCAAAACCTCAGCCGGAGCTTCGGTGAACTGGCACACCGGGCTTTGGGGTACAGGTCTTTTATAGGTTAAAGGGGCAGGTTTCGCGCGCAGTAAGCAACAGGTTTCCTATTGGTTATTTTGAACCCAGCATATAGGTTACCTAAAGGGTAAAGTTGTTTTTCACTTCATGACAATTACAAATGAGCACTCTGGTTTTTTTGTTCTGGCTAATCAGTGCCTGTTTATTCAGGCGTGCCCTGGAATCTGTTTTTTTCTATTCTTTCCCAACCATCCTTTCCCAACCATCCTGTTTTCCTTTTAATCGGTTACACTTAACTGATCTTCTGAAAAACACACCTGGTGCCTGCGCAGGTTTGTGACATGCCCTGGTAATTCTGTAACTAGACCTGAGGTTGCTGGGCTAGGGTCTTTCATTCCCCCCTTTTCTTTTATCATGGATAGAATCTTATATCCATTGTCCTCCCTGCTCAGGTTCTTGGGCTAAGCTTGTCTGTGACCCTGTTTGGTGTTTAAGCAACTGGTATTGTTGAGTTGGAACCATAGTCTGGATTATATAAAGTCTTCCTTTCATGAATTTAATTAGTCTATTAAGTATGCAAGGTCCGAATGTCAGGAGTAACAGTAAGATAACTAAAGGTCCTGCTATGGTGGATAGCAGAGTAGTTAACCATGGGGACTTGCTACACCAGTGTTCAAACCATCCTTGTTGAGCTTCATATTCTTTCTGTCTTTTTGCCAGCCTTTCAGTGACTTTTTGCATGGTTTCTCAGACTACCCCAGTATGGTCAGCATAAAAGCAACATGGCTCTCCTAGAGCTACACAGAGACCACCTTCCCTACGGAACAACAGATCTAATCCCCTTCTATTTTGCAACACCACTTCAGAGAGGGAGGAGAGGGATTTTTCTAGGGCCGTGATAGACTTGGCCATTGCAGTTAGATCTTCATTCATTGCTGCCTGTAATTGCAACAATTGGTTACCTTGGATATATGCAGTCGTCCCTGTTCCTATGCCCGCTGCTATTCCTCTGATTCCTAATAGTAGTGCTATGGTCATACTTATTGGCTCTCTAGAGTACCGGTTCCGACCTTCAAAGTGTCCTAGGACATAGTCTGATTCCAGATACAATATCTTAGGCCATAATTGTATTAACACACAAAAATCAGTGGAGGCATTGAGGACTGCCGTGGTAATACAGGGGGTCAGTCCAGTATTGCAGGCCCAATACATATCCTGGGGGCCCCACAAATAGCTATTTTGTGAGTCATTCGTTGGGAGGGTAGTATTACAAAGAGGTTTGTGTGATAGGGGTATGTTTCCTATACAGATCCCTTGTCCTGAAACTTCAGTGATGGTGAGCTTATAGCTGGGCAGGGACACACACTTAGGGTCAGGGTTTATATTATTATTCCAGTCAGACATTATTGCTATTCCTTCATAATAGGGTGGACCAGAAGCGAGACATAACCAACAATCCTGGGTGCGATCTGGGTCAGTGACATTGAGGGCATGAAAGGTTCCTCGAATCAAATCTAACAGTCGATCTTCAGTCCCGGGGTTAATAGGTTCAGGGGAATAACCAGAGGCTTGATAGTCCATGGTTTCAATTTGAGGTACAGGCGTCTTACAGGAGGGAGCCTTTGCCGAGCCCTGGGGCTGTTTAGGCGGTGAAGGGGCTTTTTGGTCCTAAAGTACGGGATTAGGATTAGGTCCTATTGAGTGAGAGAAAGCCTCTTGTGCAACCAACTTAAGTCGGAATACAATCCCTGGATCTTTTTCATTGGGGCAATAAAGACGCAATCCCCAGGTGTTTCCTATAAGCCAATTTACCTGCTGTTGCCCCTCTGGGGTGAATATAAGGGTTATATTAGATTCTCATGGAATTGTTTCAGAGAACTGCACATAATCCTTTTTATGTTGCCCTTTTAGCCAATATCCATTTGAACTGGTCTCACATCCCCATGACCCACAATAGTAGTGGTTCATCCCTCCACATGCCCAAAAATATGGTTTCCACCCTGGGCAGATGTACCATGAGTGGAACCTACAGGGGGGTAAGAGTCTTTCTGAGTTCTTTCAGTGTTTGGCCAAGACCCCGTTGCTAGTTCACATAGATCAAAAGTCATGTTTGGCCACCAGGTATTCAGGGATTGGCACTCTGAGGCTAAAGTTAATTGGACATTCGTCTCCACGTTGGTGAGGGTCCAGGTCAAGTCTTTTACTATATGAGGGGTCTCTCCTAATACAAGGGGAGCCAGACAGAAAGTAAGAATAGTTAGGAACGTGTAAGTCTTATCTTTAGCAGGTTTTGGGTGCATTGCAATTTCCATTTTGGGTCTCAAGGAGTGATGGTGGGGTCCTGTGGGTGTGCAGCCTTCACGTGGGAAGCGTGGACCCAGGCAGCAATGCCGTCTACCTTGATGGCAGTGGGAGTAGTCAGCAGGACGGTGTAAGGTCCTTTCCACCGAGGTTCGAGGTTTTTGTTCTGATGTCTGTGTACCCAGATGGTGTCTCCAATCTTGTAGGGATGTGGCACCGAAGGGGTTTTGAGTTCCTCCTTATATGCCGCTGCTAATGGCTTCCAGACCTCGTTCTGGACCAATTGTAGTGCACATAAATGAGTCTGCACAGATGGGGTGAGGGAGGCATAAATTTCAGTTTCATAGAAATTAACAGCAGGTGGTGGAGCACCATATAGGATCTCAAACGGGGTGAGTCCCTGAGGGCCTGGAGTATTTCGGGCTCAATATAAGGCTAAGGGTACGAGTTGCAACCAGTCTCTAGTGCCAGTTTCAAGCGTTAATTTAGTTAAAGTCTCCTTGATTGTTCTGTTCATTCTTTCTACCTGTCCTGAGCTTTGGGATCTATATGCACAATGTAACTTCCAATTGATCCCCAATGAATTGGCCACTGCCTGACTTACCTGGGAGGCGAAGGCAGGCCCGTTATCTGACCCAATTGCTTCTGGCACCCCATATTTTGGAAAAATTTCTTCTAATAGCTTCTTAGCAACGACCTTGGCAGTTTCATGTCGGGTGGGGAATGCCTCTACCCATCTGGAAAAGGTATCAACAAAAACTAGGAGATATTTATATCCATACATACCAGGTTTGACTTCAGTGAAGTCTATCTCCCAATGTGTTCCAGTTTTATGTCCTCTAACTCGGATTCCTGTCCCAATTTTAACTTTACCAGCATTTACCTGGGCACCTGCTTGACAATTTTCTGCAACTTGTCGGAGGAGTTGGCCCCTATTTGGAAGATAAAGAGTACCCTCTCCACGGTCCAAGAGATTTCTCATCTTTTTAGCCCCCAGATGTGTCAGCTTGTGTAATGATTTTACTAGTTCTTTAGCATTTTTAAGGGGCATTATGGTTTTTCCTTGATATTTCCAGGTATGGTCCTCTTGGTTATAAGAGGCGCCCAGCTTCTGTATGATATCTAAATCTCTCTCCTCATAGACGCAGTGTTTTTCATAGTCATTGTGTTGAGGGTCTGCCCGTTGGGGCAATAGAGTCATCACTAAGAGTTGAGGCCCCTGTGCTGCCTTTCTGGCCGTCTCATCCGCTAATCTGTTTCCCTTTGCCTCCGGAGTATCTCCTTTCTGATGGCCAGGGCAATGCATGATACTTAACTTTTTGCATAGAAATAAAGCTTTGAGCAAAGCTAATATTTCAGTCTTATTTTTGATTTCCTTTGCTTCTGAGGTCAGTAATCCCCGGCGCCTGTAAATCTCTCCATGTATATGAGCAGTGGCAAAAGCATACCTGCTGTCTGTGTACGTTTAGTTTCTTTCCCTCTGCCAACTTTAAGGCCTGGGTCAGAGCTATCAGTTCCGCCCGCTGGGCCAATGTCCCGCCCGGCAATGCACTCGCCCATATTACCTCAGATTCAGTGGTGATGGCTGCTCCTGCACGCCGTTCTCCATTGAGTATATAACTGCTTCTGTCCGTGTACCAGACCAGCTCTGCATCCTTCATTGGTTGATCTGTGAGGTCTGGCCGGGTCCCCTGTGTCTCTGCGAGAATCTGCTGGCAGTTGTGAGGATTTGCTTCTCCCGGGAGCAGTAGGAGGGTTGCTGGATTCAGAGTGACCATGGGGCTGAACTGAATTCGATCAGTGTCTAACAACAAAGACTGGTAATGGGTGAGTCGGGCGTTTGATACCCAGCGATCGGGCGGTTGGCAGATTATGGTCTCAATAGCGTGAGGAGTTAATAAAGTCAATGGTTGCCCCAGAGTCAGTTTGGTGGCATCTTTGATCAGGACAGCCACAGCTGCTATCATCCGAAGGCATGGGGGCCATCCTGATGCTACTGGATCCAGTTTCTTTGACAGGTAAGCTATGGGGCACCTCCAGGGCCCCAGTTTTTGGGTTAAGACTCCTTTTGCATAGCCCTGTTTTTCATCGATGAATAGGTCAAAAGGCTTGGTAATATCTGGTAAGCCTAAGGTGGGGGCAGATAAAAGGGCTAATTTGATGCGATCAAATGCCAATTGGTGTTCTTCTGTCCAATTAAAGGAGTTTCCCTGTTTAGTCAGTGGATATAAAGGGGCCGCTATCTCTGTAAACCCAGGAATCCAGAGTCTACAGAAACCTGTGGTCCCTAGAAACTCCCACAGCTGCTTGGGACTCTGGGGGGCTCGTATGCTTGAGATAGTCTCTTTCCTGGCAGCTGTCACCACCGTTGGCCATCATGGAGTTCGTAGCCAAGATAAGTAACTGTTGTCTGACAGATCTGGGCCTTCCTAGCTGACGCTCTATACCCCAACTGCCCCAAAGTTTGAAACAAAGCCTCCATACCTGCCAGGCAATCCTCCTCAGAGGTAGCAGCCAACAGGATGTCATCTACATATTGAAGCATAATTAAGGAGGGGTGTCTTACACGAAAATCGGCCAGATCCTGATGTAAAGCCTCATCTAAGAGTATTGGACTGTTTTTAAATCCCTGTGGTAGTCTTGTCCAGGTCAGTTGTCCAGAGACTCCTTCCTCGGGATCCTTCCATTCGAATGCAAAGAGAGCCTGATTTTGGGGAGACAATCTTAGGCAGAAGAAGGCATCTTTTAAGTCCAGAACGGTATACCAGGTATGGGTAGGAGGCAAGGTGCTGAGGAGATTGTAAGGGTTAGGAACCCTGGGGTAAATATCTTCTACTCTTTTGTTTACCTCTCTTAAATCTTGGACAGGTCTGTAGTCATTTGTTCCTGGCTTTTTAACTGGCAACAATGGGGTGTTCCAGGGCGACGGGCAAGGAGTTAGGATGCCTTGATCTAGGAGGCGTTTGATGTGTGGTTTTATGCCCTGGTGAGCTTCCCTTGGCATAGGATATTGTTTGATATTTATGGGAGTAGCGGCCTGGCCTCAATACAAACTCTCTGATGGAGAAACCTGGCCACCAGAGGGAAATATCAATTTTGATACAATTTTACAGTTTGATAAAATTTACAAAAAAGAAAATGCTATGAGGAGCTGTATGTTCAGATTTACTTTGCTCTAAGGGAAAATCTTAAATTATGCCAACAGTGTAAAGTAGACTTACCTATGATGTCTGCCATAAATAGAAAAAATCTTGGACTCACTGGGGAAAAAGAATCAAGAGAAAAATTTTGGCCGATCAAAGTACATACCCCCTCCCCCCTTCAAGACCTAAGGCAGATAAAAACTGACTCTATTGGAAAGTTAGGAGATATGCCAGATTGCCTGGGATTGGATCTATTTAAAAGAGCTAATCCTATAAGTAAAATAGAAACTGAGGGGCTCCCAGCAGCTGCCAAAGCCATTTTTGCTTTGGGGAACTTTCTCATTCCTTCCCTGCACTGTAAGGATTACTCCACCTGAATGCAGTAAAGTCAGTCACACTGAGACCCTTGATTTTACACCTATAGTTGCCCCTATGTGAGAACATCTGGTCCACTCGTGGGGAAAATCTATGGTGCCACTGATGTAGAAGTCATAATTAAATGGAAGTTAAAAACCTGGTTATCTGGTCTGTTTTAAAGGTTATTATAGATTGTTTCTTGGGGATGATCTTGACTAAATGTGTATCTAAAAGATGATGTTTTATTGTAACAATCTGGTATCTAAATGAGTTTGAAGCATTGCACAATCTTGCAGTTAAAAATTAGGGTTAGGTAATTGTTTAGTTTATGATTTCAGATAAATCATGCCAGAGAACTTAAATACTTACTATAGAAAATTAAAAGAATTCTACTTCGAAGTTGGCAAGTAACTCCCAATCATTCAGTTTTATTTTCTCATCAATTTTGAACTGGGTAGCCTGAGAAAATTTCACTAGGTATACCAGTGCATTAACTTGGGCAAGGATAGTAAATTATAATATGGTATCTGTTCCCCTCAATGTGTAAGATTTAGGAAAAAATGTTGAATTGGAACGTTGGCCTGGCTTATTAAAATGACATTAAATAGCAACAGTCTTGAAAATTTTTAAAGCTTAATTTTGGATATACATGGTAGTGTGGTTCTCTTTTGAAATTTTTTTTCAGGTGATTTAATGTAACTTAATACTACTTTAGGAATTTCAGAAAAAAAAGTGGCTTAATGATCCTGAAGAAATTTCTTCTGTGGTAGCTTTTATATTATTAAGATTCTATTTTCAGTTTTGTGTGAACAAGTTTTTTCTAGTGTAAGAAAATTGTGACTTAAGGTTAAAATGCCTTAGGCATGAGGTTTCTGCTCAGAATTACAGTTTTCCCAGTTCCTTCCAGACCTCAGCAAGGACTTAAATTGATATGCAAATTCAAGAAGCCTGGAGCTCAGTAGGAGACAGATCTGAGACCCAAGGAAAAAAAGAGTAAAAGTGTCTTTTTATGGGAACTCAAATTAGATTAAACCAAGGAGTAAATTTTATGGCATTTTTTAATTACTGGCCAGTCAATTTTTCTAGGACTTTTGCTTTTTTCTTAGATTCTGTATTTTTTTTTTGAGCTCATGATTTTGATCCTACAGACAAGTTAATGTTTTTCTGATAGGTTCTATTTTTGATCAACTGGAGTTTTTTTTAAACATTGCAATGAGATTTCACCTGAGAAAGCTACAAGGCCTTTACTATTGTGTTGTGTTACACTTGTGTTATGTGTTGTATGTCGGTATGTCTGTATGTGTGTATGTCCACATATCATGCAGTGATATGACAATTGACAGATGAGGAGCGCTCATGAAAAATTAAAAAATAAATGGATCCAAATATCTTTGATTCACATAATTCAAATGGCTCAATTTAAATTTGGTAAATAGATGAAAAAAAGATGTCTATAAAATTTACAAGTATTGTTTCAAAATGTGAACAGAAGGAGGTTAACAGATAAAAAAGAGAAACTAGAAGGTTCTAGGTATGGTTTAATAGAGGGAAAATGTGTTTCTGCATAAGAGTCTATGATTGAGTAAGAGGGTTTAAGTAAGTGAAGGTTTGTCATAAGTGTAAGTTTTTGAGAAAGTAATCTTAAAGAAATTAAACAGCTGGTTAAACAAGTGCTGTTGTTTTAGAGAATTGTGCTATGTTATTTCTTTAAAAGCTAAATTTGGTTAATATAAAAACATCAATGTAATTGGTGCTATTAATGTGTTCATATCTTCCAGGTATACAAGTCTGTAAGGTAGAAGCTTTAGAAAGAGCATTATATCAAGTTGGTGTTCTAAAGTTGTATGGTAATTTTAGGCTTAAAAGAAAAACATGTTGGAGATTTATTTATATCATTTGTGTTGTATAACTGGACTTGTTATCAGTAAGTATGTAAAGTTCCATGTTACTTTTTACACTGAGATACAATTTAAATGCATTTTTAAGTTAATGAGAGCCTAATCTATGTAAAGGGTTTATAGTAAAACACAAAAGTACTTTGCTACTTTTCTACGAAAGGTTAAAAGCTTCCAGCCTTTCTTTAATTCATGTTTTAGATGTGATATTATGTTGTGTTTGCTCAAGTTCACAACAATTTATGTAGGCTTTGTAAAATGATATTTAAAAACCAAAGATCAGTTTCAGAACTACAGTACTTAAGATTTATGAAGAACCCCCCCTTACCTGAGATAAGACTCTGTGTCCCATCTCACTAAATGTGAAAGTGACTATGAAAGAAGTAGCCCATATTTCAGTACATTTAAAGTTGTTTCCAAAAGTTGGTTTTTGTCACGATTGCCAGGATCTCAAACAGGGGATATACTCCACCAAAATTCAAGGTAGCTATTATATGAACTAAATGTTTTTACTCTTAATAATTTTATTTTGTAGTTTTCTTATAAATGATTTAAGATTGCCTGTTAATGTTTTAAAAGGTACTGCTTTAAGAACACACAACCTGGGTTAATTTAAGATAAGGAGTTATCACCTACAGGATACAGAGATAGACATTAAAGCCCAGTACTGTTAATATAAGGCTATTGAAATTTATTT
Source organism: Callospermophilus lateralis (assembly GCF_048772815.1). Taxonomy (NCBI): domain Eukaryota; kingdom Metazoa; phylum Chordata; class Mammalia; order Rodentia; family Sciuridae; genus Callospermophilus; species Callospermophilus lateralis. Next base: position 8,976,345 of record NC_135320.1, read on the forward strand.
GCTAGATGTTTAAGGTTAAGTTTTAAAATTAGTTAAATTAAAAGGGCCAAGAAAACCAATATTTGGCTCTTGCCCTCTGAGTCAGTCTGAATCAGGGAATAGGGGACTTCTCCAAAGAGCTTTGCAACTCTGGGCCACATAACCTCCTGATCAGGGAGATTAATGAGACCAGTGGAGGACAGAAAGCCAATCAGTGCATTTGCTGTGAAGAGGAGGGTCATCAAAAAAGGGAGACATCCCTGATGCTTCCAAGGGAAGCCACATGGTCAAGCAAGGCCTGGACCCATCCTAGCGCAAATGGCACTAGCAGAACTGAGAAGCTGCTGTAAGTTCCCTGAGGACTGCCAGGGAAACTCAGCTGACTGTTAACAATAGATAGAAACAAATGTCAGTTTGACTTGCTTCATCTTAAACACTTAGCAAAGACAGTCAAAGTCAAAACACAGCTATTCCTGGGCATTTTAAATGATAATAATAGTTAAATGTAATCTCCAAAAATAAGTAAACTAGAGGCTACAAAAGAGATTCTCAGACAGGAATGCCTGATAACTATCAAAAGGAACTGCCAGAGTAGTTTTTAGGTTAAGGCCTTTATTTCTAACCTACACAGGTAGGCTTGATGTTTGCTAGGATGGTTATCCAGCCCTAAGTAACAGAATTAAAGATTTCTCTATTAGACATAGAGGTCATACTAATAAAAGGATTTTGCAAGACTAGATGACATTAAATTATCAAACTGTATCTTAAAGGAAAGCACAACTGTAACCCTAAAAGTTAAATGTTGTGTTTACATCCCTGACAAATCTGGCAATGTGACATGTTTACATGCTCAGATAAAAGCCATATCCTCAGCAACTTTGTATGGGAACAATATCTTAGCTCTTAGTTCTCTGGTACTTCCTGGTGAAAAATATTGTTAGTCTTTGTCTTTGTCATCATACTCATTGGCATATTCCTGTGCTATGGCATTTATTGCTGCATCAATCTGGTTCCAGTACTAATGAATTCTTGTTTCTCTTATAAACCACGCATCACTCATGGCCTTCCAGCCTATTACTTCTCTATCGGACTTCTATCATGGACCACTTGATAGACCCAATTTTTAAAGGGGGACTCCAAACTGCTTAAACCACACCGTCCCTTTTCAGCCTGCAGAAGCCAGTAATATCTTCTTCACCCCCCTTCCTTACAGCGGTAAGGAGTTCCCAAATTAGAGGGGGGAATGAAGCCAGATTTAAAGTTAGGTAGTCAGTGTAGTTAGGTAAATTGGGTCTAATATCGAGTGAAATCTAAAATGGAGGCCATACCGAGAATGACTCAGAGAAAACACAGGACCACTCATGGAATGTTAATGAAGTCCTGAAAAGGCCCTAGGCCAAAGTCCATCCCAAAGAAGTGTTCCTTCCTGCTCATACTACTTCTTTGGCCCACCTGTGTCCCACCCCTCGGACCTTCCAACCTACATTCCATCACCAAAACTATAAAAAGGGGAAACAACTGCAATTCCACGGATTCCACCTCTTGGGTCCCCTTCTTCCTCCGGGAGAAGTCTTTTCTGCTGTCCTTTAATAAACTTCAAATTTCTACCCTGACCTTGCCTTGGCATGCTTCTTTGGAGTTATTCTTTAACACTGGGGAAGCAAGGACTCCTCACCGGTCAACAGCGGTAACAGCAGCACACAAAGTTTATTTTTGGGATGAGTTGCACGCACAGCTGTGAAGCATGTTTGCTACTAAACCCTCACCCCGCCCCCACTCCAGACCTGGCTGCTCTGTTACTGTCACCTACAGTCAGGGTGCAGAGAGAGCTTGACCTCCTCATGCCTTGTTTCTCCTGTTTCCTCTAAAGCTTGTTTCATTTTAAACTCCTTCCAGAAAAATGTTGTTAGAAGGAAAATCTCAGAGCTTCAAAAAACGAGTACTGTCCCCCTTACTACCCTAGCCCTGTTGAGCTCGGATTCACACGAGAAGGCTCTCAAGGGACATTTGTTGAAGCCTGGGATTTGCTTCTCACAAATCTGCTGACTCTGTACCAGAAAGTCATTTTCAGGTGATGTATTTTACACCATCTGCCTACTTCCAGCAGGGAATCAAGGGTTTAGGGACCCTCCCTTGTTAAAAAGGTCCCTTTGGCCCAAGGTGCATGCCTGTTATTCCAGCAACTGAGGAGGCTGAGGCAAGAAGATCTCAAGTTTGAGGCCAGCCTGTGCAATCAAGGCCCTATCTCAAAAATAAAATATGAAAAAGACAATGTATGTAGCTTGGTGGTAGAGTGCTCCTGGGTTCAATCCACAATGCCAATAATAATAATAACAATAATAATAATAATAATAATAATAATAATAATAATAATAGAAACAATAACTATTTTTGTACTGGAAATTGAACCCAGGGGCACTCTACCTCTGAGCCACATCCCCAGCCCTATTTTATATTTTCTTTATAGACAGGGTCTCACTGAGTTCCTTAGTGCCTCGCTTTTGCTGAGGCTGACTTTGAACCTGTGATTCTTCTGAGCTGCAAGGATTACAAGTCTGTGCCACCACATATGGCAATTATAACACTTTAAAGGCATTTTCTGACCTCAAATTCATCTGCTTTAGGTGGATCAAGATTTAGAGGAGGCAATTTTTTCTTCCCTGCTCAGAGAAATTTTTGGGAAACCAAGAGTAAACTATAAGAAACAAATATCATAAATGCAAGAAAGATTACAAGTTGATGATTTTGAAAACAAAGAAGACTTGCTCACAATAAATAGGCATTTTCCCTCAGTCATCATGTGGCTGGAGGAGGGGAAGCCAAAGAGCTGCCATTCTCCCAAATGGTGCATCTTGAGAATGTGTCTCTGAACATGGAGCAAGTCAGGCTGCTGCTCTGAAGTTCCAAGAAGAGGCAATGTATCATCCAGAGCGATCTGGTGAATGCAAGAGTCCAGTCAGCTACGAAAACAAACCTGTAAAACTGTAGAGCCTGGCGCAGGGAATACATCTGTAATCCCAGCAGCTCAGGAGGTTGAGACAAGATGATTGCGAGTTCAAAGTAAACCTCAGCAAAAGCGAGGTGCTAAGCAACTCAGTGGGACCCTGACTCTAAATGAAATACAAAATAAAGCTGTGGATGTGACACAGTGGTTGGGTGCCCCTGAGTACAATCCCTGGTATCCACCACCCCCCCAAAAAAATCTTATGTTAGAGTTCCTATTGTGGCCTCTAAATTAGATGCTGAAGAGTTCCCAGAGTCTTTTAAGAGATGCTTTGCAAGCCAGGCACAGTGGCACATGCCTGTAATCCCAGTTATCAGGGTAGCTGAGACAAAAGGGGCATAAATTCAAGACCAGCCTGGGCAACTTAGGGAGATACTGTCTCAAAATAAGACACAAAGGCTAGGGATTGAGCTCAGTGGTAGAGCATCTTTGGATTCAAGTCCCAATACCAGTTAAAAAAATAAAGATGCTTTGAAGTAAGTGACCCAGTGACCACCTTCTCCCCTATATATTTCTACATGTATGTGCACACACACATGCACACTTACCTTAAATGACACCTGTCACTTGGATATATGTGTTGTGCTCAAATTCGGGACCCCCAAAAGACCACCAGAGACCAAGATCAATGTAAACAGCAAAGAGGTGTTTATTGCGAGCTAGCTTGGTCCTCCGTGTGCACACACAGCAACTGGTGATGCTGAGAGGCCGCAAGCCCAGGGTTTGCAGCAGTTTTATACATTCTTTGGAGAAGGCAGGGACCCCCACATACATCATAGCAAATCATCAAACACCGTGGGAAAATCAAATAACAACTCTAAAACATAATTAGCACCTTTACTGGTGGAAACAAGTTGGGTAGGGGTGATTGGTCTGTACAAAAGGGTATTCATTTGAACTGACTGGCTTAAGCCAAGAGGGGTGTTCGTGCTGAACTACATGGTTTCTCAAGACTGTAAACTACTGGGAGGGTCATCTGGCATCCCAGGTATTTCCCCTGACTCATGCTGCTTTGTGGCTGCTAGGGGGTTGCTATAAATCCCCACCTAGCCTGACTGAGTCAGGGACACCTTGGGCATCAGATCTCTCCTGTTAGGGTGGAAATGTGCCTAGGAGATCTCTATGGGTCTTTCCAAGGACAAAGGTCATGTCCCTTCCTTGGACAGGCTTTGCTCTGAGATAGAGGCTGGTTTTTCATATGCAATCTGAAATTTGCAACTTTTGTTTGCTGGTTAATTACTTGAAATTCTCACTCTTTGTGGGTAGAACTTGCATCAGCCCCTGAGAATCAGTCATTTTGGGGAGGAAGATTTATAACTTCGTTGTTTCACTTGTTTATTCAACATTTATTTATTGATTGTGTGCCTACTGTATAGCAAGACTGAGGGTACAACAATGCAGAAAAATTAAAACTCTTCCCTGCTGGGGCTTGTTTGCCAAGGTGATGAAAAAGCCTTTTTTTTTGAGGATTTTGTTGGGGGGATGGATACCAGGGGTTAAACTCAGGGGCTCTTCACCACTGAGCAACATCCCCAGCCCTGTTTTGAATTTCATTTAGAGACAGGGTCCCACTGAGTCGCTTAGTGCCTCGCTTTTGCTGAGACTGGCTTTGAACTTGCAGTCCTCCTGCCTCAGCCTCCCTAGCCACTGGGATTACTGGCGTGTGCCATCGCACCCAGCTAAGACTAACTTTAATATATATATATTTGTAGTTGGACACAATACCTTTATTTTGTTTATTTATTTTTATGTGGTTCTGAGGATCAAACCCAGGGCTTTGAAAAGCCAGCCTCTACCTCAGAGAAAAGCCTGTCCAAGGAAGGGACATGACCTTTTTCCTTGGAAAAACCCACAGAGCACTCCTAGGCACATTCCCAACCTGCTAAGTTGTTTATCTACAAATATCAGGAGAGATCTGCTTTGCCAGGTGTCCCTGACTCAGTCAGGCTAGGTGGGGATCCATAGCAACCCCCTAGCAGCCACCAATGAGCATGAGACAGGGGATGCCAGATGACCCTCCCAGTAGTTTATGGTTGTTGATAACATGATGGGAAACCATGTAGTTTAGCACGTACACCCCTCTTGGCTTAAACCAATCAGTTCAAATGAATATCCCTTTTGTACTGACCAATCACCCCTACCCAACTTGTTCCCACCAGTGAATGTGCTAATCATGTTTTAGAGTTGTTGTTTGATTTTCCCACGGTGTTTGATGATTTGCTATGATGTATGTGGGGGTCCCTGCCTTCTCCAAAGAATGTATAAAACTGCTGCAAACCCTGGGCTTGGGGCCGCTCAGCGTCACCAGTTGCTGTGTGTGCGCGTGGAGGACCGAGCTAGCTCGCAATAAACACCTGTTTGCTGTTTACATCAATCTTGGTGTCTGGTGGTCTTTGGGGTGTCCCGAATTTGAGCATAACAGCTTCACACATTCTAGTCAGGCATTCTATTGCTACAACCCCAGCCCCTAAGGGGGGGTTTGTGGCTTATTTGTATTAAAAGTTAGCCCTAAGGCTAACTTTTAATAGAATATCATGAGAATAATGATGTAAACAGTTTTGAACAAATTCTGAGAAGAAAAACAACTCAAAGAGGCCAGCAGCCGACCCAGACATCTGCCTCCCCGGGGCTGCAGGAGCCTGGTGCCAAAAACAGTAAGTCGGGTGTTGGAACCTCCTTGTCTTCTCCAGTTTCTGTTCAGCTGGGAAAGCCATCTCTATTTTATCATCATTATTATAATGATTTAGTTCTTCAAGCATCAGCAGTCTTTACAGGTAACACCCACAAGGCAGCAAGAAAACTAACTAGTTGGGAGGGTCCCTGGTGGATTCACACCCTAAGAAAGCTTGAAACTCCTGGACCTGGCCCCAGGAGCCTCTGCCCGGACCACCTTCAGCTGCCCTTGTTGTGCTGCTGTGCACTGGAGCCTGCGGGTGCTGGACCCTGGTTCACTTGTGGCTTTGTTCTCTGTTACAATGTTGGTGACTGGCTTTCATTTTTTCCACCAGTACTAGGAATGAACCCCCCCCCGCCCCGGGGCACACTACACTCAGCTACATTCCCCCATTCTTTTTATCTTTTATTCTGAAACAGCATTTCCCTAATTGCCCTGACTGGCCTCAAACTTACAATCCTCCTGCCTCAGACTTCCATGTAGCTGGGATACCAGCATGTACCCATGCACCTGGCAGTATTTTTCTTTAATTTTAAAACAATTTTTTTTAAAAAAATTCAATATAATAAATGTGATATGAGGCCTGGTTTTATAAGCTTTGACTCAGAGTGCACAGGTAGACAGCCCCAGCAGTCAGTGGGCACATTCTAGGACTAGTAACACATCCTTTGGTCTTGAGTAGATCATTCAGCCACCAATTAATTTAATTATCACATTAGAAAACAAACAAAAAAAATGTGGTAGATTTAAAAATGGGCTCTCATTGGTGATGTTCAAGGCCTTTGAGGTATGGTTTAACAAACAGAGTCTAGAATGCTCTCTACCTTGCATGCAGGTGAGGCTGGGGTAACTGCACACCCCCTACACACAGCTCCACCTGTAGGCCATCCTGTGTCTAGCCGTGAGTAGAAATTCTGAGGACACCAAAGCCTGCCTAGAAATGTGATGGGCTCCTCACACTGGGGAGTGGGAAGATAGCCTGAAAAATGGAGCTGGGACTTCATTGAGCTGTTGAACTACTTTATAGGGCCTGTTTTTTCTTTAAAATGACCCCACTTTTGCCAGGTGCAGAGGCACATGCCTGTAATCTCAGCAGCTCAGAAGGCTGAGGCAGAAGGATTGTGAGTTCAAAAAGTCAGCCGCAGTAATGGCAAGACACTAAGCAACTCAGTGAGACCCTGTCTGTAAATAAAACACAAAACAAGGCTGGGGATGTGGCTCAGTGGTTAAGAGCCCCTGAGTTCAATTCCCAACACACACACACAAACCAAAAATAAAAGACCCCACTTTGCTGCTGAATGTCTGTGTGATGACTGTCAATTTGTGTAGCAAATTTGGTCTAACATTTGCCTTCACTATCACCTGATAGAGAGGTTGTAGGGAAGCAGGAGACCACACCTGACTCTAACCTCTCTTATGACACTGTTATCTGAATCTACCAAGAAGCAACAAACTGGCTCAGATCATTTTAAAAAAAATTAAAACGTTAGTTTGTTTCCTTTTGTTCTGAAGTAGCGTCTCCATAAATTGCCCAGACTGGCCTCAAACTTGCAGTCCTCCTTCCTCAGCCTCCCATGTAGCTGGGATTACTGGTGTGTACCCCTACACCTGGCATGAGTACTTTTTTTTTACTGTGCCCTTTTCTGCACCTCCACTCCTACTGTCATAGAAAGAATCTCCTAGGTACACAGGCCCAGAAGAAATATTAGGGAAGTGTCAGCATGTGTGGTTCCTGCCTTAGCTGAACACATGGAATGCTTTTGAGGACCCAATATCCACCCGCAGAAATGAGAAAAATTCTGTCATCCACTCTGGGTCTACTGCTCCCTTTACATCCCCTGTGTCCTATGGATGCTCGGAATGCAGTGATGTCATCAAGAGAAAGACCAGCATCCTGGCTGTCATATAGAGGAGGGGTCCATATACAGTGCACTCAACCACTGTGGCATAAAGTCTCTCTAGTGGACAAAAGGACCAGGGGTAGAAAGCTTGACCCACCCAAGTAAACCAAAAGCTCTTTCAGGACAGAGGCCTAGATTTTGATATATACTCCCATCTCATCATCGTGCCTACTCCCTGACCAGTGAATGAGGGGTGACTGGAGTAGCTATCAGGGCAATGCCCAAAGGTCAGAGGTGGGCACTGGACAGAGAGGGCCACCACGTAGCACAGAGGCTGATATCATGTAAAGGACCAGGGAGGGCTGAATTCGAATCCCAGCTGTGCTATTTACCAGCTTTTGCCCTTTGTACCTGAAACCTTTCCCAGAGATTCCTATCTTGAAGGCTTGGTCCCCAGAGCAGCAATGTTCAGAGGCAGGGCTTGGTGGAGTGATTGGATCATGAGTTTTTTTTTTTTCTGTTTTTATCAGTGAATCAATCTACATATATTAACAAACCATCAGGAGGTAGTTGACACTATAGGAGGTAGGGCCTAGTTGCCTTTTTGGAGGAAGTAGGTCAGGGGGAGGGTGCCCTGGAAGCGTAGCACCACAGTGACCAGGCTCATTGATGTGTGGAGAGCAGAGAGGGGGCTAAAGCTGGAACATGTCTAGTCTAGCACACGACACTTTGCACCTGGTAGGTGCTTGTTGTTAATTTTTTTTTCTTTCCTTTTTTGCAGTATTGGTAATTAGAGTGCTTTACCAGTGAGCTACATTCCCAGCCCTTTTAATTTTGTGGTACCAAAAGGCACTCTATCACTGAGCCACATCTTCAGCCCCCCCCCTTTTTTTTGAAAAACGTTCTGAACTAAGTTGCTGAAACTGGGCTTGAAATTGAAATCCTCTTGCCTCAGCCTCCAGAGTAGTTGGCCAGGTGTGCACCACCATGCCCAACTATTAGATATATTTTGATAGTGGTCCTTCATCAGTAATAGATGCAGCTGAGACCCTAGCATGCGGTAGCCACCCAAAGAAGAGGCTCATTTGCATGGACTGGAACTAAATAAGACTAGAAGAGAGCTAGCCAGGCAGTGTCCATCCCTGAGAGAGATGGCTGGGTTTCCTCTGCCAGGTGAATTCCTGGATTCATCAACTGCATCTTTCAATATTATATGTGCTTAAGAAATGGTAGCTGTTGTTCACATTTTCAGGACAATGACAACTCAGTATGTTTAGGTTTCCTGAACTGCCTGGGGTAAGCCTTCTCTGCCTCAGTCTTCCTGTTTGCAAAATCTTTCTGGTTCTCTGAATGAAGAAGCAGTCCATTCCCACCCTCTGGCACAAACGGCACCCAGGCAGCATTTAAAGCCAGAGGGATCAGAGGAAATTCAGGCAAGAGGCCCACTAAAGGGAAGTTATGGGGCTTGGACCTCACTGGGAGAGGAGCAAGTGGGTGAGGCCCAAGGCCCCAATGAACCTCGACTGGTGCTACATTTCCCAGGTCTGCTGCTTCCTTCTCTGAGTGGCCTGGCCCCATCCTGGTCATGCACATTGGGACATGCCAGAACCTGGCTTCCCAGGGGCCAGAGGGAGCTCCCACAGGGGACCTCAAAAGACCAAATGCTTTTCAGAAAGGAACTAATACTTTCTGCTTAACCAAAGCCTCCACAGAACATAAACAGGCCTAGCCCTTTTCTTTTTAAGTCTCTTTATTTTCCAGCCAGCTGGGCTTGTCATTCTCTTTTTTTTCCTATTATAAACGGTCCCAGCTGTAACTCACAGGGTAAAAGAACATCTCTCAGGCTTGGGCAGGGACTGGCTGGCCTCCTGAGGAAGACAAAGGCAGCTCTGGCCTCTGGCACCAACTGAGAGAGGCCCTGGAGCCCCTGCCCAGAGCCAAAGCCACAGCAGGAGTGAGAGGAGGATTCAGGAAGTCTCTGTTTGCACCCCAAACCTTCTCCTGCCCCTGGGAGCAGAGCTTCCATACAGCCAAGGAAAGGATTCCTAAAGCGCTTATGGGCAGAGAAAAAAAGATCAGGCACCCCCTCACCAGGGGCCGTGGTGAAACTGATGTCTGGGGAAGAGTTGAAGAAGGTCACAGTATCAACGAATCGCAGAGCTGATCTTTGAAGCCAAAATTCTCAAGTCTAACATCAGGTACCAAGGAAATGTCGGAAGAGGGGTCATGGAGGAGCCCTGAAATCCTGAGTTTTCTGAATGAGAGAGGGTGTCATTTCTTTCTCAGCTTCTCTGCCTCCCAGTAAGTTAAGTTCATTTTTCTGTGACTCAGTTCCCTTATCTTTGAAAATGAGGACATGCTTCTACCCACCTAGACTGGTGCTACATTTCCCAGGGTCTGCCCCTTGTAGGGCAGCTGTGAGGAGCATAGGAGCCAAAACGTAAAGGACATAGAACAGTGATTTAAAAAAAAAATTACCTCTTATTCTCTGTAAATGTAAAGTTTGTGTTCTTTACCTAAGGAATGTTTAGTGACCTCTCCTAGGACAGGCCCTGGGCCAGGAGCTGGGGGAAGCAGCTGGGCAAAGCAAAAATGTCTCCTGCTTTGTGAAACTTCCAGTGGGGGAGGGGGCAAGCCAAGGGACATAGTGGATTTACTAGGTACACGACCTCATGGCACATTCTAGATCTCTCTTCTCTGGGATGGAGTAAGGTGGGGGGGCGGTCAGAAACTTTCTGGACTCAGGGGCCAAACTCATCAGATGGTAGAAGGCAAGGACACCCCTTCCCTTGCAAAAGGAGGCAGGAAAATTTTGAAAACCAGTTTTTGCAGTTTGTTTTTAAGTGAAAGAGGGCCCCAGGCCGACAGCTTGACACCTCCCCATCTTGGTGGGCTGGTTTATCTGGTTCAGCCTCAGAGCGCTAAGCTGTGCCTGAGATGCAGGGGTGGTCCTGAAGAAGTGGGAGCCTTTGTCCATTGTGTCCATCGAGGCATTCCATGCCCCCCACCTTTCCGGTCACAGGGTTCCCTACTGCCCAAGGCGCCACCAGCGCATTGAAATATCATTTGCAATTCATTCTACTATCTTTCTATTCCCACCCCTTTCTTCATTTCCCTTTGTCCAATTCAGTGAACTCCTATACTTCCCCTCCCTCATTATGGGTTAGCATCCACATCTCAGAGAGAACATTTGGCCTTCCTTCTTTCTTTCTTTTCTTTCTTTTTTTTTTTTTTTTGAGACTGGTTTATATCATTTAGCATGACAGCTTCATTCCTATCAATTAACAAGCAAATGCCATATGTTCATTCTCTTTGAGGCTGAATAAAATTCCACTGTGTATATATACCATACTTTCCTTATTGATTCATCTGTTGAAAGGCACCTAGGTTGTTCCAACAATGTTATTTGTTAATATTACTCATTTACACACTTAAAATGGCTAAGATGTTATTTTAAAGGAATTACTATTTGATTTATTTGACTTTTATTAAGTATCATTTAAATTAATTTATTCCTAACTGAAAATAATAAATTTAAAATGCCAGCATATTTTAACACAGAACAACTATGTACATATCTAACTTAAGAATGATCAAATGACATTGCAAAATTGGATACTTAATAGGGCTTGGGTCTGTAAAATAAAATATGCAATAAGCCTGTCACCCTTGTAAGTTGTTTATTTTAAATTATACTTTGAACAAAATTAATCAGTCTAAAAAAATGGCTAAGATGGTAAAATCCATTATGTTGTTATCACTTGCAGAAAAATGAGGGAATCAATGTTGCCCCTTAGCCAATATGCTTGAAGGACTTATATATAACAAGATAATGGGAAGAGAAGAACCTGTGAGAAAAGAAGCAGAATGGAGTGAGGCAGCTGAAAGCTGACAAAATTGAAGAGGATTAAGGGTTATCACCAAACCTAGGAAGAGGAAAGGATGGATTTTATCTAGAGTCTCAGAAGGAGCACAGCCTTGCTCACACCTTGATTTCAGATTCTGATTATTAGAATTTTGAGAGAATAAATGTCTGTTTTTAGCTACACAGTTTATGGTATTTTGTTATGTAACTTCCAGGAAAATTACATAATCCCATTCAGGGCTGCTCTGTCACATAACTCTTAACCACATGTGGCCAGAAAATAATAAATAAACCATAAAGAGATTACAAATTGAAAAAATAATTTTGGTGTTTAAATCATTAACATTTACCTACTATTTCTAGTCTTACTAGAAATACTTTTAGTCATTGCCAGGATTTACTATGAAATTGGGACAGAATAGATATGTAATTAGTTATTGTGAAAATTTGGTCTTGTAGAGTGTGGATTTAGGTATTTTCATTGTTATTTTGGACTAATGCAAAATGAAAAGAAGCTCAAATATTTGAAAACATATATAGATATGAATTTGAATTATAATTTTAGTACCTCACTATTTTTAAAACAACAGGTAGTTGTTAAATTAATTTAAAAATCATAGTTTTCTTTATTTCCATTAGTTTATGTTGTATTGAGAGAAATATATCCATTTCAGCTTGCTGGTTTAGAATTTACTATAACAAAATCTGAAAGAACTCCCTAGATACTTCTGTTCTAAAACAACAAAACATTGCTTCATGTCATTCATATATATATTTACATGTATGATTAAAATATTTAATGTGTACATACTTCACAGTGTTCTTTGAAAATTGCATAATGTACAATGTGGCTAACCAAAAAGTATTTTTAATACTTTTCAAAAAAATACAGTTTTCTTATAGATGCACATCTGAAAATAAAATGGAAGTAGGTATAAATATGCAATTTTTGTTTAAAATGGCATTTTTAGGAAAAAATATAAACTAGACTGATCTCTTATTAATAATGAATTAGCAAAATATTTATAATAAATGTTTTAAGGATATACAAATTTTATTAAACTTTTCACTGTGATGTGACAGGAATCATATTTCTGCAAACTAGTTGAAATGCTAATGTTATATTCATTGTAGGAAAATTATATAATAATTACACTTCTAAAGATGGCAGAAGAAAAAATTACATTAAAATTCCTGTCAGCCTTCATTAATTGTGCATGGATTCTAAACTTTATTGATATGCCTATGCAGTTCTATTAAAGATACAGGTGATAATGTCACTGAGAAGAATGTACCTACAGCTTTTTCTTCTGCTGTAAGTTGCTTAATGTCACGCTTCTAAGAACTTGAACATACAATGTGTTCTACTGTTTAACTTACAATGCACGTGCTCATTCATAAAATGCAACACATATTTTTCTGTAACTTCTGGCAAGATTTCTAGAAATGAAACTAATGGTATAAAAATTTTAAGTTCTACAATTAATTTATCAGATTCATTTTCAAAAGAATTAGAAATTTTCTAATTTTCCACTGTTATTCTCATATAATATATCTGCTACCTTGTGTCCGCACTATAATGTTTTACTATAGTATCATGATACAGGTAAATATTGTTGTAGAATTACTCACTTTAATTTTCCAGGTATCTCTATTATGATTAGTAATATTGATCACATTTATGCATCCTATACAAATGTTTTTGTTAAATTTAAACTATGTAAGTATTATCATTTATAGCTTAACTTTATAACATCTTTTTAAATTCAAAATATCCTGATTGTTTATTTTTTCCCCAAAACAATAACAGTGCTATTTATTTCAGTGAAGTGTTGTAGTTTTTTTTTTCAAATACCTTAGATCACTTTTTTAAATTATTACCAGAAATACTGATGCAGATATTAAAAAGAATTTTTATTTTTACCTTATATCTGACTGCTGAATATTATACTATTCCCTAAAGAAAGATGTGTAACAGGACATTTCTTTTTAGTATTTATTTTCAGTGCATGAAAGCATATTAAGTTCTAAGTTGCAAGGAGGAGAAAAATCACTGACAGATTCTTCATTACGTCTCAATAAGAGAAGATGATGCTCCCAGAACATAATTCATCTTACTTCTGCCAGTCTCTTAAGCAATTAAAATTGGAAAAACAATCACTATAATGAAGAATCACTGGAAGGACTAAATTAAAGAACTTCTATAATATGTTTAGCTTATCGACTAACAAAAGGAATTCATTATGTTAGTTTCTTTTTTGTTTGTATTTTTATCTTAAAGGTACATCTAAAGAAATGTGACAAGAGTAAATATTTTTTTGAAAGAAAATTCTGATGTAAGTAAACATAATAGAAAAAGCTACAGAAAACAGGTATCATGAAGACAATTTGGGAGGCTGTTAGTAATAACATTTCAAATTGCTGTGGTTGAATGTGTTCCAAGAATGTCACCCAACAGTGTATGAACAATGCATAATTTTTTTCAGACATCTGTGTGGGAAAGGAACAATTCATAACCAACTGATTTATGACAAACAAAACCCAGAAAGATTAGCTGTCACTATTTAGATCACAGAAAATCAATGATACTGTCAGGGATTAAATCTCTCTCATATTACAGCACTTTTGTGATATGACAACAAAGGACCACAAGATGAATGACCATGGCAAGAGTCGCTCACTACTCTTTTTGTTGGGCACTGTCTATATGTCAGCTGTCTCCATGTCATTTATTTAAAACTAATGGAAAATACTATAATACTTTTATACTTATTGCTACATTTTAGATATGGAAATAGGAACAGAAAAAATATAAGTAAATTGCCTCAGTTCCCAAATAGGAAATGGTTCAAATCTTGATTACTTAACATGACAGAACACACAACTTTGAGTCCTTCATAGAGGACAAGGTGACTGTTTCCTCCCTTGTCATATATAAAGCAATAGTATCAAAATTGCCTTTTCAATCTCCAAACATGTTAATAAATAAATGGATAGACATATATATTTTTATATCAATAAGAGAGAGAAAAAACTAAATATTTTCCAAAATCCTTGTTATTATTTTTATACTTTAATGATTCCCGTTCACACCCCAGCCTCAATAAGCCTCCAAATTCTTAAGCCATATTTATGATTAAGTGACTGATATTATCAAAGAATGGTGGCCAAACCATGCCCACTATACACTACATATAAATAGCTTGCAACTAGTTATTAACAAAAAGAAATATAAATAATTATAAGTAATATAGACTAAGAAGTCTAAGCCAAGTTGCTGCCAGGCTCATTGTCTGACAAGGGCCTGATTCTTGGTTGCAGAACTGGGTTGACCTTATGTTCTTACATGGCCTTTTATGTGTGTACTTAGAGGAAGGAAAGAACATTGAGTAGGACTTCAAAATGTGAGTCTTTTTTTGGGGGGGTGGGGGGTGAGGAAGACACACTTTTAATTTATAGCTATTTGCAATTGACTTTGAACAAAATAAAACCAAGTTTTAGAAAGTGATTGAAAATCATCAGTGTACCAAGTGGATCTTTTTTTGTTTGTCTGTTTTTTGTTTTGGTACTGTAGATTGAACTCAAGGTCACTAAACCACTGAGGCACATCCCCAGCCCCACTTTTCATATTTTATTGAAAAACAGAGTCTCACTGAGTTGCTCAGAGCCTCACCTCACCATTGATGAGGCTGGCTTTTGAAGTCACGATTCTTCTGCCTCAGCCTTTCAAGCCGCTGGGACTATAGGATTGTGCCACCATGCCCACTTGCTAAGTAGATCTTGAAAGAGTAAAATAATTCTAAGACAGGTAACAACAACAACAACAGAAACAATATACTACTATCATGAAGTATTTTTTACATTTGACATCATCTTTGTCATAAAACATTTTAATTTTTTTTTCTTTATGTGTGTCTAAATTTTCATAAAATGTGATAGACTATAGATTCTGTGGATGTAATTATGAAATAGCTTTCACATTTGTTGATACTGGTATATTAGAGTTTATATGGGCACAGTTGTGAATTATACATGCACAACAAATGAAGTCCAAGGTTGTTTATTTTGTAATCTTTTTTTATTTTAGTGAAAAGTGTTATTTTTACTCTGATGCTCTCTATGCTCCACCAAATTTGTATCTGTATTATCATCACAAAAATAGAGTTGGCTTTATTCACAGATTTTATTTCTGTGTATTTTTCCATTGTTAATTTAATCATAACTTCAAAATGAATACTCATGGACCATTTGCTTTGTTGTCATTCATCCCAGTGAATAGTGGTAAAATTTGGTAAAATAGTGGTAAAATAGAATAGTGATAAAATTTGGATTGCTAAACATATGTTTTTAGCTGAACACTTATGTTGTGCCTTCTTTCAGCTCTGATACTATAAATAAGTGTCCTTTATATTGTCTATGCTGTATTTGGGGGTGGGTTGGGTGGTGTTTCTTGTTTGTTAAAATTTTGAACAATAAAAGCACTATCAAATACATAATTAAAGTGCTGTGTATTGGTCCTTAGTGCAAGAAGGCTGTAAGGAACCTATAGAAAATATATATGTTTTAGAAAGCTTCATTCAGACTTATGTTATAGTGCTGTTAACTGTGAGTTATTAGAAAATCAGCATATATTAAAATCAATATATATTAAACATCTTGAAACAGAAACACACATAAAGCATTGTACATTTGATCAGTTGATGAAAATGTGACCAGACTATCTACCTACCCTTTTATCTCTTAGGAAGGGTAGTTTGTTATTCACCAATATGTGTTCATGGTAACATTATAAAACTTAACTATTCTAAATAATGGAACCAATTATATTTTTTTTTAAAAAAATTTTTTAGTTGTAGTTAGCACAATACTTTATTTACTTATTTATTTTTATGTTGTGCTGAGGATCAAACCCAGGGCCTTGCATATGGTAGGCGAACACTCTACTGTTGAGCAACAACTCTGTCCCCTAATTTTATCTTTATTGTTGAACTTTTTAACTCAGTTGAAATAGCAATTACAGAATATGAGGTGTTTTATATTATATGGATGAATATTCAAAAAGGTTTATTTGGATTTCACAAATTAGATGGAGCAAGCAAGCCATTATTGGAACTTATTTTTCTATTGGACACTGATGGAAAGCTGAAAACATTAAACTGTAAATTTCTTCTATTAATGGAACCAACAAAGTTGCATTCATCACTTTACCTTTACTGTGAAATCAATTTTGAATCAGAGTTGAGATATTTTTAAAAAAGTAATTTGATCTAAATAAAAAGTCTAACTTTATATTGCTATATATAAACACTTTCCCTGCTTGCTTTTATCCATTGGTCTATTTGAGTAAGTCTTAAGCAGGGGCAATAGCACTGGGTATTTCTTTTCGGTACTCTTTTTGAGAGTCAGGTGTCAGTTATGATACTTATAAGAAGTAGGTTTCACTGCTAGGTGTCTTTCAGATATTAACTATATATTAAATTGATAACTGGCTTCACTGTGTGTACATTTCATGCCTAACTATGAGCTCATGCCAGAGCCTTAATAAAAATCACAAATACATCCCAGCTTATTTCAATGTTCCCATAAAAAAATCATTGGACAATGAAAAATCTAGAATATATGATAAGTTGGTTAGGGAACAGAAACCGTGGGCATAAATTGGGATTGTCTTGGGGAAACTGACACACATGGACAGTTTACCTTTCAAGAATCTCAAAACACCAAATTCTTGATTCCTGTTTTCCCATCAAAAAAAGGTATGCCCCCCAATGTGATTCACTTGTTTGTGACTATTTTGTAATTTCCACAGCATTGTGCACTCAGAATATGAAGCACTCTGCTCTGTCAGTTGTATTCATTATGTCATTTTTTTTGTATTACTGGATCATTTTCTGTTCATGTTAGAACTTTTAATAAATTTTGCATGATTCAAAATTTAAACTAAAGATAAAAATACTAATAAACCATGCAATTATTTTTCCTGAAATTAGTTTTTTTCTGTTATGTTCATACAAATACACAGCATTTGAAAATGACAAGTAATATATATATATATATATATATATATATATATATATATATATATATATATATATATATATGATACAACTGGATTATCTATGAATATAATAGCACTTTATATTTTATTACAGAATTAATTGAATGGATTTACTCTTTTTTTATTACCATGAGAATCTTGGAAAATAGGTGAGTGACAAAGCTCTTTGGAAGAGTTGTTTCTTGAATATTAAGTCACTTGATCTCATAAGTTCTTGACAAATAGGCATTGGGCTATATCTTAGTGATTTACTTTATTTTCTCTTAAATAATACTATAGTAGAAATATCATGATTATATGACACTTCATGTAACTTTTCTCTACTACCCAGAAATCATAATTCTCAGGCAATTTCAGTTTTATTATCTATAATAATCATAACAACAATATCATAAATAGAACATAGTGTAGCATGAACAAAAATATATTACACTTTAAGAAATCATTAAGTGCAATGAGGTACCTTGTATTTTCCTAGAACCTGAAAAAAATATGTTAATGGAAAAACCGGAGTTTAGTTCAAATAATGAATCAATTTTAATTCCTTAGATCTGACAAATGTTGCTATGACTTTGTAAGATGTGAACTTTAGGTGAAAATGGGTAAATGATATATGGAAATTCTGTACTATGTTCATAAATCTATTTTGTTAATCTAAATTTATTTTAACAGTAGCTTGAAGTAAAAAAGGCAAAGTTTCTTGATTTGAGAATTATAATTTGGAGGTAAATTTTCTTTGTAATGGTTTTGAAAAAATCAGAATTATTACCTTTCAGAACCCAGACTCCATGAAATGGAGATATAAGGAAATAACGTGGTCATAGAAGTGTGGGATTTCAACTTCGAACACTGGCATGCTCTTCATGAACTCATTATAGTACTTAGTATAGGCTTTCTTTTTGAATCATTTAAGGCATTTGTATTTTTTTTATTATTTTGTATAGCATTTATTTTAATACAAGTGGCCCTTTAAATTGTTCCCATATCCACCCTTCCCCTCCCTCTATGTTAGTATACTAGAGACAAAAATGCCAATGTTCTGACTCAGTTGTTTGGAATTAAGACATTGTTGAATATAGTTTTGTGCAGTTACTGGATCTTTTAGGTTAAATAAAGATGAACATAATTTAAATAGCCTTTCTGAAATTGAGCTAAAATAATTTAGCAGGGATTAGCAATGATGGTGGAATGTGATGGACATAATTATCCAAAGTACATGTATGAAGACACGAATTGATGTGAACACACTTTATATACAACCAGAGATATGAAACATTCTGCTCTAAATGCGTAATAAGAATTTTAATGCATTCTGCTGTCATTTATTTTTAAAAAAATCAATAAACAAAGAAAAATAAAGAAATAAATAAATAAAAATAAAATAATTTAGAGTTGATTACTGCCTATTAATAGAAATTCTCTTTTGTAATGGACTCTAGTATGAGAACTCCAATTTCTATAAATAATAAAAGATTGTAAGGAGAGAACTCTGTAGTTTGCTGAAACTGGTATGTAATTTCTCATTAACAAAATAGTCATGCTAGTCTTATGAATGGCTTTTTGCTTCTGTTGGTAACTCTTGTAATTTTAGTTAACAATGTAACTAAAAGATATAGACATTTAAAACAATGGTCCCATCTTGAATGAATTTTTAAAAAAATACTTATTTTTTTTTTAAATTTTAGGTGGACACAGTATCTTTATTTTACATTTATATGGTGCTGAGGATCAACCCCAGTGCCTCGTACATGCTAGGCAAAGGCTCTACCACTGAGCCACAATTGCAGCCTCTTGAATGACTCTTGTAGAATTATTTTTAGACTTGGAGATTTCTGTTTTGCTTTTATTTATTCAGAATGTATGTTGTTAACCTTATGTTAATAGGATTTACAAATCTACTTTATTGTGGTATAGCATTATTGTTCCAAATTTGTCAGGGGCGTTTGGAAAAATAGATAATTATTTTAGGCCATGCTTAAAATCTTTGGATAATCTAATATTTCACACACACACACACACACACACACACACACACACACACACACAAACACATACACACACACAGAAAAAAAACCTCTTATTATTCTGTGCTAGAAGAGCATTAAAAGTGCTGTTTTTATGGACATGCTTATTATTTAACTAGTTGTCATTTTTGTAGCCATAAAAGCAAGAATAAGTAATATATATTCTGCACTTCTTATGAGCCAAGTCCTTTATTTTTATTTAATCATCACTAAAACTATAAGATAGATTGGAATTCCCTTTATAAATGATGTAGGGAGAGTACCAGGTATTGCTATGCTATTCCTGAGGCTATGGGGCAGAAAGAACAAGAGTCCTTTGTATGCATTGCCCAAGGTTTGGTTCATATTTTTAGCAGCTTCCAGAAACTGCTGGCACTTTTTCATGGACAGATGGCAATCTTCAGATTATTTCCACTTTTTCTGGGATACAGTACTAGATCACACTGCATGACCTAGAGCAGATTTTCTTGGAGAGACCAGCCTACATAAGTTCCCCTTGTCCTCATTCTAGCCTTGACATGACATTCTACAGAACCCTAACATGCCAGCTGTTCTCTGTTACCTGGTATTTAATGTGTTAACTGATTCACTGCAGAACACTCACCAATTGTGTGCTTCATTGATCATATGCCAAGAACTTTTGGCAGCTCTGGGGAACATGCTCACAACATGCCTTTGGTCAATTGGGTAACTAGAGGTTCTTAGTTGGCATGGAAACTTGGATCTAGAAAAACTTGCCGGAGCCCAGGTTAGAGTGGTTATACTTCTGACAGGTGAAAGTCACCTTTTCAGACTCAGTCAGTTGCGCTGAAATGGAGTTGGCTTGTTAAAGAGTTCTGCCAGTCCCCTTTTTAGATCACCTCACTTCAGATTCCTTCCACTTTTTTTGCCACTACACTCAAGATAAAAATCCAAGTCTCATGTGTCTTCTACATTTCTGCTTGCTTACTCTGCTTTTACACACACTTGCCTCCCTGATGTTCCTTTGGTACTTCAAGTCTAATTATAGTCGACTATTTTCACTTCCTTCCAAATGCCAAACTCTTATTCCAGGCAGTATAGTCTCTAACTTGGTACCAATTGTGGTACTTGCTCTTTTTTATATTTTATTTGGAGACAGGGTCTTGTTGAATTTCTTAAGTTCTTGCCTTGCTAAATTGCTGAAGCTGGCACATTGAACTCACAAACCTCCTGCCTCAGCCTCCTGAACTACTGAGATTATAGGAATGCACCCTTGTACCAAGCTACTGGAGGTAACCTTAAGAGAATTTTTTAGGGGTGGGAGGGACTAGGGATTTAATTCTGGGAAAGTCAACCACTAAGCCACATCCCCAGCAGTAT
This sequence comes from Callospermophilus lateralis, assembly GCF_048772815.1. Taxonomy (NCBI): domain Eukaryota; kingdom Metazoa; phylum Chordata; class Mammalia; order Rodentia; family Sciuridae; genus Callospermophilus; species Callospermophilus lateralis. Next base: position 8,997,131 of record NC_135320.1, read on the forward strand.
TTTGTATTTTATTTAGAGACAGGGTCTGAGATGCTTAATGCCTAGCTTTTGCTGAGGCTGGCTTTGAGCTCACCATCCTCCTGCCTCAGCCTCTGAGTGGCTGGGATTACAGGTGTCCACTGTGGTGCCTGGCTAGTGGAGATAAACTTAAGAGAGAACAGTGCACATTTAGAATTATCTAGTACATGTAGTAGTAGAGGCCTCACTAGAAATTTAGTATTTTCTGTCATCTGAATACCTATAAAGTATAATAAGAAGTGGAGTTTTAAAGCTATAGACAGACATCGCAAGAATCAAGGAGGAAATGATAAATTTTTACTTAGTTTAAGTAACACTATAATGAATAACTTGGCAAGAGTTACATGTGCATGGAATTAGCTTGTGCTACTTCATAAGAAGGTGAATTCTCCAAAACTGAGATGGTATAATGGAGGCTGAATACCCTCTTGCAGAGATGTCATTGAGGAAATATGTGCTGAGTAGAGTGGGGGATCAATTCATTTCTAACGTCTTTCCATGACAGAGATTATATGAACTTTTAGAATGCTCTTTTTTTTTTTTCCAGAAGCAGTTCTTTTCACCGTCCTAAGATTCTTCCTCCCACATATCTATTGGTAAGCTTTATCCATTAAAGTATACAGCACTTTTATATTACAGTTGGCAGTAGTTGAAAGAAATAAGAGTTGCTTTGTTCAAGGTTGATTTTCAGTCTGATTGCCCAATATTAGTCCAAAAAAATTTTTCATGAAGACACATTCACTATTTTGATTGATTTTTTTGTCTAAGTAAATGAACATCAATAAACTCTTTTTTTTTTAGAAAGAGTGAGAGAGAGAGGGAGAGAGAGAGAGAATTTTTTAACATTTATTTTTTTTTTTAGTACTTGGCGGACACATCAATAAACTCTTAATAGATTTTAGTTATGTAACAAAAGTTCCCCCAGTTTGAAAGTGAAAGAATGTAATATTTGGAAATAGCCTTTAGATATAGTTTGCTAAAAATGGAAAATGCAGCTCATCCCTACTTTTATACCAGAAACTCCTTGAGAAGTATCAACTGTGTTTTGAGTATTTTATTTGAGGGTCATGTACCTCCTTCCCTTCTTTTAAAGAGGCAAAAATATTATTTAAGTGATGGAGAACTTTTAAGTCACAGACATTTTTAGTTAGACTTTGTAAAGCCATGACCTGTAATGCAAATTCAGATCTCTTACAACTGTTGAAGAATGACACTTGGAATTAGTGATACAGGAAAGGATGATTTTCAGGGTCTTCAAGTACTTCATAATTGATCAATTCTGGAAGCTGGCCACATCAATAATAGGATGGCATTTAAAAATTGTTTCCTGGCATGGCATAACTGCTTTTAGCATCTAGGCCACCCAACTCATGCCCTCAACTTGTGCCTTGGCACACCATATGAAAATAGTGTTCTGATGAGAACACTGTTTCGGACTCTCCAAGAAAGGCCTAAACTCTCTAATTTTCCTGAATCTCTTCCAGGGTTTCTGACTTTGCTCGCCCTTTTCCATAACAGCTCTCTGTCCTTTATGCCCAACTCTGCTTTTTTTCCAATTATCTTGACTAAATCCAAACCAAGTGTTACTTTGACTTATCACATACAGTTTGGATTACCTCCTGTAATGATGTTTCTATCTTGACTTGAGCCAGAATCCTCCTAGGAGGAGAGATTGTAAATATAATGATTGCACATGTGTCATGGTTCTGATATCTTGGTTCAATGCAAATTGAGTTTAATTTTTTACCTTGATTTAACAGAAGCCTAAATTATTTACCCATCTCTTAAAACCAGTAATGAAGCAATACATGAAGAGAGAAAAATTCTCAAGTGTAATACACATCTTTCTAGAGGCTTAAAATTACATACAGTTATGTTCATAAGTTCATGTCTTAAAATGGTACCTTTGATTCATGAAAAGCCTTTTTAATTACTCACTTTACATTTTAATGGTAATAGCAAACATATAAATGGCACTTAGTGTATTCTATATGTTTTATGTATTTTAGCTAATTCTCACAGCAATAACTTGAGGTATACCATTATGATCCCCAATTAACAGATAAGGTAAATAAATTAAGACCCATTTAAGTAATTTGATCAGAATTATACAGCTTGGTGTGTCAGAGATGGGATCCAAACCCAAGTTATAACCACTTATTTTATTAATCCTTGAATTCTTGAATTTATATTTCTAAGAAGCCTGGTTTCTCAGAGCATACACAGAAGGTCAGAAGTCACAAATTTAAGAGAGGAAATATGTGCCGAGTAGATAGATAGACCTAGGGCTCCCACTTTGATGTATCTTGTCCTAATGAAGTAATTCCTTAAGAACACAAAGCTGCATATGCAGGGGAGTTCTGTACAGTGTTACAGTTTATGATAGCAAAATAATTGAAAACAGTACATAAGATTAGTAATGGCAGAGATGACCTGGAAATGATAGAGATGGTGAAATTAATGGACAAATGTGTTAAAACAGATATTGCACATATGATCCATATACATAAACATAAAGAATGAAATTAAAGATACCAAAAAGTAAACATTGGAACATCTAGAAATAAAAAATGAGTATAATTTATGCTAAAATTGTCTTTTGAGAGATCAGTGGGCCTAAGAACATGTTGAAATTTTAGGTACCATGAAGCAAAGAAAGAAAAAAGTTTTCATGAAGATAATAGAGGCTCTGTTACCTGCAGGACAATAATAACCAAGACTCAAATATATAATGTATTATAATAAAATTGAAATGGGGAAGTTAATGTCAAAGTAAGTATTCCCAGGGATAAAGAGGGTCATGTTGTAATAATAAATGTGTCAATTTATTGAGAATAAATAATTATAAAATTTAAATGCAACCAATATTCTATTGTCAGAATTCATGAAACAAACTAATAGAACCTAAAGAAGAAATCAACAAATCCTCAGTTATAGATATAGAGTTAGTTCAATATTTCATATACATTTTAAATTATTATTTCTATGAAACATTTAAAGCAGAAAATAGAGGAAAAATAAACACTTCTCAGTTCACTTTAGAATACCAGTATTATGGTAATACCAGAAAAAAAGTATAAAGAGAGAACAAAGAATATAGATTAAAATTTGGGGGGCTGGGGATGTGGCTCAAGCAGTAGTGTGCTTGCCTGGCATATGCAGGGTGCTGGGTTAGATCCTCAGCACCACATAAAAATAAAATAAAGATGTTGTGTCCACTGAGAACTAAAAAAATAATATTGAAATATTCTCTCTCTCTCTCTCTCTCTCTCTCTCTCTCTCTCTCTCTCTCTCTCTGTATTTGAATAAAGCCTATCTTTAAAAATAATTGGGTACCAAAATAACCACAAGTAAATCAAATCTATCAATATTTATAAAGTTGCTGTATTAAAGGGATGTAGAGTTGTTTTAATATTGGATGTCACCAGCATAATTTTTTACTTGAACAGAAAAAAAAGGGAAAGGACATATGATATTGTTAGTAACAGAAAAATTATTGGAGTAAATTCAGTAGTGATTCATGGTAAAAACTAACAGGGGACTAGAAATAGGAACTCTCTCAAGAAAGACATTTCACTAAATTTATATCTAAAATCTCACTTAATGGCCAAAAGAATAGTGTTTTCTTCTTAAGATGAGGAAAAAATCAAATAGATCTTTTCTTGCTGCATTAATCTGCTTTTGAAATGGAGGCCCAAACTTTTTATTAAGGCAATAAAAAGAAGGCATACATATTGACAAGGAATAAGTAAAATATTCTTTATTTGTAGATGACATGGTCATGTACAAAGAAAATGCAAGGAAATCTCTAAAAACCACTAGAACTTATATTTGAATATAACAAAATTTCAAGACACAATGTATATATAAAAATTAGGTGTACACGTACTTCCTAGCAAAGAACAACTGGAAACTGAATTTATAAATTATTATATGGAACCATAAAGACTCTAGAAAAGTAAGCAAAAAGAAAAATTACAGTATTGCAGAACATTCACTACTCAATTTGAAGAATTTTTGAAACTGCAGTTATCAAAGCAGTATTGGCCTAAGGATAAGCACTAGATTCCAGGCATCTATGGTTCCTTAGTTTTTGAAAGTCATGCCAAGGAAATTCAATGGGAAAGGGTAGTCTTTTTAATAAAACTGGAATGTGTGGTATTTCTTGATGTTTATGGTCTAATGAGCAAATTTGCGGTTTTACTTATCTCCTCAGTTTTCATTAATATGATCTGAGGGCTTATCTCAGATTATTATTAAATTGCTATTTAAATAATATAACATTTTCACTAACTTTTATGTGGGCTTATAGATTATGAAAACCCTAAGGTTGTCACAACCTTAAATAAATTGTCACTTTTCTAGTTATATAGCAAAATGATCCTTAGTAAAGACATTAAAATATACTCTTCCTAGTATTACTCATCATTTTCTTGATCTATTCCTATTTATCATCAAAAAGTAGCTGTTTTCCTTTCCCTGTTGCTCATCTTCAAGGCACTTCTTTGCTCATTATACCAGAAGGAAAAAGTAGAAAAACTCAGATTTTAAAATGAAATATCAAATTTTACATTTGATATTTTCTATAGCAAAGTGTAGCACGCAGAATACATTTGCGATCATTGAATTAATGGATTTTGTTTTAGTGGATTTTATGACAGTTTAATTTAGTGAACTTGTAAGCTTGTTTTCTAAGATATGCCTGACAGTTGTTATATCAGGTTACACATGACCTGACATCTATATTTCTTAATGTTTGTTCCAAAATAGAAGCCATTCTCCTGCTGCTATGAGTCTCTAATAGACTGTTATGTGACCTCTATAAGTGGGCATCAGCTTCATTCTCTTTATATAATAAAGGTGCTTGAGTGGGACTTTTTCAGTTTTTTTTCAGAACTTAGTTGAGGATCATTTGGGGAACAGGGTCTTAGTGGACATGGAGGCTATTTTGGAAACAGTGGGGAAGAAGTCAGTAGCAGTTGCTAGGGATAGTATCTTTAGGAAACCAATGTTGTTGCTAAGTTATTGGAAGCCTTTCCTTTCTCAATTCTTTTTAATATTTTTTAGTTGTAGGTAGAGATAATATCTTTTAAAAAATATTTATTTTTTTAGTTTTAGTTATACACAATACCTTTATTTTATTCATTTATTTTTATGTGGTGCTAAGAATGGAACCCAGTGCCCTGCACATACTAGGTGAGGACTCTAGGAGTGAGCCACAAACCCCACCCTAATGGACACAATATCTTTATTTCACTTTTATGTGGTGCTGAGGATCAAACCCAGTGTCTCACATGTGCTGGGCAAGCACTCTACCACTAAGCCACAACCCCAACCCCTTTCTCAAAAATTTGTAACAAGTAATTATATTGCTAAACTACCAGGATGCAGGGAGTGAGGCAAAACACAGAACAAGCCTCTGCATGTTTGCCCAGTTGGAGTGAAGCTTTTGGCAAGAGATTTATTTTCGTTGTGGTATTTTGAAAATCCATGACTACAGAGGTAGGACAACCATTATTCTAACTTTCATTCTGGTTTTTTTTTTTTTGTGACCATGGTATAAATGTATATATGTATATAAGTTTTATCTAAGGTTAACTTTTATATGTATTTGAAATAATTTGATTCTTTTATATTTTTCTAAAATGGTACATAAAATATTTTTGTAGAAAATATAATGTGAGTGATATTTTTACTTTTATTTTCAAGTGTCTGAATTTTTTACATGACTGGCTTTACAAAACCAGTCATTTCTATATTTTAAATAAAAGATGTGTTTGAATAAAAGCATTTTAAGAAAGCCTCCACTCAACGATATATAAAATTTCCTATTAAAGAATATTGGTCATTTAAAATTTTTTTTTAGTAGAAAATGTTTCCCATAAAAAGAAGTGATGGATGTTAGCCCATCACAGTACGTTAAATCACCCTTTAGATAAACCTATGGCAGGGATGCTAAGAAGATTATATTTCAAAGCACAATGGATCTCAAACATCAAAAAAATTCTAGCCTTCATGAAACTAAAAGAAAAGATTTTACCAGCATTTTCTATTTCCACAGAGCCTTCTCTCAAAGAAGTAGGCAGTCCTATGCTAAATGTTTCATAGCATAGTATTGGTGTCAACATTTCCTATACTTCTATAACAATTCCCCTCACAGTCAGAATTCTATTTTCTTCTATAGGGTATGCTCACAAAGCAAAACAAAGAGGAAATCGTGGAAAAGGACTTTTCACTCATATTTTCCTTACTGTCTTTTTTCTGGAAACAAACAGAAGGCATCTGTCTTCAAAGTTGTTGTCACCATAGTTTATTACACTTTTCTAATCCTAATATTGGACTGTAGCAATCTCTTCTGTGGGGAGCCAGTGTTGAGGGTCTTCTGCTGCTTAACAGAGGCCACATAAGCCATGTGGAATGTGGATGAGCCATGTCATGCCTTGTGAGCTGTATAGCTTACACATTTGCTTTCCAAAGGAGTCAACCTGATGTGATCTAAAAGGCCCTATATTATATAAGTTCTGACATTCTTAGGAATTGGCCATCTTTATTCAGCTCAGCTAGTGTGCTGCTTGTAATGGTCTCTGCATTAATATTAGTGCAACACAAAAGAGCAGTAGGCATCAACTATTATTTTTCACCTGTTTCAATCCAAATATTCTTCAGGACTACTTCAGGATTTTTTGTATAAAAAGCCCACCCCTCTTACATAGGTTAATATACCAGTGGATTAAAAGGCATTGTTCTTATAGTTCAATGACTCTAATTAGCTTGAACGCTTAAAATGGACTTAAGTTATAAACCATGCTGTTACATTGCAGTAAATGGTATTGTGTATGTGTAACAAATCACTATATCAATGTGAAGTAAATGTATGAATACTTAGATAAAGACAGCAGAGGCATGGGTGAGAAATTCTACACATCAAGAAAGAGCTGAAAGAGCTGGGGTTGTGGCTGGAGCTGGGATTATGACTCAGTGGTAGAACACTTGCTTTGCATGTTTGAGGCACAGGGTTCCATCTAAGCATTGCTTATAAAAAAATAAACAAAATAAAGACACATCAACATCCCAAAAATGTATATAAAGTGCTTAAGTACTTTCTCAGAATTAGTCTATGCAGTTTTAAGAAATAAGAACAAAATGAAATGTCTCACCCCTTGTAGAAAATCTATTACCTTCAATAAAGTGCTTCTTATAAAATCATTTCTTCTTTATTATACTGTGAGGAAATTAAAACATGTTAAAAATTCAGCTGTATGTTTTCAGCCAAAAGAATAATTGAATATCATACAATAAAATACAGTTTGTCTTCCTATGCATAAATTACTACCCTTACTATTATTGTAGAAGAAATTAATAAACACAGAAAGTGTGGCTATTCTCACAAAGTTTATGTAAACATGTTAATCTAAATTCTATTTATATAATCAATTGTCATTTGCTACCAATGCAAATGTCTTGTTACCATTTGGAACACATGAAGAAGTGATGAATTGATGGCTATTTCAATTTCAAGAGAAACATTTCCTGGTGTCTGAATTTTTTCAAGAGGATAAAACAAGAACAGTAAAGACTTATTGATACTTGATCCAAGGAAAAATACCTGAGAAAGAATGGTGATATCACTTAGAACAGATGCACAAGTTTATAAACCACTTTAAAAAAATCATATTAAAAATAGACACAAAGAACTATAGATCTAATTAAGAGAAAATCAGCTACTCCTGGCAATAAAACTACAGGAGATATCACAATATTGATACTTGAGAAATAGTGCCACTTGTTATCTGATCATATCACTCACTGAAACATTACCCAGGAGAGTCAGAGACAGTATAAACACTCCTAGAACCATTTAGAGCCCACTATTCTTTAAGATCTCAGAAGTAAATGTTAGCTAGAAACTACTGACATACTAAAATTATTTATTATCACAAAGGTGAACTAATATATTCTGCTTTAAAACTCTCTTGGCAGGCCAGTGAACAGGGTAAATTTATTATCTACAGCACCATAATACTCACAAAGAGCTCTGTATTATTCATAAAACTGCATTATTTTGTGGCATAATACTGATAAAATATGAAAAACATATTTTTTCCAATTTATAAAATATTTTTATATAAATCAATACATTATGTTGTGGCCATCAAAGTACATATTATTACTGACAGCTGTTGACATGATTCAATAAATCCCCAAGGGGTTTCACTGATAATCCTAAGTCACAACTACTTTTTAAAAAAAAAGCCACTTCTATCTCTCACAATATTTAGAGGAGGTTTGCAGAAATGTCAGTGGTTGGTAAGGAAGAAACTTGGGCAGAAGCCCTAAGAAACCAGTGTAATTTTCTAAGAAAGTTTAGTGGGGAGCAGAGGGAGTTTTGTATATTAAAGAATAAGCCCTTTGTAGAAAATGGAGTCTCTCATGTGAAGTTTAATAAGTCTAATTTTGGAAAGAGAGTTTCTGTAAGAGTTTGCTAGTATTTTATTTGGTTTCTTATCTTCTTCTTCTTGTGTCAGATGGTGAAGTGCCTAATTTTAAAACCACATTTTGAGATGAATGTCCTTAAAATGTTTTCTATTGACTTAAAATTCCTCTGCAGTTTTAAATTTTGCAAGTCATATTAACATTAAAATAGGCAGACTGCATAACCAAATGTTATTAGGATGTCTTCAAATAACTTTAATAATTTCTTTTTTTATTCCATGTACAAAGGAATAATTTAATTACAATGAATAAAAGTTGAGAGTAATTGGTTCTTTTCATAAAGAATTTTTTTTAGACATCAAGAACTCCATAAATACAATTTTGAGCTGAAAAGATCTTAGAATTCAGCAATATAACTATTTCATTTTACAAATTAAAAATCTGAGTTCATGCGGTGCCTGCTCTAAATTATGTCTCTAAGAGAACTACAATTACAGTGCAAGCTTGTCTCTTTCTAACTCAGTTGATTATTCCAAATGCCTTTTTTAGAGTTTAAGTGCTAATTTCTATATACTATTTTTAACTTACTTAATACTCTTTGGATATAGATATCTCTTTGTTTCAGAGCACAAAAAGGCATTGCTGCTTCAGTTACCAGGAGGGTGCTACCTGGGATGAGAAGGTTACAAAAGGTATTTTTGGCATGATTTTATGTCTAAATAAGAAAAAAAAAATTACTGGCCAAAAAAAGAACATGAAGTAGATAACATGAAGACTACAAAAAGTAGTTAAATATTAGATTAGTGCAGAAAAATATCTCATATACTTTGAAATCATTTCTTGTGCAGGAGGCACATTGCCTGTGCCATGGGAGACACTTACCACAGTGAGATCCTCAACTGCTGCTGTGAAATGAGTGTCTCTCTCTGCCCTTTGGGCCTTCTAAAAACAGCAGCAGTGCCCAGAGTAGAGACTTCAGTGAACACCCAGACAGGTACTGCTCCTGGTGTGGACACTCTTTAAACCTCCACACAGACATCCTTCCAAGAGCATTGAGAGGAGCAGAAAAGCTATTTACAAAGCCCTGTGTTCATTTCAAAGCAGAAGGCTGAAGAAAGGCCACTGGACACTAGTTACCTCACAGGACTTAGCATTTGTGCCTAATTTATTTTGTAGAACAAGTGAGGGACAAGCTAAAGAAATATGGGTGGGTTCTTCCCCCCCCCCCCCGCCAGGTCCCAGGGCACCTCCAGCACATATGCCAGCACCCAGAAAGTTAAGTAAGTGGGGAGCTTGGTGCCATTGGATTTGCATGGTTTGCAACACTTCCAAAGACAAAAAAATTTCAGCAGTAGTGTTAACAAAGTTTTACAAATCACAGATCCTTTTTTTTATTTCATCACAGAAAATATTTACAGGACACTCTTCCTCTGACTACTTGAAACCCTGGAATCTAACACACTTACATCAGTAATTTAATGTATCAGTCAAATAAAAAAAATCCTGCACCTTGGGCAGTATTGTCAGAATGCCTATGCTAAAAATCTCAAAGATTGGGGCTGGAGTTCTGGCTTAGTTGTAGAGTGCTTGCTCAGCACATTCGATACACTGTATTTAAGTCTCAGTACCACATAAAAATGAATAAATAAAATAAAAGTAATTTGTCTATGTATGAATAATAAAAAAAATAAACGAAAGATTTAGAAGTAAAAAATAAAAATCTGAAAGAGAGTAGATATCCCAGAGCATACGAACATCATATAAAAAGACTCAGTTGAAAAAATATTGGTGAGAATATTAATTGAATAAAGCTATTTTTGAAAATGGAATTAAGGTTATTTAGAAAGTTAAAATTAAAAAGCCATATGTTCCACTAGTAGTAATTCTGGGTATGTATCTAAAAATCTACTGGAGTTATTATATCATAGAAAACTCTACATGTCCATTTTCACTGTAGCATTATTTACAGAACCTGGTTAAAAAAAAAAAAACAAAACCTGAAGTACTTTTTAGATAAGTGGTAGGTTGGTAATGGTGCCACATGCCTGTATTTTTAAGAGCTTGGGGGATGAGGCAGTGAAGTGGTACCCTCTTTCTCCACAGAAGAGCTCTCTTCACCATGGCTGATTTTAGGACTTTCAGAAAAAGAGTCTATTATGGATAAACTTCCTATTTTTATGTTGCCCTGTTTACTTGGCCACTGGCCAAAAAGATACCAGCACTCCTGGTGCTGGACACCCCCTTACTAGTTTTTTACAAACTTATCCAGTGTAGTACTTTGAAGAAACCTGCAAACAAGGTCCCTGGCCTTGAGCTGGGCTTCACAGAGATGTCTACATTTTCCAGATAATTTACAAATGGGCTTCATGGTAACAGCTGGCTGGGGGAGGAAAGAAAGGGAAGAAGATGTTCTCCCTTTCTCAGGTGTTGTCCTTCAAGAGTTAACTTGCCCAGAACAGTGAAAGAAGAAGCTGCTTTTATGTGAACTTCTGCACACCGTGAACTTTTTAGCCCCTCCCATTACACACTGGGTATAAAACTCTGAAACTCCCTGAACTTGGGGTTCAGGGGATTGATTGATTACAGCAAAGGCTGTACCCTCTGAACCTGGCTGCAGCCAAATGAAACTGTATCCTGCTGACTTCAGTGCTTTGCTTCCTTTGTTCCTACAACATTTTTTGGTGACCAAGAAAGGGCAGAGGAGGTAAGGAAGGCTATTCTGCCTCTCTTGTATCCTGGAAATGGCTTCCCTGGGATTGTGAGGAACAGCGTTCCCCTTGGTGTGCCCAGGGCACTCTTAGCCTAAAGGAGGATACACTTACCCAGTGCCTGGGGCTGCCACCTTGAGCACAACAGAACCCACAGGCAGCAGGAACAAGAATTAGGGTTTTGAGCACCGCCCATCTAAACAGGTAGGACCCGGGTCCATTTGGTTTTGTAGCCCACCTGACTTCCCCTTTGAGGCCTAAGTGGGTGGAAGAGAGGCTTGATCAACCTCTGTTGGGTCCCAAGTACCCTCCAAAGAGGTTGGAGCTGAAAGGGACCCAGGGAGTTTCCCCGAGTAGTCTCTGTTTGGGGTCAGCAAACAGACGGGAAACCATTACTCCCTTTTCTGTTTGGTTTGGAATTGTTGGAATTTGGGTGGTATAGAAATTCTGTCCTGGCCATGTCTGTGTGAAAGTGTGTGAATAAGACGGAAAAAGGGAAGGGTTCCCACCCAACCTGAGGGCCGAAGCGAGTGCAGAGTCCTGATCCGCAGTTCCATGGAACCTCATTCAGTCTATGGCGGAATTTCACAAACCAACTTCTAGGTGAAAGCTCCAGCTTGAAGGTTGATACCAACCTGCAAGGCTAAGAGGGTCCTAAGTCCCTGTGAGGGGAGCAGCCACAGATGGATGAAGCGAGTCTTGTTTTAAGTATGTGACACCAACTCAGGGTGGAACATGGGAGGCAAACAAAATAAACAGAGTTCCTTGAACCCCTTGGAATGTATGTTAAACTTTTAAAAATGGTTTTAAGGGAAATTATGGAGTGAAACTCACTCCACAAAAGTTGTGTTTTCTCTGTGAAGCAGAATGGCCCACCTTAGGTGTGGGCTGCCAGTAGAAGAATCTTTAGATGAGAGAGTCATTGCTGAGGTTCTTTTAATAGCTGTTCATACTCCTGGGCACCCAGACCAGTTCCCTTATATTGATTGCTGGCAAGAAATAGTACAGAACCAGCCCCCTTAGTTGAAAGCCTGTCTAGATGGGCAGTCCAAGATGATGTTAGCAAAAAGCATTGCAGCTTCTAAGACACAATGAAACCCAAATAGACAGAAGGAACCTGATAGAAAAAAAGCCAGAGGAGAAAGCAGTTTTGCTCCATGAGCCAGAGGAGAAACCAGTTTTGCCCCATGAGCCAGAGAAAAAAACAGTTTTGTCCAATGAGCCAGAAGAGACTCCACCACCATATGTACCACTCTATCCAACCTTACCAAGACCACTGGTACAACAGCCTGCACCCACAGCCCCCTCATCTTCAGAGGTTACAGGTGATAGTTCTCCAACACCCACTACTCCTTCCTCCAATTTGTCCTCAGACCCAGAAACTTCCCCTGAACCTAAGTCTCCTCTTCCACCTCCTTAGACCAGAATGGGAGCCTGTCCTAAGACTAGAGCCATTCCTCAAAGGAGAGTGCTCCAAATGCCTTTATGAGAAGCTAGAGTACAAGCCTGTGTTTACCAGGAAAGAAATATTTGAGGGAGACAATGCATTTATATGAATCAGCCTTTCACCTCCACTGACCTTTTAGATTGAAAAAATCATACTCCCTCCTATATGGAAAAGCCTCAGGCCATGATTGATTTGATACAATCCATTATACAAACTCACCAGCCTACCTGGGTGGACCGCTGCCAGCTCTTTTCTGACTCTATTTAATACGGAGGAATGTAGACAGGTAATCCAAGCAGCTTTAAAATGACTAGAGGAACATGCTCCAGATGCACAAGGCAATATTCAAGACTATGCCTAAGCCCAGTTCCCTGACACTGACCCCGGATGGGACCCCAACAATGAGGAGGGCCTCCATAAGATAAGGAGATATTGAGAGGCTTTCATAGGAGGCCTAAAGGAAGGAGGAAAGAAAGCCCTAAATATGAATAAGATATCAGAAGAGATCCAGAAACCAGATGAAAGCCACCAGACAATTCTACGAACGACTATGTGAGGCCTTTTGACTCTTTACTCCCTTTGATCCTGAGGCACCAGACAATAAACGGATGATCAACACTGCCTTTATGAGACAAGCTCAAGGTGACAATTGCTGAAAATTACAAAAACTAGAAGGTTTTGGTGCAAAGTGTGCCAATGAACTGATTGAGGTTGCCACTACATTGTTCCATCAATGGAGACCAAGAGGCCCAACGAGAAGCAGACAGAAAGATGAAAAAGAAAATGAATTTACTTGCAGCAACCTTTATTGCAAATTCAGGAATCACTCAAAGGGGGGTCTTGCCAGAACAAAGCCAAAAAAATATTCAAAATCACGGTCAAATGCAGAGCCCAAGAAAAATCTGTCTGGAGGGACCATCACATCCTGGGATTAAGCTGAAACTAATCCAGTGCAGCTACTGCCATCTAGAGGGCCACTGAAAGATTGAATGCCCCAGGTGGAAGAAAGACAATTGGGCTGCTGCAACTCCTTACCAGGACAAGAGAGGTGAAGTCATTAGGGGACAATACCAGCCCTACCAAAGGGTCCCCCATGATGCTCAATGCCACGAACATCCACCTGATACACCAGAAAAGGATTTTGTGGGACTGGCAGCCATGGAAAGTTATGATGAGCACTAGGACCAACTGGGCTCCATCCCATTGGGTCCCCAGGAGCCTAAGGTCTGAATGTTTGTAAGGGTCAAACACATGGATTTTATGGTGGACATTGGGGCTCACCAATCAGTGGTGACCAGACCAGTGGATCCGCATTCAAAGAAACAGACGACAGTTATTGGGGCCACAGGCAACAAAGCTCATCATCCTTTTCTGTTGCCTCAGCAATGCAATTTAGCAAGTCATAAAGTGACTCATAAATTTCTGTGTATGCCAGACTGCCCAGTACCATTGATGGGTCGAGACTTGGTAGGAAACCTCCGGGCCCAAATAACTTTTGATGCAAAAGGTCAAGCAGCTTTATTACTGGGAAACCCCGAGGCAAAAATTTTAACTTTCACCATTCCCCAGGAAGAGGAATGGCGTCACTTCATTCTAGTAGAGACACCACAACAGGAGCCAGAGCTTCCTTTCCAAGTGCCAGGAGTATGGGCAGAGGACAATACACCTGGACTAGCCCAAAATATTGCCCCAGTAACAGTGGAATTAAAACTGGGAGTTATGCCAATACGCCTTAGGCAATATCATATTCCTCATAAGGCACAACTCATGATTCAAAAACATTTGGACTAACTTTTACAACATGGGATTCTCAGTCCGTGCCAATCACCATGGAATACACCTCTTTTGCCTATTCAAAAACTTGGAACTGATGATTACAGGGCAGTCCAAGATTTACATGTAGTAAATCAAGCCACAGTCACTTTACATCCTGTGGTCCCCAATCCATATACACTCTTAAGTCTGCTCCCAGCTGAAGCAGCATATTTCACTTGCATGGACCTTAAAGATGCCTTCTTTTGCATTCAACTGGCACCACAGAGTCAGCAGCTCCTTGCCTTTCAATGGGGACATTCCAATGGGAACAAAGGCCAATTGACCTGGACTAGATTACCACAGGCTTTAAAAAATCACCCACTATCTTTGGGAGAGAAATGTCCTCTGACTTAAAAGCCTTTCTTGCAAGACAGTGTGGGTGCACACTGCTCCAATATGTAGATGATCTACTGCTGGCTAGATCAACGAAAGAGGACTGCATGAAGGGGACGCAACTGCTTCTCACTCTCCTATATGAGGCTGGTTATAAAGTTTCAAAGAAAAAGGACCAGATCTATCATGAAAGGGTCAAATACCTTGGTTTCTACCTGACTCAGGGGCAACAACAGCTAGGCTCTGAAAGGAAACAGGTAATCTGCTTAATTCCAGTCCCTTTAAACCACCACCAAATTAGAGAATTTTGGGGAACTGCTGGATTTGGCCGTATATGGATCCCCAACTTTTCAGTCATGGTGAAACCTATCTATGAATCTACAAAGGGGGGAGGGATGAGATCTTCTGATGTAGTTGCCAACACAACAAAAGCCCTTTGAGGACATTAAAAAAGCACTCACCAATGCACATGGATTAGGGCTCCTTGACCTCCAAAGCCTTTCTTTCTTTATGTCCATGATCAGTCTGGAGTGGCTGTGGGAGTTTTGACTCAGATGCTGGGGACATGGCACCGTCTAGTGCCCTATTTATCAAAACAACTGGATTCTGTAGCCCAAGGCTGGCCACTTTGTTTATGGGCCCTTGTGGCCACAGATCTTCTGGTGTTGGAAACTGATTAACTGGCCATTGGTAAAGACCTGGTTGTCAAAGTTCCTCATTCAATTTAGACATTGTTAGATTAGTGGTTGACTATTGGTTGACTAATAAAAGAATGGTCAAATATCAGGACATGTTATGTGAAAACCCACATATCCATGTTAAAATCATCTGAACTCTAAACCTAGCAACTTTGCTGCCCCTTGGACCTGGACAACTTAATTACAACTGTATTAATGTCATGGATGAAGTGTTCTCCAGCAGATCAGAACTGGCAGACCAGCCCTTCACGGACTCTGATGTGGAGTACTTCACAGATGGAAGCAGTTTTATAAAAGATGAGGTAGGTTTTGTTGGATATGCAATAGTCACTCTGGACTCTACTATCAAGGCAGAACCTCTGCCTCAGGGAACTTCAGCACAAAAATTAAAACTGATTGCTTTGACTTGAGCACCTCAGTTGACAGGAGGAGTCTGTGTGGATATTTACATAGACTCCAAATATGCGTTCACTACCCTTCATGTTCATAGGGCCTTATGTAGGCTAATTGACTCAGGAGAGAAAAAGAAGGGGGGGAGCACGATGTATGGAAAAGAAATTCTTAAATATTTAGATGCACTGTGGGCTCCCAGGAAGGTTGTGATTATATATTGCCTAGGTCATTGAAAGGAAAACACTGTAGTTTCTCAGGGCAACTGGAGAGCTGAGAGGCCAGGTTAGCTGTCTGCAAGAAATGGGAAGAAAAATCCAGTGCCAGGTTTAAATGCTGCCCTTCTGCCTGGCCAACCAGCTAACAGAATGGGAGCCAACATACTCCCAACATGAAAGTAAATGATTTAAGACAAAAAAAAATCTCCCAGGTGGATGGTGGAGATTTTCTGATGGCCGGAATAGCCATCCCAGAAATTCTAGCCCCAGCTTTTATCAGACAGTTTCACAGGAAAAAAAATGTTGGACACAGAGCACTTGAGACAGTTCTGAGTTGAAATTTCTATGTCCCCTGGCTCACAAGCAACACCTAGATGATCAGCAAACAATGTGAGGTTTGTGCTCAGAGCAATTCTTGTCAGGGGCCAAAGCTTCCACCAGGAATCCAACCTATAGGAAGAGCAGCTTTTGAAGACTTGGAAGCAAACTTCAATGAAGTACCATGCTCACAGGGCTATAAATAACTTTTGGGTTTTATGTGTTTATACTCTGATGGGTGGAAGCCTATACCACCCACACTGAGAAGGCTAGCGAGATACTAGGATGCCTCTCTGAGAAATGATTCCCAGATCTGGTGTCCCAATAACTATTGGCTCAGACAATGGGCCAGCTTTGGGGCAGAAGTGATACAATTACTGACCAAATGTTTAAATATAAGATGAATGTTACATACCGCCTATAGGTTGCAGAGTTCTGGTAAAGTTCAAAGGATGAACAGGACTTTAAGGCTCAATTGGATAAGCTGTGTCTGGGGATTCACTTACATTGTGATGAATTTCTCCCTATTACACTACTGAGAATTAGATCCACTTCCACTAGGAGGACTAGATTGTTTTCTTTTGAGATATTATATGGGAGGCCCTCCACTTATTAGGGGACTACCAGGAGACTTAAGTGAGGTAAGAAATTTAACTCTGAGATGACAGCTTCGTGTCTTAGGGAAAACTTTACAGCTTCTCAACCAATGGGTTAGAGAAAGATTGCCAGTAAGTTTGATCACAGGTGCGAATTCCTTCAAACCTGGAGATTGAGTCTAGGTCAAAGAATAAAATATTCAACTCCTGAACTTTTTTGGAAGGGCCCTTTCACTATTATTTTATCCACCCCAACTGCAGTCAAGTTTGCAGACATAGGTCCCTAGATTCATTGCATCACACTCATGCCTGCAGCTGCAGACTGAGCGTGCTCTCCAGATGCTGCTATGTCCTTGAAGCTGATCATCCCAAACAGAAAGGAGTACCAGAAAAGCTTGAGGATGAGGAGGATAACTCTGTAAGCTGACTGGTCTACGCACAGCTGAAGCTTGAGGATACTATGGCCCTGTTTCAGCCACACAGGCGGGACTGGCTGATCAATGCATGGTGAAAGATAAACTTCCCACCAGTACTAATGAACACTTTCAATCTCTAAGATAGTTCTTACACTGTAATGCATTGCCACCCTTGGTTATATATATATATATATATATATATATATATATATATATATTGTTTGTTTGTTTGTTTTTTTTTGTTTTAGCTTCTGGCTTAATAACAGTAACTCCAACTGACTGGACTCTGAGTAACAAAATTTCACTTATACTTTTTTATCTTGCTTATATAAGTTTTGTATGATTTGTTTGGTGTTATTAGTTTGGCTTTGTTAATTCATGCTCTTTAAGCTATGCTAACCAAAATGTTAGTCTATTATTTAGTTTGCTTTATTTTGATAATCTTAAGTGGTTCTGTTCTACTTCTATTCCAACAATGGAGATCATGTGAACTATGTGTCAAGACAATCCACTATAAGGAAGAGGTGGTAAAACATATATTTAAGACCTGTACCACCAGAGGAATGCTATAGATGGATTACTCTTTGGAAAAGAAAAAGAGGTCCATTTCAAAGAAACTTGATTTAGGAGGTCACCAATCTTGGGGTGAAAGTAACTGTGTCCAGGTATGCTTCTGCTCCCTGGAAACAAAATGGCAGTTGGAGCTATCAAACTCCTATTTGCATGTTAATCACAATTATTCACTTACAAGCTGTACTAAAAAATATTATTAATCAGACTGCCACATCCTTTGACCTCCTGGCCACACAACAGACCTGATGCAGTGGCTAACTATCAAAAAATTTTGGCATTAGATCACCTACTGGCTGAGAAAAGAGAAATATGTGGAGAGTTCAACAGCTCATATTGTTGCATCCAAATGGATGACAATAGAAAAACAGTTAAGAATATAGCCAACAACACAAGAGAACTAGCACATGTGCTAGTGCATACCTAGAAGGGCATTAAAGTTTGGGTCCCAAACATTCTTTGGGGAGATGGTTTTCAACTCTTGGTAGATTTAAAAGCTTAACTGGTGTAGTGGGTATTCTGCTGTTAACCTGTTTATTGCTCCTCTATTTGGCTCCACTGTGCACTAAAACTATTGGGTCCACTGTAGATGCTGCTATTGAAGAGATGACAACAACTAAGTTTTTGTCATTGTATAAGGCTTTAAGCCAAGATAATGGTAATGATGCTCTTAAATTTAAAAGAATAAATAATGGGGAGCATCATTAAAGGGGGGAATTGAAGTGGCACCACTTTTCTTCACAGAAAAACCTGCTTCACCATGGCTGATTTTAGGACTGTCAGCAACAGAGTCTCTGTGAAAGAGTCCAATGTAGATAAACTTTCTATTTTCATGTCATCCTGTTCACTTGGCTACTGGCCAAGAAGATACCAGCAGTCCAGGTGCTGCACACACCCTTACTAGTTTTCACAAATTTATCCAGTATAGTACTTTGAAGAAATGTGCAAAAAAGGCCTCTGTCCCTGAACTGGGGCTTCCAGAGATGTCTACATTTTTAAGATAAGTTACAAATGAGCTCCATGGTAACAGCTGGCAGGAGGAGGAAAGAAAGGGATAAGAAACTCTCCCCTTCTCAGGTGTTGTCCTTGAAGAGTTAATTTGCCAAGAACATTGAAAGAAAAAAGCTGCTTTTATGTAAACTTCTGCAGACTGTGAACTTCTGAGCCCCTGCCCTTACATGCTGGGTATAAAATTCTGAAATTACCTGTATTCAGAGTTTAGGGGATTGATTGATTAAATCAAAGGCTGTACCCTATGAACCTGGCTGAAGCCAAATAAAATTTTTTTCCTGCTATATTTGGTACCTTGCCTCATTTGTCCCTACAACAACTTCAAGAGGACTGCAGCCCTTAGGAGTCCACTTGGCCTATGGCATCTTGGGTTATAATGAGGCCAATGGGTTAAACCAACCATGATTTATGCCCTAGAATAAGGGTTGAACAAAATGTTGCAGGTTAATATCTGAAGAAATTCAGATCCAATGTCAGTCACAAATTGGGCAGCACATCACCTGGTGAATAAAGAAAGAATTTTAGTTGAAAGGCCAGATGTTTTCAGTGTCATTTAACTGGGGTGTAAATATCATCAAGTGGTGCAGGGAGGAGCTTCCCCATTCAGATCTCTTGGAAACTTTCTGGTACTTCAGGGGGAATCTTAGCTCACAAGGACCTTCAACTCCTTCCCAGCACACACCAAAATCCCTCACAATAGACCGTTGGCATTAGGCCTTCCCTGGTGTGATGCTCTCTGGTGGAAGTTATCTTCTATTGATGGCAAATGATGATTGTTTGTATTCATAGTGTCCAACTGGTTCTCCTTATAAACCTGGATTAAGCAGCCTATTTTAAAGAAAAACATTCAATTGTCAACAAATGATGTGGCCATATAAGGGTGTTTCACCAAAGACTGAAAATATGGAAACTCAAGGGGAATGTGAAGAGAGAAAGTTTGGGACAATTAAAAGGCTCCAGGACAATCCAGATTCTAGCAGTGAAGTCTGAGAATGGTGACAGTGGCATAAAGCAATATCACAGAGACTTCAGCATTGCTCATCCTGTTTCCCAAGCAACACTCTCAGCTTATTTCACATTTAGGAAACTAGGCCCGTTTCCTTCTGCAGCTTGCCTGCCCCTCCAGACAATCCCAATGCCTTTGCAGGAATGTGCACTGATGTGTGTACAGTGAGCTATGCGACAAGCCTATATCTGCCCATGGTCCAATGGCATGTCAGCATCTCATATTGATCACTGCCACCATTCCTGCTGGTTCTGAAAGCCAGCTGAAGTATGCAAGTTCATGATTCAAGGCACATCAATTTTTGTCTTTAAATATAGAATTATAATGAAAGAAAAAGCCATAAGCTAATACATTTATGTCTATTATGTGTGACTTATCTTGAGATGTTTGTTAAGAAAAAGCAGTAAGTTGAGTAAAATACAAGTGCTTACTTGTAAAAAGTCAGTGTGAGACACTGTGTATTTAGAAAGCCATGGACCCTGGGTGATTGGCAGTGGGGCTCAGTTCTGGTGCACGTCAGGCCTTGATGCACAGCCATGTGTCCATCTTCATAGCTCCATGGCCAAGGAGACTTGTGTGAGTGGCAATCTGTGCTCCTCCCCCACAGAGAAAATCTTCCTTGGGGTTTGGAGGCCACAGAGGTCTGAATGTTTATGCCCCTAAAATAAAGATTTTGAAATCTCCTCATTTCTCAGATGGTGGTATCAGGAGAAGAAACTCTGGGAGAGGTTACCTAGATCAAGAGGGTTGAGCCCTCAAAATGAGAGTTGTGCCTTTATGGAAGAGGTCCCAGAACACTTGTCCAGTCTCCCACTGAGTGAAGATTCATGAAGAGGGCACTATCCATGAGCTGTCTGTGTTTCTCACCTGACATCAAATCTGCCATGGCCTGGACCTTGGACTTCCAGCTTTCAAAGCACTGGGAAACACATTTCTGTTGCTTCTGAACCACCCAATGCATGCCATCCTGTTATGGCAGTCTAAAGGACTGAGACAGAGGCCCCAGGTACAACCATGGGAAGCTGGGGAGAAATGGACTCATGAAGTGCATCAGAAGCTGAGCCCAGGACCAGCAAGAGCACAGAACAGGCAACAGCCTAAGTCCACCTCTCTGATTGGGCATGCCTTTTGATTCTTTCCATCTCAGACTGAAGCAAGGCTCAGAGCCAAAGAAGGAGGATAGAGTTTTTCAGAAGAGTTGGCAGGTCTTCAGAGAGCAGCATATGACAGGCACCCACTGAGGAGAAAACCTCCACTTTTTTTTCTTCTGATGACTATCTCCTTTTTGTCTACCTCCTTAGGCCTGAAGGGTGGGGACCTTGAGCCCATGGTTGTTAAGCAGACTGAGGTATTCGACACCTCCATACAGAGTATTGCTTCCAGACTCACACAAATGCCATCTAAGAATGGTACAAACATCAAGCCTCGGCTATGAACTCAGCCACTGTCCCTCTCTGTCAGGCTGAGTCACTGTTCCTCCTGAAGGGCAAGCAGGAGCCTTTCCATTGATCCCATTTGTGATGTTCACTTGGACACTCCTTCTTGGGTCATCACAAATTTTCATTATCATCTATCTTCTTGTCCAGTGTCAACCGTAATGACTTTCAAAATAAGGACAAGAGAACTGCTGGGGTTTGTGGGATTCTGTGTTGACAGGGGATTGTGGGAAAACAGTGCTCTACATTGTTTATGCAGAGAGATGTTGAGCAGGCAGCCTGTCATGACTACACTGTGCTGGAACCTTCTGGACATTGGCCCATGGTCACTAGAAGCTGAGGTGTCAACACCAGGACCCACCACAATGGCACCCCTTTTTTAACACTGAGATGCTGAATATGCCCCTCATACTCTACGCAAATGTCAACCCCCAGCTTTCATGCTCCATAGCAGACCTGCCATGGACACCAGGATCCCCACCCAGTGGCCAGAGGCAGAGCAGGCTTTTCCTCTCCCCCATCCCCAGGCTTCCAAGCAAGAACTCTGCAAAGAGGCACAGAGACTCATCATGAAGACCTGACTGCACTTCAATATGGACTACAGAGACCTTCAGACTGCACTGCTGCATCCACTCTTACCACATCTAGATGATCTGTGAGAAGCATTTGGTGTCCCCTCTGGTGGGGGAAAGACAAGCCTAAAGACCTGCTGCCACAAGAAACTCATCCTCAGCCAATCCTCTACCCACAGGGCCCTACCATTCCCCACCTTGCTCCAGCCATGTGGATCTGCTTGCTGGGTCCTACCTATTAGTTGGGAGATTCCATCCTTGAGGCCCACAAAAGCTCAGATCTAGTTGCCCTACATGGCTTTGGAAAAACAGCTGAAGTCCCCATAGCTCAGTCCCCTCATCTATGTAATGGGGATACTTGCAAATGCAGCTGGTCACTGTCCCAATAGCAGCTCTTCCCTTCTTCCCAATGACAACACCTGAGTTCTGCTCAAACTGGTGGCACATACCCCTCCCAGTCTTCCTTTCAGTTAAGAATAGACATTTTCTGCAGTCCTCAGGGATGAGAAGTGGACAGAGGCCACTGGGCATGGTGTCCAAGCATGGCCACAGAAACAGAGAAGTCATATGCCATCTCCTCTTCACCTTTGTTCTCCCCCTCATTCCTTCTCTTCTCTAAAATAGAGCAAGGCAATAAGAGTCACAGGCCAATCACAATGCAACAGAGACAAAGGTATTGCCTGGCTGCACCATACTGAAATTTGTATTTCTAAATTTCATGTTAACTAAGAAAACAAATTTCTAACTAAAACACACAAACACACACTCACAAACTTGAGTTTATTCTTCCAGCCTTCAAATGTGCATGGAGCTTCAGATGATGCTGGAAGCTCCAGCAAACACCATGTAATCATGAGGCTAACAGACTGAGAACTAAACAATAGACTCTGGAGGAAGACAGAAAGAGGCTGGTCTTGCCTACATGGAAGAACTCCTGAGCAAGCCCTAAAATTTTCAAGCTCTAGTACTCTTGATTTACTGATATTAACTCCTCTCATTTCAAGTTTTACAGTCAAACATTCTGTTACTTGGCACTAGTACAAGGTAGCATTTGGGGATCCCCCAAAATTGAGACCTTAATGTGAAATTGCAAGACCTGTGATAACTGTGAAAAATATTCAGTAGCATCAGGCATGTCCTTCTTCAAGGTCCTAAGCTTGGAAAGCACAGAGAAGTGTTCATGGCTGAAGTGTGAGTGCCTGGGGGCCACAGCCCTGCCTTTTCAGAAAAACTTCCAGATGCTGTTTCCTGCCCAGGGCATCCCTGAGAGCAGTATGTGCCACCTGAGACACAGACTCACATAAAGAGATCCAGGTCTCTGAGACCATTCTCACAGTTCAGAACTCTGGCCTGGATGTGTGGGGTGGGCAACTTCAATAAAGAAAGCCTGCCAGAAACAGCCAATGTGGTGGGCACGTGGAATTTAATTACAGGGCATGAAAATGAGCTGACCCCTTCCATCTCCATGACTGCTGCTATTACTCTTGGCCACGATCTATACAAACTCATGGGGAAAACCTGCAGGTTTACCCTGCCCCTTGGGGCCTGGTCAGCTGACCAGTGGACCAGAAGCCCTGAGCCTCACAGCCAGCTGTGAATGCAGGGAACAGTTTTCCAGGTCAGAAAAATTTGTCCTTCTGCAGATCCAGGATGATGTTGGACACATGGCAACATGTGCACAGGACTCCTCTCTCCCTATCCCACGGCTGGAATCTACTGAGGCCACCATATTGGTTTCCCTGCCTGGTGACAGTAGAGATGGCATTAAAGCACATCCCCATGATGGACTGAGAGCACATCATCTGAGAGGTTAAACGGACCAGAAATTAGCTGCTCTCATGTTACAACAGTGAGTCATTATGGACAGGAAGAGCTGAGGGCAACCCGGCCATTCTTTACCCAATTAGCTGACAACAACTCTAATGTTTCAGCTACAGTGTCCCCTCCAGTAATTGGAGATAAAAATAACATTTTTGCTTTTGCCTCCCACCACAGGCCCTGCTGCCACCCAGCATCCTGCAGGAGTAGCCACATGCTCATGGTCAAGCTGATCAGGGACAGAATAAATTGCAAGTGCTCGTCATTCAAGTGGAATCATAATGAATTCAGAACACATTCCCAAACCTTCCAAGACACCTCATGATAACGTGCTCTTGGGCCCTTCTTCCTCCATCTTGCAGTGTACTTCTAAGGGGACTATGTAGAGGTGTTGCTGGGGGAGGTCTGTGCAGGCTGGATCCTGCTCTGGCCTTAGAGAGTCTGCTAGAACCTCCACTCCCACTCCAGCCACAGGGCCTCTCTGCTTCCCCCCATTGCTGGGGTTAAGCTCAGGTTGCTTGTGGCTTTTACAAGAGCTTTCAGACTATGAGGCCCCAGTGTCATACAGGGGAGGCTCTGGGCTTTTTTAATTTACATACCTGAGACCCCCCCCCCTTTAGCCTGGTCACTGTTCACAGAAATGGGAGCTTCCTTTAGGGGAAAGCCCAGAAGCCTGTCCACTCTGCCCTTCTTTGCTGTTGAGTCTGGGGTGGTGTCCGGGCTCAGAGAATTTAAAAAGACAACATAAATGGGAAATAAAAATTGGATAAGTGGTGATGCAGGTGTTTAAAAAAAACATGGTGATTTTTTTTTTGGAGGGGGGGGCTGCTGGGAATTGAACCCAGTGTCTTGTAATGCAAGGCAGGGACTTTTCCAACTGAGCTAATCCCCAGACAAAGGTGAATTCTTTCCAACTTTGGAAAAGGTAAAATATTCTCCATTTAGCTCAACCTCCACAGGCAGTAAGGTGAAAAGACTGACAAAACCAACTACACAAAATTTAATGATATTTAAAATTTTATCTGAAACAAAGATAATCAGCAATGCAAACTGAGAGAAGACACAATTTTTATCAGAGAAGAGGATTCTTTTCATCACATATAATTTCTAAAAGAAGAGAAAAAAAAACACCGAGGCCCACATGGGAAAATGGGCAAGAGTTATGCACAAGAACCTTACCAAAAAATAAATGGATGCTACATGTACAAGATGCTTCCTCATGGCAGCACAGCAGCTGAAACTACACTCAGGGGCTTCCCTTGCTGATCAGGTTGGTCAGATCCAAAGCCTAACAGGGTGCTCCAGGGGTCAGGCTGTGGGGAAACAGGGGCTTCCTGGTGTCCCTGATGAGAGTGAATGGCTCAAGGAGGATGAGCTGGGAAAGGGGATTCTTGAGATGCATTTGGGAAAACTGCAGCACTGACTGCTTGTTAAGAGTACAGGTACATATGAGCAGTTAATTGATCTTTGACAATATGTAAAATATTTCCAAGGCCTACTTATATATTTATAAACAAATCCATCCAATGTCTGTACTTAGCTTCACAGAATTGAGCAGGAAGAGTTGAAAGAAAACTGACTGTGGGGTCACAGTTGCAGAACCCGGGCTGTGTGAGATGAAATTAACTGGGCCAGTTTCTCTGCTTCTTGTGAGTCTGACATGGACCTAAAGAATAAAGGGGGAATGGAGAATTGCAAAAGATATTCAGCTCATGAGTCATGATTCACCTCTGGTTTGGACTAACTGCTCCTTTCAGAGGTTATGAAACCAAAGTGCAGAGAGGTCATTAACCTGCCCAATGTCACACAGCCAGCAGCAGTAGCACTCATGAGAGGGGGTCATTCTTCTTATTGTACCCTGTGCAGATAGAAGATCATCATTAGGAAACCCAAAGAAACACTAAGCACATCTTCAGGCTCATGGCTGGCCCTTGGACCCCTGAATAAAATGCCCCTTATTATTACTCTGGCTACTTAATTACAGACACTGCAGTTGGAGCAAAATATTGAGATTGCTACTGTGATTATCATTAAATGCCTCATTACAGGAGCTCGTTCCCAAATAGTGCAGAGGTGAATGCCAGTCTACACTGCATCAGGCCGCAAGGGCTGAAATCTGGTCAGGCAGACTGGAGTACATGCTCCTCATGCTAAGTCTGCATCTGCAGTGCCAGCTGCCCCTTGTTGGCAGACTCAGCCTCTGAGCTCACTCAGAGGTATCGGGAAATGAAGGCAGGAGGTGATTTCTCACCACAGTACTACAGAGTTCTCTGGGCTCTGTCAGGGATGCCCTGAGACAACAAGCGGAGCTGCCTGCAGGGGCCCATGCCCTTCAGTCTCCCGGAAACCAGAGGAGAACAATGGCAGTGCCAGCAGCAGAAGGTAA
Organism: Callospermophilus lateralis; assembly: GCF_048772815.1. NCBI lineage: Eukaryota > Metazoa > Chordata > Mammalia > Rodentia > Sciuridae > Callospermophilus > Callospermophilus lateralis. The sequence continues at coordinate 9,023,320 of NC_135320.1, forward strand.
CAGTGTGGCCAATGGTGAAGAGGTGTCTGTAATTGCAGCCTCTCCTTGGGTCGCTCTTATTCTTTCTTTCCTTCCCTCCCTCAGTCTCTCTCTGTTCAACCACAAGCACTAAAAACAACAACAGATGTAGAACTTTGAGAGAATTTACTAAAGGGGCTGATTCTCCCCATTATCCCATCCTGCTTTCTCACGGCTCCCACACCCTCAGATGGGTGTATCGAGAAGCAAGCTGACCCTGTATCTCAAGGTCCCCAGGAATGTCCTGCAGCTTGGCACACTGTGGCTCCAGGGTGGCCTCTGCACAGCACTGACATATCTGCATGGCTTCGGTTCTGCTCTGAGTGCCAGTGTTTATCCTTAGATAAAGCTGGAGGGTTGCCCTTTTCTTGCCTCTCAGAGGCACCCAAGTTCCTGCCTTTGTGTACTGAGACAGGGGGATGGGTGCCATCTGGGGTCAGAGTGCCCTTGCAGCTTGGGCTCTATCCTGAAGCAACTGTTTCCATATTTCAAAGGATGCTGCTGCAGTCTCTGGCTGGGCACAAATCACGAGCCACCACACAGCTTGTATATTCAAACAGCAATTCTTTATTCCCGATCTCACACCGGCCGTCTACAAACACGTTCTGGGGAAATCCACGTTCTCTGCCCAAATCCACTACTCCACTGGGCTTCTGTCTCCCAAATATACTGTCTGACCCCTAGAACTCAAGAGGAACTCAGGCAGCAAGATATGCTCTATTCCGAGCAGAAATAATCTTCCTAAACCATTATGCCCTAAACTCGGATTATCTTAAACCAGGAACACCCTAAACACGGATCTGCCCTGGTCCTTGAGCAAGGTCACTTTCCAGGCGTCCTTCCACAAAGCAGCATAGGGGTACGCTGGCAAGGAAATTGTCATAACTACTTGGCTAATGGCTCCCAGCATCTCCCCCCTTCTGATTAATTAAACAACAAGTAATGTGGCTTAAGGACCGTTCCTGGTAGGTTGTCCAATTCAACATATGGTTCTTACCCGTCATTGGAAAACTGACCTTTAGGCGTCAGCCTCCTGTCTTAGGTTGATACCACTGCAACTGGATCATACCCGTCACTGACTACGGGTCCAGCATACAGCCATACTTGTGGATAGGTCTATGCACCAGTGGGGGGGTGAGGTTCTTTGCCTCACCTCTGTTGGCCCCCAAATTTGGCCTTGATGCCAGTTGGGGAGTGAGGTTAATGTGGCTTAAGGACCGTGCCTGGTAGGTTGTCCAATTCAACATATGGTTCTTACCCGTCATCGGAAAACTGACCTTTAGGTGTCAGCCTTCTGTCTTAGGTGATACCACTGCAATTGGATCATACCCGTCACTGACTACTGGTCCAGCATACAGCCATTGGCTCCCAAATTTTAGACCATCACTAGCAGAGGGGAGGAGGATACAGAAATGCCACAACACCAAGCCAATTGACAGCTCCTTTGGAAAAATTGCATCACTGGTGACACCATCAGCAAAGATATGCCAGCACTACCACAATTAACATGGGGTGCGCTGGCAAGGAAATAAAAATTGCATCACTGGTGACACCATCAGCAAAGATATGCCAGCATTACCACAATTCGCTGCACCAAATGATAGTTACATAGTCCAGGCAAGTTCTGCAAGCAGTTCAAAGGGGAGGAATCTATCAATATGTTTGTCTCCTCCCAAAGCCCGTTTCCTTCATTGATGCATCAGTTTATATAGTTTACTGTGATAGCTAATATAGAAGCTGTAGTTTGGTTTTATCTCTGTCTTCACCAGCACTGGGATGAAGATAGGAATTCTGGCAATGATGCTAAAGAGACATTATCCTGAAAAGAATTATAAAATATAATGAAAAGAAAAGGTGAAAGTAAACAAACAAATCTGTTAACCTCCTTTAAAAACAATCCTTAACAGCTGTTTACCTAATTTAAGTTAAGCCATTTAAATCACGTGAATAAAAAATAAATAATTCGGATCCATTTTTTCATGAGCGCTCCTCATATATGATATATGGACATATGCACACATAGACATACAACACGAAACACAAGAGTACAACACATAAGACAATAATAAAGGCCTTGTAGCTTTATCTAGGTGAAATCTCCATTGCAATGTTTAAAAACTCCAGTCAAAAAATAAAACTGATCAGAAAAACATTAACCTAGGTTTGTTTGAGCTCAAAAAATAAAATAGAACCTTATGATGTGGGAAAAATGCAATAATAAAATAGATATTGAAAAAAACATCCTGGTTAATCACTGTCACAGATGTAAGAATGGCCAAACTGGAGTTCTGGATATCAGCTGTTATGGATTTGTGTCAAATTGTCTTCTTTTTGATCTATAGAAATTGCTTTAGTTAGTCTTTCTGGAATCCAAATCGGTTGCTGTTCTCCCTGTGGAAAAACACAAACACAACCCCGACTCCAGACAGTTACTGGGTCAGGACCTTTCCATTGTCATGTTAGAATATCTTTCCAAAGTACCTTAGGCTTATGTACATTTTTTGGATACATATGTCTTTCTGCAGCAGTAAGTCCTGATGAATCCAAATTTAAAAAGTTTAAAGTAAAAAGCGTTATTTTAAGTTTATCTTTGGGGGATATATACCCCTTTCCATTTCCCTCTTTTTGCTTTAATAAGTACGTTTTAATAGTTTGATGAGCTCTTTCAACTATGCCTTGTCCCTGTGGATTGTATGGGATTCCTGTTATATGAGAAATACCAAATGATGAGCAAAATTGTTTAAAAGAGGTAGAAGTATAACCAGGCCCATTATCAGTTTTTAACTGTTTAGGAACGCCCACAGTGGCAAAATTTTGTAAGCAATGAGCTATAACATCTTTAGATTTTCTCCGGCATGAAGGGAGCCCATCAAAAATCTGGAAGAAGTATCAACTGTAAAATGTAAATATTTTAATTTTCCAAATTCTGGCAAGTGTGTGACGTCCATCTGCCAAATATGGTTAGGTATCAGTCCTCTAGGATTGACTCCAAGATTAACTTGTGGTAAAAAGTTCACACAATTTTGACATTGTATGTCTGGCTTGTTCCTTAGTTATTTTAAAATGCTTTTGTAAAGTATTAGCATTAACATGAAATCTTTTATGAAAATTTGTAGCTTCTTCTAGTGTAGAGAAAATATGTATGTCATGTGTAGTTTTATCTGCTAAATCATTGCCCAAACTAAGGGCTCCAGGCAATCCTGTATGTGCCCTAATATGTCCTATAAAGAATGGATCTTTTCTGTCCCAGATTAGACTTTGTGTAGTGGAAAACAAAGAGAAAACAGTAGAAGAAGGGGAAATCCTACCAGCATCTTCAAGGGATACTATAGCATTAACTATATACTGACTATCAGAAAATAAATTAAATACAGAATCTTTAAACATCAAGAAGGCTTGTAAAACTGCATTAAGCTCTACCTTTTGAGCTGATTGTTTGGGTACTAAAAATGTAAAAGTTTGATCAGGGGTAACTACTGCTGCTGTACCATTATTTGACCCATCAGTGAATATATTTGGAGCATTCACGATAGGGGTTTTTCTTGTCACTTTTGGAAAAACTACAAAATGCTTAGACCAAAAAGACAACAAAGGATTAGATGGTAAGTGATTATCAAATGTAACATTTGATTTACACATGATTATTGCCCAAGTATTTAACTCATTAGCTAACTCATCAATTTGATCCATAGTATATGGAGTAATAATTTTATTGGGAGAAATTCCAAACACTCCCTTCGATGCTTTTATTCCTTTGAGTATTAATTGTCCTACAGCCTCAGGATACCTAGTAAGAATAGTGTTAGGAGAATAAGATAAATGTATCCACAATAATGGACCTTCTTGCCAAAATACTCCTGAAGGAATATTTTTTGTTGGTAGTACAATAAATAATAAAGGCAAACTTATATCAATTCTATTCAAATGTATATTTTCCATATATGTCTCAATAATTTTTAATGCCTTTCTTGCTTTAGGCGTTAACATTCGAGGTGAGTTTGGATCTGATGGACCTTTTATGATATCAAATAAAGGTCCCAACTCTCCTGTTGGTATGCCTAGATAAGGCCTTATCCAATTTATGTCTCCCAATAACTTTTGAAAGTCATTAAGTGATTTGAGTTGATCTACTCGTATTTGAATTTTTGGTGGATGGACCATGGTTGAGGATAATAGAACTCCTAAATAATTAATTGGAAAATTTAATTGTACTTTATCTATTGCTATCTCTAGATTATAATTTTTTAATAAGTTTGTAAGTGTGGCATAAAATTCCAGCAATATGTTTTTATCTTTATGTGCCAATAATACATCATCCATATAGTGAAATATTTGTAGTTCAGGATTTTGATTTCTAAGTGGCTGGATTACTTTGTTAACATATATTTGACACATAGTTGGACTGTTAGTCATCCCTTGAGGGAGTACTTTCCATTCATATCTCTGATCAGGACCTTCATGATTTAATGCAGGGATAGTAAATGCAAAACGTGGACTATCCTCGGGATGAATTGGAATTGAAAAAAAAACAATCTTTAATATCTATAGCTAAAACATGCCAGGTTTTTGGCAAAGCAGACAATTGAGGAATCCCTGATTGAGCAGGTCCTATAATAACCATCTCATTATTAATGGCTCTTAAATCTTGCAATAATCTCCATTTACCAGATTTCTTTTTGATGACAAAAATGGGAGTATTATGGGGAGATATGGAAGGTTGTATATGTCCTTCCAATAATTGTTGTTTGACCAGATCATGGGCTACTTGTATCTTTTCTTTAGTCAGGGGTCACTGAGGAACCCACACTGGTATTTCTGATTTCCAAGTAATTTTTGTTGTCTCAGTGGCCCTTTCTGAAAATCCAACCCATGTCTGTCTGTTCCTTGATCTATTTGAATTGGTGCTGCTATACCTTGTCCTTGCTTTCCTAATCTTTTTTCTTTCCTAAAACCTTGTCTAGCCCTAGTAGTGGGCGCATTAGGATTGATGTCATTTGTTAACGTCAAACCTAAATGATCTAGGACATCTCGTCCCCATAAATTTATAGGAAGATGATCCAATACATATGGCTGTATAGTTCCTTCACATCCTTCAGGATCCTTCCAATCTAATATCATAGCACTTCTATGGGGATTAGTCGCCACTCCTAGGCCTCGAAGCGTTTGAGTGGCTTGTTGTAATGGCCAATGTTTTGGCCATTCTTGACTAGATATGATGCTAAGGTCAACACCTGTGTCCAGTAGCCCATTAAAATCATGTCCTTGAATAGTTAGTTTTAGCATTGGGCGAGAATCTAAATTTAAAGACAACATAGCCCAATCTATACCTGTGGAGCAAAATTCCCTGGAACCTCTTTTTACACTATGACTAGGAAATTTATTATGTAGGCTGGGTATTATTAACAACTGTGCTATTCTATCTCCAGGTGAAATTACTGATATACCTCTTGGAGAACTAGCTATAATTTTTATTTCACCTACATAATTGGGATCAATTACCCCAGGACTTATCATAAGTCTTTTTAATGTAGATGAACTACGTCCCAATAATAAGCCTACTGTTCCTTGGGGAAGAGGTCCTTTTATTCCTGTGGGAATGATTTGAACTCCCATCTCTGGAGTTAGTACTGCTCTGGCAGAGGCGGAGATGTCCAACCCTGCGCTCCCTCGGGTTTGTCTGATGAGGGATTTAATGGACAATGTGTCCTGGGCACTACCCTGATGGTGTTGCTGGGTTCCTCCACTGCCCCGTATATTTGTGGTTGTGGGCCCCGGAGCATTGGGCCCCGCTGTCCGTTTTTTGGCAATGGAGCCTGATGCCTTTCTCCACGATATCGTGGGTAAATACTTGGTCCTTGTCTGTTTTTTAATAAGGGAGTACCCTCTATGGTGGTTTGAGAACGGCATTCATTAGCCCAATGTCTCCCTCTACGGCATCGTAGGCAAATACCCGGTATTCTATTTCTTTGATACCTAGTTTTGTTAAACCCTCCTTCTATGGGGCAACTCCTTTTAAAATGTCCTGTTTGATCACAATCATAGCATGTTTTTGGCCTGGCATCTAAAGCCTGTTGTACTGCAGCTGCCAAGACTTGCCCTTGTTCATTAATATCTCTACATAGTTTAATATATGTGTTTAAATCTTCATGTCTCCATGGTCTAATAACCTCTCTGCACCAACGATTTGCTTGGTCATAAGCCAGTTGTTTTATTAATGGCATTGCTTGTTCTGTATCCCCAAATATTTTGGCAGCCGTTTGAATTAGCCTATCTACAAAGTCAGCGTAAGGTTCATTAGCTTTCTGTATTACCTTAGATAGCTGACCTTGTAAATCTCCATGTCCTTGTAAAGTCTTCCATCCCCTAACTGCATCTGCAGCAATTTGTGCATATATAGCAGGATCATATTCAATTTGTTGCCGTTGACCCTCATAAGGTCCTTTTCCTAATAACATATCTAGATTTCTTTGAGGGTAACCGGCTGCTGCATTTCGCCTAGCTGTCTCCGCGCAAAATTCCTCATTGGCAACCTTCCATAACAAATATTGTCCTCCATTTAGCACAGATTTAAACATGCTAGCTCAATCTGCTGGCGTCATGTCCAAGTTAGTAATGGACTCGACCATGCTTACCGTGAAGGGAGCTTGGAAACCATAGGTTGTTACAGCCTCCTTTAACTGCTTCACTGTTTTAAAATCTAAAGCACGGTGAATTCGCTGCCCTCCTACCTGTTCAAGTACAGGGCATGCTAATCTTTGAGGTCCTGTCTCAGGATCCCATTTATCAACTACAGGGTTTGAGGGCCACTCAGCTGTCTCTATCGGTGGGGCTGTTGGTTGAATTACGCCCTCTTGTGATAAGATGGAGTTAGTAACAGCCTCCTGTTGTGGCCTTTTTTCTAATAACCCCTTTTCCTTTAAATTTTCTTCCTCTGTCTGACTAGCTCAAGAGACCTTCTCTTTTGCTTGATCTAAAATGTCTTTCTCCATGTTCTGAACCTCTAACAATTTACTTAACATCTTTTCAGTTTGTTTTAATCTACTATAAAGATAACACAAAACAAAACTGAAACTGAATGAAACAAAAACGGAATAAAAAATCGTTGTATCAATTTTCTCTTCCTCAGGGCCAACAAACTTCAAACTTTAGTCAACCATCTTTTCCAGGTTGCCTGAGAAATTTCTAGGGATAGGCAGCTTGAAACAAAAACAAAATAAATCAAAAGAAGAACACATTGTTTTTGAAATGGTCACCCATTCTCTCGCCTTCCCTCAGGGGCAAGCAATTTCACTTACCCCCAAGCTTCAGGCGTTCCCCGTACGGGCCACCAAATGCCGCAATCTCTGGCTGGGCACAAATCACGAGCCACCACACAGCTTGTATATTCAAACAGCAATTCTTTATTCCTGATCTCACACCGGCCGTCTACAAACACGTTCTGGGGAAATCCACATTTACTGCCCAAATCCATTAGTCCACTGTGCTTCTGTCTCCCAAATATACTGTCTGACCCCTAGAACTCAAGAGGAACTCAGGCAGCAGGATACGCCCTATTCCGAGCAGAAATAATCTTCCTAAACCATTACGCCCTAAACTCGGATTATCTTAAACCAGGAACACCCTAAACACGGATCCACCCTGGTCCTTGAGCAAGGTCACTTTCCAGGCGTCCTTCCACAAAGCAGCATAGGGGTACGCTGGCAAGGAAATTGTCATAACTACTTGGCTAATTGCTCCCAGAAGGATGCTGCCAGGCCAAATCACCTATGACTTGGGGCATGCAAGAGAACCCACTGGTGAGGGACAGTGCCAAAGTCATGGTCACTTGTCAGTTGTGCCCACCTGTATTACACTTTCCACCTGTGCAAGGCTCATTGACCTGCATGAAGCAATTTCTTCAGGGACATTTGACTCCCTGCTGGAACAGCATGGCCTTAGATGTGGCAGTTCCTCTTGGCAGGGGCATTAGGGTTCACAGAGGTGCTGAGCTTGATGCTTATGCCCAGACTTGGGGCAGAGGACCATAGGGTCAGGACACAGGATTTAGACAGCTTTGGGTGGCCTGCAGTGATGCCTGGGAAAGCACCCCTCAGAAGCGGCTCCTCCTTTTTCTGCCATCTCTAGTTGGGATGTGGGTATAAAGGTAAGTCATGTCAAGCAGAAGAAGAAGACTACAGGAATAGACTAGGTTCCAGAACCTGCCCTCCAAGGAAAAGGGCACTCCTTCACACTGCTCTCCAGGTCGCCCTCCACACTAACCAGTGAATTATGAATGAACTTAGTAGAAACTGATAAGGCCTGGCTGCAAACAGCCGCTGCATCCCAGAGTGGTTGCTAAGAACAAGAACAACTAGGAAAGCCCTGGGCTACAAGTTCTGCATCATCAGTGCTAATGAGACCAGTGGCTTTCCAGGAACAGACTCCAGATATGCCCACATCCCTGGGCACTTCTGTTATGGTCTCTCAAGGGACATCCAGGATCAGAGAACTTGCCACCCTTAACAGCCCTTATCCATGCTCAGTAGCCCATGAAGATGTTCAAACTACCAAATCCAGAGAGAGCTCTTTAATTCCAGCCAAACTCACTCCACTGTGCATACAAGGCTGTCCGTAGCACCCCAATTTTTATGACCCAGCCCATGGATTCAGCCCATATGGCTCTGCTGGGCACCTTTTCTCCCTTGGGGCTCTAAGTCACAGAGTTCTTTTCATCTTCCTGGATGTCCCTGTGGTATGTCATGTCCTACCTTCCATGGACCCTAGAATTTTGAAAACTAGCTGCCAGCATTCCAGAAGGCCTTCAACATCCCTGATTAGCAGGCCTGTTCCTTGTTCTAATCCGCACTTTTTCCTGTTCCTTTAGTGACATCAGATAGCCCCACGGTTGCTCCTAACTCAGACACCTCTGATTTCAAGGCCTCACGCCAGTGCTTGTAGCTGCATCTCTGCACTTAGTGCTCCAAGAAAGGGTGTTCATTATTGTGTCTCCTCCAGGGACTGTGACAAGCACATCTAGGCCATCTCAGATGCCCCTAGGGCCGTCATAGCTGTCTCAGGTGATAGGAAATTCCCTTTGTATGTGAACATCATGATTCCATTCCACCCAGCAAAAGGAGAGGCAGAAGACAAGGGCTACCATCATCAAGGGAAAGCAAAGTTTGTGCTCAAGCCCCACTTTCCTGGAGCAGTAAACCTGGGCCATGGGTTTACTACCATGGCCACCAAAGGGAGAGTGGTAGTAACTACCCACCCAAAGCTAGAGCCACACTGATGGGATGGGAAAATGAGTCTTCATCACGTGCCTGAGGACTTCCACCCATGTGTCCTGTACTGTCCTGGGGATGGTACTTCGAAACCCTGTGAATTCCTTATGAAGTATGTACTATACCTTTAAAAAATGTTGAGTTGCAATGGACCTTTATTTTATTTATTTATATGTAGTGCTGAGAATATAACTTAGTGCTTCACACTTGCTAGGCATGTGCACTGAGACTCAACCCAGTCCCTGTATTACACCTTTCACAAATTAAAAGCATTTGCTGATTTAAATGTGAACATTTAAGATGCAGAACTCATTTAGAAACTCTACATTGGCTTTGTTTGCAGAATATTTTTTTTCTCTAAATTGAAAATGGTCCTTTATTTAAATCTAAGAAACTCCAGTGTGACCAAGGCTTTTTTAGGGGATCTGCAAAAAAATGTTGTGATTTCCTGAAATTTGAAATGTTGAAATGAGTTCTGTGTATATTTCTTCATTTTTGACAAAAGGGTTCCCTTACTTAGATCACTTGAAATAGATAGAAGGGAAGAACAAAAAAATAATGGAAAGGGGCCCAGAAAAACCACAAACTGGAGAAGGTGGCTTTGCAGGTGTGTAGCTGTGACCTCAGCATGGTGCTATGTCCCCAGGAGCACTCTGCATCTGCAGGAATCTAGGGGCATTGTGGTGTTTCCTCATGATGGCACTTAAGAGAGGGTTTCCCTGGAGACCCACGAAGAGTGTTCTGCAGGGGGCCCTCTAAATATAGGTGGCAGAAGCTGAATACTGATGGCAACTGATTTACTTTGGGGAGGTTGTGAGAAGTGTTGCATATAGTTCATTGATCATTGCAAAGTCATTTCTCAGGATTTCTGAGAGTCAGGCACCCCCAAAATGGAACCTCAACTCTGTGCTTGTCTGCATGTCCTTAGAAATGAGAAGCTGCCTCTTGAATTTCCATTCCCTTGACCCAGAAAATGAAGACAATGAGCACCCTGAAGTGATAAGCTTTGGATGAGGATTAAATAAGTCCCTGCACTTGCAGGTAGCCTACAGAACACCTGGTAGAGACATGTGCAAGCACTCACACACTATTCTGGTGTGTCATTGCTGCTTATGATGAAAAGGTGCACATTTAATTGAATCAAATAATGGCTTTGCACTGCTACTCAGCCTGAACTTAATTCTGCTATTTGGTGACAATTAGATCTGGCTGTTAACCTACTTATGCAGGTCTAGAATTAGACTCTACCTTTGATCTAGGAAGAGCTATTTCCAGTTGCTCCAACAACCAACCTGGTGGTAAAAGAACACCTGTAGTCAAAGATTTGCCACAATCAGCCTCAAGGATCCCAGGAGCTAAAGGTATAAGTAGTGAAGAAAATCTCATTTTCCTCAAGTCCTCACTAATTACAGCATGTCATCACAGGCTGATGAGTATTTACCCAACAGAACAAAACAATGTGCTGATTCCCAATCCAGCCACAAGCTTAAATGCCATTTAAACAGGGCATGATATTTAAAATATTAATTTCATTATCTTCTAGCATCTTATAATTGTAAATCCAACATATTTCTCAGCATATATTTTCATGTGTAAAGAATCCATCACTGATATTCTTTTTTTTTTGTTAAAGAGAGAGGGAGACAGATAGAGGGAGAGAGAGAGAGAATTTTTTTAATATTTATTTTTTAGTTTTCGGCAGAGACAACATCTTCGTTTGTATGTGGTGCTGAGGATCGAACCCGGGCCGCACGCATGCCAGGCGAGCGTGCTACCGCTTGAGCCACATCCCCAGCCCATCATCACTGATATTCTTCATGGCACAAATGACTGTTGGTTTGACTTCTGACCTGAGCTGATATCTAGCTACTGGGAAAAAGATGATATGTTTTATGCATTAAATCCTCCCAATGAAGGAGAAAGAATGGAAGGGCAGCCAGGCAGGAGGAGTGGCACATGCCTCACCTGGGAGGTATGCTCTGCCTCAGAGAGGTTCAGTGATGCTTGCCCTTTCTGTTGCCAAGTCAGCCAACAGACTGAAAGTCACTTCAGAACTCCTCAAAGTCCTCCATCATGGGGGCGGGTGGTCTGGAGGTCACTATCCAGCTGCAAGGTACTGAGACTTCAATGTGTATATTAGTTCTCAAGGGAATTGTTCTCCAGAGAGTCTTGATATACACTTTTGTCAATTAATACTCATACACACATCCATAAAATAATTATTCTAGTAGCTGTCATTTCCACCTGCCCAAAACTCCAGTTTACACCCTCACCATAAATACCACAGGATTGTAACCCTAGAGCCGCTCAGCTTCATAAAAGAGATGATTGACCCTGAGCTGAAGTTTCAGGCACTAAAAGGAAGGGACACCCATGGTGCGCAGGCATACTCAGAATGGCCAGTGTCACCTGCAGACATTCCAGCATGGTCCAAGCCACTATGGTTGCCATGGCTGATGAGGAGCCCTTGCCTGGAGTTTCTGGCCTCCACAGTCATGACTGCCCCTCCTTGGTCAGCTTGCTATGTATTTTCAGGGCCTTTGCCATTCCTTTTCACTCTCTCTAGAATCTTCCCTTTCCCCTCTCTAGAACCTTCTTTCCCCACTTACCCCATGGACTACCCACTCCCGCCTTCTGGATCCTGCTTGTACATTAACTTCTCAACATTCTGGAGGTTTACCCATCCCAATCCTGTCTCCACAAGCCACTCTCTGTATCCCCACACTTTGTCCCTTGCCTTTTACCCCTCTGGACCTACCCTATATTTACATTTGTCTCTCTCTCCTTTCAAAATTATAAGCTCCATTTACATTCTATCTCCAATGTCTAGAACAGAGATGTTCAATAAATGTTTGTTCAGACAAATCCTGAATAAACATCTACCACATGAACTCAGCATACACCATCCAATGACACAGACACTTCCTCCACCCAAACCTATTATCAGGTACAAATTGTTAAGGGTGCTTAAGGTCAGAGATCACCAGCAATTTCTGGCAATTCAGAACCCAAAGAGTGCCAAACAAAACCAAGAGTATGGGAGCTAAGCCTGTTTCTCATATTCTGCACCTGTGCTCCAGGGCAGCAAGGTCGGGGCCTCTGCAGAGGCGGCATATGTCTGTGGCTCCTCTGCTTCTTCACATAGACTCTTCCTGCAGCAGCCCAACAGCTGACCTGCTGGCACAGGCCACAGGAACCCTCCCTTAAAGCCTTTCTTCTGACTGTTTAGTGTTCTTGGAGGCAGGCAAGGAGAGCCAGTTCTCCAAATACAGGAATCCAGTCCAGTTCAGGGAGAGAAATGAGAAGGGATTTCCAGTGGTATCTGGTTTTGAAGATAATCATTTTTCTTGGCTGAGTGCCATTTATAGTGGACAGATAGATCTTAAGGACATAGCTATGAGAACTTTTAAAAAGCCTTCACAAACACAATAAGTTCTGGGTCAAAATAAAAGACACCTTTCCTAGTCAGCTCAGGCCCTGGTGGAAGTAAGCATGCTCACTTTCGATTCTTGGAGACTGGTTTGCCCAATGCTGCCTAGCAAGCCATGAAATCATCCAGGGACACTCTTCCATGTTCACCCTCCTGCTGTTCACCAAGCTGCATGGGCCAGGAGTCTGTTCCTTCTTCATTGTGAAGAGCATCTGGCACTTGAGGACTGGTTGTGTTCATTCTCCTAATGGCAACTGGGTGGCTTCCTCCCTTTTGTCCACTGTGATTAAAGCTTCTAGGAACACTGGTGTTCACATGTCCATCATGGAATTATTCCTCTGGCTGAATTCCAAAGGGTGTGGTTCTAGGAAACAGAAAGTGACAAAACCTGGTCCAGATGGCAAGAGTACTGTGCAGTCCTCCAACAGTGTCTATGTGTCATCTCTCCATGCTTTTTCCAGTGTTGGTGTTATGCACAATAGACGGGGCGCAGCATGACTTCACCAGGGCTTTCATTTCCATTCCTCAATGACAAAGGAAGCAAGAAACTTTTACTTGCTTTAGACAAAGCTCTTTGAGAACTTTTTATTCAAATTTTTTTGTCACTTTTCAATGTGCTGCTTGTCTTTTTATTGAAATGCAATAGATTTTAATTCTAGATTAAAGTCTTGAAGTAAGAATGTTTTCTCCCCTTCTATAGATTGCCCATGTTTTTTTAAAAAGATGTTTGAAATTTTATATAGATTTTTAATTTTTGTGAAGTCTAATTTGCATTTTTTAATTTTACTTGACTTTTTCTTAAGATTTTTTTTTCTTGTCTCATGATTAAAAAGTATGCATTCTCTTATGTTGTCTTCAAAAGGTTGCAAAACTCATTTTTCTATTTAAGTCTGTGATTTATTTTATTGTGATTTTTTATATAGTGTGATTTAAGGGTGAAATTTTATTATTTCTCCACCTGTATATCAACTTTTTATAACATGATTTTATAAAAAAGCTTCTGTTACACCCATGGAATTTCCTGGACTCTTGTATTACAAAATCAAACAGTTATAAAAGAGTGAATCTGTTTCAAGACACTTCCCTGTTCTAATGGCTGGCAAATATTTACATTCTTATATTTATTCTTTAGTATTTTTTGTTTTTAAATAATATAGTAAACCATACTCATTAAATTTCTTTTCCAAATTTTAATTTCTAGAGTATAGAAATTGCTTCATTATGCATTAGCCTTTTATCTCATTGCTTATATTTTATGGTCTGGTTCATATATTAGCATTAAGACTGGCTTCCTAACTGTAGCAAACTGTTTTCTCCTCCTCTAAATTTTGACAGCATGTCTTTAAGGATAATAATTGGTTTTTTTTTTCATTTTTAAGTGCTGGAAATAAACATTATGTCCTTCTGTGTGCTAGGCAAGCATTTTACTATTAAGCAACACTCCCAACCCTAAAAACATATTTTATTTCCTTATGTGTTTGAGAGAATTTATGAGTGGAGCCCCAAGCACTTAAGTTTCTTTGTGGAGAATGTTTTAATTTATTTAACTGATTTGGTCCTTGAAGACCTTCATTCCTTCTTCTCTCCATTTTGATAAGCTGAACCTTTTAAGGAATATGTCCATTTTATCTGAATTGCAGATTTTATTGACAAAGTTATTCACAGCATTTTCTTATTAATGCTTCCAGAGCTGTAGCAATTTCTTTTTGTGATTCTATTGGTTATGTGCATTTTATTTCTAACTCTTACTAGGGATTTGTTGATTTCATGAGTATTTTTGTAGAACCAACTTTTGGCCACAGAGATTTTCCACTATTGTTTCCTATTTCATGTATTCACACTCACTATCAATGCGTTATTTTCACCCGCTTAAATACTAATTTGCCCTCCTTCTACATACTCTTTATATAATGGCTTAGATCAATGACTTAAAAACCATGTTTCTAAGAAAGGCCCAATAATAAATATTTTAGGCTTTATGGACTACACAATCTCTATGGGAATGATGCAACTCTTCCATTGTGTGCAAAAAAAGCCATAGGAATTACATAATGTGTGACCGTGGCTCTATGACGATAATTTTTTTTTTTTTTGGCAAAAACAGGCATCAGGCAGGTTTTGTCTTGTGAGCTATAGTTTGCTGATTCCTATATAGAGTATCAGCTTTAATATGCTCTTCATTTATGATAAATGAAAATTTGCCATGAATATTTAGCCATCTTACACAGTTTGATATGTTCTGATTCTTTCTATAATTCAGTTCAAAGAGTTTTCTAAAGGTCCTTGTGATTTTTCTCTTTCAAGGGTTCCAAGGATTTTTTCATATTACTTCCTAATATTTGTAATGTTTTCATAGTATTCTTATTCAATTTTTGTTGTTTCTGTTTTTATTGAACCCTGGGTTACTTAGTGACTTAACCACATCCCCAGCCTTTCTTACTTTTTATTTTGAGGAAAGATCTCTCTAAGTTGCTTAAGGACTCACTAGATTGCTCAGGCTGGCTTTGAATTGGTGATCCTCCTGAGAATGAATGTCACGTCCTCCTGTATTCTAGGCAAGAATTTACTATTAAGCAACAATCTCAATCTCAGCCTCCCAAGTCACTGAATTACATTAACTGCTTGAGAGTTTATGGCAAAACTAATCCCCTCAGAACAAGTGCTGAATGTCTTCTTTGATATAAAGAGGCTGATTTATATTGGGGCAGGGAGGGGGGATCATGGGAGAAATAGATAAACTCTAGATAAGGCAGAGGGGTGGGAGGGGAAGTGAAGGGGCATGGGGATAGAAATGATGGTTGAATATGTTGAACATCATTTTTCAAAGTATATGTATGAAGACACAAATTGATGTGAATATACTTTGTATACTATCAGAGATATAAAAAATGTGCTCTATATATGTAATAAACATTATAATGTATTCCATTTTCACATATAAATAAAAAATAATAATAATTATGAAAAAAAGAAATTTCAAGACGCGGATGAATAATTTACTGAGACTCTGTTCAATATAATATTAAGACTGGTGTCTAGTTTAAATAAAAGAGCACCCTTTATTTCAATCATAAAAACTACACAGCAATGTGGAACTTACTTCTTTCAAAGTTCCACAAAACAAAATTTTACCAAATGAATAAATTGGGCATTAAAATAATCACTCAATGAAGTCGTACCATTAAAGGTTATGATAAATTACCTGACCCATGACTAAATACACTTAACAAGAAATTGACAGGTAAGATAAATTACCTGACACATGACAAAATACATTTAATCAGAAAAGACAAGGACACTAAGAGAAGAACAGCCAAGTGACTTGAATAGCCTCTTTACAGGTTATATCTAAGTGCTCAGTACTCATAGAAATATGAGAAATTAGAAAGCATCTTGAGAAATTAGAAAAAGACTAAGTAAAATAAAACCAAATGCATACAATTAAACAGTATACATGAAGATGTGGAGTGGAAAGTTCTTATAAACTACAGATAAAGTATAAGTTGCTTTTTTTGTAAAAATTGTGTGCTTATTGAAAAACATGATTCTTCACCACCAGTAGCATTAAAATATAGAAATTATTGCCCTTATAAACCATAATAACTTATGAATGTAGAGCTGAATGTTCCATACAGTTAAAATCTATAGGGTGGAGGAAAAGAAAATGTGTACATTGTAAGAGGATACAAATAATAAAGTGTGAGTAAAATGATTTCTAAGGTTGAGACACATTTTGGCCACACTACATTCAGCCTAACCAATAGTACAAAACATCACATCAGCATTATATAAATGTCACATTTGTATACTACTTCACACATTGCATATATGTTTTAAAAGAATGTATGTAAAATTTATGGGAAAATAAAAAAACTAGGACAAAGACATAAAACGTCCAATTACACAAATGTGTTTATATACTGCTCATCATTAGAAAGACAACAATTTTTCCTTAATGTAATATTGAATATTTTTCATCAGAATTTTAGCATGTGAAGCTGGGTTTGTTGCTCAGCAGTAGAGTGCTCACCTAGCACATGTCATACACTGAGTTCAATTATCAGAACCACATAAAAATAAGTAAATAAAATAAAGGTATAAGTACAACAAAGAAAAAAATTAACAAAGAAATTTTAGCCTTTTTCCTTTTGAAAGAAAAGAGACTAAAGAGAAAAAATACTTTGGAGTAAAAGTATATATAAAAAACCCCCAAAATCTCTGCTTCAGGGAAGCAAATGAACTAATAGTATCATTAAGTGACAGTGATGTATATTATAAAACTATAATATAATAATAAAGAGCAAGGAGTCATAGTATGAACCAAAAACAACGATTAATTTATATACCTATTTTTTTGTATTGATAAGAGTAGAAGAATGTTCTAAGCTTATCTATATCCAAAATAACACTAGAAGTAAGTGGATAATACAAAATGATCTAAAATTAGATATTTGGGCTGGGGTCACAGTTTGCTGAAAGTTTGATACTGGGTTTAAACTCATCTCAAAAAGCATATGTTCAGTTGAGGTGAAGTTAGAATTCATATCAGAAAATTTGAAGTTTTCATGAAATGGATATATATATATATATATATATATATATATATATATATATATACACAGAAAAAACAAAATCTGAATAGTACAAAGTGGAAAAATGGATATATTACTGAAATTGAATGCATTTTTAAAGACTTTCCCACAAAGAAATCAGGTGTAGATACTGTCTTTAGTGACCCATTTCAAACATAGAAGGAGATAAGTAATGCCAAACACAGAATAGTTGTGATTATTTTAAACATAAATGCAGTAATCTTTTCTTTGAGAATGCACTGCCTACATCCATTTATGGGACCAATATAATAACCCTGACAAAATAAAACAAAACAAAGATCTGAAAGAAACAACAAATAAGTGGACATGGGTAGACAGTAAAGGCTAACCTGAGACTTGAGTATAAATCCAAAAATTCCAAATACAATATTTTTAAACAAAATCTGGAAATGAATAAAAGGTATACACACCCACCCACACACACACACACACACACACACACACACACATACACACATACACACACATATTCCAATCTAATATGGTTTTTCCAGAAAAAAGTTTGCTTCAAAATTAAAAAGTAAATAAAAGTGAAGTAATAAAATAAAGATGAATATTAAATATTCTAAATGTCTGTTTAGAGATACAAGAAAAATAATAAATTTCACTTCTAATCATAATTAAATGTCAGAACGTGCTGAGAATCTGTAGTTCCTGGTACAGCAGAGATGCATAAAGAAAGACACACACACACGTATGCATCCAGTAGAGAATAAGCAGCAGCTTTATTTTTTCCCTCCTTTTATTCAGCAAAAATAAAACATCTTTCTGGCAGCCTAATTTCATCAAGCATGGATAAACATTCTCAGAGTGACTTTGTTCATGGTCACAGTGCTCCATATTTCTTATTATCTGAGTTGTAGTTAGTTAATTTCTGGGCAATCACATATCTGTATCTATATAGATTTTAAACTTGACAGAACATTCTTTTCTCCTATCTTCTCAAGACTACAATAAGAACACAGCTCAAAGAGTTCACAGTTTCTCACAGAACCCCTTTGTTTTGCTAAGCACAGCAAAACTTAACTGTTTGTGGGCGAGAGCACACAATTAAAGAACTAACTATTCAGGATTCAGAGAAAAGTGCTTCATCTGTTTAAGGATATCTGGAAATTGTCAAAAGCAAATATTTTGCTTGAGGGAGATATCCAGAGACAAGTATATCCACTACCAAATGTTCATCAAACTGCAAATTCCATACAGTGCAATGAGGCAAAGAAAACAAACTAATTAAAATTTTAAAATTTTCAAAGAATAATTTCAATATTAGTAGATGACCTAATTTTTATGTAAAAATTTTGAATGTACAGCTAAATTGTAAGGATAAATAAGTGTTTTTTTACTGTTTTCTGAATTTGCATTAAATATAATTATTTTTATTTTGTGTTCATAGATAATTTTAATAAATACAGATACCACAAAATTCCTACTATTAAATTGAAAAGAATATGTAATACTCTACACAGAAACTCTGAACCATTTTTCAAAGAAATATTTTAAAAGTTTAAGTAAATATGGTCAGATCTTTGCTCATGTATTAGAAGACTCAATATTGCAAAGCTGTCCATTTTCAATAAGGTTGCATATGGATTCATTTTAGTAGTAAACAAAAATCTCCAGAGTGTGTGTGTGTTGTGTGTATACGTGTGCATGTGGTCTGTATGTGTTTGTGTGTGTGTGTGTGTATATACATATATATTTATAAATAAATTGGCAAGATGTTTTTAAAATTTTAGTATCGGCATGTGTGAAGGAGGACGAAATATTTTTGAGATTTGCATCATTAGATACCAAAAGTTATTATAAACACTTTATATGCTACAGTAATCAAGGAAGCTTTTTTATAATATAAGAATATGCATAGAATATTAGAACTAATTAATCCTGAAACACAGTCATATATACATGGAAATTGTATTTGAAAAAACTTCACTACAAATTGACTTTATGTTACACCATGTGTGGAACTTAAATATATATATATATATATATATATATATATATATATATATATATATATATACAATCTGATAAAATATGACTACTATTATATATCATACACAAAAAAGATAAATGCAAAAAATATATAAATATTTTTGGAGTTAGTAAAGAAGAAATCTCTTAATGAATTTGTCATCTGGGTACCTTACTTTCTTAGAGTGTTCTATTTTAAAATCAAGAAGATGACTTCCACAAATTAGATTACATTAAAATTAAAGTATTTATTCATTAAACTCTTTTTAAAAAATTATTCTTAAGACATTTTATTTTAAACCATTTTTTGTAATAGTTTCTTTACATAAGGTTTTTTTTTTTTGTATATGTGTTGTTATTTCACATAACAATCAATCCATTAAGCAGGGAATATGTTTCACAAATTTGTCACTTTATCTCTCTCTCTCTCTCTCTCTCTCTCTCTCTCTCTCTCTCTCTCTTCCTTCCTAGGTGAACATATCTGAAGGATCAAAAAATAAATATGTAATTAGAATTCTAATGTAACATATTGAGTGAAAACTTAGAATTAAGTAAATTTCTTTCTTTCTTTTTTTCTTTCTTTCTTTATTTTTCTGTGTTTCTTCCTTTCTTTTTTAATAAATGCTTACACTGAGAAGAAGTTAATTGTTTTAATGGAGAGATTTTTGTGTTGTTTCTGTAAAGTACCAGGCAGTAAATATTTTAATCTTTGTGGAGGCATGGTTGGTAAATCTCTCTCACATTATGTGATTCTACCATTGTAGCATTAAATAAACCATAGAGAGTATGTAAATGAATCTAGATTATCAATATTTTTTCCTAGGGCCAGTTCTTTGGTGTTTGATTTAAAAAGTCAACACTGAATCTACTACATTATCATCTGGGAGATTTACAATTTTGTGTTTAAGAGGACAAAATGCAAAAACAGAGAAGGCATATGATAATTGGCTAATTTCTTGAAAATTTAAAGAATTCTCACAAATAAATAAAACAATAAGAAAATGGGTAATAGATATGAAAAAATTCTTCATGAAGCAATTTATTGAAATGTCCAATAAAAATCTGGAAAAGTACATTTGTAATAATGGGACAGTTTCTTAAAATCACAGTATGCCATAAATACCTATCAAAATGGCAAAATTAAACATTTCAACAGTACCCTGTCATATTAACAGTATGAAGACCCACGCATGATGATACACACCTGCAATCCCAGTGGCTTGGAAGACTGAGGCAGAAAGATCACAAGTTCAAAGCCAGCCTCGGCAACTCAATGAGGCCCTCAGCAACTTAGCAAAACGCTATCTGAAAACAAATAAACAAATAAAAAAGGGCTGGGATGTAGCTCACTGGTTAAGTGACCCTGGGTTCACTTATGAAGAAATGGTAATTCCTATTATAGGCTACTTCTACTCTTATTTATACAATGAATAAATCCATATTTCTCTATACAAGAAGACAAATAATTATATTCATCTCTCCATTATACTTAATAGTCCAGTATTAATTTGGTAGGACTGTGATAACAAGTATCAGAAAGAAATTTAGAGTATAACCATTCTGGATGCTGGATTTCCAAGATGAAGGTGCTGGAGTATTTCTTCATTTTTCAGAGATGCAAGAGAGGATCTGTCCCACAGCCTCTTAACTAGCTTCTGATGGTTTCCTGGAAGTCTTTAAAGTTGTTCTGCATAGAGAAACATCAGCCCTTACTGCCTTCATCCTTCCATGTCTGTTTCCAAATTTCCACTTTTTTTATAAAGACAGTGATATTGGATTAGCATCCTTAGCATCAACTTCAATGACCCATTTTAACTTGATTAACTCTGTAAAGGTCTTTTCTCCAAATAAGGTCAAGTTCTGAGGTACTGGGGTTGGAATGTGAATATATGAATTAGGGGAGACACAGTTCAACCCATAGTCAATGCAAAACTAGAAACATTCCAGATACCTAATGATAAATAATTGCAGCATATCACAGAGTGGAACACAAAACAATAGTTAAAACAGATTAAGTAATACTACTATGTGAAAAACGGCATGTCACAATTGGTTAGAAATAGACACAAAACTACTTAAAAGTTTCTAAAATATAATAGAATGCTAAAGTACAGCCATGAAATGAAATCAAAGACTTTGGGAGGTTGCCAGAGATAGTGATTGATAACGGCAGAAGGCAGCTTCTGAGACAGTTACTAATCTATTTATTTTCCTTTAAAAAAAATCAAACTCTTTTCAAAAGAAGTTCAGGAACACATTTAAGGACTGCCACTTGGATGCTAAGTTTTGTTTCAGCAAAACATTTTTAGATGATACATAAAATCATAAAAATTTTACATGTGTATGAAGTACCATGTGGTGTTGTGAACATGTATACAGTGTGTAGTGCTTATATCAAGACAAGCTTATCTGTTTCCTCAAACACAAAGCATTTTTTATGGTGAAACATTCAACTCTTATCTCCTAGCTTCCCTAAGTATATAGTACATGATTGTTACCTCTAGTCCCCTTGCTGTGCAACAGTGCTCTGTAACTACTGGCTCCTATCTGACTGTAACTAGATCCACATTGATTCACATCTCCTCATCCCTCCTTCTCAAATGCTCTCCCCAGCCTCTGGTAACTGCCATTCTTCTCCTAACTTCAATGAGATGAGATCAATTATTTTTTTTTTTATTTTTTTATTATTTTTTTTATTGGTTATTCAAAACATTACAAAGATTTCAGAATCACATCGGTTACACATCCACATTTTTACATAATACCATAATAGTAACTGTTGTATTCTGCTACCTTTCCTATCCTCTACTATCCCCCCTCCCCTCCCCTTCCATCTTCTCTCTCTACCCCATCTACTGTAATTCATTTCTCTCCTTATTTTTTTTCCCATTCCCCTCACAAACTCTTATATGTAATTTTGTATAACAATGAGGGTTTCCTTCCATTTCCAAGCAATTTCCCTTTTCTTTCCCTTTCCCTCCCACTTCATGACTCTGCTTAATGTTAATCTTTTCCTCCTGCTCTTCCTCCCTGCTCTGTTCTTGGTTGCTCTCATTATATCAAAGAAGACATTTGGCATTTGTTTTTTAGGGATTGGCTAGCTTCACTTAGCATAATCTGCTCTAGTGTCATCCATTTCCCTGCAAATTCCATGATTTTGTCATTTCTTAGTGCTGCGTAGTACTCCATTGTGTATAAATGCCACATTTTTTTTATCCATTCATCTATTGAGGGGCATCGGGGTTGGTTCCACAGTCTAGCTATTGTGAATTGTGCTGCTATGAACATCGATGTGGCAGTATCCCTGTAGTACGCTCTTTTGAGGTCTTCAGGGAATAGTCCGAGAAGGGCAATAGCTGGATCAAATGGTGGTTCCATTCCCAGCTTTCCCAGGAATCTCCATACTGCTTTCCATATTGGCCTCACCATTTTGCAGTCCCACCAGCAATGTATAAGAGTTCCCTTTTCCCCACATCCTCGCCAGCACTTGTTATTGTTCGACTTCATAATGGCTGCCAATCTTACTGGAGTGAGATGGTATCTTAGGGTGGTTTTGATTTGCAATTCTCTGACTGCTAGAGATGGTGAGCATTTTTTCATGTACTTGTTGATTGATTGTATGTCCTCCTCTGAGAAGTGTCTGTTCAGGTCTTTGGCCCATTTGTTGATTGGGTTATTTGTTTTCTTATTGTTTAATTTTTTGAGTTCTTTGTATACTCTGGATATTAGGGCTCTATCTGAAGTGTGAGGAGTAAAAATTTGTTCCCATGATGTAGGCTCCCTATTTACCTCTCTTATTGTTTCTCTTGCTGAGAAAAAACTTTTTTAGTTTAAGTAAGTCCCATTTGTTGATTCTTGTTTTTAACTCTTGTGCTATGGGTGTCCTATTAAGGAATTTGGAGCCCGACCCCACAATATGTAGATCGGAGCCAACCTTTTCATCTATCAGACGCATAGTCTCTGATTTGATATCAAGGTCCTTGATCCATTTTGAGTTAACTTTTGTGCATGGCGAGAGGAGGGGATTCAGTTTCATTTTATTGCATATGGATTTCCAGTTTTCCCAGCACCATTTGTTGAAGATGCTATCCTTCCTCCATTGCATGCTTTTAGCCCCTTTATCGAATATAAGATAGTTGTAATTTTGTGGATTGGTTTCTGTGTCCTCTATTCTGTACCATTGGTCCACCCGCCTGTTTTGGTACCAGTACCATGCTGTTTTTGTTACTATTGCTCTGTAGTACAGTTTGAAATCTGGTATCGCTACACCTCCTGATTCACACTTCCTGCTTAGAATTGCTTTTGCTATTCTGGGTCTTTTATTTTTCCATATGAATTTCATGATTGCTTTATCTATTTCTACAAGAAATGCCGTTGGGATTTTGATTGGCATTGCATTGAACCTATAGAGAACTTTTGGTAATATTGCCATTTTGATGATGTTAGTTCTGCCTATCCATGAACAGGGTACATTTTTCCATCTTCTGAGATCTTCTATTTCTCTCTTTAGGGTTCTGTAGTTTTCATTGTATAAATCTTTCACCTCTTTTGTTAGGTTGATTCCCAAGTATTTTATTTTTTTTGAGGATATTGTGAATGGGGTAGATGTCCTCATTTCCAGTTCAGAAGGTTTGTCGCTGATATACAGGAATGCCTTTGATTTATGCGTGTTGATTTTATATCCAGCCACTTTGCTGAATTCATTTATTAGCTCTAGTAGTTTCTTTGTAGACCCTTTTGTGTCTTCTAGGTATAGGATCATATCATCCGCAAATAGTGATAATTTAAGTTCTTCTTTTCCTATTTTTATGCCTTTAATTTCTTTCGTCTGTCTAATTGCTCTGGCCAGTGTTTCGAGAACTATATTGAATAGAAGTGGTGAGAGAGGGCATCCCTGTCTTGTTCCAGATTTTAGAGGGAATGCCTTCAGTTTTTTTCCATTTAGAATGATGCTAGCCTGAGGCTTAGCATATATAGTTTTTATAATTTTGAGGTAAGTTCCTGTTATCCCTAGTTTTACTAATGTTTTGAACATAAAGGGATGCTGTACTTTGTCGAATGCTTTTTCTGCGTCCACCGAGATGATCATATGGTTCTTATCTTTAAGTGTATTGATGTGGTGAATAACGTTTATTGATTTCCGTATATTGAACCAGCCTTGCATCCCAGGGATGAATCCTACTTGATCATGGTGCACAATCTTCTTGATATGTTTTTGTATACGATTTGGCAGAATTTTATTGAGGATTTTTGCATCTAAATTCATTAGGGATATTGGTCTGTAGTTTTCTTTCTTTGAGGTGTCCTTCTCTGGTTTGGGAATCAGGGTGATATTGGCCTCATAGAATGAATTTGGGAGTTCTCACTCTTTTTCTATCTCCTGAAATAGATTATGGAGTATTGGTATTAGTTCCTCTTTAAATGTTTTGTAAAACTCTGCTGTATATCCATCCGGTCCTGGGCTTTTCTTGGTTGGTAGTCTTTTGATGGCTTCTTCTATTTCCTCCCTTGATATTGATCTGTTTAGGTTGTTTATATCTTCCTGATTCAATCTGGGTAGTTCATATGTCTCAAGGAATTTATCTATGCCTTCACTATCTTCTATTTTATTAGAGTATAGGGTTTCAAAATAATTTCTAATTATCGTCTGTATTTCTGAATTGTCTGTTGTGATGTTGCCTTTTTCATCCTGTAAGCTAGTAATTTGGGTTCTCTCTCTTCTTCTCTTTGTTAGTGTGGCTAGTGGTCTATCAATCATATTTATTTTTTCAAAGAACCAACTTTTAGTTTTGTCAATTTTTTCAATTGTTTCTTTTGTTTCAATTTCATTGATTTCAGCTCTAATTTTAATTATTTCTTGCCTTCTACTGTATTTGCTGCTGATTTGTTCTTCTTTTTCTAAGGCTTTGAGGTGTAGTATGAGGTCATTTATTTGTTGGCTTTTCCTTCTTTTAAGGAATGAACTCCATGAAATGAATTTTCCTCTTAGTACTGCTTTCATAGTGTCCCAAAGATTTCGATATGTTGTTTCTGAGTTTTCATTTACCTCTAAGAATTTTTTAATTTCCTCTTTGATGTCTTCTGTAACCCTTTGTTCATTCAGTAGCATATTGTTTAATCTCCATGTGATGTAGGGTTTTTCCTTTCTCATTTTATTATTGATTTCCAATTTCATTCCATTATGATCAGATAAAATGCATGGTAGTATCTCAACTCCTTTGTAATTGCTAAGCTTTGCCCTGTGACATAATATATGGTCTATTTTTGAGAAGGATCCATGTGCTGCTGAGAAGAAAGTGTATCCGCTTGATGTTGGGTGGTATATTCTGTATATATCAATTAAGTCTAAGTTATTTATTGTATTCTTGAGCTCTATGGTTTCTTTATTCAATTTTTGTTTGGAAGATCTGTCCATTGGTGAGAGAGGTGTATTAAAATCTCCCATGATTATTGTGTTGTGGTCTATTAGACTCTTGAACTTGAGAAGAGTTTGTTTGATGAACGTAGCTGCACAATTGTTTGGGGCATATATATTAATGATCGTCAAGTCTTGTTTGTGTATGGTTCCCTTGAGCAGTATGTATTGTCCTTGTTTATCCCTTTTGATTAACTTTGGCTTGAAGTCTATTTTATTTGATACAATTATGGACACCCCTGCTTGCTTCCGGGGTCTGTATGAGTGATATGATTTTTCCCAACCTTTCACCTTCAGTCTGTGTATGTCTTTTCCTATCAGATGAGTCTCCTGTAGGCAGCATATTGTTGGATCTTTTTTTTAATCCATTCTACTAGCCTATGTCTTTTGATTGGTGCATTTAAGCCATTAACATTTAGGGTTACTATTGAGATATGGTTTGTATTTCCAGCCATATTTGGTTATGTATGATACTTAACATGATTAGTTTTTCCTCTATGCTTAGTTTTTCCTTTATTGTACTACCTCCCGTTGTTGGTTTTCATTGTTATTTTTCATTTCCTCTTCCTGTAATGTTTTGCCAAGGATGTTTTGAAGAGCTGGTTTTCTAGCTGCAAATTCTTTTAACTTTTGCTTATCGTGGAAGATTTTTATTTCATCTTCAATCCTGAAGCTTAATTTCGCTGGATACATGATTCTTGGTTGGAACCCTTTTTCTTTCAGCGTTTGAAATATGTTGTTCCAGGATCTTCTAGCTTTCAGAGTCTGTGTTGAAAGATCAGCAGTTATCCTGATTGGTTTACCCTTAAATGTAATCTGCTTCCTCTCTCTTGTGGCTTTTAAGATTCTCTCCTTATTCTGTATGTTGGGCATCTTCATTATTATATGTCTTGGTGTGGATCTCTTATGATTTTGTATATTCGGTGTCCTGTAGGCTTGTAGTATTTGGATTTCTTTTTCATTCTTTAAGTCTGGGAAGTTTTCTAGTATTATTTCATTGAATAGATTACTCATTCCCTTGGTTTGGACCTCTGTACCCTCTTGTATCCCAATAACTCTTAGGTTTGGTTTCTTGATGTTATCCCATAATTCTTGGATGTTCTGCTCATGATTTCTTAACTTTCTCGCTGAGCTGTCTATGTTCTTTTCAAGTTGAAAAACTTTGTCTTCGTTGTCTGAAGTTCTATCTTCCAAGTGTTCTACTCTGCTGGTAATACTCTCATTTGAGTTTTTAATTTGGTTTATTGTTTCCTGCATTTCCAGGATTTCTGTTTGTTTGTTTTTTATAGCCTCTATCTCCAAATAGAGTTGATCTTTTGCTTCTTGGATTTGTTTATGTAATTCATTGTCAAAGTGATTTTTCATTGTCTGAATTTGATGAATAATGTCTTCCTTGAGACTCCAGATCATCTGAAGCATGTATATCCTGAACTCTTTGTCTGACATTCCATCAGCTGCAGATATTACTTCATCTAATGTTGAATTGACCTGTATTGTTTGTGGTCCTTTCTTTCCTTGTCTTTTCATACTGCTCATGATTCTTTCTAGCTTTGTGAAACTGTTGAGCTAATGTTTTTCCCCTTATATATTTGTATTGTTCTTGAATAGCTCCAATATCCCTCTTTTTCGGAGAAAGACAATGTTAACAGATCCCAATATCAACAGTACATTATCTAAGGACAAGTTTTCATTATTAATACATTTATAGTTAGATTCTAAGACTATAGATATTGGATTTAATTATTACTTAAGAATATATTCCTTAGTTTCATAAAAGGCGTACCATATCTGGTGTCATATAGAAAACTTAATTTCAGACGAAGGATGTTATACTTAAAGAGAAAGGAGTGAGGGAATGAGGTTAAACTAACTTAGCACCTTTGGAGAACTCTAACCACTCGACTGGTAATTTATGGAAGAATGTATAGACTCAACCTCCTATTTAGATAGTTACCCTATGTACAGATAGCAAAAGTTAGGAGATTGAAAGTGGTATAGAGAGAATATGAATTAAAAAAAAAAGAAAAGAAAAGAAATAACAAGGAAGAAAAGAGAAATAAGAGAAGGGAAAGGGAAGTAAGATAGAAATACAGAAAAAAAAATGGGGGGGAGGTGGGGTATATGCAATTCCTCTATATTATATTACTTTGGTAATTCAGTTGTTCATGCTCAGTTCTTGGTTTCACATATGCTGAAGTTGTGGAAGAGAGAGAAGAAAAGAGAAAGAGAGGAAAAAAAAAAGTCTCTCAGAACACTGTTTTCCTTGCTTCCAGTAGGTGGCGTTGTCTATTCCTAGTTTGAGCCTCTGTATTCAGGGTGGTGGGTATAGCCAGTGTGAAGGGAAATGAGCTTCCACCTGTATCTTCCCTACTCTAGTCTCTGAGGTAGAAACCAGGTGCCTCTACAGTTGTTGTTTTGTGTTGATAGCTACAATCCCCAAAAGCTTGTGGGAAATATTTTGAGTTATCGCAGCTAAGGGTGGGGGAGATGGAAACCCGGTACCTGGATGAGCCGCAACTGTGCTGGTAGCCACACCCACTTTGATGGGTTTTAAGGGTTGATGGGCTTCCTGGAGACTAGCGCTCGGGGCGGGACCGGACTTCCTCCTCCGGTCTGGCTGAGCGGCTGGCGCCTTCCTGAGCGGCTGGCGCCTTCCTGCTCCGGACTGGCTGGGCGGCTGTCGCGGCTTCCTGCTCCGGTCTGGCTGGGCGGCTGTCGCGGCTTCCTGCTCCGGTCTGGCTGGGCGGCTGTCGCGGCTTCCTGCTCCGGTCTGAGATCAATTATTTTTGATTTCACATATGAGTGAACTCAAATAGGACTTGTCTTTCTGGGACTGACTTATTTCTCTTAACATAATGACGTCCAGTTCTATCCATGTTGTCACAGGTTACAAAATTCATTCTTTTTTAATGGCTGAATATATTATTTTTTGATGGAGTTATGGTCAATTGGTTATTTTCTTATGATTATTTATTGAGATATATATTTATTTTGAATGCTTTTGACTTTGTTGTGCTTCATTAAACATTAAATAGGTGGTCTAGGAAGATAATATGCATATACTATAAATAAGCATAGGGTATAGGTATATATAAATACATACCAAACTTATATTCATTGCCTTAATGGAGCAGTTGTGGAAGAGTGAGATAAAGATAATTTTTTTACATTCTTCTCTGTGCTTTAACTTGCTATAGGAATCATGCTTATTTTTAAATATAAAAATAGAACATGTCACACAAAGAAAGTTGTATAATAATGTTATTAACACTAAATGAAAGAGATAAAGTGTTCTGACTATCACCATAAGAAAAGAGAAATTATCTAGAATTTGGTTCTATGAAATCAACCTTTTCCACCATACTTATGAAATTTATCAAATTTATTTTAAATATACATGTATTGTCTTGCAATTGATAGAAAATAGTAATGAGACAATAGGAAGAGTTCCTTATATATTGGACTTCTATTAACATAAATTTGGAATTGAACTCTCTTTCAAAATGCTATACTCAAAGGGTAATATAAAATAATTTACAATGCCTGTCATAGTTTAAGAAAAAGAACTAAAATATTTCCAGAAATTGTAAGTTAGAGTTCATAAATTCTTAGATTATTATTAGTTTATTAAATATATACTATTCTTTAAAATACCTCTAATAATTATTTAAAAATTGAGAAGCATCTATAGTTTTGAAGAGACGAAGTGCTTTAAATTTATCCTATTTATCAATTATACTGAAATCAATTCAATATATATTTACATAATAAATGCTGAATAATATTTCTAGGTATTTAGTATTATGCAAGGCTCAAGATGACATAATACAGTGTTAATGATTCAAAACATGGTTTTTATTTTTATTTTTTATTCTTGTCTATGGCTTTAAAAATGCATGTTTTTAACATTTTTATGTTGGTTTTTCTTCACATGCTTGTAACAAAATAAAAGAGATGAGATGATTTTGCTAATTTAAATGACAGCATTTTCTTTAAACTAAATTAAGGTGCATTATCAGAGTGGTGAAGACCAGAAGTGTCAAGCTGCTTAAAAACAAGTGACTTACAAAGAAAAACAGTACAGTAAATAATGTCTTGCATCTTGGATGCTCTTGAGAGGCAAGCTCAACCTAAATCACTACAGATAGGGACTCGTGCCTACTATCCCTTTTTCATAGTTTATCAATTACTTAGATGTTTTAGAATGTTTTATGTTGTTATGACTGAATACCTGACACTGGGTGTTTTATAAAAGAAAGAAGTTTATGTAGCTCAAGGTTCTGGAGGCTGGAAGTCCAAGTATGGACAGTTGCACCTGTCAAGGCCCCTGTGCTCTGGCACAATTGAGAGATGAAGGGGACATAGGCACACACGAAAGAAAGAAAACAAAAAGGAGGGCCTTGGTTTATAACATCCCTATCTCACAGTAAGCAATCCAGTTTCAAGGGTCCAAGACAATTAACTCAATCCCAAAAGAAAGACATTAAAGTAATTTAAAAATATACCAAAATACTCTAACTACTTAGTACATCTCTTTCTAGTTGTCTTTTTTTTTTAATTTTGAGAGGAGTAAGCAGCTGCTATAATATTATTAGGTAAATGAACAATATATGTCTTTAATATGATCATTTGGCCCATTTTTATTTGGAATGTGTTTAAATATAAATACTAAGAAAAGCTTTTCTTCAATGTCAAGATGCTCCTCATGAAATTAAAAAAGATTAATAATATCATATTATTTAACAAATATTTATTTTTGGTGAGTATTGTACTGGATAATTGGTATGGTTTTTCCTCTCTAAATATCATGTTGAAATTTGATTGTCATTGTGGTGGGGTTGGGTGTTAGGGCCTTTAAAAGGTTATTAGTTCTTTGAAGGTATTAATGTCTATCTTCTGGGACAAGGCTATTTCTCTAGGAACTAGGCTTGATACTGTGAGAGGAGGTTGCTATAAAGCCAGGGTACCTTCCCTGTGTTCTTACTGGCCCCCTTTACCTCACCAACATGTTAGGGCACAGAAAAGGCTCTTGCCAGGTGCAGTTGTCCAGTCTTGGACTTCCAGAACCATGAGCTGCATAAACTTCTCTCCTTTACAAAATGGACTATGAATATAAATAATATATAAAACAGGGTACCTGAAATACATAGCATAATTTACTTACTATATTATGTGATGAGTCCTTTAGTCAACTGTGCAAAAAATGCTATGAAATTACAGAGAAGAAAATTAGTTCTGTTTATAAAAAAAGGAAAGGGCTATACAAAGATTAAAAAATAGCTTGAGAGATTGTGTAGAGTCAGGTTTTTAGAGATAAACATTTTTTGATAAAACATATAGTGGGAAAAAGCAACATTTAATCAACTATATGGAGATATGAGACCAAAATAGGGAACATAGTCTGAATTTTCTGAAGGTTAAAGTGAAAATAATTGATGAAGAAGATATCAGTATGGAGCTTTAGCTTTGAGAATCAATATAAAAGACAATATATGCTAGGTTAAAGAATTTGAAACACATACTTTAAATATTAAAAAGCCACTGAACTTTCATTTTATTTCTTATTTACAATGAGAAAAAATAATCAAATACATAATTTAGAAACATAACTCTTTAAGACTTTAATAGATTCATGTATGAAGAAAGAACTGGAAGGAGATAGAATTATTTAGGGGCATTTATAAATGTCAAAGCAACTAATGAAGACCTAGACTGGATTACAGAAGTGTGAACAAAAGGGAGAGGATAAATTAGAGAAGCACTCACAATGGTAAATAATAGGACATAAACTGTAGCATTTGGGGATAAGAAAGGAGAGAATTGCTTTAAAATAATTCTTAGAATTTCTGTAGTCTGGCGCTCCAAAATTATGCATTCATCAAGGCATGTTTAAGGTGTAATTGTTGAATTTTTGAGTCAGTAATATCATTACATCAGCATACGTATGGCAATTTCATCTTTAAGCAAAACGTATAATTCAGGAATTGTCCTGAAATATAATACATATACATAAAAGAAAAGGAGAACATCACAATGAAGTGATAAAAAATCTGAGAAGGCCACTGATAAAATCTGAATTTTAAAAATTATATCTCCAGGAAACATGTTGATTTTCAAGGCCTTCTCAGGGTTAACTCTCTCAGAAATAGCAAAAGCGGGCAGGTTTAACAAGAAATGAGATTCCTATCTCTTGCATTATAAAATATCATGAGAAAATGTTCTTGAAGCCACTTAATAAGGCTGAGTGTAAAATGAGGTATTTCAAAAATATTTTGATACTTTATTGAAAATCTTGTATTACAAAATACCACAAATCTAATTCATTTTAAATTCTAAATTCAAGAATTGCCAAAGGTTAATATTAAAGTTCAACGCAATACAATTTTTATGTGAACTTGGATTTTAAGCAAAATAATGGCAGACAAGAAAGAAGATGTGAGATAAATTTGAACTTGATTGGAGGAAGTACAGTCGTTCATATCATAACTATGTATCATAATCATAGTCATGAAGATTCAAATATCAAAATGTTGTTTCCTAAGAATAAACTTAGTGGTAGCTTAATATCACTTTATTCAGTGATAATGTTTAATATAACAAAAGGTTTTAGCTTTAGTCCTTTTGGGATAATTAACCTCAAGTAACCAGGAAATAATATTTAAAGTAATGGCCATTTATCATTTCCAAAAAGCCTAAAATCATTTTTTTTTTCTTGAAAAGTGGGTGAATACTGCTCTGATGTGCTATTAATAAATAATCTTATATTCTGAAATTGTAAGATCTGGCTCTAAGATGACATGTTCTATAAGGCCATTCTTCAATAGCAATTTTAATTAGATTACTTATTTTTAAGGTAATTTTGAAGTTGAATGAGAAATCCTTAATATTATTTCTTTTTTTTGAGAGAGAGAGAGAGAGAGAGAGAGAGAGAGAGAGAGAGAGAGAATTCCTTTTTAATATTTATTTTTTAGTTCTTTTTCGGCGGACACAATATCTTTATTTGTATATGGTGCTGAGGATCGAACCCAGGTCGCACACATGCCAGGCAAGCACGCTATCGCTTGAGCCACATCCCCAGCCCAATTTCTTTTACTCATGAAGGTTCTTTTCTAATAATATGAAAAGAAAGCTTTTAATCAGCGTAAATTTTCATGCCAAAAAGTTGCATGTGTGATTGTGTTTTAAATTGTTGACATTTTGTTTTCTTGTATTTAAAAGCTAATTGGAGGCTGGGGTTATGGCTCATCAGTAGAGTATTCCCCTAGTACATGCAAGTCTCTGGGTTTGATACTCAGCACCACATTAAAATAAGTAATTAAAATAAAACTAAGTGTGTGGAATATAATGAGAGTGGAAATCAGTAGTTTGAATGACCAAACTGAATAGAAGAAAAAAAATATCTAAAGGATTTTTGTTTAATTATTTTAATTTTCACACTAAAAAATACTTGGCAAGATCATTTTCTTGCATTGTCCTGACATATCATATCCAAATGGTATAATTAAAAATCAAAGAAATATGAGCCAAAATTCTCTGATAAGTCTTCCCAAAATAGCTAAATATTTTATAAGCATAAACTCTTATTATCGTAGCTTTCAAATTCATATTGGCTTGGTCAAGCCAGATAATCATTTCTCTAAGAGAATACAAATATAAAAGGATTTTTGTGTGTGTTCAGTGCATATTTATTGAATGAATAAATAATTCTCTAGCTACTTTATTATTTAGTGATTAACATAATACTTAGCAGGTATTAGATTTAAGGCAAAAACATACTGCATTTGACATATTCAACACTGGGTTTACCGTATTCTTAAATCTCTTTCATGCGTTGAGAATTTTCATCTGCCTTACACAAATTCTGGAAGTAATTTTGCTGTATAGAATTTTACTGGATCCTCTAGTGCACAACAAATAGACATTATTTATACAGGGCCAAAAGAGTAAAGTCAGAACACTAAGTATATGACAGAAAGTTACCACTATGTAAAAACTATAAAGAGGTGATATCCCTTGAATAAAAAGATATATAGAAAGTAATCACACATGTATCTGATTTAATATTATCATAGACTCTCTTCTCCCCATGAATACCTAGACTTAAAGGCAAAAGTTGTTATATTTAGAAACAGTTTCCTTTGTTCAATTTTGATAAAATATTAATAACTATTTTTAAGTTTTCATATACCTACTCTTTTGGGGCACTATAGAACTTATTATTTTACAACACATTTTAAAGTTTTAAATTTTAACCGATACATAAAATGTAAAAATTGTAGGTATTAATGGGGGAATTATGGGAAGTTTCAACACATTTATTCATTATATAATATTTAAAGCAGGATATATATATGCATTTTTTGCACACCTCACAATTTTTTTTTATTTAGTCTTTTTGATAATAGAAATTTTAATGGTAACTCTTTATGGTTTTGAGTTACTTTTCCTTGATCATCAGTGATGTTGAACATATTGAAATATATTCATTGGCCATTTGAATATCAATTTTTTGAGAAATATCAATTTAAGTCTAAGTTCTTTTTTTAATAGGGTCATATATATTTTTTTCCAAAAGAGTACTTAGAGTCCTTATCCATTCTGGTTATCATACCTTTGGCAGGTGTATAGTTTGTAACATTTTATTCTATTCTGTAAGTCCTGCCTTCACTCTGTTGATTGTTTACTTTGCTGTTTAATTTTTTAGCATGATAGAATCCCATTTATCTACCTTGTTTTTATTTCTTTGCTTTCAGATTCTTGACCCAACACACAAACAAAAACTGTCCTTACTCATTCCAACATTCTGTTTTCTTCTTGTTGTTTCATAGACCCAGGTCTTACACTGAAGCCTTTAATCTATTTTGGTTTATTTTTGAGTGATTAGGTATTTAAATAATAAACAATAAGTTGGTGTAGAATTAAATGGTTAAGCTCACTATATGTAATTTTAAAAATGTAGTTTTAGGAAAAGAAAAAAATGTCATGGTTACATTTTTATCTCAAAACTTTGAACACTAGAGAAGAAGGGTTGTAATTCACATTCATGTAGGATATTACAGAAACATGTGGCCATTAATTGATGCTCTGATAAATGCACGGTGGGGTATATTAGTCTCTGGAGTGGGTGTATTATAAGCATTAATCTTTTTATGAACTTGACTTTGTACACTTTTTTTTTGTAGAATACTCACTCTAGTACATTTTCCAGGTGACAAACACAATGTTATTTGTCTCCTATAAACCATAGTGTTTACCTGAATCTTTAAGAAGACAATGTGGAACTGCCATTGAAACCTGTTATCTAACTTTTCAATTTATATCCAAAGAACTTATAATCAACAGACCAAAGAGATATAGCAACTTCAATGTTTATAACAATGAATATGGGTGGGAACTGTCATATCTAGACAACTACTATTTTCATGACAAAAGAACATTAAAATTAAAGATTAGGAAATATTTCTGGAACAAAGTAAGAACATTTAAAAATACACTCTTGGTAAAATAATTAAAACAGTGGAAAAACAATTTCAAAATCAACACTTTAAGAACTCTGCAAATTACTCAAAGATTTTAAATATTCACAAAGTGTATAATCAAGAAAGATAATTCAGGAGACCATCCCAGAACACGCACACCAGCCCTCATGGAACCCATGCTCTAAGTAGGCCCTGTTCACCCCTTCACTTGAGGGGCAGACACCAACCAGAGCCTAGCCTCTGTTGTAGAACCTCCCCTTCTGACAAGCAGACTACCCAGGGGGGTCAAACCCTTGGCCCAGATCTACCCACACTGGCCTGGGTGGGTCCCAGGTGTACAGCAGGCCTGACCTGGCCTTCCCCTGGAGGGGTAGACACGTACTAGAGCCTAGCCTCTGGCACAGTACTGTCCCTTCCAACCAGCAGACTACCACAGTAAGTCAAGCCAGGGGTCGGGGGTGGTCAAGCCAATTCTACCCACACCAACATGCACAGAACCCAGATCCAGGATGCAGTAGCATTCATTGAGGGACACCAGCAGGGTCTGGGAGTCCAATGTCAAGGTGAGGTACAGATAATTCCTACTAGAATATAGAAAAGAAATGGTAATATCTCAGATACACAATGTAAGAAAGGAAGACACATAGACAAACATGAAAAAATGAGGAAGGAAAGTGTCCCAAACAAACAAGGACACTATAATAACAGAACCCACTGACAGCAAAGTTGATGAAATATCACAGAAGGAATTCAGAAGGTTCATAATTAAAACGATCTGTGAATTAAAGAATAACTAAATGAGCAAATATAAGCAAAAATTGATCACTTCAACAATGAAATAAGAGAGCAAATAAAGGTAGCAAAATTATTTCAAGATAGAGATAGAAATTTTGAAGAGAAAACAGACAGAAATCCATGAAATTAAGGATACAATAAATCAATTTAAAAAGCTCAATAGAGGCAGATGGAACTCGGTGCTGTGTGATGTGGTCGGTGCAGATGGAAGGTGATGCAGAACACAGAGGCTTTGCTTATGGGTCACCAGACTGAGCTCTGAACACAGCACAAGGTAACCCTAGCACCTGCCACCACACCAAACACCCCATACAAGAAACAGATGGAATCCATCTTGTAAAACATTACTCACCATCTATCAGTGGGCGTGGCTACCAGCATGATTCTGCGGCTGATCAGAGATAATTTTAGAACTATACAAGAGGAATATAAATATATAGGGGAAAAACATAAACAGAACAGTCACACAGAGATGAAAAGAAATTTGAGCAATATGAAAACACAAGGAAAGAAAGGTTCACAAATGATGCAGGGCAATTCACATTAGAAGAGGTAACATCTGCAGCAGAAAGAATGTCAAATAAAGATTTCTAGATACACATGGTTCAGATGATCTGGACTCTCAAGGAAGACCTTAGACAGCAAATGCCAACAATTAAAGTTTACTTTGACAACAAATTACATAAACAAATCTAAGAAGCAAGATCAACTTTATAGGGAGATAGAGGTTACACAACAAAACCAAACAGAAATCCTGGAAATGAAGAAAATAATAGAGCAAATTAAAAACTCAAATGACAGTATCACCAGCAGAGTAGAACACTTAGAAGATAGAACCTCAGACAATGAAGACAAAGTATATCATCTTGAAAAGAGTGTAGACCACACAGCAAGACTTATAAGAAACCATGAGCAGAACATCCAAGAAACATGGGAAAGCATAAAGAGACCAAATTTAAGAGTTATTGGGATACAGGAAGGTACAGAGGTCCAAATCAAAGGAATGAGCAATCTATTAAATTAAATAATATTGGAAAACTTCCCAGACATGAATAATGAAACAGAAATCCAAATCCTAAAATCCTACAGGACACGGAATGTGCAAAACACCAAGTAATCCACACCAAGACACATAATAATGAAGATATCCAACATATACCAAAAGGAGAGAATTTTAAAAGCCACAAGAGAAAGGAAGCAGATTACATTTAAGGTAAATTGTTGAGAGCCACAGCCAAAGGGGCCCCAGCAAACTTCCAGCTGATTGGCTCACAGCAGACCCAGCAAACTTCCAGCTGCCAGCCGATTGGCTCCTCTGTGGTGATGTTCATTGGGCTGTTTCCTCACCCTTTCAGACCATGTAGCTCCTCATTGGGGGACTCTTTTGGCTCTGCCCATGTGACCCAGTGAATTGGCCTCAAGGGCAGGAGGAGTGGGGGGTTGAGAGGCTCGTGGGAAGCTGGTGGTGGAAGTTGGGCTCTGAGGGAATTCCTGAAGAGCTCGTGTGGTGCAGCATGTGTGTTCTAAAAATAGTTTGTTTCTGCTTGACAAGTGGCTTGGGAATGGTGCCCAGGCAGACTGAGGCATTTGGTGGCCCTTATGGGGAAGGGGAATGACTGAGGGTAAGTGATAAATTAAACTACTTTCCCCTGAGGGCAGGGCAAGAGGATGGGTAGTCATTTTAAGATTCTTCTTTCATTTTGTTTTGCTTTTGTTTTAAGTTGCCTGTCCCTGGAGCTGAGTGAGACTGAAGAAAAACCGCTCACATCTGAGGAAAAATTATTTGTGTCTGTGGAACAGATAGGGAAAAAGGACGGATGGACATTTGAGGAGAATAGAAAGGCTGATATAATGATTTTTTGTTGTTCCATTTTTGTTTTATTCTGTTTTGGTTTTGTTTGGCGTCAACTTGTTGGGTTGTATTATAGCTACAGTAGAAATATGGGATCAGAAATTAGTAAAAAACAAACTGAAAGAGAGTTAAGTAAATTGTTAGAGGAAGGAGGCATCCCAGTAAAATCAAGAGCAGTCAGGGCATACGTTGATAAAATACAAAAATGTAGCCCATGGATTTTTAAGGAGGAGTTGTTAAATATATCACAATGGAACCATCATGGTGAAGATTTAAAAAGAATAGAAAAGAAAAACCCAGAAACTCTGCCAGTTGGCACATTGCCATTGTGGACGTTCATATCTTGTTTGCTTAGTCCAAAGCCTTCAGTTCAGACAATGGTAGAGGAAGGAGAAGACATATTGATTCAAGTAAAAGAGAAGGTCTCTCAAGTTAGAGAAAAAAATTCATGGAAAAGAGAAGGTCTCTCAAGCCAGTCAGACATAGGAAGAAAGTTTAGAGCAGAAAAAGCCATCAGGGGAAAATTTACAACAGGAGA
Source organism: Callospermophilus lateralis (assembly GCF_048772815.1). NCBI lineage: Eukaryota > Metazoa > Chordata > Mammalia > Rodentia > Sciuridae > Callospermophilus > Callospermophilus lateralis. Next base: position 9,061,697 of record NC_135320.1, read on the forward strand.
CTGCTACTAACACCTTTCTAACACAAGAGGGTGTAAGTGTCCAAGCAACAGTGCCACCTCCATATGCTGGGAGGCCCCTAACCCCCGTAGTTGATAGATGGGATCCTGAGACAGGACCTCATATATTAGCATGCCCTGTATTTGAGCAGGCAGGAGGGCAGCAAATTCACCGTGCTTTAGATTTCAAAATAGTGAAACAGCTAAAAGAGGCTAAAACAACCTATGGTCCTCAAGCACCCTTCAATGTAAGCATGGTCAAATCCATTACCAACTTGAACATGATGCCAGAAGAACGGACTAGTATGTGTAAAGCTGTGCTAAATGGAGGACAATACCTGTTATGGGAGATTGTCAATGAGGAATTTTGCAAGGAGACAGCTAGACGAAATGCAGCAACTGGTTATCCTCAGAGAAATCTAGATATGTTGTTTGGAAAGGGACCTTATGAGAATCAGCAGCAACAAAATGCATATGATCCTGCCATATACTTACAAATTGCTGTAGATGCAGTTAGAGCATGGAAGACTTTCAAGGACATGGAGGTTTACAAGGCAATTTTCTAAGGTAATACAAGGAGCTAATGAACCTTACGCTGAATTTGTAAATAGGCTTATTCAAACAGCTACCAGAGTTTTGGGGAATACAAAACAAAAGCAATCCCATTAATAAAACAACTGGCTTATGAGCAAGCAAATCGTTGGTGCAGAGAGGTCATTAGACCATGGAAACATGAAGATTTAAACACATATATTAAATTATGTAGAGACATTAATGAACAAGGGCAAGTCGTGGCAGCTGCAGTACAACAGGTTTTAGGTTCCAGGCCACAAATATGCTACCATTGTGAACAAACAGGACACTTTAAAAGGGGAGGGTTAAACAAAACTAGGTATCAAAGGAATAGAATACTGGGTATTTGCCCACAATGCCATAGAGGGAGACATTGGGATAATGAATGCCATTCTCACACCATCATAGAGGGTACTCCATTATCAAAAAACAAACAAGGACCAGGTGTCTACCCAAGATATTGTGGAGAAAGGCATTGGGCTCCATTGCCAAAAAACAGACAGGGGGGCCCAATGCTCCGGGGCCCACAACCACAAATATACGGCGCACTGGAGGAACCCAGCAACCCCATCAGGGTAGTGCCCAGGACACATTATCCATTATATCCCCCACTAGACTAACCAGAGGAAGTGCAGGATTTGAAATGTGTGCCTCTACCAGAACAGTACTAACTTCAGAGATGGGAGTTCAAGTCATTCCCACAGGGGTAAAAGGACCTCTTCCCAAAGGAACAGTAGGCTTATTATTGGGACGCAGTTCTTCTGCTCTAAAAGGACTTATGATAAGTCCTTGGGTAATTGATCCCGATTATGAAGGTAAAATAAAAATTACAGCCAGTTCTCCAAAGGGTATATCAGTAATTTCACCAGGAGATAGAATACAGAGTTATTAATAATAACCAACCTACATGATAAATTTTTCAGTCATAATGTAGAAAGAGGTTCCAGGGGACTAGGCTCCACAGGTGTAGATTGGGCTATGCTTTCTTTAAATTTAGATTCTCGCCCAATGCTAAAACTAAATATTCAAGGACATGAATTTAATGGGCTACTGAATACAGGTGCAGAGCTTAGCATCATCTCTCGCCAAGAATGGCCAAAACATTGGCTGTTACAACAAGCCACTCAAACACTTCCAGGCCTACGAGTGGTGACTAATCCCCATAGAAGTGCAATGGTATCAGATTGAAAGGATCCTGAAGGATGTGAAGGAACTATACAGCCATATGTATTGGATAATCTTCCCATAAATTTATAGGGACAAGATGTGCTAGATCAATTAGGACTAACATTAACAAATGACATCAATTCAAATATGTCTACTATTATGCCTAGACAAGGTTTTAGGAAAGGAAAAAGATTAGGAGAACAAGAACAAGGTATAGCAGCACCAATACAAATAGATCAAGGAAAAGACAGACATGGATTGCATTTTCATGAGGGGTCACTGAGACAATAAAAATTACTTGGAAATCAGAAAGACCAGTATGGGTTCCTCAGTGGCCCCTGACTAAAGAAAAGATACAAGCAGCCCATGACCTGATCAAACAACAATTAGCGGAAGGACATATACAACTTCTGTATCTCCCCATAATACTCCCATTTTTTTGTCATCAAAAAGAAATCTGTTAAATGAAGATTATTGCAAGATTTAAGAGCCATTAATAATGAGATGGTTATTATGGGATCTTCTCAATTGGGGATTCCTCAATTGTCTGTTTTGCCAAAAACTTGGTAAGTTTTAGTTATAGATATTAAAGATTGTGTTTTTTTCAATTTCTATTCATCCTGAGGATAGTCCAAATTTTGCATTTAGTATCCCTACGCTGAATCATGAGGGTCCTGATCAGAGATATGAATGGAAAGTACTCCCTCAAGGGATGGCTAACAGCCCAACTATGTGTCAAATTTATGTTAACAAAGCAATCCAGCCACTTAGAAATCAAAATCCTGAACTACACAAATATTTCAAAATCCTGAACTACACAAATATTTCAAATATTTCACGATGTATTATTAGCACACAAAGATAAAAACACATTGCTAGAATGTTATGCCACACTTACAAACTTATTAAAAAAATATAATCTAGAGATAGCAATTGATAAAGTACAATTAAATTTTCCAATTAATTATTTAGGAGTTCTATTATCCTCAACCATGGTCGGTCCACCAATAATTCAAATACGAGTAGATCAACTCAAATCACTTAATGACTTTCAAAAGTTATTGGGAGACATAAATTGGATAAGGCCTTTTATAGGCATACCAACAGGAGAGTTGGGATCTTTATATGATATCCTAAAAGGTCCATCAGATCCAAATTCACCCCGCATGTTAACGCCTGAAGCAAGAAAGGCATTTAAATTCATTGAAACATATATGGAAAATAGGCATTTGGATAGAATTGATATAAGTTTACCTGTGTTACTTATTGTACTACCAACAAAAAATATTCCTACAGGTCCATTATTATGGATAGATTTATCTTATTCTCCTAACACTATTCTTACTAGGTATCCTGAGGCTGTAGGACAATTAATACTCAAAGGAATAAAATCTGCAAAGGGAGAATTTGGAATATCTCGCAATAATATTATTACTTCATATATTATGGATCAAATTGATGAGTTAGCTAATGAGTTAAATACTTGGGCAATAATCATGTGCAAATCTAATGTTTCATTTGATAACCACTTACCATCTAACCCTTTATTGTCTTTTTGGTCATCACATCCTGTAATTTTTTCAAAAATGACAAGAAAAACACCTATCATAAATGCTCCAAATATATTCACTGATGGGTCAAATAATGGTACAGCAGCAGTAGTTACACCTGATCAAACTTTTACATTTTTAGTACCTAAACAATCAGCTCAAAAGGTAAAGCTTAATGCAGTATTACAAGCTTTAGTGATGTTTAAAGATTCTGTATTATCTTATTTTCTGATAGTCAGTATATAGTTAATGCTATAGTATCCCTTGAAGATGCTGGTAGGATTTTCCCTTCTTCTACTGTTTTCTCTTTGTTTTCCACTATACAATGTCTAATCTGTTACAGAAAAGATCCATTATTTATAGGACATATCAGGGCACATACAGGATTGCCTGGAGCCCTTAGTTTGTGCAATGATTTAGCCCACTGGTTATACTTCAACCTCTTTTAAACAATTTTGCTCATCTATTGGCATTACTCATATAACAGGAATCACATACAATCCACAGGGACAAGACATAGTTGAAAGAGCTCATCAAACTATTAAAATGTACTTATTAAAGCAAAAAGAAGGAATTGGGAAGGGGTATATATTCCCCAAAGATAAACTTAAAATAACCCTTTTTACTCTAACTTTTAAAATTTGGATTCATCAGGGCTTAGTGCTGCAGAAAGGTATATGTGTCCAAAAAATGTACATAACCCCAAGATAGTTTGGAAGCATATTCTAACAGGACAATGGAAAGATTCTGACCCAGTAATTGTCTGGAGTCGGGGGTCTGTTTGTGTGTTTCTACAGGGAGAACAGCAGCCCATTTGGATTCCAGAGAGATTAACTAAAGCGATTTCTACAGACCAAAAAGAAGATGATTTGGCTCAAATTCATAGCAGCTGATATCCAGAACTCCAGTTTGGCTATCCTTACATCTGCAACAGAACCAGGATGCTTTTTTCAATATATATTTTGTTATTGCCCTTTCCCACATCATGAAGTTCTATTTGTTTTTTGAGCTCATACAGATCTAGGTTAATTTTTTTGTTGATCAGTTCTATTTTTTGACTATAGAGTTTTTAAACATTGCAATGGATATTTCACCTGTAAAAAGTTATAAGGCCTTTACTATTATGTTATGTGTTGTATGTATTATATTATGTGTGCACACTTGTGTTTTGTGTTGTATGTTTTTATGTACGTATGTCTATATATCATATATGATGAACGCTCATGAAAAAATGGATCCAATTTTTTTTTTCTTATACACGTGATTTAAATGGTTTAATTTAAATTGGGTAAATATCTGTTGAGGATTGTTTTAATATGTGAACAAAAAAGGAGGTTAACAGATCTGTTTGTTTACTTTCACCTTTCCTTTTCATTATATTTAATAATTCTGTTCAGGATAATGTAAATTGTTCAGAAAATTGCTTTCTTTTAGTGCCTGCTGGAATGTTACATAATTTTTTCTTTAGCCATTATTGCCAGAATTCCTATCTCCATCCCAGTGCCCATGAAGACAAAGATACAACCAATATACAGCTTCTGCAATAGCTATCACCAAACTGCTTGCAGAACTTGCCTGGAATACGTATCAATTGTATACACTGTGAACTATCTGTTGGTGCAGTGACTTGTGGTACTGTTGGGGTATTTTTGCTGATGGTGTCATCGTTGGTACAATTTTTCCAAAAGGGGCTGTCAATTGGCTTGGTGTATCCTCCTCTCTTCTGCTTGTGATGGTCGTTCAGCTAAAATTTGGGGGCCAACAGAGGTGAAGCAAAGAACCTCACCCCCCTCCACCGCTGTTTCAAAGGCCTATCTGCAGGTGTGCCTGTATGCTGGACTGGTAGTCAATGATGGGTAAGTTTCAATTGCAGTGGTACCAACCTAAGGCAGGAGGCTGACACCTTGAGGTAAGCTAATCCAATGATGGGTGAGGACCATATGTAGTATTGGACAACCTAAGGAAGGCACGGTCCCTAAGCCACATGCTTGTTGTTTAAACAGAGAGGGGAGATGTTGAGAGCCACAGCTGAAGGGGCCCCAGCAAATTTCCAGCTGATTGGCTCACCGTGGCCCCAGCAAACTTCCAGCTGCAAGCTGATTGGCTCCTCTGCAGTGATGCTCATTGGGACGTTTCCCCACCCTTTTGGACACATAGCTTCTCATTGGGGGACTCTTTTGGCTCTGCCCACGTGACCCAGCCAATCAGCCTCAAGGGCAGGAGGAGTGGGGGGTTGAGAGGCTCCTGGGAAGCTGGTGGTGGCAGTTGGGCTCTGAAGGGATTCCTGAAGAGATCATGTGGTGCGGTGTGTGTGTTCTAAAAATAAAGTTTGTTTCTGCTTGACAAGAGGCTTGTGAATTGTGCCAAGCCAGACTGCGTCAGTAATCCAATTAGGTTAATGTCTGATCTTTCAACACAAACTCTGAAAGCTAAAAGATCCTGGAACAACATATTTAAAACACTGAAAGATAATGGATTCCAAGCAAGAATCTTGTATCCTGCAAAATTTAGCTTCAGGTTTAAAGATGAAATAAAAACCTTCTATGATAAACAAAAGTTAAAAGACTTTTCAGCTATAAAACCGGTGCTTCAAACATCTTTGGGAAAACATTACATGAAGAGGAATGAAAAATAACAGTGCAAACCAACAGTGGGAGGTAGTACAGTAAAGAAAAAACTAATTAAAGAGGAAAAACAAATCATGTTAAATAAAAAATATAAATAAATATGGCTGGAAATGCAAACCATATCTCAATAGTAACCCTAAATATTAATGGCTTAAACTCACCAATCAAGAGACATAGGCTAGTAGAGTGGATTTTTTAAAAAAGATCCAAAAATATGCTGCCTATAGGAGATTCATCTGATAGAAAAAGACATGCACAGACTCAAGGTGAAAGGTTGGGAAAAATCATACCAGTCATACAGACCTCGGAAGCAAGCAGGGGTGTCCATACTCATATCAAATAAAATAGACTTAAAGCCAAAGTTAATCAAAAGGGATAAAGAAGGACACTACATGCTCCTCAAAGGAACCATACACCAACAAGACAAACCCTTCTCAAGTTCAAGAGTCAAATAGACCACAACACAATAATCATGGGTGATTTTAACATACCTCTCTCATCACTGGACAGATCTTCCAAACAAACGTTGAATAAAGAAACTATAGAACTCAATAACACAATTAATAACCTAGACTTAATTGACATGTATAGTATATATATATCAACATCAAGTGGATACAATTTTTTTTCTCTGTAGAACATGGATCCTTCTCAAAAATAGACCATATATTATGTCACAGGGAAACTCTTAGCAAATACTACAGATATTACAATGCATTTTATCTGATCATAATGGAATGAAATTGGAAATCAATGATAAAATAAGGAAGCAAAATTCCTGTATCACATGGAGAATGAACAATATGCTACTGAATGAACAATGGGTTACAGAATACATCAAGGAGGAAATTAGAAAATTCTTTGAGATAAATGAAAATTCTGATGCAACATATCAAAATCTCTATGACACTATGAAAGCAATACTAAGAGGAAAATTTATTGCATGAAGTTAATTCCTTAAAAGAAGAAATATCCAACAAATAAATGAACTCATACTACATCTCAAAGCCCTAAAAAAAGAAGAAAAAATCAGCAGCAAATGCAGTAGAAGGCAAGAAATAATTAAAATCAGAGCTGAAGTCAATAAAATAGAAACAAAAGAAACAATTGAAAAAATTGACAAAACTAAAAGTTGATTCTTTGAAAAAACAAAGAAGATTGACAGACCCTTAGCTATGCTAATGAAGAGAAGAGAGAGAACCTAAATTTCTAGCATATCGGATGAAAAAGGCAATGTCACACATACACTACAGAAATACAGAAGATAATTAGAAATTTTTTTGAAAACTTATATTCTAATAAAATAGAAGATCTTGAAGGCATCAATAAATTCCTTAAGTCATATGATCTACACAAATTGAGGCAGGGAGATATACACAACTTAAACATAACAATATCAACCAAGAAAATAGAAGAAGCCATCAAAATATTATCAACCAAGAAAATCCCTGGTCCAGATGGATATACAGCCAAGTTTTACAAGACCTTTAAAGAAGAACTAATTCCAATACTCTACAATCTCTTTCAGGAAATATAAGAAGAGGGAGTACTTCCAAATTCATTCTATGAGGCCAATATCACCCTGATTCCAAAACCAGACAAAAATACCTCAAAAAAAAAAAAAAACTTCAGACCAATATCTCTCATGAATATAGAAGCACAAATCCTCAATGAAATTCTGGCAAATTACATACAAAAACATATCAAAAAGATCATGCACCATGATCAAGTGGGATTAATCCCTGGGATGCAAGGTTGATTCAACATACAGAAATCAATAAATGTAATTCATCACATCAATAGTCTTTAAGATAAGGAGCATATATCATTTCAATAGATTCAGAAAAGCATTTGACAAAATACAGCACCCCCTTGTACTCAAAACATTAGAAAAACTAGAGATGACAGAAACTCACCTTAGCATTGTAAAAGCTATCTATGCTAAACCTGAAGTCAGCATCATTCTAAATGGAGGAAAACTGAAGTCATTCTCTCTAAAATATGAAACAAGACAGGGATGCACTCTGTCACCACTTCTGTTCAAAATAGTTCTTGAAACACTGGCCAGAGCAATTAGACAGATTAAAGAAATTAAAGAAATTACTATAGGAAAAGAAGAACTTAAACTAGCACTATTTGCTACTGATATGATTTTATATCTAGAAGACCCAAAAAACTCTACCAAGAAACTTCTAGAACTCCTAAATGAATTCAGTAAAGTGGCAGGATATAAAATCAGCAGGCTAAATCAAAAACATTTCTGTATATCAATGAGAATCCTCTGAAAAGGAAATGAAGAAAACTACCAAAACTACCCCATTCACAATACCTTCAAAAAAAATACTTGGGAATCAACCTAACAAAAGAGGTGAAAGATTTTACAATGAAAACTATAGAACCCTAAAGAGAGAAATAGAAGAGTACCTTAGAATATGAAAAGATCCACCTTGCTCTTGGATAGGCAGAATTAATATTATTAAAATGAACATTCTACCAAAATCACTATTCAGGTTCAATGCAATTCTGATCAAAATCCCAAAGGTATTCCTCATAGAAATAGAAAAAGCAGTAATGAAATTCATCTTGAAAAATAAGAGACCCAGAATAGATAAAGCTATTCTAAGCAGGAAGAGTGAAACAGGTGGTATTGCTAAAGCAGCAGATATTAAACTATACTACAGACCAATAATAAACTAAACAGCATGGTACTGGTACCAAAACAGGCTAGCAGACCAATGGTACAGAATAGAGGACACAGAGACTAACCCACAAAATTACAACTACCTTATATTAGACAAAGGTGACAAAATCATGCACTAAAGAAAGGATAGCATCTTCAACAAATGATGCTGGGAAAACTGGAAATCCATATGCAACAAAATGAAATTGAATCACTACCTCTCACCATGCACAAAAGTTAACTCAAAATGGATCAAGGATCTTCAGATTAAATCAAAGGTTCTGCATCTAATAGAAGAAAAAGTAGGCCCTAATCTTCATCACATTGGTCTAGGCCCCAACTTCCTTAATAAGATGCCTATAGCACAAGAATTAAAACCAAGAATCAACACATGGGATGATTTCAAACTAAAAAGTTTTTTTCTCAGGAAAAGAAATAAAGTGAGGTGAATAGGGAGCGTACGTCCTGGGAGCAAAAAAATAGGGAGCACACATCAGATAGAGCTCTAATCTCTAGGGTATATAAAGAGCTGAACAAGATAAGCAACAACAACAAAAAAATCCAAATAATCTGATCAATATATGGGCCAAGAACCTGAACAGACACTTCTCAGAAGAGGATATACATTCAATTAACAAATATATATAAAAAAATTCTCATCATCTCTAGCAATCAGAAAATAGAAATTAAAACTACTCTAAGATACCATCTCACTCCAGTAAGCATGGCAGCCATTATAAAGACAAACAACAGCAAGTGCTGGCGAGGATGCAGAGAAAAAGGAATACTCATACCCTGCTGGTGGGACTGCAAATTGGTGCAGCAAATTTGGAAAGCAATATGGAGATTCCTTGAAAAAATGGGAATGGAACCACCAATTGACCCAGCTATTTCTCTTCTCTTACTATACCCAAAGGACCTAAAAACAGCATATTACAGGGACACAGCCACACCAATGTTTATAGCAGCACAATTCATAACAGATAAACTGTGGAGCCAACCTAGAAGTCCTTCAGTGGATGAACAAATAAAAAAATGTGGCATTTATACACAATTGAATACTACTCAGCAATAAAAAAGAATAAGATCATGGCATTTGCAGGGAAATGGATGGCATTAGAGCAGTTTAAGCTAAGTCACCTTGGGACTGAGAACCACGAATTGGGGAGAGGACAGGGTCCTATCCTGGGGTCTGGCCTGTCCTAGCTAGAGTCACACAGGTAAGTGACCATCTTCACTTGGGCCTCCAAGCCTAGTGCAGCAGACCTTGCTTCATAGCACCAATTGGTTAGACACCAATCCCCCGCAAAAAAAACAAATGCCAAATGTCTTCCTAATATAAGGGAGGTGACTCAAAATGGGGTTGGGAGGGAGAGCAAGGTAGGAAGATTACCTCTAGAAAGGGAATAGGGGTGGGAGGGAAAGAGAAGGAGACAGGGAATAGCATGGAGGGTGAAAGAAGACCCTCAACATTATACAAAATACATGTACTAAGACGTGAATTTGGTGTCAACTTACCTTATATAGAATCAGAGATATGATAAATTATTGTATAATGGTGTATTAAGAATTGTAATGCAAAATCAATAAATAAAAACTCAATAGAAAGCATAACCAACAGAGTAGATCACTTGGAAGAAAGAATGTCAGATAATGAATACAAAGTATACAACCTGGAAAATAAAGTTGATCACACAGTGAAGAAAGTTAGAAACTATAAAGAGAACATCCAAAAATTATGGGAAAGCATCAAAAGACCAAATCTAATGTTGTTGGGATAGAGAAAGGCACAGAGTTTCAATCCAAAGGAATGCACAATCTCTTCAATGAGATAACATCAGAAAATTTCCCCAGCATGAAGAAGAAATTGCAAAACCTAATGCAAGGGGCTTATAGGACACCAAATGTACAAATGTACAAAATTAAAACAGATCTATACCAAGGCACATTATAATGAAAATGCTTAGCCTACAGAATAAGGATAAAATCTTAAAAGCTGCAAGAGAGAGGAATCAGATAACATTTCAGGGGAGACCATTTCATATCTCAGCAGATTTTCAACCTAGACCCTCAAAGCCAGGAGGTTGTGACTTCTATTTAACATAGTTCTTGGGACACTGGTGATAGCAATTAGACAGATTAAAGAAATCAAAGAGATACATATAGGAAAAGAAGAACTTAAATTAGCACTATTTGCTGATGATATAATTCTATACCTAGAAGACCCAAAGAGCTCCACCAGAGAACTTGTACAACTAGTAAATGAATTCAGCAAAGTAGCACGCTATAAAATCAACACCCATAAATCAAAGGAATTTCTGTATAACAGTGACAAATCCTCTGAAAGGGAAATGAGGAAAACTACACAATTTACAATAGTCTAAAAGAAAATAAAATATGTGGGAATTAACTTAAAGAAAGACGTAAAAAATCTGTACAATGAAAACTAAAGAAAGAAAACAAAGAAGAACTTAGAAGATGGAAAGATCTACCTTTCTCTTAGATAGGATGAATAATATTATCAAAATGATCTTACTGCAAAAAGCACTATACAGATTTAATGCAATTTGATCAAAATCCCAATGACATTCCTCACAGAAATAGAAAAAGCAATCATAAAAATTCATCTTGAAAAATAAGAGACCCAGAATAGCTAAAACAACCCTTAGTAGGAAGAGTGAAGCAGGTGGCATCACTATACCAGAACTATACAACAGAGCAATAGTAACGAAAAATTGACACCAAAACAGACTGGTAGACCAATGGTACAGAATAGATGACACAGAGACTAATCCACAAAACTACAAGCATCTTAGACAAAGTTGTGAAAAACATATATGGGAGAATAGGTAGCCTCTTCATCAAATGGTGCTGGGAAAACTGAAAATCCATATGAAACAAAATAAAATTAAAACCCTATCTCTCACCATGCACAAACTCAAATGAAAATGGATCAAGGATCTAGGAATAAAACCGGAGAATTAGAGCAGATTATGCTAAGCGAAGCTAGCCAATTCTTAAAAAACAAATGCCAAATGTCTTCTTTGATTTAAAGAGAGCAACTAAGAACATAACAGGGAGGAAGAGCATGAGGAAAAGATTAACATTAAACAAAGATGATTGGGGTGAGAGAAAGGGAGAGAGAAGGGAAAACATATGAAAATGGTAGGAGACCCTCAATGTTACACAAAATACATAGAAGAGGTTTTGAGGGGAAAGGGGGGGAAACAAGGGAGAGAATTGAACAACAGCACAAGAGGTAGAGAGGGAAGATGAGAGGGGAGGGGAGGGGGGATAGTAGGGGATAAGAAAGGTAGCAGAATACAACAGTCACCAATATGCCATTATGTAAAAAGGTGAGTGTGTCACCGATGTGATTCTGCAATATGTATTTGGGGTAAAAATGGGAGTTCATAACCCAATTGAGTCAAATGTATGAAAGATGATATATCATGAGCTTTGTAATGTTTTGAACAACTAATAAAAAAATAAATAAATAAAATTAAAAAATAAATAAATAAATAAACCAGAGACCCTATGACTAACAGAAGAAAAAGTAGGCCTTAATTTCCATCATGAGGAATTAGGCCCCAACTTCCTTAATAAGACTCCTATAATGTAAGAATTAAAACCAAGAATCAATAAATGGTATGGAATCGAACTTCTTTTTCTTCTCAGCAAAAGAAACAATCTGGGAAGTAAATAGAGAGCCTACATCTTGGGAGCAAATATTTATGCCCCACACATCAGATAGAGCATCAATTTCTGGGGTATATAAAGAACTCAAAAATCTAAACAACAAAAAACCCAATAACCCAATCAATAAATGAGCCAAGGACCTGAAAAGACACTTCTCAGAAGATAATACACAATAAATCAACAAATATATTGAAAAATTTTCATCATCACTACCAATTAGAGAAATGCAAATCAAAACCACTTTAGGATTTCAACTCACTCCAGTCAGAATGGCAGCTATTAAGCATACAAACAATAATAAATTATCAAAATGACCATACTAACAAAAGCACTATACAGATTTATATAGACGATATATAAATCTTTTATATAAGATTCGCGAGGATGTAGGGGAAAAGGTACACTCATACACTGCTGGTGGGACTGCAAATTGGTGCAGCCAATATGGAAAGCAGTATGGAGATTTCTTGGAAAATTGGGAATGGAATGACCATTTGACCCAGCAAACTCTCTCCTTGGTCTATACCAATAGAACTTAAAAAAAAAGCAAACTACAGCCACATCAATATTTATTGCAGCAAAATTCACAATTACTAAATTATGGAACCAACCTAGATGCCCTTCAATAGATGAAAAATGTGGCATATATACACGATGGAATATTACTCAGCAATACAAGAGAAGACAATCATGGCATTTGCAGGTAAATGGATGGCATTGGGGAAGATAATGCCAAGTGAAGTTAGCCAATCCCCCAAAAGCAAATGCCAAATGTTTTCTAAGCTATAAGGAGGCTGATTCATAGTGGGATAAGGAGAGGGAGCATAGGAGGAATAGATGAAGCCTAGATAGGGCAGAGCGTTTGGAGGGGAAGGGGGTGGCACAGGGTTAGAAATAATGGTGGAATGGGATAGCCATTATTATCCAAATTACATGTATCAACAAACACATTGATGTGAATATACCTTGTATACAACAAGAGATATGAAAGATTGTGTTCTATATCTGTAATAAGAATTATAAAGGTAGCAGAATACAACAGTTACTATTATGGTATTATGTAAAAATGTGGATGTGTAACCGATGTGATTCTGAAATCTTTGTAATGTGTTGAATAACCAATAAAAAAATAAAAAAATAATAAAAAAAGAATTATAATGCATTTGCTGTCATATATAAATAAATAAATAAATAAATAAATAAATAAATAAATAAAGTCATTCTTAACTACTTGAGGAAAGAAGTATGTTTAGTCTCATGCAAAAATTGCAAAATGTTTTCAATTATTGAAACATCATACAGTACACCATTAATATATATAAATTAATATCTACATATTTTGTCTTTATTAGTAAAAAATAAATTTAAAGAATTACAGAATTTCATCAATTAGCACATAAAGGAGTATCATTTTTTGAGGTTAATATTTATAAGTAGATATTTTTTAAAATAGTTGAAACTTATTTTCTAATAGGATACTTTAATGTTCTTTATATCCATATAGAATTATCCCCACATTTCTAAATTTTTACTTTTAATGACCAGATAAATAATTGAGCTTTTATTCATTTTATGCTTCACTTTAATAAAAAGACAGAACAGTCTCTGAAGATAAATATTCACTTTGTTTTGAAAAACTCATACTTTAGTTGACAAATATTATTATTCATGGACAGACATATCTGTTAGTGGGCATAATAATAATAATATTGGCAACTCATGAATTTTATATTTTCCTGTTAAGTGGTTCATAGTCCACTGTTTCTTTACCCATCTCTGAGCTTTGATCTTCTCAATTCAACAAATGGTGCTGGGAAAACCGAAAAACCATGTGCAACAAAATGAAATTAAAACCCAATCTCTCACCATGCACCATGCACCATGCACTGTTTCTTTACCCATCTCTGAGCTTAGATTCTCTCAATTTGTACAGGAGTAAATTCTAACAATAACACTTTTGTGCAAGTATTATATTGGTTGCTTATACTTTATCCTGTTCCAAGTTATTATTATTTTTTGGAGGATGTACCAGAAATTGAGGGACACTCAACCACTGAGCCACATCCCCAGCCATATTTTGTATTTATTTAGAGACAGGGTTTTACTGAGTTCTTTATCACCATCTTTTGCCTCAGCCTCCTGAACTGCTGGGACTACAGGCATATGGAACCTCACCCAGCTCTAAATTACTCTTAAATACTAAGTTATTTTGTTTTCCATAAAGTACTTTTAAGAGTGCTCTTATTACAGTATACTTTTTTGAGAAGGGAAGATAAACACTATCTTTTCAAAACTAGAAATACTTTTGCTTTCATTGAGCAGCTGGCTGGAAAGTTGTACTTATGGAGCTGATAGTTTTTTTTTTCCTTCCATAAAAGGTTTCAGAAACATTTTTCTGTGGCTTAGTATACTACTGGACTCTAATAAAATTTCCTCAGGGGGGCTGGGGTTGTGGCTCAGAGGTAGCATGATCGCCTTGCTTGTACGAGACCTGGGTTTGATCCTCAGCACCACATAAAAATAAATGAGTAAAATAAAGGTATTGTGTCCAACTATAACTAAAAAATAAATATTTAAAAAATGTCTTCAATATTTGTAAGAAATATTGCAGTCTCTGAGTGACATGATACATCTTGGTTTTTGAGAAGAGATCTTTAGAGTTTAATTATAGTATATTTGAAGAACAGTCATTTTTAATAATCATTTTAACTGGAAACTGCTATTTTAATTTTGCTATCAAAATATTTTTCTCAAATTTAAGCTTCAATTTTGAAAAATTGCAAGTGACCATTTTAGGTTACAAAGATACTTATTGGCCTTAGACAAAGTGTAAACCTTATCCTTTTGTTCACAACAGACTAACTTCTACCATACTGACCCTCTTGATCCAAAAATCTATGAAAATGGACAAAATATATGTTGAGGAACTTTTGTTAAGCACTGGAAAATGGTAGACTGAGAATGTGATCCTTAAGAAAGAGAACACAGAAGTTTGTCCTTTTCTCTGAGATCTTCTGTCAGGGTAATTTGTAAAATTCAGAACTTTGCTTTTAAGCCCAAGTGAAGCATAATTGTCTCTTATTTTAAAAAAACATAGAATTTGAGGTTGCTAAAATGTCCAGGTAACAGAAAAGAAATAGCTCCATGAAAATGGAGAAGAACAACAACTAAGTTTTCACAGTTCTAAGACAAATGTTTGGCAGTGTATTCACAGTGACATTCCAGGGGGTTGAGCATACAGTAGCTTCTGAGAAATAGTGGCTCCTTAAGTAAGAGTTTGATAATAGGGCTAGGACAGAGAAAATACATGTGAGCCCAGAATATTTTATGATGAAGAATAATAATCAAGTGCTCAGTAGAATTTGGGGCAGTTTGAGATAAAAAAAGGAAAACAATATTGAATTATCCCATAGAATAAAATGAATACCCAAAACTTTTTTACTTCTCATTGTTCTGTCTGTGTGTATATATATCTGTGTATAGAGGAAGCAGGGAAAAGAGGAAACAGGATGCACAGAAATGGAATTCCATTTCTCTTAAATGAAGAAATGACATTAAGGGAAAATATTTGGTGAATTGTAATAATGTTTGTATTTTATTGACAATACTATAATAACTGCAATTACCTGGTTTTGACAATTGAATTATAGTCTTCCAATTAATACCATTTAGAAAAGCTGGAGGGCTGGGGATATAGCTCAGGTGGTAGAGTGCTTCCCTGGCATGCACAAAGCCCTGGGTTTAATCCCCAAAGCCAGAAAAAGAAGCTAGATAAAATGTGTATAGGAATTTTATATAATATTTGGAAGCATGTTAACAGATATAATAACAATATTTCAATATACAAAGTTTTAAAAACAAATGGATACTAAGTACACTATAAAATAATATCAAGCAGTTTAAGATTTTTGTATTTAGAGTCCCTGAAGAAGAGAGGACAGAGAATAGATCATAAAATCATGCCCCCCCCCAAAAAAAGTCACTAAGTTGAAGGAAAACATTCCATACTAATCTAAAACATCTGGCAAGTATTATAAAAAAAAAGCTATGCATCGACTAGTCACCCCATGGAGGTACACCATAGTTAATATTTTGTATCCAAAATTCCGTAGTGCAGAACTAATTTATGTTAATTTTTCCAGATATTTTCTTGTCACTAATATTAATTATATGTCAGAAAATTAAAAATTGCCTACCCTTGAAAGAAATTTAGAAAGACTCTCTGATGATTCCCTCTGATGGTTTATGGAACAGATTGCCAACCTCCTGTCACTTAGGGTTCCCTTTTAAAATCTCATTCATGGCTTAATTTTCACTGAAGCTACATGGCAGACAGCATAAAAGATTCTACTCTGTGTACCCTACACTGTGCTTCATCAATGCGTCCTGTAGAAATTCTTGTTTTTATTTCTTTTCTTAGTGTTACTGGGTATAATCAGAAATTTTCACGACATATAAAACAAAACTTTGTCCAAATTACAGTTCCTGTTTTTCTGTATGAGTGCTTTTTAAAATCACCTTCTTGCTGTCCACATCTCTCATTTCATGCAATTGCTTGGACCACTTTGTGATATTTACTTATATCCTACATTACTTTATTAAACATCTTTTATTTCTCTATTTCCAAGAAATTTTTAAAATATTACCGACAATTAAAATGAAAAGAGCAATACTAGAATCCTAAGAAATCAATTATTCACTGATAGGAGGTTAATTATCTCTGTTCCAAGGAAGAGATGTGAACCATATCCCTATTGGTGTTAAACTTCCTGAACATTAGTACTCATATATTGCCTCCCCAAACCTATAAATATGCCTTGTAAACCTAAAATACTTTTAATTTATGACCTTTTTTCAAAGACACATTTGAGAATTTGCCTCTCAGTATTTTATAATCTATGTGATCCATTTGTCTCAGTGAGTTTACTCCTGCTTGTACACAAGTTGTTCTGCCCCATTTTTGTTCTATGATTAAGTTTCTTATGAAAGGACAGTATTCATCATCTTCTTTCTGAGATTATGTCAAAAATTTCCTAAGTCTTAATCCCTTTCCATAATACAAGGAGTTGGTGAAGAGATTTCTTATCTTTACACAGTTAATTTTCATATAATAGTACAAAATGTACAGTACATATGTGAAAAATTTTAAGGGGAACATTTTGTGACTCAGCATTATGGCAAGTGCTATCAACCAAAGTACTACTAACAGGTAAATGATATCCGTGAGTTCCTCATACTACATCATTTCATTTTTTAACTAGGTTTGCTTGCTAACAGATGATAATCTAGACCATGGTAGTCAGTTGTCCACTTGCAAAGTACATACTATTCTGAACAAAATTATATAATTATGCAACTGCTCACTTTTAATTTCAGCACTGGTTCCCAGAAACATCTTTATTTTTTCCAAACTTATAATTTTGTTCTTTTATGATTGTATGATTTTTGCCCACATGTTGTATATTATGCTTCATCATATTCCTAAAGGTTTTCCTTTAATTATGACATTATTCTTGACATCATTTTCTCACCTCAGATTAATCTACTTGTGATAAAACAATTTACTTCAAAAGTTAGTCCAAGTAGAAGACTCCCACATAGTGAATAATTTACCACTTCTCATTCTAAATATGAGATTGATGATTTTTTACTAAACAGTTTTTACTCTTCTATGATTCATTTCAAGATGTGTCTTGAAATGAAAATTTCTGAGGACAAAGGCTATATTTCTCAATGTACTTTGGTCAAAACTGGTGTACATGTACTTTTGATAAATAAATATATTTTAGTTCATATTCTTTATCCAACTTTTTCCAATTCTAGAAATATCATAATAAGCTTCTTTTCCTTTTTCAGTTGCTTAATATATCAATATTTTTACAAATTCCAATATATATCTAGGCACTACTTTTTTGTCATTAAAGAAATTGGCTTACAAATTGACTATGCATTGTTTTTCTACAATCTTAAAACTAAGCTTATTCTTTAGAAGCATGCTCAATATTTTAATCATCCAGGATAAGAAATTATATGCATAAGACATGCAGCAACTGTAGGGTAAATGTTCTTCAAAGCAAAGGAAGGTGATAGTTCTTTGGAAACCACTAATATTCCAACCAGAAAATATTAATTTGTGAAGGATTGCAACGAGAACATTTTCTATCCAATATACCTTTTGAATTATGTCAGTTTTGTTTATTTCTCAGAAGTGTTTCAGTTGTGCACATCTTTTATGCATGTCATGTATTCCATTGAATGTTAAAACTAGTTATTTTGTTCTTGGGTAGTGTAAGTTAGTTCATGTACTTGCCAGATGGATGATACACAGGCACCTCTTCAAATGACTGTCTATAGAGAGCTCTCTGCCTATGTGTGATTTTTCACATCTTGGTTCATACTTCAAAAGGCAAATAAAATATTAAGGGAAATTGTGAATTTGTAACACACTGGAAATACGTTATTTCTGTGGACAAGTATTAAGCTTCTTCATATATTCATCTCTTTAATTAGGAAATGTGGTTATTAACAAAAAATTGATGATATAACTTAATAAATTTGTATTTGTTTCAGTTTAACTTTAATGAATTACATATTTTATTTCAATTTTCTCTCTCTACATTTGAATGCTATATATAAACAAATTTTATTCATCTTATGTCAACAGATGAATTGCTTCTTTTGTGCGCAGGATGGTAATAACTAAAGTACTAATGGTGCTAAAGTCAATTACAGAATTACCTTCATTTTAATATTTATTTTAGTTGTAGTTGAACACTAACTATACTTACTTATTCTTATGTGGTGCTGAGGATCACACCTGCGGCCTCACACATGCTAGATGAGTGCTCTAATGCTGAGCCACAACCCCAGCCCTAGAATTACCTTATGAAAAATAGATCAATTAAAAAGCAGTGCCTCTCTTTATTCACTTTGACCTACAGTTCTGGAAGTATGGAAATCTTAGTTTGGTAAGTAAGTAGAATTCCATTAGGTTAAGTAGAAAAAAGTGGAAATGGAGCAAATTCTTCTAATTCAATTAAGTACAAGGAAAAAGTTTTATTTATAGACATAGCATTCTTTTATTAAATAAAACATTTTTCCAGTGTGTGTCAAAATAGCATCTTCTTGTATGTTTTGTATTTGCACCATAACTATGGTCTGAGTGATTGTGTTCTATTTAAATGTTAAACTCATAACCCCCAAAATGATGGTATAGGAGCTAAGACCTTTGGGATGATTACATCAGAAAGGCAGAGCCTTTTTGAAGAGAGAGGCAGACCTCTCACCACTCCCACTATGTGAAGTTGAGGTGAGAAGATGTCTAGGTATGAAGAAGTGGGCTCTCCCAAAATATTAAATCTGCTGATACCTTAGTGTTAGACTTCTCAGTTTTCAATATTGAAAGAAATAGATTCCTATTGTTTATAAGCCATCCAGTATTTGTTATTTTCTTATAGGAACTAAAATGGACAAAGATAATCTTTTTCTTGAATTTAATGGGAAGGTAATTTAGAGGAAGAGTTGATTACTTGTTTTATTATTGAGATACAGTACCTCATACATCCAGTGACAGACAGAGCTAATATTCAAAATGAAGCTCTTTTCTTTAATCTCTGTGACTGTCAATAGCCCCCAAATCCTACATGGGATGGGGGGCTCTGTGACCACTCTGTTACCCTAATAACCAGTCTTTCACATGAGAACTATTTCAAAGTTTCTGAAAATTTACAGTTAGAGGAAAAATAACTGAAATAATTTAGTAAGCTTTCTTAATAGCTATTCATTGTGACAATATCAAGAACAGTTCTTTAAAATAATAGTTTATATGTGAAAGTGTTAATAAGACAGCATTACTTAAGCCAGGCATGATGGCACACTGCCGTAATCCCAGCAACTCAGAAGGATGAGACAGAAGGATCACAAATTCAAAGCTAGCCTCAGCAACTAAGTGAGGCCTTAAGCAACCTAGTAAGAACCTTTCCTGAAATAAAAAAAAATAGATAAATAAATTTAAAACTTAAAAAGTGATGGTAATGAGGCTCAGTGGTTAAGTGCCCCTGAGTTCCATCTCTGGTTAAAAAAAATTGTATTACTTAAAATCCATATTAAATTATAATCCTTTGTGATGTTATTATTTTCTTATTTCTCACATAAAATAATGAATAATCAGAAAGTTAACTATATAAGAAATATGACAGGGATTCTGGATCTCAGACACTCATGAGCTTGTGGATTTTATAAACTCTTACTTCATAATGCTTACAGACCTACATGATTATTTTAAATCAGTTTAACAATACTTGTTTTGTGAGTCACTAGATGATTTTGGTGATTCAAAAACTCAACTCCCCACATTGTTATTGCTTATTATTTTTTATTGCTACAAGGGTTCCTCCAAATTGAAATACAAATGGTCCTTAGATAACTTGAAGTTGTTCAACTCTGCTTAACCTAATATAAAATGTCAATTTTTTTAACTATTAAAACTCAAATTACATGCATGATAAAGACTTACTGTGATTTCAGAGCAAACAAACAAACAAACAAAAATATTACCCCAAATCTACAAATCAGAAATGTACTAGTATACATGTTTTGAATTCATTCCTTTTCTTAATATCCTGATGATACATGACTTTACATTCCCTTCTAAATGTCCCTTCATTTATTTATTAATTCTTCTCTTATTTCCATTCAGTTTATTGCAGATATGTGCTTCTCATATGATATTACATCCATAGCAATATTTTCATAAAGATGGTTAAAAGCTCTGGAGTTTAAGCTGCTATGGATTTTGAGAAGGCATTGTCCAATTTTGGGATGCTGAACTATTGTCTATCTTTGAGTTCAAAACCCCTCATTTTCCCACTGATTTCACTATTTTTGTTGTTGTTGTTATAAATTATGTATTAATCAAATGATGTGACAATTAGTAGAATTATGCACTCAGTGGGTGATCAGTGACTAGATGTCTTTTTATTAAGCACCTCTGCCTACTTTACATATTCACAGAAGCTTAAATCATTCCAAAGAATCTATGCATCAACTATACTTAACCAAGAAGTTTGCTAATTTCCATGGCCCACCTCTCTCAGTTTATAATTGATAGCCCTGACTTGTTTTCTATTTTAATTTGTTTTCTGCTGTGACAACAAAATAATTGAGACTTGGAAATTCATAAGGGAAAGAACTTTATTTTGGCTCATGGATCTGGAAGATCAAGAGCATGGCTGCAGCATCTGTTCATCTCAGGTAAGGGCTTCATGGCAGAAAACAGAAGGGCAGTTGGGTGTGTGCAGAAAAAATGGGGCTGATATCTTGTGGCAGCCTCTGAGGGAAAGGCATTAATGCATTCATAAGGCTTCATGCCATCACTAAACACCTCCTATTAAGCCCAACCTTTAAATAGCACTGTGGTGGCAATAAAATTTCAACCTAAATTTTATTCAACCATTAGCATTCTCTTTTACATGTCTTAATGCTGTTGTTTTTAGTGGATAAACACTTTGCATGCAAATTTAAGAAAATGAAAATGACTGTCCTTGTCTTGATTCATAGGACTTGATTGAGTAGAGTATAAAGAAGCAAACAGATACAAAACACAGAATATGGAGTTATGGGTGAAAGACAATTTGCAAGATGCCAGCCAAGAATTAGAGCCAACAGAGTCTACATTAGCCTGGGTTGATCAAGGAGACAAAATATGAATGGAATCTTGAAGAAGTCAAAATTTCCACTAAGATTTAGAACTACATATGCAATAAGAGTGTTTGGGGCAGAAATAAGGAGGCTGTGAGAGTATTTCTTTTCAATGATGTGCAATAAACTTATACCTTAAGATACAGATACAAAAGATGATCAATTATTCAAGACATATATAATGAAAACAAATTCAGTTTTGCTAAATACAATGAACTTGTAGGATGGTGAAAATAAATAATAAATAGGTCTGAGTCTACATTGTATCTTGTGTCCAAGATAGAGTAAGTTGAACTTTATTTAGTAGGAACTGGGAGTTCTTAAATACATTTGAGCACTCAGCAGTACTGCAGGATTATCTGTGGCAGTGCCAAAAATACATAAGGAAGAGGCCAGTCATGAGAGCACTGCAGTCATAGACACAGGAGGCAGCATCATATGAGGAAGGAAAATTGTTAGTTACAGACAAGGCTGAAAAAATGTCAGCTGCAGGGTGGGCTGAACACTCAACCCCCATCTATTAATTAATTGCCTCTCAGCCAATTTAATAAGCCTCAACCACCCCTTGAGATAACGCTCATTCTACTTCTGCTTTTTGTTTTCTTTGCTAGACCTGGGCATTTATGAACCTATGAAATTCTTAAAGACAGTGTCTGGTGTTTTAACATATTCCTATTTTTCCTAAAAGGCACATTTTTTATTTATTTTTTATTGGTTGTTCAAAACATTACAGAGCTCTTGACATATCATATTTCATACATTAGATTCAAGAGGGTTATGAACTTCCATTTTTACCCCAAATACAGATTGCAGAATCACATCAGTTACACATCCACATTTTTACATAATGTCATATTAGTGACTGCTGTATTCTGCTACCTTTCCTATCCTCACCTATCCCCCTCCCCTCCCCTCCCATCTTCTCTCTCTACCCCATCTACTGTAATTCATTTCTCTCCTTGTTTATTTCCCCATTCCCCTCACAACATCTTATTGTAATTTTGTATAACAATGAGGGTCTCCTTCCATTTCTATGCAATTTCCCTTTTCTCTCCCTTACCCTACCACCTCATGTCTCTGTTTAATGTTAATCTTATCCTCCTGCTCTTCCTCCCTGCTCTGTTCTTAGTTGCTCTCATTATATCAAAGAAGACATTTGGCATTTGTTTTTTAGGGATTGGCTAGATTCGCTTAGCATAATCTGCTCTAGTGCCATCCATTTCCCTGCAAATTCCATGATTTTGTCATTTTTTGGTGCTGCATAATACTCCATGGTGTATAAATGCAACTTTTTTTTTTTATCCATTCATCTAATGAAGGGCATCTGGGTTGGTTCCACAGTCTAGCAATTTTGAATTGTGCTGCTATGAACATCGATTTGGCAGTATCTCTGTAGTGCGCTCTTTTAAGGTCTTCAGGGAATAGTCTGAGAAGGGCAATAGCTGGGTCAAATGGTGGTTCCATTCCCAGCTTTCCCAGGAATCTCCATACTGCTTTCCAAATTGGCCACACCAATTTTCAGTCCCACAAACAATGTACAAGAGTACCCTTTTTCCCACATTGTTGTTGTTTGACTTCAGAATGGCTGCCAATCTTACTGGAGAGAGATGCTATCTTAGGGTGGTTTTGATTTGCATTTCTCTGACTGCTAGAGATGGTGAGCATTTTTTCATGTGCTTGTTGATTGATTGTATGTCCTCCTCTGAGAAGTGTCTGTTCAGGTCCTTGGCCCATTTGTTGATTGGGTTATTTGTTTTCTTATTGCTTAATTTTTTGAGTTCTTTGTATACTCTGGATACTAGGGCTCTATCTGAAGTGTGAGGAGTAAAAATTTGTTCCCATGATGTAGGCTCTCTATTTACCTCTCTTATTGTTTCTCTTGCTGAGAAAAACCTTTTTAGTTTAAGTAAGTCCCATTTGTTGATTCTTGTTATTAACTCTTGTGCTGTTGGTGTCCTATGAAGGAATTTGAGGCCTACCCCACAATATGTATATCGGAGCCAACTTTTTCTTCTATCAGATGCACAGTCTCTGATTTGATATCAAGCTCCTTGATCCATTTTGAGTTAACTTTTGTGCATGGCGAGAGAAAGGGATTCAGTTTCATTTTGTTGCATATGGATTTCCAGTTTTCCCAACACCATTTGTGGAAGATGCTATCCTTCCACCATTGCATGCTTTTAGCTTCTTTATCAAATATAAGATAGTTGTAATTTTGTGGATTAGTCTCTGTGTCCTCTATTCTGTACCATTGGTCCCCCTGCCTGTTTTGGTACCAGTACCATGGTGTTTTTGTTACTATTGCTCTGTAATATAGTTTGAAATCCGGTATCGCTATACCGCCTGATTCACACTTCCTGCTTAGAATTGCTTTTGCTATTCTGGGTCTTTTATTTTTCCACATGAATTTTATAATTGCTTTATCTGTTTCTACAAGAAATGCTGTTGAGATTTTGATTGGCATTTCATTGAACCTATAGAGAACTTTTGGTAATATCGCCATTTTGATGAGGTTAGTTCTGCCTATCCATGAATAGGGTATATTTTTCCATCTTCTAAGATCTTCTACTTCTCTCTTTAGGGTTCTGTAGATTTTATTGTATAAATCTTTCACTTCTTTTGTTAGGTTGATTCCCAAGTATTTTATTTTTTTTGAGGATATTGTGAATGGAGTGTTTTTCCTCATTTCTGTTTCAGATGTTTGTCGCTGATATACAGAAATGCCTTTGATTTATTTGTTTTGATTTTATATCCTGCCACTTTGCTGAATTCATTTATTAGTTCTAGTAGTTTTTTTGTAGACCCTTTTGGGTCTTCTAGGTATAGAATCATGTCGTCCGCAAATAGTTATAATTTAAGTTCTTCTTTTCATATTTTTATGCCTTTAATTTCTTTTGTCTAATTGCTCTGGCCAGTGTTTCGAGAACTATATTGAATAGAAGTGGTGAGAGAGGGCATCACTGTCTTGTTCCAGATTTTAGAGGGAATGCCTTCAATTTTTCTCCATTCAGAATGATGCTAGCCTGAGGCTTAGCATAGATAGCTTTTACAATGTTGAGGTAAGTTCCTGTTATCCCTAGTTTTTCTAATATTTTGAACATAAAGGGATGCTGTACTTTGTCGAATGCTTTTTCTGTGTCTATCGAGATGATCATACGGTTCTTATCTTTAAGTCTATTGATGGGGTGAATAACATTTATTGATTTCCATATATTAAACCATTTTTGCATCCCAGGGATGAATCCTACTTGATCATGGTGCACAATTTTTTTGATGTGTTTTTGTATCCGATTCGTAAAAGGCACATTTTGAATTAAGCTGTCAATAACATTAGTGCTACAACTGAAAAAATTAAGTAAATGAGATAAATACCCTGTGAAAAATCAACAAAAAAGTAAATAAAAATTGTTTCTTGGATTTTAAATGAGTGAAAAGAACTGCAGTTACAAACTTTGAATAATATAAGATACAGATACAAGAGATGATCAATTATTCAAGACATATTTAATGAGAACAAATTCAATGTAAAATTTGAATAATCCATAATTTTATAAGTATTTCAACTGTCAATATATCCCATGAGAAAAATACTTCAAGTGTTATTTAAGATCAAGTTTAGGAAGTTCATTAATGAGAACTTGGTCACAAGTACAATGTAATGCCTCAAATCAAACAGCACTTTTATTTTACCATAATTTTGTGCTAAATTGCAAATAAATCAAGAACCTTGTATATTAATATAAAAAATTATAAACCTTCTTCTAAATGGGAATGACTATAAGAACTTAAATGTATTATATATTTAAAACAAATTTAAAAAGAAGAGTGAAAACAAGCTTCCTAGAGAAAAAAAATAGCTATTACACATATACATTAACATTTATATAAATGTCAACCTTAGAGTTTTTAACAGGTGGTTGAAGATATTCAGAAATGCCTAAGCCTGTGTATAACAATGTTTACAAAGGCAATTTAAAGTATTATGTTTCATTAGAATGTATTAGTAACATTTTAGGAAAATGACTAGAATACTTCAATTCCAAGAATGATATAATTTAATATAAAATAAATTTATCACATAAATATATTTCTAATTTGTAATGTTACAACATCAAAAAAAATTAAGTTTCTTGATGGATAAGCAAAATCAAAATTCATGAATAATTCAAATAAAATAGTATTCATGTTCAGGTGTATTACATCTTCAGATACTAAAAGCAAGTAAAATGTCATTATAAAACCATTATGGTGAATGTATAAAGTGAGCAAGACAATTCAGGAGATTAATATAGATAAAGATGTATCAAAAAGTCATTTAAAGTAGATTATAAAGAATACAGATTGACTGCTCATTTGAAATTTTCTATGCTCATATATGAATGCACAACCAGTGAAGTTGTACATCATATACAACCACAAGAATGGGATTCTAATTAGAATGAGTTACACTCCATGTATGTATAATATGTCAAAATACACTGTACTGCCATGGATATCTAAAAACAATTTTAAAAGCCCATAAAAATTCAAGCCTATATTTTAAAGAAAAATATTGATTTTTTTATCCCTTAATAAGTACTCTTTTTAGTTAACATGTGTTAGTTGTACACTCATTGGTATTTAAAAATAAATTATTTGCATTCCATTTTCCACATTCTAAAGCATATCTACAAAATATCATTACAATAGTATTTTATACTCATTCATGGATCGAGATGCTGATCATTTAAAGCATTTTGAGTTACTCCATAATGCCAACATTCAAGGAACAGAAATAAAACTAGATAGAATTCAAGTATTTCAACTCCATGATCAAGGTAATTTATACTGAGCCAGATGCCCTGTGTCTGTATTCACAATGATTTTGATAACCTATGAGATGAGCCAAATCCATATTTTATATATTCAAGGCATAGAAAACAAACACATTACATCTGTAGTGAAAATTATCAATATATATTAATGCTAAATTATAGAGAATAAAATACATTAACAAGTTTGGCAAGAAATAAACCGGTTTATTTTAATCTTTAATGTTATCACAGAATTTTTATTTCTATATTAATCCATTTTCAGATAATTCCATAGAAAAAACCAACTTTAATTAATTGTGTTAATTTACTGCATATGAAACTAAAGAAAATAAAGTCATAGCAGGACACCATGTTCTTAATATGTATATGTGGGGACTAGAATTTTAAATTTAGAAACTAGAATTTTAGAATTTATTCAAGGAGGTTATGATATATTGTTGTCTGGAATGTAGTATTTAGTTTTTTTGTATTGTTAGTAACTTTTAAAAATCATTTTTTATAAAGTTTTATTATGATATTAATATATACTAGACAATAAGTTATTATTAGGTGTGCAAAAATTAAAAAAAACAGAATCCTTGTTCTCAATTTTCCCTTAGTTGCTAAATAGAAATATACATCTCCACTTGCCTGCTCCACTTGCCTCAGTTACCATCCAGTACAACTGTCTTTCTGAAGTATTAATTCATCAAAGAGATTAATGCACTGATTAGGATACAGCTTTCATTGTCTAATCATTTCACCTCTGATCATTTCTGCATTAATAAAGGAGCTTTGGTGAGACACTGCATATCTAAACCTCAATGCCACTTTAATAAGTCCATTTTTGTATTTAGAACAGCAGAGGATTAACACTTTATTTTCTCTAACATAAATATGTTAAACAAAACAGATAACAGTCATTATAAAGCAGGTTTTGATATTTGTTGATTAATAGCTGAGAAAGTGGTGACTAGCCCGTTATCTAGGTTTGTTTTACCACTGATAATGAAATCTATAATTTCAAGTTCATAGCCACAGAGAAATGAGTTTCTAAAATTGAGATGCTGTATCTATACATAAGTGTATCTGGATGAAAATTATTGCTAAGAGATGTCTGACTTAAAGCAAATTTTTTGTGATAATTTTTCTCAATGTGATTCTTGGAATGCTGTAGACCATTATATTTATTTTATTTAAATATAATTTATTTATATTTATTTTTAAAATGCCATTTTCTAAAATAGACCTAGACCAATTAAGCTTTCTTGAAAAGCAGGTATAATTATAATTTATATAGAAACATTATGAAATAAAAGTTTTCAGAAGCTAAAATATTATATTCTGCACATCTGTTGGAACCCAAAATCTTGCAGGTGCTTCTTTGGACAATGACATTTCCATCATTTTCCTGACAAGCAAAGCTGAAATATCAAAGTTATAAACATTCTGTTTCTGTGTGCCAGCTGCTGTTTCCATGGGAAATAACCTAAGTTGCAAAAGC
The DNA here is from genome assembly GCF_048772815.1 of Callospermophilus lateralis. Classification (NCBI taxonomy): domain Eukaryota; kingdom Metazoa; phylum Chordata; class Mammalia; order Rodentia; family Sciuridae; genus Callospermophilus; species Callospermophilus lateralis. The sequence goes on from NC_135320.1 coordinate 9,089,986, forward strand.
TAGGTAAGTGTACTTACCTTAAAATCATAAGGTTTTTGAATATTTTACAAAATATTAAAATATTTTGAATATTTTAAAAAGTATAGTATTTATCTTTGGTATAACCTAGCAATAGCTATAAAAAGAGGGGAATTATTTTACCATTCTGAAAAGAAAATCTGTTGTTTATCTAGATCATTCTTATTCTTAAAAAAAATCTAAGAAATTTGGGTCAGAGTTGTAGCTCAGTGCTAGAGGGCTTGCCTAGCATGTGTTATGCAATGGGTTTGATCCTCAGTACCACATAAAAATAAATAAAGGCATTGTGTCCTAAGTAATTTCTGCATTTATATTAATGGAGTCTAACAATTTTATCTTCTCTTATCTTTCTCTAGCATTTACAACACACAGTGTGGTATATGCCAAGAAGTTATAGAATGACCTCTGATGCAAAAAGTCCTTAAAGATGGAATGACCCTCATATTTTATTGACACAGATAAATTTTTTATATATGATACAGTTTGTTGTAAAACTTTCTTCTTTCATACTTTTTATACATAAGATAATAGTAATATTTATAGCCAGAAAAGATTAAAATATAATTGTATGATGCTCTTTTAATGTGGAAGAATCAGAAAGACTAAAATCAAACATACTTTAGACCCTAAGAAAACATCCCTGAGTTATATTGCTAGTGGATATACTGTGCCCTGTTATTAAAAAAATTAGATATTGCTTTCTACTTTCAATTACTTGGGAGATTATTTTTTTTTTATAGTGAGCACAGTTATTATGAGAGTTTCCTCAAGTTGATATGGACTAACTTGAATTCTAAAAAATATACAATGGAGGACAGCTTGTACCTTTGGGAGTATCTACAAACTCAACTTTTACTTATACCAAATATTAAATTTACAAATATTCTTAGCTTTTTCTGTTATAACTGAAGACATTTCTAACTTGAAATGGCACTAAAAGTATCCATATTATGTTTATGAAAGGGAATTTCTATAATTTCATTTTTGATGGTAAACTAAACTGAAGATACACTGCCCTTGAATTAAACCAAAGTTTCTTACACCTATGCACACTGATATTTTTATACTATTAAAACAAAAGTTATATATAATACAAGAGAGTTATACTAGAGATGATACACATAAGCATTTAAATTCCATTGGTTTATTTTTAGTGACTATGTTACGAATACATTTTAATAATATGCTATTTAAAATAAGAAGTAAACACAAACTTCAGAAGTTTAGCAATGAGTTCTCTTATTATTCAGATTGGGAGTCATTCCATCTAATTGTGAAAGTTCCAGAAGATAATTCTTTTGTTTCAGTCTTGATTCTTTTCTTCAGTGCATTAGCAAGGTGAACTTGCTGTGACCAGTTGTCTGTCCTTTCCTACCTTGGATGTACTCCAGTAGGAGAAGGACTAGAATATCAGCCAGATTCTATAATCTAAATAGGCTATTACTTTTAAAAATTGAGTTTTTTTTATAATAAATAAATGTCATGTTGTATCTATCTTTTTTGACCTTTCCCACATTTTATTTTTTGCTAAAATCTATTTCTTCTTTTTCCCCTTCTATATATTTTTTATCTCCACTTCTATTCTCAGAACAGTGATTTGATACCTTCACGTAAAAAATTATATTTTTATCCATCTCCAGTTCAATTTTATTTCATATTACTGATAAGAACATTTGTAAATCATGTACTTAGTAGAAAATATAGAGGCTTTTAATTCCCATGCAATGTTACTATGAACTAACTCTGATGGATCAGTGAATATCACCTAGGTAAGTGCTATCACCTCTCTTCTGCTATCACTCTGCATCACCATAGGGTAAAACTAGATGTGCTAAAGTGCAGGTCCTGAGCAGCTCACTCCTGAAACATAACTAGCTAGCTGCTTAGAGTTTATACAAAAAACCTAGTTTTATCCATGGCTATGATTATATGAGATCCTTTCATGATCAATATTTTCCAGTACTATGTTCCTGCCTTTCTTGCTCAGGACAATGTGACAACTTCTTTTCTTCCTCACAGTGCTGCCTAGATGAATATTTTGCAGTAGGAAATTCAATAGATATTAACCAAAAAACACACATAAATTGTTATGCTGAGTATTATGACTAATAAAACATAATCTCTTTGTATATGGTTTTTGTATTAAAAATTTGTATGTCATCCTATTTACTGATCAAAATAACCTGTTGAGATTTCGTGACAGAGGTCAAAATGAGGGTTCCAGAATTTTAATTATTTTCTCTAAAATACACTAAAAGTGGGGAAATAATTTCTATCAAGTCACATCTAATAGTTTTTCATTGCTAAAAAATATTTACTTTCCTTCCTATTAGTATGAAGTCAAATAAAATTGTAAATGTTGTTAGCAATCATAAGTAACAGAATGATCTATATTTTAGTAATCATCTAAATTCACTTTAGACTTAATGTTTACCTTAATTCTAAGTTAATGATTTATTCTATCATCTACATAGTTCACGAAATTGTAAATAGCTGAAAGTTTTGTATTTTAATATTAACAGCTAGAGAAAACCCAAGGAGTTTACTATAATAGTGCTTGAATATGAACTCAGGATTTTTTTGCAAATTGTGTACTACATTAGGAATTTTAATATGTTTATTACTCTTACATAAAGAAAAAAAATACTAAGAAATCAATCTCAAAAAGTATTTGTTGAATGGATTAGAAAAGTCTGCAGTTTTCAAATTATTATGTGAGTTATACTTTGATGTTTGAAAGAATATACTGTGCAATGAAAATACTGTGTGTATATATATATATATATATATATATATATATATATATATATATATATATATTCTTGTTCTATGTATACTTTGCATATGTACACTATCTTCTCGACCTTTGGGAAATGAAAGAACAAATTATAGGATTAAAGGTATGATCTAGGAAACTAAACTCCAAAAATTATATTTGAATTGACCAGAAAAGTACTAGTGGGCTGTCTCTTTCTAAACCAATTTAAAGTCCTATGAAGTAATTCACTAATGTAATTGAAAAAGTGTCTTAAATTGTCATTCTGTACTTAGTGGTAGCAATACTAGCATCTAACTGAACAACCCAATTCTGTAGCATGCAGTTCAATTTTCATAATTAATCATGTTTTAATCATTAGAACATAAAATAAATTAATTTGGAAAACATAGGCAAAATGAATTAATTTGTAAATATATAGGCAAGAATAATATTTCCACATATATTATATGCCTAATTTTTTACAAATAGTTGTATCCAGCTACCATGAATATCTAATCTCTGACATAATTTGAGTGTCTTATTTGATATACAGAGTCTCACAGATATCAATTAAGACTACCAATTAACTTGGGGATTATAAATATATAATGTAGAAAACGTGACAGCAGGTATGAAAGTATTCAAGTCCATGGACTCTTTATCCAGTAAAACTAATCAAAAATCATTTTAAAAAGAAAGCAAATATAAAGCTATGGCAATAGTCTTAAGGATAAATAGAAAATGCAAAAATATTCAGGAAAAGCTGAGAATGTTTAATACCCAGGCCCCTCAATTGCCTAAATTCATGGTGGGCTATATACCATCCCCAGATCCAGGGAAGTTGAAATTAGCCCAGAGTTAATACTGCTCAACTCAAAAAAACATGTTTCCAGTCTGCCAATGATAGGGTTTTTTTCCCTTATGTAAATTTGAGCTAGAAGAAACTCAATCACCTAAGTCCTAGCTACTTAAGGGCAAAGACTAACACATTGGGCTTAAAGGGTCACTGTTCTAATTTCATGAATGTCTGGAATCTCTTGTGATGCAATGGAGAGTCTCCACCCAATTTGTTTTTGGTATACTATTACATTTGGACAGAAAAAAAATATGATTAATAATTTGAAGCTGTGAGGAGGCTCTCAATGAGTGCCTCACTCAGGTGTGGCAAGTGCTTTAACACTTAATAAAAGATGCAGCCCATTCAAGCAAATTTCTAAAGTTCTTCTCCTGAGGCTTCACCAAAGAGAGCCCTGAGGCAAAGAACTTTTTCACCTGAGGAGAGCAGAACAATAGCAGATAAAAAGAGCCCTGGACAGAGTTTTCTTACAGGACCAACACTAGGACAGTGAATTTCTTCTATTGTTCATCCTGCTTGGATATCTATGTATCCAGCTAGGGTTCTCCTCTGAAAACCTTACCTTCCAGAGTGATTTCTGAGTCTCAAAGTGATGTTCATGAGTCTCTTCATGAAGCCCATCGATGGCCATTTCAGAGGGCTTGGAGGTGGTAAACCTCTTTGAGTCAAATACACCATCATCTACTCTGTAGTGGCTGAATTTCAGGAGCAATACTTGAACAAATAAAAGTAGTGAGTCTTCCACATCCACAAGGCAAGCAGCTGTCAATTCACTAATTTGCAGAGATGAACACTGGGAAGATTTTCACTGGGCATACACCTCCACTGTTGCATGCTTTTTTCTTCTTCCTAGGGCATGCTCTTTATCCTAGACAGATAGATCAACAGCGAAATGGTAGCCTCCAGGAAAAGGACACATTATTATACAGGAAAATAACAATGGAACAAATGCTTTCCCATCCAAATTCTCAGGCAATGAAAGACAAAGTCAGAAATCAAAAACACGTCCAAACACACACACACAGACACACACACACACCTGAAAAGGGCCTGTGTCCATGCACAGTGTCATCTGACTTGTATGTTAAACCATGTTCACATGTAATAGTCTCTATATGCTCAGCTCTAGTGTCCTTGGGCAAATTCATCAGAGTTTTCAGGACTCTGTCATGATCCTGTGCCTTCATTGTCAGCAAAGCCCCCTCCTCAGTGCTTTAATTACAGTTGGCCATCCATGGAGCAGTAGATACCAAGCAAGTAGGACTCTGTATTTGGTGAGGCCAAACAAGTAAGCAGATTGGGACTCTGTCTGCCTCTGAGTTCCTAGCTACCTTTACTCTTAGTTCGGAAAGTTCCATCACCAAGGAAGTGAGGTGAGGTCACTCAACTGAAGAAAGTGAGATGAGGTCACTTCCTTAGCAACCACTTTCACCAATCAAGTGTTTTCAAGTGCATTGTGAGGAGGAGGCTACACCCACCTTCCCATGACTTTTTTAAAAAGTTGAAAGAGTCAGAAAAACATACCCAAGGTCAAGTATCCATACAGGCCTTGTTCTGTCCATCTTTCCTGATTGAGAAGACAGAGCTTGATTCAGAGTCATCCTCTCATTCTGCCATGTTCTTTATCCTAGAAGGTGTCCTCTTGGGACCTACAGAGCTGCCTTCATATACCCTAGGAATCAGTCTGGCATCTACCTTAGAGCCTCTCAACAGGACTGTAATCCCCTATACACCTCTACCACAACATCAACTCTATATATGCTCTTCTGTGAAATTCAACTGAGGTAATTGAATAAGCTTAGGGTTACCATGACATTTTTATTTGAGTGAGGAGTCATTGTAGAGGAAGAATATCAGTATGGGGAAACATGAATATTCAGAAGAAAGAATCATTCAAACAGTGGAACCAACATAAAACTATGTATCATCTAAATCATAGAAGGAAAATAAACCAAAACAGTAAAGCTTACCTAATTATTAAAATCAAAGTTAGATATTTATTATGATCTAGATGTCTGGCTACACATAGATTTCAACTTTCTAAGAATTACATGTGTATATTATACATGTATATGAAACTTACAATATGTAACTTATTTAAGGTCAGGTTGTCCTTATCACATAAGGTCTTTTTACTTGAGAAGTAAAATAAAAAAAGAGAAAAGATGGCATTTCTAAGGTCATATTAATCTATACTTATTCAACTTTTAATGTGCCAAATATTAAGTTCATTTTCCAATACTCATCATTTTTCATTTAATACATTCAGGTAAATGAGTTTGGAAGACAGATAGCCACCTAGGAAACCATCATTCTTGAATGCCCAAATGTAGCATAAAGAAATAGGATTTTAGGTGGAGCTTACAGAAATCTCAGAAAATCTTTCTATGTATTGGCTTAGTCATAATTTAGAGAAGAATCTTGTTTGTCCTCAGCTTTCAAAAATCATAAGAGATTTTTAAAATGCTTTTAAATACTTTAATGGATGACAATTTGTTTAAACTCCAACTGTGGTTTATTTTTTGTATTATTTCCTTTTTGTGATAACATTACAAAAATAAGTGTAAGCTTTTTAACTGTAGGTTTTCATAGCAATTCAATACTCCTTCCATAATTGCATTCATTGTATCTATTAAATTGCATTTGAGAGTTATCAGAAGAGTTATATTTTATGGGGCTAGGTTTGTGACTCAGCAGTAGAGTGCTTGCCTAGCATGTGCAAGGTGCTGCATTCGAGCCTCAGCACCACATAAAATTATATCAAATAAAGGTATTGTGTCCAACTAAATTGAAAAAAATATATTTTAACAAAGAGGAGTTATATTTTAGATATTTTAGTTAAGCTTTAGATAACTTATCAAAAATATTTCACATTTCAATGGTGGTAGTCTGTGTGAAATTAAAGCTGTTGTTATTTTAAGAATTTCCAAATTAATTCTACTTTATAAGTATCAAGACTACTCTGCATAATGTGCTATAAAATTGTACTTTGTTGAGATGCATTGAATTAGGGTGTATGCAAAAACTAGTTTACTAAAAATTAAATCTACACTTAGAATGTTTTCATGTTGTCTTAGAATTTGTAATCTTGATTAATGTTCTTATCTGATCATTATATGAAATATTTTCTTAATCTTTACAATATCAAGGAATTGTATTAATGTGTTGGCTTTCAATTATTTTTTATCCTCAATTTAAATTCCATGTGACCTGTAACAATTTAACTCCTCTTAACATGCTTTATTGGTTAATCAAATTATCTAATTAGGGATTAATACAATTTAGTTTTCTACCCTTGTTATTTCTATTAGCTTTACACATAAATGGTACTTTTCCATTGTATATACACGAAGTATAAATAAAACTCATATGAATGGAGATTATTAATTTTTAAACAAAATTGGACTTCCTATATGTTCTGAGATTCTGTTTGCACAGTAATGTAAAAATCCTATAATCTTATTGGGGTGAATCTCTTTAAATAACAGATCTGTTAGACTTTGTCTGTTAACTAATCAAACAAGTTTACTAGAATTACTTCTATAAGGAAAAATACCAGCTTCCAATGTTGTTATGTATTTCTTTAACTGGAGAAATCAGGTTGAAATATTTATAAGATTGATTTTAGGTCCTGGCATTTCCACACTGATACAGCAAGGCTAGAAATTATATGGCATTAGCTTGAATTATCAGATAATATCCTTGAACTTTTGGGAAAGTATTCAGGTTAATTTTTGAACAACATGTTGTAGAATAATTTTTTAGTCTGGTTATCTCTTCAATTGATTCATGCCTTAAATTAAAAGAACCACTGTTTTTTTTTTAAGTAAAGCAGCTAGAATATTTTTTAAATTAGTCACAGAATTATTTAACATAGGGGCAAGGAATTATGTTACTGTCAGTTATTAGGTCACTTCACTTTTACCTTTCCCTTGCCTAAGCTGGAAGGTACAGCAGTTTTGTGATGAAACATGACTTTTGATTATTTCCTCCACTGTACAGTGTTTACATCAGACAAGTGATAATTTTCTGAAGGTAGTTTCTAAAAATTGGTGCTGGTTTTCTATTATGATTTTTCTGCAGCATCAGTAGTTGAATCCTGTAAAAGGATTGAAATATTGAAATACTCTAATTGAACAGAAATATTGAATTCTCCTGAAATCCTTGTTTGGCCACTTCATCATAAACTCACATTTCACTTGTAAGGCAGAAGCAAAGAGAGCTTAAATAAAATAAGAACATATTCTATTCACCAACCAAGAAAACCCACAAGAGTAAATTCAGAATTCTTAAAAAATTCTTAATTTTATAATTTTTGTATTCTAAAATTTTATTAATATCCTATATAAAAGTAAATCTACAGGGAGGTAAATAAAATTGCCTTCTCCTAAGACATCATATACTTTACCTCAAATGACACTATTATTTCTTCAATAGCTCTGTTTTTTACTGCTTACCCAAATTCATGAACTTATATGATGATGAGTTTGACACTCTTACTGATTCTCTCTAGTTCATATATTCTCTAAATTGTGGCAGGATATATTTGCTTACTTTCATGCCTGTTATAATACATTTAAAAAGTAATTGGGGAGCAGAAGTAGATGTTGCAAAAATTCTCTTTGGTATTTTTTTTTCTTTTTAACTCAGAAAGATGCTACTTTAGTCCTTTTAAAAATTAAATTATCTAAGGAAATCCTAACCTCTCTCTCTCCACTCTCCCTGTTTCTCTTCTCTTCTCTTCTCTTCTCTTCCCTTCTCTTCTCTTCTCTTCTCTTCTCTTCTCTTCTCTTCTCTTCTCTTCTCTTCGTCAAGACCACTACAGCAAACACAAAGATAGATAGATCTTAATAAAGGAACTTTAGTAAAAAAAAAATCAAGGGGTTTCAGAGAAAGAAGCCATAAAAACAAAGTGAAAATAATTACAGACAATGTATTTAAAACAAGTATTAGTAATAAATTATTTTTTTTGGTAAGTAACTTTTTAAAGGCACTTTGCTCAAAATAACCTAGTAATGTGTCAAAAGTTCAAGTAGTTAACAGTTAGGTAATAAAACAGACTCTCATACTTAGGTACAGGGTAACTTAAGACAGTTTACAGAAAAACACCTAAATTCTACTTTCCAAAAAAATCCAAGTGAGTTTTTAGTTGACTTAATCATATAACTTTATGAACAGAATCATTCTATTTTTCAATACAATTTAATGATTCATTATTTAAAATAATGTGTGTATGATGAATTTAAGCAAGAAAGAATCACATTTCCTGAGCTTCAAAAAATTACACTATGTCTCAAATTTTCTATTTATTGTCATTTTTATCAATTATAAATTTTGAATTAAACTTCAAGTATGTATTTAAATATGTGGAATGCGCAAATATGCGTATAGTATAATCTTATCACTGCATTAAACAATATAGGCATTTTATTATTTCATCTTTATGAAAAGTAGAAAAAAAGATATTCATTATTATATATATTCTAATTTTTTTATGATGAAATATGTGAATTATTATTTTTAATCAAGGTAATAGTGTATTATTTTTCCAGACATCACAGATCTAGATGAAATAAAACCAAAACAATTTAAATATTTTTCTTGTGAGCAGTTATTTCATATTGCTTTGGCTATTTTTAAGGTATCAAAATAAAATTATCCTGAATGGAATTAAATAGGCAGGGAGACACTAACAGATTGAACATAACTGCCCTAAGATATGCTGAAGTACACTAAGGTGGTACAAGAGGAAAAAGTACAAGATACAAGAGGAAAAATTTAAAAAAAGAGAAAAAAGTGTTCAGAGCACATAGGCTGATTTGATATAGTCATATCATCTGTGTGTGCCACTTGGTGTTTATTGATGTGAGGCTTCTACTCTCATATGCCAAGTTCACAGTTAAACATTTCCTTCTGAGCTACTGTTTTAAATGTGTAAAACTTTTTTCTGTCTTTTGGAAATTCTTCAGTATTGATTAGGATGAATATCCCTTCAGTGTACATAATGCAACAAGGTTTCCTAAGGAAAGGACAAAAGGAATAAAAATTTCTAAAAATTGAGAAAGAGGTCTTTGAACAGATTTGGAATACTTTCTGTAAACTTACTAATTTATTATTCTTGAAGTTGGGAAGAAAGTTTAAGTTCAGGGAAATTCCATTTATAAACAAAACAGTGTTTTTATGTCTGATTTAAGCAATAATTCAAATCCATGGCAACCCCATCAAATTATACATTAAAATACCATGGTTTATTCCTATAACAAGTAAACAAAATAGAATGGTGATACCTATTAATGAGATTCCTACAAAGGAAGAGGAATCCAGATGGAAAAGGGATGGAAAGAATAAAGGGTAGGTGGAACAATATCTACATATGTGAATAATTTATCATTTGTTTATTACTAGTGTCTTATTAGTATCTTAGATGAATAATCATATTCATAGTTATTTGTTTTTCTTATGAATAGGAATTTTTCTTTCTTATCAATAGGAATTTATAGGAAAAGTTCCCCAATGTACTCAATAGAATTTCAGATATTCCTTGGTAGATTTATGCTCAATAGGGTCATATCCATGTGAATTGAGAAACCATTTTTTACTTGTGGTTTTAACTTTCTAAGAAAATATAATGAGGATAACAATATCCAGCAGGAAAAAAGCCCTTACCTGCATTTCTTCCAGCCATAACTCCTAACCTCCACATGTATTTGATACTTCAGCCCCATGAACCAAGTTAGAGACCTCAAACACATACACTGTCATCCCATGCTTTAATCATGTTCTTGCCAGGTGACATTCTCATGCATAACCTTTTCCATAATTAACCATTAATGACAGTAAATGTACTAACATTTACAAATTCACATTGATTAACATTTTCTCCCTAAAATCCCTTTTGGGATTTTTCAAAATATATACCTTACTATATGCAAACCTTAGGATTTGTATTGGCACATTTCTAGTAATACTTCCTTCTCTCCTCCTTACATTTTAATCACTTTATAATAGTTGCCAAATCTCCTTAATGTTAATGCTGGTCTTTGGGAGTAGAATCTCTTATCCATTTTCATAATTATCAATAGGGCTAACACAATTTTTTAATTATATGTATTGTATTACAAATTTTTAATACTGAATTTAGCCCAAGATTTCTCCAGTATCCTGACTTGGAAATGATATTTCTCCTTTTTAAGTACAACATTAACAATAAAGTATATTTCACACTATTAAAATTAAAGGATGCTTCAGGTAAAGGATGGTAAATTTTTTAAACAGACACCAGTTCTCAGTGCTTCCAATAAAATCACTGATATAATGTTTTTAGCATTATAAATGAACTAGCAAGATTTTAAGAGAAGAAATACCATTAGAGAAATTTTGAAGATTTTTCAGATGCACCAAGTGTGGAAAGGACCTGAAAAATCTAAAAATCTAAATCTAGGACTAGCTAAATATATATGTGTGTGTATGTGTATGTATGTGTGTATGTGTGTGTGTGTTTATCTCCATTATATTTTATAATTCTCAACTCCATGCTCTCTTCCTGGTCTAGACTGAGGACTGAAGCTTTATGCTTTGGACATGATCCTTTAGATCCTGTGAATTATAGAAAACCAGATAGATTTGAGGATAACTGGCTAAAATGTAAGCAAGGAAAAAAGAATAAAAATTTACACATCAACAACAGACCATTTAAAGTTCATTACATAGCCAAACCAAGAGGTATGAGAATATAAGAGTATCCATAAACAGAATTTTCAATTTTAATTTGGACCAGTTCTTACTCAGAAAGAAATGGAAAACAGACATGACAATCAATATCTAAATACTAAGACAATCAATAATGGAAGATAGGAGGATGCCCAGCAAGAGGAGAGGGGTGGGGCGGGTGGCCAAAACCTTGCGCAAAGAGGCAGGAGCCTGAGGAGCTTTGGCCTAGTGAGCTTGGGGCCACCTTCCCAGGGTGGCCAGGAGCCCAGCTACCATGCATTCCCCTCTTCCTACTGCTTCCCATACCTGTCCTACTGTTGACTTCCTTCCCTTTGGCCTGCCTCCCACACCCTCTACAGGGCCACGGAGATGCTGGCTGAGATCCTGGAACTACATAAAGATAAAAGTGGAGACCATGGAAACTACCGTGTTGGAGAGAATGAGGATGAAGGTGGCTACAGCAGCAGCCTTGACCACAGTGGCGGGGCTGCCAGGGGCAAGCCACCACCATCACCAACAACAAGCCAGCCTGTGATCGTGCTGCAGCCCCTGGTCACCGAGGACTTGACCCTGGTGCAGCACCACCAGGTGGTGACTCTGGTGCAGATGGGGAGCATAAGGACTACATAGAGGAGACACTGGTCACCTTGGCAACATGAGCAGCCCCCAGAAGAGTCACCTAGGTGGCGGGAACAGTGCACCTGCTGGCAGCCTGTACACCTGGCAACCAAAAGTGGAAGTAGAAGCAGGTGAAGATCAAGACCCTGGAGGGCCAGTGCAGGGGTCACCATGTGGACCTCAGTGCACATGCGATGGCTACGGAAAATGCTTTTCACTGGACTTCAACTTGCTCACACATTTATGAATCCATACAAAGATGGGCCCTATGGTTGCCCCTTCCATGGTTTTCATAAGAAGTTTGCTCAGTCACCTAACCCTAAATCTCAAGTTTTAGCATATGAGAAAGCCAATCACAACCAGTGAAAAGAAGAGAGAATACCTTCTCAACTGCAGCCAGCATCTTCCAGGAGTGTAATTGGAATGAATATGCCTCTCCTTTGTATATTATTTCTAGTAAGAATTTTAATAATGAATCCTACACACATAACAGAATGGTTTTGATAATGTAAAAAAATTAAAAGGAAAAATAAACTTTAAACAGTGTTTTTGTACAGTGTGGTCCCAGCAGGACAATTCATGAACTCTGCATCAGAAGATAGTTCTTTAAACAACAGTGCTAAAATGGGACTTCATTTCACATTCTTCTAAATATGAAGCTCGAGCTTATAGCTCAGTTGGTAGAGCTCTTTCCTAGCACATGTGAAGCATTGGTTTGAACCTCAGCACCACATTAAAAATAAAGGTATTGTGTTCCTCTACTATAAAAATTTTTATAAAAATAAAATAAATATGAATCTCACCTGTTGCTTACAATTTTTTCAAAATTTGCACTTTACAAGTGTGCATATTATACACTTTTGGAGGATATGCTTAGTAATGCTATATGTGATTTTTCTGGAGGTTGATAACTGCTCATTTTTTAAAGAAAATCTACCTCAAGGAAAGTTATGTGCATACCTCAAAGTAATCTCCTGTACCTAAATAAATAAATAGATAAATAGATACATAGATAGATAGATAGATAGATAGATAGATAGATAGAAAAAAGTTGCATAGGTTTTAATTGCTATCTTAATTTTGGTTGTATTCTTTGATGTTAATACATTTTGTATGATTGTGTTTTATAGTTGTCTTGAATCATGTAGTATCAAATATTAGATGTGATTTAATAGTTTTAATCAATTTAAACCCATCTTAGTCATTTTTCCCAACAGAATACTGCCAGATTCTGATGCTTAGTGTAATTTCTTTGCCTGTTCAGTTACAGAAAGTGGTGCTCACTTGTACAATATATTGTACCTTTTAAAACCTGATTTATATAATCCTATGTAATAGAAAAGGCAAAAATAAAATATCAATCCTAAAAAAAAGAATATGGCAGGAAAAAATAATGGAAAGTAGAGAAACTGTACAGAAATAAAACATTAATATAAAACAGACATAAATAAAATGCACCAAGACAATGTGAATTTCCATGTTGGAAAATGTCAAATGTACCAAAGGATGAAAATAGAATAAAACAAAAGATAAATTTGTGCTCTTTTCATTAACATTCTATCTTTGGGATTTAAAATTATTTTCTAAAATATAGTAATATTCAAAGTTTGATATATACAAAGTAAAATGTTTACAGAACAAAAGTAGGACTTGTAATTGACTATAGCTTGGTATTTAGAGATATACTTAATATTTTCAATACTATAAGGGATGCCCATAAAAAATACATTTTTAATCCAATTAAATATTAATGAGCATATATAAGAATGACACTTCCCCCAAGAGAAAGGAAAAATAGATTTGAATTGTGACCAACTACATAAATTTTTATTCTTTTGTATTAATATCAATTACCTTTATTTATATTCAAATGAAGATTGTCATAATTTATCTTTTTTATTATCATAGAGAAAAAAAGGAATTCAATATCATATCCTTCAACATTTCTTATATAATGCCTTCTTGAATCGCATTTACATGCTATGTTTTCAAAGTTGTTCAAAGCAGTAAGCTGAAATTTTTCTATAAGCATTTACATTTTAAAAGTTAAGAGTATTTGAGATTACTAATTACTCTGTTTACATAAAAATGAGCTTTTGCTCATTTGTATATACTTATTACAAACATTTTCAAAATTACAGAGCAATTGCATTTACTAAAACAGTAAGAAATTACAAATTTAGTTTAAAATGACACAACTATGTCATTATAAAGATACCACAAAAATAGACATTATTGTTTGAAATATAATTAACTCCTAGTTTTAAAAATGCATGTAGTTCTGAATATATTTGATTATCTGAATTAATTCTATAACAATAATGATTTACATTGCTATACTCAAGTTATTTAATATTATTATGAGTACTGGTGATAATAATGTTTAAAATGCGGTGGCAAGTAAATATTTAAAATACGCAACCTTGTAATATCAAATAAGACAAGAGAAAAGATAAGTTAGTTTAATTCCATTCATACAAGTTTTTCTCTCAAATGGATATAGAATAAAAAGTCTTTGAGATTAAAATCTTTAGAAAAGACAAATTAGTTTGCATCTGTTGGAGTTTTTAGAAGAAATAATGTGATAAATGCTAAAAAAAAAAAATCCACAGGTTGTTTTGTTGTTATTCTTGTTAATACATTTTTAAAATATTTTTAATTGTAGAAGAACACAACCTTATTTTATTTATTTATTTTTATTAGTTGCTCAAGACAATACAATGATCTTGACATAGTATACATTTGTTTATTTTTTATGTGGTGCTGAGGATTGAACCCAGTGCCTCACATGTGCAAGACACTCTTCCACTGACCTACAATCCCAGCCACTCTTAATACATTTGTTAATATTGCTTAAAAAGAAATGGTTTTGATACTTTCTAAGTCTATTAACTCAAAGTGTGTCTATGCCTCGGCACCTCTGTGAATATTCCCTTACTTTTGGAGGGGGTCTGGTTTTATGTGTCTACTGCATTTCAAAATTGCATTACTATGAACATTGGAGTTAAAATTGGCATTTCTGAAAATTGAGTGGGAATTCACAGTTTATCAAATATATCAAATGTCCTGTCAATAGATCCCTCTATGAATCCTCAGAAAAGTATATTATTCCTCATTCATTGCCAAGGAAGTAAATCAGGATCACAAGACCTAAGATGGCACAGCAGAAGATGCAGCACTTTAATAACACATTTGGTAATATTAATTTTAATAAAATTTATTTTACTATCCAAGGTTAATTAGTTACTTAGCCTTTTTCAAGATTTGTTTATTTATTTTCTCATACATGATCCGGGGCAAACTGAACACTTGGGATTTGATAAATGTAGACCACGTATATTACCACTCCTTTTTCTTCTTCCAATATACTGGAGTATCTGAAATTTAATTTTACCCAAAATACTTCATCCTTGAGCTTCTCTTTCCATCAGTCCTATTTTGCCATATATTATGAGATTTATTTTCTCTTAAAAGGTAACAAAGTAATTTTTTTGGTAAATATATTTCCCAGGTCTGATTTTAGTTTCTTACTGCAATTCTGAACTTGTCATGACTAATTTTTCCTGGTATCTGGACAACTATCTGTGATTATAAAACCCTTGATATTATTTATTTCACAATACTAATGAGTTTTCTTTTGCTTTAGATTTAATATAATACCAAATAATTAGTCAAACTTTAAAAAAAGATAAATTTTTTGGACAAAGAGAAATTGCACTCATTTCATTTAGTTGAAAAGCTTCACAAAATACTTCAAGTAAAAGTTATCTATCAAGTAATAAATGTATTCATATATGAATCATTACACTTTATGGTTTAGATAAGTAAATATTGCTAAAGAATGTTTTAGCTTGAAGAAGTAACTCACACTTGGTTATCCTGCAACAAATGAATACTTGTTGTAACTGAATTGCTACCTGAGTCCATTCAGAAACCCATATATATAAAGTTTAGGAGCATACTCCATACCTACTTTATTTATTTTTTTCATATTTCTTTTTTTATCATTATATTATTTTTTATTGGTTGTTCAAAACATTACAAAGCTCATGATATATCATTTTTCATACATTTGACTTAATTGGGTTATGACTTCCCATTTTTACCCCAAATATAAAATGCAGAATCACATCAGTTACACACTTTAGTTTTTACATAATGGCATATTAGTGACTGTTGTATTCTGCTACCATTCCTATCCCCTATTATCCCCCCACCCCTCCCCTCCCATCCTCCCTCTCTACCTCATCTGCTGTTGTTCAATTCTCTCCCTTCCCCCCCTTTACCCTCACAACCTCTTATATGTAATTTTGTGAAACATTGAGGGTTTCCTACCATTTCCATATGCCTTCCTTTCTCTCTCCCTTTCTCTGCCCCCACTCGTCTTTGTTTAATGTTAATCTTTCCCTCATGCTCTTCCTCCCTGTTCTGTTCTTAGTTGCTCTCTTTATATCAAAGAAGATATTTGGCATTTGTTTTTTAAGGATTGGCTACCTTCGCTTAGCATAATACTCCATTGTGTATAGATGCCACATTTTTTTTATCCATTCATCTATTGAAGGGCATCTAGTTTGGTTCCACAGTCTAGCTATTTTGAATTGTGCTGCTATGATCATTGATGTGGCAGTATCCCTATAGTACGCTCTTTTAAGATCCTCAGGGAATAGTTCGAGAAGGGCGATAGCTGGGTCAAATGGTGGATCCATTCCCAGCTTTTCCAGGAATCTCCATACTACTTTCCAAATTGGCCTCACCAATTTGCAGTCTCACCAGCAGTGTACAAGTGTATACTTTTCCCCACATCCTTGCCAACACTTACTGTTGTTTGACTTCCTAATGGCTGTCAATCTTACTGGAGTGAGATGGCATCTTAGGGTGGTTTTGATTTGCATTTCTCTGACTGCTAGAGATGGTGAGCATTTTTTCATGTACTTATTGATTGATTGTATGTCCTCCTCTGTAAAGTGTCAGTCCAGGTTCTTGGCCCATTTGTTGATTGGGTTATTTGTTATCTTATTGTTTAATTTTTTGAGTTCTTTGTATATTCTGGATATTAGGGCTCTATCTGAAGTGTGAGGGGTAAAAATATTTTCCCAGGATGTAGGCTCTCTATTTACCTCTCTTATTGTTTCTCTTGCTGAGAAACAACTTTTTAGTTTAAGTAAGTCCCATTTGTTTATTCTTGTTATTAACTCTTGGGCTATGGGCATCCTATTAAGGAATTTGGAGACCGACCCCACAGTATGTAGATCATAGCCAACTTTTTCTTCTATCAAATGTAGTGTCTCTGATTTGATATCTAGATCCTTGATCCATTCCAAGTTAACTTTTGTGCATGGCAAGAGAAAGGGATTCAGTTTCATTTTGTTGCAAATGGATTTCCAATTTTCCCAGCACCATTTGTTGAAGATGCTATCCTTCCTCCATTGCATGCTTTTAGCCCTTTTATCAAATATAAGAACATTGTACTTTTGTGGATTGGTTTCTGTGTCCATCATCAAGTGGATACACGATCTTCTCAGCAGCACATGAATCCTACTCAAAGATAGACCATATATTATGCCATAGGGCAACTCTTAGTAAATATTAAGGTGTGGAGATAATACCATGCACCATATCTGATCGTAATGGAATAAAACTGAAAATCAATGATAAAAGAAGGAAGGAAAAATCCTACATCACATGGAAAATGAACAGTATGTTACTGAATGATCAATGGGTTACAGAAGACATAAAGGAGGAGATAAAAAAATTCTTAGAGACAAATGACAATACAGACACAACATACCGAAATCTATGGGACACAATGAAAGCAGTTTTAAGAGGGAAATTCATTTCTTGGAGTTCTTTCCTCAAAAAAAAGAAAAAAAAACCAACAAATAAATGAACTCAAACTACACCTCAAAAACTTAGAAAAGAAAGAGCAAAAGAATAGCAAATGTAGTAGATGACAAGAAATAATTAAAATTAGAGCAGAAATCAACAAAATTGAAACAAAAAAAACCATTGAAAAAATTGAAAAAACTAAAAGTTGGTTCTTCAAAAAAATAAATAAGATAGACAGGCCCTTAGCCATGCTAACAAATAGAAGAAGAGAGAGAACTCAAATTACTAACATAAGGGATGAAAAAGGCAATACCACAACAGACACTACAGAAATTCAGAAGATAATTAGAAAGTATTTTGAAAACCTATATTCCAATAAAATAGAAGATAGTGAAAATATTGATAAATTTCTTAAGCCATACGATCTGCCCAGATTGAGTCAGGAAGACACACACAATTTAAACAGACCAATAACAAAGGAAGAAATAGAAGAAGCCATCAAAAAATTACCAACCAAAAAAAGCCCTGGACGGGATGGGTATATAGCGGAGGTCTTATTCAATGAAATTCTATCCTCTTCTCCCCTATTGTGAGTCAGCATCTGCATGTCAGAGAGGACACTCAGCTCTGGTTTTTGGAATTGGCTTACTTACTCAGCACGATCCTCTCCAGCTCCATTCATTGACCTTCAAATGCCATCATTTAATTCTTCTTTGTGGCTGAGTAATATTCCACTGTGTATAGGGATCACAGTTTCTTTATCCATCCATCTGCTCTGGGGCACCTAGGCTGTTTCTGTAGCTTGGCTACTGTGACTTGAGCTGCTCCCAACACTGAGCAGAACACAGATCTCTCTAGAAACAAAACCAGTAAGGACAGTAAGACATTCCTGGAGACACAGTGGGGCCTCTGGCCCCTGCTTGGCCTCAGCCTGCCTTTGATTATAGCTGCTTCAGGCCATAGGGACAGGGAGTCTGGTGCAGAATGGCGTGGACACATCTTTAGTACAGTGGCCCTGCTATCTGTGCCAAAGCTGGGGGCCATTCCTCCCTGGGCCCCTGCACTAAAGGCCTTCTACCTCCCCTCAGGCCCAGTGGATACAGTGGGCAGGTGGCGCCCTTGGGGTTTTCTGTCTTCCTGGTTCAACAGAAGCTGGGCTTGGGCCTGCTCAGCGCAGGTGGCAGGAGGGCCTTTCCACCTTAGCAGCCGAGGGCCATGGTGACGAGTCCCTGAAAATGCACGCTGGGGTAGAAATTCGAAAAGAACCCTGTGGTCCAAGTGTCTCAGGATGGCTAGAGCCAGAAGTGATCCCCCTTTTTCCTAGACTGGCTGCTGAGTGACAGACAGTGGGAAATTCAGTGGCTCTCGATGGAGAACCCCTATCTCAGGAGCCAGGGGACCACAGCACCAGGCCAACCATGGGTCCCTGCCACTGGCTGCTCCCTTGCCCTTGGGATCTGAGCAAATGACCCAGGCTCATGGGTAGCATTGTGTGGTCCCCTCAAGTCCTGTGACGTGACTGCCCAAGATCAGGGCAAAAGTGCCTCCCGCATACTTGGGGGCAGCTGGTGTCAGCCTGGCCAGCTGCTGGGGAAATTCAGGGCACCCTGGGTGGCATTGGGGATGGGGGCTCTGCAGCCACCACCTGATATTGTAAAGTCCCCTCGCTGGGTCCCCTCACTGGGTTCCCTCACTGTGACCCCATACTGGGTCCCCCTTCCTGATTCTCCTCTCTGGGTCCCCTAATTTGGTCCCACCTGGCTGGCCGAGGGCTCCAAATGGCACCCCCCGCTGGGGAGCCCTGATCACAGCCCCCCCTCCATGGTCCCTCGCCTGGCCAGCAGGTGTCTTTATAGGATGCTGCTCTGTCCACACTGAGCCCCAGAGAAAGCTCCACGGGAAGGTGGCTCTGACCTGAGAACGTGCCTGTGGGAATGGAGCCACGTGGTCTCCAGAACAGGACTCTGGTGCTTAGTCCCGGGGTCGTGGTTGAGCAGCACTGAGAGACGTGGCTACTGCCCCCTGAGCCCAGGAGCAGGGGATGTGACCTTGTGTCCAGGGAGCGTGTAGCCCAGAGGCAGGCTGGGCTGTGACCAAGGCTGGACTGAGCCAGGAGGCGGGGCTTTGGGCAAGATGAGTTTGGGGTGGTGGCTGAGGAGTATCTGGGACATGGGCACACTGTGGGTGACTCCTGACCTGCTGCCCACAGGCTGCTCCCAAGGGGACCTTTCAGCTCCCTGCCCCGCAGACCCACGTCTGACCCCAGGGCTCATGAGGGACAGGGGGAGAAGGGACAGTGTTGGCTGAGGGCTTTTTCTCCTGGCTTCCCACATGGGCCCTCTGGGTAACTGGGATGTCTTGACATGCTGAGAGCCTGTGGGGCTGTCCTGACTTGGGGACCTGCCCAGGCCAAAGCCAGCAAGTGTTCACCCCAGCAGCACCTGGCTTCAAGGCCCATCCCCCACCCAATGCATTTAGAGACAGAGTCTTGCTGAGCTGCTTATTTAGCACTTTGCTTTTGCTGAGGCTGGCCTCCAGCTACGATCCTCCTGCCTCAGCCTCCCAAGCTGCTGAGATGACAGGCATGGGCCGCTGCAGCATCCAGTCTTTTTTAAAAATTCTTAGGTGGTGAGTCTGGATGACAGTCTTGGCCTCCTCATTTCATTCTGTCTGGGGCTCAGGAGGGAGCCAAGGGCCTCCTGTGCCAGGCCAGCTCCAGGCCATAGGCATCAGGCCATAGGCATCAGGCCATAGGCAGTGGTGTGGCCTGGTCCCAGTGGTAGCCTGTGGCCCAGTCCCAGTGGAGCTTTGAACAGCCCTCTGGAGATGCAGCTCCTACACCCTGGAAAACTCCAGCAGCACTTAGTGTGTCCACAAAATCACAAAACTGCCACCACAGTTGGTTTTAGAATGCTGCCACCCCCGTCAGCCATCCACAGCACCTCTGCTGCTGCGCCCCGTCCATCATCCGACCTCAGGCAGCAGGAGGCTGCTTTCTGTCCCTTAGCCTTCTGTGGCTGTGTGTGGGGTGTGACTGACAGGCTTCACCCCTGTCCTCCAGGCTCCTGAATCCCCCGTGGCTGAGGAGCGCCCACTGCATGGGGCCTTCATCAGCTCATGGATCTGTGCACTCATCAGCCCAAGCCCGTCGGGGGGTTTGGCTGTGGGACTGACACTGCCACAGACGTGTGGGGACTGCAGATTCTTTCTTTTGTATCTGTGTGGAGAGGTGATGCTGTGTCACAAGGCACCTGTGACCTTCCAGGGAACTGCCAGTAGGATGGCTTTATTGCCACACTCCTACCAGGAATATCTGAGGGTCTTGGTTTTTCCACATACCACTTGACATCTGTTACTGTCCACCGTATATGTCCTGGTGGGTGTGTGGTGGCTTCTAACTTCATTTGCATTTGCGAAGGGCCAGCGAGTCTGTATTTTTTGTTTTACTGGCTATTTGTATATCATTGTAGAAATATATCTTTGTATCCTTGGCCCTTTTTTATTATGTTGTCTTTTTATTATTGAATTGTAAGAGCTCTTTATATATTGTGGATACTAGACCTTTTCCACGTATTTGATTGATGAGTATTTTTTATTCTTTGAGTAGTGTTTTCAATGTTGAACAGAGTCTTTGAAATAAATGAGTTTTAAATTTTGATCTAAATCTCCAGTTGATTGTGCTGGAGGTGTATGTGGCTAAGTGGTAGAGTGCTTGCCCAGCATGTGCAAGGCCCTGGGTTCCACATCCAGCATCACATACACAGTTTATCTGCTTTTTCCTTTGTGTTTTTGGCCTCATATTTAAGATATCATTGTCGAGCCAGGAGCAGTGGTGCACACCTGTAATTCCAGAGGCTGAGGAAGCTGAGGAGGATGAGGCAGGAGGATCACGAGTTGGAGGCCAGCCTCAGCAAGGCCCTAAGCAACCCTATGAGATCCTGTCTCTAAACAAAAATTAAAAAGGGCTGGATCTGTGGCTCTGTGGTGGAGTCTCCCAGCACCAAACAAAATCAACAAAAAAGGGGTTCTCTGGGGCCACCTGAGGGTCAGTTTATTACCTGTCCCAGGCTCTGCTTTCCTTGGGTCACCCCCTAGCTCTCTGTGGCTGTCAGTTCCCCCAACCCAGTTCCCAGTGTCCAGTGTCTTGTCTCAGACAAGCATAGGTTATGGGACTCCTCTTGGCCTTCACAGGGGCACCGAGATGTCCCCTCTCTCCACCGGATCCCCCTGGACCTGCTGGACCATGGGATGACCCTCTAGACCATGGTCTGCTACCCTGCAGGAGATGAAGCAGGTGCACCCCTGCCGCTGTCTCCACCCGCCTTCACTTTGGGCCTCTCACCACCCTGGGCAGCTCCTCTTAACCAGAGGCTCTGTCCCCTCATCTGCAGGGTGGGTTGGTTACAAGGACATTGTCCAGTGTCCCAGAGCCTCCATTCTCCTGTGTCTTGCCTGTTCTCACATTTAACCGCCTTTGGTCAAGTTTAAGCGAGAGAATAAAAAACAGGGACCTGACAACAACCAGGAACTGAACCAGGGCCTTTGACTCGGAGCCCATCCCCAGCCCTGTTCTGCCTTTGATTCAGACACAGGGTCTCACTGAGCTACTCAGGGCCTCTCTTTTGCTGAGGCTGGCTTTGATCTCATGATCCTCCTGCCCTGGCCTCCCAAGTGTTGGGATGACAGGCTTGTTCTCTGAGCCCAGCTGAAGGGCTTTGCTGGGGACCTTGCAGCAGTGGTGGCCTGCATAGGGGGTTCCTTCCTAGGGTGCATGCTGGCCTGGTCACCTGGACCCCACCCTGCTGGTCTCACAGGCTCTCTTCTGTGTGCAGGCCCCAGCATGCCTGGCCTCCCTGGATCCCTACCTCTGTCCCTCTGGACAGTCGGTGGGTGGGCTTGGACACGGCTGTTCCAGCACCTCTCGCAAAGGCTGCAGGGAGGACTGGGTGTCCCTGGTCCCTGCGCCTCCACCCCTGAAGTGTTTTGATGGCTTTAATTGAAGCCAGGGATCCTTGAGACTTTGTTCACAAAACTGCTGGAGTGAAAAAACCCCATGGTGGATGAGGCACCAGGTCCAGGTGATCTCGATCGTGGCACATGCCACTACATCCCCCGGCCGTTATCATCCAGATGGAACCAGCGACAGGTGTCACCATGACAGATGACACAGCCCTGCTGATGCTGTGCACGTTGCCAGATTCTAGGGACACCTTCTGATTTATTGTACTGTCACGTTTGCCTCACAAATAAAAATGACTTCTCTCAGTCCCAGGCTGTGGAGGGAGGCTGGAGCCTTGGGGGCCTGGGTGCAGGGACAGAGACATTGGCCATGCAGGTGGCCCAGGTCCCCTGGAGGGTGCAGCCAGCCGCCTGCTCCCCAGTCCAGCAACACGAGATGTGGTACAGTGTCATTTTAAAGCAGTGTCATTTTAAAGTATGAAGGGGACATTTGGGCTCTGTCACTTTTTTTTTTGGTACCAAGGATGGAACCCAGGGTCACTTAACTCCTGAGTCCCCCCCCAGCAGTTTTTCTATTTTATGTAGAGACAGATTCTCACTGAGTTGCTCAGGGATTCACTAAGTTGCAGAGGCTGGCCTCCACCTTGCAATCCTCCTGCCTCAGCCTCCTGAGCTGAGATCACAAGCGTGCACCACTGTGCCTGGGGCCCCGTCACTGTGGATCATGTTTTTTTCTCCTCTGAAGGATGATTAAGATCCGAGACCAGGTGGAGGATATCCACATCAGTGAGGAGGCGCTCAACCACCTGGGGGAGATCAGCACCAAGACCACTCTGAGGTGAAGTGGTGGCCTCCTGGGCCCAGGAGGAGGCTGCCCAGGGCTCAGGCTGACTCTGGTCTTCCAGGTGTGACAAGTCCTGGGACACCATGGCTTAGACTACTGAGCATGTGAGGTGTCTTGTGAAAGTTAGATTGACGAGAGAGGTCACCCTTGTCCTGCAGCTGACACTCCCTCTGCAGGAGGTCACAAACTCTGCCATCATCTTCTGGGACAGGAGATGGAGAGAACCAGATCCTGGGCTCTGTGGGGGCCTCACCAGCCAACCCCCTCCCCTGGCCCCTGGCTCCTGTTCAGATTCATGAGAACAGTGGGCTCTCCAGACCAGGAAGGGTGTCCCTGACAGTCTGTGAGGCCCTGTGACCCATTTCCTTGTCACCCATGTGTCCCTGGTGTCCAGCTGAGCCTACAGCTGAAGCCGCCTTGGCAGGGTGGTGACTTCACTGACTTTTAACCTCTCTTAGCTGGAGACACACGGGGCCTTGATTTTGTTGACATATTGTGACATGGGGCTGAGGAGCAAATCCAGGGCCTCACAAGTGCTAGGCAGGCGCCCTACCACTGAGGCTCGGCTCCAGCCCTCTTTTGCATTTTATTTAGAGATATGGTCTCACTGAGTTGCTCAGGACCTCGCTAAGTTGTGGAGACTGGCCTCCAACTTGCCATCCTCCTGCCTCAGCCTCCAGAGCCCTTGGGAAGACATTGTGCCCAGCTTGGGGAATTTCTAGATTAGGGTGAAGATGTGAGAACCAGAACTTATGTCACACTGGTTTCCTCCCTGATGGGGTTGTGACTGTGATGTTGCCAGTCATGGAAGCTCTGTCCTTTGCTGATTCCACAACAACCAGCCAGAGCCTGGAAGGGGCCCAGTTGGCAGAGTCCTGCCACCTGAATACCTGGGGGGGACTCCCTCTGGGCCCGGCTGGACTCCTGGCCCAACTGTCCACTGCAGATCCTTGGTGCAACTGCTGACTCAAGCCAACCTGCTGGCCAAGATCACCGGGAAGGACAGCATCAAGCAAGAGTCCATGGAGCAGACCAATGAGCTGTTCATGATGCCAAATCCTCGACCAAGATCCTGGCTGACCATCAGGACAAGTCCATGAAGGGACCCGTGTGGCACTCCAAGAAGACTGCGTCACCACGAAGGCAGCGTGCATGGCCTGGGCCAGGCCTCCCCTCTCCTGTGAGTTCTGTGGTGTGGTTAGTTCTGTCGGAAGATCTTTTTTTTGTTTTAAACTATAAATTTCGGAATTGTTTTAGTGGAATCCTCCCTCCCCTGAGGTGTTTTTAAATAAAATCTTAAATGCTATTTGGATGACACCACCCCTACCCCCTGTATCTCCCTTTCTCTCTCCCTCGCTCTCACTCCCTCTTTAAACATTTTTATAGGGGCAATGAATAACTGGGATTAAACCCAAGGGCATTTTTAATCAGAAACAGGGTCTCACTGAGTTCTCAGGGCCTTGCTGAGTTGCAGAGGCTGGCCTCCAACCTGCGATCTTCCTGTCTCAGCCTCCCAAGCCACTGGGATGACAGGTGTGTGCCACCATACCCAGCTGGCCATATCTTAATTACCTACTATTGTTATATATATATATATATATATATATATATATATATATATATATATATATATATATATATATATATATATTTCTTTCAACATGGCTTGGGCTTGAAGCCAAAGGTGTGGGTTCTGGGCACTGTCCCCAGGAAAGGTACCTTCATGTCCACCACTGTGTACTGTTGGGATTTCTCTCAGGTCAGGCCCTGGGACAAGCTCACATGTTGTAGGGAATAGTGGGGGCCAGGGTGAATCCTGAGCTTTACCTCCACCTCTGCCCACAATCTCCTTGACCACTCCATCCCATGTCCCCACATCCTGGCAGCTGAGGTCCTCCCCACGTGGGGGACACCTCTGTGTGCTCATGCACACTGTGCTCGGCCTATAGGGGAAGGAACCTTCTGGAATGTCCAGCTGTCAAGGGCTGCCCCCTTCCACTCAGTCAGTGGCCCTCTAACCTTGAGGTGGTCAGTGATGGGGATAGGATGAAGGGACCAGGATCCAACAGAAGGCTCTCAACAGCCCAGCTGGACCAGCCTGAGCAACCAGAGAGTCGTTCTGGGTTGTCACCCAGTGCACAGTGACGTAAGTCACACTGACATCAGAGGAACTTGTTCAACACAGGGGGCTGGGCTCAGCCACCTGCAGGTTCCAAGTTAATGAGGTAAATGTGCAGCCCAGGACACCAAGCCCATGACTCTTGCCTCCATAGGTGGACAGGAGAGGAGGGAACATATGGGTCTGAAGCATCCCCTGGATGCAGCCAGGAGGTGGTGGTCAATGCCACCTGGACATGTCCACAGCAAGTGCCCTGGCAGACACAAGGGTACGGTGGACTCCCCACACCCAGAGTTTCAGTAAGGCTATGAGCTCAGGTGAGGGACATGAGCAGAGCACCTGACCAGTTCTCCTGCAAACTGTTGAGGTCACCAAGAACAAGGGCCTTCGAAGAAAAGGTCACAGCCCATAGAAGCCTCTAGAGATGGGACACCAAGACCTCTGTTTGGGATTTTAGAACAGAAAAAGTGGCATCAGGTAAAACAGAAGGCAATGGGTGCAGGCAGTGACTGGGTGCCAACTACAAAGGATGAAGGGTGACACACAGGAATGCACTGCCACCGTCACACTGCTCTGCCAATCTAAAACTGTTCTAAAATTCTAAGTTCCCCCCTCGTGGCACTGAGCATCGAACTCAGGGCCTCACTTGGTCGTCAAAAGATCAAAGAAGGGGCTGGCCTATCATCCCAGCAGCTCTGGAGGCTGAGGCAGGAGGATCACAATTGGAAGCCAGCCTCAACTATTTAGCCAGGCCCTAAGCACCTCAGGCTGAGGATGGGGCTCAGGGTTGAGTGACCCTGGGTTCCTTCCCTGAATCCCCCCCCCAAATAATTGAAGCCAACTGGCTGTGAGAGATCAGAGTGCACTGGGACGCACCCCCTTTCTTGGTGCATGGAATTGGCATCACTTGAGTCCTGGGTATTTGGAGGTCAAAGCGTGTCTTCAGATATGACTTCTAAGGGCAGGTTTCACCCTGGCCCCTCCTCTAATCAAGGCCCCAATCTTTCCTAGGAACAGACCAGAGGCCGCATTGACAGCAGTCCCCAGCTGTGGGTTGGAACAGAGGTGTCCTGGTGACCAGAAGGGTGTGTGGTCTTCTCGTTCCTGCTCCTCAGGTTTTGGCAAGGTGGCCAGCTGGCTCTGGGCTTCCTCAGGAAGCTTGGTGAGAGTGGGGGTTCACCTGATTGGTGAACAGCAGGCAGATCCCAGCGCCCATTTCTGAGGGGTTTCTGCTCATGCCTGTCATCACATCCATGATGGACTGGCTGATGGTCATGATCATGCCGAACACTAGAATCCCAAGAAAACCCTGAGCAGAGTGTGGCAGGAACACAGATGACAAATACTGACACTGTCCCAGGGGACTTTGGTGAAGAGTGTCCAACTGTCACATGTCAAAGTGCATGAGAACTCAGAGGCTTTCTAGTGAAAGCAACTTTGGTCATTTTTGTGGCTTTAGGGATTGAACCCAGGGCCTTGCAACCATAGGCAAGTGCTCTACTAATCCTCAGCCTAGTCATCCTATTTTTAAAAAATAATCTTGAATTCTTAAGGTGGAAAAACATTTTTAAAAATTGTCAAAGGTAAAGAGAAATCTTTTGGGACTATAGCTTTGTGGTAGAGGCACCGAGTTCCATTTCCAGGTATGGAAAAAAATTAATATTAAAAGCAGAGAGAAAGAGGGAAAAAAACACCTGATTTGGGCTTTAGAAAAATAATGCAAATTTTTTGTTTGTTTGTTTGTTTTGCTTTTGGTACTGGGGACTGAACTCAGGGGCACTCAACCACTGAGCCCCATCCCCAGCCCTATTTTGTGTTTAATTTAGAGACAGGGTCTCACTGTGCTGCTTAGGGCCTTGCTGTTGCTGAGGCTTGCTTTGAACAAAAAATCCTCCTGCCTCAGCCTCCCGAGCTGCTGGGATTAGAGGTGTGCACCACTGCGCTAAGCCAAGTACATATTAAAATGTCCAAAATAAAAATTTAAAAAAGAAAACTACTTATTAGTGCTCTAGAATAATAATGCATTAATTTAAGGCATTGAATAATAAATGCATTCCTTAATATTTAATAATGCATTACTTAATTCATTAATGATTAATGCTTTAATACATAAATATATTCTACAATCTTGATTTATGTCTGAAACTCACAAATTTAAGTTAGATGAGTTTCTCAGTCAATTATTTAACTTTCTAACTTAAGATCTCTAAGGTATGCTGTATGGAAGAGGGCAGAGTAGAAAATTGTAAATATTGTTTTCTAAATAATACATTCCAGATAACAGAGGCTAGGCTTGGCTGACTCTGAGTCTGTTCGCCATTATTGGGGCTGCCTATCATTTGATACGGCAAATACTCTTAAACTAGTTTAACAGCACATAGAAACAGACTGTAGAAAAATTATCAAAATCTCTTCCACATCACAAAACTAATCAACAGCAGAGCAGGACTGAGAGGATCACCTTTCCACTCATTAAATCCTATTAAATGCAGAAGAAAAATAGCACTTGCTAAATAACTACCATGCACTAGGCACTGTAAGAGTGATTATTCAATTTAATCCTCTTATTTTTTTTTTTTTTTTTTTTTTTTTTTTAGTACTGACGACTGAGCAGAGGTGCTTCACCCCTGAGCCTTGTCCCCAGCCGTTTTTTATTTTATTTAGAGACAGGGTCTCACTGAGTTGCTTAGGGCCTCACTAAGTTGCTGAGGCTGGCCTCCAACTGGCAATTCTCCTGCCTCAGCTTCTAGATCTGCTGCAATTACAGGCATACTCCACAGCATCTGGATTTGATTGAATTCTTATGACAGCTCTGAAGTAGACGTCACCTCCTTGGTGAGGTGTGGAAATCATGGCTGGTGAAGGGGTGACCTCCATGCCCTGATCCTTCAAGTCCATCCTCTGGGGAATTCCTGCCCTCCCTGCCCTGCCTGGCTTTCCCCCATACCCAACACCTCCCAGAAGTGCTCTCTCACTAACAGGACATGGAGCACCTACAGGGTCGGCAAGCAAAGCACACAGGCGAAACGGGGCTGTTTTAATGTCCCCAATTTTAGAGCCAATTCAAATTCTCAACTAGACACCAGAACTGTACCTATAATCTTTCTTACACTTCTGGGTTCCATTGAAGAGAGCTTGATCTTTTGGGGTGTCACCCACTTCAATCATCTTGGCACCAGCCAAGAGCTGCATGATGAGGCCCAAGGTGACAATTGTAGAGATACCCAGCTCCATGAGTGTGCCTCAGGAAAGGGGCAGTCACAAAGCCCCTGTTAGCTCAGGAAAGCAAGACATTATTTAACAAAATGTACCTATAGAATTGCATGAGACCCCTTCTCCACATTGGATGGGCTTCAGGTTGCTGGCAGCAATTATAGAATAACCTCCCCAAACCAATGATTAGAATACAACTGAATCTATCTGTCAATCCTGCCAGACCCTGCCGTGTCATTCTGTTTGGAAAGTCACATACCCCTCAACAGACTGTGGCATTCCCATACCCTGGATAGATCCATTCTGGCTGGACAGAGGTCAGAGAGGCCAATCCTTCATCAGTTCATAATACTGGAGAACATTTCAATCATTTCCTGAGTCTGCTTATGGAGCTGACACAATTGGATCTAGTAGGAATCAACCTTCCCTTTCTATCAGGTTCAGATGAGCTCTGATTCTGAGTGACTAAAACCTCATTGGAACCCCATTTTTAAACTGTGTCCATTAAATGCACCATCAACAAACACAAGAAAATAATTTCCAGAACTACAGGTGACTGGTTAGAGTTGACCCTCCACTGTCACTCGTGGTTTTGATCCATATATTTCACCCCTAGATATGAAAAAGATGCAGCTGAGAAACCAATGGAAAGTTATGGAGAATGTTCTTGGTGGACTCGCCATCTTGTTTCAGGGATTTCAAACACTCTAGTTTTTTAAAGTTTTCAGAAATTCTCAAGCAGAGACTTATCTTGCTCTTCCAGGTTTTGTATTGCATTCAAACCCAACTGCAAAGAAGATGGTGTTGCTCAGGCTGAATGCACTCTTGGTCAGCCTATTTGATGTGGCACATGCAGACTTTCCAGGCCACAGAGCTACCCATTCTCTGAGCTCCACAGAAAGGCTGTCATTCAACTAAATGGTGCTGGTCTAGCAGAGAAGAGGCAGAGTGAGTCTGAACCTCCCTCTGTTGAGGGCCAGAATCCCTCACATCCAGTAGAAAGGGTCCACAGAATCTGAGGCCATAATAACAAACAGAGGACCTGGAAACAAGCAGAAACAAAAAAAGTGGCACATGTGTCCCGCCTCTCTCCCCTGCCCCAATGCCAGCACAGAAGACTGGATTGACCTGACAGCAGACTAAGAAAGTGAAGAGGGGGATGGCCATCCACAGCACCTTCTCTTTAAACTGGATCTGCAGAAGAGGCAGAATCAGAGGACATGAGGTTTTCCAGTAAGTCAATAAAAATGGAATTCCACAGACCCTTTCTCTGATCACCAAGGAAGGCCAAGGAGGGCTGGGGGCACAGTTTTTGGGGAATCACTTGCTAAGCATGCATGATGCTCTTGGTTCAGTCACCAGCAGAACCCTCCCCCCAAAAATAGAAGAAGCCAAACCTTGCACCAAGCAGAGTCCTGAAAGGTGAGTCTTATGCTTTCTGTGAACAAAGCTGATGCGAAGATGTCCATAGGTTTCACATCTGGGAATCCTCATGTTATGCAGAATCATAATCTTCTCACTGCTTAAGTGAATTAAATGGCAATGCTGTGCTCTCAACCATTGACATGAACAATTTAGATCCTCGGGATGAGGCAAGAGAAAGCCAACTTCAAAGCCAGCTTCAGCAAAAGTAAGGCACTGATCTACTCTATGGGACTCTGTCTCTCAATAAAAAAAACAAAGTAGGGCTTGAGACATCTCTCAGTGAGTGGTTGCTTCTGAGTTCAATGCTAAAGATAAATAAATAAACAAACAAATAAATAAATAAATAAATAAACAAATAAATAAATAAATAAATTCTATATGTTGTTGATATTTTTAAAATAAGAGTCTTTATTTTATTTACCTCTTCTCTGATGTTTAGTATGTTTTCTTCTAATGGTTTTGAGTCTGGCTTGTTCTTGATTTTTTACCTCCTTGAAGTGAAAGTCTTGGTAGTTTTCTTTTTTGATGTAGGTATGTACTGATCTAATCTTAAAATTGCCTCTGCTCTATGCTATAGAGATTTTTTTATTTAATTGATTTTATTTTTTATTTTTTTGGTTTTTAAAATTTATTTATTTATTTTTTATTGGGTATTCAAAACATTACAAAGATTGCAGAATCACATCGGTTACACATCCACATTTTTACATAATACCATAATACTAACTGTTGTATTCTGCTACCTTTCCTATCCACTACTATTCCCCCTCCCCTCCCCTCCCATCTTCTCTCTCTAACAAATCTACTGTAATTCATTTCTCTCCTTATTTTTTCCCATTCCCCTCACAAACTCTTATATGTAATTTTGTATAACAATGAGGATCTCCTTCCATTTCCATGCAATTTCCTTTTTCTCTCCCTTTCCCTCCCACCTCATGACTCTGTTTAATGTTAATCTTTTCCTCCTGGTCTTCCTCCCTGCTCTGTTCTTATTTGCTCTCATTATATCAAAGAAGACATTTGGCATTCATTTTTAGGGATTGGCTAGCTTCATTTAACATAATCTGCTCTAATGCCATCCATTTCCCTGCAAATTCTATGATTTTGTCAATTCTTAGTGCTGTGTAGTACTCCATTGTGTATAAATGCCACATTTTTTTTTATCCATTCATCTATTGAGGGGCATCGGGGTTGGTTCCACAGTCTAGCTATTGTGAATTGTGCTGCTATGAACATCAATGTGCAGTATACCTGTAGTACGCTCTTTTAAGGTCTTCAGGGAATAGTCCGAGAAGGGCAATAGGTGGGTCAAATGGTGGTTCCATTCCCAGCTTTCGCAGGAATCTCCATACTGCTTTCCAAATTGGCTGCACCAGTTTGCAGTCCCACCAGCAATGTACAAGAGTACCCTTTTCCCCACATCCTCGCCAGCACTTGTTGTTGTTTGACTTCATAATGGTTGCCAATCTTACTGGAGTGAGATGGTATCTTAGGGTGGTTTTGATTTGCATTTCTCTGACTGCTAGAGATGGTGAGCATTTTTTTATGTACTTGTTGATTGATTGTATGTCCTCCTCTGAGAAGTGTCTGTTCAGGTCCATGGTCCATGTGTTGATTGGGTTATTTGTTATCTTATTGTCTAATTTTTTGAGTTCTTTGTATACTCTGGATATTAGGGCTGTATGTGAAGTGTGAGGAGAAAAATTTGTTCCCATGATGTAGGCTCCCTATTTACCTCTCTTATTGTTTCTCTTGCTGAGAAAAAACTTTTGAGTTTAAGTAAGTCCCATTTATTGATTCTTGTTACTAACTCTTTTGCTATGGGTGTCCTATTAAGGAATTTGGAGCCTGACCCCACAATATGTAGATCTGAGCCAACCTTTTCTTCTATCAGATGCCATGTCTCTGATTTGATATCAAGCTCCTTGATCCATTTTGAGTTAACTTTTTTGCATGGCGAGAGGAGGGGATTCATTTTCATTTTGTTGCATATGGATTTCCAGTTTTCCCAGCACCATTTGTTGAAGATGTTATCCTTCGTCCATTGCATGCTTTTAGCCCCTTTATCGAATATAAGATAGATGTAATTTTGTGGATTGGTTTCTGTGTCCTCTGTTCGATACCATTGGTCCACCTACGTGTTTTGGTACCAATACCATGCTGTTTTTGTTACTATTGCTTTGTAGTACAGTTTGAAATCTGGTATCGCTACACCTCCTGATTCACACTTCCTGCTTAGAATTGCTTTTGCTATTCTGGGTCATTTATTTTTCCATATGAATTTCATGATTGTTTTATCTATTTCTACAAGAAATGCCGTTGGGATTTTGATTGGCATTGCATTGAACCTATAGAGAACTTTTGGTAATATCGCCATTTTGATGATGTTAGTTCTGCCTATCCATGAAGAGGGTATATTTTTCCATCTTCTAAGATCTTCTTCTATTTCTCTATTTAGGGTTCTGTAGTTTTCATTGTATAAATCTTCACCTCTTTTGTTAGGTTGATTCCCAAGTATTTTATTTTTTTTGAGGATATTGTGAATGGGGTGGTTTTCCTCTTTTCCAGTTCAGAAGATTTGTCACTGATATACAGGAATGCCTTTTATTTATGTGTGTTGATTTTATATCCTGCCACTTTGCTGAATTCATTTTTTAGCTCTAGTAGTTTCTTTGTAGACCCTTTTGTGTCTTCTAGGTATAGGATCATATCATCCGCAAATAGTGATAATTTAAGTTCTTCTTTTCCTATCTTAATGCCTTTAATTTCTTTTGTCTGTCTAATTGCTCTGGCCAGTGTTTCGAGAACTATATTGAATAGAAGTGGTGAGAGATGGCATCCCTGTCTTGTTCCAGATTTTAGAGGGAATGCCTTCAGTTTTTTTCCATTTAAATGATGCTAGCCTGAGGCTCAGCATATATAGCTTTTACAATATTGAGGTATGTTCCTGTTATCCCTAGTTTTTCTAATGTTTTGAACATAAAGGGATGCTGTACTTTGTCGAATGCTTTTTCTGCATCCATCGAAATGATCATAAGGTTCTTATCTTTAAGTCTATTGATGTGGTGAATAACGTTTATTGATTTCCGAATATTGAACCAGCCTTGCATCCCATGGATGAATTCTACTTGATCATGGTGCATGATCTTTTTGATATGTTTTTGTATACGATTTGCCAGAATTTTATTGAGGATTTTTGCATCTAAATTTATTAGGGATATTGGTCTGTAGTTTTTTTTTCTTTGAGGTGTCCTTCTCTGGTTTGGGAATCAGGGTGATATTGGCCTCATAGAATGAATTTGGAAGTTCTCCCTCTTTTTCTATCTCCTGAAATAGATTATGGAGTATTGGTATTAGTTCTTCTTTAAAGTTCTTGTAAAACTCTGCTGTATATCCATCCAGTCCTGGGCTTTTCTTGGTTGGGTAGTCTTTTGATGGCTTCTTCTATTTCCCCACTTGATATTGGTCTGTTTATGTTGTTTATATCTTCCTGACTCAATCTGGGTAGTTCATATGTCTCAAGGAATTTATTGATGCCTTCACTACCTTCTATTTTTATTAGAGTATAGGGTTTCAAAATAATTTTTAATTATCTTTTATATTTCTGAATTGTCTGTTGTGATGTTGCCTTTTTCATCCCGTAAGCTAGTAATTTGGGTTCTCTCTCTTCTTCTCTTTGTTAGCGTGGCTAGTGGTCTATCAATCTTATTTATTTTTTCAAAGAACCAACTTTTAGTTTTGTCAATTTTTTCAATTGTTTCTTTTGTTTCGATTTTATTGATTTTAGCTGTAATTTTAATTATTTCTTGCCTTCTACTGTATTTGCTGCTTATTTTTTCTTCTTTTTCTAAGGCTTCGTGATGTAGTATGAGGTCATTTATTTGTTGGCATTTCCTTCTTTTAAGGATTAAACTCCATGAAATGAATTTTCCTCTTAGTACTGCTTTCATAGTGTCCCAAAGATTTTGATATGTTGTGTCTGAGTTTTTGTTTACCTCTAAGAATTTTTTAATTTCCTCTTTGATGTCTTCTGTAACCTTTTTTTCATTCAGTAGCATATTGTTTAATCTCCATGTGATGTAGGGTTTTTCCTTTCTCATTTTATTATTGATTTCCAATTTCATTCCATTACGATCAGATAAAATGCATGGTAGTATGTCAACTCCTTTGTAATTGCTAAGATTTACCCTGTGACATAATATATGGTCTATTTTTGAGAAGGATCCATGTGCTGCTGAGAAGAAAGTGTATCCACTTGATGTTGGGTGGTACATTCTGTATATATCAATTAAGTCTAAGTTATTAATTGTATTATTGAGCTCTATGATTTTTTTATTCAACTTTTATTTGCAAGATCTGTCCATTGGTGAGAGAGGTTTGTGAAAATCTCCCATGATTATTGTGTTGTCGTCTATTAGACTCTTGAACTTGAGAAGAGTTTGTTTGATGAATGTAGCTGCACCATTGTTTGGGGCATATATATTAATGATCGTCAAGTCTTGTTGGTGTATGGTTCCCTTGAGCAGTATGTAGTGTCCTTGTTTATCCCTTTTGATTAACTTTGGCTTGAAGTCTATTTTATTTGATACAAGTATGAACACCCCTGCTTGCTTCTGGTGTCCGTATGAGTGATATGATTTTTCCCAACCTTTCAACTTCAGTCTGTGTATGTCTTTTCCTATCAGATGAGTCTTCTGTAGGCAGCATATTGTTGGATCTTTTTTTTAATCCATTCTACTACCCTATGTCTTTTGATTGGTGCACTTAAGCCATTAACATTTAGGGTTACGATTGAGATATGGTTTGTATTTCCAGCCATATTTGGTTATGTACGATACTTAACATGATTTGTTTTTCCTCTATGCTTAGTTTTTCCTTTACTTTACTACCTCCCGCTGTTGGTTTTCATTTCCTCTTCCTGTAATGTTTTGCCAAGGATGTTTTGAAGAGCTGGTTTTTTAGCTGCAAATTCTTTTAACTTTTGTTTATCGTGGAAGATTTTTATTTCATCTTCAATCCTGAAGCTTAATTTTGCTGGATACATGATTCTTGGTTGGAACCCTTTTTCTTTCAGCGTTTGAAATATGTTGTTCCAGGATCTTCTAGCTTTCAGAGTCTGTGTTGAAAGATCAGCAGTTATCCTGATTGGTTTACCCTTAAATGTAATCTGCTTCCTCTCTCTTGTGGCTTTTAAGAATCTCTCCTTATTCTCTGTGTTGGGCATCTTCATTATTATGTGTCTTGGTGTGGATCTCTTATGATTTTGTATATTCAGTGTCCTGTAGGCTTCTAGTATTTAGATTTCTTTTTCATTCTTTA
Organism: Callospermophilus lateralis; assembly: GCF_048772815.1. NCBI lineage: Eukaryota > Metazoa > Chordata > Mammalia > Rodentia > Sciuridae > Callospermophilus > Callospermophilus lateralis. The sequence continues at coordinate 9,125,651 of NC_135320.1, forward strand.
AGTCTGGGAAGTTTTCTAGTATTATTTCATTGAATAGATTGCTCATTCTTTTGGTTTGGACCTCTGTACCCTCTTGTATTCCAATAACTCTTATGTTTGGCTTCTTGGTGTTATCCCATAATTGTTGGATGTTCTGCTCATGATTTCTTAACATTCTCGCTGAGCTGTCTATGTTCTTTTCAAGTTGAAAAAACTTTGTCTTTGTTGTCTGAAATTTTATCTTCCAAGTGTTCTACTCTGCTGGTTATACTCTCATTTGAGTTTTTAATTTGGTTTATGGTTTCCTGCATTTCCAGGATTTCTCTTTGTTTGTTTTTTATATCCTCTATCTCCCTATAGAGTTGATCTTCTGCTTCTTGGATTTGTTTATGTAATTCATTGTCAAAGTGATTTTTCATTGTCTGAATTTGATGAATAATGTCTTCCTTGAGACTCCAGATCATCTGAAGCATGTATATCCTGAACTCTTTGTCTGACATTCCATCAGCTGCAGATATTACTTCATCTAATGTTGAATTGACCTGTATTGTTTGTGGTCCTTTCTTTCCTTGTCTTTTCATACTGCTCATGATTCTTTCTAGCTTTGTGAAACTGTTGTGCTAATGTTTTTCCCCTTATATATTTGTATTGTACTTTTATAGATCCAAAATATCTCTTTTGCAGAGAAAGACAATGTTAACAGATCCCAATATCAACAGTATATTATCTAAGCACAAGTTTTCATTATTAATACATTTATAGTTAGATTCTATGACTATAGATATTGGTTTTAATTCTTACTTAAGAATATATTCCTTAGTTTCATAAAAGTCATACTATATCTGGTGGCATATAGAAAACTTAATTTCAGATGAAAGATGTTATACTTAGAGCCAAAGGAGTGAGGGTATGAGGTTAAACTAACTAAGCACCTTTGGAGAACTCTAACCACTAGACTGGTAATTTATGGAAAAATGTATAGACTCAACCTCCTATCTATTTAGGTAGTTACCCTATGTATAGGTAGCAAAAGTTAGGAGATTGAAAGTGGGATAGAGAGAATACGAATTTTAAAACAAAGAAAAAAAAATAACAAGGAAGAAAAGAGAAATAATAGAAGCGAAAGGAAAGTAAGATAGAAATAAAGAAAAAAATGGGGGGGGGAGGTGGGGTATATGCAATTCCTCTATATTATATTACTTTGGTAATTCAGTTGTTCATGCACAGTTCTTGGTTTCACAGATGCTGAAGTTGTGGAAGAGGGAGAAGAAAAGAGAAAGGGAGAGGAAAAAAAAAGTCTCTCAGAACACTGTTTTCCTTGCTTCCAGTAGGTGGCATTGTCTGTTCCTAGCTTGAGCCTCTGTATTCAGGTTGGTGGATATAGCCAGTGTGAAAGGAAATGAACTTCCACCTGTATCTTCCCTACTCTAGTCTCTGAGGTAGGAACCAGGTGCCTGTACAGTTGTTGTTTTGTGCTGGTAGCTACAACCCCCAAGAGATTGTGGGAAATACTTTGAGTTATCATAGCTAAGGGTGGGGGAGGTGGAAACCGGGTACCTGGATCAGCCGCACAACCGTGCTGGTAGCCACACCCCTACCCCCTTTGATGGGTTTTAAGGGTTGATGGGCTTCCTCCAGACTAGCACTCAGGACAGGGCCGGACTTCCTTCTCCAGTCTGGCTGGGCTCCTGGCGTCTTCCTCCTCGGGTCTGGCTGGGCGCCTGGCATGTCTTCCTCCTCCTGTCTCTTTAATTGATTTAAGTTTTACATGCAAGTGGCTTTCTGCCCATTAAAAAAAAGATTTAAAATACAGGACTTGGGGCTGGGATGTGGCTCAGAGTACAATATACTCACAACATTAGAAATGGTATATCTTTCAAGCAAATCTGAAAATTTTAGGAAGACACATTTAAAAAGTGGCATTGCTGGATGTTGTAGTGCATACCTGAAATCCTAACAGCTTTGTGAAACTGAGGCAAGAAAATGGAACGTTCAAAGCCAACCTCAGCAACTTAGTGAGGCTCTAAGCAACTTAGTGGAATACTACATTAAAATAAAAAATAAAAATCGCTGGGTTTGTGGCTCTATGGCTAAGCACCCTGGGTTCAATCCCTAGCAACAAAAAATCTTTAAAATTTTTTAAAATAAAAAGAGAGGTATTGATAAATTCCAATATTAATAAGTTAGTTGTTTAGTTCTTATTAACTTTCTTAAATTAAAGGATCAAAGTTTTTAGCTTGTTTACTAAGTAAAAAAAAATCTTATAAGCATGAATTCTGTAAGTAACACTATCATACAAACCAAAGGAAATTATGGTTAAGTGGAAGTTCTTAATGTTACCCAGTCTTAGTTTAAACAAGAATATAAAATGAGTCTGGAATTAAGCATCCTCCATTCCTATCCTCTAGCTATCAGACATGATGTCTCTGTACATGAAACCCACTCCCCTGCCTGCCTGCCACCTTCTGTTAATCAACAAACATGCAGCTAAAGTGCCAGGTTCCTAGGAAGCTTCCCCCTTGATTTACCAGGAAACAGAGGGAAATATATCTACCTAACTTGAAGCACAATGATCCTTTACTTTGTTCACAGTCCCTCTTTGAGACTATGTTGAAGTAGACTTCACTCCTAGAAAAAAAAATGTTCTCTCAAAAAATTTAAATATTATTTCAGTGAATTCTACAACATCTAAGGATATAGGTTAATAACTCTTGCTATAGAGAAACAAATGAATATCTCATAGATAGCAGCACATGAAAGTGTGACTCCTGTTTTACATCTTGCTGAAAAGGGGCTCTTTCCTCCTTGTCCTCTGAATATGTTACACAAGGAAGACCTGGAAAAAAATCTAAATCCAAGGAAAAAATCAGTGAACCCAAATGCCAGACCCATGAGATTGTATGTGCATGTCATATAAAAACGGCAGTATGCAGACAACATTCAATAGGTGCTGCTCATAGAAAACATATTGTGACTCTGAATTATCACCTAGAATAATGGTTAAACCTCTGGGTAAGTTCTGTGTTTAGCAGGAAGAATAATGAAGTCTAAGAGTGCCTTAGGCTAACTAAAAATGTAATGATGTTTCTCACTTTAGTTACATCCTATGTGACTATGAGAAAGACAGTTTCTCCTTTAGATTAGCAAAATTTATTAAAAATAAACATCAGCCTTCAAATTGCAGAATGGTAATAATAAAACTCATTAGATCCTCCCCCATTATATCCTGGGTCTTACTTACACTTTTGCAGTTCAAGTTTTCTGGAATAATAACATTGACTATGACAAGATTTTGACTTATAATATTTTACACATCATCTAGAAAAAATATCTTAACATAAATAACACAAGTTTATCTACATCTACTCTGTACCTTTTTGTTTCTTCTTTTCAGTTGTTCAAAACAGACAAGGAACAGAGTTTCTGAAAAGGTTCCTTGTCATGTAAGCTTCCTGCAAATAAATAATGAGCACAATCATGTGAAACAAAGCAAGAAGGCAGTTTTGATCCCATTGTTCCCCCATTAGAAGCAACAAAGAAGTTTACACAACCACAGGGAGAGAACACATACTCTTATATAATTACTTTATAAAGAAAGTATAAGAAAATTATACTATTTTCTATACACTAGTAAACTAGTACATTCCTAGAACAATATCAGGTAAGCCTCAGTGAGCTTTCCAAGTGAATTAATAGTATTCAATTACTTCAGGAGTTAACAACCAATGAGGTTCTATATTTATGTAACTGAATATGTAATGCAAAGAAAAAAGTCAGGAAAGAACAGAAATCAATTAAACCAAGGCACATTATGGAAAAGAGCAGGAGTACTTTGAAAATATTAAGTCAGAAATGCTAAGACCTGATTGCAAACAGGATCCACACATTGTGATCTCCCACATTGCCCTGGCTGCCCCATGAGAGTGATTTCATTCCTCCCCAACTTTCTCCCAACTTCTATGTTCTCCTTCCTTCTGCATCCATATATAGAGTGTCTTCTACTGGCTCAAGTTCTAAGATCAGTTTATATGTGAACCAAACAGATAAAACCTCTTGGTCTTTTTAAATTGGTTAGTTATAAGGGTTTTCCTAGCTATTTCCTGAAGCTATTGAGTTTACTAGTGCTGGAATTTAGTTTTTCTGACATATGTTTACATAGGGAGAATGTTATCTCAATAATAATATTACAGAAATCCTCAGTGTTCTTCATGATTCAGCCTACACTGAAATCCAAAGAACTGTCTGTGACCTTCTGCTTTTTCTGAGTTGATAAGAATCCGAAGCCATCTTATACTCTAACTTGACAAGGCCTGGGTATTAGGTTTGAAAAATAAACATGCCTATTGCACATATATCTCTATTTCTAGGTATAGTTATAAAATTAAGCCAAGGATTTTCCCAATTTTGATACCGCAAACTGCTCACAAATGGCAAAAAAAAAATAATCTTCAACATCAGAAGACTTAAAAGATCTGAGAGTGCTTCTGAAAAGCCCATGATGCACTGTAATTCATAGTGAGGTCATTGGTAGCTGGCTATGAACACTAAATGAAACCATCTTTTTAAAAATAAGGAACTAAACACAAATTTGAATTTCTAGGATATTGTGAAGGACCAAAACACATTGGAGGAAATGAACATGGAGATCAACCAACTATCTGCATCTCAGCAGTGATGACTTCAGAGATCAAAAATCATCCTTCATGATTGAGGTTCCATGGTAATCTCATTTGCTTAGGAAATCCACTGGCAAAGTGTTTTCTCCATTTGCATGGCCCATAGATATGATCTCTGAAGGTAAACAGAAACAGAGTGTGCTATATCTTCTCAATTATAGGACATGAATAACTGTCTTTGGTAGATTGTATTTCTATTCCCAGATATCCACTTTCTCCCCTATGGGATCCTTGTGCATTCTGACCCTTAGTCATGTGACTTTCTGTGTCTCTGAATGGCAGTGATCATATGCTTTGTTTTGAAATGTGAATAGATATTATGTATGAGTTGAAGCTTTAAATGTGTCTGCTTACGTTGTTTCTACCCCCTGCCATGAAATGTGTAAAAGTCAATTAACTTCCATGGTGATTATAACCTTTCCTAAACCTCCATGTAAGTATTAATTCATATCATTTAAAAAATATATCTGTATGCATATAGATATATGTGCATGTCTCTTAATGTCATCAACTGTAGTTTTGGAACTTCAGCTTTTCTGCATCCTTCTTCATCATGCCTCTTCATGTGTCCCCATATCCCATATCTCATTTCCACCTTAAGTCTCCACCTTAGGTTTTCTGCTATGGTGTGCATTTTACTATGCAAATAAGGTAAAGATAACTGTTGAATATTTAAATGACTATGCTGTACAAGTGTTTGCCCCTCACCACCTAGAGGTGCACTTATTATTTGGGAAAGTCATTGCTATTAATATTTTTTAATCGCATTTTTTATTTGTTTTTTTTTCTTAGTTCCTAATTACAGTAGAATGTATTTTGGAATATTATATATACATGGAGTGTAACTTCCCATTTTCGTGGTTGTACATGATTTAGATATACACCAGTCATGTATTTATATTTGAACATAAAAGTTCATGTCTATCTAATTTACTGTCTTACCTATTCTCATCACCATCCCTTTGCTTTAATCCCCTTTGTCTAATGTAAATTTTGTCTGTTTTTCCCTCCCCCTGCCTTATTTTGTGTTAGTATCTTCATATCAGAGAGAACATTCAGCCTTTTGTTTGGGGGGATTGGATTATTTCACACAGCATGATAGTATATAGTTCCATTCATTTACCAGCAAATTCCATAATTTCATTCTTCTTTATGGTTGAGTAATCTTCCATTGTGTATATACAACACAATTTCTTTATCCATTCATCTGGTCAAGGGTACCTAGTTGTTTCCATAGCTGAGATAATGTGAATTGAGCTGCTATAAACATTGATGTGACTGTGTCACTGTAGTGTGTTGATTTTAAGTCCTTTGTGTATAAGCTGAGGAGTGGGATGACTAGGTCCAATGGTGGTTGCATTCCAAGTTTTCTTATGAATTTCCATAATTCTTTCCAGAGTGATTACACCCATTTGCAGTCCCACCAGCAATGTATGAGTGTGCCTTTTTCCCACCTCCTTGCCAACATTTATTATTACTTGTATTTGTGACAATTAATGTAATGACTGGAGTAAGATGAACTATCAGTGTAGATTTAATTTGTGTTTCTCTAATTGCTAGAGATGTTGAAATTTTTTTCATATTTATTTAATCTGCCATTCACAGTGTTCTTCCTGTCTCCTCGGGGGAGGACAGTATGCCCACACTATGGGGTCGTGTTGACCTGCAAAGTCGACCTGGGATGTTTTCTTATACATGTTCTTATACATGTTTTCTTACACATGTTCTTATACATGTTGTTTCCTACCTCACAGAATTAAGGTGGCAGCAGGTGTGAAGAACACAGCCTTGAGAAATAGCAATGGAGACCAGTGGGCAGTGGACCACAGCAGCACCCAGATGATGGCTACCCTGGCCTGTGTGGGCCACCAGACACCCAGGGCAGGTGAATGCTGAGAGGCCCAAGGCCCAAGGCAGTCGAGGGACTGGGTACTGTGTGGGAATACAGGCCTGGATGTGGTGTCTAGACTGATGCAGCACCATGTGGAGATGTGCTCTTCCCAGCCCAGTAGCCTGGCTTCTGAAGATCTGTGGTGCAGAACACATGGGGAAGAGCTTGGTCCTTCTGCTCTTCATGCACAAATGCCTAATGAGGTGGATATTGTCCAGAGCCACTGAGTTAACATTTATTACAGTGCAGGTTTTAATATCTAGTTTCAGATCATCTTTATTATTGTTGTTATTATTGTTTTTAACTAAGGGTTGATGAAGGTAGTGGGGAAAGCAGAACTGACATAAGAGGTGAGAGGAAAGTGGACATTTTCTGGCAGACAGAGGGAAGCTCTGGCTTTTGGTCATTGTTCCTTACCACCTAAATAGTCATTGCTCTGATGTTACAAGTGAGGACCAGTGCATGTCTTTGGTCTTAAGCTAGGTCCCTGAAGCTGCTGGCTGGCAGCCTCTCTTCTCCAGCTGGGGCTCGAGCCACAGGTATGTGGACTGTGCTCAGCTGTGCTGCAGAGAGACGTCCTCACTGATGATGTTGTATCAGGACACCTGGTGGGTGACAGGATTCCTTGCCTGAAGTCTCGGCCCCTGCCCCCTCCCATATATGGAGCAAGCATTTTCATCTTGTGGAGTGAGGTTATTCAGGTTAATGATGATGACAGCTGTGCAGAAACCATCACAGCTCAGGCCTCACCCTAGGTGAGGCACAAGCTCCTCATCTGGGCACACGAGCCCCTCGGGCAACTGCTCTGTCACCCTGCATTGTCATAGTCTTTTCTCTTTCCTTTCTTCTCTATTAGACTTTTTGAGGACCATGGGTACAGGAGCTTCGGTGGGTGTGTGGGTGGTGGGGGCAACATGTTTCCTGGAGTGGCATGGTGTGGCTGCCGCTTCCTTGTGAACCTGACAGCATCAGCTGCAGTTTCCCTCTGCCTGCTCTTTAAGGGGCAAGAGGGGCTCAGATGAGTGCTGGTTAGAAGCCTGTTAGGAACCACTGTCTGGGTCATCTATACACCTCTCCCTTCAAACTCATTCCAGAAGCTTCAAGTGACCACAATGTCCCTGGAAATCTATGTCTATCTGCTGAGCACCCCCAAATGCTGGCCACCCCAAGTCCAGAGCATCCCCAAATCTTGAACATACCCAAATTCTGAGCACCCCAAGTCTTGAGCGAGACTTGTCCTAGTGTTTTGTTCTACAATCAGTCTCCAAGGGAGTCTTCCCTTCAGAGCTCATTAGTAAGCTGTGGGATCTATGCCTTTGCCCAAGAAGCAGGTACTCTTGGGAAGTACCTGTTGTGTAATATTTTGGGCTTTGTAGTGGGAGATGGTCTCTGCCATCATGGAATGAAGAGGGGAGAGTAGCCAATAGTACTCTTCAGAGTTGGTGTCTGTCAAGGTCTATGACTTTATTCTGTTTTGCACAGTGTGTGATGCAGCTTTTCATTACTGTGACCAGGATACCAGACCCCTACAGCTATGAAAAAAGAAAGTTTACTTTGTCTGACCACATCAGAGGCTTCCGTTCATGGCTGGTCAAATAGATGGCTTTGTTCCTGAGGTGAAGCAGAACATCATGGCTGGAGGGTGTGGTGAGGAGAGCTGCTCAGTCCCAGACCTTGGGAGTGAAGAAGGCAGGAGCTGGGGATGAGATGAACCTTCTCAGGCCAAATGCCTAGTGATAACCTTCCTACAACAGGGTCCCCCTCCCAATTAGCCATTCCCATCTTCAATCCATCTGCTGCATTATTCCACTGAGGAAGTCAGGACCTGGGGTTGGAGTCATTTCCTATGATCCCCACCTCTGGACATTGCTGCACTGGGGACAAAGCCTTTAGATGCATGAGACTTTGGGGGACTTTCCAGACCCAAACCATAATGCACAGCACTGCTGTGCATATTCCTGGTGAAAAAGTTCCTCTCAGGTGCTTGGTTTATCAGCTGGTTTTGTCCATTTGGTCCTGTAACATTGAAGGTCATCAGGCAGTTTGAGTTCATGGTGGACAGGCACCAGGAGTGTTGAATTGGGGCTCCAACCTTCTCCTCAGAGCCTGTACCCATCTACCCATGGTTGTATTCCTCTCAGGTGCTCTCCATCCTGGAGGAGGATGGTGGAAAATGACTACATCTGCATCCATCTGCTGATTTGGTCACTCTGATAGAAGCTTTTCTTCGCAGAGAGGCCCCGCACAGGTCCTGGTCATCCCTGGCCCTGGGGATATAACTATGACATATGATCCCCTAAGCAACTGCCATAGCCAGCCCTGAAGTCAGGGGTTCCCATCAACCTCAGCTAAAGGCCTGGGATGGAAGGTGGGAGGGGCTCAAGGGGGCCTTGGACTCTGATGGGGACTTGAGTGAGAGTGAGACAGACAGTCACCACAGTGTCAGGGTTCCTGATACCCCCAGAGCATGCTGTGGGTGCAATCTGTCCCTTCATCCTGGGACACTGGGTAGGTGATGGTGTCCAGGTTCCATTCAGAGGGAATTTTTTAAAAATATTTAGTCAAATGGTAATGTTGCAAATGCAGAGAACCACACAAGTTCTTGGAGGTGGTTGTCACTGTTGTTTTCTAAGAGCAGAGTCTGCAGTTCTTAGAAGTGACTGAGAAAGAGCTGTGTGATTGGGACAGTTCCTGGCCTTACCCTCCTCCCCAGGGCTGAAGAAGGGCAGGGATTGTGGCTGTGGTGTGATAATTTATGCTTATCTTGTATCCCCCTAGAATCCATTCCATAATGTAAATAAATAACTGCTTCTTTTTATGCCTTATGTTCCATTTTTATATCAAATGAGATGTGAAACACAGGCCTATGGAGAAAACTTGCTGCTAACAGGATTGTGTGAATGTATCTCAGCACATCATTTAGCAGGAAGCTGTGATCCCTGGGTTGTGACAACCTTGAGTGGAACTGAGTTTTTAATCGAATATAATGTACAAACTGCCTGAAATCCTGTGATAAGAATTACACATGTTGTGTGGAGAGCCCTGATGCACACAGCTAGGAGGGCAGTGCAGGTCTTAATTTAAAATATTGTACTGAATACTCATCCTGAGTGAATGTGAGTAATAAGGATGAAACCAGAAGACAAAGGGTTGTGTTGCCAAAAGAGAAAAGATTAGAAAAAGAGGCAAATTGGAAAGGTTCATAACAGATAAGCTGAAGCCAAGGGAACAACAGAGGACATGGCTCTCTGTATGGAAGCCACCTGCCTTTGGCCAGTGGGGGCAAGTGTTTCCCTACCTTGTCTGGCTGTTGGACCTAGACCACAGGAGGTGAGCCACATGAGCCCATAGTTCAAAGCCCTCCTCTTCTGAGCACTGTGGTTGGGGCAGAGGGAGCCTCTGTTGTCCACAGGGAAGAGGGGAAGCAAAGCCCAGGCTTTCTGCAGGGAGACGCCCTCCCCATGTTGTTTCCCTGGTGCAACGTGCGCTGGGAAATGTGACCATGTTTGGAAATCTGGAATCCATCCTCAGCTCCCTTCTGGGATTTTTCTTTGCTGCTGTAGTCCAGACAACATGGTGACAGTTCGCTTGCTTCCATTACTGGAGCAAACACTTGAGACATCAACTTGCAGAGAGAAGGGGTTTGTTGGCGTATAGTTTTTGAGGATTTAGATTGTGGTCAGATTTGGGGCTTGTGGTGAGTTAGCACCCTTCGGCAGGGAGTATGGGGTAGAGAAAATGTCCACTCACTCTTTCCCTGAACAAAGAAGAGGAGAGAGCTGGCTTCCTGCAGCCTCCCTCAAGGCCCATGATCTAGAGCTTTCTGCAAAGTCCCCAAAGTTTCCCCACCCCATCAACACCAGACTAGGAACCCCATCAACAATTGGCCTCTGGGGACAACCCAGATCTAAATGGAAGCAATCACTAATGAAACAGGGAGGGTCACCCTGTCAATCATTTTGACGAACCCAGTTGCTTTTTGTTAATATTTAACCATTGGCCATGAAACCAAAATACAATGCTGATTAAGACAGCCAGCACATCATGGGGCATGGGGCATGAATCAGGCTGTGTCACCCAGTGGGCTTACACTTCACACCTGAGCTGAAAAGAAGGAGGCAGCTGCTGGCCGGTCCTCACCAGGCCACCTCTGCAGCTAGCCAGTGTAACTGCCCCTCCTCATCGCCATTTGGTGTTAGCTTCTCCTCTTCTTCTATTAATGGGTTAACTGAAAAGTGATAGAACACATGGAAGGTTTAGTCTGTCTCTCAGGAACGTCTTGTGTCATTTCATCATCTATACCTTATTTTATGAAAAGATTTTGTTAAAATCACAAACACATATATAGACAGTCTTATATAAAATCATATATATGTCAGGAGCCAGGAATCATTTTTAAAGACTTTCAGGGGAACAACATTTCAAAAATTAGAAACCTGAGTCCTTGAAGTGGACACCTGTTATTATTCCCACTTGACAGCTGTTTGAGTGAAGGCTCAATTCAGCAACTCTCATGGTACCACAGTTAGTTTGTGGTCAAAGCTATTGACTCCAAAGCCTGTGCTTGGACCACTGGCCAAGGCTCTGAAGATGCTAGTCAATGGGTCCCTACATGGGTCCCCATCTTGCAGATCTCTGTCCCACTGGATGGAATGCTCAGTAGCAGCAGCTCATACAGTGCCAGCAGACATCTAGCACATGGACCTAGGCAACAGTGGCCCCTCCAAAGAAAGGCCGACATTCTCATCTCCAGAACTTGTTTGCCTATCTTTGGTAAATGGGCCTTTGCAGAGGTGGTTGATGTGGGCTATAAGGTGGCCTTCACTGAGAAACTGGCACCTCCCTCCTTGGCTGGACAGGGGAGGGAACTGGCACCATGTTCTGGGAAGGAATCCATTGCAGCTTCTCATTCAGTGAGGAGCAGTCTTCTGTCCACAGAGAATCCTGAAAGCTCATCTTGAGATTGTGCCACAGACCGGCAACTGTGGGCCAGATTCTGTGAACACTGCCATGTGTGGGCCGAAGGTGACAATCATTTCCTTTATGGACAAAGGGGAATGGGCCATTTACTGTGTTCTTGCCATTATGCTGAGTTATGTACTTCAAACTGAACTTTAATATGTGTTTGTTTTCCAGAGCAAATTGCTCAGTCTATGAGATCCTACAAATGGACTTTGGCATCGACAACAGCAGTGGTCTGGCTGGGACCCAGCAAATCAGCTGGCAAGTGGTGTACCCAATCAAGGAATTCATGAGTGAGCTGGTCATTTCTGAGATCTTTATCAGCCAGATGACCTTTGTGGGCCTCGTCCCTCTTGCAATGGTGTGCAATTATGGCTTTAGGAGAAGAAGTACAGAGACGTTTTCTTTGAATACTCTAATGTCATAAAGCAGAACGTCAACTGTTCTCTCCCATGCACTTGGTACATGTTGTTTAAACAAGAAAAAATATTCTTAAATTGCATTTCAAGCAGAACTAGTATGGCACTGTTTAAAAATGTGGATGTGTAACCGATGTGATTCTGCAATCTATATACGGGGTAAAAATGGGAGTTCATAACTCATTTGAATCAAATGTATGAAATATGTTATGTCAAGAGCTTTGTAATGTTTTGATCAACTAATAAAAAAAATGCATTTCATTTACCTGCTTTCCATAGTTCCTCCTGGAAACTATGTAGGCCTACTGTGTAAATCCCTTTTCATTTTTGGAGACTGTGGAATGGTTTCCTGGGGAGCCCTTGTCCTTTGTTGTCTCCATCTTTGTGCATGTCAGGAACAAGTGTTGTGCTGAGGGAAGATAGTTTTATTGAAATGTATGATAGGGTGTGTGTTGGGACAGAGTTCTGTGTGCCCAGTTACCAGACCCTCATCAATTGGCTTTGCTTTGTGACACCCCAGGTGGCTGCGGTTGGCAAACTTTGAAGTGCAGGTGGACCAAAAGAATCTTGTTGGCAACTGCCCAGATTAACTTAGACAGGATTCCAAAGCCCACTAAACTGCCTGTGGTTTTGCTTCATGGGTCAGAAGTTGCTTGGGTTTTTTTCCCCGTGTTTGGCTGAAACTCTGTCCACAACTAAGGCCAAGGGATTATACTTGAGGATGGAGTCATGGATGATATTCCTGTTCATAAAAAAGAGGGAAGGTGCTGTGGGTCTATGGGAGGGCCATGCACTCCATGCTCTTCTGTCCTGGAAATGATCAGGTACATTCTGCACTGATTTGATCTTCCTGCCGGGACCTCACACAGTTGTTCTTGGGAAATTTGTGGCTGCTTTGGATCATTTGTCACTCAAGTTGGATACCAGAGTTGAGCCAATTACAGATGAAAACCCTATTCATTAACTAATCTACCTTTCCTCCCCCCATCTTGAGAACCTAACATGTACCCTTTGCCTGGAACACATCTTCCCTGCCTCTCCATGGGGTGGTTCCTTTCCTGTGAATTGGCTGTTAGAGAGGCACCTTCCCTGACCACACTGGTTTCTGCAGCTCTCAGCCCCTCTCTGCTCTTCTGTTTCTGTCCATGTCTTCCTGCTTCATGATACTCACAGATGTCACCACTGGCCATTGCTGGAGGCATCTACTGACTCTCTCCCCTGAAGATGGGATCCTGGTCAGTTTCATCCACTCCTGTCTCCGTGGAACCCACAGCAAGGCCTGGCACAGTTGATGGTTGTTGAATGAATGAATGGACCTCGTGCTTGAATCCAAGATTCAGGGCATTTAGGTTTTGAAAATTGTGTGATCCTGTCAGCAGTGATCCCCATTTTGGTGTGGTGGGGTCACAACTTGGTAGGAAAGCAGCTGCTAAGGAACAGAGGTGGCTGGTGTGTATTTCAGGAAGAGATGAGGCTTCCTTGCAGTCCCTCACCCTGGAAGCTCTCCTGCAGATTCTCCAGCTCAACCAAGCTTGGGCCACAGTTGGGGAATATCTTCACTCAAGTCCTTGTCCTTTGTCCCATGCTTCATCTCCAGCTCTCAATTCCCTATTGATGCTAAAGCCTCCTGACACTTATGAGGGTTGAATTCAGCAGAGAGCTTCATGCTCTCTTCTTTGGAAGGCACCAGTTTCAAGAGTTGCAGGGAAGCAAGATGTGTTTACCTGTCAGGGCCTGGGACCAGAGCAAGAGTGGAGAACAGGGCTGGTCAAGTGCAGAGGACAGGCTGAATCCAGCCTCGTGCCTGGTTTGTACATAAAGTTGCCTTAAAATCCAGCCATGTTCATTGTTAGAGTCTATGGCTGCTTGGATAATGATGCTGATGGATTTGAGTATTTGAACTTTAATTTTACCACCTTGTAATAATGTGTGAGGAGGTGGGTGAGGAGAGGTCTGCTGTCTTGTTGCTGTTAGGGAACATTGTTCTTGACTCTCAGCATTTCTCATCAGGAAATGGGACTTTGCCAAAAGCACTCCAACACTTTTTGACCAGTAGTGACATTGTTTTTAATTGGGCCACAAGACTCAGGTGCCTGGCTAATTGAGATGTCACTCAAGGGTCAGGTCCCAGGGTGGAAATACAGCAGAATTGGGGGGAAGAGCTGCCAACAACTTCATGGCTGTGAATGAAGCCTGGGTGACAGACAGTATGTGGCCTGTGGTCAAGATGCAGGTCAGCTGGACAGTCTTTGTTAAGCATTACCACTGTCCTCAGGGGGCTATCAGTTTCTTCGTGACTGGAGCAGAGGCCAGTGGATAGAGCTGGGTGCTGACCCCATTGGTGGCTGCCTGCAGCTTGGGTGAGGTGCACTCTCTGTCACCAATTTCATTGTCGTGTTTTCTCCATGCTGGTGCAGGCTGATCGTCTTGACACCACACAAGGCCATGATCCTGCTGTATGCTGTGCACTTAGTGGCCATGAGCACTCCCACCTGGCTAATCTTCACTCAGCGGCCCTCATGGTATAGCTATCTGCAGTTGGAAAGTGCTGTGGAGGGAGGGCACTGGTGTCAGGTGTGATCATGCTCAGGACCCCAGTCATTTAGTGGAGTTTCCTGAGGATTGATACATTACAGACAGTCTTTGTACACTGGCCTGCATATTGCATGTAGTTAATAATATTTAGTTTTTATTATTTTCATCTGATATCGTCATCACACTCACACCCACTCACAGGTAAAAGGAGCCATTTCAAACTGTCAAGGACAATGTGTGTTCAGTGAGCTCACTTTACACATGGCCAGAAGTAACCACTCTTGTTGGTGGAGCCACAAGCTTGTGCAGCTGGTGTTCACACTTGCAGCAGAGTGGGTGCCACATGGGTGCCACATGGGTGCCACGCTGGTGCCCAGCTGAGCATCTTTCCAGCACATGGCTGTAGTGGGTCATAAATATTCCTGTGCACAAATGCGAGGACGTTTTCCTCAGGGCTGTGTCTACAGTAATATTTATAACCCATCCAAAAAATGGCCATCGTGTGGCACATTCATCAAGGGCTTCTACCCTGGGAGCATTCAGTTTTGTGGGTGATGAGGCCTGAGTGACAACTTTAGGAGCGATTATGTGAGGGACTCCAGGTTCTATTTGACACCACTTTTAAGGTGGTGAATCATCAGGATAGCCAGTCTGGAAATAGTGCTTTTCTTAAAAATCAAAAGACCCATTTGATTGTTGGAAGGTGAACTAGGCTGTTTATCACGGCATGGAGCCATGGCTGTGGGAGCTGTGCATGGGCACTGTGGCTTCCAGAAGCATTCCACAAGCTTTTTATTTCTGTTTGGAAATGACAAAGAGTTCTTGTCAACAAATGGCCTTGCCAGTCTCTGTGCTGGCCCTGGGGGGAGAGCCCTTCCCCACAGCTGGGGACCAGAAAGATGTCTGTGCTCACACTAAGACAAGCTGATCAGTTCCTATCTGACTCACTCTCTACTGAAACTGTGACTTCAGGAGGTCTGCCTGGGTTGTCCCATCTGCAAAAAAGTCACATGGACTCCTCATGTTGTGTTACCAGTTATTGTGAAGGCGAGACACAACACACCTACACAAATGCCACATAAGGCACATATGGGAAATGCTAATGCTATATTTCCTTTTTATTTTTGCTTAAAGAGGAAATACACAAGAACAGTGATGGTATTCAAAATGTTCCTAATGGGTGGCACAGGCTCGGACCAGCTAGAATATGTGCGACTTTTAAATAATCATGATGGCTCTGCCCTTTCCTGGGCCCACCAGCTGCACGCCAGCTTCAAAGCACATAGCAAGTGCCCTCATGCCCCATGCTTGACTGGCTCACTGCCAAGCCCAGAACTCATTTCTAAATTTCAGTGGTCAAGAAGGCATGTTTTTTTTTTTTTTTTTTTTTTTTTTTTTTTTTTTTTTTTTTTTTAAATCTGCTTTGATTTTTTCTTTTCCCAGAAAGGAATCATGGGTGACTGTCCCTAATGTACCCACTAGATGGTGCTGATATGCCAGGTTGTGGCCACAGATGTGCCCTTCTCCCCTTCCCCAGAGGGCTCCAGAACACCTGAGGCCAACTGGCTTTGCCTAATCTCTCCTGAGAGTGAGCAGATAGGCTCCCTTCTGTCACCCACCTGGTCCAGTGAGCACCTGGCACCTGGCAGCCTGGAAAGGTACTTTCTCCCTTCTCCACACTACTGCAGGCCCCACAACTAGATGAACGCCTAGTGGATTTTCCCCTCAAAAGTCTTAAATATTTTTTTTTAAGAATTGGTGCTCATTATACAAATTTTAAGCTACATGTGGAGAAATCAAAATCCCAGCAACCCCAGTATGACTCCCATTCAAAATGGCTCATCTAAGTCAACGCTGTGCAGAGAGAGCTGGCTGGACAGAGAGTTGGGGGTTAACATCACACCCTGTAGCCATGAGCTCCTGCTCTGCATGCTAGGATTCCAAGAGATGTCAAGTCTCCCTTGTCCTTCTACTTAAGAGGAACCAAGAAATCTAATGTGAGATCCTTGCACTTCAAAAAGCACCAACAACCACAAAGTACTAATTTTTTTTAAATTAATTTTTATTGTAGGTTGTTCAAAACATTACATAGTTCTTGATATATCATATTTCACACTTTGATTCAAGTGGGATATGCGCTCCCATTTTTACCCCATATACAGATTGCAGAATCACATCAGTTGCACAACCATTGATTTACATATTGCCATTCTGGTGTCTGTTGTATTCTGCTGCCTTTCCTATCCTCTACTATCCCCCCTCCCCTCTCCCCTCCCCTCTTCTCTCTCTACCCCCTCTACTGTAATTCATTTCCTATCCTCTACTATCCCCCCTCCCCTCTCCCCTCCCCTCTTCTCTCTCAAAACCCTCTACTGTAATTCATTTCTCCCCCTTATATTTTTCCTCCTTTCCCCTCACTTCCTCTTGTATGTAATTTTGTATACCCCTGAGGGTCTCCTTCCATTTACATGCAATTTCCCTTCTCTCTCCCTTTCCCTCCCACCTCTCATCCCTGTTTAATGTTAATCTTCTTCTCATGCTCTTTGTCCCTACTCTGTTCTTAGCTAGTCTCCTTATATCAAAGAAGACATTTGGCATTTGTTTTTAAGGGATTGGCTAGCTTCACTTAGCATAATCTGCTATAATTCCATCCATTTCCCTCCAAATTCTATGATTTTGTCATTTCTTAATGCAGAGTAATACTCCATTGTGAATAAATGCCACATTTTTTTAATCCATTCGTCTATTGAAGGGCATCTAGGTTGGTTCCATAGTCTTGCTATTGTGAATTGTGCTGCTATGAACATGGATGTACCAGTGTCCCTATAGTGTGCTCTTTTTAGGTCTTTAGGGAATAGACCGAGTAGGGGAATAGCTGGATCAAATGGTGGTTCCATTCCGAGCTTTCCAAGAAATCTCCATACTGCTTTCCAAATTGGCCGCACCAATTTGCAGTCCCACCTGCAATGTACAAGAGTACCCTTTTCCCCACATCCTCGCCAGCACTTGTTGCTGTTTGACTTCCTAATGGCTGCCAATCTTACTAGAGTGAGATGGTATCTTAGGGTGGTTTTGATTTGCATTTCTCTGACTGCTAGAGATGGTGAGCATTTTTTCATATACTTGTTGATTGATTGTATGTCCTCCTCTGAGAAATTTCTGTTCAGGTCCTTGGCCCATTTGTTGATTGGGTTATTCGTTATCTCATTGTCTAATTTTTTTAGTTCTTTGTATATTCTGGATATTAGGGCTCTGTCTGAAGTGTGAGGAGTAAAGATTTGTTCCCAGGACGTAGGCTCCCTATTTACCTCTCTTATTGTTTCTTTTGCTGAGAAAAAACTTTTTAGTTTGAGTAAGTCCCATTTGTTGATTCTAGTTATTAACTGTTGTGCTATGGGTGTCCTACTGAGGAATTTGGAGCCCGACACCACAGTATGTAGATCATAGCCAACTATTTCTTCTATCAGACGCCATGTCTCTGATTTGATATCAAGTTCCTTGATCCACTTTGAGTTAACTTTTGTGCATGGCGAGAGAAAGGGATTCAGTTTCATTTTGTTGCAAATGGATTTCCAGTTTTCCCAAAACCATTTGTTGAAGATGCTATCCTTCTTCCATTGCATGCTTTTAGCCCCTTTATCGAATATAAGATAGTTGTAGTTTTGTGGATTGGTTTCTGTGTCCTCTATTCTGTACCATTGGTCCACCCACCTGTTTTGGTACCAGTACCATGCTGTTTTTGTTACTATTGCTCTGTAGTATAGTTTGAAGTCTGGTATAGCTATACCGCCTGATTCACACTTCCTGCTTAGCATTGTTTTTGCTATTCTGGGTCTTTTATTTTTCCATATGAATTTCATGATTGCTTTCTCTATTTCTACAAGAAATTTTGTTGGGATTTTGATTGGCATTGCATTAAACCTATAGAGAACTTTTAGTAATATCGCCATTTTGATGATGTTACTTCTACCTATCCATGAACAGGGTATATTTTTCCATCTTCTAAGATCTTCTTCTATTTCTCTCTTTAGGGTTCTGTAGTTTTTATTGTATAAGTCTTTCACCTCTTTTCTTAGGTTGATTCCCAAGAATTTTATTTTTTTTGAGGATATTGTGAATGGGGTGGTTGTCCTCATTTCCATTTCAGAAGATTTGTCGCTGATATACAGGAATACCTTTGATTTACGCATGTTGATTTTATAGCCTGCCACTTTGCTGAATTTGTTTATTAGCTCTAACAGTTTCTTTGTAGACCCTTTTGGGTCTGCTAGGTATAGAATCATGTCATCTGCAAATAGTGATAATTTGAGTTCTTCTTTTCCTATTTTTATGCCTTTAATTTCTTTCATCTGTCTAATTGCTCTGGCCAGTGATTCGAGAACTATGTTGAACAGAAGTGGTGAGAGAGGGCATCCCTGTCTTGTTCCAGATTTTAGAGGGAATGCCTTCAGTTTTTCTCCATTCAGAATGATGATAGCCTGAGGCTTAGCATAGATTGCTTTTACAATATTGAGGTATGTTCCTGTTATCCCTATTTTTTCTAGAGTTTTGAACATAAAGGGATGCTGTACTTTGTCGAATGCTTTTTCTGCATCTATCAAGATGATCATATGGTTCTTATTTTTAAGCCTATTGATGTGGTGAATAACATTTATTGATTTCCGTATATTGAACCAGCCTTGCATCCCAGGGATAAATCCTACCTGATCATGGTGCACAATTTTTTTGATATGTTTTTGTATCCGGTTCGCCAGAAGTTTATTGAGGATTTTTGCATCTAGGTTCATTAGAGATATTGGTCTGTAGTTTTCTTTCTTTGAAGTGTCTTTGTCTGGTTTAGGAATCAGGGTGATGTTGGCCTCATAGAATGAATTTGGAAGTTCTCCCTCTTTTTCTATTTCCTGAAATAGTTTGAAAAGTATTGGTATTAGTTCCTCTTTAAAGGTTTTGTAAAACTCTGCTGTATACCCATCCGGTCCTGGGCTTTTCTTAGTTGGTAGTCTTCTGATGGCATCTTCTATTTCCTCAATTGATATTGGTCTGTTTAGGTTGTCAATATCCTCCTGACTCAATCTGGGCAAATCATATGACTTAAGAAATTTATCGATGCCTTCACTATCTTCTATTTTATTGGAGTATAAGGATTCAAAATAGTTTCTGATAATCTTCTGTATTTCTGAAGTGTCTGTTGTGATATTGCCTTTTTCATCCTGTATGCTGGTAATTTGAGTTCTCTCTCTTTTTCTCTTCGTTAGCGTGGCTAAGGGTCTGTCGATTTTATTTATGTTTTCAAAGAACCAACTTTTAGTTTTGTCAATTTTTTCAATTTTTTCTTTTGTTTCGATTTCATTAATTTCAGCTCTGATTTTAATTATTTCTTGTCTTCTACTTCTTTTGCTGTTGTTTTGCTCTTCTTTTTCTAGGATTTTGAGTTGAAGTATTAGATCATTTATTTGTTGGTTTTTTCTTTTTTTAAGGAATGAACTCCAAGCAATAAATTTTCCTCTTAGAACTGCTTTCAATGTGTCCCATATATTCCGATATGTTGTGTCTGTGTTTTCATTTATCTCTAAGAATTTTTTAATTTCCTCCTTGATGTCTTCTATAACCCATTGATCATTCAGTAACCTATTGTTCATTCTCCAAGTGATGCATGATTTTTCCTTACTTCTTTTATCGTTAATTTTCAATTTCATTCCATTATGGTCAGATAAGATGCATGGTATTATCTCTACTCCTTTATATTGTCTAAGAGTTGCCCTGTGACATAATATATGATCTATTTTTGAGAAGGATCCATGTGCTGCTGAGAAAAAAGTGTAACTGCTTGATGTTGGGTGATATATTCTATATATGTCAGTTAAGTCTAGGTTATTAATTGTGTTATTAAGCTCTATAGTTTCCTTATTCAACTTTTGTTTGGAAGATCTGTCCAGTGGTGAGAGAGGTGTGTTGAAGTCTCCCATGATTATTGTATGGTGGTCTATTAGACTCTTGAACTTTAGAAGAGTTTGTTTGATGAACATAGCTGCACCATTGTTTGGGGCATATATATTTATGATTGTTATGTCTTGTTGGTGTATGGTTCCCTTGAGAAGTATGTAGTGTCCCTCTTCATCCCTTTTGATTAACTTTGGCTTGAAATCTATTTTATTTGATATGAGTATGGACACTCCTGCTTGTTTCCGAAGTCCATATGAGTGATATGATTTTTCCCAACCTTTCACTTTCAGTCTATGTATATCTTTTCCTATCAAATGCGTCTCCTGAAGGCAGCATTTTGTTGTATCTTGTTTTGTGATCCATTCTAGTAGCCTGTGTCTCTTAATTGGTGAGTTTAAGCCATTAACATTTAGGGTTATTATGAGATATGGGTTGTTCTTCCAGCCATATTTGTTTATTTATGTTACTAAACATGGTTTGTTTTCCTCTTTGATTATCCCCCCCCTTTACTGTACTACCTCCCGCTGTTGATTTTCATTGATATTTTCCATTTCCTCTTCCTGTAATATTTTGCCGAGGATGTTTTGAAAGATGGTTTTCTAGCTGCAAATTCTTTTAACTTTTGTTTATCATGGAAGGTTTTAATTTCATCTTCCATCCTGAAGCTTAATTTCGCGGGATACACAATTCTTGGTTGGAACCCATTTTCTTTCAGTGTTTGAAATATGTTATTCCAGGATCTTCTAGCTTTCAGAGTCTGTGTTGAAAGATCAGCTGTTATCCTGATTGGTTTACCCCTAAATGTAATCTGCTTCCTTTCTCTTGTAGCTTTTAAAATTCTCTCCTTATTCTGTATGTTGGGCATCTTCATTATAATGAGTCTAGGTGTGGATCTCTTATGATTTTGCACATTCGGCGTCCTGTAGGCTTCTAGGATTTGGAATTCTGTCTCATTCTTCAAGTCTGGGAAGTTTTCTCGTATTATTTCGTTGAATAGATTGCCCATTCCTTTGGTTTGGACCTCAGTACCTTCCTGTATCCCAATGACTCTTAAGTTTGGTCTCTTTATGTTATCCCATATTTCTTGAATGTTCTGCTCATGGTTTCTTAACAGCTTTGCTGAGCTGTCTATGTTCTTCTCCAGTTGAAATACTTTGTCTTCATTGTCTGATGTTCTATCTTCTAAGTGTTCTACTCTGCTGGTAGTATTCTCAATTGAGTTTTTAAGTTGGTTTATTGTTTCCTGCATTTCCAGGATTTCTCTTTGTTTGTTTTTTATAACCTCTATCTCCCTGTATAATTGATCTTTTGCTTCTTGGATTTGTTTATGTAATTCATTGTCAAAGTGGTCGAAGTGGTCTTTCATTGTCTGATTTTGCTGTCTAATGTCTTCCTTGAGACTCCAGATCATCTGAAGCATGTATATCCTGAATTCTTTATCTGACATTCCATCTGCTGCAGATATTACCTCTTCTAAAGTTGAGTTGACCTGCATTGCTTGTGGTCCTTTCTTTCCTTGTCTTTTTATATTGATCGCGTTTCTTTCTGCTTGGTGAAACTGTTGTGTTATTGATTTTTCCCCCTATATATTTATATTGCTCTTGTATAGCTGCAAAGTCTCCCTCGAAGGCTTTGGCGGTGGTTCTGCCCCTCCTCCAATTGAGGCAATGTGCCTACCACGCCAGGAGGCCGCTGTGCCTGTACTTTCGATGGGCCTGTTCTTTCGGTGGTCACAGGTCCGCCTACCTTGCAGGCGTGAGCAGCGGCTTTGCCCCTCCGCTAGCCACTAGGCCTGTTCTGTCTGTCGGTTGCAGGTCTGTCTACCTAAAAGGTGATGGTGGCGGCTCTGCCCCTCCCCCAACTGAGGCAATGTATCTGGCGGGCCACTGGGCCTGTTTTGTCAGTGGTCATGGTTCCGCCTACCTTGCACGTGCGTGGAGCAGCTGTGTCCCTCCGAGAGTTGCTGGGCCTGACCTGCCGGTGGGTGGCAAGTACACCTACCTTGCAGGCGCGGGGGTGACTCTGCCGCTCCGCGGGTCACTGGGCCTGATCTGCTGGTGAGTCGCAGGTCTGCCTAACTTGCAGGTGCCCGGCGGCTCTGCCCCTCCCCCAACCGGGGCGGGGCGATGTGTCTGGCCGGCCGCTGGGTCTGTTCTGTTGGTGGTCATGGTTCAGCCTACCTAGCAGGCACGTGGGGCAGCTGTGCCCCTCCGCAGGTTTTTGGGCCTGACCTGCCGGTGGGTCGCAGGTCTGCCTACTTTGTAGGCTCGGGGGGTGGCTCTGCCGCTCTGTGGATTGCTGTGCCTGTTCTGCTGGTGGGTCGCGGGTCCGCCTACCTTGCAGGCGCCCGGCGGCTCTGCCCCTTCCCCAACCGGAGCGATGTGTCTGGCGGTCCACTGGGCCTGTTTTGTCAGTGGTCATGGTTCCGCCTACCTTGCACGCGCGTGGAGCAACTGTGTCCCTCCGAGAGTTGCTGGGCCTAACCTGCCGGTGGGTGGCAAGTGCGCCTACCTTGCAGGCCCAGGGGTGGCTCTGCTGCTCCGCGGGTTGCTGGGCCTAATATGCTGGTGAGACGCAGGTTTGCCTACCTTGCAGGCGCCTGGCGGCTCTGCCCCTCCCCCAACCGGGGCGGGGTGATGTGTCTGGCCGGCCTCTGGGCCTGTTCTGTCGGTGGTCAGGGTTCTGCCTACCTAGCAGGCTCGTGGGGCAGCTGTGCCCCTCCACAGTTTGTTGGGCCTGACCTGCCGGTGGGTGGCAAATGTCCCTACTTTGCAGGCCCGGGGGTGGCTCTGCCGCTCCGCGGTTGCTGGGTCTGATCAGCTGGTGATTCGCAGGTCTGCCTAACTTGCAGGCGCCCGGCAGCTCTACCCCTCCCCCAACTGGGGCGGGGCGATGTGTCTGGCCGGCCGCTGGGCCTGTTCTGTCGGTGGTCAGGGTTATGCCTACCTAGCAGGCTCGTGGGGCAGCTGTGCCCCTCCGCAGTTTGTTGGGCCTGACCTGCCGGTGGGTGGCAAGTGGACCTAGCTTGCAGGCCCAGGGGTGGCTCTGCTGCTCCGTGGTTGCTGGGCCTGATCTCAAGTACTAATTTTTGATAGAACAAAAACCATCTATATTTTGCCTAGATGAATCTCAGTTCACCTCCAAAAGACACACATAGGACAAAAGTGAAGAATAAGACAAAGTTTTTTCAAGCAAATAGAAACAAAAATTAAGTAGCTATTCTTATATCACAAAAATTACACCTTAATACCAAGTGATTCCCCTGCCTTAGCCACCTGAAGTGCTGTGATTACAGGTGTGCTCCACCACACTCAGCTGACTTTAGTTTTTAATGCAGTTGGAATTCAATCAAATTATGCAATTTTTTTTTAACTATTTAATCATATCCAGTTACCCCAATAACTAAAACATTCATTTCTTCTAATTTTAATGTTATTATTTTGATATATAAAACTTTAAAATCAGTCAACTGATTTATAGGTTAGTGTTATGATCCCTAAATAACCACTGTTATTTACTAATAACATATTTTAAATAAATGCATGTTTCTTTAAAGCATAGTATAAAGATGAATAAAGATTAATGAAATGATGATGATGATGATAAAAAAGCAAAGATAAAAGAGTAAATAGTATTTTTCAGGAGGGTAAACATTTTCACAGGTAAGAAACCTAAACCTTTTTAGACCTTTGAATTATTTGATTCTGCACATGCTATATCAATTAGATTTATATATTCATTTAATTTTCAACTCTCAAAGAGTTGTGGAACAAATCTATGTAGTACAAGATATCAAAAATAGAAGACAGTAAGAGAGGAAGAAAGGTCACACAGCACAAGTAGTAAACAATAACCAAAAGGGCACTAATAAATATTCACCTGTCAAGAACCACCTTAATCGGGTAAATTTCCAGTAAAAAGTCATAAAGTTCTATAATAGATACAAGAAAAATCTATATTTGGCCTAGGAGAATGTCATTTCACCTCTAAAATAACACATACGTTAAAAGTGAAGAATAAGGGGAAAATATCTCAAGAAAATGGAAATAAAAATTAGAAGTAGCTTTTCTTATATCACAAAAATAGACATTAATACCAAAAGTAAAAAATAGACAAAAGTCATTGTATAATGACAAATCATTTTATTAAGCAAGAAACTATCATAAGTATAAATATAAAAATCACATAATACTACAACACATAGACATAAGAAAGACACTATTTCATCTAAAGGGAGAGAGAGACTTCAATGCATATTAATAGAGGACTTCTATTAACAGAGTTTGAAAAATGGGTGGATCATTCATCCAAAAACATCAAAAAAGAGACACAGGATTGTAAGTGTTTCAACCATACAAATATAAGGACATCATTCTTATGGTGAGCAAACTCCCAGGAGGTAACAGGCACCCTGTTTCCTATGTTTGGAATATTCTGCAGTTTCTTTCAGAAACTAGCAAGATAACTAATACATGTGTAATAACTAGGTGTTGTGGTAATGCCTTGCATGAGGAAGCTCTTTGCTAAAATCTTTTCAGCCTCAACCGTGACCTTAGGCAATTAGCTCCTGGGTGGGGACTCTGTTTTTAGACAACCACAGTGATTTGCCAAGCTCTCCTGCACCTGAATCTGTCCACATAATAGTAACTTTAAACAATGGACTTACTTGAGAGCCACACAAATCTCCTAACATTGCACATTGCAACCTTAGTAGGTAACTATCAAAGAAGCTGCATAATGTTGCTAAATCTGTAGCCTAATGGCACAATGAACAATTATGTACTACTGATGCCAGTGACCTAATGTAATCTACTACTATAAGTTAACCTGGCAGCTTAGACAAGGAGACTTTCTGCCATTCTATCATTCTGCATCTGAACCTTGCTTCTGTCTCTTCTTCTTTCTTTACACAGGATTTAAAGTACACTGCAGAGCAGATGGACTTCACAGAACTTTCCAACAAAAACCAAAAGAAGACAAATTCTTCGCAACAGTACCAACAACATTCTCCAGAATAGACAATAGGTTAAGTCATAAAACAAACCTTAACAAATTTTAGAAGCAAAAAATCATTTGAAATAACTTTTTTTTCTGAACACAATGTAATAAAATTGGGAACCTACAACAGGAGGAACTTCAGAAATATCCTGTGTGTCTGCAAATGTAACAACAAGCTCTCAAATAGCCAAGAGTTGATGAATAAATAGAATGGAAATTTTAAAAAATTCTTGAAGAAAATGATGATAGAAACACAAAATAAAAAACCCTATAGCGGTAGAGCTTGGGGGAGGGGAGGCCAAAGCGGCACATGGGGTAGGGGAGGTGAGGTCCTTGCCCAGCGTGGATGGTCCCCCTCCACGTTGTCACGTGTGGGGCCTGGGCGCTCACTTTCAGCCCTTGGGCACCTTGGAGACACTGGGCTTGGCTGCCTTCTTCAACTTCTTGCTCCCAGTCACGGCCTTCTTGGCCTTGCTGCTGCTGCTGCTGCTGCCCTTGTCCTCGGTGTCAGCGGCCTTCTGGGTGCTTGCTTGTCGGCTGTGGTGTCCTTGGTGGGTCAGGGATCCATGTGGCGCGGTGCTGCCTGCTTCTTGGGTTTGTGCATTGCAGGTGCAGAAAAGGGGCGCACCTTTAGCTGGCCGCCAGCTTTTGGCAATTGAGCTTGAAGGAGACTGTGGAGCCTGTGCCCTTGACCTGCAGTAGCAAGTCATTTTGCACCAGCTTGCACAAAACACAACATCTTTGTTTGTATGTGGTGCTGAGGATCGTACCCGGGCCACATGCATGCCAGGAATATGTTGAAGTCTTGTCTTACATTTTTTGGTACTTGACACTTTCCTGATGTATCTGGTCTGTCTTCTTTTGATCCTGTTTATGCATAAGCAGGCATGATGGGAGTTCAGTGTTCTAACCTGTCTTCATTAGCCATGTGTCTTTGGGTTAGTTAATTGCCATGAACTTCAGTGTTTTCCTCTGAAAATGAGGATAATTACCTCCACTAAAGAAAGATAATTACCTTTCTAACTTTGGATGACTGTTTTGAGAATTGAGATCAAATCTGCATACTTGGTGTTTTGTAGACTCCTAGATTTTTATTTTTTTTGTTTTTGTTTTATTTTGGTACTAGGGATTGAACCCAGGAGTACTCTACCACTGAGCTACATCTTCAATCCTCTTTATTTTATTTGAAAAATTAGAGACAGGATCTCTCTAAGTTGCCAAGTATGACCTTGAATTTGTAATTCTCCTACCTCAACTCC
Source organism: Callospermophilus lateralis (assembly GCF_048772815.1). Taxonomy (NCBI): domain Eukaryota; kingdom Metazoa; phylum Chordata; class Mammalia; order Rodentia; family Sciuridae; genus Callospermophilus; species Callospermophilus lateralis. The sequence continues at coordinate 9,152,313 of NC_135320.1, forward strand.
CATAGTCTCTGGGGTTATAGGTGGGTGCCAGTGCATTCTGTCTAGACACTAGCTTTATTACATTGTAACTTGCATAGACACCTTTCAGGACTGTTGTTTTGTAATTTTACTGTAATATAGCAGCCTTTACCTGGGAATATCAAAGTAGCAAGCATTGCAATAAAATTAACTTGTTTAAAAGGAAGTTTGAATTATTCTTCCAATTAATCTATTTAAACTATATTTTGGTACTGAGGATTGAACTCATGGGCACTTTACCACTGAGTTGCATGACCTCCCTTTTTATTGTTTATGTTGAGACAGTCTCACTATATTGTTCAGGCTGGCCTTGAATTTGTAATCCTTCAGCCTCCCAAATATTTGTCATTATAGTTGTACACCATCGTCTCCTGTATGCATCTTTTTTAAAAAAATATTTTTAGCTGTAGAAGGACACAATACCTTCATTTTATTTATTTATTTATTTATTTATTTTTGTGGTGCTGAGGATTGAACTCAGTGCCTCACACGAGCTAGACAAATTTTCTGCCCCTGAGCCACAAACCCAGCCTCACTGTATGTATCATTAGTATTCAGAAGTTTTTGTTCAAAAAGTGCCTTATCAATATTTGAAATATTATTTTCCTCAATCCAGATTGTTGTGAATGGGTTTCTGTTTTACTCTTATTTTGAAGTATTAAAGACTAGGTGCTAGATTTTATGATTTCATCCATATTTGTTTTTAATTAATTTACACTTAAATGAACATATGATATTACTTTTCTTAAAAAAAATATATGCTTTTCCTCATTTTCAATCTTTGTACTTCATTTCATTTTATGTCATGTCACATTAATTTTTTCTCATTTTATTTAATGGTGCTGGACATTGAACCCAGGGCCTCCCACATAGCAGGCAACTACTCTACTACTTGGCTATTCCCCTAGATGTTTTTAACATCATCATCATCATCATTATTATTATTATTATTATTATTATTATTATTATTATTATTTCTGGGGAATGGGTACTATGAATTGAACTCAGGTGTACAAAACCAGTCCTCTGTTGTATTTTTGTATTTTTGTGAGTCAGGGTCTCACTGATTTGCTTAGCATCTCACTTTTGTAAGACTGGCATTGAACTCACAATTCTCATGCCTCAACTTCCAGAGCTGCTGGAACTAGACATGAACCTTTATGCCCAGCCATTTATTTTTATTAAAAAAATATTTTATTTATTTACTTTTTAGGTGTAGATGAACACAACACAATGCCTTTATTTTTTTTAATGTGGGCTGAGCATCGAACCTGGGTCCCACCTGTGCCAGGTGAGTGCTCTAGCGCTGAGCCACAAACCCAGCCCAGATTTTTATTCTTAATATCCAACTTAACTCTTTTGAAGTCACTTTAGGGAAAGAAAATATTGTGAGAGTTACTGGTATAATCAGGACAGTACATCATGGAGCTACCCCATGAGGGATAAGATGCATAAAGATATTCATGATACAAGTTAATATACGGCAAATCTCAAAAGGTAATTAAACTGGGATATAAATGTTGTTGTGTACTTTACATAAATTATCCCATTTAAGTTTCATGAAAATGTCAGTAGGCAGAAATTATCATTCATTTTACAAGTGAGGAAACTAACAGATTAGGTATCCCAGTAAGGCAGAGCAGAAATTTGAGCAGATCCAGCACTTGGTGCTATGGATCTTCTTTTCAAAAGAGATTCTCTAAGTATCTAGAAGCACTGGAATGTCACCTTGTTCAGCAAAAATACATTTTTATACCTCTATCTGTTCTGAAGAAATTTATGGGTGTATATTAAAATGATAGTAATGAAGGGATGTTTATAGTGTTGACTCATATTAAGAATCCCAGCAACAGTATGTTTGTTAAGGTTATACTTTTTCATTAGTATATTGTACATTCAGAAAATAGCAGGGAAATGTGATAAAAATCTATGAACTAAAGAGATATGTGAGAGACATTTAAAACTGCATGTTACCACTATGAAAAATTAGGAATCTTGGAGAAGAGACAATAGACTTGTGAAATCATTGAATCAAAAGGATCAGGAGTTCTCTTATTGGACTCTCCATTTTGAATTGGAATTCCCAGTACCTCATTCTCTCCAGAAAACACTCTTTAATTTCTTTTGATGAGTGATTCAATCCACTTTTATTCATGGAACCAATATCCACCTCACTTAGCCTTTTTCAGTGAAAATAAGCATTTTTTTACATGTTTGTGTATATACAAACCTCGATGTAGTCCTTCCAAAGAAATAGGACCTAATCTGTTTTCAATAGCACTATAGTATGGACATGCATGACTTTATGTCATAACTATCGTCCAAACTCATTGGGACCCTATCTTCTTGTAATACTTAAATGAATCCCCTACTTATGCTGCTCATTTCTCTCCTTAGACTTTATGCCCTATCTTTGGATTTCCAGATCACTCTTCCCATGCACCATTCTCATTTGATAAATGGATGAATTTACAGAAGATAATGCTAAGTGAAGTTAGCCAATCCCCAAAACAAAACAAATTTAGAATGTTTTCAGAATTTGGCTATAGGCACCACTTTTCCTCTGAATTTTCTCTTTAGCCTCAGAGTAAGAAGCTTTCCTGTTTGTAGGACAGCCTCTACAAAGATGTTACTTTTAATTTTTCAATAACTGTCTTTCCTTACTCACTAGTTTGCTTGATACACATAATTTTACAAATACAAAAAAAATGTAGTGGGATTCCATAATGTTTACAAATAAAATTAAAAGTTAAAAAAGTTAATACTTCCACTTTATTAACTTTTTCATGATGTTTACAATGTAAAAGAAGATATTCTTTTTAGTTATTATGCAAGTATTTTTGTAGTATAGTATTTCTCAATTTATTTTCTATTATATTGTATTTAGTTATTTAAGGGTTTTTTTTAGTATTTGAAGTAATGCACCTAGAATATAAACAAATGTTTTTTTTTCATATTTTGGATTTCTTTATTTCTTTTTTATTCATAAATGACAGCAGAATATATTACATTTTTATTACACATATTAGAGCACAATTTTTCATATCTGTGGTTTTATATATAGTGTATTCACACCAATTCCTGTCTTCATTCCTGTACTTTGAATAATAATGATCATCACATTTCATCATCATTAAAAACCCCATGCCCTCTCTCTTCCCCTCCAACCCCTCTGCCCTATCTAGAGTTTGCCTATTAATCCGATACACCTTTGCCCTATCCCACTATGAATCAGCCTCCTTATATCAAAGTTAACATTCAGAATTTGTTTTTTTTTTTTTTTGGATTGGCTAACTTCACTTAGCATTATCTTTTGTAACTCCATCCACTTACCTGTAAATGCCATGATTTATTCCATTTTATTGCTGAGTAATATTTCATTGTGTATATATGCGACATTTTCTTTATCCGTTCAGCAATAGGTATAAGGACTTAGATTACATAGATCAATTTGGTGGAAGACACAAAATGCCAAAATGCATTGTATCCTTGGTGATCTTCGTACTGGGAAGAAATTATTGTTTTCAGCATTGAATGCTCACCAAGCCATGGGTTTATTTAGGGTAGGATACTGATGTTTTCTTCTGTAACCATGACATGGTATCAATCATATGTTAAAAAAAAAACAGAAATTGGAAAAGGTTCTCTCAGAATAAAAAAGAAATTAGAAACACACTGTGATAATGCTGAGAATATCCCAAATGTGGCCTCTGTATATGGGCACCTACAGAAAGCATGAACTTGTATACCTACCTGCTGGGAGAAAGAAAAATGTTGCAACCCTCCAGCTAATTGGGCTTTATTGTTTGAAAGTATAAAAAAAATAGCCATTGGCAAAGCAATATTTCTTGCAAGACTGAACATTGAATGCACATTTGCAAGAATATAAAAGAGATTCCCAGAGCTATTAAATACAGAAATATTGTTAAGAAATGAAATTCAGAAATAGCCTGAATATCCATCATTATTTAGTTCCAACTTTCGTCTATCTATATCATGGAAAGTTAAGATTTTTGCATATGTGGATTGTTTTCCAGGTTGTTTCATTGAGTAAAAAATAAGGGTAAGAAAGAATATATACGAGCACTCCCTTTTGGGTAAGAAAGAAATTTATATAATAACATATTATTGTAATTGCCTCCTACCAAAAAAAAAAAAAGAAACAGTAAGAATATATACTAGAATCAATTAAATCAGTTGTTCATGAAGGGCAAAGGTTAAAGATTAGTGGGGATGGAATATAGGTGAGTTTTCAGTGTATTTTAACATGGGTTTATATTTGAGCAACATAAACAAAAACCATGTTCAAAACATAGAATTAAATCAAAAGACAAAATCAAACCCAACAGGCAGGTAAGAGTCTGAAAACACAAATATGAACCATACTGTTCTGTGACTAATTAATTTCTTAAGCTTGCATGATTTCCATGATCTTTTCTCCAATGTGAACAAAATGTTTACCTAATGTAGCAATGCTTGCTGTGATGTAACATTTACTGATCAGTAATTGGGAATGAAGAATCAGAGGATTCATATGCAATGTTTAGTGTCAGCACAGCAAGGGACAAGATGGGTTTTATGCTTTCTCCATTAGACTGGAGTTTACAAGAATAGCAGCCACTTCTTATCTAGTGTGAGCAGCCTGGTGAATACATAGATATGACTATTAATATACACTGAAGAATTGTTTTGAAAGTTTAATGCCAAAAACACAGAGAGAACTTGAGAGTTACTTTTGGGTCCAGGTTTCAGAAGCTTGGTTATACACACTTGGGGAAAAATGACCAGTCCTAGACCCTGTGTGAGTATGTATTTTAATGTTGTGGTAGTTTCTCATGAGCCTAGGCAGACAAAGGTGGGGTCCTGCAGGTTATTAAGTCATGGGATAGGATTATTGTCATTTATTAAAAGAAAGCTGCAAAGAAACTTCTCAATTTATTTTGTGAGGACAGAGATGGTATACTTCCTTACTCTCATCAAGCTGCTATAATAATCAACAGTAGACTGGGTGGTTTATAATCCACAGACACTCATTTTTCTCAGTGTGTAAGATCAAGGCACAAGGCAATTCAATGTTTGGAAAGGTCATTTCTAATAGGTAGAAGCTTCCTGCTGTGTCATCATGTGGTGGAAGAAGCCAGCTAGCCTGTAGCACTATTCATTAGAGCATTAATTCCACTAATGAAGTATTCAGCCTCAGGACCTCAACACCTCCCCAAAGACTAACTTTTTCATACCATCACCTTAATGGAGAGGAGTTCAACCAAGGTACCCAAGGAAACACAAACCTTCAAATTAGAGCTGTCTATGAAAAAGCAGGTTCTCGATAGTCAATAAACCTGTTGGAAACTTGATCTTGGACATCTCAGCTTTCAGAAGTCCACAAATGAATATTTTTTGCTTGTAAGGTATATGTTCCTAGTACTCCATTAGAGCAGTCCAAACAGACTAAAATGTATTTAAAGTGATAATTCTGTCTTTTCAATTGTTCCTTCAATATGAACTCTTCCTTAAATTTTACACAGGTTATCAACCATCTGTGCATCCCACCATGTATGTGCCTATGTACATGCACATACAAAAGCAAGGAGCTTGGGGCTTTCCACCAAGCCCGATCCTTATATTCTGCATTTCTACATATCAAATTTGGGAACCTCCCACTTGGCCCCATCCTTACAAGGCAGGCGCAGGCCTCCCGTGGTATTACTCTCTGAGCTACCTCTTTAAGATAGGAGTGAAGCCTCCTTCTACCCTGCATTCTGGACTCTACTCTCACCTCCTCAGGGGCCCTGCCTGTATCCTGGTTAGAGCCAGGCCTCTCATTGAACCTCTACATCATTTTCCTGCTCTAAGACCTGATCATTATGTGCCAACACTTTACAATGCTCATATGTGCATTTTTTCTCTCTTCCCAAAGTAACAATGAAGCTGCCATTTGCTAGCTTTGTGACCTTAAGCAAGTTAACTCAACACAGCTGAGCAATCCTGTCCTGCAAGATGGGTGTAAACAAAGATTCAACTCATGGAGTTCTTATTGCCAGTGAAGAGGTCAGGGATAAAATTCTCAAAAACAATAGTCCAGTACATGATCTTCAATTGCTCCTGATGTCATTAAGTGTCACAATTACTAGCTGTCAATCCCACTTCACAACATGGAAAACATGAATCCTTGAAAAGTATAAAATAAAATAATTAAGTTCATGTGGCCAGTGGGCCCAGGTCTGCTCTGATTCTAGATTCCCTACCCCCAAACAGAGCTCAGGGCAGAATGAATACAGAGGTGCTGCATGAGGAGAGGATTAATGTAAAGCGGATAAAGGGAGTTTCATGAATGGTCAAAAGGGAAAGAATTGAGGGAAGGAGCCAAATCTTACATCTGACACTTGGAGAATCAGAAGATTTTACCTTCACATTCACTCCCTCCTGTTGAGAATAAAACTGTACTTAAAACAGACCTAAGACAGGTTAGTCATCAATGCAGACAATGAAGGACACACTGGAAGTTACCAGGCTGGTTGGTGCATGTACAAGTAGTCAGAGACACAGATTGGAAGACCTCAAAATTGACCTTTTGCTTCCTGCATCTTCATTCCCTGGATCACACAATGGTAGCCTGAGCTTGGACACTGAAGGTCCTCCGTGCTGGCAGGTGACATGCCCAGAAAATAGCATCCACACATCTTTTCAAAAGTTTACTCATTCTACTCAGCCATAAACAAGAATGAAATTATACCATTTGTAGGAAATGAATGAATCTGGATAACATCAGATTAAATGAAATAAATCGGATGCCAAAAGTCAATTGTCAAGTCTTTTCTCTCATATGTGAAAGGTAAAAGAAAATTGGAGTTTAAAAAATAAGTGAATCTCAAAAAAATTGGAGAAAGATTAGTTGAGTATAGACTGATGGAAGAGAGGATAAGAGAGATGATTCAGGCACTGAGAAAAGACACTGGTCAATGATGTTATGCCTATATATGTATAAATCACAAATGAACATACTAATGAAATAATTATGTCTTAAATTAAATGACATTTTGGGTACCAGTGACTGAAATTCAGCATGCTTCACCATTGAGCAACATCCCCATCACCAGTCCTATTTTTGTATTTTTTTGAAACAGGGTTTTGCTAAGTTGTTCAAGGCTTTGCCAAAAGAGCTACAGCTGGGTGCCCACAAAGCAAAAATACAAAGGCCTGTCATCCCTCTAGCTTATGGAGTACTCACTAGGAACTAAGTACTAACTATCTATGACTTTAATTTTCACTGTTGTCTTGGGAAGCAAGTGGCATTAGCCCCATCTTAAAGATAAATAAATAGAAGATAAATTAAAGAAATACTCAAGCTAAGTGAGGTTGCACAAGTCTGCCATCCAAGCAGATTGGGAGCCTAAGGCAGAAATATTGTGAGTTCAAAGCCAACCTCAGAAAAAATGATGTGCTAAGCAACTCAGTGAGACACTGTCTATAAATAAAAATACAAAATAGAACCTGGGATATGACTTAGTGGTTATGTGCCCCTGAGTTCAATCCTAAGTACAAAAGAAAAAAGAAATTATGTAAGCCTCTATGAATATATAAAAGCCAGAATACAAATGTATGATATGTACTCAAGACCTTGGCCCATTAACATTTATTTTATACTAGTCATAACATCTAGGAACTTCCCTGCAAGTTTCATACATCTAATGAGTGAGAGTACTCCACAGAGATTTTTGTTTTACTGACTGGAGCTAAAGTTAAGGTATCAGGGTAATTTACTCTAATGATCACAGTTAGGGATGCAATTATTTTCGATTAAAAATCATGGAATCTTAGACAATGAGATTGGATTCACCTGCTCAATGTGATGCATCAAGTCCACAGGAAAACTAGGGGTGTGTCTGTATTTCTGTAGCTCTCCAAAGAGCTCTCTGTGGCTCCAAACAAAAGAAGACTCCATGAAGCTGGGTGGGGGAGGACACAAGCCAACCCCTCTGACAGAACTCACCCCACAATACTCCCAGGGAATAAGTGTACATAGAGGAGAAAATTCCAAGTGGTACCTTGGTGATCAATGGACGATGACAACAAGAAAATAGGACACAACCCACTTCAGCAAAGGCAGAGGAGTGGGCTGGACCAGGATGGGGGCTGGCCTAGAGGTTAAACGTTTCCATGGCACATAAAGCCTAGGGCTTCCTCCACCCCAAATGACCCTTGCCTTATCACACATATGCTTGTTCAACTATTTATGCCCTTCTCCTATTTTATATTCCTATTTCACATGGCTTTGGAGGTCTCATGCTTTGGCATTTTTTATAAATTATTTTCTGCAGCTTTCAAACTACTCCAAATTCAACCATGTGGAAAATTACCTGTAGAGGTTATAGTTTTTATTTTATCTTATTACCATTTAATTCAAGTTTCCAAATCTCTCTCAAAATACTTTTTTTTTTCTTTTTTGATACTTTTATTAACTCTTCACACATTGACAATTGTGATAAAGCACTATCTTCTGACTCCAACACTGGAATTTCAGTGACCTGCTTGAAATGTTTGTACTTCTTTTGAATCTACATCACAAGTCTCCATTTTATTTTTTATGCTTTATATAACTTTATATATACTACAGACAAGACTAAGCTAATATTACATAATTTGTCTCAGAAAAAGGGCAGGCCTCCTCTCTACCTCCATTAGTGAATATGAGGGCTCATCGCAGGTACATTAGGGTTGCTTTTCAGCATGGGCTCTGACTCAGCTCCATGTTCAATCTTCTTCTGATCTCCTCAGCCTGTGACCTTAAGTTGTTGTTGTTGTTCTTTTTCTTCTTCCTCCTCCTCCTCCTCTTCCTCTTCTTCTTCTTCTTCTTCTTTTGAAATTTCAGATTAATTTTAATATTTTACACAGAGCCTGAATCACAAAAAAGCCAGTTTAGAAATGGTGGCTTCCAGAAACAGCACTACCCAGAATCCAGGTGCTTTTTAGCAAGGGAAGAGGAGCCTATCACACATGATAGAGAGAGGACCCTAAGAGCCATGGTGTAACCAAAGGACGTGCCAGAAATCCCTCACCTGTAAGTTGAGGCATTGTAAATTGTTTAATTGGACTGGACTAATGGTCAGAGCAATAGCAATTTTGTTTGGACATGATTCTAATTGAGATGCCTTTCTAAATATGTCCAGAAAAATTTTTGGAGACCAGCTCTCCCAGGATTGTCATATTTCTCTAGACAATAATATTATAGGCTGGCTGGGGTTGTGGCTCAGTGGTAGAGTGATTGAGAACCATGTATAAGCCACTAGGTTTGATCCCAAGAACCACATAAAACAAACAATAAAATAAAGTATTTAAAAAAATATTATAGGCCTCCAGAGACAGAACTTAAAGATGTTTTTCCTTAAAACGTGCAACTCTTTAGGCTATTACCTGCACACATCATCCTTTGCATCATCCATCTGGATATGTGCCTCTGCTTTCTTAGATTCAGAAGTAGTGTGCAGTGGGTCATGGAAAGGCTGTGGAAAAAGGAAATTTTAGCATACTAGTGAGGTTTCTTGTAGATGCAGAACAGAGACTTCAGCTCCAAAAGTTTTACTCAATCAAGAAGACTGTGTGTTGTATAATACATTGTGAATATTTTCTTCTAACAATGTTTGCTTCTTTAATTTATATCCTCTTAAAATGAGTAATTTTTTAAATTGTTAATAATGATTAATTTTAGTTTTCCATTTGTTTTAAGTTTAATGAGTTCTAGTGATACAACTTACATATGGAATGTCATCTAGAGATTTTAAAAATTACTTATTTGTATACATATTATAAAAGAAGACATGAGTTTTAACTTGTTATTTTATAAACTTTTATTTTATTTTCATGTGGTGCTGAAGATAAAACCTAGGACCTCACACATGCTAGGCAAGTGCTCCAACAATGAGCCATATCTCCATCTGTAATTTAGCATTTTTTATTTGTAAACTTGCTTCTGTAATATTAAAAAATAAAATAGAATTACAATTGATGTGGATTCTATAATTTGAGTAATTATAAGTTTTTAAATTTTTAGAATGAAATGATATTCTATGTTCAAAACTTCATTTCATAGAAGGCAATATCACAATGCCATTAAATACTTGTATTTCTCATAAAGTCTTTGGATCCAATTGAACTCAAAAGATAAAAAATTTCTTGATCCTGTACTCTTTCAGTTAGGAAGTGACAAATGAGAGGATCATGATAAAAGGTTTTGGAAGCACACTAAATATTTTTGAAAATCAAATGAATGTCCTAGTAATTTCCCATTTCTGGATTAAAAATACACAGGAATATAATTTCCAAGTTTAGAAGAGGAATATTTGTGTTCATTCGTTTTTTATGTATTAGTTTCATGTGTGTGTATATATATATAAATATATACATACATTTATGCCCTTTTCCCATTTCTGTCACAATGGATATGTCTGAATCTAATTTTTCTTAAAGGAACATTTAGGTCAGTAGAATCTCATCCTACCCTGATCACTGTACTTAAATTTCTGATGTTTTCACAAACTCAGTTGTTTCTTAGTTTTTTTTTTTTTCTTGTTTGTTTGTTTTTTGTCTTTAGCATGAACAAATAATTGTGAACCTATCTCATTCTCTGGTTACTGAAACACAAAGAACAAGGTGACACAGGAAAGCCACTGTACTTAAATTTCTGATGTTTTCACAAACTCAGTTGTTTTTAGTTCTTTTTTTTTCTTGTTTGTTTGTTTTTTGTCTATAGCATGAACAAATAATTGTGAACCTATCTCATTCTCTGGTTACTGAAACACAAAGAACAAGATGACACAGAAAAGCCAAAGTTGTGGGGAAGAAAAGCAGGACTTGAATTTTACATAACTACATCAATCAGAGGGGCAGACTGCCCTCTAGGACTCCTTGGGTTTCCCAGTAATGAAAGCTTGACATCTGAGAAGAAGCACCTCTCTGGCTTCCTATTTCTTTACTTTAAGATCAAACAGATCTTAACTTCATGATCCATATAAATTTATTGATCATCAACTATGTGAAAACTCTAAGGCTATACTCTGGGATGAGAATTTCTTTAAGCCACTGTGCATTTTCTAGCTTGCATGGTAATTGGTCTCTAATTTAGAAACTGTATGATTACCAAGAGTTTCTAAAAATATTCTATAATTAGAAGGAGGCATATAACTCATATAAGCATATATTACATTAATACATCTGAATAAATGAAGCACATGAGATCACAAAACAAAAACATAGACCTAAAACTCCTCACATGGCTATAAAACGTGCTGCAATTACAAAGCAAAATAACTGTGTTTAGGTCCAAAGCATGTGTTTTCAAAGCCCTGTCGCTAATAAATATTTATACCTTTTTTATTCCAAATTTATTGCTGTGCATGCATTATCATAATTTGTTTGAAGGATCATGTGTTGATATAGTGTTTCATTTCAAAAAACTCTCTTAAAAGGACTAAGAATTTTTCTTGTAACATCCATCACTAATTGTATTAGTACCATAGTTATATGGTGAATTTTGAGCCTATAGGAGAAGTTTACTTAAAATTTAAAAATTCTGTTTCACTGAAAAGGTAGGAGATATTAAAGCTGACCTTATTGTCTAGGAAATAGAAATCTGTCAAAGGAAATATATCCAGGTATTTGGTCATTTTTGAGGTAATGATCTGTGTATATAAGTAAAATTTAATTGTATTTGCAGATTTATGGAACTGTGCTTCAAAATAAATGTGCCTTGAGAAATAATATTAGTGTATTTAACTTCTACATCTATGTCTAGAAAATTTACATAATATCATAAAATTATATGATTTGTGTAGAAATGCTATTCACTTTATATTATTTTGAGATTCATGGATTTGTTATTTTTGCTTCAAATATGTTTTGTCAAAAATAAAGAGAACTTGGTTATAAAGCTTTTTGTTTTATATTATAACATCAATTTATGGTGACATAATTATTCTCTTTGAAGCACAACTATATATAAAAAATAGTGATTCTTTTTCTTGGTGTCATGTTATCTTCCAAAATTCTTATCCTTTGTGAAAAACAATGAAATTTTGCAGTGCAGAATTACATCATAATGAAGCCTATTTTATTTCCTCCAATTTTAATCATGGATCTAAATTCATATTAAAATGTATTGGACATTTTTATTGTATATTATAAGCCCATAAACTAAGCTAACTATTTGACTTAGAGATCTGGATCTTCAAATATCCAAGTCTATTTTACCCACAATTAATTAAAATAACAGAGAGAAGCATAAAATGAGATAAACATCCACAATGAAAAGAGGAGGTAATCTCCAGTGACAAAAGACTTCAAAGAACTTCTGGAAAGCAAAGTCTGGAAGTGGATGAAGGATGCATTTGAGTCCAAATTAGGGCTTCCCAGGAGGTGGATTAAGACTATGACTAGGTATCTTGGAAGTCCATAAGTTAGTGTGCTTCAGATCAGCACAATGCAAATAAAGGGAAGGAAGCACATTTGGGCCCACAGAATCTGGGGTTGAAGTCTAATGTCAAAATAGGCTTCTACTTACTGAAAGTGAAATTATGGATCTGTCTTGTACTCTTTCATTTTTCGTACTTGAGACATTGAGTGTGATTTACATGAGTCTCAAACAGTCTTGAGTTTAGGAAGCCTTAAATGGTAATAGCCAGAAAAACAATCTTCTACTAATGAAAATATTTTGAAAAGACCACTTTCAGCAATTGTCTGGGAAATGAATCCTTCAGTCCTAATTGTGCCATAAAGCATATTTCCCTTTAGCGACACCACAAAAACTCACTTTTCAGTCTAAGTTCTGTACTTAGTTTATGGTACTTGTGAGACTCTATGCTTGAAGAAAACTTATAAGAATGGAAAACAGTGCAATTAATTACAATTTTGACAGCTGTGTAGACTGAATGTCAAATTAATAGTCATCTTGTGTCTCTTCTGCTATTCATTTTAGATCCACTAAACATAATTTTTTTGGTCTCTATACTCATCCCAAAATTATTTGAGGCTCCTCGCTATAATTTTCTCAAGACACAACTACTGCACTGATCCTTTTACAATTCCTGTATGGAAAGTGAATACTAAAAAGTAGAGAATTGTATCATCTGTTTTCAAATTGAATCATCTGATTTTTATCTTCAAATATACAATAGACTTTTATATTTGGATGCAGTGGATACCAAGATCATAGACCAATAGTAATATTTTTATTTTTGTTAAGTGTGGTCTGATTCAATTTTAGGCATGATGTATTGGCACTTCATTAGTGGTACTTGCTTGACATTGCAACATGGAATCAATGTCCTTCTAGTGAGGAGAGTGAATTGACCTAGCTAGGATTCTAATTTCTCCTCTTGCTTTCTGTTTTCTTACTATATAGAATTTAGAGTCCTCAGGCGGAGTTTAAATTTTAGTTGGAATTTTTTTAGACATCCTGTTGGAAAAATGTCCTCTTAAATAATTAGGATTTCTAAAAGTGGAGGATGCAGAGGCATGGCATAAGAAAATATAATTGCCAAGTGCATTAATAGGAGTGATGGTGAGTTAAGACTCTTAAACTTTGACACTCTGGATCCTGGATCTATATAGTGTGTCTCTTGCTAGCACAACCTGATATAATGATGTGAAATTTAATTAGTGTTAGCAATACCATCACCTGTCAAGAATTCTACCAGGCCAGCAGCTTTTTGTTTCTTTTTTAGATGATAATACAGTGGATACCATGATCATAGACCAATAGTAATATCTTTATTTTAGTTAAGTGTGGTCTGATTCAATTTTAGGCATGATGTATTGACACTTTATTAGTGGTTCTTGCTGAGCATTTATTGTCCATAAAAGCAAAATTTAAAAAAAATGTTTTTTTCTGGTTAAAATTATTTCTGGGTTAAAAGACTCCACTTGTAATTTATTTTGAAAAAATGATGAAAAGAATGATGCTGTAACAAGAACCTAGAGGTAGACCTCTCCTCCTAGCTGGCTAGATATCTGGAAGAAGCATTTGATAGATAAAATATGGTGAGTGGAAACCACTATGGTACTCAGTCCTCATTCATCCTGTGCAGCACCAGAGGCTGGATAAAAACAACTACCCAAGTCCAGTTGTCAACTTGCTTGTCGTGTATAATGTCCATGATGTATGTGCTTTGGTATGTGATAGCATGAAATCCCATAATATTTACACTGAATGGGCTCTCTCTCAGAGATCCATCCTTATTACTGTACCCTCAAAATTTTATAGTCTTCAAATATTCCTTCTAAACCATTAACCAAGTCTTGATTTCTTCCTATTATTTTATGTATCTTCTTATGTACCTTCTTACCTGAGGTAACTTCTTTTTCCACGTAAAATTAAGGATGAAGTGTGCTACCAAGTATTCTGCTCTTTAGAAAGAGGTTTTATTTTTTCATTTTTTTCCAAGGGTAATCCTGAAAGATACTGTACAATGGTGTTATTTTATTTCACTTTACTTCTAAATGAAGATAACTCATATTTATTTCTAGTGATATTTTGATAGAGGTTGGCCAATTACCTCTTCTATCTGATTCACAAAAGGAAACTTTTCCCAAAGAAGGAAGTGAATAGATGTTGTATCACACCTTTGCTCTGAAATTGATTGGAGTTTTCTGAGAAAGAGTGTAACTTAAGTGACTATCTTATTGGTTAGTTATTTGCTTAGTTATTGGTCACACTTTACAAGTATGACCTCAGGTGAAATGCCAAGAAAGATAGTAAAATAAGTAGAAGTTATCAATTGATTATACTTTTGTAACTGAAGTAAGGTTTGCAAGGTTCTATATGACTTGCATATCTCTCTGTCTTCCATTTAAAATCAAAATATAAAATTCATCATTATTTTTTATGTATCACCAATAAGCTTCTAAAAAATAAAATTTACACCTCTTATTTTTCTAATCCTGTTCATGATTTCTCTTTTCTTGATTATATTAATTCTTTAAAACTGATACTAACTTGATAATCTGTGTCATTTCCTGGTTTACAAATATTTATTGATTTTTGTCTCTTTTTTAGTTATAATTGGCTGCTCCTTAGTCAGACTTCCAGTCTGCTCCTCCCAGCTCTGCTTCAGCCTCTCAGCTTCCCAGACCCTCATGCAGTTGGTTGTAAATTGTCCCAAAAGCTGTTTTACTCTCCAATATTCAAGATTAAAAATAAAAAATAAAAACTTAAAAAAATACTTTAGGGCTGGGGATATGGCTCAAGTAGTAGCATGCTTGCCTAGCATGAGTGAAGCACTGGGTTAGATTCTCAGCACCATGTGAAAATAAAAAATAAATAAATAAATAAAGATATTGTCTACCTAAAATGAAAAAAAGCAATATTTTTTTATTAAACAAGAAACTTTAAAAAGCAAAATGTAGAGGGGGAAAGTAGCAACATTTTTTTGAGGGGGGTTATTAGGCTTTTTAAAATTTTTTAAACATTTGTCTGTTTTTAATGAGGGTCACCCACTAACACTTCATCAAAATAACAGTTTCTTTGCTGAGTTCATGTGACCAAGGAATAGCCACACCCTTGGAACAAAACAAAACACACACACACACAAAAAAAAAAACCAAAAACAAACAAACAAACAAAAACAGAATTATCTTTAATCTAACTTTTTATATGATGTCTCAGATCCTCTTAACTTTGCACATTATTGTAACTGCTTTTTGTAGTTGGAAAGAGTGTGACTATTGAACTTGAAACCTTTTATTCTGGGCATCCTGGTGGTTTCTGGTGAGGTTAAGTGGGTGAAAGGGTGAAAGAAAAGTGGTGTTCTTTCCTATCTTAACATGAAGTTTCCCCCATAGTCTGCTCACAGGTGCCAGACCTCAAGTATTTCTTACAGTGATATACTTTGATTATTTTTACTTCCCCTTTACTCATAAGTGTTAATAGCATTTTATCAAACTGCAATTATTAAGAACCATTTTTAAAAAAAAGTTATAGTTCGCCTAACCAGTCTGCACTTATTGCTTATGGTTTCACTCACCTGCTATGCCTGTTTTTGGTGTCTGAAAAACAGTTATAGTATTTTCCATATTTTATCCATTTTCTTACATGTATATACTGAAAATAAAATTATGTCTGGAAATCTTTCATTTTGATTGAATGCTATAATCAAGAAAATAAAATTTAAATATTCTAAATACATCTCCAGATTTTCTCAAGTAGCTATGCTTAAAACAAAGAAAATATCCTGAAATGAAAAACCATGGTCAGCTCCAAGAAAGCAAGAATAAAACCCAAGTATTTATCCATAATGATGGATTATAGATGATAAATATAGAATAACCTCAACATTTAAAGGAAAAATAGTATTCAACCTGGTATTCTAAAATGAAGCTGATTGTCCCTCAATGATATATAAAAATAGATTTTCATAAATAATAAACATCTAAAAAACCATTTCCATGCCTCATTTCAATGAGAGTTACTCAATATAGAAGAAATTTTTTTTTTAAAAAGGGAGCAGAGTTTGTTTAGAGAAACAGTGGCTCTAACTGCAGAGCTAAAGAAAGTTATGCTGATTCTGCAGTAGACCTTGAAAATAGTTTTGTTGGCATACCTCAGTGCTACATTTAAAATGATGGTTTAATAGAAATATTAGCTAGTAAATAGTCAAGTGATTGAATGTAGCAAAAGTTAGAAGATTTTAGTGATCTATTTTTCTCACCACAAAAAAATTGAATATTAGAAAATACAGGAAAAACAAAGTGATGAAAAAAGAAAGTAAAAACTCACTAAACACAAATAATGAAAAGCCAATTTCTGTATATGAAATACAGTAAAATGCGCACTTTTTGTAAAATTTAATGGGACAGAAACCAATGCCCACAATCAGTCACCATAAAATACTTCCTCCTCCATGTAATAACCCTACCTCACCCCCAGGTACAGGCCTTATATCCTTGAGGACACACATCCTTACTGGTGTGTGTCCCCAGGCTTGGCATTCTCTAACCTCTTCAAAGATCAATCAGCCAATGTCCAGACCCAAACTGCTACACCTCAGCCAGTTGCCCCTGCACTGCCTCCCACTGCTTCCCCTCCCAGGACTCCCAGCCTAATCCTCACAAGAACCCTGTCCTGACAGGATCCTGTATTCTATCAATTCCCCTTTCTGGAAGCTCCCACTGCCTCCCACTTTCCTGCTGCTCACTAATACCTAGACACACATCCCAGGGCTTCCAGGCATCCAAAGCACTGTGGTGCATGTAGAAGGCAGATGGTCCTCTCAGTAGCAATATTCAGGAGCACACTTCCCCATCATGTAGGCCACAACTAACCTCCAATTTGCATCATTCCCATGGAGTCAAGCAGAATCCAGATCGGGGGGCTCTCTTCATTCCTTAAGCATTGGTGATGGTGTCTGCCAAGTGGATGTTGAACCAGAGCCCACACTGCCTTTCTGCTCAACTGCAAACCAGTGCCTCCTAGCTTGCAGCAGGGTCTCCAAGTGTCTCCAATCCACTGATTCATGGTCAGCCTCAGATTCTCTCTCCAGCACCTGTAAGATCACACTTGGTTTGAGTGTGAGAACTGATGTTTCTAGGAGTCATTCCCTTATCATTGGAGCACCATTCTTCCCATTATACTTGGTGTCCCATCCCATCAACACAACCTGTCATACACAGAAATGGAATTTAGAGTGCAACCATACCAGGAAATACTCTTCACAAGAAAGCAGTTCACTGACTTGAGGCTCATAAAATTTCTCCTACTCAGCAAGCAAGCCCTGAAAACTACCAGGCCAAGGATCAGAGGCAACGGTGCTGCTATTTCCATACATTTCTAATACCAACCACAGCGTGTTACTAAGCATTCAGACAACAGGGATACATTTATCAAAACTGAGCACAAACAGAATGAGCTAAAATAACCATGTTAATATATTTAACTTCCATGAATATGTACAACTCTGGTACATCTAAGTTTCTACTGGTCAAAATATAAGCATCATTTACAAAAGAAAGAGAGAGAAAATAAGAACTTTACTCACACTTGACTTTTTTTTTTTAGGTTTACATACGGAAGGAAACTGGAAGCAAGAAAGATAAGGAAAGGCAAGGCAATGTCCTCACCATTATTACAGTACTAACAGATCAAGTCTAAACTAAAACAATTCTAGATTCTTCTACCTAGAAAAGATACACACAAATCTCAATATATAGTTAATTTTTTTCTCAACATATAATGCTTTTCTGTTCAGAGATATCTTGAAGGATCATACTGCAGTATCCTTTTTCTTTCCTACTTGAGAATGTCATGGTCCCCCTCAGGTTCAAAATACTTTTGAGTACTTAATTGCACATGTGTGAATTCTATTTGGACTAAAAGTCATCTCATCACGCACTTCAAAAAAGGATCTACAGTGGTCTAAATGTCTGTATAGACATTGGGGACCATGTTAATGAACAACATTGGACAGCTACTCTGCTTATTGGGAAAGACCAAATAAAAGTCAAGAAAGAAGTACACTAAATATTTCTGACAACATTAAGTTGTGCATGGATGTGGAAATATTTAGCATACAAAAGAGTGGACCACTGACATTCAGTTGAACTGGGATGAACGATCAGTGAAGAAGAAAATAACCACTTCTGAGACTAATCTGGTGAAGTATAGACCTGCACTAAAAACCTGCAAGTTCTTCTTCAGAGGAAACACAACCACTGTCAGCTCACGTTCTGAACCTTGACTTCAAATGACACCACTTCAGGACACTTATTTATGTAAGAAATCTCTCCTTTATTCCAGTCCAAGTGTACTTCCCACACCCTGAAGCCCTCCCAGTTCCCAAGCTTGGCATGCTATCACCTCTGAAAAGCTGCTGCCCCCACCAAACACCCAGCCTCCACTTCCTCTGCTCTGCACAGAACCCCTGAACAGGCTTCAATGGTCTCCCCTCCCTCATCTCTTTCTCACCCCAACCTTCCTCAGCAAACATGTGCTGGTCCCCTGAAATTTCTTTTGACAAAGAATGAAACAAACAAACACCTCCCACTCCCCTGGTCACCCTAGAGCCTTCCCTACCTGCTGCTGGATGCTTTTCCAGGATGGGGTTGGGCTGGCAGGTGATATCATCCAGGATGGTACAGAAGACTCCAGGTACCACAGGCCAGCCTCTTGGGAATGTAACCCTGCTTACACGAAGCAGAAAGTTTTTAATTCTTGCTGAATTGAGATTAAATGTCATTTGTATTTACCTTGGCTCCCCATCCAGAATCTGCTAAAAGTTTACCTCCTGTTTTCCCATGAGCTCTTCTTGTCATCTACATCGTTCCTCTTCTATCCATAACAAAGTACATATGAAAAAAGGTTCATTTTCAGAAAAATTCAAAAGCTTGTACATTTCTTTAAATTAAAAGTTTTTTGAATCTATACTGTATATTTCATCATATGCTGGCCTGGTCAAGAATTATCCTTCCATATTTAGTACTTAAGAGCTAAGTTTTTAAACAGTGTGATAACAGAAAAGGGTGGGATGGTATTCCGTGTACTTATATTTTTGTGAGTGTTTAAACATTTTAATAACAATATATTTAAAAATAAAAATAAGGACTGCTTCTGTGTAACAGTTGCCACCCTTATCCAGGTGCACTGGTGTATACTTGTCACCTCATCTATTCAGTAGGCTGAAACAGAATATCTCAACTGTGAGGCAAGTTTCAACAACTTAATGAGAGATTGGAACAAAAATGTTTTTAAAATTAAATATAAGTTCAGTTGTATGGTAAAGTGCCTCTGGATTCATTAAAAAATATCAATGAAAAAGGTGGAGAGGGGCTGGGGATGTGGCTCAAGCGGTAGCACGCTCGCCTGGCATGTGTGCAGCCCGGGTTGGATCCTCAGCACCACATACAAACAAAGATGTTGTGTCCACCGAAAACTAAGAAATAAATATTAAAAAATTCTCTCTCTCACTCTCACTCTCTCTTTAAAAAAAAAAAAGAAAAAGGTGTGGAGGACATCACCACCGGGAGCTGTCCTAGGTAGTTACATCAGCTTTCCTCCTGTGCGCCCCACAGAGTTACACTCTCTCTTCCACCCAGGTTTCTCAATTTTGGAGAGAAGCTGTGGCTAACTGATTAAGATGTGAACTGCTGTATAATGTTCCTTTAGATTTACAAAACACAGGATATCTGGTGATTCTCAGATAAAATCAGAATGTGTCATGCCTCTTTTTAGTCTTTAGCTACATACCAACACAAAACAAGCAAATTTTTGTGACATTTACCATGCAGAAAGAAATATGTTGATTCAAAAAAAGTATAGGTACTAGCCCCAGAAAGTCAAGCTCCATTGTGATGGTCCATTCAGAAAGAAAGAAAAGGAAACAAACCCTCAATGACAAAAGTTCTGCTAAAGAAACCTCTCCCACTGCCTCACAATCCCATCTTTCTCTCCCTATAAAAATCCTTTGTGTCCCTGAGATTCCCAAGAGGACACTATGAGGATGACAGCACCCTCCCTCTACCAGTGTGCTGGATCTTCAGTAAACCTGATTTCTTTCCCACTAATTCACATCTCCTGACTACTGCTTTTTCAGTAACGAGGAGCCTGAACCTGGATCTGGTAACACCTCGAGTCTGCCAGTCTTCTCTATCACTGATGATGACTCCAAATTCCTTTTTAAAAATTCCCTTTTACATCATGTCTATAGGTTCATGTTTCAACAAATGATTCTTTTCTATTTTCAAAGTAGCCCTTTAATACAGACAATGGTTTGTGAAGAAACACTGATTATGGAGTGCTTACACCCTGTAGCAACTCTTTAGGGTGCTAGTGTTCAAAAGGTACAGCAAGGCATTGTATATACTTCCATAAGTGCTAACAAGCTCACAAAATGCTCACACACCATTTACAGAGTGTAAAGAATCATGAGCCCACATACCTCTTGATGAACCACCTCTAGGGTGTAGGAGACCATCTTTATCTTCTCCCTGAAGCAACAGATCATTTTACCAACTAATCTGGAACCTCACACTTCAAAATGAACTTCCAACATTCTTATTACTCCTAGGAGGGTACTATTTGCCAGCTGTTGGACAAAGGTCAAATGCCTCCCAGGATACTAGTTTTGTTTTCATCATGTGCTCTGAATGAAGGATGTTGAACAATTCAGATAGTGGTGTTTTAGCCATCTCTTAACCTCTTATCTTTTTATATAAAAAGCACTGCATGTGCCACAAACTTTTGTTCAACTACCCACTGATTGATCTCTATTAAATTTAGTGAACATTTCGAAAGTTAATCAGTGGAGAAATTCACAGAGAGAGGGGCCCTGTCTAGTTATAAACCTGTTAGCCTGAAGCACAATAAAATCATTCCCAGATATATGGTACAGGAGAGAAGACCCTTTTTACTTACTCTTCCATATGCTTGTGGTCTTATGATTTTGCTTCTCTTATCTGTTCCTGTGTCTTTTTTATGTATTTTCTTCTTTATTTTTTTCTTCTGATTTCAAAATGGAAAAAAAGGGAATAAAACAGGCAAAACAAATGACAGTTTGTAATAATATTCAATTGAAACGAGAATACAGGCTTACTTCTGAGTTCTTTGAGTTCTTTCACTGAGTGTTGAAACATACTTCAGCTATATATGTCAACTTTTGAATGAGGCAATTTTTTTTTTATATTACAAGCAGAGCCTCTCTCCCTACCTCACCCAAACCAAACATCTGTATTTAGAAAATCAATGATGAATGCTAAACAATATTTTAAATTGTCAACATCTAATACTGGCAAAGAGGACATAATGCTAAACCATCATACTATCTGGGCCAGTGAGTTTTAATAAGAATGTCTTATTATCTCTATTCAAACAAACTGAACTCATTAGATTTTTGGGCCTGTTACTACAGCTTGGCTCAGGGAAAACACAAATAACAGTGCAGAACTAGGTTTCTATCTGTACTCTATGACTTACTGAAACTGGGATTTGGCTAAAGGGCCTACATTTTATGAACCTACTTTCACGATTTTAAATAGGATTATCACTGCCTTTATCTCTTGAAGGTATTATGACTCTTTAAATGAGCATGACACACATGTAATTTATATTTTGCTTTCCATGTATCATTTATTATTTAACTGCTTCAAGAGGGACATGAGTTGCCCATTTACAAATCTTCTTTACAGCAAAGAAAACAATCAAGCATGTGAAGAGAACCTAAAATGGGAGAAAAATTGTTGCCACCTGCACATCAGGTTCAGCATTCATCTCGAGGATATATAAAGAAATCAGAAAACTTAACACTGTAAAAACAAGCATTCCAATCACCAAATGGGCAAAGGAACTGAACAGGCACATCACAGGAGAAATGCAAATGGCCAACAAATATATGAAATAAAATTTCAACATCACTACAAATTAGAAAAATGCAAATTAAAACTACACGGGCATTCTGTCTCACTCCAATTGGAATGACAATTGTCAAGAATACAAGTAATAATAAATGTTGGAGAGGATGTAGGAAAAAAGTTCACTCATACGTTGCTGGTTGGACTGCAAATTGGTGCAACCAATACTTGAAAGCAGTATGGAGATTCCTCAGAAAACTTGTAATGGAGCCATCAATTGACCAAGTTATCCCACTTCTCAGTATACACCTAAAGGACATAAAATCAGCATAATAGACCCTATCAACCAAAGGCCAAATAATTTAATGATATGTGAATACTAACAAATAATCAGGGGGGAGAAGGAAGGATACATATTGATTGGATTAGACAGATGGGAATAAAAGAAGGTAGGGGAAATGGGAATAGAAAAGACAGAATGAATCAGACATAACTTTCCTATGTTCATCTATGAATACACACAAACAGTGAAGCCCCATATCATGTTACAACCATAAGAATGGGATCCTAATTAGAATAAGTTATATGCTATACTCGATGCTATAATATTTCAGAATTCACTCTACTGTCATTTATATATCTAAATAGTGAAAAAAATATTTTTTTTTAAATTCCATACTATAAACCCACATAGGATGTTCAATGAAATTCTAGTAATCTAAATTTAGAAGAGTAATATTGCAACTTTTGGGATAATTGATGAGTAAATTTGAGCATTGTTATTTCATGCATCAATTCCTGCTCTAAGATTCTCAAAGAGGCAGCTACTAAAAGATTTTAAGTCCTTTGTAGTACTCTGGGACTATATCTGGGAAGCAGTCTCATGTCTACACATGTCTCATTCTTCCTTCTCCCTCCTGATTATTTGTTAGTATCCACATATCATAAAGATTATTTGGACTTTGGTGCTTTCAATGGACAGGTGAACCCATGCTACAGCTACACTGTGAATACAACCTTGTGTGTTCCATGTGCTTCTGGCTGGAGCAAAACTTTACTGAGCTTCATATCCTAGTTTATTCAGTGTGAGTGATGCCTGTGTGTGCCTCACAGTGCTACCATGGGAAATACAGGGAATAGGGCACATTAAGTGCTCAATACATGCTCTGGGTTGAATAGTCATGTCCTTCCCAGCATATCACCTTATTACCTCATCTGGAAATGAGGTTTTTGCACATAAAAATGTTGTATGAGTCCATAGTCAATTAGAGTGGGCTATAATCTAATGATTCATGACCTTAGAAGAGGATATTTGGACAAGTATAACTGTGCAGAGAGAACAACATGTGATAATCATGACAGAAAAAGGAGAGATGAATCTACATGTCAAGGTATGCCAAGAATTTCCTACAACTACTGAAAGCTAGAGGAGACAAGGAAAAATCCTCCCCTAGACCTTCCAGAGCAGATACCTTATAATAATTCAGTTTGGACTCCTAGACTCCACAACTGTGGTATAATAAATTGATTTTTTTGGACACCCAGTAAGTATTATTTTTCAGAGTAGTCCTAGGAACCCAAAAGGGCCCATGTTTGGCTCCTCCTTGACACTCAGAAAAAGAGGAATCCCATTGTCATCAGCAATATCCTGTGTCCACAAAGTCCTGGATAAAATATCATGAAAACGCAGTGTGGAATTGTAAGAGTAAACGATGTTCTAAAATTCACATGGAAATCAACAATCCAAAAGATGAGATTCTAAAAACTGATATGAAGATAGTGGTTGAAGTACAGAGATAGGGCTTTCAGTCTTCAGGGAAAAAAAATCTGAAACTGTGGAAGACCCATGAGACTGGAAGATCCCATGTGCTCCAATTTCTCATGGACATATGCAGGTGTGATCTAAGTAGGAGCTACAGTAGGTTTCTCTCTAGGGCACTGGGAAAAGAGGTAGGGAAAGAAGGTGAAGACTGGACCCAAGGAGGACCTTATGTCACCTTCACTGCCCCTGAAATTTCTAGACCAGGGCCATCAGTTGGAAGTGTTTAGACCAGGAACTTTAGCAAACCCTGGGTGCTTGTAAGGAATAAAGAAGGGCCACCCCGGGCCCTGAGTCAGACACTCTGAGTTGAGGCCCAGAAGTCTGAGTTTGAGTGAGCTCTCCAAGTGACTGTCATGTACCCTACTTGAGATGTACTATTGTAGTCTTGAACAGATGGCCTGGGGTGAAAGTGTCAATTTTATTCTCCATAAGGACACCTGGGAATTACAGAATCATACCATTAGCTTTTCTCTTCCAAGCTTCTGACCCTTCATCCTAGTCTCTCTTAAAATCAAACATCCAAAAGAATATATGGTTATATATACACAATAGAAATTACTCTGCCTTAAAGAAAAATCAAATTAAGACATTTGGCAATACATTGATGGAACTAGGAACTATCAAGCTAAGTAAAATACGTCAGTCCCAAAAACCAAAGGCCAACTATTTTGTTTTATATGTGGATGCTAATACACAATAAGGGACAGGGAGGAAATAATCGAAGTTCATTGGAGTAGACAAAGAGAAATGAAGGTAAGAGAGCAGCATGATAATAGGAAAGACATGAAAATGAATTGAAGATAACTTTCCTATGTTTATATATGAATTCATGACCAGTGAAATTCCACACCATGTACAACCACATGAATGGGATCCTAATTAGAATAAGGTATATCTCATCCATATATAATATCTCCAAATGTACTCTACTGTTACATATATCTAAAAAGAAGAAATAAAAAAGGAGTAAAAGGACCTGGGGGAGGGAAGGAAATAAAGGGAAACACTGGGGTATAATATTGCTTATTTTTATATTAGATTTATATGTGAATATGTAACAATAAATCCATTGTTCTGTAATACTATAATGCATTTACAAAAATATGAAAAAAAATAAAAAGTGGATAGTGACACATGAACCTAATTGGAAAATCATGCCTTGGTTCAATTCCCCAATTCCAAAAAAAAATTTAAGTACATATATGTGTACATATATACGTATGCACACACACATGCATGCGTGCACGCGCACACACACACACACACACCCACACACACATATACAAAATTTACTGTATAAACAAATTTAAGTACAAAAATACCAAGATATAATCAGCAGTTTCAGAAAAGCCTGTTCACAACACTCAGCACCCATTCAGGTTAAAAACACCAGAGGGACTAGTGATAGAAGGAGAAACCAAATGCCATCATCAAACTGAATTTTTAAAAAGTTGAAACATTTTTTCTAAAAACAAATACTAAATAAGGAAGTAAACTTTCATCACTCCTTGAATCCCCAGCAAGAGCAAATAGGCAAGAGAAGAAACAAATTTCATACACATAGGAAAAAGAAGTCCTGTTGCCTCTGTTTACTGATGACATGAACATTTTACCTAGATGACTTAAAATGTGCCATCAGAAAATTTATAGTGCTGATAAAAAATCTACTAAAAGAGATGATACAAGAAAATAATACATAAATCAATTGCAGTCCTATAAGCAACCCTCTTCCAAACAATTGAGAAAAATGTCTCATTCAAAACCCCTAAAAAAATACTTTGGAAAATATCTAACTTAGGAGATGAAAAACCTCAACAATGAAAATTATAAAATGGTGAAGTAAAACAAATCAAAGACAATCTTAAGAAGTGGAAATACTTTCAATATTCTTGAAAAAGAAAGATTAATATTATCCCAATGGTCATACTACCTTAACCAGTGAACATACTCAGTAGAATCCCAGTCAAAATATCAATGACATCCTTCACAACACAGACATTCTTCATAACACACAGACAAAACACATTTCTCAAATTCATCTTGACACAGAAGTGACATAGAACATCCGAATGTATCCTGAAACAGAAGAGTGATACTGAGATCTTCACACTACCAGATATCCAATTATATCACAGAGCTCTAATAAAAAAAACAGCATTATATTGCACCAAAACAGACCTGAAGATGAATGGAAAAGAAAACACACACAAACCCACATAGATAAAGTGACCTGATATGCGACAAAGGGGCCAAAAATATATGTTGAAGAAAACAGAAACACTCTAACAAGTGGTGCTATGAATACTGGATATTCATATGTGAAAAACATAAAACTTGATCCCTATCACCCTGCATAAAAGCCAACTCCAAGTGTATCAAAGACCTAGGAATTAACCAGAAACTCTACAGTTGCTTAAAGAAAATGTGGCCCAACACTACAACATATTGACAAAATCATCAACTTAACAAGACCTCTAAAGCACAAGAAATAAAACTAACAGTCAATAAATAAGATGAAATCAAATTTCAAAACTTCTGCACAACAAATGAAACAAGAATGTAAACAAAGAGCTTACCAATGTGATAAAATATTTTTCATCTGTTCCTCAGGAAATTAATATACAGAATAATAAAAAACCTAAAAAATAGTAAACCTCAATTTCTAAATGAAATAGGCACAAAATCTAAAACAGACATTGCTTAAAAGAAAAAATACAAGTGGGGTGTGTGTGTGTGTGTGTGTGTGTGTGTGTGTCTGTGTGTGTGTGTGTGTGTGTGTGTGTGTGTGAGTGTATAAATATACATAAAACATCTTTGGTAATCAGGGAAATGACAATCAAGACTACAAGGAAGATAAAGTCTGTTACAATGTACTTGCTCTTTCCCTATACTTCAATAAAACTATTAGATTCAAAAAGAACTGCATGGAGATTTTATCTTACTCCACTCAAAATATTAATTATCAAGAATATTGTGCAGAGATCCACATATCAGACATAACATTTGGGGGGAAAGGAAGAATAAAGTTTACTGGATTAGACATAGAAGGATGAAGGGAAAGGAGAGGATGGGAAGAGGAAAAATAGTAGAATGAAACAGACATAACTTTCCTATGTACTTATATGAATTACACAACCTGTGCAACTCTACAGTATATATAGCACAAGAATGGAAAGTTATAGTCCATGTACATATAATATGTCAAAATACACTTTACTGTACATACACCTGAAAATAATTTTTAAAAAGAAAAAAAAAATAATTCATGCGGAAATGCAGTGTTGGTAGGACTTCAAATTAGTACAGCCATTCTTGAAAACTGGATGAATAGCCCTTTCAAAACTTGGAATAGAACTACCATCTGACCCAGTTGTCTCATTCCTTGGTATATACCCAAATATCTGAAATCAGCATACCATAGAAACAAAGGCACATCAGTGCTTTTAGCAACACAATTCATAATAACCTAATTACAGAACCAGATATCAAACCCATCAACAGAGTAATGGATAAAGAATACATGGTGAATATACACAATGAAGTTTTACTAAGTCATTAAGAAGAATTAAATTATGGCACTAGGTGGAAATTTGATGAAATGAGAACACAATTCTAAGTGAAATAAGCCATACTCAGGAAGCCAAAGGTCATATACAAAGGGTGCTTGGGGAAAGCTATAAAATAATTAATAGTGCATAGGAGGAACATTGATATTTCAATTGTCTACATTTAAGAAACACTTTGCATATCTGTTCAAGGCTTCCAATCATGCTCTTGAATATGAATCAGAGAGGAGGAAAAAAAGGAGACCCAGAGGCTAGAGAAAAGCAATTAGAGGGCCTCAGACAGGGCACATCAATCCCTGCAGAATCCCAGGTATGACCTCCTTGTCAAGCAACAGAAGTCTAAGTCCGGTTTTGTCTGGTTCCTTACCGAGAATGGGGTCCCTTTTGTGGCCTCCTCTGAGATTTACCCCTGCTTACATCAGAACGGCGCCCATAATTTTCCTTCAAAATGGGCTTGTGTGGGCCACATGCAATAAAGGTTATTGGGCTCTAATCAGTCACTTCATAAACTTTCAGATGCACCAATTAGTTTAATATGTGTCATGATCCTAGAAGGAGAGAAAACCAATAGCCTTCAGCCAAATTTATCTGCACTCACAGGGACTTGAGAATTCTGCTTTTTCCTAGAGCAGAAATTAACTTGCTTCTTTCAAGAGCAGCTATGAACAATAAAGACCCGAGAGTTTGCATTACTTCATTTCTTTTTACCTCAGTAACTAAGATAGGCAGAACAGTCACTATAAGAAGATTGGCAGAGCAGTCATTATCATCCTTAGTTTTATACACGAAGAAGCTGAGGCAGAGGTGAATGATTTTCTTGAAGTCATTCAGCTAATGGTTAGTAAAATGGAAACTAAGAACATCTTCTTTCCACTAGATGGCACTGCCCAATAAGCTAGAGGCTGGAGCCAGGCGCTGCTCTGCCAATAGTCCACAGGGCTTGCTCAGTGCAGGTTTCCCCATTAAATAACTAAAAGCAGCAGCCCTCATTATACATTCAAGGGTCTTCCATGACGTCTCGGTTCAACCATAGTTTAGTGCCTTCAGTGTCATTGTACCTATCTGAACGTGGCCTTTCTCCAAGAATATGCTCTTTTCTAGAGGACTGGTGTTTTGCAGGCAGCATTTATATATTTCTGAAGATTGCATTGTTAAAAAACTTTGGCACAATTAAAATGGATATAGATATCAAGAAAAGAGATTCTACATCCCATACAAAATATGGATGTATAGAAACAAGGATAAGTAGTTGAAAATAATATCATTGAAAGAAAAAAAAACATACCATTTGGATAAGGTTTTCATAGTAATAACTCAGAATTAATAAGAGCAATATTACCTTAAAATTTCATTTTTCTCTGTTTATCAGGCATACAAGGAACAATGTTAATACTATGCAAAATTCCATTTTCCATATGTCTAGTTAATATGCTGTTTCTAGTCCAAATATTTTAAAATATTGTTAATAAATATGAACAAATATTGGTTGTGTTCTGAGTGTAATCTGTGTTACTGCATAGTTCTGTCTTGGTTACCGTTGATAGTTGCTTTTTAAATTTTTTATTTTGTATATTTAGTAGAATTATATTCTAGAGCAGTTTTAGGTTTGCAGAAAAATTGGCCAGCAAGTAAAGGGTATTCTCATTTCCTTCTTCTCCCTCCAGGTTCCTCTGTTATTAATATCTTGCATTTGTGTGGTATATTAATTAAAATTGGTGAAACAATATCAAGACACATTGTTATTAACTAAAATTCATAGTTTAAGTAGGGTTCACTCTTTGCATTGCACACTTTTGGGGTTTTAACCAATATATAGCTGTGTATCCACCATCACAGAATCAATACAGAATAATTTCACCATTCTAAATGTTCTCTGTGCTCCATCCATTCATTCCTCATTCTCCCAGACCCAACCCCTGGGAATCACTGACCTTTTTTGCACTGTTGTCTGTAATTTTGCCTTTCCCAGAATGCCATGTAATTAAAATCAAAGATTATTTAGGCTTTTAGGGACTGGCTTCTTTCTCTTGGAAATTGGATTTGAAATTTTCTCATGTCTTTTTGTGGCATCTAAAAAAAAATGCTGAATAAAGACCCATCAAATGGGCATACCACAGTTTGTTTATCCACTCACCTATGGAAAAACGTCTTCTTGCTTCTGATTTTGGCCACTGTAAATAAAACTACTGTAACCATTTAAGTGCAGATTTTTATGTGGGCTTAAGTTTCCAATTCCTTTTGATAAATGCACAGGAGCAGGATTCCTAGATTATATTTTCAGTTTGGTTAAGAAGCTGCCAAATTGCCTTCCAAAGTGACTTTGCCCTTTTGCATTCCCATCAATATGAGGAGAGTTCCTGTAGCTCCACATCTCCACCAGTATTCAGTGTTGTCAGTGTTCTGGATTTTGGCCATTCTCATAGGCATATAGTAGTATCTCACTGCTATTTCAATTTTCATTTCCCCAACAACATCTGATGTTGAATGCCCTCTCCTATGCTTATTTGCTATCTGTATATCTTCTTTGTGAGGGGTCTATATGATCTTGCTCATCTTTTTAAATTTGGTTATTATTTTATTGTCTGGATTCAAGTCTTGTTTGTATTTTTTTGGATACATATCCTTTAGTAGGTATATCTTTTGCAAATACTTCCTTCCCGTGTGTGGCTTGTCTTTTAATCCTCTTAGAAGAACTTGCTTTTAAGACCTATTTTAAAACTAACAAGAAAATTTGATTTCTTTTCTTTCTTCCTGCAGCTTCTTCATGGTAAACAGCCTCTGGATTTCAAGGCAGGCTGTGCCTCAAACAGGGAGTACAGTTTCCTCTCTTAGCATCAACTCGCTTACATGTAAATACAAAGAAGTTGGGTTGGATTATTTGTAAAGTTGCTTGTAGGCTGATGGTTCTATTTGATGGATGAAAATTATAAACATGGATTTTTTTCAGAAGCTGAATTTCTCTACATGGATGCTATTATGGAGGGTTTTTGATTCTTCATATATACCGATGTCAGAAATGAAGAGTTTGTTGTTTAAATTCTGTTCTATTCAATCTTATCTTAATATAGTCATAATTCTGTAAGGTCAATATCAAGATTGATTTTGGAATACTACACAGTAAAATGCACAAACACAAAAAAAATAATGAAAAAGAATACAAGTTGGTGAGTTTGGAGATGGAGGAACAAAGGATAACTAGAAATTTTGGGGCAGTCAATAACACTACTAGGAATAATGGTAGAATCGGCCCTTACAGATAATGTTTGACATTTTGGATAGAAAAGAATGAGGCTGACCTCCTGTTCTACACACCAGAGAATTAGGGTGGCTAAACACAAGGATTTATAGAATAAATGGAAACAGAACTTAGAAGTTCAAGGATGAGAGACTGAATCATGGGGATGGTTCACTAGTTCACTAGTATACTCAGTATATTTTGATCTCAATTGACATTGAGTGTCCTCCAGGATTTGGAATTAGCTTACCTTAGAGCTTGTGTCCTGTTTTTCCCTCTATATGGGAGGCATCCATCACTAACCAACCTTCATCGCCTGATCCTTGTGTCATTTCCACCCTCCCTTCCTGATTCCATCTCAGCAGACCAGTTTTCATTTATCTGAGATTCTCAGGTTGTCTTTCTGTCCTTGTCTGCTTCTTGGGTATTTTTTCTGATACATTTCTCCCCTTTATGAGGCTCTTGTTCCACAAACAACCTCACTCATTTGTAAGAGCTAGAGGAGAAGAACTGTTTCCAAAATTCTCCCTCTCCCAGATTTTTGCAGGCCTCGTAACTGTCATTAAAATCCAAATATCTCTCCCCTGAGTGAAACTTTCCTGACCCCTCAAACAAAAGTGAACTTTGTTACCCTTTTTGTCATACTCCAACTAACCTCCATTTCTGCCTTCCACTACAATTTTATTTATTTATTTTTTGTGTTGCTGGGGATTGAACCAGGGCCTTGTGCATGCAAGGCAAGCACTCTACCACCTGAGCTATATACCCAGCCCCTTCCATTACAATTTTAAAAATCAACTGTAACTTCTACAGGTAAGTTTTACATATGACTTTTGTCTACTGGTGGTTGCCATTACATTTTAACCTAAGAATTATACAAATAAACCAGAGTCTTTCTTTTGGAATCCTGGGCCTCCTACATGCTAGGCAAGTGTTCTTCCACAGAGTTACATCCCCAGCCCAAATAATATCTTTTCTCCTCTAAAACATTCACTAAGTTTAATCACCATTACCTTTTCTTTTTTCTTTTTAATTCTCAATACATATTTATGATTTTTTGCTCATTGCTTTCTGTATTAAACTTCTTCTGGGTTTTATTTCCATCTTAGAAAAGTATGTCTCTTAATATAGTTATTTCCTTAAGGATTTGTAAGTAGTTAACACTTCCTTTTTTGTATTTCTGGAAATGTTTTTATTCTGCACTTTTGTCTTGAATAATCATTTAGCTTTCTATTGCAATCTATTCTGACAGTTATTTTCACACTACTTTGAAGATGTCAGTCTTTTGTCTTCTTCCATCTATTATTGCTTATAAGAATACATATCACTGTAATGGTTTGATTCTAGGATTCTAGAAATGCTCCCTGAAAAGGTTTTGTTTTGCAAGTGTGGTCCCCAAATGCAGCAAGTTTCAGAGGTGGGGCTTTCAAGCAATGAAATGTAACCTCATCCCTAGATTAATCCATTTGATGGAGTAATAAATTGGATGGATTACTGGGTGGTAACTGTAGCAGGTGGGGTGAAGCTGGAGGAAGTCAGTCACTAGGAGTGTGCCCTTGGAGATTATTTGTTGACTCTGGTTCCTGTTTTTTCTCTCTCTTGATCCCTACTGTCATTAGCTGCACTGTTTTCTCCTGCTATACCCTCCATCATAATGTTCTGCCTCATCTTAGGCCAAGAAGGATGGAGTTAGTCAACTGTGGGCTGAACCTCTGAAACCATGAGACCCAAACAAACTTTAAGTTTGTTCTTTTTTTTAATATTTATTTTTTAGTGGTATATGGACACAATAATCTTCATTTTTATTTTTATGTGGTGCTGACGATCGAACCCAGTGCTTCCACGTGGTAGGCAAGTGCTCTACATCTGAGCCACAACCCCTGCCCTTAAGTTTGTTGTTGTCAGGTATTACAGTCACAGGACAGAAAGTTGACTGACATAATTATCAATCTAATTATCATCTCTTTTTAGGATTTTTTTTCTGGTAGCAATGGGAATTTCTCTTTTTTTTCTCTTAGATTCTTTAGTTTTACTCATAAGTGTGTGATATAAATTCATTTCATTGGTCTTATTTAGAAATCATTGTGCTTCTTAAATCTTGGAATTCAGATCTTTCATTGATTTCCACCCCCATCTATTATTTCCCTTCTTCTGCTCTCACTGTGCTTTATTTATTGTTCTGATTCTGGTGTCTTAAGATGGGAAGTTAATGTCATTAATGAGGATTTTTTCTCTAATATAGATGATTGGTGCTATAAATTTCTTTCTAGGAGAAATGTTATAATTGGAAGAATTGTTAGAGATCAAAACTCTTATTGTATATATGGAGAAAGGAAACTGAGGTACAGAGAGAATTGGCCAATGTAGGACATGGTAATAAAATAAAAAACAGTGAAATTGCCAAGAAGGTATTATTTTTTGTGTGTCACAGATTGAAAAACTCAGGCTTATAGGAGGTAAATGATTTATTCAGTGTTACATGAAGTGATAGTGATGGGATCATTTGTTTATGAAGAGAGAGAGTGCGTCTGTGTGTGTTTGTGTGTGAGCATTTGCATGCTTCTAGTTATTTTTTGAAGATCTTGTTCCTATTCACTGGTCCTAGACCTCAGACCCCTTCTGAGGTAGCCCTGGAGTAACTTATGAAGTCTAAGAACTATCTGATTCATAGGATTCTGAGAACGTGTATGCCACAAAACTACTATATATAGCTAGGATGAGGACATCTCCTCCCTAGTTCTAGAATAGTATCTTTGAAAACTATCTGCATCAAAAAAGAGAAAATCTTTTCCTACCTCAACATTTCATATCACCCATCAGTTTCACCTCCTCAGTACAATGCAGCCATCTGTACCAAGTGAATTAAGGAGAGAAAATTATCTTGAAAGGTTCATAGCTGCAAGCTGAGGCTTTTCCAGAGTGTTTGACCAAAGTATCAGCAGGGGCTTCTCCCTCAAGTCCAACATCTATCGACTTGGAAAATATTGAAATGTAACAGCAATTTATGATATATCAACTATGTTGGAGGTGGGCAGAGATGAAAGCACAAATTCCAAAAGAAAAGAATTACAGGCTGTAATTAGTTGTCTCTGCTTAATAAGTTGAAAATTGTATTGGAAGAACATGACAAAAACTAATAATTACATTGGTTTGATTCCAGAACCCTGATGTTTGAGCAGAGACCCTAGAATTCTCCTAATTTTCACTGTAGCCACTACATTCATCATTTTACCCTATTCACGGTTGATGTCAGTAGGCAAATGGTTTAAAAAAACAGGATATAGCAAAGAAAATTTTTTAAACAATGAAGTGATTTGTAAATATCAACTGTTGGTTCCTTTTGTTCAAGGATTCAAAGTTTTGATATTGTTGAAAGGAACAAAATTTGGAAGATTGCTTCATAGAATTTTTGTCAGTAGTTTTTTAATTGTAATTGGACACTATACCTTTATTTTATTTACTTATTTTATGTGGTGCTGAGGATCGAACCCAGGGCCTCCAACGTTCTAGGTGAGCACTCTACCTTTGAGCCACAACTCCAGCCCATTGTTGGTAGATTTTATTGGCCACAGTATTCAA
This sequence comes from Callospermophilus lateralis, assembly GCF_048772815.1. Taxonomy (NCBI): domain Eukaryota; kingdom Metazoa; phylum Chordata; class Mammalia; order Rodentia; family Sciuridae; genus Callospermophilus; species Callospermophilus lateralis. The sequence continues at coordinate 9,186,859 of NC_135320.1, forward strand.
TCATTGACTTCCTGTATGTCTAATTCAGTGTCAGTTCATGTTCATGTTGATATAAGTTCCAGCAATTGGAGGGCTCTCACTTTCACATACAAAGACATTTGAAACAATTGGTGTTGTCATACAGCCTTTAGACTACACTACCAATTCAGAGAGGACAATAAGATGCAGAGTTGTGGTAGCCGTGACATAACCCAACAGTATGTCCTTGGAATGCCTGTGGCTTTGTGTACCATTTAGAGGAGGGTATTCCATTTAGAGAGGAATATTGGCTTCTTTGTTCTAACATTATTTAAAAATTTCAACAAAGTAATATATGCAATTATTTTGAGAAGTAAAATGGTTTCCAAAATCTACCCCCAATTTCTTCCCACTAAAGCAAACATTTAAGACTCTTAGCTTTTGCTTCTGGACTTAATATTTTCTTTCTAAATAATATGTGTGGAAAATTATGTTTTTCACAATATCTGCAATAAGCTCTCCATTTCCTGTGCTTTTCTTGCAGTGTAACATTGAATGCCTGCCATTGAGAGTTGGTGTCCACATTTCTTCACTTTGAATTAATGTGGGCTTATGACATGGTAAACTTTGTGAATTAGTGATTTCAGTGACCAAGTCATAAACAATGATTCATCCTTCTAGGACAATTGACTTTAGAGATATAAGCTCCTATGTAAGAAGTTTGAGGCCACCATACACTACGGAAATCCGTAAATTATGGAAAAACCAACATTTTAGTATTCTAGCCAACATCCCCAACTGAGGTCCCAGACTACTGGCAGAATCAGCTCCATTCATGTGAAAGATAATAATAAAGGATGATTGTTGTCTTAAGCTGAGTTTTGGATGACTGAACTATTCATCTATATTGCTATCTTTTAATCTGTTAATTTTAAACAAAATCTGTTGTCTTTTATGGTAAATTAAAAATAAAGATCTCTGTTTCTTCTTATCCTTCTGATATTGTTTTATAAATCTTGGTTAAATTAATCACTGAGCTTGTATTCTTACGCCTGTAGTATGTTTTTATCATTCCCTTTCTTACTCCTTACATATCTTTTTAAGTGATTGAGTAATTGCCTGGATTTTTAATATGCCTAATTTTCTTGGACTAAATTGTTTTCCTCTCCTTGTAAGAACCCTCAGAACAGTTTTGGAAAAAGACAATTATAGGAGGTAATTTAATAATTTTAATTTTATTTGGAGTCATTTTACCTGCAAACTTTCATTTTCCTTCTATCTGGGCTTATTATTTTCTAAGCATTTTGTCCATAGGTCATCCTAGGATTTCCTTAAATTTTGGAAAAATTCTTTGATTTTCATCCATTTGGATTTTCTGTATTCTAGAGTTCCTGTTTTCTTCTTCTTTGGTTTAATTCCTTATTTTGGTGGAACACAGTCTTCATGTTGAAAAGATGATCCCATAGCAGAGGACATGATAAGAACAGCCTTGAATAATCCTGTCTCTGCAATCCAGGGTGGAATAGGATTGTGAAAATTTGGGGAACCTCTCATATCTGAAAATATCTTTTTAGAATTTGGTGCTTAAAAATATTAAAGTTCCTCTGCAACAACTTTATGTACATTCGAATGGGAATTCCCAGCTTTGGGGAAAACATTGAACTGCTTTAGGAGACATGTGTTTCTGGAAAAAAGCTTAACTTGGATGGGAGAAGTATAAAGAATGGTGACTGGGCCCTAATAGCAAGCTGAAAGGATGAGGAAAGTAGATGAACATATTTATGACAATCATGTGTGAAATACAATTAGGGACATTGGAACCCTTGCACATTGCTGATAGGAATGCAAAATGGTTCAGTCATTATGGAAAATAGTTTGGCAGTTCTTTAAAAATTAAAATACAGGGATTGTAATATGATCCAACAACGCACTTCTATGTGTGTAACCCAGAGAATTGAAAATGGTTGAAGATATAAATTCTATACACAAATGTTTATAGCAGTAGCCACCGCAGTAGTCAAAGCAATCTATGTCCATCAGCAGATGAATGGAAAAACAAGATGTGCAATATCTATATAATGGAATCTTATTCAACTCTCAAAGGGAGTGAAGTACTCATATATGCTACAGTGTGGATGGACCTTGGACCTTCCACTCAACAAAAAGAAGCCAGAAACAGAGGTTTAATTCCATTTAGATGAAATAGAATAGATAAATCCAAAGGAATAAAAAACAGATTGGTGATTGCCTGGTGTTAGGTTGAGGGGAAAATCAAAAGTGATTGCTTATTGGGTATGGGGTTTTTATTTTGGACTCTCAAAAATATTTTGGAACTAGATAGAGGTAATGTTTGGACAATATTGTGAGTATTCTAAATGCCATTCAATCATTCACTTCAAAATGGCTCTTTCATGAGATGTGAATTTCACAAGCTTATCTTAGTTAAGGAAAGAAGAAAGGGGAGCATCTGCCCTCTAATAATGATCCTATAGAAAGAACTACTATATTCTAGGCTGTGCGATGGAAAAATAAAATAAGTACACTTGTAAGGATTGCATATAAAGTAAAACTTTTTAAGAAGTGGGCACCTCTGTGGGTACATATGAGTCTCTTTTGACTTTTTAAAACACAGTTTTCCTTGTTTAATGTTTTTCTATCATATAATACTTTGAATAGGAAGGTGTTCTAGACAGGTTCATTCTGTCCAGCTTAGTAGATTCTGAGCCACAAAAACACATTGTAATAATAATTGAAAAAATTTGTGATCAAATGAGAGAATATCTGAGGGAAAAAATAACATTAAAAATTAATCACAAGAAATATTTAGGGATTGTACATTTGAAGTAATATATGCCAAATGATTTTTTTTAATCCTTATAATTAAAATCAAAATAGGAGATGGAACCCAGGAGGAGGTAAGAGCTTCATTTTAGTGGGTCTCCCTTTAGCCAGCAACGGCTCTCCACTCACCAAGTACATTTATGTGCAGAAATGAGCATGGCTCTTCTAGAAGCAGCAGGAATAGAGCTTTCCAAGGATCCAGCAGCTCGGCCCCTATTAAGCCGTAGCCCTGGAGTCTCCCAGTTTTATTTTATTGTTTCTGGGATGCGAGTGTTGTGCAGTTCTTGGGCAACTTTCTTTCCAAGCAATTAAGTCCTCCATATCTCCATCTCAGAAGCCACAAAAAGGAAGTAAATAAGAAGGGGAGGCAGCAGCTTGGTAGGGGCTTCTGGGTTATTTATTACTTTAATAAATCTGAGCTCCTCCCAGCCCACCTCAGACTCCTGTTTCTGTCAAGCTCCTGAGGACAAACGATCACTTAATTGTAGAGTTTGTGGGCCAAGGTGGGTACCAAGCACAGTTTATTGTGCAGGAAAGGCTGTTAAGTAAGACAATATGATAGTGCCATGGCCAATAAGTCATTAGGCAGAAATTAAAAGCAGAAAACTTCCAAGTGTCTTCTCTCTAACTTGTATTATCTCTTAAAGGAAGAGTCAGATGTGTCTGTAACTGAAGGGAAAGGACAGCTGGCTGGAGAAGGCTTTGACACAGAGGAGGAGAGGAGAAGGGCTGGCTTTGGCATTGTCCCTTATGCCCTGCTGTTTTAAGGACACAGTCCCAACCCATTCAATCCAGAAAGCAGCTGCCTTGCTTGGAGACGGGAAGGCTACCAAATACCTGGCAATGTATTTTCGTCTGTTATCTTACCAGAACTTTATTCCATCCTTGATATGGGGCACATTGTTATGTCCACATGAAATTAGGGCCAGGGCTTCTGAGTCTTGCTTTGGTTCCTGGCCACCCTGACCCCAGTTGTTGTGTTTTATTGCGAGCAGAAACTGTGACCTCATGGAATTATCTCAGACTTGGGCTTAAATTCATTGTCAGTGTAGTGTTATCTTTTGGACCAGAGCAAGATTTCTTCCCTCTAGGGTTAAGGAATAAGGAAATCAAAGAACTTTGAATATTGGCCCATTATATGATCACTGCTTGTGACAGTGTGAAAGAAATTCAGGGCAAGCAAATAAAAAACAAAGACCATTTAACTTGCTTTTCCTTCTACTTCTATTTAACTTGTTTTTCCTTCTACTTCTATTGACGTGTTCTCTTTGCATGTACACTAACCCCCTGTTATTCATAGTTTTGCTTTCTGAGTTTTCCATTACCCAGCCTGCCATGGTCAGAAAAGATTGTTTTGACATTTTTAATAGAGAGACCGCATTCAAATAACTTTTGTTACAATGTATTGTTATACTTGCTCTCTGTGATTATTAGTTATTCCTGTTAATATCTTACTATGCCTAATTTATCAATAAAACTTTATCATAATTACTTATGTTTAGGGAAAATTAGCACCCATAGGGTTCATATAGTAGGTTGGTCAAAAAGTAGCTATTGTGGAAAAATAACAAAAAAGGTAGGGGAGGCCAAAGGAGGAGAGAAGTTATTTTAACCATGTCTGCACAGATTTTTTTCTCAGCTTTTATTTCCATCTCTAGTGACAGAATTCTTCTCTCTCTCTCTCTTTTTTTCTCATCAGGGAGGGCTCCATTCACATCTAAGTTTCCACCTGTCTCTGGGTTTAAGAATGTTCTCTTTTTACTGGGATGGGATGAGCACAGTGACCTTTTTTATCTTTAGTTTTTCAAGTGACTGTTGCTAAAAATAATTCTCATGCAAAAATGGAATATTTTGGGGTGAAAGAATCTGGCATCCTTCAAGACAAATCAGTGCATACATGCACTATCACATAATTACACAAGATAGTTTCACTACCTTAAAAATCTTCCATGTTCCACCTTCCTTGCTAACTCCTTGCACTTGCTGATCTTTGACAATCTTCATAGCTTTAATTTTTCCAGAAGGTCTCATGGTTGGAATCATACAGTCTGTATTCTTTGCAGCTTGACTTCTTTTGCTTAGCAATACGCATTTCAAATTCCTCCATGTCTTTTCATGACTTGATAGCTCATTTCTTTTTAGCGCTGAATAACATCTTATTATCTGGGTGTACCTGTTTATTTTTCCATTCACCTACTATGTTACTTGCAAGTTTTGATATCTATGAATAAAGTTGCTATAAAAAATTCTTGCAGGATTTGGGGTGAACCTGTTTTTGGCCCCTTTGGGTCAACCCTAACGGGCACATTTATTTGATCATATAAAACTATGAACTCAAAATTTGTGTCCCCCTCAAACTCTTAGGTTGAAGAACTAGTCTTCAGTACATTAGTGTTCACAGGTGAGATCTCTGTGAAATAATTAGGTCATGAGGTGGTGCCCTCACAAATGAGATCATTATAAGAAATGATGCATGAGAAATGATCTTTCTTTCTCTCTGTTAAGGACATAGCAAGATGGCAATGGTCTGTGAACTAGAAGGAGGGCTCTCACCAAGAACCCAATTATTCTCACACTTATAGGAGCTGGAAGTGCAAAATCATGGTTTTTGGACTTCCAGCTCCTATAAGTGTGAAAATAATGTTTGCTATTAAAGACACTAGTCTATGGCATTCTTTTTTTTAACACCCAAACTGATGAAGCCATAGGGTAAGAGGGATTTTGTGAGAAATAACCAAACTCTGTCAAAGTGCCATGCCACCAGGGGTGAATGAGAGTATCTGATGCTACATATCCTCACCTGCATTTGGTCTTGTGAATGGTCTAAGTTTTCCCATGTAGTGGAATCTCATTGTCACCTCATCTCTTTTAGCATCTCTGTTTCTAAATGTTGCTCTCCTTGTTCCTCTTTGTAGATAGTTACAAACAGATTTCTGATTCCTCCTGTCTCAATGCCCCTCTTTCCTTGTTCCTCCACCCCTTCATTTCGACCTCTTTCATTCCTGTATATTTTATTCATATTCCTTCTTTCCACTCTTTTCTCATTCCTTGTCTTTGTCCTACCTTTTTCCCCTTTCTTCCATTTCAAGTACACAAACATGAAATTGAAGAGTAATATATATTTTGAGTATGTATTCGTTGTATTGAATATATTAGTTAGCTCTTAATGAAAAATAGCCAGTGTTGACCACTTTATATTTCTCTCAGGGAAACAGAACCAAAAAAATCAAATTCCTTTTTGTATGTAGCCCATGATTTATTTTTGTCTATGGAGTCAGTAAATCTCAAAAGTAATTTCCTTTTGATTTCCTACTCCATTATTAGTCTGTAACCTACAAGGATTTTTAGTAAATGGAAAAAAAATTATTCTCAGCATATTTCTAATCCTGTAAAATATTGAATGTTTAATCCTATATTGTTCAGATTGAAACTGAATCTTTTTTTTCTCTTAAGCAACCCATAGCTGAGTGTTGTATTTTCCTAATAATGCACTTAAGTGGAGAATTGAAGGATGACCTTGTCATACCAACTGTTCCTTAAGTTTTAATGATGTTTGTTTCCTCTGTTGTTCTCTATCTATATTCTGTCATTGTTAAGGAAAATTATCCAAACCTTAGTAACAAGGCAGAATGATCCTGTGTGTCATTTGATGTCATACAAGAGTGTTTTATAACAAATCCACTCAAAGAGAAGGTAATTTTGTTTAGTTTATTATTTATTATTAAATTTGGACTCAGACTCTGTAAAGTTGGATGCGGAATTATGGGTGGTTGATATGTTGGAAATGATTTTATTGGGTAAAACAGGTACCTCAAAGACTATGGTTTTATTGCTATGTCAGACATTAATCAGTTTTCAATCTTGTCCTTTTATCCCACTGACATATATCAGTTTCTCAAATTTCTTTTTCAAATCAGCATTCGCCAGGCCACTTCCTTCCCTTTGATCCATATTTCTACTCATATAAAATGAACTTTTTGAAAAACTCTCTGTTTCCTTCGCACTGAGGTCAAGTGACAAGTGAGGACTGTCCCTTATTACTTTGGCAACATTCATCATGTCTTTCAGAGTTTTGGTAATTGATTTAAGTGAGCTAATATCCCTATACTGAAAAATAAAGAGTGTACAATTTTGGAGGCAGAACCTCTGTGCCACATTTCTTTTATACCCAATTCTTATCTGTGAAAAGAGAGACAGCCTCCTTAAACCTTTATTGGGTTGAATAGGATTGGACTGCATCTGTCTCCATTGTCTTCAGCCTTAGGCTGCTAACAATAGCCTGTATGGAAAGAAAGCTTTTGCTCACACAGAATATCAGTTATTGTAGATCTCCATTATGGTCTCTTGGGAGCATTTACGCTGGCTAGTGTCCATCTCTGGGCCCAATTTTGAAACCTTTCACGGAGTCTCTCCGTTAGCAGCAGAGAAAGTTTGAGTCATCTTCCTAATGCCGGTGAAACGTCACCCTGGTTCCACCTTAAGCCATTGCACCATTCCTTCCCTATCTAGAAATTGTACCTACCATGGGCTAGGCTCTGCCTAGGAATTAGATATAATGTAACATTTTTGCCCTTCTTTTTCTGTTGTTTTCATATGTTGAAATTAATGTGTCATTGGGAAGATTCTAAACAGATGGGGAAAGGTCAAGATTTCTTTGTTGCTAAGTGTGTTTCCATGGCTACAGCGATATGTGTGCATTATCAGAAAGCATCATTTGTTTGGCTTCTGGTGGCTCATTAGAGGAAGGAGAAGCCCCACCTTGATGGTTCTGGGTGGTTTATTTCTGTTTGACTTTTCATCTTGCTGTGAGAAACACAGTGATAGGTTGAAACACAAATAAAACTGGTGGCTAGAGGTGAAGAATACCCATAACAGATTTACACTTGCATATAAATAACCCACCAAACACTTAACACCAATCACATTGAGACAATTGAACCCAGGTGAAATAAGTTCTGAGTAAAATGAAACAGGTTTCAACAACTAAACACCTGGACTCTGCTTGTCTCCTGACCTCACGAGTTTGTATAGGACCTGCCCTGTCTCTTCACCTATTTCTTGGAACAGGCTTCCAGTATCTAGGGGATGTTGGGGAGACCCATTTCATTTAGGGGTTCCTGGAACTCCCATACCTGTTATTTTTGTCAGCTCTATAGTGATTCTGCTCTAATGCAATCTGGGTCTGCAGCAGAGATGTTGTGAAGAGGAACCCTTTGGACCAGGCATCATTAGGACTAGGGGAATTGACCAAGATGATCCCTAGGAAAGTGATCTGTGAAGAAAATGATGTGAATGTATGTTAAACTGAGATTTAATTCAAGCATAATTCAAGAGATTCTGATCAGGCTAAAATGTGGGGGTATGTTAATGAGTATTGTATGGATGTTAAAAGTCAGAACATGTCAGGTTGTCTGTTTGGTTTGAGTGGGACTCCAGTTAGTAGCTCAAGATTTGGGGCAAAGGCCCAGGGACCAGGAAGAGAAATATACAAGGCAGACTTTAAAGGACCTCATATAAGGAAGACTGGATTTCAAATCAATACTTTAACCACAATGAGAACATGAAATGGACACATGGATCTCATCCAGACTAAATGACAGCAAAGGTAATTCCCGATTCCAGTGGCTCCAGGCTCCTGGGCTTGCTGTCCACTTCAGCAAAGTGCTGTCCATCTCAGTAAGGACTCATGTAAGTTCTGTCAAAAACCTGGGATTTATTTGTGCCTGCATTTCCAGCATGCGGGACAGAGCTCTTTCACAGCAGGGTTCAGTAATGCTTGACTCCAGAGGGCTGTGCCTGAGGGACCTAAGTTTTTGCCTGGCGCTGTGAGAGACTAGCAGAGCCAGGAGCCGAGAACTTCTACCATCACTGTCAAGAGCACATCCCCAGTCTGTGTCTTGGTCTCTCTGGACGACGATTGACACTTTTCAAGATAAAATTTTGGTGAGCTAAGAGGAGTATTAGAGTCCCAAGAATGGGGCTATTCTCTATCTACAACTAATTTTTAATGCCTCAGGACTGTCTTCTCTCTTTTCTGGACTTCCTTTTCCTTTTTGGTCCAATTTAGGGCTGAGCTTAATGATCTTCTAGTGCATAATGATGCTAATGATGATCTTTTTAATGTACACTAAAGCATCAACAGTAGAATACTGCTGTGTTTATACATTTGTGTTGCTATCACATCATATTGGAGACTAGATAATTTTAAAAAAATTGAAAAAAAATTTTTTTCAGTTTTTGAGGCTAGGAAGCCCAAGATCAAGGCCTCATGAGGTTCAGTGTCTGGTGAAGGGCCTGATCTCCCCTTCTAAGATGGCACTTTGTGTCTGTATCCTCAGAAGGGAATGAACACTGATTCCTTGCATGGTGGAAGGAATGGAAGAGTAAGAGTTGAACTAGTCCCCCAACCCCTGATTCCTTTCATGAGATGCAAATCAATTAACTTAATACAGATATCATATATATTATGTATATATATATATATATATATATATATATATATATATATATATTTATAATATATATATATGAGTATATGAGACACTAATCCATTTAGCAACTTCATCTCTTCCCCAAACCCTCTTTTCTTACTACTACCACAATGATGATTAAGTTTTAACATGAATTTTGATGGCTTCACACATTGAAACTAGAGCAATTGCTTGGTGTTGAATTTTATTATTTTCTGTGCTTGGAATGCAACCCAGGACACCTTGCATGTCAGACCCTCTATCACCGAGCCACATCTCCAGCCCTTGATATCATAATTTTGAAATACAAGAAATCCATCTTTTTTAAATAGTATCAACTGATAGTACAAAAGAGCCCACCTACATCTGATGGTGGAGAAACATGTATCTCCTGCTGCTAGTTGAGCCTGGGCCATCATGATTTCATTCAGTCCTGGTTGCTTTCTGCAGCCAACTAACCAGTTTTTTTTTTTTTTTTTTTTTTTTTACTTCTTCTCTATCCAGCTTACTGCTGTCGGAATTATTCTTCCTAACAGTATAATTTGTCTTTTTGGAAGACTTTCTACTGTGCCCCGCCTCCTGCAGGATAAAGAATACGCTCATTAGCTCTCTATTGAAAGCCATGCATGAGCCATCTTTATTTTCCCTGGCCACTGACATAAAACAGATTGTCTAGGCTGCTTGTACTCCCCCTGTCTGGCCATGTTTTCTCCCTGCATGTTCATACTTTTCTGTGCCCTTGTGTCCAAGACTGGTACCTCGCTCTGAGGTGTGATTTACATCTCCTGTATTACATTGCTAATTTTTTGCTCTTTGACACACGAACAGCAGCCTAGAATACTTCTGTCGATATGATATGGAATGTGCCACTTTACACTGCCTTCGTCTACCTAGGGGGGCAATTAATAGTTTAGCACATTTAGCCTCCCCATTCTGGGCAACTATGTGGGAATGAGCTGACTATAGATCTCTGTTCAGGCTATTTCTTCTTTGGGAATTTTCTATTTTAATTAAATCTCTCTTCCCTCCATGCCTCCCCTTCTCTGCTGCATTTGGGCAATGGTGAGATACTTTCTAATCTTTCATGAACCTGCATGTGCATCTGCTCTGTTGAGAAACTTCACTTGGTTCTCTTCTTCCATTTAGCTTCATTGCTAAGAGTTGAAGGGAAGTGACCGGAAATTCACAGTTGGACCCTGAGATCCTAGGCCAGCCTCTTTGTACACGGTTGTGGAGTGAGTATTGTTCATTTGTATTTCCAAGAATAATTTCTTCTGATAAAACTAGAATATTACAAAAGGAGGGCAACTAATATGAACCTTTTAAAAGATTTATTAAAGGACTGTGGAGTCATACATGGAGAACTTGGTCGAGATCAGAGATTGAAGGCCAAGGACGTGGGTCTCAAACTAATATTTTTGATTTAAACTGAATGATGTTTTCACTGTTACAGAGTGAAATAATTGCCAGAGCCCCCTGCTGATGGACCTAGAACTCTATCACCCAATTGGGATCAAAGCCTTTAATATGGTGCCTCCAGTTCTCCCTAAGTCTCTACTGCTCTCTTCTCTGTGAGTTGGCAAAGCCAGCTGCTTCCTGTTTGTGAGGAGAAGCCTGATGCTTATTGAGTTCCAGGTGCTAAGGATTCATTTTTTCACATAATTTTTCACAAATCCCTTTGCTCTGCTTATTTATTACTTTTTTTTCTTGTGGCACTGGGGATTGAACTCAGGGGTCCTCTACCATGGAGCTACATCTCCAGTCTTTTTTTAATTTTTATTTTCTGATAGGATACTACTAAGTTGCTTAAGCTGGCCTGGAACTCTCAGTTCTCCTGCCTTAGTCTCTGAGTAGCTAGGATTGCTGGCGTGTGCACCATACCCAGCTTCTTTATTACCTTTTTTGAATTTTTGTTGCATGCTTTGTAAATTCTTTGGTGGAGAGTATATATCTTTGATCATTATTTGTATCAACCTGTAAGTAAGAGAAGCCAGGCTCAAATTCTTATTTTCTGCCTCTGATTCTATGGCATTTCCATTCACCACACTAGCTAATGTAGGAAAGGGGAGGGATACAGTCTCTTGGACAAGAGTTTTCACATTCATAACACATATTTGAAAAATTCCTCCCCCCTCACCCTTTAGAAATTCCCTTCTTCTCCCAGGAAACTAACAAGCAACCAAACAACATCTTTGGCCCAATTTGTTCTTCATAAAACCAGAAAAGCATGACTTCTCTATCAGAAAGTGTAATTATTTTTCATTTCTGTTCACAGCTCTGTCTCAAAAGTAACGTGAATTTCAGGAAGAGTGCTTTTGATACAATGTGCTTTTAGTAATCCCAAACTCTACCAGGGGAGAAATGACAAGGGAAGAAAGGGGTTCTATGGGAAATACACACTCGACATGTTTTCTTGGATGAAACTTCTGCTGTGAGCAGTGATTTATTTTGTGAAATTGAAGTGTTGGGGGAAAGAATAAATAGATGGTCACTTGTTTAGAGAAGCTTGAGAGAGGAGAAAAATCCTAGCATAATGGAGTCATAGATTTAAAAGGGTCAAAAACTGTTAGAGAATCTCCTAGAATTATGTATTCCAAAATACTGTTTATAACTTTTTAGTCAGGCATGAAATTGATTCAACATCAGCATAAAAAAGAGAACAAAATAGAACCACAATAATCAAGTCCAATGCAACAATAAGATTAGATATTGTTTCATGAAAATTCTGTTTCTCTCTCTCTCTTTCTCTCTCTCTCTCTCTCTCTCTCTCTCTCTCTCTCACACACACACACACACACACACACACACAAACACACACACTGGTTTTATATGTGTTTTGTACAATGGGTGATGTCAAGATGTTTAAAAAATCATTACACTAAACCTAAGGCTTCTTAAGGACAGGAAAATGCCTGTTTTCCTTATCACAACATGTCCTCGGTCTAGCACAGTGCTGGCCCAAACAAATATTTTATAAGTATTTGTTGAATAACCATATTTTTAACCCTGTTATCTTAGTCATAATACAGTGGCCCAGAGAAATGAAACTTCTTTTCTAAAGTCATTAAACTGATGAGGGACATAATTAGGAGTTCTTATTCTTTGTCTTCATCCTTCAAAAATATATTTTTTTAAATTGTTGGTAGAATTATTATTTCATTGGTGACAATCTATTTTCCCTTAATTTTTACATGACATTTTCCCTTAAAACATGAATCTCCTTGTAGGTGTTTTATCCTTTCCTATATCCATAGTCTTTCTTGTGTCTACTCACTATCCCTGCTCTTCTTCATCAAGGAATAACTGACACTGTCTTTGAACCATTGATCATCATCTCATTCATCTGTGTGCCTAGATTTCTGGTCATAGCTTCTTCCATTTGGCTTCTGTACTATTGTCATAGCTTTCAAACTCCATGACATGGGAATCATTAACTTATATATTTTCCTAAATATTTTACTTAGCTGTGATCACATCACACTGATAATTCTGCATTCTTCTTTTTTATTTCTACTGATATTTTGAATGATAACATGTTTAATGATGCTGGAATGCCTTTAGAAAGAGAGACCCAGAAAGACGGTGACTTTTCAGAAGACTCAAATTTGAGCAGCCTCTACATGCTAATTGTACAAAAGCAACTGAGTTCTAAAAACCACTGTTTCCTCTGGCAAAGGAGATGCATCTTCATATTGGGCTATAGACTCTCATTGACCATTGTGTGTAAAACCCAGCAACCTTTATTCCTGGTTGATGATATTCAATGTGATGGTGCGGATCAGACTGGATCCTCCACACTCTCTCTAGAGTCTTACTGAAAGGGTGAAGTAGGGGATGGTTTCTCGTCTATGACAAGTTGGAGTGGTGATGCATGCTGGGGCAGTGATGCCCTGTTTCATACCTTGATCCTGTTTGAGAGCGTGGTAACTTCTTCTTGCCCTGATAATTATATAAGTAACAGAAGAACTGGGAGTGACTGAGCCACTTAGGTGGCTTAAAGAACAAAGGGTTTTTTATTCTAGAATGAAAAAAATGGTTTACACTCAGATAAGAAGACACATTATAATTTTTTTTAAAGGTATCGGATTAGAAGACTTGAGTTTAGTTCCTGACTCTATCTCTAGGAGCCAGTTTATTTGGAACCAGCCATTTTTTATGTTTGAACCTAAGTTTCCACATCTGCAAAATGAAGTTGGTTCTAAACCTTGGGCCAACTTCAGAATAATCTATAGATTTTTAATAAACAAATTGCTGTGTTAGTTCCACTAGTAGGAATTTTAATTGAAAGACAGTGAGGTCCAGAATTAGACATGAAAACAACGTTCCTCATTGTTGTAATGTGCAGTAAGGGCTAGATGAACTCAGTATTTCAATGACAATAGTCATAGCATTACTAGGTATTAAGCAGAATACTAGTTCAGTTGTGGCAGAAATACAACTCAACTCAATAAGGGAAAAAAAGACAATGGTTTCTCACTGCAGGTCTCCCTTTCTCACCAACTTTGAACTTTATTTCATTCTTTGGTTTGATATTATGTGTTCTGTGATGCAATTTGGATTTCTATATGAGCTAAGGCAAATTAGCAGCCCTGAGTTAGCCCATTTCAGATTACTCAATGGAAAAAAAGAGCTGCTTTCTATTAATATCTGTACATCATTTCCAGATAAATGCTGTTCAGCCTTGCTTTCCCCCGTCTGTGAGTTGGGTTATTTGACTGACAGTCCCACTATATGGTGGTCAGCACAGTGTTCCACTCAGACCTCCTTTTCAGAGAACCTGCTGTAAGGGTACAGTTGATTGACAGTGTTCAACTGCCTCACTTACTGATGAATTGTATCATTCGCACTAGGCTGTTTCCAGCCTATGACCAGCACAGTGGGTGTTCCCAAACCTAGCCATTGCTGCCTGAGGAGGGACTCCCCCGAGGAGCTATAAGGAGTTTAGAGACTCCCCACTGGCCTGGTTGAGACCCTTTTATAACGGCATTAGAGTCTGAGATCCTTCCTTTCCATTTCTCCTTGCATAGGTATCAAACTCACATTATGGTCTCAGTGAAGCTTCTCCCTCTTATTTCTTCTTTCTCCCTCTTCATCTTCTACAGGTATTTGCTCCAGTAAATCTATTGCTTTCTATTCCTGACTTGGTGTCTTCTTCTGGAGAACTTGAGCTGATGCAGACTAAAACCACAGGGAGTGGGGATGAGACCCTTCTCCTGAGAAAGGAATGTCGGGTGTTCCAATAAAATACATACAAACTACACTATGCAGCTTTGGGACCCTGTCTAATATGGGTCACTCTACAGGGCAAGGGCCAAGATATGGAGTGGTGAGGCAGGTTCCAAACTGTTAGATGTCCTCTAGGGGATGGATATTTGCAAGTGTAACTGAAATCACTAAGGGTCAAGACAAAGGCATGGTGTCTGACTATTGAGGAGATTATTAAGAGTAATTAATCTAAATGCACAGAGTTGTTACATGTTTCATTTTGAGCTCCCTGTAGACATTAGAATAGAATCATTTGTTTTGTTAATATTCCACTTCTCATTTGATGTCTCCAGGGCCCATTTTTCTAATATTTTTAAAATTAAAAAAACACAAGAAGTATAGCCTCTGTTTAATCACCATTGGGAACTCACCAGCTGGGAGCTTGCTGACAGTGGGGTGAGAAAGAGGGAGCACCATGTCTGTGAATGTGGGGGTAAGGAAGAGATATGGCTAGGGTGTGAGGTGATGTCTTATGGGCTGGCTTGGAAGGCCACCAGAGTCAGTGGGGTGAGCTGTTGGGCTACTGGGCATCACTGGAGAAACCGAGTTAGAAAATGGGGAGACTGAAGAAGAAATGAGGAAAGATGAAGACAGAGGTTTTTTTACTTTCTGATTCTGCCAAGGGTCTGGCTTGGACTGTCTCCCGGTGCAGGAAAATGTGTGAGAGGCACAGTGACATCCTAAGAGAACAGGTGGTCACAACCTTCCCTGCATCTCTCTAGCCAGAAGGAGGTTAACATCCAACCCCTGGTGAGTCTCACTCGATTCATCAGGCAGAGCGGGATGATCAGAGGATCCGTGCCAATCCTCCTGCCTAGCCAAGCTGTGAGACCAACTGTTCCTTATTTTCTAAGCATTGAGCTGCTTCTGGACTTTCCTTCTTTATTTAGGAAATGGATCCAAATTCCTTTCCTCTGGACTTGCTTGATTCCCAAGACTGAAGTCAAGCCAGAATTGACTATTAACTATTCTCTCAGCCCCACATTTAGTAATAACCACACCACACATTTATGGGTCTACTTCTTGTTTTCAAGGGCTCCTGATTTGATATAAGTAACAAATCTCTACATTGAATTAGGCAGGTGTTACCACCTGTTTGACTGATATCAATCAGGAGATCTGAAGAAATTGACAGAAAGCTAGTGTCAATGCCAGGAGTCTGACTTCAGCCTCTCCATCTGTGGTTCAGGGATCCCAGTGGGCCACCTCTTGGAAAGAAAACCCAGTCCTGCTTCCTATTGGGCAAAGCCTAAACTCCTAGGGAATTTTCATCTTCAGTTCTCCATTTTACAAATAAAGGAAAGCTGACATGAATATGATAGGGACCAAGGCCACCCACTTGATGGGGAGAAAGCAGTAACTTGTAGGAGCAGATGGTTGTGCCTATGATTTAATAGAAGGAACACGAGAAATAGGAACACAAGAAACATCCATAAGAAAACCTGGATTTTTATCCTGACTTTCCAATGAATCGGCTCTGTAATATTTTTAAATTCACTTATTCTCTTGGAGGTTTGCTCTCCTCTTCTTTTAGCCAGAAATTAACACTGCCATGTGTATTCTGTAGGGCTGTTAAGACAATTCAGTGAAACTACGAAATAAAACTGCTGTTAAAGTCATAAACATAATTTGAATAGAAAGGTGTGTTTTTGCATTTTAATTATTTGTACACAGATCAAATATCTATTAGAAAAATAAGTGAAGAAATAAATGGATTATTTGGCACTTTAGAACACTCTGCATCTTCAAGAGCTCTTGGAATCTTTAAATTTCTCTGATGCTGTCTTCTTATATCATTCCTTCTTGATTAAGGGAAAATTGTCTTTTTCCCTGTTCCCTTAAGTGGTATCAATCTGCTAGGTACAACCTTGACCGCAAAGGTATGTATATAGTCACCAAGAACTACTCATTAACCCTAAAATCAGCAATGATAGCCCTTGCCCAAGCTCCAAACACTGGGAGGTCTTCCTGAACCAAATGATTTCTACCTGCCCTGCTCTTCTTTCCACCACCAACAAGGAAATTTGTTGTCACCAAGTTTGTCAATAATAAAACTCATGGACACAACAGGAGAACACAATTATTCAAAGAACCTTAGAGCTAAGAGGGTCCTGGGTGGCCATCTTAATCACCTTCCTTATTCTATAGTTGCAGCTGCTGTGTTTCAGAGGAATGGAGAGACTGCATGGTGCTTACACACCTAAAAAGTTCAAGAACCACTAAGATTCAAGGCTTTGGATTTCTTTCTGATTTATAATTCTGAAAGAAGTCTGCATAAAAGGAAAGCTGAAGGAACCCTCAGGATTTTCTGAACTTGGGGCTATTTTTAGATGGAAGTGAAAATTTCAAAAGGACTGTCTATGGTATCCACACCTCCAAATTTGAAGTCCTCTCTGAAAAGTTCCTCATCCTAGCCACAGTGCTCTCTAGTGCTACATCCTCCTGAACCTAAACTATTCTATACTTCATTATTTTCCTGATTTACACTGTAGAGGACTTGAGATTTCATGACTACCTTCATATTGTTTGACTATTTTTTAATGTTCAGTTTCATAAGAGGGTAAATATAATTGATGACTTAGCTAGCAATTTTACTGAGGAAATTCCTACATTAATAATTCCAGTTATGATGAGTAATGTTTGGACAACCTGGGGCAAACTGGGACAAATTTCAGTGACCATATTGTATGTTCCAAGGATTTGAGGCTTTCAGGGTGTAAGCTTGCACAAGAAAGATAGCAAATTGTTTTTTCAGAAAGTTTTGGTCTCCAATATCAATTGCACTTTCAGAAAATTTGTAAAAGTACAGATGCCAAACAGACCAACCCCTCTGAAGTAACCAGGCATGGTCAAGGGTTCAAGGGCAGCCCTTTCATCTTTGCGCTAAGGGTGACTTGGACAACAGCTTTGATAATTCATTAGATAATTTTGATTTTTCCTTTTACCACACAACTCCTGGCTTATACTAAAGTATGTATGTGGCACCAAGAACATAATAAATTCAGAGATAATAGATTGTTACTTTGGAAATGGGGAATTTTAAGAAGCCCAAGGGAAGACTCCAAATCATTACCAGATAGTTGGCCTTTGTAATGGATAAGTGTGACTTTGATATAGTTCTTATGTGTATAGAAGAGAATATAAATTATAAAATGCTTTTATATTTATAATATCTCTGGAGCATCCTTTCTTTCATAAACATATTCAATAAAAATTTTTTTTGTTCTTTTGTTTGTATGTATCTGGCACTCTAAGTAGAGATTATACTTATCAGGTGAGGGCTATTACTAAGATAAGCAGAGATGGGTGTGGTGGTACATGCCTGTTATCCTGGCCACTCAGGAGGCTAAGGCAAGAGGATTGCAAGTTCAAGGCCAGCCTTAACAACTTAGCAAGGTCCTAAGCAACTTAGTGAGACCCTGCCTCCAAATAAAAAATAAAAATGGCTGGGACCTTAGCTTATTGGTAAAGCACCCTTTCATTCAATCCCCAGTACAAAACCAACCAATCAACTAACGAACCAACCAATCCCCAAACCAATACAACAAAAAAATAAGGTAAGTAAGCTTATTTTTATAGCTAAGACTTACAGTGAGGATGAGGACGTTTTCAAAGAAAGCACTTCAAAATTGTAAGGTGGACATACCAGAGACAGACCTTCTGAAATTTAAATTTCTATCTAAGGGTGATGATATTGTTTGAAAGTGATTTGTTTTAATCAGAACTCACATTGAGACTACTTCCCCAAAGTGATGGTGAGGAAGTAGTGGGGACTTTACAGAGGGAAAGTACGTCATGGGGTCACCACCCTCATGAAAGGATTGATGCTGGGCTTGAGAAGGGGTTTGGATATCATGGGAGAGGATTAGTTCTTGCAGAAGTGAATTTTTATGCAAGAGCAAACTTTGTCCCTTCCAGTCTCTTGCTTCCTCTCTTACCATGTGAATTCTCTTCCACATGTTCCCTCAGATGAGGCTGTTTTCTATATTATTACACAGCCCAGGGACCATCTCAAGATGCCAGCACCATGCTTTCTGGACTCTTCAGCCACCAGCATTTTGAGCCAAATAGTCAATTTTCTATATATATTATCCAGCATCAGCTATTCTGTTGTAGCAACAAAATGGTCTAAGATATATCTTTTTTTTTTCAGAGTTGGGGATCAAACCCAGGGCTTTGTACAGACAAATGATATATTAATTTTTTTTTGTGTGTGTGTGTGTGGAGCTGGGTATCTAACTCCCTGTGCATGTTAAACAAGTACTCTACCACTGAACTTCACCTCCCAGCCCTGCAGATGAACTTTATGAGACATCTTGTGTGTGTCTTCTGACTTCTGAGACAGGCTCCATTCCTTCAGAGTCGTAGTATGTTATCCTACTGTGAAACAGACAAACAGATGCAAAAGGACCAGGCTTGGATTTGAATATTATAAAGTAACCATGTAAAGTAGAAAGTACTGAATTTTTCATTTTTTACCTGTCATGTCCTTCTCATTGTCTTGTGTCCATGCCATACTGGTTGGCAATTATTTGGACTTCTCACCTGATTATGACACTGTTCCACTTCAGGCAACTTTGTCTTTGATGAACTAGGTGCTCAGCATTGGGAACAGTGTTGACTGAAACTGCTTCTGCCCCTTTGGTTCAGATGTATTTTATTTTATTTTATTTTATTTATTTATTTATTTATTTATTGAGAGAGAGAGAGAGAGAGAGAGAGAGAGAGAGAGAGAGAGAGAGAGAATTTTTAATATTTATTTTTTAGCTTTTGGCGGACACAACATCTTTGTTTGTATGTGGTGCTGAGGATCTAACCCAGGCCGCACGCATGCCAGGCGAGCGCGCCACCGCTTGAGCCATATCCCTAGCCCCCAGATGTATTTTATTGATTGATGCCTTTGTGTGTGTCCTGGAGCCCAGCCCCATCCATGCCAGGACCTGGAGATGGGTCAGAGGAGCAACATGGAGAAAACAGTGTGCGTGCATCATTTTCCTCATCTCTAAGATTATCAAAACTGATCTCTAAAGGGTAAAGTTTAATTCACAGAGTCTTTCTGAGGATAATAAAATCAGTAGCAATACCTAGTAAATGATAACTCTTGAGAGAAATAACAGATGGTGTTATGTGTTTTGTACAGGGAGATGCGGAAGGTGGTTACTGCCTGTAGCACCCGGTGGCACACATAAGCCATCTATCAGCCTGTCAAGTGGGAGCTGGTGTTCCTCATTCTGGGACCCTTGGCCTCCTGGAAAGGGTTTGACCCTTGGTGTTTAAAGAAAAGATAGCTGAGATGACAAGGGCCTATATAGATACTGAAGAATAAGTACAGAAAATATATCCTATGGAAGTTCTCAGAAATGAAGAACTTCAGTTATACTGAGGTAGGATATTGCGACTTTGGTGTATCCTTAATTTAAGGGAAAAATTTCTGAAATTAGAGCTAATAACCATGGAATGAATTACATGATTATCACAAATAGAAGTAAATTTTCTCACCCTGAAGTATTCAAAGGAAGGCTGGAGAAATCACCCATCAGATCTCCATAGGAAATTCTGTTGAAAGACTGAGGAGGGTATGTCAGGGAAGTATCCTGCATTTGACTATATCAGAGATTAGTTAGTGAACAAAAGCCGGACTTATGTTCTGAATAGCTTTCAGCAGAGAGTTAGGAACAAAGAAACAGATTAGAGTAGGTTGAAGAATGGAAGAATAGGAAATGAAGAAGCAGAAATTAGGTATAATTAAGACTTGTGAAGTTTTGCCATGGAAGGGAGCAAAGGTAGTGTGAGCTGAGGAGGGTTTTTGGTTTTGTTTTGGTGTGAAAGATATCAGAGCATGAAATCATATACTGTGATTTCTATACTAGCAGAAATAGACTAGCTAATAAAAAGTACTAAAGGCAGAGAAAAAATATTGAGTCAAATAGAGGTTGACTTCTACCATGATAACATTTTCAATGTTTTTTTTTAATAAATGGGGAAATATACCAGGCTCATGTGTTTTGTATTATAAAAAATTCTAATACTTTGTAAGTTTACTTGTAGGCTCAACATAGTTCCAATAAAAATATGAACTTTTTAAAAAAGTAAAAGAAAAAAAGAAATCACCATCAGAAATCTGTACCACATATAATAAAAATCTAGTTTTGTGTATAAATGCTTACACATTTTCAAAGTAATTTTATATTTATCCTTTCCTACTATGGTTATAATACTGTGAAAATTATAGCATTTCCTAAGCACTCTTCTAATATACTTATTTTTTGATATATTAATATTTATAATACATATAAATTCATTTAATACTCACAAAACCTTGTGAGATAGTACATTATTTCTTGTTCTATTTCAACAGACAGTGCAACTTAGATGTCAGGAACTTCTATCACTTTCCTAAGGTCACATTGCTTGTAAATGGTAGAACCAGGATTTGAATGCATACCATTAAAGCCACATCTGTGCACTCTAAAACACTGCACTGTGTGGTAGAGAAGCAAACTGATGCCTATCTGGCCCTGGCCCGAGACAGGTATCAGTGATGTGGGCTAACTGTGTAAGTGATAAAACTGAATAAGTTTATAAGTGTATAATGTATAAGTGATGACTGCCCCATTCAAAGAAGGCATGAGACTATCAATACCAGGCAATTCTTGCTGTGCTGAGGATACATGTTGGATCCTCTGATTTTTTGTCACATCTTCTGAATTATATATGGCATCACCCCATTTTAATGTGTCAATTAAACAAATCTATATTTAACATATTTATATGTGTGTGCATATGTATATTTATACACACATGCACATATACATATATATTTGTATATGATATACACACATACATACACACCCACACACACGTGTACACACACACATGTATATAAAAGCCATCTTCACACTGAACATGTAGACTAGCTTTGGCTTGCATGATTTGGTGTTTTGTGATCTCTAACTTAGTTGAAGCCTAGGAATACTCTACCTTGTTCAGCACAGAGGAAGAGGTTAAATCAAATGTTTGAGTGATAATGATTGGTTGACTCTGGGCATAAGGAATTCCTAACATTATCTCACTGTCATGCCCATTCTACACCATACTTACCTAAAGATGGAGTAAAGTCAGGAGCAGCAAGCAGTGAATGCTCATGCACATGGAATCTCAGTGGTAGCATTAAAGGCAAGAGAGTCTTTGCTGTTCTTATTATTGACAGATGGAAGAAAAGTCCATCTCCCTAAGTGACTTGCTTGACCAATAGAATTTGGCAGAAATGATGTTCTGGCTTCTCTGAGATTAGCATTAGAAGCCTTACGGCATCTGTCTGGTCCTTTTGGTACACTTGCTCTTGGGATGCTTCCTCTGGCACTTGGCCACCTGCTGTGAGAAGTCCAAGCCACATGGAGAGATGGAGTATCAGCTCTCCAGTTGACAGTCACAGCTGGGCTCCCAGCCATCCACTAGAATCAATTGCCAGGTATTTTAGCCCAGATTTCAGAAAAATAATTAAATCTACCCATATGGAATGTGAGTGCTATGTCAGCTGCTCTAGGTCCCTCAGTCAGCCCTGCTGTTTCATGGTCAAGAGTTCAACTGCCCATTTCAGTCTTCCCTAAATTCCTGACTCACAAATGTGTGAGTAAAGTAAAATAAAATAGTAATTTTAACCTACTGCATCTGGGGTACTTTGTTACATAGTAATAGATAATAAGAATGAGCCCTTGAAAATTCTCCAAAGCTGCATCCTCTTCTTCTCTTTCAAGGTCAAGTTTTTCTTCAGGAATTTCTTTTACTGATGGAATCTCACACAGGCCTGGGTGTATGAAGAACTCATTTTTATAAAAGATGACATTGGAGACTTCATTTTCATATTGAATGCAGTTGTCATTTGGGCATGGTTGATAAGTAGAAACCCTCAGATAATGGGGTGAGTAAAATATGAGGGCATATTCCGGGCCATAAACTTTCTCACCCCTCTCTGTAAGCCTTTGGAAGACAAATAGAAGTAGGAGGAGGAAAGGTTTAACAATTTGAATTTTAAATATATTAAAAAGAATGTATGCTAAAGGCAAGGAAGTCAGCCTGTGGTGCTAGTTAGGGATGGTTTGGTCCCAGTAGGGCCCAGTGAGGTCATTAGGTTGTGCCTTTATTGGGAATGTTGGGACCTCAATCTTTCTTTGTCTCTCTGTCTCTGTTTTCTGATTGCCAGGAAGTCAGCTTTGCTTCACCTCATGCTCCCTGCCATGATGTTCTGCCTCATCACTGGCCCAAAACGATGGGGGTCACATGACCATGGGCTGAAACAACAGAAACCTCTGAAACCATGAACCAAAATAAATCTTTCTTCCTTTAAAATTGATTATCTTGGGCATTTTGTCACAAAGACACAACGCTGAGTAACAGAAATCTGTGTGATGACTCTGGGCCTACTTAGAATTCTACCTGGGTTCAGTGTTGATCAGAAGCGATGATGGTGGAGAGAAAGAGTAGTGTGGGCCTAGGATTGCTGTGCCTGACAGTCTGACACTTGTGGATGCTCCAGGCAGCAGGCATTTCTGTGTCCCTAGGCAGCCCTTCATCTTCTTCTCACTGCAAGCAAAGGTTAGGGCTGGGGATATTAAAATGAGCCAATATGACTCTTTCCTTAAAAAGCTACAGATTAAATGATATGTTTGTATATTTACACATACACATACATACAGATATAGAAAAATGTATAGATTACTTGGGCTGAGAATTTGTAGAATATAAACAGAAAATAGCTTTATTTATTTTTTTTTTTACATTTCCTTCAGCATACTTTATCTTATCTCATTTCTCTACCTGGCCTCTTGATGATATCTTGGGAATATTCCAAAGCTGTCTAATCCTTTTTTACCCTTTTGTGACAATACAGAATCCTTTCCATGTATTAAAAAGTGCAACTGTGTCTTTTTTTTTTTTTCAAATTTAAACTCACAATTAAGTTGTAGCTTTCTTTCTTCCTTCAGGGAAGGCTTACCTCATCCTGGGGAGATTAGGGTGGGGACCTGTGTGGTTTCTTTTCATTCTTTATATTGCCCTCCCTTGCTCCATGTTTCTCCAAGATCTGGGTGTGGAAGGAGGGGAAGAACTGAGGACTGTGGTCTGGGATTATACACTGGAAAGGTAAGGAAGGCAAGGGCTTGTATGGCTAATGGTTTGAGGCAGGCATCCAGGTTCTTGGCCTTATCAAGTCTGGGTGTCAGAGGAGGCACATTAGTAAGTTTTCAGAGGTCTTCCTGCTCACCAACGTGGGGATTTCTGAAATGAAGTTTCCTGAGGCAGATGCCACATTTTCTGAATGCCTCCTTCAACTTCTTTTTAGTTCCTGCTCCTCTGAGTTCATGCAAGTCTTCCAGCTGTCTTGGGCAGAATCACATGAAGTTACCTGAGCTCAGCCATCCTCTACCTGCGGCACAGAGCTTTCCCATGCACTTCTCAAGCCCAACACTGCCTTCCTGATGCCTGCTATCCCCTCCCTGACCTCTTGGGGTGCTCTGGACAGCCCTGTCCCCTAGAATCCTCCAGGTGGGAAGCACATCCCATCCTTGCTTTCCATGTATGCTCACAAACTCCATTTCTGCCAAGATGACACTTATGGTTCTGTGCTTCATTTATATCCCCTGCTCTGTGAGGCTGTAATTCAGGGGTACAGAAAATATCCCACCGGGTGAGTGGACTTCCAGCCTCCCCTTCTTGCAGCCATCCCCAGAATCTCTAAAGGATTTTCTTCAAGGCCTTCTCACAGCCCCCTGAGAAAAGTTGAATGATTCCTGTTTCCTCTCTGAGCCTCCTTTTTCATTTCTAGTATGTTTTCACAGCACCTGAAGGGCCTAGTGGCTTTCAGTGTCTCTTCAGAACCTATGAGTACTTTATTGTCCTCAGTTTTAGCCCATATTCTAGAATAAGAATTTAAGTACAATAATGGACCATGCTGATCATTACTAAGTTGAGGCATGCATTGAGCAAGTTTAATGGGAGGAAAAAAAGGAAGGCCTCAGGCAGGTGGAGGGATGAAGAGAGCATGAGGCTTGAAAACAAAGGCTTTGTGAACTCAAGATACAGCACAGGAGCCAGTGAGGCCTGGGGTAAAGGAGAAGGAGGTCAAGACAGCAGAGGCCACTGCAGCCTGAGCAGGGAAGGGCAGCCACGAGAATAAGATGATGTCAATCTCTAGTTAGAAGAAGGGCCTAGGAAGGGAAGTAGGGAGATCTGTAATAGAGTCCCATCACTTCTGGAAGCCTGGTGATGAACAGGCTGTGTGAAACTCAGGCTATAGTGGGGTGAAGTTTGTCTAGGTTCCTGAGTCATCCCATTTTCTTTCAAAATTTTACCCTTTAAAACTTCTTTAGTGTACTCAGTTATATTGCATACCCTAACCTCATCCCCTCCAATGTTTGTTTCTAGAAGGGTGACAAAACCTAGTGGCAATGTATTTATTTGGTGGTGGGACAGGGTCATATGACCATAGTCCATTTTTTGTAAGGCTGAATAAAGATATATGAAAATATTCTTTAAAATTCCAACCTTAGAAAAATGCAGAATGTTCTAATTGTCAAGCAATTACTGTTTGTGCAACTCATTTGACAATTAATCACAAACTACCCGGGACTTTTCTTCTCATTATATGGAGTTATTTGAGTCTATACATCCTCTTGCCCCATCCCTCAGGGCTCTGCTTCTCCAATTTCACAGTGACATCTAGCTGGCAGGTAGATTAACCCCGTGCTAAGCTGTTAGTTGCTACCTAAAAAAAGCAACTCCTTGTAATGACAAGCATTTGAAACCAAGTAAAGTTCAAGCTTCTTTTCAAAGAAAAAATCATTTCAGATACAAAGTATTGACCTAGATTATTTAAAATGATAATATTAGTTACATAATCTACAGATCATTTGAGTACAATCTATTGAAACTAAACAAGACTTTGAGCCTTTGTCTTACTGTCATGCTGAAAGAATATTTAATCTCATACTCATTAGGTTTCACTGTATCTCAGCTAACACATCTACTCAAGGTTGTGCAAAGGTTTTGGGAGTGGGTATTAGGTATTAATAAAGCACGTAAGCCACTGGCTTCACCATTTATCAATGGCCTTGTCCAAGTCTCCTAGCAAATGAAAGTTCACTCTGTTCTCCCTCTAGATCTCTGGGACCCAACTCCCCAAGGTGTACTAAACAGGCATTTACCCCATATTTTCAAACCTTGTCTGAAGGGGTAGCAGGACTTGAATTTGTATCACTTGACAGACTCGCAGAGCTTCATCTCCTTCAAGATTTGGTGAATCCATCACTTTCTCTACTTCTTTCTTTATCCCTAGCCAGGGTCTTTGCCTCCTCCCCAGCCCTTCTGCATATCTCAATATTGAAGCATTCACAAAAGGTCCTGTGTGACATGTTCCACAAGTAGTTTTGGTTGTGACCCTGCAAATGCTTGTGTTGGGAGAAAATCCATGTAACTGACTACCTGCTGCAATGGAAGAAAGCCAGTTCTATTGCCAACACAAACATTGGCTTGGATGCGGACATTGTGGTCTAGTGGTGGATTATTAGATGGCCATTAAATTCATGTAAATGCATCATTTCAAGTATCATTCACATGCAAATGGAAAATTTTAAAAAATTTGATTGAATGCTTGGAACCTTCAGGCACAGGTTCATGGAACTCCAGAGCCCATGGAAGCTAGTTTGCATGCCTATGAGCTCTGAAGTCATAGCTGAATTTGAGCTCTACCTCAGTTTCCATATCTGTAACATAGGAATGGTAATACCTTCTTCTGTGTTAGATTCCTAGTGCTTCAATAACAAAGTAGTATAAAGTCAGTGGCTTAGAACAAAAGAATTTCAGCATCTCACAGTGCTAGAAGATAAGCATCTAAAATTAAGTGCTGGAAGGGTGGTATTCTCTTTCAAGGCACTAGGGAGGAATCTGAAACAAGCCTGTCTCTAAGTTCCTCATAGCCTCAGGCATTCCCTGACTAGTAGATGTATTGTTCTAATCCTCTGTCCACCAGGGATTCTCCCTGTGGTGTCTGTCTAGGTCCAAATTTTCCCTTTTTAAAAGAAAGTCAGTCATTGAATTAGAACCCACCCTAATGACTTCATTTTGATTTGATGACCTCTATAACTTGGAACCTCTGTATTTTTTGATAAGGTTACATTCTGAGATACTAGGGGTTAAGACATCAAAATATCTTTAGGGAGTAAGGGCACAATTCAACCCCTAACAACTTCCTTTGGTGTTCTGAGCATTGGAGATGATGAATCTAAACTGCTAGGCTCATATTAAGTGCTCAGAAAGGAAACATTGGTGTTTTCACAACAGGATGGCTTATGGACCTCCAGAGATACATTTCATGGCCTTATTTGTATTCAGCATACCAGCTGTAGTTTGGGATTTCTGGTACTAAAATGTGTCAATGGGAGAAAGGCCCTTTGCTACAGATCAGACTTCACCAAAATGTTGAAGTACACTCAAGGCTAAGGCTGTCAGATTTCTTTACATACTATGTTAGTTTTCAGAAATCACTTTGGACCAGATTGTGTATCTTTTGGTCATGCTCACTGCTCTGTCTCCACCATTCTACCAGGGATTTGCAAACACCAAACCCTCAGTCCTTCCAAGTTTAGTCTGCGAGGTTTTTTTGTTTTTTTGTTTGTTTGTTTGTTTTTTGGTTTTTTTTTTTTTTTTTTTTTTTTTTTTTTTTGCTTGAAAGAAGCAGGCTGCTATGTATTTTTTTTTTCTTTGTCTTTACTTTTTAAAATTCAGTTGGATTTTTGGGACTGAGCCTGACTCTCCCACAAATGAAGAAAATTAATGCCAAGCTAGAGGCAGTGATAATGAAGAACACATAAGAAAAAGAACATTGACAAGAAGGAAATAATGTGTGTTGTTGTCATGCACGTGGCTGACTGTGTCCAAAGACTTCTAAATATCTGCTTTCTAATACTGGCTTGTCAGATTCTATGCAGATTAGGTTCCCAAAGCAATCTCTGAATGGTAGCCTGAGCTTCCTGGACATAAAATTTTCTATATGGAGTCTCATGCTCATTAGGGCAGAGTTGGGGACCTGCTCATCAGGCTAGCTGAGAGTTTTTATGTGGTAGAGGAAGAGCAAGGGGGGATCAACTTTATAAAGTGCCCTATCAGGTAGATACACATTTGACACAAGAAAGCTGAGTTATCAAGTTTTCTCCAAGGGCAATCATATATCTTGGGAATCCAGAGCCAAATTATATTTGACAATTCATTTAAAGCCTGAGACATCTTGATGTTAAACCAAGTCTAAGAGTGCTAAAGCATGAGGCTGTTCAATTTGACAGAGCGGATGTTTCTATTCCTATCTCACCTGCATGGGTAATAGACAAGTCCTGATAGTTCTTCCTTATTTCATCCAGATGAAAATCACTGAGTTAGCTCTCTGCTGAAATGACACTAGCTCAAAGTTATTGTTTTTTCTCTGGCAATATGAAGAGAGCACATCTGGAGTTATTTGGAAGCTGTATCATAGCTAGAATTGTTTTATGCAGTGGTTAAGAAAGCCATATTTACATGGATTACATTCCAGATTGAAGAGATATGGGACATTTTTGTGTCTGCATGAGTGGGAAATACATGAGCATGGCTTCCATCAAATGACACTTCCCCCAAATGTAGGGGGAGGGGCAGGAGGACTAGAAGACAGGAGGCTTTTAACCCAGTATGGTTGTGATTCCTTCTTTTCAACTTGGAAGAATTTTATCCTTGTTCATGTGGATTTTAGAAGGAGGGCAAGGAGGAAAAAAAAAGGGACCTAAAGAAAGGTAGTTTAGTATTTTCTAGAAAATAAAATAATTTATTACTTAAGCATGAGAAAAATTTAGATGTATTATTTTTTCAATTTTATTTATTTATTAGTTTTTACACATTTTTTAATTTATTGAAGGTCAAGGACTCAACTTTTTATTTTATTTTTAAAAATGGTTATTGGTACATTATAATTATACATAGCAGTGGAATTCATTGTTACATATTAATGTGGTGGTACATATAAATAATTCATATAAAGAAATGGGAGATGATGATTTTTTTTTCTTTTTACTTAGGAAAGTACATGATTAAAAACATTTAAAGATAACCAGCCAGTGTTTTGTACTGGTTGGTATGTATTATATGTCTCAGAAAGTTGTTTCAAAACTAGAGTCTTGTTATCTTGTTGTCAGTAATTATTTTATGAATTCCTAGTATGCAAGTATTTTTTGTGGTGAACTTTGCAACAAAAACTCAAAAGAGTGTGAGTAGTGACCCTCATGGGGAAGAGTCACAGGAAAGTGTGGAATCCTACATGAGCTGCAGAGAGCTAGGAGTGTGCATCTATATTCCCATACCCACCCTGACAAGGTACAGAAGAACAAGAATAATTTATGAAATGAAGAATTGAG
This sequence comes from Callospermophilus lateralis, assembly GCF_048772815.1. Classification (NCBI taxonomy): domain Eukaryota; kingdom Metazoa; phylum Chordata; class Mammalia; order Rodentia; family Sciuridae; genus Callospermophilus; species Callospermophilus lateralis. Next base: position 9,215,825 of record NC_135320.1, read on the forward strand.
TGGCTGAGTGAATAAACAGATAAAAAGGTGCTGTCAGACATGGGCAAGAGAAAGCTCACAATGAACAGGGTCGCTTATGCCCACAGAAAACTCTGGAGAAGTAGGAAAAAACTCACAACCTGTATGTTTATCTTTTATTTGAAAACTTTTACAAGTTCAGAAAATTATTTTAAGGATCCCAAAAGGTCTCCAATGTCAAAATCATTTCCTCTAAGGATGAGGCAGACACTTTGATTCATCCCTCAAATACCATCTATCATTGTAACTCACTGCTCCAAAATGACTGATTTACTTCATTGTCATTTCTTTTAAAAAACTTTCCTATAAAGTTAAAACCAAACGTTACAAGACCAGTGGGAGGAGAACTGTGGAATCTTAGAAAAATAACAAACCCAAGCCAACACTTTCTAATCATCTAGAAGTCACCTCTGTTAGTGCCTTGCTGTGTATCCACCTGGGTATATCTACTACATTTTACACCAAAATGAGTCCATACTGAGTATAAGGTTTTGTAACGCTTTTTCCAGTGATGATGTCTACCTTTCCATTTTATTAAACAGTATGCTCATCAAATATTCTTTCAATGACATTCAAATGATGGACAGTGACTGTCTCCAGTATTATTCTAAGACGATTCTGAGCCAGGTTGTTCTGTCACCTAAGCACTGATGTGATACAGCTGCCTTGTACCATGGACAAGGCCTGACTGTTAAGTTTTTAGGGATTATACAAGATAGTTGATGTCACATAGGTAGCTTGAAACTGCCCCCCTCATTCCCTGGGAGTATTTACAACACAAGAATGAGCAAGGACTGCAAATCGGGTCCTCCCCACCACTCCAAACAGGTTGGGAAACATTACCAGCATGCCTTTGTCCCTAGTCTCTTTTATTCTAACATAGAACCCTACAAACACACACTTTTTTTTTTTTAATGATAGTGACTTGTTTACAAGAACAGGTTGGTCATCATATAGAATATATTCTGCATTTGTCTGGCTTGTGTGATTTACTTATTTGTCATTTAGTCCATATGTTTCTTTTATTTCATGAATGTACCCTGTCCTGGAAATTATATCACAGGCTTGATGGATTAAAATTAAACATTTCTGGTTGATAGTGGGTAACTTTACATAAATAGTACTGTAGCACAAGAAGACATAATATTTAGTTGATCCATCATTAACGATACTAGCACTGGCTCCTGGATTAAAGTAATCACAATTCAATTCCTCCATTGAAGAATGGTATTTTCTCTTGGGACCAGCACACAATCTGTGCAGTACTACTTTGCACTTTATGAATGAATTGCCATACAAATTGTTCACTTGTCGTTTTGATATTAATCAATAATCCTTACAGATAACAGTTAATTTAATTAGGGTTTTTTCTTTTCTTTTTTTCTTTTTTTTTTGTGCAGGGATTGAACTCAGGGGCATTTAAACACTGAGCCACACACCCAGCCCTTTTTTATATTTTATTTTTAGGCAGGGTCTTGCTAAATTGCTTAGGGCCTCACTATGTTCCTGAGGCTGGCTTTGAACTTGGATCCTTCTGCCTCAGCCTCTCAGGCACTGGGATACAGGTGTGAGCCACCACACTGAATTAAGGGTTTCTAATATGTTTTAAAAATCCTACCACTTTTTCTTCATGTGATATCTCATATTGTTATGTAAAGGAAAAGTTTTCCTCGCTAAGTGCACTATTTTGTAACCCTAAAAGTCAGTTCCTGCCAGAAGGAGAAGATAAATGATGAATTCTTTTACATTATTTTCCGATTTTTGAAAAGAAAAATTGTTTTAATACCTGCTACAAATGAGATTTCTATGACTTTCTTTTAAAAATCTCATGATGAACTCATTGATTTTTCAATGATCTAATCTGTTTCAACCCACTAAACTCACTATACTTTTTGAGAATATGGTTCTTACAACTTTGCCCAGTGATAACTTCCTCATATTGACCCTTGTGTCTGTTGGTCTTTGTGGGCTCGTCTGCTTTCTGGCACAGGCTCAACTTGTTCTTTCTTTGTCCCATACTTGGAGTCAACCATTTCTTCATGAAGCCTTGCTTTTCTTTTATGAGGAACTGTAATAGCTCTATACCTGGTGACAAGAAGTGCTCATTTCTCCTGACATTACATTGCTTTCAGGATTTTTCAAGGCTTTTAAACATATATTTAAAAAGTCATTGCCGCAGTCTGCCTGGGGACAAATCACGAGCCACTCAAGCAGGAACAAATTTTATTTCCAAACTCCCCTGAACGCCACCCACTTGGCCCTCTCAGGCATACCACATCAACTGGAACTCCCTCCACTGAAACTTCACCAACCAACTCGAACTCCCCAGGAATCCCCTAGAGAACTCCAAAGTAGCAGGTGGAGGCAGACAGCAGGGGTCTATATACAATTGAATACACAGCTTAACTTATCCATAATCATCTCAATGGCTTGCTGGAGTCACCTCTCAACAACTCCCTTCTGGCAAAATGCCATGTGTCATCCCAACTGGCTGTGGCCTTCAACAAGTCATAAATTTATATTTATAACTTAAATTGAAATATTAACATTAATATTTTTTACTTTTTAAATTTTATATTTGTATTCCACTTTATACTGAAAATTTTAATTCCTAACACTGACATCATTAAAATGACAGTTTTAATGTAGATTTTAAAAATAGTTTGAAAACCCCAACATCAAATTAGCAACAAATAATAAAATTACCGTGGGAGTTTTAGTGTGCGTGTATGTGTGTGGGGATCTTAGAATCTTTCACACTTCAAATTCACCATAGAAGTCCTGGACTTTTGAGTCCTTTGAATGGAATGCTTTCTCTGTTGTTAATCTGATAAAACATTAGGTTCATTTGTTTTAATTTGTAAGTGTTTTTCAATTTTGAAAATTTTTTTTCAAATTTAATTTTTTTTGAAATTAATATATTTACATTATTCAAAGGTCAAAATATACAAAATGTGTGAACATAAAATCCTTCCTTCTAATCACTTCTTCCGCTATTTCATGTAACCATTTAATAATTAGTTTTATCAGTCTTGCCTTTATTTTCTACCTATAATACATATACCATTTCATATTTTGCTTTTTGTTATTTTACAATATTTATTGTGATCCTTCCATATCACCACATGAATATTATTCTCCCCATTTTTAATTTTCCTCTGCAGAGGACTAATGAGTACATTGTAGTGATTCTTTTCAATATGTCCTTTTGACAAGGAACAGCCATGTATAAATACCATCTAACAATTGTGCAGATATGTGTGTGTGGGATAGGGTTTTAAAAGTGAAATTTCAGGGCAAAAGAGTAAATCCACTTGTCATTTTATTATGTATTGCCATATTCTCTGCTTCAGAAATGGTATTGCACTATCTACCTGTGGCCTTGCATCATGCACAACAGTGTGGATTCTGATACCTCAACCACAGAGTGTGTTGTGAAGCTTTGAGTGAGAAATAACATTTTTCATTTGAATTTCTTTTAGTATATGTGGGTTGTTGAAAGTCTTTTTGTATGTTGGAGGAAAACCTGTATTTTTGTCTGTTTGGGTTTTTTTTCCCCTGGCCCTTTCTCTAGAGTTGCTAGTGTTTCTCTTCTTGGTTTCTAGGAACTTTGACTAATTATCTCAGTTCTTTGTCTACAAAGTCAGTTTCATTTTGGGGGGGTTGCCATTTTTTTGACTTTGGCAATAATGCTTTTTACATAAGTTTTTGTTTCATGAATTTACATCTGTTATTGCTTTCTTTTCTGTTATGTCCCTCTCCCTAATTTCTTTCCTCTACCTTACTGGTCTCCTTTCTATTTTCATGAGATTTCCTCCCACTCTTTTTTTCCCTTTATTCTCTCTAGCTTATACATATACATCTGAGTTATCTTATTTTACTTAGCATAATCATCTTGAGTTTCATCCATTTTCCTGTGATTGATATTATTTCATCATTTGCTGAATTAAATTCCATTGTGTGTGTGTGTGTGTGTGTGTGTGTGTGTGTGTGTGTGTGTTCATGCTTGTGCACTATACTCTTTTTATCCAACTATCCATTGGTGGATACCTATGCTGGTTTCATAGTTTAGCTGCTGTGAATTGTGCTGCCATAAACATGGGTATGCATGTATCACTGTAATATGCTGACTTTATTTCTTTAGGATAAATACCTAGGAGTAGGATAGCTGGGTCATGTGGTGGTTCCATTTCTAGACTTCTAAGAAGCCTTCATACTAATTTCCATAATGGTTGTACTAATTTACAATCACCCCAACAGAATACAAACCCATTGATTTTCTTTTCACTGATATCTACTGTATCCCAAATTATGCTTCATTCTCTTCTATTTTAGCTCCTCAACTCACATGGTTTGAGGAACTTTGAAAATTTTACTTATCCTTTAAGGCCTTTGAGTGTCCTATCTTCACTGATAATATTGGTGACGAGCACAGTTCATGTTTGCCTCTGTTTCCTCTGAAATTTCTATAATATTTTCTGCTGGTGTTTCTGTCTTGGTATAAGATTTATTGCTTTCTTATTTTGTTTTGGTGGCTATATGAGACATCTAACCATTGGCAAATCTCTTGAAGTCAAGAATCATATTTTATTTTTCTATGTGCCCCCTCATTTCCTAAAAAACTCAACTGACCATGTGTCCTATCTCAGATCTCTTGTCATTTGAAGCATCTTTACCTAGAACAGAACTAAACAAACAAAAAACATTTCTAGTGATTTTTTAGTCTGCTGAGAAATTAGCTGTCACTATGAGGTTGTCTAGAGAAAAATCTCTTTAAATAAAGCTTCAGGGTAGTTAATTAAATTGAACAGAAAAGGACATAAATATAGCATGTGAAATTTGCAGTCATGGTAATGACTACACTCGTGTGGTCAATGGTTTTAACCTCTGCATGGAGGCCATTAGTATTCAACAAACCATGGGACCAAGATCTGTTCTGAGACAGAGAAGAACAGGACCTGGGGGTTTCCTGCTGAATGGGGGACTCTAGGATTTATTTTCTCAAAATAAGTGACTCCAAAAAAATATTCAATTGCAGTTAGTGTTTCTGTCTGTGAGGGAGATGGGAGGTGGAGCCCATAGTTGCCTAGTTCCTTGGAGAGCAATGTAAGAGGAAAACAGCCCTTTATTGGCTGTGGTTTCAATTCTGGGTCTACCACAGGTGGAAAAGGGAGAGTGAAAGCAGAAGAAGGGGAGTTGAGAAGGTAAATGCCCCTTCCATTACTTGGGAGAAATTACAACAAAGTCAGAGTGGGAAAGGTCAGATTTTTGCTTGGTGGTTATGAAGACCATGGGCTGGATGATATTTTCTCGGTTTATAATAGAGAGCTGTTTTCCTTCTTAGGAGCTAAAACTTCTTCAACAACTTTGTCCTCACTTGGTTTGACAAAATATGTCTCTGTGCCATGATGAACCTGCAAATGACAAAGAAGAGTCAGCATTCTCCATGGCCTTTCCCCACCACTGAAGCTAGGAATTGGACCCAGTGCCTCACTCATGACAAGAATGCTCTTGATTGCTGAGTTAAATCCCCAGTTGTTTTCATGGTTCTTTGTTTATCTGTTTGTTTTTGAGTCAGGCTCTCACTATATTACACAGACTGGCCTCAAGTGCATGATGCTCCTGCATCAGCTGCCCGAGTAGCTGGGATTACAGGTATGTGGTACAGTGCTCAGAAAGCCAATGCTCTCTAACTAATATCTGGATCTTCTCCAAAGAGATCCATTCACAGATGAGGGGCTGATGTGTTCAGACTATCTTTTGTATGAAAGGGGACTGATGATCGATCTTATTGGAGTTATTGGTCATGATCAGGTCTTAAAATTTTGTATTTAATTCGTGAAAATTTGATGTAGGACAGATGATTTGGACACTGGAGGAATTTTTATAAAGCAGGTTTATTTAAGTTGCAGTGGTCCAGAGGGTCTAATGCCCCCCAAAACCTCTGGCACCTGAGTCTGGAAATTCTTTTACATTTATATTCAGTGGGTGGTTACATGACTGTGAGTGGGCATGTAACTGTTACTCTTTGTCCCATATTCTTAGGCTAGACAGAGGTTTCACAAGTTTTTAGCAAGGAAAACAGAGATAGCATCTTTTGCACAGCTATAAGCATGATTGTAGATCTAGCTTTTACAAGAAAGAGAAACCTGGCCTTTACAACAAAGAGGATGCTTTGAACCACATTGAGCTCTCTGCAGAACTCCTGTGAAATTTTGTTGACACCCTTTGTAAAGATCTTGTTGACTAGGAGAGAAGCTTAATTATGGTAGGGGGGCGGGGTATGTTACCTGGTGGCCAATTCAAATTGGTAAATAGTAAAGGAATATAAAGTACATAACCTTATTCATTTGTTAATTTGTTCACTCATTTGTTAACTCAACATATAGTTATTCACTGTCTACTATATTCTAGAAGCTTAACTACACCCTGAATATGCAAGGTAAAATAAGATGTAAACTTGTTTTCTAAGATCTTCTAGAATAGAGCATAATCTCTTAGTTTTTTTAATCACCTGCCTCAGCATTCAGCACTTTTCAACTTGCATCCCAACTATCCTAAGTTATTCATAACATAACATATTTTGCTATTCAAATAGAAGCATTATAAAACTTATGTAAAAGCACACTTTGCAAAGGGTTTACAAAAATATAAATCAAAGTTCTAATATTATTGGATCTTCCAATGGCTTTGTGAAAATTATCAAATGTAATACAAACATGATAGTCGCTATTAAAACATCTATTAAAACATTTTTCACAGGGCTCGAGGTGTAGTTCAGTGCCAAAGGATTAATTTATTAAATGGGAAGAGTCTCTGCAGCAAAACAAAAGCCAAAAAACAAAGAAAAACCCATTGCTCAACCAAGTAGAAAGTAGGTCAGCAAAAACAGATTATGTCCAGCATCTTCTTACCTATTTTTTTTCCATCTAAAGACCAGAAAAATTCTTCCTGTAATGTCAATATATGGTTGTCTAGTTCAATTAAACCAAGACCAAAGGAATTTTTCTTTTTTGAAACGAGATGTATGGAGTCACTAAAAAGATTCTTTTTGGAGCAAGGTATGACTAATGTAATGTATATCATCACATTAATAGCAAAAGTCCTGAAATTGATCCCCAGTTCATTCACATAAGGAACCAGTCATTGATGTCCTAAGTGGTATGATTATAGGGCCAGTCTGGATCCAGGCTCTACTTTCTTCTGGGTGCTCTGTAGTATTCTTTTCTCTGAGAGTTAATGCTAATGTATCTTTCTCCTAATTCAAAGGCTTTATTATTAAGGCATAGTCTATGTTTAAAAACTTTCTCAAAATAAAACCTGTAAATATTGAGCTTCTATTGGTTGATATTGGGAAAGGATTTCTGCCTTTCTATGGTCTTGGAGAATTGCTCTCCAGCTGTGGAATATGCAACTTTTTGTTTATTTATTTTTGGTATTCTGGGTCTTCTTGGTGAATAAAGTCTCTGAATTGTGTTGTTTGAGGTTTGGGGTGATAGAAGAAACCCCATTTTTCAGACTTTCCCTTTGAATTTCTGGTTTAAAAAATGCGTCCCCTCACTGTGCCACAACATGAGCACCATGACATTTCCTCTAGGCATTATTCAACATCTCCATGGCAACAGAAGATTAGAACCCTACATTAACCATTCATGTCCAATATACTGCAAGTTACAATAAGATAATAATGTTATTGTTAAATATTAAAATTTTAAACTTCAGATTTATCACCAAAGTTAAAAGGCAAATTTAAGCAAAGTATTTTTCAGGTGTTCCTTAGGAGACCTATTTTTAGGAGATATGAAAGGATGATTTCTAATTTCTAAAGCTGCTTATAAACTGGTAACATGGTTCTGATAACATGCTTGGAAATCATTTATGAATATTGCTTAAATATCTCTCAAAGTATCTCCAGCAATTTATTTCACAATATTAGTTTACTTGGAAAAATTGACTTCGTGGAAATCTTAGAAGCAGAATGCAAGTCAGAAATATTCAGATTTCAAATGGTACAATCCCAACTACTGAAGCCTTAATAAACTTTAAGGCCTTATGTAGACATAAGCTAAAAGAGAGAGAGAGAGAGAGAGAGAGAGAGAGAGAGAGAGAGAGAGAGAGAGAGAGAAGAGCAGCCAAGGCTGATGGTAAGAGGGACTGTGGACCAGCGGAGACCTCTCTTGGATGGCTAAGCAGGGGCCTTGTTCTGTCTTCCTGCCCCCATCCCCAGCTCATCCTCATTTACAATATTAACATAATAGCATGTACATACACATATTTATGATGTGTCGCCTTCCCAAAAAGGACAGACAATAGGATTAAGCCAAGTATTTTTTTTTTAATTTTTGTTTCCCCAACTACTTTATAAACATAGCAATTGCTTTCCTTGCATCTGGGGTACAAAACCCCAGTTGTCTCCAAGCCAACCAACCAATCTTGGTGAGGATAAAAATGATGGAAATTATGGCATTATTTTTAACTGGAGATGAAAGGACACAAGCTTTAAAGCAACTATTGGGATTAATGAATTCGAGTTTGGAAATTTGAAGTTTCTCAGCGAGCATTCCATTGTCCACATGGCATTGAACAGCAGAGAAGCAGTGCCTTTGTTAAGATGATCATGACTTTCTATTTGAAGCAGCATCCAAGAACACTTACTGGCTCTTAATTGGGTACCATGCAATGCATGTGCGTATCCTGAGCACTCTGCACCTGCATTTTTCCCTTACAGCCCTTTGAAATTTGCAGTTTATATTTATGTGATTATTTTATTTGTGTCTATGTCTCCTCTGGCCACCTGCTCCATGAATGCAGAGAGTATTTCTGTTCTATACCCTGTTTCTGCACAGAGACTGGCAAAAATGTAATGCTAAATCCATATTGCTGGAAGGAAAGAAGGAAAAAGGAAGGGAAAGAGGAAGGAAGGATAAGAGAAAGGAAGGGAGGGAAAGAGGGAAGAAGTTGTCCTTACTTGGCAGACAAATTTTATGGGAACCCTTAGCAGGAGGTTGTGGAAACAGGTCTGTTCCTCTGTAGTGATCCCCTGGCCACTTGTCATTGAAGCTACATAACCCAGACATCTCCATAAATTGGTCCCATGTTCAGTAGTATATTAGGATTTCTGGATTAAAATATTTAGATATTTGGCCAATTTTTTTTTATTCTTCCCAGGTACAGTGTCTGGTTCCAGCTCTTTGGAAGCCAAACAGAAGTGAAAGAGCTAGGGAAGGGGTGTTTTACAAGTTTCTTACTGCTGAACTTGGTTCTCACATGGTACTGACTTTATGCAGCAATGGAATGCTTATTTTTTGATTTGTAAGAGCAAGAGTAAACCCCGAGCTAGCAGCATAATCAGTGTTGATGCGGTCTGCACAATGTTAACACATTGGGACACAAAATTATCTGTTTCGTGGATTTGACATCCTCATGTCGATAGGGATTTGGAAATAGCCAGAATGTTCTGATCTTTCTCTATTCATCTGATTATTTCCTCACCATATATAGCTGGTACTCATCTGGTTTCAATCTTCTTTGGGAAAGACAGCAGGGCCAGACCTGCCAAGTGCTTAAATGCAGTTCATTGTGGAGAGAATGAACACTCAATTGAAAACTAGTTTTCAATTGAGTGTTGTTGATCATTGTTGATCCTGAATTTCAAACCTGTGAGGAACTTACCATATTCTTATTTTGCCAAGGGGAAATTGAGGCTTAGAGAAGTTAGGTGACTTGTTGAATGAAGGTCACACAGCTGATAGCAGAACACTGTCACCTCTATTTCATGCTACTGTCTGATTAGGCTATAGACAAACGTATGTCAAACTTTGATTTCTGTTTCTCTCAAGGCTGAGGGAAAGCCAGAGTTATTGCTTCATAATGAGTGTGCTACACAGCAAGATGATTGAAAATGTGATACTTGAGTATGTGGCTGCGACTGACTTTGGTTTGTCACTAGTTCTTACTCTGACTGTTGGGAAGGAGGTAGTGTTTTTTTTTTTTTTTTTTTTTTTTTTTTTTTTTTTAGGTAGTGGGTTTTTGTTGTTGTTATTGTTGTTGATTAGTTGCTGCTGTGGTTTGATATTTTGAGTAAACACACATTTCCCCCTTTCAAAGCTCTGGTTCTGGTTAAATAAATAAATAAATAAATTGGGTACTTAATATGTGATTCTCAGCATCTCGAAAGACAGAGGCTTCTCTCTTCAAACCCAAATGTGGCTCCCAGCCCCAGCTACTTAATACACACTGGGGCATGTACTTCATCCATCTTAATTATGCAATTATTTGAAAAGATTCCGATGTCTTCTACTTATCAAAGGTCTCTGAAATACACACCACACCTCTCTGATTAGGGGTGATTAGGGATGATTAGAGAAATACCTGGTATCAAACTGTTTTCAGATTTACTTCTGCATCGATTGTCCAAAGGGTGATTATTGTGGCTGCTCAGCCAGCTGTTCTCATTAGGTCTCCATTGATCAGGGATTGGTTAAGGTTCCAAACGCCAGGAAAAACGTGCTGTTTTCGATTCATAGCATGAGACACCCAGATAAAGAAAAGAAAAATTAAGGCCAGTGTTAAGGTTTGTAAACAAGTCAGATTGGCACCTGTTATTTTGACAGAGAAATGTCTGTAAACAAGTCTGCATGGTGCCTGGCAAAATGCCAGAGGGAGTGGTTTGTGAAGTAACAAAAGCAAGCCATTAAGTGTGGAGATTTCTTACTGGTTGACTGCTGTATCTATTTTATGCTAATTAGATAAGCTGTATAAAATGTATAAATATCGCTCAGATCCTACAATAAATGGCTCCTATTCCTGCTGCATCAATCTACACAAGTAGTTCGTCATCCCCCGGTTATTTTGCGCAGCCAGCCGGGCTGCGGCAGGCCAGCATTTTATTGTCAAAGCTCTGGTTAAATTGCTCCTACCTTAAAGAAACAGCATTAATTAGTCTTTTTGGCTACACAAAACTTTGGAGGCAACACTCTTGATATATTGAAGGCTGCATTATTAAAATTATCTGCTGTGTCTGTCCTTAATAAGGTCAAAGAAAGAATCTATGAAAGCTGATTCATCACAAAAGCCCTGGGGATGCGCATCATTGAGAAAGCCAATCTTATTTTCCTACCGCAAGACAGAACCGGGTTATAACCTGCCTTCCTTTTCAGAAAGGCAAAGCCCAGAGAATCCACCATTAATTTGGAGAAAGCCCTAATCAGTCTATCTGGCTTTCTCTGTGGAGGATTCCTCACACCCAGGCTGTGTATGGGATGGGGTGGTGAGGGAGGGTTTTAACTCTCTAAGTGAATGATAATTTCTCTTGGGAGATGCTTGTCAGAATAGATTTTCCTCTGAGATCTCAGCCTACATTTCTTTAATCGTTATTAATGACACTGTATGGGCAACACTCTTCTCCTGCCTTGATAAAATCTCCCCAAAGAGGATTGCTATTGTGTACATTCAGCAGGATTTAAGAAGACAAGATGCAGGGAAAGAGAACTGATTGTCCCTCTTCTAGTAGAGGACAATGATGGGGACATTGGTGTGTCTTATATCATAAAATCTGTAAATTATTTGAAAATTACACAGAATTTTATTCAGAATATCCTCCAAACGTGTTGACTCCCCACTTGTTCTACTTAATTTGTGCCTTCTGAAATCAAAAGTTTCTTTCCTATTTTTAAGTAAAAAAATATATAGTTCTGGAATTTGGGGCAAATGGTATAAGAAAACATAAATAAACAAGTGGCCGTGTAGTGCATTGTATAATTAGAAATTATCCAGGGAATATGTGCTGAGTTTTGTACGTGTTGCCAAGATAAAAAGTTAAAATTCCCCATGAGTTCATTTCAAGATAGATTTCCATTTATAGCAAGTAATTAGAGCTTGATCTTTAGCATATTTATTAAATAAGTGCAACTATACAACTGTGAAATCCAAGCACTGGAGATTCTCCAAGCTCTGTTTTGCATAAAATGTAGGTGTCAACTCTGAAGTCATTCTTCAACCTCTGCCTTTGGAGCCATACCAATTTTTTTTTCCCTTTTCAGATCTACAAGAGCATTTCTTAGACACTGTGTTTTAGGTTAAAACACATGTATATAAATAAAATGAAAAATTTCATCTTCAAAGCCTCGACAATATCAGACTCCTTTTGACATATGATGTCAGGGAAAGTCCCAATTACTAGGCCATATTGGGGAGCTTTTAATTCAACACACTGAAACATATATTTGGAAATTTCTATAGGATTCCAAGCCCTTTGCCAGGGGGAAGAGAAACAAAGATGACCAAGCAATGGTCTCTATCTGGTCAAGTCAAGTGGCTGAATTCATAAAATGTTATGAGGCATGGGGTCCCAAAAGGATTTCCCAGAGGAGGGGAGGTTTTGCTCATCATATGGGCAGTCATGGGGTGGATGTCCTTTAGACAGTTGGGCGCATCCAGGCAACATCCTAAATGGTCATAGTCTGTTCAGGAAAAGTTGTCTGATGAAAAGTGAGTGTCTGGAGGAATCTTGAATTAGATCCTTCAGTACCACACTCATCCCTGAGCAGACTGTCCAACTAACTAAAATAAAGTTATAATAGCCAGAGCTAAAATTTAAACCCTGGATGACAAGATCACCTTGGCCCTTTAAAAAACTGTGTCTCTCCATAAATTCAAAGAAAAAAAAAGCAAGAATTCATATCACAATATGCACCATATTAAAAATAACCTAAGATTCAATCCTCCTTGGCCATTGCAATATTTCAGTGAGGACTAACTTTTCATATTCTTCTCAATTATTGTAATAAAAACTTAGAGGTCACATCTCAGTGGGGAGTTTGCTGATTTGTGTTTCTCATTATAAAAATCACAGAGAAAAATATCACTTGTAAGACTCTAGGAAGGTTCACTGATCTTCAGATGGGTTAAAATATCCTGGAAATATTCTTTATTTGACTCTGATTTACATAGTAGCTCTCTGCAATGAATACTCGAGGTACCTTCCTGATGCTGACTTGGATCTTACTTACTGCTGTCCTAAATTGTGTTATCATGGTATAACAGTTGTTCAGTATTTAGTTTTGTTCCTCTGTAACTTAATATTATGATTTATTTCTGCCTTGGCTTTTCTTTATTGAATGCTGACTTTTTCTAAAAGATTCATGTGGAAGTGTACAGCATGGAAAAAAAAAGCATAGTTTGGCCTCAGGGCAAAAACATGAATACTGACCCCAGAATATGAGTACAGGGAGAGGTGGCACCAGGAGGACTTAGCAGCCAGCAAAATTGGCTCATTCAATTGTCTTTTTTATGTTCCTAAATGTCGTGGAGTGGTGCAAATTTTAGCTCAGAAGTTAAAGTGAGGAAGCAGTTGGTGTTCACCAGCAACCTGTTCTTTCATTTTTAAAATTCAAAAATTTGCTGGAAAACTAATGGATTCCTTTTCTATTGGCCCAGTGAAACATGTTTTAAGGTATTCTATGGCTCTGATACCACTCAAAAAGCAAATGTTTCCCTTAATCTACTTCTGTATTTGAATGAGTTCAAAATAAATGACTCAGAGATAGATTAAATGTCCCTTGAAATACACCCAAGCTTAAAAATTAGGAGAAGAGTGCTTGAATAAACACATTTAGAGTGTTATTGAGCATATACAAGCTTAGATGGTCCATATTTTCAAAAAGTGGTGAGTCTATAGGATGTTCCTGGGAGCTGAGCAAATTATGCCATAAATAAAAACAGCAGAGGAAGCATTTGTTTTATCATTCAGTTAGGTAGGAGGGATTCTTTCACACCTAGAGAGGCTTTGGAAAGACTAATGATCAGACAAATCTAGCAACAAGAACAACAAAAAAATATTAAAGCATTACTATTCAAGAGTCTAAAATCACTTGTGGGATTTAATGCTTTCTTTCTTCGTAATATCAAACTAAATTTCCTCCTAAATCATGACTCTTAATGGACCTTTCAGGGTTAAAGTCTTCTATTATTCAACTAACATCTCCCTGTATGTTTCCAATCACTTTGTTTAATTTCTCCAACGTTCCTAAACTAACTGGATAGAATATTGTGTGGTAGAAATAAGAGTAGGATGCATTTTTGAGAAACACTTTACAGGAATGATTTCAAATCTCAGCACTCTCTGGCATAGTCTCTCATCTTGAGCAAAGTCCTTTGTATATCTGAGCCTCAGTTTCTACATCTGTAAATAAAGGGGAGTTGATATCTCAAGTTGATGACCAGCCTTGAGGGAATGCTCTGTGGATTGAGGTAACCAAGAAGGTGCTTGGCTGGTGCTATAACTCATTGTTATCTAATGATGACCCCTCTTAGCATGCACTCAGACAGGCACTTCCAGTCTCATCCTGGGCTTCTAACACATCGGAGGTATCTGCTAACTGTTGAATTGTCCAGTCCACATACACCCTGAACATTGCCCCATACCTGTATTTGTCTCACATTATTTTCCCATACATGGGGCTTCTAATGACTGTGTCACCTTTGTAGAAAATCTCTGGAGAAGAAATATTACTAGTCCACACCAAAGATGATCCACAGGAGGAAAAAAAGTGAGTGTGATTGAAGATGAAATTGTGCATTCCTTTGGGACATCCATGACTAAATAGCAAGTACTCATTTTTCACTAAGAAGAAGAAATGGAGGAGGAGGAGAAGGAAAAGAGGAGAGGGAGCAGAAAGTGAGGGGGAAGGGTAGGGGATGGGGAGAAGAAGAAATAATCTGCAGAAGAAAATTCAGGTGTCTCTGCCACTACTCTGGTTGCCTTGACCATATAGAGAGACTCGTTTTCCCTGTAAGGCTGAAGATCCTTCTTGATACGTCATTGCTGATCATTACTGTGGTTTTCTCAGTGGTCCCTCTAGGAAAGGCTCAAGTCTTCCCCCCTACCATGCCGAGTCATATGACATCTATGTGCCTCATTACCAAATGGTTCTTTGCACAAATTCACCTTGTTGGGTTCCCCCCAACCCAGATGGTCTTTTTGCCTGGCAGTCTGCCCTGACTCATTCCTAGTTCCTACTCTTCCTTTCTGGAGCCCACCCCCTCCCCCCCCACATGTCTCATGCTGTTCCTAAGGGTCACTTCAGAAAGTCTCCTGCTGCCTTGTCTGTGGCTACTCACTCTAGACTATTTCTATAGGTGCCTTAACACCCAGATGGCCTATAATGTAATTTATGCTCAGAGAACCCTTAGGCCACAACATCTTTCAGAAATCCAACTGTGAATCTCACTCCCATGGGGCCCGTCAGACTTTTCCTTGTTCCTGAAGGGGGCAAGTCAAATCACCTCTCCATCTTAACAGAGGGAATCTTGCCCTGGTCTCGGTGTTTTTCACAGGAATAAAAATGAACAAAAGACAGAAGGGAGTGAGATGACTTACAAAGGAGGTGTCTGTGAAAGGGAGGGAGGGCACCTGACAGAGATATGCACATTGGAGGAGAAAGAGAAAGGGGGGGGGGCATAAGAAGGAATCAAATCAAACATCTTTATGGCAAAATTTTGCCTAGAGCTGGCCTCTCTGCAGGGCATCTGAAGGTTTTCATTAGGTTTTAATGAAAGGCCACCAGCATCTCTCATTAGAGGAAAAGTTGTTCAATTTGAACAGCACATTTCATTTATTTATTTAGAGGATGAAGGTCTTGTGCATAAACCAGCCTTCTCAGAATGGTGTTCAGGTTTTCAGAAAAGCCCAGCACCAACACATTCCTTATCAGCTTTGAAGGTTATAATAAATCCCTCCTTCTATTAATTCATAAATCCTTTAGCCACAGCCATTTGGGAGCCATATGCTTTCCTTCCTCCTTCTAACCCTGGGAAAGATCTTTCACTTTCAGTCTCTGTAGATATCTAAATGTGAAATCGGGTATGGTTATCTTATTCCTTTAAGCAGAAGATCAACAGTTACCTGTGACTTTTCCATCTATCCTCCAAATGAATGTTGGCATTTAGTAAATAAAAAATTGGTTACAAATTAGCAAACCTGACTGGCTCAACGAGATGAGATCGATCCTGGAGTCTTTGCTGGAAGGGTATAAGTTTAAATATGGTTTGAAGGGAGATTCTAGGTGAACTCTATTTGTCAAAGTCGTTCAATAGCAAAGTGGAAGATGAGAGATGTTCTCCTGGGGAAAAATGTCAAGTCACATGGGGAATGGGAATATTTCACAGGGTGATTATTGAATTTGATCACAGCTCTGATGGATTAGGTGTAGGATTTTTTTTCCCCCCAGATACAAAGGAGTACCTGGAAACAACTATTTTCAAAACATTTTAGCTCAGAAATCAGTTGGGACATCTCCGAAAGGTGTCTAGGTATTAATTAGGGTTATACAAGGTGAGTCGCAAAGTACATAGAAACATGTGTTAAATAATTGACAAGAAAGTGCTAACTTGTGTGGTATGAATTCCAGGCACCAGAAAAGGAAAAGACAGTGATAATTTGAAATTTCAAGGATGCTTCATGAAGAAGCAGTCTTATGCTGGTTCATTGTGTGTGTGTGTGTGTGTGTGTGTGTGTGTGTGTGTGTGTGTGTGTATGTGTGTGTGTGTGTTCTATAGTAAGGGTAAGAAGAGAGGAAGTTGGAAGGGGAGGAAAGGCATAAGTAATGATTAGAGTGGACCAAAGAAAGTAAGTCTCTCTAGCTGAAGCTGAAGGTAAGTGCTGGGGCTGGTGGGGGAGAATACAGAAGGAGGGCCTGAATGATTAGCCAAGACATTTGCAGTTGATATCTCAGACCAAAGGGACCTACTGATGTTTCCTAAAAATAATATAAAAGAAAAATAGAGATCATGCATTAGTATATACCTGGCCACTTGGTTGAGACTGGAAAGAAAGTCCAAGAATGGTTAGTGAGGTTATCTGGGCATGACTGGATGGACCTGGTCTGCTATGGTGAGGTGGACAGAGAATACAATTTGACGGTGAAAAATATAAATGAAAAGCAATGAGACCATCACAAGATAAAAGGGGACTTCAGATAACTTAGATATCCCCTATTTATGCTGGGGAGAAAGGGCTTTCACATTGCCAGGGGCCTCCATTTAGGATTTGTCCATTTAAGCTTAATTGCCCTGCACTTATGGGAAACCTGTTACTTTCAACAGCAAGGGGTCTGTGGTCCCTTTTCTTGTAGGTGGGCTCAGAAACCAGCTGGTCTCCTTGAGATCTTGATGTATTCCAAGTCTGGATATAGCTGGTCCTCTCTCAATGGAGCTGGGTGGGCCTGCCAGGAAGACAAGTGTGAGGTAGAAGAGCTTGAGTCCTATGCATTGAACATCCTCAGACTGTTCTGATTGTGGAGGACTCGAGAGCTTCCTGGCTGCTTTCACCTGGTGTTTGGCACAGATTTGGATTGCATATGCTGGGCAACAGGTATAAAAGGTATGGAAGTGATGGGACTGATCACCATGCATTTGCATCTCAGAATAGCTGTATTGCCTTTCCTATCACACACCTGTACCTTGTAACTCTTATTGAAGGTCTGAAAGGGGACACTGAATTTTATTTTTCCTTTAGAATTTATTGTATTTTCAGTCATTTGGTAGTGGAGTATGGCTGTAATCCCAGCAACTCAGGAGTCTGAAGCAAGAGGATCACAAGTTCAAAGCTAGCTTAGAGGATTTAGTGAGACTCTGCCTAAAACAAACAAACAAACAAACAAACAAAAAAGGAGGCTGGGATTATGCCCAGGACTCCACCTACTAAGTGCTTGCTTAGTAGGTGGGGTCCTGGGTATAATACCCAGTATTGCAAGAATAAAAAATGAATGTACTGCATTTTATATGCAAAAGAACTATTTGCAACAGGAAGAGTCTCTGAACATATCTGCAAATGTCAAAAGTGCAGTAAAATCACCTTGGGGCCTGAGCTTTTCTTGGTGTTGCCAAGATGTGGGAGGATGGAGCCTCCAGTTAGGATGTGTCCATTTTAGCTAAATGGACTAGGTGGCAGGATGGACAAGGGGCAGAAGGGGCTGGGGCTGCAGGATCCAGAATTGAAGGCTGGACTGAGCAAGAGGGTGAACGCTGAGGCAAGAGGAAGAACGCTGCTCTGCCTGCAATATTTGTCTAGAGCCAACTTTGATCACAGCAGTCACTCACTGTTTTGTGAAGGCTCCAGCTTGGGGAAGATAAGTGAGGGGCCAGTGGTGACTCCATTCAAGCTCAGATTGCTTCCTGCCATTGATGAGTTTTCTGAGCTGGTGACAGAGGCAGCTCTCATTTCCCATTGTGACCTGGGCTTTCGGAGGATGTCAGACAGACACTGAATTCCTGAAACCCCAAGGCCATCACTGTCCTATTTGGTCCCTGCAGCTGGGGCTGAAGGCTCTGAAATGGGGCATGTAACTAGGGCTCTGACTCCCCTCAGCAGTCATTTTCTCCCTTGCAAAAAATGATGTATTTTCCCAGGCGGGTATGTGGCTGCCTCTAGCTGCCTTCAGCTAAATGAAAGTATTCTTGTGGTCTCTGGGGAACCAGATGCTGACATATGGGCTTCCAGGATTTAGAATTTCCTGGCTTTGTTATTTGAGTCTAACAAAAGAGAAAAATCCATCCTGGATGCAATTAGGCTATTTTTTTCCTTTGTGTTTTTTTTTCTCCCCACCCCTAGAGAAAAAGAGAAAGAAATGCAAACTGTGAAGAATAGAATATTACTGCTGTTAGTGGTAATTTTAAGCTCAGTGTGGGTGAGATAATATCTGTTAACAAATAAGAGGTGTGTGTGTGTGTGTGTGTGTGTGTGTGTGTGTGTGTGTCTTTTTAGCTCTTTGAAAAGATTTTTAGTGGGCTGAGTATACTCTGAGCACAAGGGAGATTCTCAGTATATTCAAATAAAGTAAAGTATAATTTTCTCATGACCATGATGCTATCAGGCTTCTGTGAATGATGAAACTCCCAGAGGAAAGCAGTTTCAGCGCAGCTCCAACAGAATGAGAAGGGCACTTGGGGTCTGTGAGGTGGAGCAGGAGGGAGCACACATTCTAAACAACATCCCCTCTGTCCCCTGCCCCTGGATGTGCAGTGATCAGGTGTAAGGTATGTCTGCCCCCATCTTGTTACTTCAAAAACCACTGGCATAATTTTTTAAATTAACTTTGTTGAGTTTAATTTACCCATAGTAAAATAAATACAGCAATGGCTTGGCATAAGTGCAATTCGTTGAGTCTTGACAAACGAGTATGTTTATGTGATCTTTATCGCTACCAGGTTAGAATATTTCCCTCACCCCACAATGTTCCCCTTGTCCTTTTCCAGTGGGTCTTATCATCCCTTCCACTCCATGACAGGCACTGATGTACTTTCCATCAATATAGTTCTGTCTTTGTTTTTTCTTTGCTGTTTTTCTGAACATATTTGCTGTTTTCTGAACTTCTAAATAATTACCACACTGTTTCCATAACTGTACTAAAATGATTAATCTTTTAGCCAAGTCTTCATGACCTCAGAATCAAACTGTCTCTTTAAGATTACCTTATAGATTTCCAGTTTAGTGAATGGGAGCCATGTGTGATCAGAGTTCAACTCTTCTTTCTTTTCTTTTCTTTTTCTTTCTTTTTTTTTTTTTTTTTTTTTTTTTTGCTCAAGTTCTCACTGTCACCTTATTTGTACTTGAAAAGTTATGAGCCAGGAACAGTGATGCATGCCTGCAATCCCAGTGACTTGGAAGGCTGAGGCAGGAGGATTACAAGTTCTAGGCCAGCCTAAGCAACTAAGCGAGGCCATAAGCAACTTGGTGAGACTGTGGATCAATGATAAAGCATCCCTGGATTTAATTCCTGGTACCCAAGAAGTAAATAAATAAAAAAGAAAAAGTGAAAGGAGATCTTCATGTGCTGGGAGACAGAATGGGGTCAAGAGGCAGTGATCAGCAGGAAGAGAGGGAAGGAGGAGGAGGCCTGATGTCACAGCAGAGGTGAGCATCCCTGGTAGCAGAGGGCTTAGAGTAGGGAAGATAGAGTTCAAGGTTGGCTTTCGTTCCCCCAGGGGAGGGACATCCAGTGGAGACTCCTCTTTTTTTCTGGGATAACAAGTTAATGTAAATAAATAGACTCAATAGGTTAACCTACAAGTAAAGGAAATGCCAGCAGTTATGTGATGATAATGACTGCAGTGGATGCCTGTAGGAATTCTGAGGACTGTACCCGAGATTCATAGCTCAGGATGGGGGTGGAAGAATGAAACACAGCAATGGCTTGTCATCAAGCAATAAATTGCTAAGGGACTCTCAGGAGCCACTTGTTCCTTTAGTAAATGTACCACCAGGATGCTGTTTTCTATGGGTGCTTCTTTGATCAGGAAGATCTTGAACCAACAGCTCAAATACATTTTTCAAAAAAAATCTCACAGCTACAGAAAAGTCTCCAGAAGACTATGTTGTTGTCTCTTGTCTTTCAATACACTGCAACCCATGGCTAATTGTTGCCACATTTGCTATCTCTCTCAATTATACAAAACCATTCACAGCACTATTTTGATATTTATCAGGATAATTATGATCATCTTGCTGAATCATTTGAAAGTAGTTTACAGAGTTCATGTCCTTCATCCCTTCAGCATAGATTTTGTAAGAGCCTGGATTTTTTTTTCTTTACATTACCCCAGTGCAATTCACAAAAACATGAAATTTAATATTGATATGATAGTACTATCTAATAGGAGGTTCATATTCAATTTTCTGCCAACCTGGGGCTTACATTTTACATGACTTTTTCAAAAACCAGAGTAGTCTTGTGATTCAAAAAGATGATATTTAGGGGGAACAATAGGTCCTGGGGTTGTTATTTGAGCAACCCATATCCACTAACCACACTTGAACTTAGGCTTGTAGAAAGTGTCCAATAAGTATTTATTTAATTGACCTAAATTATTTGTATGTTGATTAAAAACTCATTTGCTTAGTTTTCATTTTTTATTCTCAGCTTTGGGGCTTTAAGAGTAGTAAATGGGCAAGTGTTGGCCATTAACTATTTGGAATACTCCATCTCTGCTCCATTTCTCCAGTGACTTGTAACAGGCAGGACTACACAGAAGAAAACCCCAATTCATATCAATCAAAGGCCAAGGAAAGGATCCTAATATCTTTTTTAAATATTTTCATTTATCTTAGAGTTTAGTTGTCATAAAAACTGTGTGTTTAAAGCGTCCATTAGGTGTAAATGGTCCCATAAACTTGTAACTGAGTGACATGTGATAATGAAAGCACCTTCACAAAGAACAACAAAATAGATCTTTTTTTTATTATGTAATCATCAAATAGTGTGCCCTAAGATATTGATTGAATTATACATAAACCTGATATGGAGCTATAAAAAAGATGATAGCTTGCTGGTTCAAAACAAACCTCACACAGATTAGTCTGCAAAAATAACCATAATTCTAACATCGATAACATTTGCTGGATGGGTCACAAAACAAAATATTTCTGGATAAAAATATCTCCTGCATGTATGTAAATTTTTAGGATGCACTAGGAGGAGTGTTATCAATCAAAAGTAAAAAATGTGTATTTGAACAAAGAAGAGAGATATCTAGCTGGGCGCATGACTATAACTATAGAGGAATTTGACTTCTAGCCCAAGGTAGTGCCTTGAGATGACACTACAATGCAATTAGTGTTCAGCCAAGGTCAAGGTCTGGAGACATCTGAGAAATTTGGTTTGACCTGAGTCTCTGGTTTTGTATATTTTCTACATGAAGTGTCAAACTGTTTTAAAGAAAAATAGTATTTCTTTGAGTTTTTAGCTTTCAATTGATTAAATGAATAGGGGGGGTCAATTGGGCAAGATATTGGGATTTGGAATTTTGCTTTCAATGGATCATTTTGATCAGAGACACTTTAAGCATTTTTATCTGAGCAGAACATTCTGGAATGGAAAATGCCTCTCTTCACATTTTCCTCAGCTTAAATTCTGTTCTAGTTGTGTGCCCCATCTTTTCTCATCTTCATGTCTGTGTTCATGCTTTCCACTTGTTCTGAATTTCACTTCTCCTTACTTCTGTTTGTGAAAATTCTACCTGCCTACTAAGGTCTCCCATGAGTCCTCCTTCAGTGGGAAGGCTCCCCGATACCCCTGCTGGGACTGCTCTTACCTTCCTTAATCTCCTTGGGTACTTTCAGCTGTTTTCTTATGGCCTTTACCACTTACTACTTGGTATGATAAGTCCACTTCCTCTTGTTTCTTACACTGTACTTTTGAACTCATAATGTGCATTACAGATTCTGCTTCAGAAGAATGGTAATTATGTCACACATACCTTTTTAGTAAATTATTCTAGAAAAAATGAATTTAAAATTATCACTTAGGGTTTCTCCAAAAAGGCAAATCTGCACATATATGATCAATTTATTTTTGATAATGGTGTCAAGGAAATTCAATGGGGAAAGAATATATATATATATATATATATATATATATATATATATATATATATTTACAAATAGTGCAATACCTATGGCTAAGTATTGTGAACTGTGTGTTTAAAGCATCTGTTGGGTATAAATGTTGCCATAAACTTGTAATGAGTGACATGTGTATATATATATGACATGTGAGACATGTGTGTGTATAAACACACACACACACATAAACACACTCAATCTTTATCTTAAACATATAGAAAAATCAACTTGAAAGGATTATATTTCTAAGTGTAACAACTAAAGCTATAAAGCAGTCAAAAGATAATGGAGGCAAAATATTAGCAATGTCAAGTTTAGCAAATAATTCTAAAACACTATATAAGAAGCACAGTGTGTTAAAGCAGAGTATCAATAAATTGTTATTCATTAAAATGAAAATCTTTTTCTCTTCAAAAGACACTTAAGAAAAGCCTTTTTTGTGAAAGAAAAATAACAAAACATACATCTTCTAAAGAACTTGTATTCAAAATGTAAAAAGTGCTCTTACAACTCAATAAGAGGAGGACAAAATATCCTATTTAAAAAATGGACAAAGGATTTTAAAGGTACTTCACCAGAAAACATGTACAAATGGCAAATAAGTATATTTAAGATTGTTTAATATTATTAATCATTAGGAAAATACAAACTAAAAACACAGTAAGAAAATGAAAGTGGTGATATCTCATGAAAATTAAAGTGATAACAGCAGAGTAGAGGAAAGGGACCAGGCAGGGAGGAGGGGAGGAAAAGGGGAAATATTGTGGAATGATATTGGCCAAATTGTATTGTTACATTGTGTGCATGTATGTATATATGACAAGGAATCCCACCGTTCATTATGTTCGACTCTTATGCACCAATGAAAATATTAAAAAAACCCAGTGAGATATCAATTCATTCCCAATGTATTGGCTAAAATGAAAAAGACTTAAATACCAAGCTTTGGCAAAGATTTGAAACAACTCATTCCCATGTATTGCTGATAGGGATGTAAAATTATATTACTACTTGAAAAAGTAGTTTCGGTCCATTAAAAAGTCAAAAATATACCTCCCATAAAAATCAACTGATCTACTTTTAAGTATTTACCCAACCACTGGCGGAGGTGTAAAGAAAGCATAGATTCATACTAAGACATACACAATAGCTAAATTTTTATTGCTGTAGGCTAAATCAGAAAACAACCAAAATATTCATCAGAGGTGAATGCATAAACAGATTGTAGCATATTCACACAATAGAATATTGTTTAGCAATAAAAGTGAGTAAACTATTGATATATGCAGCAATATGGATAAATCTCAAAATAAATATATTACATGAAATAAGCCAGACAAGAGGAGTATATGCTGTATGAATGTATATATGACATTCTAGAAAATGAGAACTAATCTATAAATTAAAAACTATATTAATGATTCTTGTAATGGGGGGAAGGACTACACAGATAATTTCAAATAATTACAGGGAAACTTTGGGGATCATGATTTTTGGATGCTTATTTCTCAATTGTAAGGATAGTTCCACATATGTTAAAATTGTGTACTTTAGGCAAATGTATTTTATTGTAGGTCAACATTCCTTGTAAAGCTGATCATTAAAAAAAATGATCCCAGACTGATACTTTTTGCAATCTATATTGTAGGATCAAAGTGATCTGTTTTCTCTTTGGAAAGCAGATGAACCATGAAGACAACAGGCTCCTGAGTTATGTAGATATGAATTTGTAGCATTGGTGTGCCGTTTCCCAGATGATTACACTCAAGTAAATTCTTTTTGAGTTTTAGTCCTCTCTCTTCTAGAATACAGGCTACAACATAGGATGGATGGGCAGATTACACATGTAGCAAAGCAGCCAGCAGAGTGATTCTGTGGACTATCCTTTGCCTTCTCTTTTCCTTCCTTTTCTTTCTTTTCTACAATGCCAGGCACATGTTTGTTGCCTCTAACAAGTGCTCAATCCATATTTGTTTGAATTATTCACCACTTACTTCTTTCAATTCAGTTAGTAAAAATCTCTAAAATAGTTTAAATAATGTCTAATTTTGTCAGATATGGTGATGCATGCCTCTAATCCTAGCTACTTGGGAGGCTGAAGCAGGAGGATCACAAGTTTGAGGTCAACCTTGGTAATTTAGCAAGACCCTGTCTCAAAATTAAAAAAAAAATAAATAAAAAGAAAGAAATAGAATTTGAACCTTGCTGTTTAATTCTTGCCATAAAACAGAAGAGGAAGGTTTGAGATAGTATCAGTCCCCTGATAGAGCACATGCTTAGCATGTGCGATGCTCTTGGTTCAGTTCCCAGCAACCTCTTCCCCTGCAAAAAGAAAAAAAAAAAAAGAAAGAAAGAAAGAAAAAGAAGAAACAAAAGCAGAACCTTTGCCACCTGACACAATTGTATATTCACTAAAGTAGTTGCTTGTAGAAATTAGTCAGCACCCCCATGCTTACAAATTGACAGTCCAGATTTGATGTTATTTATAAAATATGAGACTCTTGATCATGAACATTTTGATTAGAAAAAATTATATAATTATTTTGAAAGTCCAGTTATCTATTTCTCCAAATTTATGTAATGTCTATTTCTTTATTTCAGAAATTACAAAAGGTTTCAATCATTTAAGAAAGCCCACATTCAGGAACTCAAACAACAAATGCCTTCTTCAGGCTTCGGGAAACTCTCCGTATGGAGTATGCCATTGATGGCATTTCGTTTAAGCAATTCCTTCTTGCCTCCTTGGTCTAATATGAAAGCCCTGGAAGCCACTGAGAGAGAAGTACAAGTATTCTATTTTTAAATAGCTTTAGTAAGGTCATGGAAGAGTTCCCTGTTAGCCTCCAGCATTTTGAAGCCTTGGTCCACACTTAAAGGCAGCATGCTTCCCGGGATTGATCAGATCAGACAGAAAGTTCTTTATTCACGATTAGGGAACCAGCAAGGAGTTCTACAAAGCTGCAGTCTGGACAGAAACTACTGCTTTAAAAAGCTGCACTATCAGCTGCAAAAATGTAAAACAGCTAAATATCTCGAAGCTATTGTTTAGTGACCACTTAAAATGCTACTGTCATCTCAAAAAGCTACAAGACAACAAAGGAAAACAAAAACTTTACAAATTTAGTCTTGATTATTTTGGATTTGTGTGGCTCACATAGTGCTTGGATTGAAATATGCATTTGTTTTAAAAAGTCTTTTCCAAAAATTTTTAGCCAGATTATGCTATGATTATAATAGAGATTCTTAAAATATTCAAGGATATTAACCACTTCAAGAATCGTATGGGCTTTAAAATTTGTCAGTTGTAGAAGGTGTTTAGGCTTATAACAAATCACACAATTCAATTTCATCTCTTCCTAAAATGTAAATTCATGAGATTTAAATCACTTTTTAAAGGAGGCAGGTAATTCATGAATAAATCAATAAGCAATAGAACCCTGTAGATGACATTGTCAATTCCCTACCCACATTCCGATGGCAATAAGCTACATACGTGACTTCCAGAATTCTGCCTTCCACACCTGCAGCTCTACCTGGGTGCCTTTTTAGATGCTGAAACCTGTTTTAATCATCCACTGAGCAAGTTGCTCATATATCCCCTCTCCCCTTCAGGTGGGTGGTAAAAACCTCAGTTCTTTCCCCCACTGAGTGGGATAACTTTGAGATTATGTTCTATTTTGTGGTTTTCCTACATGAATTAAGCTCGAGTTCTCCACAGTGACAACTTAGCTTGAGGACACAGCCTTTATCATTCCTTTTCTTTTTTATCTCGTTTCTTCACTCTACTAGCATCTTCTGGGATCACTTTCCCAATAATTCTTGAATTTGATTTGTCCCCCTAGGATCCTCTACTGTGGGAATCTTCAACTGAGACAGACCTGGGGTCTAAGCAGTGCTTTCTCTGGAAACTTCTTTAGGATTTACATGCTCTTCGCTAGAGAATCACTCCTTAAAAATTTGATGGGAATTGATTATCAAGAAATAAGAGAATGTATCATTAAAAATTGGACACTTCGGAAGGCAGAGAGTATCAAGAAGGAGGGTATCTCCAAAAACCAACATTCTTCTTCACACAACTCTCTAGACGACTTTTGGAAAATCACCCCTCTTAAAAGTGGGGAAGGACTCTTACAAGAGGCACATCTACTTTCAGTCTTGGCAAGTGCTTCTGGAAGTATGTGTCCTAACATCGTAGTGAAGAATGGGACTCTGTAAATTCACAAGCAGCCCTGAAACCCTCAGTCATAGTATAGAGAGGGCACCGTGGATGTTCAAGTGCTGCTTTGAAGCTAACCTCAATTATAAGCTGTAAGTGATTCTGTGTGGTTGTGGCAAGGTTTGAAGACCTGCTTACTGTTTAAAGCATGATGCATTTGAAGTGAAAACACGCATGCACAGTACCATGCCCTCTTCTTGTAGTAATTACAGTTGTAGCAGGGTTAGCATCAGCAGAGCCATGAAGGAGGTGGTAAGGTGTATGTTGTATAGAAAAAAACAGTGAAAAGGTCTGATGAATCAGGGCCAGGACATCCATTTCCACTTGATTAGGTGAATTTCATACCATGAAGAAAATGGTCCTAAAATCCTAGATGTCATGCAAAGTAAATGGTGTCTCACTCTGTATTAGTATAAAAACATAAAGGTTTGGAAGGTCAGTTTATTTTCCAGTAATGCCATGTATGTTTACTAACTTCACCGTGACTCTAATTATAATCTTGAATCTTGTGAGTGGGTTTGTTCATCTGCTCAGACCACCTTAACAAAATACTTCAGGGTCTGTGACTCATACCATAGACATTTATTTTTTATTTTATTGATTCTGGAGACTAACAGTGTAATATCCATGGGGTGATCAGAGTTGGTTTCCATTGAGGGTGCTCTTTCTGACTTGCAGATAGTCCCCTTCTTGCCCCATGGCCCTTCTCCTACGCTTGCAGAGAGTGAACTTGTAGGATCTGGTGTCTCTTCCCCTCCTTATAGGGACATCAGGCTTATTGGATTAGGACCCCATCCCTATGATCTCACTAAATCTTTATTACTTTCTAATAGACTTGATCCCCTAATACAGTCTCATTTGAGGTTAGGGTTTTAACATATGGGTTTTGGGGGGAAGACACTTCAGTCTATAACAGTGGTAGTTAAGAACTGGTGGTGGCAGGTCTGAAGTAACTTCTGGTCTTCCTCCACCATCCCCACACTAGAGTTATAAAACATACCATGGATTCCACAATCCAGAGGCTTGGGATGGAGTGGGATTTCACTTGTAGATATCTACTCTGTAGCAGAATATTTGGTATAGTTTTAGTTCTGCTACTGATTAAATTTTCTGTAATGTGTACTTTCTTGTTTTCTGTACTATGACATTGAGGCTTAAAAAAGCTAGCTAGATGAGCCAGGACCCAAAGGCAAAGCTGTATTTCTTCTACTCCATTACCACAATTCTTCTTAGTGAGGAATTATTTGGACATTTAGGTTCCAGCTTTCTGTACTCTCTTCCTGATGTTTAGCTCTTACCAGTTGTTAAAACTTAATGATGGCGCTTCCAGATAGAGGTATGCAAATAAAGAGTTATAGTTTATTAAAAGTTATCTTCCATAGGAGATTAATTATACATAAAGAAATAAAAAGCATTTTTAATATATTATATAAATTAATGAAAAGTGACGTTAATTCAACAAATGTTGATTTAAAAGAATTTTTCAGGAAGAAAATTTGTGAGCATAGTAAATACTTGTTAGGCAGGGTGGGACTTATATTTCATGCAAATCAAGCAAACTGGTTCTCTTACTATGTCATTCACTTTTCTATTCTGAAAGTATACATAGAATCTTTCATTATGCAATTTTTGCACTAGGACCTGCACTGGTTGTATGTAAGTGAAGAATGTATTGGAGGTACTTTCACTCTAGTGAAGGCAATAAAAACACATAAAAACCTGCCGAGGAGACATTGGCAGAAAAATGGCACCAGAGGAACCTGTCTTAGCTGCTTGCAAAGATAGAATGGAAACCACAGTTCTGTTGGGGCATGATGAGGCAGGAAGATCATGGGAAAGTGCCAGAAGGCAACTCAGAGAGCTACAACCAAGGGAAAACCAAAAATACTGATTTTTAGAATTAATAAAAGGAATAGACTGTGAAAGTGCTGGGTGTGCAGTGGCTAACAAGCTCCTGTCTGAGGACCTGAATGCTTCCTCATGAGTTTAAGAAAAGCAGACTCTGCTGTCCAGCAAATTCACAGTACAAACAGGAAAAAGTCTCAGATTCTGCAAAGTGAACTTGTGCCAGATAGAATCACTGCCCTTCTCAGTAGACACAATGAAAGTGGGGAAACCATGTCAGGAGATCAGAAATCTGGGCAGTTTTCCTTTTCTATTTTTTTTTGTGTGTGTGGGCGTGTGTGTGTGTGTGTGTGTGTGTTTGTGTTATTCTCGGTTGGCCTTCTTTCTTTGTACCCAAGACCCAAAGTCACTGTGATGGTGAATATGGATTGCCAACTTGATTGGATTAAGAGAACTTGGGTCTGTTGATGAGGGTGTTTCCACAGATTCCTGACATGTAAGACAGCAAACCAAGGGGAATAGAGCAACCTGTATGTGGGCAGTGCAGCTCTATGGCTGGGGACATGGACAAAAGGAGGGAAGAGGATGCCAAGGGTGCTATTTAAATCTCTCTCAGTCAGGTTCATAAATTGAAGCTGCAATCACCTAAAAACACCAGACTGCTCCTCCTCCTCTCTTCTAAAGTAAACTTTTACCAGTGACTCCCACTCCCAGGCCTCCATCATCGGTCCCTCTTCCTTTGAGGCTCCTGATTCTTGAACTGAACAGCTACTGGTTTCTCCAACCCTTCAGCCTGCAGATGGCCACTGTGTGATTATCCAGTTTCTGATCCTGTGAGCCAATAAATCCCCTTTTATAGTCAACAGGAGATCTCTGGTCTTTAGAAAACCCTAATACAGACACTTTTTGCTTTACTTTATTCATTTATTTACTTTCTTATTTACTTATTTATTTATTTTGGCACTAGGGACTGAACCTAGGGATGCTTAACCACTGAGCCACATTACCAGCCTTTTTTAAATTTAATTTTTAAAAAATTTAAACAGGTTATTTTTAAGATGCCCATCACTTGTTAAGTTGCTAGGCTGGATTTGAACTTGTGATCCTCCTGCCTCAACCTTCTAAACCACTCGAATTACACACATGTGCCACTGCACCTCGCTTTTGCTTTACTTTTCACTCCATCACTGGGCATTTAAGCTATGATACATTCTGGGCACAGGAGTGAGACCATTAACACAGACTTAGGGAAAGCTCTGGGTGGTGATGGCAGGTACAGCTGCCAGTATGCAGAGTGAAGAAGAGTGAAGGTAATTTTCATTTGAAGTTGATGTCTGAATTCAGTGATGGGAAAGGTTGACAGGCAGAAGTGGGTCAGGTGAGGTTTGGGTGGAAAGTTGCTACCCACAGCATCCTACCATAGCCCTGGCTAACTCCAACACATCCAGAAGTGTCTAGAGGAACTTGTGGTGTGATCCAGGCATGTCCAGCATACCTGTCTCCAGCATATAGACTGATGCTCTCAGAACAAAGGTGTACCTCAATCTGAGTCATGTGAGAGGGCCGGCTAGCAGCTCCTTCCAGAGTCATTCCCATCCCTAGATACAAGAAGACAGCCATGTCTTTAGAAATTAAAGCTTTCCAAGACAAACACAACCTAAAGGTATTCATGGTTACTAGGCCAAAATTGCAGAAAATATTCAAAGGAATCCTACACACATAAGAAAATAAAAACAGGCAAGAGAGCTCAGAAAAGAATAAACCTCATTCGAAAAATAGGTAAGCAAATGAGAATTAGGATCAAATAAAACATTAGAAATAAATCAAACTGATAGGAAGTAATGGATACCTATAATAACACTGAATGTAATTGGTCTGGATTCTCCAATTAAAAGACATATACCAGCAGATTGGATTAAAAAACAAGATCTAACAATATCTTATGTGAAAGAGATATATCTTATGAGGAAAGCCATTCACATGTGAAAAGTGAAAGGATTAAAAAAAAAAAACATTCTGTACAGAGGAACCCTGAAAGCAAGCAGAAGTATCTACTCTCATACCCTACAAGGCAGACATCAAGTCAAAATTAGAAGAGATGAATAAGGTCATTTCACATTGGCAAAGGACAAAAACTTGATGAGAAGATATAACAATAGTGAATATTTATGCCCCAAACATCAGTATAACTAATTACATTAAACAATTGCTACTCAACATACAGGCTCAGATAGGCCCTAATATATTAAGGCTGGGTGATTCAATGTGCCTCTCTCACTAACATGTCATCCAGATATAAAATACACAAAATTACTACAGAGTTAAATCATACTATAAATAAGATGCATTTAACATACTTCTATGGAATATTTCATTCAAACACAATTAAATACACTTTCTTTTTATCTATTCATGAACTTTCTACAATAGAACTTATTTTAGGCCATAAGGCAGGTATTAGCTAATACAAAAAAAAATGAAGTAATTCTGTGCATTTTAAGATCAGAATGAATTAAAATCAGAAATCAACAAAAAAAATATAGGAACTGTATAAACAAATAGAGATGAAACAACACATTTTTAATGATGAATGAATCATCAAAGAAATTGGAGAAATAAAAAATTTTTAATTATGCAGGAATATAATGCAACATCTCAAAATCTCTGAGACACAATGAAGGCAATTCTAAGAGGAAGGTTTTTTTTTAATCTATGAATACCTACATTAAAAAAAGTCAGAAAGTCCTCAAATAAATAACCTAATGATGCATTTCAAAATTTTAGAAAAGTAAGAACAAACCATTCTTCAAACAGTAGAAGGAAAGAATTAATAAATATAAGAACTAAAATTAATGAACTGAGAATAGAATAATAATGTAAAAATGATCAATTAAAGAAGCATTTGGTCAGGCACAGTTGTGCACACCTTGTAATATCAGTGGCTCAAGAGGCTAAGGCAGGAGAATTGCACATTCAAAGCCAGCCTCAGGATCTTAGCAAGACTCTGTCTCAAGATAAACAATAAAGAGGCCTGGGGATGTGGCTCAGTGGTTGAGTGCTCCTGATTTAATCCCTAGTTAAAAAAAAAACAAAGAGGCAAAAAGGAACAATCTTTTTTTAAAGATAAACAAAATTGATAACATTATAACCAAAAATAAACAATAGAGAGTAGATTCAAACTAATAAAATTATAAATTAAAAGGAGGTACTAACTTCACTTAACATTATATTCTCCAACTCCATCTATTTACCTGTGAATGCCATTATTTTATTCTCTTTTAATGCTGAATGGTATTCATTGTGTATTTTTACCACATTTTCATTATCCATTCATCAACTGAAGGACATCTAGGTTGGTTCCACAGTTTAGCTATTATGAATTGTTGCCAAATGTTTTCTCTGATATAAGGATGCTGATTCATAATGGGGTTGTGAGGGGAGCATGAGAGGATTAAACAAACTCTAAATAGAGGAAAGGGGAGGGAGAGGAGGAAGAGAGGGAAAGGGGCATGGAGGTAGAAAAGATGGTGGAATGAGATGGACATCATTATCTTAAGTATGTGTATGAAGACACAAATGGTGTGACTATTTTGTGTACAACTAGAGATATGAAAAATTGTGCTCTACGTGTATAATATGAATTATAATTCATTGTGCTGTCATATAATACAAATTAGAATAAAAAGTAATAAAAATGGAAGTAGTATAAAAGACACCATTAAAATCCATAGGATTAATAGGGCAATGTTGAAGACTTATATTCCAAAAAGTTAGAAAAGCTATAAGAAATGAACACATTTCTAGATACATATGACCTACAATAATTTAATCAAGAGCCTATAGTAAGCCTTAATATCCCAATAAAAAGCAATGATATTAAAACAATAATAAAAAATTCATTCAAGAGAAAAAAAGTAAAGTACCAGATGTATTCACAGCCAAATTCTACAAGATCTTTAAAGAAGAACTATTGCCAATACTCCACAAATTATTATATGAAGTACAAAGGGAAGGAAAACTTTATAGCTCATTCTATTAAAGTTGTATGACCCTCATTCCAAAACCAGAATAGGAAACCTCAAGGAAGGGAAACTACATACCATTACATTTGGTGAACATAGATGCAAAAAATTCTTAATAAAATATTCACAAATTGATTTAAATAATACATATTAAAAAGACTATGCATAATGATCAAGTTGTTTTAACTTCAGAAATGCAAGGATGGTTCAAGTCAATAAGTGCAATAAACGACATAAATAGAATTAAAGACAAAACCCTTATCATCTTGTCAATAAATGTAGAAAATGCTTTGGACAAAATTCAACAGACATTTATGATAAAAATCCTGAGGAAACTAAGGATAGAAAACACTTGCCTTAATACCATAAAGGCTATATATAGCAAAACCCAAAACAACATCATACAGAATGGGAAAAATCTTAAAACATTGCCTCTGAAATCAGGAACAAGAAAAGGATGCACATATTCACCATAATACAATACTTCTTGAAAATTTAGCCAGAGCAATTAAACAAGAATGATTCAAACAGAAAAGGAAGAAGTCAAATTGTCCATGTTTGCCAATGATATGACCCAATACTTAGAAGATTCTAAAAACTGCACCGGAAGATCTCCAGAGCTGATAAATTCAGCCAGATACAAAACCAATATACAAAAATCAATAGCTTTTCTATACATCAACAATAAATCTGCTCAGAAAGAAATCAGGAAAACAATTCCATTGACAATCATACAAAAATAAACACCATAAAATACTTAGGAATAAAATTTGTATATTTTATATCTGGATGACATGTTAATATTTTCCTGAATAAATCTACCTTTTCAATCATTACAAAATAAAATGGAAAAAAATTGTGAAAAGTATAAAATGTTACTTGATAGTTGATACTTATTAATTAAATAGTATTTTTGTGTTTATTCTAGAAACTAATTTCTAAATAATGATAGACTACAATTCAATAATAAAAATCTTTCCATCTTATGCATTCTAAATTTGAACTTGAAAAATTCTATTTATCAATTCTATTTTAACATCTGATGTTGTGGTTTAGATATGAGGTGTTCCCCCAAAGCTCTTGGGTGAAATGCAAGAATGTCCTGCAGTGAAATCATTGGATTATGGGAACTTTAACCAAATCAGTGGATTATTTCACTTATATAGATTAAATGGGAAAAAAACTGTAGGGAGGTAGAGTATGGCTAGAAGATATAGATCACTGGGAGTGTCTTTGGGGTTAATGTTCTGTTTTTGGTGAACAGAACTCTCTCTGCTTTTTGGTTGCCATATCCTGAGATGCTTTCCTCTGCCATGTCCTCCACCATGATGTTCTGTGTCACCTCAGGACTAGAGCTATTGGAGTTGATCAACCATGGACTCAACCTCTGAAATGGTATGCCAAAATAAACTTTCCCTCCTCTAAGTTGTTTCCTCCTCTTATCAGGCATTTTGGTCACAGAAATGCAAAAGATGAGTAAAGAATATGATTAATAGTTACTTTTCTATATATCACCTCATTTGAGCAGTATAAAATTTGTGAGACAGGAATAACAAACGTCATGGCTACTTGTGTTCAAAATATCATATTGCTACTCATTTAAACTATACCATTTTGAAAATATAGGAATGAAACATAGAAAGGTTAAGTGACTTGGCCATCATCATTTAGTTTCTAAGTATTTAAACAAAATACCTTTGATTTCATTAACTCTTTAGTGTGGTAAAATAAGGTGTATCTTGTTGTTTATAGAATTTTTAATAATTGCCCAAAGCTAATTGTGTATTAAGTGTATTTTTTATTGCAAAGATTGAAAAAGTTAAGTGGATTTTAAAAAAACACAAATTACCCCAGTTCACAAGTCTAACAGAACAGCTGATTTCATTTAGGCATCTTGATTTAATTCAGTTTTGATTAGTGTACAACCATATTTTATGTAATTATTACAGGGATTGTACACTGCTCAACTTAATTTTTTTAGTTAATAATGTTATAAATACTTTTTCTTGTTGCTACATAGAGTTCTTTGTCAGTATTTAAAAGAAGCTAGATAGTAGTTTATTAAGTTGAATAGATTACTTAATTATTTTGTGAAAATATAAAGTTTATAAAAATAGTGACCCAGAAATTCCATTTCAGTTTTCTACATAAAGGAATTGAAAAATTTCTACCAAAAAAGATACTTGCACCTCCATGTTTATGGCAGCACTATTCACAGTAGCCAAAACATAAATTCAACTCAGATACCCTTCAGCAGATGAATGGGTGAAGAAAACATGGTGTATTTACACAACAGAATGCCAGTTGGATATAAAGACAATGAAATCCTGAATGCATCTAGAGAACATTGTATTGAGTTAAACAAACCAGACACTGAAAACAACAACAAAAAAGGACTGCATGTTCTCAGTCAATTAAGGATGGCAAGAGGTTACCCCTGTAGAAGTACAGAATAGAATAGTGGTCTCTAGAGTTGTGAAAGGGAAAGAGGAAGCGGAGACAGAAAGAATTAAGAGGAACTTGTAGAAACTGGGAAGGGTGCTCGGGAAGAGGGACAGGTGGAGGGGGGTCAAGAGTACAAGAAGGTGGATGGAAAGGATAAATATGCATCCATGTATAGAAATATCACAGAGAATCCCACCAATTTGTACAATTAATATGTTAATAATTATCATTTAAAAGTTATAATAAAATTGTTAGCAAATAAACAAAAGCCATAATATAGATAGTGCTACTACAATGACTACTTTGTAAGAATATCATTTCCTTGACATAATACACAGAAACCATTAGGTCAAAAAGTGGGAGTATTATTCATATTAATGTGGGTCAAGTTTCATATAGCTCTATCACCCTGCAAATTATGTGCTAAGCTTACAACAATACAGATTCAGCCTAACATTGGGTTCTAAAGAGTGAACTTGATTTTGTAATTATTTGCTAACTTAAATGTAAAATTCAATCATATATTTTATTTCCATTTTTTTGCCATCTTTTTAGAAACTACACCCCATTTCTTTATCAATTTGCCTACTTAAAAACATTTAAAAAAAATAGCTTTCTATTTAATATTTCTGAATCCTAGTGATGAATAAAGCTTAAGCTGTAGCTTGAGCTCCTAACAATACTTTAATTAGACACAAAATTAAATATTTCTAAAGGAGAAACTCTGCATATCTGATATATCACTGGTGGTGGGATATAATTGTTAAAAAGGGCCCAGGTGAACTCCAGAACTGTCCCTAGAGTGCTGAAACTCTCATTCTCTTGGCAGAGCAAAACACTTCAGGCAGGAATACATGGATATTCTTTGGGCTCCAGGAGGGGGACTTCAGCCTCATTTACTTTTGCCCTTAATAGGGAGTTCATCAGAATAAGCTTTGTAACAAGGGACAAAAATTTCTTTAGCCTCAACACTCTGACCTTAACTGTCAGCTGTTGGTATCTGTGACCTTGTGGGAAACTGGGATTCTGGACAGCCAGTCATACTTGGAAAGAGTAACTAATTTCAATTTACTTACGTCAGGTTGCCCAGATGGAGTTTCCAGGATTTGTAGAAGGGGATCATTCATTGGATTACATGTTTGTATGTCCACAGGATGCAAATGAGATAAAACCCTTGGAACCATTTTGAAATATAATATGATAGGTCAAGTTCCAAGTGATTCCTGTCAGTAGCATTTCTCTATTAACAAAGGGCATGGAATGATGGTTTCTGAGTATTTTGTAATTCTAACGAGGATGTAAAGAGGTATTTGGTTGGGGGAGATAAGGAAAGGGGAGAGAGAGAGGGAAAGAAAAAGAAAACTCACATTGGAGATAGCAAGGTCAGAAATCTGATAAATCACATAATAATTATAAAGAAAAGCAAACATTACCTACTGCCTATTTGAAGTATATTTATATACTAGATAATTGCATGGCCTTTTTTTTTTAATTGCATGACTTTTTAAAGATTGAAAACTTGAGTTTTAATTTGACAATAATCACTCCTGCCAATTTAAAAGCTTTCTATTTCAAACATTACTCTAATGCTCTGGTGTAATATGATGCATATTATCTTATTAATGTTCATACCTGCATTTCTTTTCTATGATCAGAATGAGATTAAAATCAACAGATTAAAACTTCAAAATGAAACTTTTTTTCTTCTGAGGTGTTTTAGTAGAAAGCCAGTTACTTCCATATTTACTTCTTTATATATTTATTTATTCTAATTAGGTATATATGAGAGCTGAATGCATTTTGATTCATTGTACACAATTGCAGCACAACTTTTTATTTCTTTGGTTGTACACAATGTACAATCTCACCATATGTGCAGTCATACATGGACCTACAATAATGATGTCCATTTCATTCCACCATGTTTCCTGCTTCCAGTCCCCCTCAGTTACTTCTTTTTAAAGATTAATTTTTTATTGAAGTTTAACTACCTGCACAAAAGTGAGCATAACAATATATCTCAGTTTCCAAAAAGTGAACACACATGTATAACAGGCATCAGATGAAGGAATCAAAGTGAACCAGTTCCTATCAAAAGTAACCACCATCCTCTAATTCCATGAATGAGTTCTGCCTGTTTGTAAAATTTACATATAAGTGCAACATTCACTCTTTTGTATTAGCTTTCAAAATATAATTAAATTTTATTAGAGAATCTCCATGTTTCCAAAGAATGTATTTGACTATTACTTTTCCAATAAAATTCTTTTGCAGTTACATAAGCCATGTGTGATCCTTATAGAAAATAGAAAAATATAGAGAAGTAGGAAAAAACAATGATCATTCATATTCTTATCACCCCAAAGCAAGTATTTCAGCGCATTGCTTTCTAGCATTTTATCCATGCATTCATTAACTGATAAATTTGTGAAAGAAATGTGAAAGCTGTCAGAATAAAAATAGAGTAGCTCATGTCAACACTAACAACAAAGCCACAATAGCCAGGAGGTTATGAAAGATGGCTTCTTCTGCATGACTGCCTGATAATAAGTATCACAAAAGACTCTGCCAGACCACAAGCTTGTATACAGGACACTGTGACCTTGAACATAAAGCACTTCTGAAATGACATATGCTCACCATCCACTCTGTTCAACCTCAGAATGACCTCACTCTGATTGTGAAGAATTGTTTTAAAATACAAGATGTAGTCCACCTCGTTTTTGTCTTTAAAAACTTCACCTTGCCTCAACCACTTTGAATATGCCCATAGTTTACTCTGGTGTGCATATTCTCATTGCAATGCTAGTCCCAAATAAACATCATTATTCTTTGGAGAATCTCTTACTGACTTGTCTATTTTAGATTGACAAATTTATGCATCAAATATTTGTGAAGCGTCTACAATATGTAGTCATTATGCTACACACTAGAAAAACATGGGCAAACATAGTTGTTTTTACATAGTTAAAATGAAACACCTCATAAACATTTAAATAATGCCTTTTTACTTAACCTTGTAGCATAGATGCTATGAAATTCTATGTGGCTATTTAAAACAAGAGCATGCAGGAGGAGAACCCACAGTTAGGTGGCAGCTCTCAGGTCTTCAATGTTTTTCTTGGTTCTTGCCATATCTCCAAAAGAACAAACGGTTTCCCCTGTATCCCTTGGTGAAGAAGGTGTTGGGAGAGGAAAAGGAAGAGATGCTAATTGGTTCCAGTAACAGATTCCTACATGTCCCATGATGGTAGACATAAGGGAATGAGCTGGGCTAGTGACTGATAAATGAGAGAATAAGGACTCTGGGTCTTTCAAGCTCAGTGCAATCTAGGGATAAGGAAATCTGAAAATTAGGACAGTGACTAGGGAGTGACTAGGGGTAGAAAATGGTCAATCCAGGAGGCAGAAAACTAATCTGAAGGTTAGATATAAAGAAGATTGGGTATTTCTTTAGGTATTATTATTTAATAATAATAATACTAAATAATATCATTTAGTATTTTGTCATTGTGACCAAAGTAGCTGACACAAACAACTTAAAGGAGGAAAGGTTTATTTTCCCTTACGGTTTCAGAGGTTTCAGTTCATGGATTACAGGATCCAAGACAGAAACATCATGTTGAAGGAAAGTTGCTCATCTCATTTCAGCTGGAGGAAGAATGAGCAAGGAAAGGGCCACGGACAAGATATAGTCATTCCCAAGGGCATGCCCCAAGATACCTACTTCCTCCAACCCTGCCCCACCTCTCTACAGTTTCTACCTTCTCCAGTAGTTCATTCAAATTATTAATCCATCAAATGGACAAATCCACTGATGAGGTCAGAACCTTCATGATCCAATCACTTTATTTATTTTTAATTTATTTTTAAATTATTTGAGTTATAGATGGAAACAATATATTTATTTTATTCATTCATTTCTTTTTATGTGGTGCTGAGGATTGAATTCAGTGCCTCACACATGCTAGGAAGTGCTCTGCCACTGAGCTATAACACTAGTCCTGATCCAATTACTTTCTAAAAGTCCTTCTTCTGTTGCACTGGGGACCAATTCTTCAGTGCATGAATATTAAGGGGAAATTCAATATTCAAACCGTAAGAGTATTTATAAGATCAGAAAAAGAAAGAAGAAACGGAGAGAAATGGTATGTGTTGTGATCTGAATGTGTTTCCCCAACTTTCTACATTGAAAATAAATCCATAATACAATAGGAGTAAAAGACAGGGGAGTTTGGAAGGTGATCAGGACATGAAGACAGTGCTCTCACTAATGGGATTAGTGTCCTTATAGAAAAGATTCAAGGGAACTTGTTTGCCCCTCTGCCAGTGAGGAAAAAGCAATAAGGCAACATCTATGAGTAATGAATGAACTAGCAAGAAAAGTCTGTTGGTTCTGTCTCTTTTTTCTTTTTTTTCCATTGGTTCTAGATCAAGTGTTTGGTTAACTTTGTACTAAGTTTGGCGAAGGAGTCTGCAGGTTCAAGAATACATTAGAGCATTCGCATGTGCCCAATCCAATCTACTTAAGTGAAAAAGAAAAGCTGATATTGTAGACAGGTTTTTATGGCCTTATCATCTTAGGACACGAAGAAGAGAGGGAAAAGAAACTAGCTGATAAACTCATCTAAAACTGTTAGACCTAAGGGAGAGAATAGCAAAGCCCACTGTTTTGGTGAGAAAGTCCTAGATTTACTTACACATACATTATCTTAGGAAGAATCGGCCCAGGTGGGAATAGAACTTTTGAAGCTAGTTAGCACTGCAAATAATACCTTTAAAAATTCATTTCAAGAGCCATCGCTAATTGTCATGTATTGCAGGCCTTGAAGTACTAGACCTAATGAACATTATTTCATGACTCTCTACAAAGAGCACATACATAGATAAGTCTATCTCCATTTTATAGATGAAGAGACCGAGTTTCAATATGGTTGAATATTTTCTCCAATAAAAATCAGCAAGACTTGGCAAAGGTAATATAAATGTCATGTGACCTTTTCATTAAATTTTCTGGGAAAAAAACGACTCCTCCCCTGCTAGAAGCTCTCAATCCAAAGGGACTTCAGCATTGGCAATGGCCTCTGCCTATGAAAGAGGAAGTAGAAGCAAGGGGCAGGGGTACCCCTCCTGCTCTCCATCCCCTGTGGGTGGCTCTTATTCTGAGCAGCCCAAAACACATATTCATTTGTTTTGCTGCTAAGGCAACCAAGGTGGTGATGCTGGAGACAGAGCTGTAGGAAGGCAGGGATTTAGGAGTTAGCACAAAATTAAAGGCTTCTCCTGCAGTCAGCGCAGGTGCCAGGTGCTTGCATGTGCATCACAAGTATCTTCAAAGAGATGGTTTTGTCAGGCTCCA
The DNA here is from genome assembly GCF_048772815.1 of Callospermophilus lateralis. NCBI lineage: Eukaryota > Metazoa > Chordata > Mammalia > Rodentia > Sciuridae > Callospermophilus > Callospermophilus lateralis. The sequence continues at coordinate 9,256,129 of NC_135320.1, forward strand.
GGCAACGTCCCCTGCCCTGTCAAAATCAAGACCTCATTTCTTTGTCTCAGCTCAGTTTACTTTTTAATCTAAGGAGAATTTACCATTTAACAAAAAGTATTCATGGGCTTGATAAATATTTTAAAACATTTAGAAAGGCAGGAGGACTTTAAAGCTCTTTTATTATCTTTATTTTTTTCCCCTCAGGATGATTTTGCTCTGGATTTTTGTGAACTCATGTCTGCCATATCTTCTTTTTCAGGCACCCTCCAGAGGAAAGGCCTCCTGGCTTTTTGAAAGAATATTTGTATGGCATTCTGGTGTATGCTGAAGACGTTTTGGGAATTTTTTTATAAGGCTTGGTGAAAAAAGTCATTATCTTTTCTTTATACTATATAATTACAAGAACAATAAATACAAAGAATGAAAGAAGGCAGTAAATAATACATATTTTAAAAATCCAGGTACATTCTTTCCATTTACTCTCTCGAGAAAAACGAGTTCTCTTCCATGAAGGTAAGGGTTAATGCTTGAAATGATTACATGCTATTTCTGATAAAGAGTTTTTAATGGTGCCTTCAAATTCTCACTTACCTCTGTCAACGAAGAAACTTTATTCCACAAATGACTTTAAAAAAATCCTTAAAGCCATTTTTTTTTGCTATTTTTCTATACTTTACAACATTTACAATTACATTTAAGACTCTAACAGCTCTTCCTTTCCTTTCATGTATTGATGTTGACATTTATGTGATAATGTGAAAAGATTCAAATCTAATTGAACTTTTCCATATCAAACATTTAGGAATTGTGGTGGAGTTCTAATTTGTAGACTATGCATAAATTGTTAGAGCTGTCACACTGCAGATATCATGGGTGCTAATAAAAGGGCACACTGGCTGCATATTCACAGAAATTTCAACATATAGGAAGGAAAGTATTAAAGGTAACAGTCTGGTGTTGGCACACCAGAGCCTTGCATTTGGGCCCCCACTGGCTATGTCCTGGGCTTTAGACAGAAGTGCTTCTTTATGATCCATAAGATAACAGCCTCTCCCCACTTCAGCAGCCACACAGTGTTTTTCAGGCTGGCTGCAAAGAAGAGTACTGCAGATAGTACACCCTGTGTGCATTAAGCCGTACTGAGCAGAGTAGCAATGAGAGAGACATTACTTACCTTGCCAGTGACTTGAGGGTGTGTATTACCCTGCTTCTCTCCAATATGCTCCAAGGAGCCTGTGAGAGACAGATGAGGGTTGCAACTGACCTATTGGCTTTGGCTACCCTAGACCCTATCTGGTTGCCTTGCAGCTAAAGGCAATCCTTATTCAGGTACCATTTAAAAAGATGGATTATGGATGAGTGGACACAAAAAGGACAAATAGCTGAGGATGGGTCCCCTCAGAATAGGAAACTCTGTCTACATCCTTCTGCGAATTAGGAGAAGGATCCATCTGGTCATGAGGAACCTAGACAGTTGTGAGTCAATAATTGGGATACTTGGCCCCTGAAAATACAAAGATGGCCAACCTATATGACAAGGGTGTTTAAAGGCATGGGAAGGAATAAAGAAATATTTGAGTTTTAAACAGTTTTATAAACAATTTGATATGCCAGTATAAGGTTGAATAATTGTCCTCAACAAATTCAATCCAATCAGAATTAGCACATATATATAGCATCAACAAATATGCTTAGCACTTGCTATGGGAAGATCTCCTCCTAGAGAGAGTTAGGGATCCAGAAACCAATGAATGAGGGTTGGTTGACTCTGTGTCCCACTCACACTTAACAATATTTTTGTGCCTTTCCTGATCACACAACCACATACCTAGAGAAGTGTAAGAAACCTAATGTGAGCAGGCAAAAGCCATCATTCTGGATTAGGGTAGCCTTAAATCCAAAGAGAAATGTCATTTTAACAAACAAGAAAGGGAGAGAAGACAGAGAGGAGAAAGCAATGTAAAGACAGATGTAAAGACTGGAATGATGTGTGTTTAAACCATGGAATGGCCAAGGATCACAACAGCCATTTGAAGCTGGGAGAGAGAAATGTAATGAATTCTCCCTCAGAGCCTCTAAAAGGAACTAACCCTGCCATTTTAGATTTGTAATCTTTTTTATTATTATTGGTTGATCAAAACATTACAAAACTCTTGACATATCATATTTCATACATTAGATTCAAGTGGGTTATGAACTCCCATTTTTACCCCAAATACAGATTGCAGAATCACATCGGTTACACATCCAAATTTTTACATAATGCCATATTAGTAACTGTTGTATTCTGCTACCTTTCCTATCCTCTACAATCCCCCCTTCCCTCCCCTCCCATCTTCTCTCTCTACCCCATGTATTGTAATTCATTTATACCTATAGAATAATAGATTTCTGTTGTTTGAAGTTTCAATTTTGAGGCAATTTGTTATGGCAACTGTAGGAAACTAATACAAATAGTTCACATAGGATGGCAAGAGTAGCATCTCAATGGCGCAGAAGAAGACATCAGGATGAAGATTTTTGTTTTGATTAGAATAGCTTGGGTCTGGTACTTGTTGTGGCCAGTGGTTATGGCAAGCACCCTTCTAGGTATGACCTTCTCCCATTACTTAGGACTAGTTAATGTTTGGCAAGAGAGGGTTTTATGCATTTCTAGTTAATATTAGCAAGCAACTAACCTATTAAAGATAGCACAGGCAGAAACAGAGGGAAACATTTAAGAACTGGGTCTCAGTTGGGAGAAAGACCTATGAGTACTTTCAGAGGCATTGTAGGTAGAAAAGGTAAACCCATTCTTGGAATATGAGTAATGACGGTAAAAATTTGCTCTTTTCAAGGTAGAAGGTTTAATATAATCAACTTATGCTTCGAATATGAGGTATTTCCCAGAAGTTCCTGTATTAATGCAGAAATAGTCAGACTTAAAATGATTAGATTGTGAGAATTTAAATGCAATCAGTGAGTCCTAGTTTGAATGGACTTATAGTGTGGTAGTTACAGTAGGCAGATGGGCCATGGCTAGAAGAGGTGGGTAACTGGGGCATGCCCTGGAAGGGTTCATCTTCCCTAAAGCCCCTTCCCACCCCACCCCCCAATCCTGGTGACTATGAGTGGAGCAGTGTCTCTCTGCCATGGCTATCTGCCATGATATTTATCCCAGAGTAATGGAGTTGGCTGATCATGGACTGAGACTTCTGAAGCTGTGAGCCAAAATAAACTTTTCCTCCTCTAAGATGTTCCTGTTGGGTATTTTTGTCACTGTGAGAACAAGCTGAGTGATATACTAATCCACTTGAGAGTTGGTGTAATTCTGAGGCATCAACATTGGCCTCTGTACCTGGGAGATTGGACATTTTTTAATAACTGAATCAGTCTTAGATCATGCTGGGAGCTATGCATTTCCCCTGTGTATGCCACTTTGGTTAATTCATTCTTGATTCCATTTCATAAGTCCTTGGATATCTGAGGAGAGAGAAGCTTACAGACACAATCTGATGACAACATCATCTACATTTAGTTATCTGAATTTTTTTTGCAGTTGATGATTTCTGTGGAGCATTAAATCACAACACATTCTCTCACTCTGTGCAAACTCTCCTAGATCTAATAGTTTCCACTTTCCCAGATATTCTTATACTTGATTTTCCAATATTGCACCCTCAAGATCTGCAGACCAAAAAGGTAAGTCATTTACCAACTCACATGAGTACATGTATATGCTTAATTTGGGTCACTTCACTTTCTACACAAAGTGAATGTCAGACCACTCCACCCAAATCTCTCCTGTGGATAGGCCTTATTTTGCCATTTTCTTTCAGATCCACTCTCAAGTTGGGCTGCCATGAGGAAATAGTCTGGTTTTATCTTTTTTTTTTTTTTTCCCGTACCGGGGATTCAACTCAGAGGCACTCGACTACTGATCCTCATTTCCAGCCCTATTTTGTCATTTATTTAGGGAGAGGGTCTCACTGAGTTTCTTAGTACCTCACTTTTGCTAAGGCTGGCTTTGAACTTGTGATCCTCCTGTTTCAGTGTCCCAAGCCACTGAGATTACAGGTGTGAGCCACCATGTACAGCTGGTTTTATCTTGTATCTATATCCCAAGATAATTTATCCATGAACCAAGCTAGGACTTCTTTTTCCTCCATCAATTAGTCACAGGGATTATCTCCTAAGACCATGTCTCCTCTGGCTTTCCTCTGGCCTAATTTATGACGTGCCCATTCCACTTTATGATAGGCTGTTTGATGGGTCAACCCAAATTTCTGAATTGGTGCATCTAATAACATGAGTATATGGTGGCCAGTTCTATCCTCAGCATCACTTAATTTTTTGTCTTTGAAAACAGCAGTAATCATATTTCCACCCCCCACCCCAGAATACAATATTAGTTTTTAAACAATCTCCTATCTTGATGAGAGGAAGATGTTCCAGGTGCATCCATTTGACTTTTCTTACTACATTAATTCTTATTTTATAGGTCAAGGAGAAAAGACTAGGTTTCTGAACTGGCATATGTATCCCTTTTAATTATACATTTGGAACTAAGAAGTAGTAACCCATTTAGGCCCAAGGATCTACTGAACACACTGTGAGAGACTTGGGACAATACTCCATTTTTTATCTGAGCCCCCTATTTACTAACAAGGGACTAAAAGGACTCTAGTCAGGACACAGTGGCACTCAACTTGTAATCCCAGTGGCTCGGGAGGCTGAGACAAGAGTATCACAAGTTGAAAGCCAGCCTCAGCAAAAGCGAGGCACTAAGCAACTCAGTGAGGCCCTGTCTCTAAATAAAATACAAAATAGGGCTGGGGATGTGGTGGTGCCCCTGAGTTCAATCCCTGATACCCTCTACAAAAGGAAAAAAAAAAAAGAAAGAGTTAAAAGGACTCTAGTCCTTTCAACATCAATTTTCAACTTCTGTATACAATCGCTTTTAGAATATATGGCTATTTTTTTTTCTTCTTTGGGACATGTTTATTTAAGGAAAGGGTCATAGAGTCCCACTTGAGAGGGACTGAAGAGAACACTATTGTGTTCACTTCCTGTGATGTTACTGGGTTCTTCTTTAGCAGGACCTGGCTTCTCTTTCAGTTGATGAACTCAAAGTCTGAGAATTGATTTAGGTGAGAAAATTGTCAAATATCATGACTTTCCATGTTGGTAGATGACCTCAGCTGTTTTCCATCTCTTCTCATTATTACTTGTTGAGCAATTGCCCTAATGGCTAGCCATCCTCTTCTAAGGAATTCTGTATTCTATTACCATCTTCATAGGTGATCCCTGACCTGGCTGCCATTCCAAACCTGCTGCCTATTATAGTCATTTGCCTTAACCATCGTTAAGTGCTGCTCGCTGGTCTTTAATATTCTAGGCTTTTACCCTCTCATTAGCACTACTTCCAGATATTTTCTAATTATCTGTGAGATTTCCTCTTTTACTCATAGAAGCCCAGTTCTGTAACAACTCTCCTGCAATCTATTGATTTTTTAAAAGTATGTTTTTGAAGTTATTTTCTTAGTAGTTGCTAGGGATTATAATATTTCTATAAACATCTCTTCTGCAATCTATTGATTTTTTAAAAGTGTGTTTTTAAGTTATTTTCTTAATACTTGCTAGCGATTATATTATAGATCTTTATATGTCACAATATACTTCAAGTAAATATTGACTTAACTCCAGTAAAACATGACTTTGTATAATGTATTTCACTTTCTTGACATTTCCTATTTATACTCTTATTTTCATATACATTTTCACTCTATATATGTCATGAACTTCCAAATACAGTCTATCTTATTTTTAATTATGAGAATTAGAAAAATATATACCTATGTAGTCTTTTATTTACCTAAATATTTATATTTGTCAGGACTCTTTATTTTTTTCCTTGGATTTAAATTTCCATTCAGTATTATTTTCTTTCAGCCTAAAGAACTATATTTAGTATTTCTTGTGAGGCAGATCTGCCAGCAATGATTCCTCTCAATCTTCATATATTTGGAACTGTATTTTATTTTGCCTTCATTTTCAAAGAATAGAATTTGCTTTATATAAAATCCTTGGTTGAAAGCACTTTGGGTATGTCCTCTACTGCTTTTCAACTTCTATTGTTTTGATCCAAGGTAACCTTAAATATTATCAATGATTCTTTATATATAATGATTCTTTTTTTCTTGCTCTGATTTCAAGATTTTCTTTCTGCACTTCATCTAGGTGTTGATCTCCTTGCTCTTTTGTGGATTTCGATAAACTTTTTGGATCTGTGGATTAATTGTCTTCATCAAATTGGAAGTTTCAATCATTATTTCTTTAAATAAATATTTATTAAAATATTAAATATAAAAATTTAAATAACTATTTTTAAGAAGTATGAAATTAGTGAACAGAATTCCTATGAACTAGATAACCAATATTCCCTATTATTAACTTTTTGCATTATTTTTTGTTACAATTAACCATCTTGTAGGTAGGCATTATTTCTAACAGTCTCCATGTTTTTCTGATTTCTTTAGTATTACCTATTGTTCCCATTTCTGTTCCATGGTTCCATCTAGGACACCATATTAATCATTCTGTCTGCTAGGTTCCTCTTGGCTGTGACAATTTCCCAGATTCTTGATTTTCATGACCTAGACGTTTTTGAGGATTACTGGTCAGGTGTTTTGTAGAACGTTCTTTTTTGGGGTTTGTCTCATATTTTTTTTTTTATGATTGGACTGGGGTTATATGTTTTTAAGAGAAAGAACACAGAGATAAAGTGCTATTTCCACCATATTTCATCAATGGTATATTTGATCAACATAACTCATAATTGATGTTGACCTTAGTCATCAAAGAAAGATAATGCTCATCAAGCTCCTATTGCAAAGTTATTATGTTCCCCATTTCTATATTATTTCCTCCTTTGAAAGGAAATCACTATATATTGTCCATATTTAGGAGTGGGAGTTATTCTCTACACCCTTGTGAGGGGAATATCTATATAATATTGCTTGGAATTCTTCAGTATGGAAAATGTGTTTATATTCTCTAAGTTATTTCCATGTTCTATTACTTGTTTACATCAGTATGAATTTATAGATATTTATTTTATACTTTGGGTTATTATCCAATACTCCTTTATTTTTTGTTCAAATTATTTTAGTTTATTCCCATGTTCCTTTTATATAATTCTTCATTTCACATTTGTTGCTGTTTTTCTTGTTATAAACATTTTCATATTTTCTGGTACTGTGTGCTCCAGGTTCATCGTATGTGTTTCCTGGCTTAACCTTAGAATCAGCCATTTTTTATCTTTTTCTTAGCCATTAAAAACAAACAAATAAACAACAACAACAACAAAAAAAAACCCAAACCCTGGTTTCTGCTTTTGGAGAATGGTTTTAAAAATGTTCTCTTTATTAATGGGATGTTGTTGCTTCTAGATTCTCTCAACGAACAGAGCAAGTATGTGTGTGTATATATATATATATATATATATTTGATTTTTTTAAAGTATGTTTTTGAAGTTATTTTCTTAGTAGTTGCTATATATGTCTATATATATATCTATATATATATCTATATATCTATATATAGATATATAGATATATATATATAGATACTAGCCCAAGTCTATATAGGTATCCAGAAATATTTGCATATATAACCATATGTATCTGTATGAAGGTAAACATGAATACAAGCTGGTGCCACCAACTCAAATTTATGACCACTTGGCTCATTCTAGCTTTTTCATGTTGGAAACTCCTGGGTCATGGAGGAAGGCCTTAGTTATGGAGAAGGCTATGGGTGTATTTCACAGTGGCTACCTTAGGGCATCATTGTGGCTTCATTATGAAAACATGGACATGTTCCCGTAGCAACAAATTATAAAGTGTAGAGATGTACCTAAAGTTGCAACCTCCAAGAGTTTGTAACTCTCAAGTTAGTTTCATGGTGCCAAGCAATTATTCAAAATTACCATTTAAATATTTCTACCTGTTTATTGCTCCAAGGAAGCAGATATGGGGTATGAATCTTTGCATTAAGGTCTCTCTCTGGAGTCAGGGTAGCAATTTGCATTAAGATCTAAATTTTCTGATGGGTCTAAGAAAAGCCACTGATTTTCAGCATGTTAAACTTTTCTCTTAGGGTGTATTTGATCAACATATAATAGGATAATAATTTCTGTTTCAGGCAGTTTGTTGTTTCTGTGACCAAAAGACCTGACAAGAAAAAGAACAAGACAAGTTTATTTTGACTGGTGGTTTTAGAGGTCTCCGTTCACACATGGCCAACTCCATATCTCTGGGCCCAAGATGAGGAAGAATATCATGGAAGAATGGTATGGAGGAGAAAAACAGCTCAGGACATGGCAACAAAGAAACAAAAAGCTCTGAAATATTTCACTAGAAATGAAATATAAACCCCAAAGGCACATCCCAGTGGCCTACTTCCTCCAGCCACATCCTAAATGCCTACAGTTACCATCCACTTAACCCATATCAGTGCATCAACTTCCATGATCTATTCATGTAAGAGTTCATACTGATATTTCATATTCAAGTTTAGGATTCTAGGTTTTCTAGAAAAACTATAATATATATATATATATATATATATATATATATATATATATATATATATATATATATATATACACACACACACACACACACACACACACACACACAGAGATATCTATATATTTCTATCTCCATACATATCTCATTTATTCTATGCCCAAAGTCCTAGTTCTTAATAATAGCAATGTAATTTACTCACTTTATCTAACAATGAGCATTCATTCATCTCAGAACAACATTACCCCAACTATGGTTACTTTAAAAAGATCAATTTTTTGTCTGTATATGATGGTCTATAATATAATTTAATGCTGATTTATAGTTGCAACACATTTTTATATTTTCTACACATGTGAGGGTATATCTGCTTGTCCTGGAAAAAAAGTCTGTATATTCTACTTTGACAGATCCTTGAACATGCTGTTTTATGCTCACAATTGATGATACAGCACACTTCAGTGAGATTCAGAGAGCTATTCCACTGTCCAGAGCTGCTGCACATTTTTATTACACTGTAATTCTGCTTACAACCCGATGCAGTTTACACTCCAACTTTAAGTCAGATGTACTAATATACTTTAAAATATGGAATGTTAAAATTTTTCAAAAGTAGTTGTAAAATTGGGTATTTTCTGCCATTTAATAGATTCTTCCCAGTTATAAAAGAGCTACACAGCCTCAGTCCACAGATTGTGAAGAGTGTTCTGATGTAGCAAATCTCTTCAATTCCAGGAAGGCCATTATGAAAATATTACTCCTTCAGTTTATAGACTGATAGTGGTAAACTGAGGCACCTGGTTAGACAATTTTACTCTAGAATGAAATATGTCTTGCATATTCTGTAAACCAAAAAGAATAAAAAGAAACCAAATACTAAAAAACCCCAAACAATCCAATTTCCCCTTCTCACCCTTAAATTGTTCTTTAAAAATAGTTTTCTTTAAGTATTATTATGAAAATGTCAATCATATGAAACATTTTAGTACATTTTCTGTTGCTATTAACAGAGTATCTAAAACTGGGAAATTTATAAAAATAAAAGTGTTTAATTTGGATCACAATTCTGGAAGCCAAAGAACATGGTTCTGGCATCTAGCTTTGGTGAGGGGCTCAAGGAGAAAAGTGGTGGGCTGAACTCCACTCCAGCAAAAACTAATTCACTACCATGAAACAAAGAATCCTTTCATGGGATGGATACCTCACAGCCCAAATGCCTTTAAAAGGTCCACCACCTCCCAGCACTGTTGCATTACAGAAGTAGCATGCAGAGGTAAATAGTAAAATAAACTCCAATGTATTTACTACTCAGCTTGGGAAATTATACACCCATGACCAATATTGTTTCATCAATACCTCTCTCTACTTACCCTCATGGAGGAGTTTTTGAAGCAAAGTTCAGAAACCAGATTATTTCATCTGTAAGCATTTTTAGAATGCATTTCAAAAAGATAATAGGTTTTAAATAGCCACAATAGCATTGTACAATTAAAAAGAAGATCTTAATATTGTCAATTAATTTGCCATTGTTCAAATTTCAAATTTCCTTATAAATATAATTTTGTATCACTATGCATGAATCATATCTAAAATATTTTAATACTTTGCACTGTATATAGAAACTGATAATTTAAATCCTAAAGAATTTTCCATAGTAAGATTTAGACGGCTAAATCTTAATGTATTGCTAGACATGTTCTCATAGTCTCTATTTTTTTTTCTAATTGTAAACTGGTATTGGGCCTAGTGATTTAATAATATTTAGGTAGGTTTTTGGTGTCAATGCTACTTGATAAATGTTATTGTATTTTTCTATTATTAGATATTTACTTTATGGTTGTCTCTCTTTTAACACCTATTCATGGTTAATGACTAGATCCTTTTTTACTTCTTAAAGGTTGCAAAATGAGAATTTTCTAACTTTATTACCCTTTTTTATATTTTCATTAATAGATTCTTGTAGAAATGTATGTATGAATGAATTTCTGAAATACATCTATAAATAAGAATTTTAGAAATCAAATAATATAGTTTATATAAGAAAGTCAGAATAAATATAAAATGCTTCCTCTCAAAAATGAACCATAAATGTGAAGGCATGTTTTGCAGTGACATAGGAAAGTGCAGCCAATGCAATGTTCCTGTATGCTTCATATTCTCAGATTCACAAAAATGGCTCTGTGGTGTGTCTTAAAATCAGGTACTGTGATGCTTCCAGCTTTGTGCTTTTTGCTAAAGATTGCTTTGGCAGCTCGGGGTCTTCTTCCATATGAATTATGATTCCTAACTCAAAAGTTCTAATCACAGATATTCCCAATATTTTAAAAATAGTGTTAAGATTTTTTTCAAAGAAGAATGCATGTGTATTTCAGAAAACATAGATGAAATATAAAGAAGAGAGGAATTCATCTCTAATTTCATTACCCTGAGAAAACAATGATTCAGGTGATTTCCAAGATGATCATCCTATTGCTCAGAATTCCAAAATCTATTATAAAGAATCAAGTCAGTAAACATTAATATGTGAGCTGTAGAATGACAAGCGAAGCTAAAAATACTAGGATAAACAACTCACTACCATGAAAAAAAGAATTCTTTCATGGGGATGGATACCTCATAGCCCAAATGCCTTTAGAAGGCCCACCACGTTTATTCTTAAACTTGTGTTACCTCGCTCTATAAAGCAGTAGTTTGCCATACGTTATTCATTTTGAGGTCAAGAACTGAGTTAGAAAAACCTTATATCTTGTTTGTACAAATATATCATTGAATTTCATAATCTTTAAGATTATTTCCACAACTAGAATTCCATTATTCAGTCAGATGCTGATTTATCTTTTTAAAATTTATTTTGCTGTTTGTTTATAAGTTAGGTGTTTAAGAAAATACAGGGTTTGTGTTCCCCATTGTAGCCTTGGCCATCCATCTATTTATGAGAATAGGGGTTCAGGTAGGACCAAGCTGAGATTACTTTCAATAAATCTAAGATGGTCTATAAAAATAGTACATTTGTGACTTTAATTTCCTAAGGGTAATCTGTTCCAATTTTGTGTGCTTGTTTAAGATTGTGGAGAGCAAGATACTCTGTGTTACTCCATGATATATAGAACAGTAGTTCTCAGATTATTCTTAAACCTGTGCTATTCCCCTATAGAAAGCAGTAGTTTGTCATAAGCTACTTCATTTTGAGATGAAGAACTGAATTAGAACGACCTTATGCCTTGTTTGTACAAATAAAAAATCACAATCTGGCCTAGCACAACCATAAGGCACAAACTGAAAATTAATTGTGCTAATAAAAACCATCAACTGTGAGTTTACCATATTAATCAGAAGCACATGGATGCATGGGCATATCAAACTCTTAGAGGAAAAACCAGACCCACAAGTTTATCAATCATACCAAAGCACCAAATGAAGCAACCTCATAACTTGAAGCCTATAAAAGGAGAAAACTGAAGTTAAAAATACTTCAGTGAGTTTCAAATTTCTTTTCTTATTGTGGTGAAAGACACATGACAAAATTTGCCTTTGTAACCATTTTGTTTGTTTATTTATTTGTTTGTTTGGTTGGTTTTTGTTTATTTATTTATTTATTTTTAGTTCCAGGGATTGAATCCAGGGGTGCTTAACCATTGAACCACATTCCCATTCCTTTTTATTTTGAGACAGGATCTTGCTAAGTTGCTTAGGGCCTCACTAAATTGCTGAGGCTGGCCTCCAACTTGCAATCCTCCTGCCTCAGTCTCCCAAGCCATTGGGATTACAGGTATGCTCCACTACTCCCACTGAAATCATTTTAAAATGTACAATCAAGTAGCATTAAATAATTCACAATGTTGTACAACCACCACCACTATTTAAAAATCACATGTTTTCATCACCCCTAAATGAAGATCCTATGATAGGTCTATGCATCTATGATCATACAAAAATATTGAATTGTACACTTTAAAGGAAAAAAATTCATAATATCAATTTTGTCTTAATAAAGCTGTGTTTTAAAATAGAAAATAGCAAGTGATATTGGCAAGACTGTATTGTTATATTGTGTGCATGTACAAGTGTGTAATAACACATCTCATCATTATGTACAACTATAATGTACCAATAAAAACAATGTGGAAAGAAATAGGTGGTATCAGGGAACACAATAGAAAAAGAGTATTAGTCTTTACAGAGCTTGCCTTCTGGGTGTATCATTCCCGGTACAGTTCTCTAATACTTTTGTCATGAGTGATCTGTGCCATTAACATAGACCAAAAACATTTGTGTCTTTCCACAATGTCAGAATTTATTGAATAACAATAAATTCACAGATTGCACTACTTTCGGCAGTGCCAGTTCAAAGAATATTTTTGGGTCTTCTGGTCATCATAACCTGGGCAAACACAAGTTCTTTTATTCCAATCTTAATTTCTAATTTCTAATATCTGTAACATTAAAGTCACACATTACACCTTATGCACCATATTATGCACTATATATATTTATATATAATACATATATGAAATATATATATATTATATGTATATATATATATATATTTCAAAAAAATCTAAGAAAGGGTTTAGGTGGCCACAGGGATTCAGGAGGCTGAACTGTGAGCAAAGGCAGAGAACATAGATGAATACAGTTACTGTGGGTGTCAGATAAGGTTTCAAACCAGGGGAAGAATTTGTTCAGGGTGCAGAGTTGTCAAAGGGCAATAACTCGTTCTAAAACAAGTTCCAGACAGACAGCAATTTCAAAGTGTCAGCTTGAGATGTCAATTTGGAGTGGGCTGTGTGTGGTTGTCAAGGGCAGGAAAAACTGCATTCTGCTGAAGCCTGAGGACAGAGTTTTGGAGCTTCATTGATGTCACAATTTTCCAGGGCAAGACTCATGATGAGTGACCAGGTGTCAAGATAAGGAGGTCATGGGTTCCAGCTCAGCTTCAAGTGATGAGGTTGCTTCATTTGGTGCTTTGGTATAATCAATAAGTTCATGGGTCTGGTTTTTTCTCTAAGAGTTTGATACGCTCATGAATGGTGTGCTTCTGATTAGTATGGTAAATTCACAGTTGGTGGTTTTTATTAGCACAAATAATTATCAGTTTGTGCCTTATGGTTGTGCTAGTCAGATTGTGATTTTTTATTTGTACAAACAAGTTATAAGGTTGTTCTAACTCAGTACTTCACCTCAAAATAAAATAGCATATGGCAAACTACTACTTTCTATAGAGGAAGAGCACAGGTTTAAGAATAATCTGAGAACTACTGTTCTATATATCATGGAGTAATTCAGAGTAGGGTATAGCCTGCTCGCCATAAGCTTAAACAAGCACACAAAATTGGTACAGATTACCCTTAGGAAATTAAAGTCATGAATGTACTATTTTTATAGACTACCTTAGATTTCCTGAATGTAGTCTCAGCTTGGTCCTACCTGAACCCCTGTTCTCCTAAATAGATGGATAGCCAAGGCTACAATGGGGACCGCCAATCCTGTATTTTCTTAAACACCTAACTTATAAACAAATTGCAAAATAAATTTTAAAAAGATAAATCAGCATCTGACTGAATAATGGAATTCTAGTTGTGGAAGTAATCCTAGAGATTATGAAATTCAACCTGCTTATTTTATAATTATGCAATGGACACCCATCATAGGTGAAAGATTTAGCCATAACCAGTCAGGCACTATCTGAATCTATAAAGCAGTTTTTCCTGAGGGTTGAACTGTTCTTTTCTGTTTTGTTTTATTGGGTGTGGGGGTGTTTTTTCAAAAAACACATCCATAATCCATTTGATAGCCTGCTGATGATTTAAAATCCTAATTTACAAAATAGAGTTTACTTTGCTATTCAAGGAAATATGGAGACTGGGTTAATACAGGACATCACTTAAAGACTTTTCAGTTAAGATATTTGATGCTAATTTACATTGTTTAACAGCAAGACTGTGGTAGAATGAGAGCATAGGTGTGGAAGATTACTGAAATTTGACCTGGTTCATCCTGCTGTGGGGATGGCAGGCCCCAACCTGCCCCTGAAGAAGAAACTCAGTATGGGAATTTTAGATTCGGTCCAATATTCTTAGTAAAACCTGAATCAAAAGAGAAAGTGCTGTTCCCCTGAATGCTAAGCAGAGTTGAAACAGACCTACAGGAGCCCTTCCTTGTGCAGACTTCTTGGTTTTGATGCTTTGTGATAAAAATCCTTTTCAAATGAGTATCATTCTCTCATGCCTCAGTTAGTCTGATTTAGAGAACAAGACTGAAACTTCCCTTGTTCATTAAAATCCTTGCTGCGTCCTTTTTTGGAATGTAAGTTCTCATTTACCTTGTGGAATGTGAACTGTGGACAGACTCAAAGAAGAGTGAGATTGGGCTGGATCTGTCAATGCTTAAACAGGGGATGTTTCAAATTCCAATGGGACTACTAGGATAGCTTTCAAAGATGTTAGCTGTAATTGTAGGTCACAGAAAATGGCTCCCTATTGTTTTTGTGGTAGGATGGTTAGAAGGCTGTATTGAGGTTAGCTTGTCCCATCAGAGTGTACAGGTAAGGAAGGCAAGAACATTTCCTTAGATGAGATGTGAGGCCTAGCAGTGACCTACTATGAGGTCTTAGCACTTGAGGGGTGAGATCTCTATAGAAGGAGATAAGTACATTAAGACTGTCAGCCCAGAACCTAAAAACAGATTTGCAACAGGTCAATTTCAAGAGAAAGGAGTCTGCCAACATTTTGATCTAGGGTTGGGATGTCAGTCCTTTGAATGAAAAACAGCAGGATAAAAGTAAAAAGTTGTCCAACATACTGTTAATTTAAAATGATGCGAATTGAGGAATGGAAAAAAATAGGGTGATAGTGAAGTGAAGGGTTAAGGGTTATGGAAAATAATATTCCTACAAGACAGTCCCCAGGGAAAACAGAAGAGAGGAGGGAGGGAAATTAGCCAAACATTAAACCTCTCCCAGTAAATCCTTTCCCATAACAATGGACCCCAAGAAAAGAAAGCAAACTTCAGCCCTTCCTGGGTTCATCCCCAGCATCTCCACCAAAAGCAAACTTTCATCCCTTCCCATCCACAATGGGTTCTCCAGGGAGGAAACCGATACTGAAATGTTGGGCCCTGTACTTTTACCCTTTCCCATTGCTGATGAGTCCTGAAGGAGAAAAGCAAATAGTGAAGTTCTGGGGAACAATGAATCCTGGAGAAAGAAGATAAGCAGTGAACACCAAGTTCTAAGCTTTTTCCAGTGACAATGAGTTTCGGACTTTCTACAACTTCTTTTCTGACTGTGGAAACCAACACATCCTGCCTCAATCTCCAGTGATTAATTCACCCTCCTTTTAGACTATAAAACTCCTCTGTGACTGAGGGCCATTTTTGTACCCAGAAAATGAACCCTTCTAGTGTCTGATTGATTGACTCCACTGCAGAATAAAGGAAAGCTTGGTGATCTGTTGGAGGTCTGCCTCTGCCATGGTTATTTGTGCTAAAGTCATGTTGGTTATTTTTCCTTATAAGGAGTCCACAATTATTGCTGAGAACAGTTTCACTCTTTTTTAAAAAAAACCCATCTTCCATTTATTTATTTATTTATTTATTTATTTTGAAACAGGGTCTCTCTAAGTTGCCAAGGATGACTTCAAACTTGCAATCCTCCTGATCTCACCTTCCAAGTCACAGGCCCACTCTTTCATTGGGAGTTGACTGTGTGACATCTGGATGGTTGGAATGATTTAAAGGGAGCAATTTATAGTCACCATATATTTCTTTTCTTGTTTTGAAACCATCTAAGCATCATAATAGCTTTGAGAGACAGAGTAGGCATATATTATTATTTTCATATTAGGAAAGGCTCTTCAGAAATGAGGTGATCCCCAAATTACCAATTTATTCATTCTGGAAGGTGAATTGGTTGACCCAGCAAAGAAATACAATCTAAAAATGAGTCAATTGGCCTCCTACCTACCCTATGCTGTCCCCTCTAGCACACCCACAATGGGGGTGTTTCCTCCAAGGACTCATGTAATGGTGGGAAATATCCTATAATAAAAAACCTTGCTTTTGTCTACCATCTTTGCAGGAGATTACATCCGTCTGAGAATTTGCTTGAAGGTATCCACACTCTGATAGTGAGAACATAAACATGTTTGAGGAAAGGATTTGAATTGCCTACAATAATTTGTAGTTAATGAATTGTCTTAAGGGTTTTATGTGTCTGTCTCCTTTGCATGTACCATCCCCATTAAAAGGCTTTTCCCATTTGAACTGTTTTTATGAATAGAGGACTCTTTCATTTTCCACAGCCGATTTCCTTTTATTGTCCTTATTGCATTTTAACAGGGAGACAAATGACACCACAAACAGAGGTGTGGGAGTCTACCCTGCCTTGCCTTTATGTGTTTCCATTAACCTTTGTTCATCCCTTAGCTCAGGCTGTGGGAGGCAGACAGACCTTTAGTTAGGTCATAAGAGAAAAGTCAGAGCTGAAGCTCCCTGGGATCGCTTGCTCTTTAACAGGGCAGAGCAGTCCTTGAAACAATTATTTATTTTGGTTTTTGGCATAGATGATTGACTCAGGAGTGCTTTACCCCTGAGCTGAAACCCTGTCCTTTTAGTTTTTGAGACACGATCTTACAAAGTTGTTGAGGGGCTCACTTTAAATTGGCCAGACTGACCTTGAACTTGTGATCCTCTTGCCTCCCAGTTGCTGAGATTACAGGCATGTGATAGTGGACCTGGCTACAATATTTGTTTTCTAAAGGTGTTTATGAAGTTGCGATGACAATGATAGCAATAGCAATTTTATAATAAACATTATAGCACTAAGCGTAGAGGCATATGCATAAAATGAAATATTTATTTAATATTTATCATATCTCTATAAGCTAAGCATTTTATATTTTTTCCATTATACAAATACTATATGAATATGTTTTTAAGACAAAAATATTAAGATATGGGAGCTTATAGAAGCAATGGTGAAAATTATCTTTATTTCTTTTATTTCCCATCACAGGTAGATATCAACAATTTCATACACACAAACACATTTATATTTTTATGTTCTATTTTGTCATAAATGTGTTCAAAGTCTACTTTGTTCATTATTTAATGCCATGCTTTTTTGCTTAAAAATATGTTACAAAAGACCATTGTCTGTATGGAATTTTTCTTTTTTTTTTCATAGTGGCATTTTTCTCTTGATAGAGATTTAAATATTTTTGTTACTGTTCATACAGTCAAAGCTGCTATGAGCATCCTTGAACATATATCTTCCCAACAGACATATTTCTAGAAGTGGAGTTTATGTGTTGAAGGATTTGTGCATTTTATAGGTTAGTAGACAGTGACAGATTTCCCTCCTGCAGCTGTACCATTTCAGGCCCCCACACACTGTATGAGTGTGGCTCTCATGTTCTTTGAATTCTCAGAATACACTGACAAAAGAAAACTCTAATCCTTATTTTCAACAACTAAGGATAACAAGCTTCAGACATGTGAAATAAAATTGCCTGAAGTTGTACTGGAAAAGGATGGAAGATGAGTTTTCTCCATCATCAAGGCTCAGCCTCTTTCCCCAACCAGGAGGTCCTAAGCTCAAAGTCCATATCTTGTTTTGCCATACAGTTCATTTAATGTCTTAGGGAAGCCATGTCACCTTTCTGGTTACTTTTTCCTTTTCTATATAACGAGCTAATTCCTTTAGTTTTGAATTTTAAACGTATTTTTGGGTGCATTTTATAAATTGTTGTGCCAATATTATTTTGGCTGGATTTTGATCTTGTTTCTTCTACTTGAATGTCACATGTCAAAGAGGAAAATGATTAGGATAAGTGTTAGCTTTAAGAATATTAATAAAGTATTCACAAAGTTAATATCCATTGTCATGTGCTAAATATACCATTCACATTTCTGAATGTTTTACATGCATTATTTTATACTGTCCTCCTTGAATTCCAGGCCCAATGGAAATGAAGCAAAAATTAAAGACAGGCAGTCATTGTAGATAGGCAATTTGGTTGGATCAAGAAAACGCAGCCTGGTTTGGGTCTGGGAAGTTGGAGATTGTCCCAGGGAAATTGTAATGTAAATGTCTCCAGAGCCCTTTGATTACCAAGATTACCTGCCTATACTATCCCTTCCAAAAGACTGCAGATAGGAAGTTGTTAATTAATGCCTCCTGGGCCACACCATTTTGTCTCCTCTACACTTCCTGGCCCATATGCTTTTCATCTTTTGGCCATCCCATCAGCATCTCCTAGGCCTAGTCACATATGCAAGAAGGGGAGAGATAAGGGACAAGAGAGCAGGAGAACAAAGGAAGTCTACAATGTATAAAATGGTCAGGTTGCTCTCACTTCTTGGGATACCAGCATACCAGCTCTGGCCCACTTCTCCCTCCCAGGAGAAATCTGTTTTACTATTTTTAAATAAAACCTGCTTTATATGCTTGCCTCAGTGCTTCTCTAATGTTCAAAATTCAACATTTGAGGAAGCAATACTCATCGCTCATAACCAACTGTATCAGAGAGAATGTGCCCTTTGGAGAGAAGGACCATATAACTCATTGACCCAACTAGGATACTTTTGAGAATGAAGGAACAGTATTAATAACTAAGCTGGAGAGCAGGAATGAAACGAGATACTTATTCAAACTGGGATGGACAGGCACTTCATTTTGGGCCAGCTCCAGATTCTGGCTGAGTTCCTTGCCAGTAAATGGATCTTGCTACAAGTTTCTCCAAAGCACAATTTCTTCACTTGCGCAAAACTATGCCAACTTATTGTAAACATAAGAAAAAAATTACATAACTGCTCCTGGTACATAGTAGGCACCTCGTAATAGTAGCTGCCTCACGGGTTGCTGAGAGTCAAGACTTTAGTAAAGTGATTGGCACACTGTAGCCACTCACTGCTATCATTATTATTGTTAGGCTATTATTAACTTGCTCCTTCCTTCCTGATTTATGTCTGCACTTGGCTTCTCCCTCTTGGACCGTCTTCTAAGCCACTTCTAATCTATTGTGTTCTGGGAAACAAGGTAGCTAATATTATCAAATTCTGGAGAATGCCCATCTTTGAGTAAGGCACACTTTATACAACCCCCATTGCAGTTTTCATCTGAACTGCTTAAAGGATCACTCTTTGACCTTGTGTATGACCTAAGCAATAAAAGTTCTATATAATTGACCAGCACATAAGTGAGGGTTTTTAGTGGTTCTATGTATATTACAGCTTCATTGAGGGGTGAGTTTTAGCTGTTAAGGCAGTTTAGTTGCATAAAGCTTAATTTCCCACCACTTGCAAGGATGGAGGGGTCCTCTTTGAAGCAGTGAAATTGGTAGAATAGACCTTTTATGGCATCTGATAATTTGGAAGGCAAAGTTTCAGAGCATGAAGGCTGAGAAACCTTCATTTCTTGCTTAATTTCTTGCTTCTCAGGAAAACAAGACACTCATAATTACTAAAGGGTAAAGGAAGTTAACTGCACTTTTTACCTAAAGGGCAAAGAATTATAGGACTATATAATATGCTTATAGTATCAAAGGGGTCATGCAGGGTAAATTAAATGCTGTTGTAATTTCCCCTTGTAGTTAGACATTGAAATAAGAAATTGTCATTTTTTTTTCTATTATCTCTACTACAATATAAGCAGAGACCATATCTGTCTTACTAATTTATTCCTAGCACCCCAGACAGCTCTGGCACATAGTGGGCTCTCAAAAGGTAATAATCAATCATTGAATGAATGCATATCAAGAACACAATTGATTATAGATAATGACCATCTGCAGGATTGTTTCTTCTAGAGCAGTACGAGACTATACACAGAATAAAATTGTATGTGTTTCATTCTGCATCTTTTTCAGATGACATGGTAGCTTATTCTTGGCAGAGACTGGTCAGTTTGGAGATACTGGATAGATGTCACTTCAGTAAAGGTGTACAAGGAGTAGTAGCATTTTTTTTCCAGAGCAAGAAGTCTGCTCAAATAAGCTAATGGTCCAACTGTACTGATTTCTTTTACTCACACTTCACTTCTGCCATTCAAACATTCTGAGTGCCTGTGATTGGACAGGCAGTGTACTATGCATAAGGTTGGGCTGGAGAAGCAGCATCGGTGAATAGGGACTTTCTAATTGCTCACAACAAGTATGAAGATTTCAGTGTTCATTTACAAAAACTCCTAGTATGGCTATGTCCACACACCCACATGTATATTTGTTTACTGCATTTCTTTGCAGTACAAGTGTTTGACAAGATGATAGGCATTGTCTTCATCAGCATCTTTGTTGTTCCATGTTCCCCATTTTTTAGTAAAATTTTTGGGCTTCATTGTTCTACTCCAGGACTTGAAACTCTATTTTATGTCTCATTTCTCAAAACTAAAACACTCTCTGGACAGCCATGGTGTTATGACTAACAGACATGCTGGGACACCCTATTCCTTTTTTGCCAGGTTTTGCTGTGTCTGGGTGGACATGTTTGCAAGTACATCAGCTTTCAACTCTGCTCATTAATGATGGTGAACAGAAAGTGGTGGGCAAACCCAGCTAAACAATCCCAGTGCGCTTTTGGCTTTGCCACATGGTCAGACTCAGCACCAACAACCTGCTTTTCTTCTGCCCTCCACTCTCCCTACTTTCCTCTCTCTTCTCCTGCCCACCTTGGTTCTCACTCTTCTATACTCTTGAGGAGTCTTTTGCTGGTCCTTTTTTCCATGGCCATTTGCTGAGCCCTAGCTCACATCAGCCTCTTTGTCAAAGACTATGGCTCCAACTGTCATTTTTAGGCTTTTAAAAGCTGCAGTACACGGAGGAAGACAAATACAACAGTAAATAGCCTTGTATACATGTTTCCTTAAAAATTTTGAGGAGAAGTATGGACCCCTGAGAGGGGATTGATTGTGTCCACCAGAGAGAAGAGAATGGCTTCCTGGATGATGGAACATATAAGCCATCAAGTGTGGACCTCAGGAGCCCTACCATTTCCTGGACCAATCTCAGGCTGTGTGTCTGGATATTTAGGTTCAATTTCTAGACTTCTCAAGAGAGTGTGAGTTTAGGAGAAGCATTTTTACTTCTTACTGTTTCAGCTTCTTGTCACTAACAGGTGGATAAGACTCTTCACTGAGGTAAAGACAGAATAAAACAGCATTGAAAAAGCTTTTTGCAAGTCTTCATTAATTATAAATGTTATCTTTATTTTGCTGGTAAAAAAAAAATAGCCTGGGCTGTTGAATTGATGTTTCTTTCCAGCCAGCTCATCTCCTTACATCTCTCTGGAAAAATCCAGGCAAGATCAGGGCCCTTTCCTGAAAGCCAAACCAAAAATAAATGGAGTATTAAATTTCAGCCCTTCAAAAAAGCTGGAATTTGGGGCTGGGGTTATGGCTCAGTGGTAGAGTGCTCGCCTAGCAGCATGAGGCATTAGGTTCAATCCTCAGCACCACATAAAAACAAAATAATGTGTCCACCTAAAACTAAAATAAATAAATAAATATTTTTTAAAAAGCTGGAGTTTTTTAAAATGATGGAGACAATGACATTGCCTTATCTTTCTGGAGCATTTAGAACATCTCCAAACACTTAACACAGCCATGACATCATTCAGCTTCTAGGTGAAAACAGATGTTACCATCTTTGCTTTTTAGACATGTCCACTAAGGTGCAAAACTACAAGGGTTTGCTTTGCGTTAAGTCCACCCTAGAATAATTGTGCATCAGGAGTATAAAAGGCAAGAGATCTTAAAAGTAAAAGAGGGCATTCCGAAGAGGGAAATGAGACAGGGACAGATTAAATAGCAGGGTCACAAATTTCATCAGAAAGTAGTAGTACACCCGGAACCCAGGACCCTCTTAATTTTTGTAGCAGAAACATGCTAAACTCATTTGGAGTCTACCTTCAGTGATGGGGCTCATTAACATGTGCCTCTGAATTCTATGTTGTCTACTCTTCTTCCCCACCTCATAGCTTTTCTATCAATTGATTGATAATTTAACAACTAATGCTTATGACAGAGGAATTCACTAATTGCTGTAATCCTATATTCTGCAGATGAAAGAATTATTTTCCCATTTATAGATTTTCCCAACTTTACCAATTTCTCTGTTTTGTAATATTCAATTTCAATATTTTCATCCAGAATTTACCTAACACTTTCACAGCAGGCCGGAAGTAGCTGCAGCCTCTGTGGACTTCGGACTTCAGCTTTGACTCCATTCTGTGTTCTGAAGGACTTAGGGAGGGCAATTCATCTGCAGAGCTTTAAGAATTTACTTTGTTTGTGTCCCCAAACCAATCTCAGTATACTGACCCCAGGCGCATCTCCACCAGTAAATATGTCAGGAGAAATCAGTCTCATTAACTTCCTCCTGCTCAGATCACTGAGCTGATTCTTAAGAAGATACCAGGATTGCTTCAGATGGATTTGTCCCTGTATTCATGTTCCAAGATACTTCTGCATAGGAGGTAAATATCTTGGTCTTGGATAGTCCTAGGTTCTAATATTTTTTTCCTTCTAGCACAAGTGCTCATAAATATTAGGGAACTAAAACTATTTGGTCTATTTTCACGAAGGATATAATATCAATAAAATAGGATGAAGACCTTTAGCGTATCAGATGGCAGGCCCTGTAGAATAAATGGATTTCATCTTGTGACTTTGCTACAGAGTTACTGCTTGACTTCCTCTTCTCCAAGTCCAAACCCTGTTCAGTGAAACTGATAATGTAGGATCCTCTAATCAGTGAGGACCTGCAGCAAGCCAGGCCCTGAATATAATATTAGAGGCTGGAGACTTTAAAGCATAATAATCCAGTTCCTGTACCCAAGATGACTACAGTTTAATGGGACTGAAAAATCAATAGAGAAAAAAAAAAGAGGAAAATTTTCTGGAGGTTGCAACACTGGAATTGAGCCCTGGAATAGGCAGAAAGGAAGACATACGTGATGGAGGGAAGGAACAAATTTTATTCCCTAATACATCTATGAGACAGTCAATGGTTAAGAACAAAGGATGAAATAAAAATTTTCCAGGTAATCTATTTGCATATTAACAAAAACATATTTGTATGACAATCTCCCTTATTGTTTTATTGTCTTACCAAATATATTTTAATACAAGGATTATAAACAGATAATTTACACAAAAGGAGAAATAAAATATTAGCAGATGTAAAAAATTTAAAATTCTAGTAACACTTAAAAAAAGCAAAGCTAAAAAAAGAAAGGACTATTTCATATGCATCAACTCCCAAAAAATTTAAGGTGGGGTGTAATTAGTCAAGAACAACATGTCTATTTATTGAGCACTTATATGTGCCTAGGAACTAGGGACACAATAAACATAAGGTGAAACCTACATTCTCAGGAGTTCACAACTCATGAGGGAAGAAAGATTACCTAAAAAACAAATAAGTAAATAATCCAACTATTGCAACTACTGGACTATTTCAAATCAAGTTCTTTTGAGACTGAAATAGAGTATCAACGGACCACAAATACTCCATGAAGAGCGACAAATGTTTACAAATGTATGTATTTGGTCCAGTGGTGGCAGAGAGGAGTGGAAGATTGACTCATCGGCAAGCGGTCTGCAGAGGCATTCCAGATTCATGACTAACATT
Source organism: Callospermophilus lateralis (assembly GCF_048772815.1). Taxonomy (NCBI): domain Eukaryota; kingdom Metazoa; phylum Chordata; class Mammalia; order Rodentia; family Sciuridae; genus Callospermophilus; species Callospermophilus lateralis. The sequence goes on from NC_135320.1 coordinate 9,280,307, forward strand.
CATTTACAGATCATCAAACCCCATGCATTCTTCTAAATGTCCTATGTAGGTTAATTTGTTTAATCTTCACAATGATCCCACAAGGAAAGTATTATTGTTTTTCTCCCACTTTGCACATGGTGAAATCCAGGCATTAGGAGACAGGATTTGAACTCTTGCTTTAATCCCATCACCTACCTGCCACATACTCTGGATGACATTACCATTGGAAATTGGAGAATGTAGAGGAGAAACTCATTCCAGGCAGAGAACATGGAATGCTTAAGCATTTGGAGGCTGGAGGGTGCTTAATGTCTTAATTTGTTTAAAACTTCAGGAAATTCAGTCTGGGGGGTGGCAGGATTGACGTTCTCATGGGTGGGTGCTCAGAGGGCTCAGTCATGATGCCTGTGTCTTAGCAGGCCACCCTGAGGAACATGGCTTTTATCTGCAAGGCTGCTAGAAGCCATTGAAATCTTAAGCAGAAGAGATACCATCAGGCTTGCTCCTTAGAACGGCCACTTATTCTTCAGTCAACAAAGTGATGAAGAGAGGTCCAGTGGGCTTCTAATCCCTGACCCTGTGACCATGGTTCAGCCATACTCTTCCTCTAGCGAAGAGTGTAAGGCCCTCAAATGAAAATCGTTGCTACAGGGGGTTAATAAAATCTCATGAGGCCAAGAAAGCCAAACCATAATTTAAAAACCTTCCTTCACAGTTGGCAGGTGTCATGAGTGACTTGTGAGTGTGGGTGTCTGGCGGCTCTGCCTTCCTTGGCAGTATATTGCTTTGCCTCCTCCTCATACACCTTTCTGTTTATCTTGTGGGCGGGTAAAGTGCCTGACAGAGCTTATGCAGGAGAAAAATAAAGAAGCTGGAGACCTTAAATTTTCAAGTCCCAGAAACCTCCAAACAAATACAAGACACTTTTAGGTTTGGGACTTGGAAAATTGAGCACCTTACTTAGGCATGCCTTTCTTGTGTCCCTCTCCTCTGCTTTTCCATGTCCATAACACCCTCTCCTTTTCTCACGTCTCATCTCTGCATTTTACCTCCCAACAGACCAATGTTCTTGTATTGCCAAGGCCTCAGATGGCAGCTCCACAGGGCAAGCCTGCCCTTTCTAGAACTGCCCACCTTTCAAAATTATTTTCTTACATTTCTAGTTACTAGCTATTAAACTTCTCCTGGGGCTGAGCTCAAATATGTGTTAGGAGGAGAGCAATTTAATTAAATTGCATCCAACTAAGGTATAAATTACTTATACCCCCTAACCCCATCCCTGCAATCATGCCAGGGATGTTAGCAATGTAATGAAAGAAAGGAATCTCTTCTTATTGGATATAGTAATGTAGTAATAACCGTATCTTCCTAGTGGGAGTCATATTTCAGGATCCCTTAAAACATATTTTCTTGGCAGCCACGCCACTTGTGGCTGAGCCAGATTTGTTTCTTGTGTACTCTCATCTCTGTTCCACAGTTTTTGAAATATTTGTGTTCCATGTTCACCTCCTACTTATCAATTGCTGTCCCTTCCTCATTACCTTGGGCTAACTTGCCTGATTCCCTACAAACATGAGCATGTCTATTTGTGTTTGTTCTGTGGATCACATTTGGTCTTAGGATGAGGAAACTAGAGGGTAGGCAAAAGATTAGGAGATAAAAGGAGAAAGATAGAGCGGTGTCAATGAACATGAATTAGTTGCATCCAAAAGAGAAATAGTTATTTATAAAAAAAGAAAGAAAAAGAATTATTGACAACAGCAGGAGTTTCAGGTGGCAATTAAATTATGTGACTAAATATCCAGCAAGTTTATGGTTCTGTGTTGAGTTTGAATGTGGAGGTGGGGGCTCCTATTAATTCTAATCTTGTATAAGTTTCTTAATATCCTTGGGTCTAAGTGTTATTTATAAAATGAGAATGGTTGACCCAAAGAACTTCAGCTCCTGCTACCTCTAGTTGACACTTACCAAGTTTTCGACATCACGTGAACACTTTGGAGTTATGTGTCATAACACTGACCTGCTTTCCATCCTATTCTGTGGACCACACATTTCTGCATTATAATATAGAATAAAGGACACACAAATAGACATGGTAGAAATACCCCTCAACTTGGAGCCCAAAATATTTGGGTACCTGTAGTGGCTTCTTTACTTAGAACATCTGAACTTTGATCTAGTAGCATAACCAAGATGTGTCTCAATTTCTTTGCCTATAAATTCCTGTATTGCTTTCTTTCTCATTAAAAATATTACTAGAAAACTTGTAGTTATATAATTTCTGACTCAAAATTATTTTAAAAATATCTCTGTTTTGAAGGTCATAACTAACTGGCCTGTTGCTCAGTGGCTGTGGGGTAAGGCTGGGACAGATAGGGAATGAGGATAGAGTTTCTTTATTTTGGGTTTAATAGAACTTACTGCCCCAATTACATATAACTTCATTTTTCTTTTGCAAGTCATAGAATGGAAAAGCTTATGTTATATTTGTGAACAAAAGAGCTCTAATTATTAAATGATGCTTTAATTATGTGATAGCATATAATAATGGCATGGTTTATGAGACATGCAATTTAAATGTTTTCTTTATTTAAGTCTCTAAGGGAAGTCACTAGGAAAAATAAAGTAAAAGAGAAAAGATCTTCCAAGAAAGCATGGGCCTGAACTGTCAACTGTGTGCAGGACAATACAGGGAGGTTAATGGCATTTTTCTTATTTCCTCTGTTTCAGGAATGATGATCTTTGATCCTTTTGAGTTTTATCCATCACTGAAACGATTCTCTTGCACTACATGAGTTTTAGTGCCTTCCCTGATAGAAATACATGACTGACAAGCATATATTTCACATTACAGACCAAGGTGCTGATTTCAGGCAGAAACGAAAGGGCCTTGGCCCCCAGTCCCCTTCCAGGGCAGGGTATCAAGAGAGGTCATGTTTGCTTTGCATGGTTGGGAATTGCTTATTAGAGCTCTTGCTTCCATAATGCTTCACATTACAGAGTTTGGACATCGTCTTGATGCTTGGGAAGCCACCGGGTCAGCACTCTCCCTGCCCTCCCCCACACTGCTGGCTATCCTCTGTTTACTCATCCAGGCAGAAAATCTTCTGTGATCTCATATTGTTAACTTTTCATGTGGCTGTGCTGAACACTCTGAAAGAAATTAGAAGCTCTTTGGGATCAAGAGCTCTGTTTTTGTACCTCTTTATCTCTTGAGCTCCTGAGTTGGAATGCAAATGCCAGGATGGGGCTGTACTCAGTGGCAGGTCACTTGCCTCCCGTGTGGACATGAGGCCCTGGGTTACATCCTTGTCACCAAAAAACAAAAACAAAACCAAAAATAGATAAAATTCTGTGAGTTCATTTATTTATTTTATTTGTATCACCAGTATGGGTCAAAATTGGACATGGAATAGTTTTTTTTCATGAACTCTTATTATGGAAATTAATAAATACTTATTGAATTTAACTGAAGTCCTTTATCTGTAAAATTATGACTCAATGCAAATTTACTTGGCGGTAAGTAGGAAATATCTTTGATTTGAGAAGTGCAAATAGATTGAGGATATTCTCATATGGCAATGGCGACCTCCTGTTAAGGTAAAATTATATTTCTATATTCCTTGTAAGACCCCAGGAAGGACAGAGGAGACAGAACCAAAAAAATCAACTTGATGGTGTTGGGGATATTGGCCTGTGGTCAGTCACTCATGCATTGCAAAGCATGTTAAACTACCACCACCTCATATTCATGCAAAAGTTGCTTGGAAGTTAGAAATGATCTAGTTCAGCTGGGCACCATGGTGCTTGTCTGTAATTCCAGAAACTCAGTTGACCGAGACAGGAGGATTGCAAGTTTGAGGACTGCCTGGGAAATTTAGAGAGACCCTCAGCAATTTAATGAGCTCCTGTCTCAAAATAAAACCAAAAAGGACTGGGAATGTAGCTCAGTGGTAAAGCACCCCTTGTTCAATCCTCAGGATTAGAAAAACAAAAAAGAAGTGATCAAGTCCAATGTTTCTTCTTGTACATGTAAGGATAGAGGCCAAGGTACTTAGGGGATAATAAATTTTGAAATTGTTCTGTAAAGCAATTGTATATAAACACACACAGACACATACACAATGACACACACACACACACACACATCTCTACAGCTTAACAAATGCAGTTTTATGTCATCAAATTCAGTGTTTGTGTGAAAGCACATGTCAAATCATGGTAGCAAAAACATATGTATCTCTGTCAGAGACTGCAAAGGTCCTCCAGAGATCCTTCATCCCCACCATAACAAGGGTTCTTTCTGGGAACATATGCTCACATAGGGGCATTTCTAGATATTTTTGCATTTACCTGGGACTTACCACTGGGTCAGGGAATATGGCAAAAAGCGAGGCACACGGACTGCAGAATTAGCTACCAGCAAACCTCACACTCTCCTCTACCATTTCTTTCCTCCATGTTTTTTTTTCCTCTACATTCTCCCAATGGATTAAAGATTATCATTATCCTACTTGATTAAGGATCTCAGAAACTTGGGATCACTAATAAGCTGGATATCAGGACAACTAAGGAATAAGGATCTAACCTTAGCTAAAATATCCTGTCAGGTCAAATACACCAGGGGACAGTATGGCTTTGTCCACATTCATGTATAGGCAGAGAAACATGTTGTTTGCCATCTGTCATATAGGCAAAAAATCAAGTTTCATAATCTTCTTTGTTAGTGAGGCTGTGGAGAAATAGGTTTTCTCATATGTTGCTGATGAGAGGGTAAAAATGTAGAATTCTTACGGAGAGCAGAAAATATTCATCAAAATCACTTACACACTCACTTAGCCTTTGAATTATTAAATCCACAACTAGAATTTGCTTTCAGACACATGGTGCTTGGAATGTCATGTGGGCAAAGCTGTTCATTTTAGCATTTGCAATAGTAAAATTTGAAATGCAATCTTAGTAGCTATGAGTAAAGAGATGGCTGGATAAATTGAGGTGTGGCCACACAGTGAGACACTTGCATGGTTGATCCAAACAAGAAAGCCTGATATTTGTGAGTATGGAAAGTCCCCCAGGTTATATTAATAAGTATAAGAAGCAAAGTTCAGGACAGTTCATGTAGAAATTTTCTTAATCTAAACCTTACTGAATTGTTATTTTAATTTAGGGGAATGAATTACCTATTAAAATGCAATTAAATTAAAAATGAAAATGGGAATAAATTGCAAAGGTTGCCTCTGCTAGCTTTTACCTAAAAAGGCACTGAAGTGGGAATTACTGGGTAATTAATGCTAAGGAGCTGTTATTGAGGGAAATGCAAGCATCACTTTGGAGATAGTGATACAGTATGAGAGCTGTATTCTGTCAGCCTCAACTGGGTCAGTGTGCTGCCTTAATCAACTTCTGCTTTCAACTCTAATAATTCACTTAATTGAATGAAGCTCTCTTACCTTCCTTAGATCACTGGTGTCTTTCAAGAAATGATGAGTTTTGTTCCCATGAGCTTATTTGTTTGAACTTCTTTCCCTTTGTAGTTTTTATTTATTAAGAGTCTCCTACAAGCTGTATGTTGTGTTAGGGGCTTAAGATACACAGCTTAAAAGACACAAACATTCTTCTAGGGGATAAAAAGGAAAGCAGGACAAATGTCTTGTTATGGGCTGAGTAAGAAGAGGAGGTTGAGACACCGTCATGCATGGAGGAAGGCCATGTGAAGACAGAGATGGCCACCAAGGAGTTGATGGAGAGACCTCGGAATGAAACCAACCCTGTCCAAAACTTGAACTTGGGTTTCTTGCTTCTGGATGAGGAAAGAGATTTCTGTTATTAAATCACCAAGGCTGTGATACCTTGTATTGGCATCCTTAGCAAAGCACTGCATACGATTAATGCAGTTCAGACCCTGAGTGATGAAGAAGCACAGGTAGGGGCCTCCACTTGAGCAAGTCACGCAGGGCAGAGAGGTGGTGGCATATCAGGGTCTTTGGGACAACATGTCACTATCCCTATTTATAGATAGGAAACTGAGGCCTAGAAAAGTTATGCAAATTGCCCAAATTATGCAGCTAGGAAGAGGCAGAGCCTTCATTCAAATCAAGGCAAATTTCTTCCAATTAGTGTTTTTATTAGTGTGGTGACCTTTTTAAAAATTAACAAGGATAGTGATAAAGTAGGGGAGGGAGGACATGTAAAGCACTCAGGCAGCTACATAAGTGGCTTGAACATACATCACAAAGTTGGGGTGAATCCTAGGGGATGATATGAAATTTTAATTCACATATCAGTGGAATCTACTTTTGCATTTAATTTAAAATGGAATTTCAGCTACTGATATCCTAATCAGAAATGTTCAGTTCAATGAATTTTCACAAACTGGCCCACCAATAATAGCTGACACATAGATAAAACAAAACAAAACAAAATCATTACAGCCTTGGAGAAATTCACCCCTGTCCGTTTAACTCACTACCTTCTCCAGTGTAACAATACGTGACTTTTAAAAGCCGGTATTAGATCTACTTCATTTTGATCCTTTGTATAAATGGAAACACACAGAGTTCAGGGTGTATTCTTGTATCTGACTTTTTGGCTCACTCTTCTGGTATGAGATTTACCTTGTTGCATAGAGTTATAGTGAATCCTTCTCTCTTCTCTATAGTATTCCAATGTGCATCTGCCTGGATGTATTTTCCCATTCTATTATTCCTTGACATATAAGCAATTTCCAGTGTAGAAGCTATTATGAATAATGTTACTATGATAATTCTAATATTATCTGGATCAAAGCATATGCATATGCTCAGCTCAAGTAGATCCTACCAAACACCACACCTATATAATGGTGAAATACTGAAAGCTTACCAAGTTAATTACATTCCTATCTACCAGCAAATGATAGATAGAAAAAAATTAAAAATGATACTTTTTAATACTTCCTAATACATCAATTACACAATAATTGAGTAAAAATATGCATTATTTTCACTTTGAGAATTAGAAAACATCAATCAGAAAACTTAGTAGAAGAATGTGCCATATTCATGGATCAGAGAATTCAATACTGTAAAGTTGTCACTTCGCAATTTTCCCCAGGGATTCAATGCAATCCCAAACAACAACATCCTGACAGAATAATACACTAGCCACGAGACGCATACAGAGGACAGAAATTTATAAAAGTTTATGCCGATCAGACAAAGTACAAAAACCAAGTTCAAGGGAGGCAAATAATATTCTTTAGGGTATAAGTCCAAGACAAAATGTGGATAAAAACTGACTTTTACTTCAATTTATCTTGTTCTAAGCTTACTATCATACTTTTACTTCAATCTCCCTTGTTCTAAACTTACACCATCCAGACCCTAAATGAATGAACACATTCCTTTTCCTTTTGTGAAGTGTTAATGATGACAGCATCACTTTTGATGGGTTGATGGAATGGAAGGTTGACAATCACAAACCCAGGCCAGGCATCTGAATTCTGCAGAGCTGGGTATTTTGAAGGAACTAGGAAGGTGCCATATTGGAAGCAGGCTCATGGTTTCCCAGTATGTCCAGGAATGGCTTATTTCCTCTTCTGCATTGAAACATATGACTGCTTCTTTAGTTGCCTGTTAGCTGAAGTGGTCAGCTGGTGTTTAGCATCCTGTTGTAAAAGGCTATCTTTTCACTAGATTTACCCTTAGTGATAAGAAGCTCATGCTAAGCCCAGAGGGGCTTTAGAGAAGTAAACCTAAATTGAGGAGATGCATATTCTTGGTTCCCACCTCAAGTGCACCCTGAGGCATATGTTCCTATAGGGGAATAGCTGGTGGAATCACCTACACTGTTTAAATTGTTGGCATTTTTTTCTGACTTTTGTTTGTTTGTTTGGCAAACATATGTGGATAAATTGCCCAAGCTAAATGCCTGTGTGCTGAGATTGCACTCTATCTGGTTACCTAGTCTGTCTTTAACCTTTTATTTCTTATTGTGACTGCCAGTGCCTCACTATCCCTGATATCTGGGCTTAGCATTCTTTAGGTTTACTATTTACATGGGTACGTATGTGACTTTTGGATTACAATAGAGTTATCTCCCCCCAAAATTGAAGGAAACAAGGTGCCAGAAAGAAAAAGAAATAGCTAACTTCACTTCTTTTCATAAAAATAGCAGGTTGCTTTCTCGTTAAACACTTGTCAACAAAATTACCCTCCCCTCTCATCTGAAAGAGCTTTACCTGCTGCAATTGTAAGGCTCAGAAGCCCTTGCAGGAGTCAGTGGCATTTTTCTAAGTGGGGCTTTCCATTTTAGTGCTGGAGTCTGTGAAAGATGTTGCCACCTGTCCCATCCATCTCATTTTTTGACTTCCATGGATCCTGATTCCACTTGAAATAAAGAGGCTTTGAGTCTTTTTATCTTCTTGGATTAATAAGGAAACAGTTAATAGGATGAAAAAATAAAAACAGAAGGGAGTAGGAAATATGAGACTCTTTGTGGGAAGAAGAAAGACAAAGTGAATAAGAGATTGAGTGCAGCCACCACTCAGGCTGAGGAACCGGGAAATGATAGAATTTAACTACTGAATGAAAACCTAATGACTGTTTCCAATGGATAGCTTGTGCATTAACAGGTAAAACCAAGTCAGCTTTTTAAGGCCTAAAGTTTTTGAAGTTAGGTGGTGCAGAAGTCAGCTTGTCTCCGTGCCTTTATTTGTCATTTTGTCAAGGTTGTATATCAACACAGCCACTTATTTCTCTCCCTTGCGGAGATTTAGTATTCTCTCAGTTTCGCTGTCCAAATGAGAGATGATCTATTGATTTGGAGGAACATCTTTGTTGTCTTTCTCTACTTTAGTGCTACACGTTCTTTCAATTATTTTATTCAGAGGAATGTGCTTCTGCAGACTGGATAAAGGTTTTTATTTGGCTCAACTACTTGGCAAGTGAATGTTGGTGGTATTTTATGATACCAAACAGATTGGCACATTTCAAAAAAAAATTAGAAAACAGCATATTATCCCTGTCTTTGAAGTGCTTTCACTGTAATGAACCTATATATCATCTTGATTTGTAAAATAGGTCTTCCAATATGTAATCATACTCAATAAAGTGTGTAAATTTAACAAAAAAAAATGAAGTTTTAAAGGATTTTTATGCAGAAATTTTAAATAAATTTTCTGCATAAAAAAGAATAGACTACTAAATGCATTAGCATCTTTGTCTACCTGTTTAAAACTTAATAGGTTTATCCATTTATTCCTTTATTCAATCTTCAATGAAGCCAATATTTAATGAACATATACTAGATATCTAGCATTTTATTAGGTGAATAAAATCACTATCATAAAACTGAGAGGATAAGATCACACAGTTACTATTTAATCTCAGAATTTGGAAAGGCAGGAGTGTTATTGAGGTCCAGAAAAAATTGGTGATGTTATAGGATTGGGTGGGCACTGGAGGGATTGGGGTTGGCAGATTGGGGTGGGGAAATGTGTTCAGTAGCAGGCTGGAAAGACACTTGCAAAATCTTGAAGGTCATGTTGAGAATTGGGGTCTCTGCTTAAGAGCAATGGAAAAGATTTATGGGTTTTGTATAGGTAGAAATATAAACTTATGTTCACTGAGGAGAGTGCATTGGAGGGATTGAAGGTGATTTTCCACACAAGCAGTTGGTAGTTCATTATAAGGATCCAGGTGAGAAGTGAGGGGATGGTACCTTGGCCTAACATGGTGGTCTTAAATATGAAGAGAGCAAAACAGATGAAGAGGAAAATTAAGAGTTCTTGGTGACTGGCTCTTAGAAAGGATGAAGATGTCAGGGATCCTTGTAGGTTTCTGCCTCAGTGATTCTGACTGACACTACTAAGAAGTTTTTGTGTGTCTAGATGGGAAGATACATGATCAGTATCACTTTATCCTGGTTACGTTTTTGTAGCTTGGTGAATTACTAGCAAAAATTCATAGGTTATTGCACAACATTGACAAAGTCTGAGTCATGAGGTTTGCTTGACTTCCAAATGGTTCAGTTAACTTAACTCTCTCACCCAACCATAAATTCAATTTCTCACATCTGCTTTCTTTGAAAAGCATGTTGTTTGCAAATGGCCCTTGGAGAGGGCATGGAGCTGTTTCCCTTCAAATGTAGCTTAAAAAATAACTTCAAGTCTTTACTCTGTTTATGTGGACTACGAGCTTCTTCAGGGAAGCTTTTAGCTCAGAGGCTTTCTTGCCATGAGTGCTGAATACTCATGGGTAGACACCAAGTCTAACTCTAGGGATGATAATGTTTTTCTTACTTTTCAGGAGGAATTGGTAAGTCTTGAATGTCCTAAATGGGAGGGTGTGAGGTGAGCATAGATAGCATAGATTTGTCTTTCTGTGACCTGCGAACATTCAGTAAGACATTTCTGGTGGGAAGCAAAATAGGAATTCATTAACATAGGCAGAGGAAAAAAAGAAAGAAACCTGTTGTTATGAGATTCTGGGGAATACCGGAACATGATTAGGTTGGCTGTCTTTCAGTAACCAAAACCATCAGCCAAAAGCTGCCTGTTCTCTGATCCTGTGTTGCACTTGTAATTGTTGAGGAAACCATCATTTTCCCATTGGATTGTATGAGCAGGGATGGAAAGAACCAATTTTATCATGATAACTCGCAAGTTCCCAGAGTCCAGTCAAGTGCCTGCCATATGGTTGATGTTTAATAAATATTTTATGAATAAATTAATGTATGATAGTAGCTCTAGCCATAGTACCCAAGAAGAGTAGAGTTTAGCCATTGATTAATACTCAGGGCCCAATCAGTTCAGGACAGCAAGAAACTGAATTAGAAAACCACACTGTAGCAGTGAAGTCAGTTTGGAGAAGTTTCTTTCTAAGTTATAGGGACTACACCATAATCAATGTATGAAGATAAGAATCTAGGCATAGAGGTGAAGGATGAGCAGAATCTGAATTAGCTACCAGTTATTGACCAGGTGGTCTGTAGAGGCATATTTTACATCGGGAGTGGAACTTAGATTAATACAAATGAGAAGATTGTAAAAGTTAAATGAAATCCAGTGTCTAAGAGACAATCATTGTGAATATCTGGGTGCATATCCTTCCTGATATCTCTCTCTCTCTCTCTCTCTCTCTCCCTCTCTCTCTCTCTCTCTCGCTCTCTCTCTCTCTTTCTCCCCTTCTATATTTACTTTATATTCTATAGATTTATATAATTCTACTACAAGTGAACTATACCATGTGGAATGTTTGGTATGAAAGCTACATTTACCAATAAGTCACCAACATTACATTATAAGTTATTAAATTACTTTAATGTTAATAACTAAAGAAAAAACATCATCATTTTAAGTTACTGTGCTACATTTACCTATCATTATTTGCTCACTGATTCCTTAGTGATAGATATTTGATTTGCTTCTAATTGTTTACTTTTATAAACAACACAGTAGTGAATATTCCAATGGTAATTCATACATCATTTTAGATTTAACAAAAGTTAAAACATGACTCTCAAACAAATAAAGATTGAACACACATCAAATATTTGTTTAACTCAATTAGGAGAAAACCATCAGAATAGTGAAGCTAGTTCAATAGGCATTTGAGGAATGGAGATTTATATATTTAGTAAGAAAATTCATTCTGATGTAAGTTTCCTAGTTTGGAGACAACATTTCAGGGCAATAAACCGTAATTTTGAGTTTATCTCATCTACTAGACAGAAATCGTTTGTACCTGTACTTGATAGAAATCTACAAGCTAATGTGTAAGTTAACAATGTCTGGAATATAATCAATAATATTCTACAACAACAGGCACATTTTCATAAAAATTTAAATAATATTTGAGAAGGCCTAATAGACAGTTTTCCAGTGTTTCCCCAACTTATTTCCAAGTTTTGGGTAATTTTTCTCAAGATATGTCTGTTGTTCATCTTTGCAGCATTTTGAAAGATGTGGACTTCAAAGCATGACAAGAGGTAGATAAAGGTGAAAAAGACTGAGGTTATGTTGGAGAGTGACAGAGACATTTTTGGCTACCTCAGAAGAACTGTGAATTTGCCAAAGTTTTATTTCCAACTAAGTTGTAAGCTCCTCTTTTAAAATTTCTCCTATATTCTTCACAGCACTTAAATGAGTCTGTTGAAATGACCTGGTTGAGTTGCAGTAGAAGCAAATTTAAATGAATTGAGAATGTTTATTTTAATGGCAGTGAGTGTGGGGTTCCCTCTGCACAAATTGATGAAATGTTTCAGAGATGTTTGAGCTTTATATGACTTTCAGAAGAGGAAAAAATTTCTTTTGAGAATGTCTTAATGATTGGTCTAAAGGACAGGGCTTAAATGCTAGATAGTGGCATTGCACAGGGTTGGACACCACTCTGTTACTGGCTTGCCACTGAATTCTTAATCTATGCCTTTCCCCAGTTGTTGGCCTGGAATATGGAGGTCACATGTCACTTTTTGACTTTCAGGCTTTTTCTTCCGATTTTGCCTAAAGCTTGTTTTCAAAAGAAGCCACATATCAGAGAAAACATTTGACTTTTGAATTTTTAGGACTGGCTCATTTCACTTAGAATGATAATTCTCCAGTTTCATGTATTTACCAGCAAATGCCATAATTTCATTCCTCCTCATGATGGAGTAATTATCCATTTGTGTATATCACACATTTGCTTTATTTATCTATCTGTTAAATGGCTGGTTCCATAGTTTGGCTATGGTGAATTGTGCTGCTGTAAATACTGATGTGGTTGTGTTACTGTTGGATGCTGAAATAAGGTTATATATAACAAAGAAAAAATAAAATAAACAAAAGAACAAACCCAGAGAAGTTGGTAAGCCAACAAAAAGGAGCCACAAATGTTTGTGGAACAAACTAACATTGCTGTTTTGGATGGTCAAGCAGGATTTGGCTGGAGCCAGCAGGATTTCTGTCTGATGACTGCTTAAACCTTTATGGGAAACATCTCTTCTACTGGGTTAAATTGAGTAACTTTTTCCCCCAGTGTTTGGATTAAGGGGTTTAAGAAATGAATCAGGAGTTCCCATAAGTGACTAGGGAGAAAGTCCCTGCTCAGTTTTCAGCCTCTATCTCCTGCTGAGGGCTTCAGTAAATGGTTATAGAAAGTTTTCAATAGGTACAGCAGCATCTCTGCTTTAGAGTTAGTGATAGCACCATTGGTTTTCTTTTAACATTAAACATTTTATTGGATAATTTCTCACATGCCTTAGGGAAGATGTGTGACTCCTTTTAAATTAAAGTCAAGTCACATGGTGAAATTGACTTGCCTCATACAGCCCTTGTCCCTGAAACCACCTTGAAGAAGACGTGTGGATGTTTTAAAGTTTATTTTAGCACTTTATTAAAACGGAAAACATACTTTATGAGTATTCCTGGGAGGTCAATATAGATTTGGGCCAAGCTGCAATGCTGTCTCCATTTCCAATCATGATAGAAAGTCAGTCCTGGCAGACCACTCTGTGAGGATTCCATGAGCAAGGACAACCAAGTCCCATGCCCCATGTTGGACTGGTCAAGGCAGGAAATTGCATAGACATTTTACTACTGCAAGTAAAAAAGAAATATAATACAGGGATCAAATGTTTTGGGAATTTTGTTTGAGTTATATAGACTTAGGGAAGATAAAATCTCAGAAATTCAGTGTCTGTGAAAAATAGGGACGAGAATTTTGTGACCTAAGGGAAAAAGTGGAGTTACCTCCCTGATGTGTCTCAAGAGTCCTGGAGAGCTTATGGCTCAGAATCCCTCTGCCAAGTACTGTCTGGAATTCTCACATTAATAATTTCATTTCTGGAAGTCCATTGCCTCTCCTAGTGCACTTGTGAAGTTGTGTTGTTTTTGAATTTAATGTGAATATGCTTATCAGTTCATTTATGCAAAAAAAGAAAGAAAAGAAAAAGAAAAATGTCCCTTCAACAAAGAAAAATTGGGTATCTTGGGGTTGAGATTGGAATGTGCAATGATCCAAAAGTGTCAGAGAGGAACAGAAAATATTTCCTCCCTTCAGAATTTTGTCTGAGTCTAAGAAGCCTTTCCCTTTCTGAAAGCACAAGTGTCTTTTAAAGACTGATTTGCATTACCCCATGGCCCCTGCTCTTAGGTGCTCAATTTTTCCTCCCATTGCTTCTGTTTAGTTTTCTAACAGTATTGTGTAACTTTGTAAAGAACTCAGAAGGCTGAATTTTGCTCTTGAAGACATACTACAAAATAAAGCCACAGAATATTGCATTATAAGTGAAAATGATGGGGAGGAGCTCAGATTGAATCTGTAACATACTCAAGTTAGTCATGGGAGCCTCCTGTTGCATGGTGCAAAGTGGAAGATGCACTGTTAAATTGGTCTCCATAAGGTAATATTCCAGGTAACTTGCAATAAGAGTCTACATGGCTGCAATCAGATCACAGGGCAGAGCTAAGTCCTTCTGAAAAAATATGTGGTGCTTTTCTAGGTGCTATTATATCAGACTTTATCACCTGGCCCCTGAGGGGAGACAGGGAAATGTTTCCTGAGATATTTTATTAAGAATGAGCTCAGAATGAGAAAAATAATAGAAATAGCATTTTTTTCTGGCAAGTATTTATTAATGCTTAATTTTTGGGGGGAGGGGGGATTGGCAAAACAGTTATACTTTCATTGGAAAGGCAACTAAGGAATTTATAATGAAGTGCAGAAAAGTCCAACCACCTGAAAAGCATATTTGTTACTGATGAAGATTATAATGAAACTGTGGAAAAACATTGGAACAATGAATGATAACATTTATAAAGAAATGTTATAAGAAATCCCTTATCTCAAAATTTACTAGCAAACATTAAGACTAGGTGTGTGTTTTTGTTTATTTGTTTGTTTGACTATTCTTTACTTAGTACTTGGAAAACTTTAATGTTTACCTGCAATAATATGTCAAATCCATGGGGCAGAGAGGAGAGGCAGGTAATTCTGCCTGAAATAGAATAAGACAACTTTGTAGAGGAGGTTACAGTGTTCAATTCAGAGGCAGCAAAAACATTTAATTTTGATCCAGTCATTTCTGTGAAGGAAGAGGTCAAGAAAAAGGGAGATAAAGGAGAAAAAGAGAGGGACAATCTGTAATTATCCCACTTGTAGTGATATTTATAGTTTTCCCAAAGACTTTCACATTCATGTTCTCTCCCCACCTTTTATTCATTCCATAGACGTGCAAGTTAGCAACTGGCTTCCCATCAGTTTAGTTCCACTCAGTTGTTTCAAAAATTAAGTGCCCAATCTTTTCTAGGTATGGGGGAATCAGGAAATGGATATGATGCACTGTCTGTGAAGAGTGTGTTGGATCTGCTCTGTGTACAGAGAACTGCAATATAATGTCAAATTCATGGGGCAGAAAGGAGAGGCAGGTAAATTCTGCCTGAAATAGAATAAGACAACTTTGTACAGGAGGTTACAGAAAATTAAGTTTAGAAAGGTAAGTAGACCTGACACGACATGTATTCATTAGTGCAAAATAGACATATATATATACTGGGGAAGAGATAAAAATACAAACTATATAAGAGCACTTATTAGATGCTTAGAGCCTTAGATGTGCAGACACTTCTCATCAAAGTAGAGAGTCCTGCTGCTCCAATTATCTCTCCTGTTTTTGAGGTCTGCAACTTTGCTAGCTCCACCATAAGACAGGGCCACTGAACTTCTTTCTTCTCACCTTGGAAGAAGAAAAGGGAGGAAAGGGTTTTAGCCTCTTCTGCATTTCCCTAGACACATAACTCCACAGTGTGTCTGGCCATCTGTGGAGGACATTTTTTTAGCAAGTTCTAGCTCCCTGGGTCTCTAGGCCTAGACATAGGTGAATGCAGTTGACCTCAGGGAGACATACTGGTAGATTCCAGTCCAAGTGACTTGACTATAACCTGCATCCAATTGAGCCTTCCACTTCTGGTGCAATCCCACTTCCTTGACTGTCCTTGGCCCAGGCCACATCCTCTGAGGTTGGAATGGCACATGAAGACACCTTCAGTGGATTTGATCATGGCACTCTCTGCTTCATTTACTCCCCTACACTCAATCTTCTTTGGTAAAATAAGAATGCCTCCTAGAACTACAGCATAAAATATCCTCCAAAACTCCTGAAATGTTCTGTACTCTGAATTAAGTATGTAGAGAAATAATCATGCAAGAAAGCATGCAGCCTAGTCCAAGATTGCATGATCCAAAATTGCTATTAATAAAAATATTAATGATAAAAAATAAATAATTTGCTGGGATCTAAGTGCCAGGAAGTGTGCCAAGGCTTATATACACATGACATCATTATATCATGTAACAGTATTATTCATATGAAGAAATTAAGACTCAGTTTGGTATTGCACCACTTTACCTCAAATAGGTAACAGTATTTTATTCACCTTCAGCTGATTAAATGCAGCCCCTGACCCTTAAGTGTGCCTAGTTTTATTTCATCACTGCCCGTGGACTTACCAAATACTCCTAAGACATCTGGACCAAGGCAGTGCTATGGACTGACCAGCAGGTAGGAAAGTTGCTCCTAAGGGAGTGATACTTTAGCCATCTGTAGGGGGTGGAAGAGAGATCGGGATTTGTGTAGAAAATAGGAGAAGGAAAGGTTTTTCTGACGAAGGTGGAAGAAAACATAAATTTAGAGAGATCAGGACGAGATACACATGCCAGTCTTTTTTTTTTTTAATGATTTTCTTTCTTGCATCTTACAGTGATGAAAAACCATTTTGAGTCTCTAAGGAATGAGAATAAAGAGAAGTTTTCATGTCTTATCCACTTAAAAACCAAGCAAACAAACAATTCTAGTGAAAACCTGTAAATTAAGCATAAACAGAAAGTAATAAAGTTGCAGTTTCTCTTCTGTGAAGTTTCTGATCTATTTAAAATGGACTTCTTTGAATTATTATTTTCTTTAGGCAAAAATACCCAATTAGGTGAAATTATTAATTAGCCAGTGTTTGCAAATACTTTGAAAATGAAGAAAACAACATCTTACAAATGAATGGCATTGTTATTTCTATTCTATTTCTTTATTTTTTTTCCAACTAGAAATTCAAATGTTAATTGATATTGCCAATTGGAAATTACAGTTCTTAGAAAAATGAATTTAAAGGAAAATAGAGAAAATCCATTTGAAGTGGCTTGATGTCTTGGATTTGCTTTTTAATTAGCCTTTGTATATTTATAATCCTTTCGGATGATTAATGACTAATGTGTAAAAGCTAGGTAGGTGATGATGTTATTTCATGTTAGTCAGCTTTTCATGACTGTGACAAAACATCTGAGAAAAACAACATAAGGGAGGAAAGATTTACTTTGGCTCACTATTTCAGAATTTTAGGATATCATCACTTGGCTCCAAGGTTTCTGGGCTCATAGTGAGGAAAAACATCATATTTAGAAGCATGTGGTGGGGCAGAAATGTTCACCTCATGGCAACTGGGAAACAGGTAAAGAGTGAGCAAGGGGTGAGAGATGAGATATATACTTCAGGAGCACCCTACTTCCTTCAACTGGGCCCTACCTCTCAGTATTCCATTCAATTATAACTTCATCCATGGATAATCCCTTCATGAGACCAGAGCCCTCACAATCCTATCCCTTTCATCAAGCCTCACCTCTGAAAATTGCTGTTCTGTAGACAAAGCTTTTAACATAGAGTCTTTGGGCAATACTTCATAGCATACCATACATAACACTTTAGAGAAGGAGAATATGGAATTACGATAATATAAGGGGACACAAATACCCCTGGATAACGATTTATGAGCAATGACAAACTGTACTGAAGGCTTTTTCTTTTCTATTAAATTCTGATTGAGGAAAGGGCACTTTTTAGTAACCATTTATCAGCACTTAGAAGTGGATTAAAAAAATACCAGTAGAGGAAAAAGTTGGAATTTCATCTGTAAATGTAAGACCCATGATGAGAGGCTTGATAGCTATGATCCAACCTTTGAAGGGTTATTGCACTAGTAAGCGTCACATGTGTGGGTTTGAAAACCAAAGAATAGAAATTACTGAACAATTTTCTAGCAATTAGAGTTGTCCATCTGTGGAATTGTTTGATAAAAGAGGAAATCCCTTCTTTGATGTATTCAGACACAGTAAAACTATCTGGAAGGGTTGTCACATGCTGGCTGTGTCTCGAGGACCAATCACAGTGTGTGGCTGGGAGAGGGCTGTGTTAGATGACTTGACCATTCCTTCTAAACACAAATACTCAGATTTAAAATTAGATATAGAATTGTATCAGGAAGTTGGGCTTGAGTATCCTCCAAGGGTTTATGGATTGAAATCTAATCTGCATTGTGAGGTACTAAGAGGATGGAAACTACTTAGGCTAAGTGTTTATTGGTAGGTCCCTTGGGGATTGATTAGGATTAAAAATGGTCATTAGTGTGGAGCTCCATGATTGAAAACTAATGGCTTTATAAGTAGAGGGAAAGAAACCACACAGGCAGACAGACATGTGCCCACTCCCTGTCTATTGGCATGTGATGCCCTTTATTGCATTTGGACAGCCAACAAGAAGACTGTCACCAAATGAAGCCCCCAAACTTAGTACTTCCAAAACAGTAAGCACAAATAAATCTCTTTTCTTCATAAAATAGCTTATCTTGGGTATTTCAGTATAGTAATAAAAAGCTGACTAATATAATAGGGACAAAAGACTGTAGACTCTCAGTTTCATTTTCTTCATTAATATTTCTTCACTTTCCAAGGCAAAGAATTTTCAAAAGACATTTCACAATGTTAGGAAAATAATTTAGTAGACCAAGACCTTAGAAGAAAATTTATTCATAGAGACTGTAGGAAAAAATACAACCTAACAGTCACCGTGATTTTAGTTTTGAGAAGCTCCTAGGAGAGAATTGGCAGGCCTAATGTACAGAACTGTGAGGTCATAACAGATGAATATTTAAATTGCTAAATTAGAGGTCATTTATTATAGTTGCAATATAAACTAATACAGGAGTAAAATACTACTATCCATGGGACATAGTATTTAGTAGAAAGCCTTTAATAATATAATTAACATAACAAGTTCAGTTTTATTTAACATTTCAGGGGATTTTTTTTTTAAAGGAACAACTATTAGTCAAAATGATATTTGTGGGGTAGAGTTCCAGGACTGATAATTTTAGAGTGGGACCTTTCGGCACTACAATCTTGCTCATATTTCCACAATCTCAGTCCATACCATGACATCCCTCACCCTCACATTCCACCCTCACTTCAACCACATGGGCGTACACCACAGAAAATCAAAGCTTCCTAATAAAATATTCTTCAAAACTACTTGCCATGTTGTTTGATATTAATCATCATAATAAAAACTAGACTTGTTTACATAATAATTCCCTTCAGACTTGTGGCCTGGACAACAGGAAGGAACTTGCTGGTGAGAAATGTGTATTTTCAGAAAATTGATGAAGCCTGTGTACTCTTAACTGTCTGAATCTGAAATGTGGAAGCCAAAGAACAGAAAGGAAATAAATGAGAGAGGATCTCATAAAAATAGAAAGGAGAAAAGTAGAGTAGAGGAAGGGGGCCGGGAAGAGAATGGATAGGAGGGAAAGAGGAGAGACTGGGGAAGGAGACTGACCGTATGCAATGATTAGCATATATGCAATGTGTCACAATCAGTGCGATTGATGTGAGTTCTTTTTATTTGCTTTTATGAAATCCTCCCATTTTAAGACTATTCAGTTTTGAGACTAAGGGTGGTGGAAAATTTCATTTACTAGATGTAGCATTACCACCTTGAGCCGGTAGTTGAAGAGAGTTTCAATTTCCCTCTGCTCAGTTTTCTTTGATTACAACAGAGTATGCCAAACATTTAAATAAGTTGATATATTATCATTTCATATTACATAAAGTGTTCTAGTGGAAGCCTTTTGAATATTTTCATTGATCCAATCAATCGGTTCAGTAGCCCACTGAACTGAACTAAAAACAAAAGGAATAGATACTAAACTTCTTAAGTTAAAGATACTTAATGAATTGGTATCCTTTGAATGGTTAAACAGGATACACATTTTTAGAAAAATTGTCAAACAAATATCAGATGGGTCCATATCTCCCAATGAACTTGCACTCCTATTCCAAGAGGATACGCTACCACCACTTTTCATTTTGTATCTTTTCCATCTAATTTTAAAAGACAACTTTGGCATACTAATAGAAGTTTTTTTCCTAAAAATTTGCAACAAGTAATAGAATTCATAGAGTCCCCCATATTATTTTGTATTTATTTATTTTATTGATACATTGAAAGTATATATGACAGTTGTATTTGTTGTTACATATTCATGCATGCACCTAACATAATTTGGTCAATCTCCTTTCCCAGTCCCTCCTCTTTCCCTCCTATCCATACTCTTCCTGGCCCCCTTCCTCTACTCTACTTATCTCCTTTCTATTTTTGTAAGATCCTCTTTCACTTTTTTTCTTTTTATTCTTTAGTTTCCCCATTTGAGAGAAAACATGCAACCCCTGAATTTCTGAGTCTGGCTTATTTTGCTTAACACAATGCTCTCAAGTTCCATCCACTTTCCTGCAAATGACATAATTTTATTCCTTTTTTTAAAGGTGAATGAAACTCTGTTGTGTATGTATTTAAAATTTTTCCTATTCACTAAGCTGGACAGACACCCCAGCTGGTTCCATAATATACATTGTATTTATTAGGTGATAGAATGGGGTGTTCTTTGAGTAATGGTCCAAATTCCTTTCCAAAAATTACTCTGGCTGGGTCTTCCAGTGTATGGGTATAGATGGTTTAAATTTTATGTAATACGAAATGATAATATCTCACCCTATTTAAATGTTTATCACACGTTGTCATAATCAACAAAATCTGGATAGAGATGCAAACTGTCCTCACCTGTTGCCTCATGGTGGGGATACCACCTCTGGTAAATGTGAATTTTCACCACCCTTGGTCATGATGAGTAATAAACTGATTAATTTTCACTTTTAACAAGGTCTTTGGGAATGTAGCCCTTTGTTTTTCTGTAAAGATGATTACAATAAAAGGCAGTATTAAGTGCCTTTAGGTACACAGATGATGTGAACCCTGGAAGAATGTTAATGAAATATAGTAATGGGGGCAGAAATTGAGTTCCTTGAGGACTTCATCCATTGGGGAGCTTTGAACAGTCAGTGAAGAAGCCAAGCTAAAACCACTCATAGATCAGGAGAGAGAAGAGAAATCAGAATGTGTATGTGAGTTGGGAGAATAGTAGGAGACCAACCTAGCCAGAGTAATTTTTGCCAGTTTATGGGTCTCCTTCATGATTTGAACAAGAGGTCTGACCCTTAGCTGTGTGTAGGAGGCCACGAACTGCATGATGTCACATCTCATCTATCTCTAGGCTCTCCTGTTCCATGTCTCTTATTATTGCTTGTCCTGGATATTTGTACTCAGTTGAAATCTGATTAAAACTAACCAGCATAGCTTCAAAGGAGAACTGCAGTCACAAAAGAGCTGCCACATTAAGGGTTATGTTGAGGTGTGTAGGGGGTAGAGTCCTGCTAACCTCTGGTCTGTGGAGGTGTTTTTGATGATGGTGCAGCAATGCTTCAACCTTGCCTTACTGCATGCACAGAACACTTCACTCACGCTGCAACCTCTGTGTCCTCTTTACCTGAAATACTGCAAACCATCCAACCATAGCACTAAAAGCTATGAAATATGGAGACAACATCAGAGTGACTCCTGCCTCATAATGTGGGCAACTTGACCCTAAGCCAGGCAAGGGTTTATAACCCCAGAATCTGAAAGGTCTGAAGGCCAGATTAAGTCATAAAAATTGAACATTCCTGTCACAGGAAACCAAGATGATGTCTTGCAGTTTCCTATTCTACCTGAGGTGCCACGGTTGGTATTAAACAATATGAGATTAAGTTCTTGTCAGACAAACTAATGAATTTTGGATTGATTTCTGTCTTCTGCAATGCTACTGACATTTTTGACAGCTATGATTTATAGGGCCTTCATTGGGTCTATTCATGAGAGGAGTTGTTTATTTTGGTTGATGGGCAAGCTTCTAATTTTCCCAGTGGGAAACGCTGAGGGCCAACGGGATGACCGTTGTGAAGGTGCTCTCTGACTGTCTGGGGCAGGCCTCTTATAAATTTGTAATCAAGAGCTCAGAAAACTAATGAGAGCAGGTTGGCTGGGAAATTGTTTTGGTGATATTTGACCAGGGGAATTCTCCTGGAGAACATACATCTGCCACTCAGCTACAGATCCTTAAGGTAAAGATTCTACTTTGTGCCATTTTATTTGCTTTGCTATTTTCTTGAAATGTCTTAACTGATGTCTGAAGAGTGGGGCAAGAACTTCAGCTCCCCAGACAGTGGTGGAAAAGAACAGTGTAATTTGAAGATTAAAACTGGGGTATTTTTTTCTTTAAGATTTCTATAGCTCATTGTAAAATATTTCTGTTACAGGAATGATTTGAAAGTTTGCAAGTATAGTGGATGCTCTGGTGGGCCCCCATATTTCCTTTCACACCCTACACACTAATTCCCCTGGTTTCTGTCACCATTGACACTTGCTAAATCACAGATGGGTCTCTTTCTGGAAACTGCTCTCTATTAAAGGAAGTGCTTTGCCTAGAGTTCTTCCTACTCTGGTAGTCTGCATTCAAATGACTAGACAAGACAGCAGTAAAAGCCCCCTTTCCTCAGCTTGGGGAATCTATATTGTGATATTCCAACTTGAGGGCTCCCCATGGGGTTTTGAAGCCTATTTTGAAAGTACACCATGGTTCAGCAGCTTTCTGCCCAATTCTGTTCTCCTCACTTTTTCAAAGATGTTGTTCCTGAGAGCATTTCTCAATAGACGTCCTCAATGCAAATCTCAACTTAGAGTCTGTGCCTGGACAATCTACCCTTTGTCAGGAGGCAAAATTGGGAAAGGAGGGCATAAGGAAGAAGAGTGAACAGGATAAGAGTGACAGATAGGATTTCAGGGATGAGAAAGGATGGACATTGAAGATATCCTGGAGTTTCCAAACCAGGAGATCTTAAACAACATACATTGCCTTAGGCAGAGGGGAAATCTTACTTTCATTGTTTTTTGAGGCTAACATTTCAAATAGATTCCTGAAAAATCTCAGCTCCACACTATAATTTCCATTAGGGATGTATCACTAATGATGCATGAATGCTTGGAATATCAGAGGTAGATTCTACTTATAATAATCAGATGAGAAGAAGGACATTGTTGAAAAATCAATAAACAAAATACAATAAGCATAATTAATTTAATAATCAAGTCCTGTTTTAATATTTTATATGGATAGCATCTATCAGAGCATATACAAGACAAGAAAAGAAATATGCTCTGAAATCACCCAAAACAGTAATAAAATCAACAGGATGAATGTGGCAGTGTTTGTTCTGACAGTGATCATTAAGTATTATAGGTGATGGTGGCTCTTATGAGATGGAAGCTGTTCTTTTGGAGTTCTAAGGTACAGTCTTCATGGTTTTGATAAACACTAAGGAAATGATAATTTATATTGAGATCCTTTATCTCATGTAATTCCTAAGAACTACACATTTATTGCTTTTTCCTCTACATACATAAGTCTTGATTTCATTCTATTTGAGCTTATCACAGTGTAACTATTTTAAATCCATTTATCTTTCTCTCTATAACATTAAATAAATCATAATTGAAAGTGAAAATTCAGCAGCAGGGGAAAATCTCAGGACTATAGAATGAGCAACCCATGGAAAGGTAGTGGCTATGATGTATTTAGTAGTTGGACAGTGATTTCCTGTTTAGCCAAGTGAGGGGCTTTGTTTCTAAAGGATTAAGAAATGCACTTCCTTATCCAAGGTAGGCCTCACACTCACACCTAGTAGGCTGGCATCTGAGGGATATGTCCTGGGTTCTAAAGTGGTTTCTTGTCCCCAGCATTCCCACTTTAGAAGTTAAGCAAACTTCACGAGTTACAATGATAAGCCTCAGACTCCTCTCATTCTGATCCCCCAGTGGGAACAATCAGCTTGACTTACTAAATGTTTTCTTGGGACACTCTGGTTAGTAGTTTTTCCACTGAGGTAGTCAGGAGCAACAAGGACAGAGTTTACATGAGCAGCTTGGTCAAGGCTTCTAAAACTGTAATGGGCATATAGATCACTTGGGGGTCATGTTAAAATGTAGAGTCTGATTCAGTCTTTCTGGGTAGGTCTGTATTTCAAACAGGTTCCCAGAAGATACTGATGCTGCTGGATTACAATCCACTTATTACTGAACCAAAGGACAATAAATCAATGAGTAGTAAAGGGCATCTTGTTCTCTTTCAAAAATTTATTAGAAATCACTGACTTTATCATATTTGAGTAGATTGGTTTATCATATTTCTTAACTATTCTTTCTTCCAGGTCTAAAGTAATAGGAAGCAGGACTGAGAGGAAGGAGGAAGGGTTTCCAAAAAGGGAGATTAATAGCATCAAGAGAAAAGAGCCCTGCTATAGACATCATAGAACCTGGTTACTTGGTTCTAGACCCAGTTCCCCCATGAACTGACTTTCTGTAACCAAGGGCAACCACTTGACCTGAGCTTCCTTGAGAAGAATAACAAGGCAAGCCCAGCCTGTCTTCTATGAGCATGTGGAAAGGACAGGGCTAAACAAATCTACAGTGTTCCCATGAATGCTTTGTGACAATTGAGACCTTGGTGATTACAATTTGATGGTTCTAAAAACATTGGTGGGGGTTGGGTAACTTGAAATTCCTTTTTGTGTCTTCCTGAATTTCAGGAACTTTTCTATAATATCAGTGTCCTGTGCAGGCAGGGCGGGGGGGGGTTCTGTGCACAGTGGGGGGCATGATCGATGAAAATGGTCAGGTTTCTGCACCATCCTTCAGGGAGGAAGCTGGAAGACAAATGGGGCTTTTTTGTTTGTTTGTTTGTTTTTTCAGCTCTACATCTCTTTGAATAACATGCAGGCAAGTGAATGCAAAGGAAGGAAATTATTAAGTGGGACAGAATATGCTAAAATAGGTCAAGGAAGAAAATGAAATAGCTTGTTTTTTTTCCATTCTCTTCAGGAAATGCTGTTAAAATTAGACCTGCCACATATCACAAGATCAGTATTATAAACTGTTTTTCTTTGTAGACAAAAATCCTCAGCTACCAAGGACTTTGATTATTATATGAAGACTTGCTATAGATGTGGGTCATATATAGGAAAGATGTATGCTTTGTTGATTTTGGGGGGAGAGGTTGCCTGTCTTTAGTGGCCAGGTCCTTGGTGCAATCAACAGCCAGAAAAATGGTGTCCAGCTGCTGAATTTCTATAACTACATCCTTTCATCTTTAACAGGTGCCTATTTCTCTTTGTTGAAATTAACTCACACTAATCCTAGTTAATGACAGGATTTGCTACCTTTCCTAGTAGTATTTATATTTATCTTACTTTCAAAAATTGGAAAGTAGTTTACTTTCGCTATGATATTTTCTAATATTGTGAAATGTCCCCAGCATACTAAGGGTAGACTCAGGTACTGTGTTGGTGGTGGGCATGTTGATTCTTTGGTCTTCCTGGCACTATAAAATAACCAACTGTGCCCTTCATTAGGAAGGACATCGTCACCTTCACACACAGTAGGAAAGCCTTACCAGTCTCCTACATGGATCACAAAAGGAAAGAAGAGTCTAATGGCCCTCTGGACTTCATATTCAAAGTAGATTTCTGGTGCATCAGATCTGAAACTGCCCACTGGCATTCTTATCAACCTGCGTGCTTCCTTCTACCTCTTCCAGGAAGCCTGACAGCTGGACAGATTGGGGAAGGACCTCACCAGACTCACGAGTCTACATTTCAAATGAGAAGAAGATATAGTAATGTTCAGTTTAATAAAATAGACCACCAACAACATTTCCTGCAAATCAGGGTCAGGAAATAGTACATCAACATTATGATTTTCTGCCTAATCTGTCTTTATTTTAGTCTTTGTCCCACTTCCCTAAAAGTGAATGAAGGTCACGTCACCAGAATATCCTCATACAGAGACTGGAGACTTAGAGCTAAAGTGGGATTGGCTGAAATATAAATCTTCCTGATGAGGTTTGAGGACACACCACAGAGACTTGAAGATCAATTGGGGCAGAGGGACCCTGCTGGGCTTGGAGATTGTGATATGTAGTTTATGGGGTTGGGATGCAAGTTTCTAGACGAGTGATCAGAAATTAAATGATTCTCTAGAACAACACAGAGATTTACTGTGGATTTGGATATGCTTTTCTGCCCCTCTATTGCTCTAAGAATAGTTACAAAGCAGTAATGGGATTGCTCAGCTGGAAGGATCATAAGGGAAAAGTTGTTTTCTCTGAAGGGGTTTCTTCTGGTTACCTGCAGTCAGGAGTAGCAGAGGGATGTCTTTAAAGAAAGACACATCTCTTGACTACATCTCATTTCTTTTGGATGTGAACATTATCCATTAGGGAGTAGTGTCAAGACAATGCCTCTGGTGGTCACTGAAAAGTCCCTAATGCAAGTCTTGGGCCCCTTTCACACTTCAGCTTTTAAAAGTATTTTCCTTCCAAAGCTGTTTCTTTGGAAATAAAGAGCCATGAGTCATCTTTCTTTAGAACTCGGAGAGAAAATTCACTTCTACTATAATTAAGCAATAATTATTTTTCTTTCCCCTGAGAGAGAACTCAGGGAGATAAACAACTCCCAGAAAAATAAGGCTTAGAGACTGTGGGCCAAGGCTTCTATTGATTCACAGAATATTTATCTCTTTCTTCCTTCCAAATTAAAAAAAAATGATAGTAATTATTTTTAAAAATGATTCTTTTATTTTCAGTCATTTAAAAGTGTTATTTTTCTACCCTATAAAAATAATAATTGCTTTTATGGCCCTCCTGCAACTATGGGGAGGAGGGACATGTAGTGAGAGACTCAAGGATCCTACTCACTCTTCTGGCAGCATCTCTGAAGCACACGGAAGTATAAGTGAATCTTGAACTTGATATACAGTAGGGGAAAGAAGGCTCAATTAGGATATAAAAAGATGGCAAGTCCCGTACCTTCCCAAATTCCTCAAATTGGGTGTTCTTCATTCCTAATCTAATGTATCTTTTCCACATACTTGGAGGACAGGAAAGGTTGAAAAAAGAACAGAAGAGAGAAAGAGAAGATGAAAAAGGAGAGAATGAGGGAGAAGAGGAAGGAGAAGAAAAACTGCAAATGCAAATGCAGAACCTTCTTTTAGTTGTCAGTGAGGGGAAAACTGGCAACACCTACATAATAATGTATTGGTGGTTTTATTAAATGAATACCTGATTGAATTAAAACAAATTTTTGATAAAATCTTTTGATTTTATACCTCAGCAGCAACTGCCATCTGCCAAATCACTTGAAAAATAAATCATTCACTGCTTTTTGACAGACCTATTTCTGTATATATATATATATATATATATATATATATATATATATATATATATATAATGTTATAAATAACATATATATATATATATGTTATTTATAAAGTTCTTTTATGCCTAACTAGTTATTGACTTTTTAAGAGAATTAATTTCATGTACAATATCTAGCATGGTACTTTATACCATATAGGATATTTATAATTTTGAGGAAAAAAATACTTGGTCATCTACAAGCAGTTCTTTAGCTGTGACATATGTCATTCACCAAAAATCTAAGTAATAGCTATGACCAGGAGAGTCCTTTGATGCAAGTAGTAAAAGAAGGGCCATTAGCAGAGTTCTAGATCCAGACAATTGACTAGATCTTATGTGGTATTTTTGCTCTTGAGCTTCCTTGGACCTTGAAGGCAGCCTTGGGACCAGTAGGAAAAGGAATATCATTCCAACTAGACTATGTGGTCTCTGGCTACATCATCACAAGTATGTGATCATTTCTTTTTATGTTCTCAGTTCATCTTAACAAACTATAAACCAAAGGAAATGAAGATTCTAGGTAGACTCTCTATAAGTACCACAATTTTGATTGAAATGTATTTTTATTTATTCAACATTTTTCTATGGGCCGTGTATAAACCAGAATACCTTTGGCCACTCATAGTAGAAATGCCAACACAATTACCCAGGCACAAAGGGCAGCTCATGTAATCAAGCATTAGTCAATGGAGTGCCTGGCTTTGAGGATGATTCAGATGGAAGATGGGAACCCAGTAGCTCTCTTCCCTCTCCCAACTTTGCCTCTCTCTTTATAATGTCTCCATTTTTCCTACTGAAGACAGTCTTCATTCATAGACTATTTGATATATATCCAGGTGGTGATCAACAATTCCCAGAATGCCTGAGACCTTTCCAGTTTTAGTGCTGAACATTCTCTACCCTGAAAACCTCTCAGATCTGAGGAAACCTTGACTACTGGTCACCAGAAAGGAAAGATTCCTTTCTTCAGACTTTAGTTCAAAAACTCCTCTAATTTGGTCTTGATTGGGTCATGTGTCCACCCTTGAAGACTAGTCCCTGTGGTTAAGGAGCAGACACTATGATTAAGCCAGCTGACCTCAATGCCACCCAGAGGACAGCAACTACTGAGGCTAGTGGAGGGTTGGGTAACTTGATGTCTTCTTCCATTCTGATACTAACCATGGTCCAAGTTCTGGACGAACCTAACATTCACTACAGACCAGAGTTACACAAAGCTACTTAGTCCTTACTAATCCCTCGAGGTATGAGGAAGCCAAGACCTCAAGATGCAATGAGACCAACAGTGACATTTAAAAGGCCCTCACAATTATTTTCTGTTTAGCTCATTGTTTAAAAATTCTAAATTCTAAATTCCAGGTTTTTGTTGTTGTTTATTTATTTGTGTTGTCTTTGAAAGATTGTCTCTGACCATTCCAATCCAACATGAATCTCTTTCTTCTTTGAATTCCTAAGGCACTATTTTTTCCCCTGTTACTATAGATTGAATCTAGGGTGACTCTTCTACAGAGCCACATCTGGAGACCTTTTTATTTTGTATTTTTGAACTAGTTACTTACATTGTCTCAGCTGGTCTCAAACTTGAGATTCCCACTTCAGCCTCCTAAGGCCTTTGGGATTACAGGCATGGGCCATAGGATCAAGCTTTTTGACATTTTTTTTATTGCTTGGTTTGGGGCATATTGACCATAAAATATTTTCCTAAATGAGTATAACAATTGCAGAAAAGGCCTGGCATGATAATTAAAATAGAACCAGTACTTCTTACTCTGAAGTTAAATAAATGGGAGGAATATAATGAGTGCCAGGAGTAAAAAGAGTATAGCTTTAAAAAAGATATTTAAAAACTAAACAATTAAACAAAATAAGATATCTGCAGAGTTTTCATTTTAAATGTTTGCAAAAATTAGAATATTAAAGATATATTTATTGAGAAGTCATGTAGCTGAAAGCTGATCTCCAATCTGTTTACAAAATTTTTTAGTGTCCTGTGAATTAGTTTTAGATGACATGTTTTGTTTTAATTTGAAAAGCAAGTGCTTTAAAATAGACTTGTGAAATTTAAAGATGGATAAAAAAAAAACATTGTAAGATTGTCAATTATAAACTCTAATTTTGAACCAGTAACTTTTACTTCTCTGTGGCTTAATTTTGTTCTCCATGAAATGCTGGCAACAGAGTGGGAAAAATATTTTCTGTGATTGTGTCTTCATCCTTTAATGGTCTTTGACTGTATTTTAATTTTGTTTCTACAACTGAATTCTTATGCCATCATAAATGTATCAAAACCTTTGTAAGAATATTAAACCCTGTATACTGTAGTCCATGGGAGAGGTTCCAGCATGGGATTCTGGGAGTGGAGCTCCAGGTAGATATCCATGTGGGTTTCTGTGCAGGGGATGGTTAGAGGAGAATCAGACAGGTTGGAGAAGCATCTCTCCTTTAGTATAGACTGTGGCACTAGAAATCCAAGGAACTCACAGGCACACCCATGTTTACAGCAGCATAGCTTACAACAGCTGAATTATGGAACCAACCTAGGTATCCCTCAACAGATGAAAGGATAAAGAAAATGTGGCATATATATATATATATATATACACACACACACACACAATGGAGTTTTATTTGGTCATAAAGAAGAATGAGATTATGTCATTTGCAGGAAAATGGATGGACTTGAGAGCATTATATTAAGTGATATAAACCTGACTCCGAAAGTCAAGGGTTGTACATTTTTTCTCACATGTGGTAGATGGAGAGAGCAAAGGACAAAGTGGAGGGTGAAAATCTAGAGAAAATAGAAGAGATCAGTAGAGGAAGGGAACTAGAGGGAGGAAAGAGAGGAGGAAAAGAAAAGATACTGGGAAATTGACCAAATTATGTTATGTGCATGTATGAATATGTAACAATGAATCCCACTACTATGTATAATTATAATGTGCCAATTTTTTTAAAAAAAAAATAAAACAAAAGGAAATCCAAAGAACTCTATCATAAGAAGCCGAAAGATAGTTTATTTATAGTTTAAATTGGAAGACTCAAGGATAGAAATGTGCTGGGTGTTGGGAACAAGGACCGTCTCTCCTTTCTTTTGTTCCTGTGCCATTGTGCTTAATCTGTCTGCCTGCAGATATTCTCTCTGATCCACATGGCACAGCATATCTGGGCACAGATTCTTTCTAGATGTGCCTGCTTTAGTCTGGGCAATCAAAAGGGTACTTTATTTTTTTCATTCTAAACTTCTATGACAATAACTTGGTTCTTCTTGGGTCAGCTTGCTTGTCCTCAACAAATCATAAAAACTTGAATATTCTGCCAAATTTGTGAGTTCACTTTGCAACGATTTGATTTTGCATTTAATATTCATATGTAAATGCAGTACAAGTAAATAAGAGATAACTGCCAGAATAATGGACCTGAAAAGATGGATAGATAGAAATTGGGTTTAAGAAATGTAGGAAGATAGATGGAGCTAATTATTTATGAATTTGGCTTATTAGTAAATATTTTTATGTTTTAAAGAATCTTGCTTCCCTAAGAAATGTCATAACAGAGTGAGATAATAAATTTTCAGAAAACGAAGAATAACACAGAGATTAATAATGGAGTTTTGGAGGTCTTACAAATTTGGATGTGTCTTTGCCAATCATTTGTGATTTCCATCTATACAGGAAACTTCTCTTCTCCAGTCTGCAGTTTTCTCATTTATAAAAATAAGGCTAGCCGTCCGCTTCTCATTGTATAATTCTAAGAATTAAAGAGGAAAATTACCTGGCAACAGTGGTTTCTTAGCAAATGGAAACTGTTTGGTGGAGACCCAATCCTTGTTCTCCAGCAGTTCAGCTTAGACGCAACAAAAACAGGTACCATTAGTTATAGTAGAATGTGGAAAGTGTACTAACTAGGATATCTACAGTTAGGAATGGGGAGTGAGTGGCCTATGGCAGGGCATCAGGGATGGCTTCCCCTGGAGTGATACCCGAATTGATTTGTAAAGCAGAGCAGAGTTTTTCTAGACAAATGAAGGTTGAGTAGTGCTGGAAGAGAGAAGGGGTTCACACCAAGACCCATTATGAGCACAGGTGAGATGCAGAAATAAAAGTGAAAGAACAAATAGAGGAAGAGTGAAAGGAAGAACAATGAGTCTGGCTTCTTGGTGTATCTTCTATTCATTTATAAATTTTTAAATTAGTGCATTATAGACATACACAACATTTAAATTCACCCTAATTTATTCATAGATTTACAGAGAGAGTTTGGTTTGATTCATTCTACTGTTCATCCCTCTGTCCTCCCTGCCTTCCTATAACCCCTTCCACAGATATCTCTGCTATTTGTGTTGGATTCTCCCCTTTTTCATTATGTGGTCAATATTCACATATGAGGGGAAACATTCGACCCTTGGCTTTCTGAGTGTGGCTTATTTCACTTAGAATTGTGTTCTCATTTCATCAATTTTCCACCTAGTGCCATCATTTAATTCTTAATGACTAAGTAAAACTTTATTGTGTATATACACCAGGTATTCTTTATGCATTAGTCTGTTGATGAGTATGTTAGCTGGTGTTGTATTTAGGTTATTACGAATTGTGTTGCTATAAGTACTGATGTACCTGTGTTTCTATAGTATGCTGATTTCAGACATTTGGATATTTACCAAGGAATGGGACAACGAGGTCAGATGGTGGTTGTATTCCAAATTTTGAAAGGGATATTCATACAGTTTCACAGGATGGCTGTACTAATTTGCAGTCCTATCAACACTGCATTAGTGTAAATTTCACCACATATTATTCTTTTTAAAAAATTCTTTGCAGCAAAGTGTACTTTGACATATTATACATACATGGACTATAACTTTCCATTTTTGTGCTATATATACTGTGGAGTTACACAGGTTGTGTATTCATATAGGAACATAGGAAAGTTATGTTTGTTTTATTCTACTGTTTTTCCTATTCCGATTTCCTCCTTTCCCTTTATCCTACTATGTCTAAACCAATAAGCTTTATTCTTCCTTTGAACCTAAATGTTCTCTCTGATATGTGGATCCCCCACATTTCTCTTGATAATTGATATTTTGAGTGCAGTGAGATAAAATCTCCATGTAGTTTTTTTCTTGAATCTAATACTTTTATTGAAGTATAGGGAAAGGGTGAGGGCACAATTATAACAGAGTTTGTCTTTCTTGTAGTTTTGATTTGCATTTCCCTGATTCCTAGAGATGTTGAACATATATATGCCACTTGTATTTCTTCTTTTAAGTAATGTCTTGTTTAGATTTTGTGCCCAATTAGTAATTGGGGGTTTCATTTTTTAAATCTTTTTTTAAAATTCTGTACATTAAATTTCTGAGATTCAGATGAAAAATATTTTCTCATATTGGTAGGCTCTCTGTTTACATTCTTGTTTCCTTTGTTGTGCAGAAGTTTTGAAATTTGATTTTATTTCACTTATTTACTCTTAGTTTTATTTCTTGTGCTTTAGAAGTCTTGTTAAGGAATTTGATAATTTTGTCAATAATTTGGAGTGTTGGGCCGACATTTTCTTTAAGCAACTGTAGAGTTTCTGGTTTAATTCCTAGGTCTTTGATCCCCTTGGACTTGGCTTTTTTGCAGGTGAGACAGATAAAGTTTTATGTTTTTCTACATATGAATATCCAGTTTTTATAGCAGCACTTGTAAAAAAAAGTTTCTGTTTTTTCCAACATATATTTTTGGCCTCATTGTTGCAAATCAGGCACTGTATTTTTGTGGATCTGTCTGTATTTTCTATTTCATTGGTCTTCAGGTATGTTTTGATGCCAACATAAATCTGTTGTTTTTTTTTTTTTTTTTTTTTTATAAAGCTCTGTGACATAATTGGATATCTGGTACTGTGAAGCTCTCAGCATCACTCTTCTGGTTCAGAATTCATTTGGCTATTCTATTTCACTTCTGGGTCAAAAAGGATTTGAGAAATGTGTTTTGTCTGTGTGTTGTAAAGGATCTCATTGATATTTTGATTGGGATTGTACTGAGTCTGTTCACTGGTAAAGGTAGTATGATCATTTAGATAATACTAATTTTGTTTATTCAAGAACATTAGAAGTATTTCCACTTCTAAAGGTTGTCTTCAACTTGTTTCTATTTATCATTTTATAATTTTCATTGTTGAAGGTTTTTATCTCCTAGGTTAGATATTTTACCAAGTATTTATTTTTTAGGGTTTTGTGAATAAAATGTTCTCACCAATTGTTTTGAAGCAGGTTTGTTTTTGCAATATAGGAATTCAATTTATTTATGTATTATGTTCTTGTATCATCTCCTTTGGTAGATTTGTTATCAACATTATAAATTTTCTGATGGAGCATTCTAAATCATCTAAGTAAAATGTTCATGTCATCAGTACACAGAGGCAACAGGACTTCTTATTTCCTATGTGTATGCCATTAGATTTCTTCTCTTGCCTGTTTGCTCTGGCTAGGGATCCAAAGAGTGGTGAAAGTTTACTTCCTTGTTTTGTTTTTTTATTTTTAGAAAAAAATTTCAATATTTTTATTCAGTTTGATGTTGGCATTTGGTTTCTCACATACAGCTTTTACAATTTTGAAGAAATGTCCTTCTGTCACGAGTTTCTCTGGTGTTTTAAATATGAATGAGTGCTGAGTGTTGTGGACAGGCTTTTCTGAATCTATTGATTATCTCATGGGATTTTTGTAATTAAATATGTTTTTACAGTAACTTTTGTTTATGTGTGTGTGTGTGCATATGTATATATACATATATATGTAATTAATTTTTTTTTGGTGTTGGAAATTCAACCAAGTTATGATTTGCCAATTAGGTTCATATGCCACTATTCACTTTTTAATCTTTTCCAAATTTTTGTTAATGCATTATAGTTTTACAAAGCAATGAGATTTATTGTTATACAATCTCATATAAATCTATTATAAAAATAAGCAATATCATTCCACACAATGTTTCCCTTTCCTCTTTCTTTCCCTCCTCCAGGTCCTTTTACTCCTTTTTATTTCTTCTTCTTAGATATATGTGACAGCAGAGTACATTTGGAGATATTATACATACATGGAATATACATTATTCTAATTATGTCTCATTTATGTGGTTGTACATGGTATGGAATTTCACAGGTCATATATTCATATATAAACATAAGAAAGTTATACCCAATTCATTCTAATATCGTGCCTATTCTCATGCTGTTCCCTTATCTTCATTCCCATTTATACACTCCAATAAACTTCTGTTTTTCCCTCCCCATTTCTTATTGTGTATTAGCATCCACATATAAAAGAAAATATTTGGCCTTTGTTTCTTGGGACTGGCAAATTTTTCTTACCTTGACAGTCCCTATTTCCATCAATTTACTGGCAAATGCCTTAATATGACTTTTCTTTAAGGCTGAGTAATTTTCCATTGTGTGTGTGTGTGTGTGTGTGTGTGTGTGTGTGTCTGTGTATGTATGTATATATATATATATATATATATATATATATATATATATATATATATATATATATCCACATATTCTTTTGGATATTTGATTTTAAGAGAGACTAGGGTGAAGGGTCAGGAGCTTGGAAGAGAAAAGTTATTGGTATGGTTCTGCAATTCCCAGGTGTCTTCATGGAGAATAAAATTGATGCTTCCACCCCAGGCCATCTGTTCAAGACTAGAACAGTGTATCTCAAATAGGGTGCATGACTGTCAATTGGAGAGCTCACTGAAACTCAGACTTCTGGGCCTCAACTCAGAGTGTCTGACTCAGGTGCCAGGGGTGGACCTGAGCTTCTGTATTTCTTATAAGCCCCCAGGGTTTGCTAATATTCCTGGTCTAAACACTTCGAACTGATGGTCCTTGTCTAGAAATTTTAGGGGCAATGAAGGTGACATAAGGTCCTCTTTGGGTGCAGTCTTCACCTTCTTTATCTGCCTCTTTTCCAAGTGTGATACCTGTAGCTTCTACTTAGATTACACCTGCATATGTTCATGATAAAATGGGGCACTTGGGATCCTCCATTCTCATGGGCCTTTCTCATTTGCAGACCTTTTCCCTGAAGACTGCAAGACCTACCTCTGTACTTCAACAACATATTAGTTTTTAGAATCTCATTTTTTGCATTGTTGATTTCCATGTAAATTTCAGAATATCATTTACTCTTAGAATTCCATACTGAGCTTTCATGATATTTTATCCAGATCTTTGTGGACACAGGATGTTGCTGACCGCATGGAATTCCTCTTTTTCCCTTTGATTACAGGAAGCTAACAGTCTGGGACTAACCCCTCTACTGAGTGTTAAGGGGGAGCCAAACATATGTTCCCTACTCTGAAAAATAATACTTACTGGGTGTCTTAAAGAATCTGCAATATGTATACGGGGTAAAAATGGGAGTTCATAATCTGCTTGAATCAAATGTATGAAATATGATATGTCAAGAACTTTGTAATGTTTTGAACAACTAATAATAAAAAAAAGAAAAAAAAGATTAAAAAACTAATGTAATTTAAAAAAGAATAAAATTCAAAAGTAATTCACTGAAAAAAAAAATCAAGTTACTGTCACACAGTTGTGGAGTCTAGGAGTCCAAACTGAATTATTATAAGATATATGCTCTGAAAGGTCTAGGGGAAATTTTTCCTTGATTCCTCTAGCTTTCAGTGGTTGTGGGGAATACTTGGCACTCCTTCACATGTGCACTCATCTCTCCTTTTTCGGTCACCATTATCACATGGTGTTCTCTCTGCACAAGTATACTTGTCCAAATTTTCCTCTTCTCAGGTGATGAGTCATCAAATTATAGCCCACTCTAATTGACTATGGCCTCATATAACATTTTCATGCACAAAACCTCATTTTCAGATGATGTAATAAGCTGATGTGCTGGGAAGGACATGACAATTCAACCCAGAGCATGTACTGAGCTCTTAATATGCGCTATTTCCTGTATTTCTCATGGCAGCACTGTGAGGTACACACAGGCATCACTCACACTGAATAAACTAGGATATGAAACTCAGTAAAGTTGTGGTCCAGCTAGAAGCACATGGAACCCACAAGATTGTAGTCACAGTGTAGCTGTAGCATGGGTCCACCTGTCTCTTGAAAGAATAATTCTGTACCCCCTGCATCTCTGTAGACATGATACTGCTTCCCAGAAACGGTCCTAGAGTACTACAAAAGATTCCAAATCTTTTTAGTAGCTGCTTCTTTGAGAATCTTAGAGCAGGAATTGATGCATAAAATCAAATTGCTCAAATTTACTCATCATGTATCACCAAAGTTACAATATTACTCTTCTAAATTTAGATTACTAGAATTTCATTGAACATCCTATACAGGTTTATAGTATAAAATTTTTATATTAATTTTCTTCACTATTTTTAGATATATAAATCACAGAAGAGTGAATTCTGAAATACTAGATATACATAGAATATACCATATAACTTATTCTAATAAGGATCCTATTCTTATGGTTGTATATGATATGCAGTTTCAGTGTGTGTATATTCATAGATGAACATAGGAAAGTTATGTTTGATTCATTCTGTCTTTTCTATTCCCATTGCTCCACCTTTATTTTATTCCCCTTTGTCTAATTCAATCAACTTTTCTCACATCCTTGTCAACATGTTCTATTACTTGTACTCTTGATAATTGCCATTCCAACTGGAGTGATATGGAATGACAGTGCAGTTTTAATTTGCATTTCTCTAATTTGTAGTGATGTTGAACATTTATTTCATATATTTGTTAGTCATTTGCATTTCTTTTATGATGTGCCTATTCATTTCCTTTGCCCATTTGGTGATTGGAATCCTTGATTGTACTGTGCTAAGTTTTATGATTTCTTTATAAATCCTGGAGGTAAACACTAAACCTGATGTGCAGGTGCAATAATTTTTCTCCCATTGTAAGTTCTCTTCACATGCTTGATTGTTTTCTTTTCTGTGAAGAAGATTTCTAGATGGGAAACTCATGTAACTCTTGAAGCAATTCAATGATAAGTGAAATATGGAAACCAAAATATAACTTATATGTGTGTCATGGTCATTTAAAGAGCCATAATACATTCAAGAGATAAAGGCAGTGATAATCCTATTTAAAATCATGAATGTAGGTTCACAAAATGTAGGCCCTTTAACCAAATCACAGTGTCAGTAAGTCATAGAGTACAGATAGAAACCTAGTTCTCCTCTGTTATTTGTGTTTTCCCTGAGGCAATCTGTAGTAACAGGCCCAACAATCTAATAAATTCAGTTTGTTTGAATAGACATAATAAGACATTCTTATTAAAACCCATCAGTCAAGCTAATATGATGGTTTAACATTTTGTCCTCTTTGCCAGTGTTAGATGTTGATGATTTAAAATATTGTTTAGCATTCATCACAGATTTTCTAAACACAGAAATGTGGGTGGGTCAAGTAGGGGGAGAAGCTCTGCTAATGATCATATAAAATAACAAATTGATTTATTCAAAAGATGACAGATGTTGCTGAAGGGTGTTAGAACAATCAGTGAAAGAAGCTCAAAAAACTCAGTGAGAAGTAAGTCTGTATTCTCATTTCAATTGATACATATATGTAAATGTATTAATAAAAACTGCCATTTGTTTTGCCTGCTTTATTTCCCCTTGTATTTCTTTACTTCAGAAGAAAAGATTAAAGGAGAAAATGCATAAAAGTACACAGGAACAGATAAGAGAAGCAAAATCCTTAGACGACAGGCATATGGAAAAGTAAGTAAAAAGGGTCTTCTTTCCTGTACCTTATACCTAGGAGTAACAAATTTATAACTAGACAGGGTTCTTCTGTGAATTTCTCCACTGATTAACTTTCTAAATGATCACTAAATTTAATAGAGCTCAATCAGGGGGTACTTCAATAATAGTTTAGGCACATGCAGTGCCTTCTAGATAAAAACATAAGAGCTTAGGAGATAGTTAAAGCACCACTATGTGAATTGTCCAAGATCATTAATTTAGATCATGTGGTGAAAACAAAGCTTGTGTCCTGGAGGCACCTGACCTTTGTACAACAGCTGGCAAATAGTTTACTCCTAAGAGTTGAAAGAATGTTGGGAGTTCATTTTGAAGTGTGAGGTTCCAGATTAGTTGGTATAATAATCTGTTGTTTCAAGAAGATAAAGATGGTCTGCTTCTACACCCTGGAGGTGGTGCATCAAGAGTTATGTGGGCTCATGATTCTTTACACTCTTTACAAAACGTGTGAGCACTTTGTAAGCTTGTTGAAAACTTATGGAAGTAAATACCATGCCTTACTGCACCTTTTGATTACTAGCACCCTGCAGAGTTGCTACAGGTATAAGCCCTCCATTGCCAGTGTTTCTTCACAAACCACTATCTGTATAAAAAGGGTTACTCTGAAAATAGAATAATTTGTTGAAACAGGAGCCTTTAGACATGATGTAACAGGCAGTTTAAAAAAAAAAAGAATTTGGAGTCATCATCAGTGATAGAGAAGACTTGCAGACTCCAGCTGTTACCAGACCCAAATTCAGGCACCTCATCACTAGAAAACCAGTAGTCAAAAGATGTGAATTAGTGGGAAAGAAATCAGGTTTACTGAAGGTCCAGCACACTGGGGGATTGTGGGGCTGTCATCTTCATAGTGCCCTCTTGGGGATCTCAGGGACACAAAGGGTTTTTATAAGAACAGAAAGATGGGACTGTGAGGTACTGGGAGGGAAGGTTTCTCTTAGCAGGATTTTTGTCATCCAGGGGTGTGTCTCCTTTTCTTCATTTTGAATGGACCATCACAATGGAGCTTGAATTTCTGGGGCTAGTACCTGTACTTTCTTTAAATAGACAAATTTATTTCTGCATGTAAAAAGTCACAGAAATTTACTTGCTTTGTGTTGATATATAACTAAAGACTAAGAAGAGGCATGATAAGAGAAGCAAAATCCTTAGACGACAGGCATATGGAAAAGTAGGAAGTTTCTCTTAGCAGGATTTTTGTCATCCAGGGGTGTGTCTCCTTTTCTTCATTTTGAATGGACCATCACAATGGAGCTTGAATTTCTGGAGCTAGTACCTGTACTTTCTTTAAATAGACAAATTTATTTCTGCATGTAAAAAGTCACAGAAATTTACTTGCTTTGTGTTGATATATAACTAAAGACTAAGAAGAGGCATGCCATTTTTTATTTTATCTGAGGATCACCAGATGTTTTCGGTTTTTTAAAGGTGATTATTTAATTAGAGTGCTATGTGAGAAACAGATAAGCCTACTAGAGTGCAGGTGGTTATTGTTTGTGGTGATAGTAACATCATCGATGTCTGCCCTTCCTTTCTCAGGCTGACTGCTCAGCTAGAACCTTCCATCAAATACTCACTCTCCCTTCTTCTTCCTCCCTTTCTTCTTCTGGGAGAGAGATGATAGTCTACATAGTAGAAAACAAAAAACAAACAAAAAAAATTACAATAAAGATTGTCCTGAGTTTATGAAATGTATCATTTTGTTATCTTCCATTTGCAAATCACAGAAAATCCAATTAAAACAGGTTTAGACAAACAAGAAGGAATAATATTTTGTGTAGCTGAAGTATTCAGGCGAAGAGTGGACTGCAGATCCAGTAGCATCTAGGGACTCATCAGGATTCAATTTCTCTTCACTTTCATTTTTGCCTTCTGCCATGTGTGTCCCATGGTCAGACAGGCTCTTCCCTCATGGAAGCAGCTCCAGCCTCACATCCCTCTGGGTTTAGAGCCAGAAGAACAGAACTTTCCTCAGGGAGATATACAGGCCTAGATGTGTTCTAATCTTATCCTGAGTGGAAGTGGAGGGGGCCTGGGTCTTCTGGACTCAGTCCTTCTTAGGCACTTATCTGCAGAAATGGCAGTGCACACAGTGGCAAGGTGACCAGCAAGTCCACTGCAGTACTCGTGGACACAGGGGAGGCTGTCACTGCCAGCCTGGGAAGCAGCAGGTGAGAGGAGGAGGTGTTGTGTTCAACGGATGGCAGGTTTTTCATATGTCTCCAGAAAACCATTTCAGGGCTTTAGACTGATAGCACTGGGGAGAACAGAGACTTGGTGAAGCCTCTTACAGACCTTCAGGTGGATGAGCAGATGCAGCACATAACCTATTCCTGCTGGGAACGTCACCTTCCATTAGATTTGTGCATGGCAGTGCCACTCTTCAAGGCCACTGAGCTTCTTTTCTGTGGGCTCTGAGGTCACATGGCCATTCCCCTAAAAACTTCTCTGGTTGGAATTGTGTGGCTGACTCACTACCTTTCTCCTCCTCAATACCCATGATGCATTATGTACAGAGGATTTGCAAATGTGAAAATATGTGCAGACACCATGGAGAGCAGTGTGAAGGTTTTTTGGAAGAATAAAAATAGAACAATCATATGGCCCAGATAGACCTCTTTTGTGTGCATTTAAAAGAAATGAAATCAGCATGTGGAAGAGATGTCTGTACTCATGGGTTTGCTGCAACACCCTTCACAATAGGAAGGGACATAATCCATCTTAATTTCCTGTGGGTGAATTGATGGATGGATGGATGGATAAGCAAATTGGCAGGTGGCCTGTGGAATATTATTCAACCCAAAAAGGAAGGCGATGCCAGCACTTTCAGTAACTTGAGTGATCCTAGAGGACACTGTGCTAAATTACATAAGCAATGCACAGAGAAGTCTGGCACAACCTCACTTACATGGGCAATCTAAAAATGTAAACTTACAGAGGCTGAGAATAAAGGGTGGTCAACAGGGGTTAGGGTGAAATATAGGTGTTGGTCAAAGCTACATGTATGCCAGGTGAGTGAGACCTAGAGATCTGCACCCTAAGTGCATGTAGTTAAGAATGTGGTCTTTTGCCCTTTAAAACCTGTTCAGAGAACAACTTAAGTATTTTTGCATTACAAAGCAAAGCACCCAGGGGAGTATGAGGAAATGGTAGGAGGATTTGTGGCCCCAGGGTGTGCCAGGTGTGTGTAGTGGCCAGCCCACTGAGGTGCCATCAGATAGAAGGAATTATTTGTTTTTATTGTGTCTCCTACTAAGGAAGGGGTCATGAAGTGGCAGTGAAGGTGGCTTCTCCAGGGGCCAGGAGGCATCTCTTCCACTTGAGCTCCTAAGTGGACTCAGCTGCTTAGCCTGAACCCTTTTCACCTGCCCACACCCTCCTCACTGCCTGCATCTGTGGGACAAGTGCTGCATGTGCACATAGACCTTTGGCCAAGGGGCAAGGACTGGGAATGTAGCCCTGCCCTGCTTTTCAGTCCACAATGGAATTTGAAGGAGGGTCCCAGGATTGGCTGCTGTCCTCCTCTTCTACTCTGCTTTTCTGCTCTATTCTACTTGTTTTTATCATTAGTAGATTAGTAACAAATCCCCTGGTTTTTTGGGGTTGTGTGTGTGTGTCTGTGTCTGTGTGTGTGTGTGTGTGTGTGTGTGTGTGTGTGTGTGTGTATGATAGGATAGCCTTAGGCCTGAGCCTAAGCAACTCCATTTTTAAAAACCTGCAGTTTCACCAGGCACACCCACAGATTTCTCCAGTATGGCCTCAAACAATTTTTTTCTCTTACCCTGATAAAAAGAGTGAAGCCCCTGGCAGGCTGTCCTCATCTGATAAGAGGGAAAAGAAAGAAGATCAGGGTGGAGACCCAAAAACCAGATGTTTCTGACTGCAGGGTGAATGATGTCCCTGAGAAATCTGGTGGTAGCTGATAAGGATTGAAAGGGAGGTTAAAAAAAAAAAACAAATTTAGTATAAGTGATAAAGCAAATGAACCCCGGGATTCAGCCAGCCAAAAACTGAAATCCCAGTGTCAATGGAGACCATCTGGATGTCTGGACTTTCCCCCTGTCTGGAGGTAACAAGGCTCTTTTTCCTTCCCAGTGAGTTGCTGCCAGACACAGCTAGTGGGGTGTGAGCAATATATCCCTGCTCAGAAATGACAACACCATCCCACAGCACAGCACCACTGGGGACTTGTGAAGCTATAATGAGGCACCTCTGCCCCTCAGTTGAGGGTGTTTCTAGTGGAAGTGCAGTGGGCAGTTTGAACTCCACCCAAATCTATCAGTCATGAGCTTGCATTGAGAAAGCTGGAC
The DNA here is from genome assembly GCF_048772815.1 of Callospermophilus lateralis. Lineage (NCBI taxonomy): Eukaryota > Metazoa > Chordata > Mammalia > Rodentia > Sciuridae > Callospermophilus > Callospermophilus lateralis. The sequence continues at coordinate 9,322,852 of NC_135320.1, forward strand.
TTTCTCCTCCACTGGGTGAAAATGGAATGTGCCTCTCACCTTCCAAAATAGTGGTTCCAATGCAGCCAAAGAAAATAGAGGAAGTTGGTGCCTGCATCTTCATGATGGAGTGTTAACCCTCTGTTTTCTTCTAGAAGTTGCAAGATTTCTATTCTAATTCCCAAGTTTTTGGTTCATTTAGACTTGACTTTTGTGCAGGGTTAGAGACAGGGGTCTAGTTTCATTCTTCTACATATGCACAACCAGTTTTCCCAGCACCATTTATTCACATGGACACAGAGGAATGGGCATGAGGGCTCACTGAAAGTGGAGTCCTCAGAACATGAGGTCCAGAGACAGCCCAGCCTCTGGAAGCACAGGCTGCACCTATAGCTTCAGGTGGGCACTGTACAGTGAGCCGGGAAGGATGGAGAGAGCAAACCTGTCACTGAGGGGCTTTCATGGCTCCTTATCCTAAAGAGCAAATCATATATGAATTTTTGCAGAAAACTCTTATGTGTATGGTCAATATTATTATGTGCTGAGGCATCACCAAGAATGAATGGGCATGTGAGAATAGAAAAGAATAGAATCAGACTCCCTACATCACTTCATACACACACACACACACACACACAGACACACACCCTCAAAATATATCACAGAACTCAATACAAAATTAAAATTACAGACTCCTAAAAAAAACAGGAATACGTTATTTTGGCCTTACATTTAAAAGTGGTTACTAATTTAAGGCACTAGCTATGCAATGAAAGAAGTAATAAGTAAATTAAACTTTATTGAAAATTATAGCTTTTGAGCATCAAAGAATGCACTAAAAAATGAATTGACAACTCACAGAATGGAAGAAAATATTTGCAAATCATAGATTATAACTCAGAACTGATTGTTACCCCAATACAGAAAGAACTTTACAACGAAACAACAAAGAAAATCCAATAAAAAAGTATCCAAAGACTTGAATATGCACTTCTCTAAAGATCATTATGTTTCATAAGTAGTCATCCTTTATCATTTATCATTTAGGAATTGCAAATCAAAGTCATAACAAGAGAACACTTTATGAGTAGATGGATGGCTACAATCAATGGCATATGTTCTCAGGGACAAGGATACACTGTGACCTGGTGATGAAATGTAAAAGATGTGCCTGCTTTCTAGCACAGTCTGGAAACTCCTTCCATATTAAACACAGACTTACTAAATGACCCAGCAATACCACTCCTAGGTGTACATCCAAGAGAAACAAAGTTATATGAGTGTTCACAGCAGCATTATTCAAATAGCCAAAAAGTATAAGTGACTAAGTCAACAAACAAAATAGTTTAATAAATAAGGCATATCCATCTAATGGAATGTTTTTCTGCAATAGTAAGGAATGGAGTACTGATGACATGCCATGACATGAATGAACCTTGAAAATATTATGCCAACTCAAAGAAGCCAGTCACAAGAAGACAGGGTCTCACTAAGTTGCTTAAGGCACTGATTTTATCCTTGATGAAGGAAGGGTCACTTGGCACTTTGTCCCCCATGCAGACAGCCACACACCTCTCCAGGCACAGTTAGAAACATGTTTACTGAAAAGTTCCTGGGAGAAGCCAGGTTTCACAGCATGCTTTGTATGGTCCTCTCCCAAGTTCCTTGATGCCACAATTCCTTTCAACACCTGTTTCTCTACTAGGTTCTCCAGACAGAAGGTAGCATCTTTTGGAATATTCCTTGTCATGCTATGCCATTAACCAGCCCAGACTTTTCCCTTCCTGCCTTCCTCTGGACCTCACCAGAGAGCCACTTTCAAGGTTGCTCAGGGCAGAGCACACTACTCTCAGGGAGCACGCCCTGCAGCCTCAGAAGATGCTCTTCTTAGAGGCATGGGATAATGGAAGAAAGGGGACTCAGGAAAAAGTGCATCATGTAATTTATATCAGAGAATTTTTCTATGGATACATAAAATATATTCATATTTTGAATAGAGGTTTACATGTTCCAAAGGAATTGTCATTTCTTATTTCCAGGAATCTGTAACTTTAAAACTCTAACAATAGGAGGCCACGTTTGTCATATTTTTGACCTTCATAAAGTTGTATGTTGAAAAAAAAAGTTGCATGTTGTCCTCTGACCCAATATTAATATAGCTAATGCCATAATGACTCATTCAACCAAAATTTCAGGCAAGGATTTATGAACAGCATGCCATCACCAACCAAGCACTCCCAAATGAATCCTCAAATGGACACCTCACCAGACTGGATATCCCGGGATGTGGAACCATCTAAAACACCTATTGAAATTAGGCCACCTGCCATCCTTACTGAGAACCCACCTGTCTCTTTTCCTTTAGACCCACAGCTCCCTCACTGGTACCCCTGAGTTGTTTATTTTCCATTTTACATGTTTGATTGTGGTTAAAATATACATGACATGAAATTTGCTGTTAACCATTTTTAAAAATATTTTTTAGTTGTAGATATACATAATACATTTTTTTTTATATGTGGTGCTGAGGCTTGAACCCAAGACCTCACATGTTCTAGTGAGTGCTCTATCACTGAGTTACAAACCCAGCCCTCATTTTTTTAACATACAATCCTTTTACTCAATATGAATACTCTCTAATCCATAGCATATTTGAGATATATTGATATCCCTGAGTGTATAAATTTAATTCATTTCAACAAAATTCTACCAAACCCATTTCCTTCTATTGTAGAAGAGTCGATGCTCGCCAAGTGCAAAGAAATATTTCAGGCCTTTGGTAAAACCACTATAGAATCAAAGAATCCCTGTAATGAATACAACATTAGAAAATAATTCAGGTCTAATTGTTATTGGTTATATATTTTTGGCTTGTATTTGTTTAATAATGGAGATATTCTCATTTTCTTTTAGATTCTTGTTAGTGGTTATTAAAATATAATCATGAGCTGGGATTGTGGCTCAGTGGCAGAACTCCTGCCTAGCATGTGTGAGGCACTGGGTTTGATTCTCTGTACTACATATAAATAAGTGAATAAAGTAAAGGTCTATCAACAACTAAAAAAAGTTTATAAATAAAACACTTAATCATATACCTATTAGTTTCATTCCCTTGTACTATATTTCTCCACATCAGTCATATAAAAAGACTATTTTTTTAATTATGACAGCTCAAATATCAAGAAGAGGATTCTTCTTAGTCATGGGAATTTTTATTTTTATAATAATAGCCCAATTATTTAGGTAAAGTACATATAAGTATGTACTGTATATATTTTGGTGATGCTCCATGAGTGTTTCCTGGAGGAGGTGGAGGAAGAAAAGGTCCTCTTCTCATGAACCGACTCCTTGGATCCACAGAAAACAATGGACCTCTGATTGGAGGGAAAGATGAGAAAGAAAAGCCAGAGCCAGTTGCTTGGTTTTCAGCAGGGAGAGTTAAATCATGTACATTTGAATCACCTGGATCAACTTTGGTATCATTTCTACTAGATTCCATTTCTGAATATGTAGGCCCATCCATTTTATCCAAAGACAGCATAGTGGAACTTCTGAGTTCTGCTGATTCAGACAATCTACCATATTTAGAATAACATCCATCTTGCCTTTGTAGAGGAAGATGTGGATCAGAATATGGTTGACCTGGTGAAGGGATCATTATCCTATGGGCCTGTTCCCATGGATGTTCCAGGGGCCATATGTCAGAAGGCGCTCTCTGAGGATAAGTTGACTTATCACCGTTTGATTCTCTTCTTTCATTGCTAGTTGGATGGTCCAGAGGATTCTCTGGGCCCCTTGAGCCACTTTCTCCTCTTACTGGCACCAAAGTTGAGGGTATGAGTGGAGCCTTCTTTTCCAAATGAGAAGGTCTTATTTCACATGAATGTTGACCCAATGGTGAGGGACCATTTGGAGAATTCTTTTTGCCAAAGGCTATATTTGAAGCATCAAGCACAGAAGGATCTTTTTCTACAAGCTTAAATTATAACTCTATTCGAGTTAATTTTTGTATATTGTGAGCATTTTTTCCTTAAAATATTGAGGTATCTTTCAGCACTCCTAGCTGCCAACTCATTACCATGAGCTTTTTTTTCTCATAGTAAATAATGTGCCCCTGATAAAAACAAATGGTTCTCTCCAATTCTTCTTCAAGACCTTTTTGATCGCTTTCTATTGGTCTCCAGCAGTTTAGTTGTATGGCTGATCTTTTCTTCCTCTTTGAAAAGTTTCTCTTATTGCTCTACCTGGTAATTTTTCTCTCCTATTTTCTTTGGAGTTTCATTACATTTTCTTGATATAATTCCATCATGACTTTAAGTTTCAGCTGAAGATTCTGATTCTCACTTTCAAACTGTATATTTTCTGTTTGCAAAGATGCTTGTTCTGTCTTAAGATTTTTAATATGTTCTATTAAGTCTTCCTTTGTTTCAATTACTTCAGATAATAAAGTAAAAATTTGATTTCTTTCTCTTTCTAAGGTTTTAAAAGAGGCCTTTAACTTCGAATCATAAACCAGTGTCTTCCAAGAACCTTTTGGCTGATCTTCTAAGTGAGCACTAATTTCTGATTAACTCTTCAATTCCAATTCCAAGTAACCATCATCTGTTAGGACTTTTTCAAGCACGGGAGCCAAATCTTTTATCTGCAGTAAGTGTTCAGTCAGAGAATCAATGTGATATTATTTGTCTCCTAGAATTTGTTCTGCATGTACTTTAGAGTGTTCAAATATAATTTTCTGTTTAGTAAGGCCATTCACTTTTTCTTTCTATACTTCAACTTCTTGTAAAAGCTGTTTATGACTTTCCTGAAGTCATTCAAAGCCTCTTTTATTGCTACTGTAATTTTTTCTGTATTCATTTGAAATATTTTCAAGGTTGTTTTAGCTTCAGGTATTTGTGATTTAAGAAATTTTGATTCATCTTCTAGGGACTTAATCCGTTTTGATATATCCACCATCAGTTTATCCTGTTGAGAATATTTAGTTTTCTCTTCTTTTAGCTCATTTTCTAGAAAGAGTATTTCATCCTCAAGTTTAGATATGGACCTCTCCAGGATTTTATATATTGCCTCCAAGTTTTCTGTTTTTACTGACTCCTTCACCAAAATGACATCCTTTAAAGGTGACTCTAAGCCTTCATATGCTTTTTGAACAAGGCTAACATTTTCAAGTAATTGACATTTTTTTGAATTAGTCCAAAAAGTTTTAGAGCAAGTTTTTTTTTTTATCTTCTCATGTAATGCCTGCTTCTCAGAGACTGATAACATCTCCACAAAAACAAGAGAACAACAAAAAATCCAATAGCTGTACATATCACCAACTCCCATGGACAGCCATAAGGACTAGGGTGTGTTTCCATGTCTTCAGTCAAGGTAGACCACAACCCTAGTTACTTCTCCCAGGACAACCCCCAAGTATGGCTGAGAGATAGTTGTTGCCTCTCCATCTTGCTAATGCTACTTTGGCTATTCCCTCCACAACCATACAATCCCCAGGTACACCAAAATAGTCTGTGAACACTCAGGCCTTTGGTCAGGAGAAAACCTGCACCAGGCAATGGAGCAGACCATTTTGTACCAGTGAGTGGCGGGGAGGGGCTGTGGGCATGGGCATGGGCATCCCTGGTCATGGGATCTCAGGGGCCTAGCACACTTACACTGCTTGTCAGGGAAGTCTTGGTCCCTCCACTATGCTATAAATTCTGAACCAGTGAAGGTTTATGACAGTCCAAATCAAGCCAGAGAGAAGTCCTCTCCAGGTCACCCACCCATTGATTTGTTTTAGGCCAGGCTAAGGCAGAACTTATTATGTGCCATTCTATATGGTCATAATATCACTCAGTTTGGTGTAGCTAAAATTCTACAGCTCTGTAAATTTTTGAAAGAGTTAGTACACCATATATTTATTTTTATACCACTTGCTCTTTTGTTTTAATTACTCATTTCTTTTTCTCCCCTCCTGTCCCTGCTCTTTATCCTTCCTTCCTTTCTTCTTTTTCCCTTTCCTTTTCTTTCAGTGTTGGGGGTTAAACTTCAGGGCCATGTACATGCTGGACAAGCTCTCTACCACTGAGCCTTGTTGACAATTTCTACAGAAGTCATCTGAATCATTCCATAGAAAAACTCTTGTGTTAGACATTTGAAAAACAATTTGAGAAGAGTTGCAGACATGGGAATAAATCAGTTTTGATAAGTTGTTTTAAAATAGTATATGATATGTAATGTTTCTAAAAATAAATTGAGTTGGTTTTCATGTCAGTTTTTGTAGACAACTATTTATTTAAGAGTCTTTGAAATCTTTTTTTCAGATGTTCTTTTCACTTTTCACAGGATATAAACACTTCTAAGACAGCTGGTCATTATAAATATATATCAAAGAGAAGGATAAGATAAGTGAGATCCTGCCTCAAACAAAACAAAATAAAATGTTGTGTGGGATTCTCCCACAAACAGGAGACACCAGGGTATTCAACTGGAAGCAGTGTTTATTTGTGTGCATCTAGCCTCAGTGGATTCTTATCTGAAGGCGGAATATTTACTGTAGAAAGTGATCTCTTATATATTCTAGTTAGTTTCCTTTTACATACTAGTCTTTGTCTTCATATGAGGTAATAGACATTCCTGACTGGACATTCTATTTCTATACTACAAAGTAGCAAGAATGTTCAAGATTGATTTCTGGAGGGCTCACAATGATACAGATTGCATCATGTTCTTTTTCTTTTCTTCTGAGATATCTCTACCATAAAATGTAGCTCAGTGGTAAAGCATCCCTGGTGTCTATTCCCAGTACCAAACCAAAGCAAACCAAATAAATGCATATGCACTTAATTTAGGGCAGAGAGTTTAGCATTTTAATGAGTTATAGTGAGCAAAGTTTACTCTAGGTCACTTAGAAGAGCAGCTGTGTATCTTTGACTGGTTTTAAGGCCTTTTCTAAAGAGCAGATTCTGAAACAAAGAAACAACTTCAAGTGAAGTTAGCCGTGAGCAACTCTCTGCCTGCAATCACAAGTGTTCCAAAGTTCCTGCCTGTCAGCTGAACACTTTGTAGGCTATTTCCTACTGGGGAGAAAAGTCTTAAGGGGGAGAAAACTTGAATTCTTGGGTGATTCCCTTCTTCTTTGGCTATTCTAATCAACTTTCTGTCAGTACCTCCAGTATCTAACATGCAGAGAGTTTGAATAGCCTCCAAATCTGGATCTTTGAGAACTGATCCTGGCCCTCACCTCACCCCACATTCCTTGGTTGTTTTCTGAAGCACCTCAATACCCGGGTTTTGGAGGATTTCACTTTCTTCCATCTCTATGGCCTCCAGTTTACTGAAATTCTATACAATTTCAGCACATTGTAGTACCTGAAATTAGGAAGGAGTTTCTCCAGGCAGGAGATTCAGCCTTTCTAGCAGGCTATCTTGACCTTGAACCTACATAAGGCAGTCCCTTTAGGGCTACCCAGTAGACCACATTTGGGCTATTACTTTTGGGGTTGAGTGTTAGCAATTGTTGCCAGAAAGGCATTTGTCCCTTGTTCCCAGGATCTCCCTCGCTGAGGTAGTACTTACTATTTGATGGAGGATGGAGTCTATCTAGGTGCCCACCACTCACTTTTCTCACCTCCTTTGCCAACTGGTATCAGAATCAGCTTTCTCTCACACAGCCCATTGCCCAAGGCCCCGATGACCCAGGAGGCTTTAGAGGCTAGTTCTATAGGAGGGGTGAAGCCATTCTGCATTCTGCAAAGAGACACCTCTGTTCTTAGAGGCTGTAGTGATAGGAATCACCTGCATGTTTTCTTCTAGACCATCTTAACAGTGGGGTTGTGAGGGATGCAGTCAGGAGTTCCTTTAAATCAGCTGTCAATTATGGCTAGAGATAGACCCAGGAGCCTGTAGTCTTGGGCAAGAGAGAAGAAAGAATATTGGTTCCTTCTATACAATTTCAGCACAACTTTTTATTTCTCTGGTTGTACCCGATGTAACAGCGCACTATATGAGCATTCATATATATACCTAGGTTAATGATGTCCATCTTATTCTACCATCTTTACTCTCCACATGCTCCCTTTCATCCCTCCCTCCCCTTTTCCCCATCATAGTTCCTCCATTCCACCCCCCCATTATGGATCAGCATTCAGTTATCAGAAAGAACACTCAGCCTTTGGTTTTTGTTGTTGTTTGGAATTGGCTTACTTCACTGAGCATAATATTCTCCAGCTCCATTCATTTACCTACAAATGCCATAATTTTATTCTCTTTTAAAGCTGAGTAATATTCCATTGTGTATACATACCACAGTTTCATTATCATTTCATCTATTGAAGGGCATCTATGATGCTTCCACAGCTCAGTCATTGTAAATTGAACTGCTATAAACATTGGAAGCATTACTAAGCATAATCCCAGCCCACATTAACCATTTTTAAGTGCAAATAGAATTCAGAAGTGCTCAGTACATTCACTATCACCACCATCTATTGCTAGACTTCATTTTCATAACAGAAACTCTGCACCCATGAAATACTGCCACCCCATTGCCCATCATTCAGTCCCCTGCTTTCTGTTTCTGTGGGTTTGATGTCTCTATATACATCATCTAAGTAGAATTACATAGTAAGTGTCCTTTTGTGATTGTGTGACTACACTTAACAGAATGTGGGATGAATTATATTCCATTGTGTGGATGGACAACATGTTTATCCATTCCTCCATCAATGGATGCTTACATTTCTTCCACTCTTCAGTTTTGGGAAATTCTTACTTGGCATTTCTGGAAGCTTGAGCAGTAGAGGAGGTGGGGAATCTGCAGGAAATGAGCTGTGGTTGGGATCTCATGGGTCCATTAATTCCACCTTGATCTAATCTGTAGGCAAGAGGAGACATGAGCTGATCCAGGTGAGGGAACCTGCAATTAGCACAGATGCTACAGGTAAGGCCAGAACAACCTCTTGACTCTAAAGAATGAGGAAATTATGAAACTCAAAGACAGACTTGACAAGAGGGCCTACACCTAAGGAAAGATGAAGTTGCACCACACAAAGAACACTAAGAAGAAATGAATGTGAGTGAAGGATGAGCAAAGCTCAGGTACACCCTTTTTCTCAACATCACAGGTGGCACTTGCCATCCTTTGTTGATCAGTTGGTAAGAAGAAGGCTTAGTGTCTACAAGATTTGATCATTCCAATTCCAAGATCACTGTTACTTGCTCCATTTAACAGAAGAATACCATTTTACAGACTTTCCTTTTAAGGACTTAGAAGTTCCCTGAGTACAAGAGCTAAGTCTAATCCTTGCATGTTCCAAGGTGCCTCATGCATAGTCAGCACTGGGGCTTTCTGCAGTGTCAGACTGAGGGCAGAGGTCAGGCCCAAGAAGCAAAATTTAGGAATCCATCAGTTGAAAGAAGATGCAAGTCACTGGGAATATTGGTCATCCATTATTCAGAGGTGGCAATAGCCTCTAACAAGCCCCCAGGGGCATTTCCATATATCTTTTCAATATAAAGGCCAAACAAAGAAGGCACATTGCCAACAAGTTGGTGCATCCCCACAAGCAAAAGTTTATGACCTTGATTATAAAGTTGCAACCCCTTTCTCCACAGTAAAGCCTTAACTGGTCTTCTCCAGAATCTTTACCATGGCTGATTTTAGGATTTCCAGCAAAAGAGTTCAATGTAGATAAACTCTCTATTTTTGTGTCACCTGTTTACTTGGCCACTGGCCAAGAAGATACCAGCACGTCAAGTGCTGGACACCCGCTTACTAGTTTTTCACAAACATATCCAATATAGTAGTTTGTAGAAATGTGTAAACAAAGCCTCTGGCCTTGAGCTGGGCTTCTCAGAGATGTCTGCATTTTTAAGATAAGAGAAATTACTAATTGGGCTCTATAGTAACAGCTGGCAGGGGGAGGAAAGAAAGGGGAGAAGAAGAATCTCTCCACTTTTTAGGTGTTGTCCTTGAAGGGTTAACTTGCCCAAAACACTGAGAGAAAAAGCTGCTTTTATCTGAAGTTCTGTAGACTGCAAACTTCTAAGCCTCTCCCCTTACATGCTGGGTATAAAACTTTGAAACTACCTGAACTCAGGGTTCAGGGAATTGATAGATTACAGAAAAACTGTGCCCTCTGAACCTGGCTGCAGCCAAATAAAATTGCTTCTTGATATCTTCAGGGCCTCACTTCATCTGTTCCTACAACAATCCAGGCAGCCCTCTCTGTTTTGCTCTTGCAAATGAAACTCTTGTAGATAACTATAATAAGTCATATGCTGGATTATCTCTCACTGACCTTAGAGTTATAGTTAATTCTACCTATAACCAGAGACTGCCCCATGGGAAATGCAAAAAACCCTTGCTACCAACGTACCCAACAATGCTTTTTGGAACGTTCCCCCCTGATAATGATAACATCCCATAGAATCAATGTGTTACTGCCATACCTTCTCTGGGGAAGAACAACATCTATGTGCCTGGGTAAGTGCAGCCCCCTGGAATGTAACTATTTCACCCAAAAATCATATGGGCTACTTCAGTAACTGCTATGCAGAACAAGCCATTACCAACGGGTATGCAGGAAATCAGTATGGCATGATGGATATCACACCAATTTTGCTAGCTGCTAGACCCATCAAATGGACAGCAGCCAGCTGGATAAATGGGTGTATATTGAGTCCATACCCTGACCATGGATTTTGACAATTGCCTTGGTAAGGTTATGCATAGTCATAAAATAATTAGCATCCCAAGCACCCTTAATATACTATATATTATATATTCATGGATTTGTCTTTGTGCCAAATTATGCTTGTACCCACTAAGCACAAGTTTGTGTTACACCGCTCTTTGCCAGGCTAATAATCAATGATACTGATGGCATAAATATCACTAAGACAGAGATCCCTTATGCAGTAAATATATCCTGCTGGCTAACAAATTGTCTAACCCATGCTATGAAAGCTAAATGTCTATTTATTCTCAGAGTATCCCCAGCAGTCTGACTTCCAGTGAACCTGTCTGGAGAGTGGAGGAGTCCATGGGACATGGAGATGAAGAATCTTCTAAATGAGATACTACACTGGACAAGGTAGGCAATTAGACTTATCATCACTGGGATTATTGCCCTGGTTGCCACCATTGCCGCCACAACCACTGCTGCTGCTTCACAAACTCAGAGCATCTAGACTGCTCAGACTATAAAAAATTTGTCTACTACCATGGCAGAAGCCTATGCCATTCAAAATGACTAAATATATTGTCTCAAGCCGCTATCTTAGTCATTCAGCAAGAACTAGACCTCTACCAGGAAAAACTAGATATTCTGTTTATGTTGCAAAGGCTCACTTGTGACTCTAAATTTTAGGGTATTTGTGTCACCCAATATGCTGTATCTGAAAATGTAACCTTACACTTCTCCAATTTTTCTTAGTATATTAATGGTGTTTGGTATGCTAACTATTTTATGACTATGCATAACCTTACCAAGACAATTGTCAAAATCAATGGACAAAGGTGTCTATCTTGAAAACCTTTTTTTGCTTCCATGAATTGACTGAACATTGGAAAAACCTGATAGCTGAATTAACTAATTCTTATAAAGCGATTACCCTGTCCCTACTGTTCATAATAGTGATAATATTTTCTCTTGTTGTAAGATGGTCATGTAACCATGTGAAGACAATACAACAAAAGACAGCAATGCTGGCTGAAATCTTTGCAGCAGAGTAAGAGTGGGAAGATGTGGGAAAAAGTGCATGAATTACTGCATACATGGCATGTGTTAACAGCGACTGAGTGGCAGGCCACTCACCTTGTGCTAGGCATCTGAGTGACAGGCCACTCCCTCATGCTAGGCTTGGCTTGTGAGAGGCACAGCCCTGGGCCATATGTTGCAGTTTGTGTGCTTGCTCCATGGCCCACTTATTGATTGGTTGCTACAAGTAAAGTTAGCAGACATTGCATTGGTGGTTGCCTGTAATCTGCTTAGCTACTGCCTGAGTATAAATACATGGTAACTGTGCAATAAAATGAGACCTGTTTTCTGTTTGGTCTCTGGAGATCTTGATTAGTGACTCTGAAGCCACACTCTCTTCGACCCTGTTCTGTGGACCTCCTTGTTGGATGAGGCCACACATAACAAAGAGAGTTAAACATTATTTTCAAAATCACATACTAGTACGTGGCTAGGATAAAACTTGTTTCTTGGTCTGTCATCAAAATAGAAAGAGCTACTTCTACTTGAAGCTATCTTGCTAAAATCTTGGTAGTCTCCCTAAAGATTAGGTAGTCTTTGAAAACAGACCTATACAGAGAGTCTGACATAGTAAAAACAAAAATAAAATATAACAAAAAATTCAAAAAAAAAAAAAATGCTGAGGGACCTGCCATTGTCCAGCATCGACTGTGGAAGCTTGAGGGCTTGGAGAAACCACTTCAAAGATGGTTTCAGAGAACAACATCTGCTTTATTGTACAGCAAAAGATAGCTTTTATAGTGGATATGTGCCAATTTACATATAACAGTCATGATAGACCAGAAGTGATACATAATATATCATCTTATGGGAATCCAGACACCAAGAGTCTAGAAATTGACATGTAGGCTGAACTTGCACCTACAGAGGAAATACTCCTTGTTAAAGAGGCAACAAAATTGGACTTGCCATTATTGTGACAGCATTTTGTCCCAAAACATAGCATTCTATCTTAAGATTTCCCTGGTGAACAATGAGCAAGACCCCCAGGTAAGTCCAAGATCAGGACCTGAAACAGTTCTCAACTCTAAGTCTTGAACACCCTGAGTTGTTAAGACAATTTTTTGTTCAGCTTCAGGCATACAGTTAATAAGACTTTTGATAGCAAACAAGGTTAACAAGAGAAGTATACCTAATATGTCATATGTTAACAGACTGTAGGGATTAAACCATGAAACTAACTTTTGTCATTGGTCAAGCAAGTGTGTAGCCCACCCTTAAAAGAAAGTGGAAACCACAGGCATCTTAATTTGAATAGAATTAGTTTTTACAATTTGGGCAGTCAGATTGAAGAGATTTTGTTGGAATTGATTGTCTCAAGTTCCATGAATATAATTTGAGACAATAGTTTAATTTTATAGAGAATCATTTCAGGAAAATTGAGTTCAATAAATGTGCATAAAATACACATTACAAAGCAGTCTTTAAGTCTGATGTAGAGCTTTGATTTTTTTATTTATATATGACAGCAGAAAGCATTATAATTTTTACCACACATATATAGCACAATTTTCCATATCCCTGGTTGTATACAAAGTATATTCACACCAATTTTTGTCTTCATACATGTGCTTTGGATATTATTGATCATCACATTCCACCATCATTTATAGTCCCATGCCCCCTCCATTATCCTCCAAAACCTCTGCCCTATCTAGAGTCCAACTATTCCTCTCATGCTCCCTCTCCCTACCCCACTATGAATCAGCCTCCTTATATCAAAGAAAACCTTCGCCATTTGGTTATTTTGGATTGACTAACTTCACTTAGCATTATCTTCTTTCACACCATTCATTTACCTGCAAATGCTGATTTTATTCTCTTTTATTGCTGAGTAAAATTTCATTGTGTATATATGCCCTTTTTTAATCCATTCATCTATTGAAGGGCATCTAGGTTGGTTCCACAATTTAGCTGTTGTGAATTGTGCTGCTATAAACATTGATGTGGCTGTGTCCCTGAGGTATGTTGTGTTTAAGTCCTTTGGGTATATATCCAGGAGAATATAGCTTGGTCAAATGGTAGATCCCTTCCCAATTTTTCAAGAAATCTCCATACTGCTTTCCATACTAACTTCCAGATTGGCTACACCAATTTTGAGTCCCACTAGCAGTAAACAAGTGTACCTTTCCCCCCACATTCATGCCAACACTTAGTGTTGTTTGTATTTTTAATAGCTGCCATTCTTACTGGGGTGAGATGAAATATTAGAGTGGTTTTGATTTGCATTTCTCTAATTGCTAGTGATGATGAACATTTTTTATGTATGGATTGATTGATTGTACATAATCTTCTGAGAAGTGTCTATCCAGGCCCTTCACCCATTTATTGATTGTGTTATTTGATTTTTTTGGTGTTTAGCTTTTTGTGTTCTTTATTAACCCTAGAGGAGAGTGCTATATCTGATATGAGAGGGGTAAATACTTGCTCCCAAGATGTGGACTCTCTATTTACCTCACAGATTGTTTCTTTTGTTGAGAAGAATGTTTTTTTAATTTGAGTTCATTCCAACTATTGATTCTTGATTTTAATTCTTGTGCCACAGGAGTCTTATTAATGAAGTTGAGGCCTGATTCCACATATGAAGATTAGGGCCTACTTTTTCTTCTATTAGTTCCAGGATCTCTGGCTTTATTCCTAAGTTCTTGATCAATTTTGAGTTGAGTTTTGTGCATGGAGAGAGAGAGGGGTTTAATTTTGTTTTGTTGCATATGGATTTCCAGTTTTCCCAGCATCATTTGTTTAAAAGGCTATCTTTAATCCAATGCATCTTTTTGGCACCTTTGTCTAATATAAGATAATTGTAATTTTGTGGGTTAGACTCTGTGTCCTCTGTTCTGTACCATTGGCCTACCAGTCTGTTTTGGTGCCAATACCATGTTGTTTTTGTTACTATTGCTCTGTAGTATAGTTGAAGGTCTGGTATAGTGATGCCACCTGTTTCACTTTTTCTGCTAAGGATTGATTTAGTTATTGTGGGTCTCTTATTTCTCCAGATGTTTTTAAAGATTGCTTTTTATATTTCTATGAGGAATACCATTGGAATTTTGACTGGAATTGCATTAAATATGTATATTGCTTTTGGAAGTATGGTCATTTTGATAATATTAATTCTGCCCATCCAAGAGCAAGATAGAACTTTCAATTTTCTAAGGTCTTGTTTGACTTCCTTCTGTAGGGTTCTGTAATTTTCAATACATAGATCTCTCACCTTCTTTTAAGTTTATTCTCAAGTATTTTATGTTTTTCTCATTTCAGATTTCTGAGGATTTATCACTGGCATAGAGAAATGCGTTTAATATAGGGGTGTTGATATATATATATATATATATATATATATATATATATATATATATATATATATATACTACTTTGCTGAATTTATTTGCTAGTTCTAGAAATTTTCTGGTGCAACATTTAGGGTCTTCTAAGTATAGAATCATATCATCAGCAAATAGTGCCAATTGAATTTCTTTTTTTCCTATGTGTATTCCTTCAATTTCTTTCATTTGTCTGATTGCTCTGACCAGTGTTTTAAGAACTGTGTTAAATAGAAGTGCTGAAAAAGGGCACCCCTGTCTTGTTCCAGTTTTTAGAGGAAATGCCTTCAATTTTTTTCCATTTAGAATGATATTGGCCTGAGGCTTAGCATAGATAGTCTTTATGATTTTGAGATATATTTCTGTTATCCCCAGTTTTTCTAGTGTTTTGAATGTAAAGGGGTACTGTATTTTGTCAATTGCCCTTTCTGCATCTATTGAGATGTTCATATGAGTTTTATCTTTAAGCCTATTGATGTAATGAATTACATTTATTGATTTGTATATGTTGAACCAACATTGCAGATCTGGGATAAATCCCACTTGATCATATTGCACAACCTTTTTGGTATGTTTTTTATTTGATTTGCCAGAATTTTATTGAGAATTTTTGCATCTATGTTCATTAGAGATATTGGTCTGAAGTTTTTTTCTTTTTTTTAATGCATCTTGGCCTAGTTTTGAAATAAGGATGATATTGGCCTCATAAAATGAGTTTGAAAGTTCTGCCTTTTTTTTTCTCTATGTCCTGAAATAAATCAAAGAGTATTGGTACTAGTTCTTTTTTAAGGGTCTTTTAGAACTTTACTGTGTATCCATTCAGTCCTGGGTTTTTCTTGTTGGTAGACTTTTGATGACATCTGCTATTTTTTTTTCACTCAAAACTGATCTGTTTAAATTGTTTATATCATCCTGATTCAGTTTGGGCAAACTATATGACTCTAGAAATTTTTTGGTGCCTTCAATATTTTCTATTTTATTGGAGTACAAGTTTTTAAAATAGTTTCTAATTATCTTCTGTTTTTCCATAGTGTCTGTTGTGATATTTCTATTTTCATCACATATGTTAGTGATTTGGGTATTCTCTCATCTTCTCTTCATTAGCATGACTAAGGGTCTGCCAATTTTATTAAGTTTTTTCAAAAAAACAACTTTTTTGTCAATTTTTTCAATTATTTCTTTTGTTTCAATTTCATTGATTTCTGCTTTGATTTTAATTATTTTCTGCCTTCTGCTGCTTCTGGTGTTGATTTGCTCTTGTTTTTCTAGGGCTTTGAGATGTAATGTTAACTCATTTAATTGTTGACTTTTATTTCTTTTAAGGAATAAACCCCATGCAATGAGCTTTCCTCTTAGAATTGCTTTCATAAAGCCCCAGAAATTTAGATATATTGTGTCTGTGTTCTCATTTACCTCTAATTTTTTTTTAGTTTTCTCTTTGATGTCTTTGGCAACCCATTGTCTATTCATTAGAATATTATTTAGTCTACAGGTGTTGGAATGAATTTTTTAATTTTATTATTGATTTCTAATTTCATTCCATTTTGATTTGATATAATGCAGGGTAGTATCTCTACTTTTTATATTTGCTAAGTGTTTTTTGTGGCATAGCATGTGGTCTATTTTAGAGAAGGATCCATGTACTGCTGAGAAGAAAGTATATTCTTTCATCGAAGGATAAAGTATTCTATATGTGTCAGTTAAATCAAATTATTTAGTATATTATTAAGTTCTATCATTCTTTGTTCAGCTTCTATTTGGAAGTTCTGTCTAGTGAAGAAAGAGGTGTGTCAAAGTCACCCAAAATTATTGTATTGTGGTCTATTTGACTCTTGAACGTGAGAAGAGTTTGTTTGATGCATGTAGATGCTTCATTGTTTTGGGTGTATATATATTTAAAATTGTTAAGTCTTGTTGGTGTATGGTTCCCTTGAGTAGAAGGTAGTGTTCTTCTTTAGTCTTTTTATTTTATTTTATTTTATTTTATTTATTTTATTTTTATTTTTTTATTGGTTATTCAAAACATTACAAAGATTGCAGAATCACATCGGTTACACATCCACATTTTTACATAATACCATAATAGTAACTGTTGTATTCTGCTACCTTTCCTATCCTCTACTATCCCCCCTCCCGTCCCCTCCCATCTTCTCTCTCTACCCCATCTACTGTAATTCATTTCTCTCCTTATTTTTTTCCCATTCCCCTCACAAACTCTTATATGTAATTTTGTATAACAATGAGGGTCTCCTTCCATTTCCAAGCAATTTCCCTTTTCTCTCCCTTTCCCTCCCACTTCATGACTCTGCTTAATGTTAATCTTTTCCTCCTGCTCCTCCTCCGTGCTCTGTTCTTGGTTGCTCTCATTATATCAAAGAAGACAT
Organism: Callospermophilus lateralis; assembly: GCF_048772815.1. Taxonomy (NCBI): domain Eukaryota; kingdom Metazoa; phylum Chordata; class Mammalia; order Rodentia; family Sciuridae; genus Callospermophilus; species Callospermophilus lateralis. The sequence continues at coordinate 9,340,279 of NC_135320.1, forward strand.
TTGGCATTTGTTTTTTAGGAATTGGCTAGCTTCACTTAGCATAATCTGCTCTAGTGCCATCCATTTCCCTGCAAATTCCATGATTTTGTCATTTCTTAGTGCTGCGTAGTACTCCATTGTGTATAAATGCCACATTTTTTTTATCCATTCATCTATTGAGGGGCATCGGGGTTGGTTCCACAGTCTAGCTATTGTGAATTGTGCTGCTATGAACATCGATGTGGCAGTATCCCTGTAGTACGCTCTTTTGAGGTCTTCAGGGAATAGTCCGAGAAGGGCAATAGCTGGGTCAAATGGTGGTTCCATTCCCAGCTTTCCCAGGAATCTCCATACTGCTTTCCATATTGGCCTCACCATTTTGCAGTCCCACCAGCAATGTATAAGAGTACCCTTTTCCCCACATCCTCGCCAGCACTTGTTATTGTTCGACTTCATAATGGCTGCCAATCTTACTGGAGTGAGATGGTATCTTAGGTGGTTTTGATTTGCATTTCTCTGACTGCTAGAGATGGTGAGCATTTTTTCATGTACTTGTTGATTGATTGTATGTCCTCCTCTGAGAAGTGTCTGTTCAGGTCTTTGGCCCATTTGTTGATTGGGTTATTTGTTTTCTTATTGTTTAATTTTTTGAGTTCTTTGTATACTCTGGATATTAGGGCTCTATCTGAAGTGTGAGGAGTAAAAATTTGTTCCCATGATGTAGGCTCCCTATTTACCTCTCTTATTGTTTCTCTTGCTGAGAAAAAACTTTTTAGTTTAAGTAAGTCCCATTTGTTGATTCTTGTTATTAACTCTTGTGCTATGGGTGTCCTATTAAGGAATTTGGAGCCCGACCCCACAATATGTAGATCAGAGCCAAACTTTTCATCTATCAGACGCATAGTCTCTGATTTGAGGTGTAGTATGAGGTCATTTATTTGTTGGCTTTTCCTTCTTTTAAGGAATGAACTCCATGAAATGAATTTTCCTCTTAGTACTGCTTTCATAGTGTCCCAAAGATTTCGATATGTTGTTTCTGAGTTTTCGTTTACCTCTAAGAATTTTTTAATTTCCTCTTTGATGTCTTCTGTAACCCTTTGTTCATTCAGTAGCATATTGTTTAATCTCCATGTGATGTAGGGTTTTTCCTTTCTCATTTTATTATTGATTTCCAATTTCATTCCATTATGATCAGATAAAATGCATGGTAGTATCTCAACTCCTTTGTAATTGCTAAGCTTTGCCCTGTGACATAATATATGGTCTATTTTTGAGAAGGATCCATGTGCTGCTGAGAAGAAAGTGTATCCGCTTGATGTTGGGTGGTATATTCTGTATATATCAATTAAGTCTAAATTATTTATTGTATTATTGAGCTCTATGGTTTCTTTATTCAATTTTTGTTTGGAAGATCTGTCCATTGGTGAGAGAGTTGTATTAAAATCTCCCATGATTATTGTGTTGTGGTCTATTAGACTCTTGAACTTGAGAAGAGTTTGTTTGATGAACGTAGCTGCACCATTGTTTGGGGCATATATATTAATGATCGTCAAGTCTTGTTGATGTATGGTTCCCTTGAGCAGTATGTATTGTCCTTGTTTATCCCTTTTGATTAACTTTGGCTTGAAGTCTATTTTATTTGATACAAGTATGGACACCCCTGCTTGCTTCCGGGGTCCGTATGAGTGATATGATTTTTCCCAACCTTTCACCTTCAGTCTGTGTATGTCTTTTCCTTTCAGATGAGTCTCCTGTAGGCAGCATATTGTTGGATCTTTTTTTTTAATCCATTCTACTAGCCTATGTCTTTTGATTGGTGCATTTAAGCCATTAACATTTAGGGTTACTATTGAGATATGGTTTGTATTTCCAGCCATATTTGGTTATGTATGATACTTAACATGATTAGTTTTTCCTCTATGCTTAGTTTTTTTTTTTATTGTACTACCTCCCGTTGTTGATTTTCATTGTTATTTTTCATTTCCTCTTCCTGTAATGTTTTGCCAAGGATGTTTTGAAGAGCTGGTTTTCTAGCTGCAAATTCTTTTAACTTTTGCTTATCATGGAAGATTTTTATTTCATCTTCAATCCTGAAGCTTAATTTCGCTGGATACATGATTCTTGGTTGGAACCCTTTTTCTTTCAGCGTTTGAAATATGTTGTTCCAGGATCTTCTAGCTTTCAGAGTCTGTGTTGAAAGATCAGCAGTTATCCTGATTGGTTTACCCTTAAATGTAATCTGCTTCCTCTCTCTTGTGGCTTTTAAGATTCTCTCCTTATTCTGTATGTTGGGCATCTTCATTATTATATGTCTTGGTGTGGATCTCTTATGATTTTGTATATTCGGTGTCCTGTAGGCTTCTAGTATTTGGATTTCTTTTTCATTCTTTAAGTCTGGGAAGTTTTCTAGTATTATTTCATTGAATAGATTAAATAGATTACTCATTCCCTTGGTTTGGACCTCTGTACCCTCTTGTATCCCAATAACTCTTAGGTTTGGTTTCTTGATGTTATCCCATAATTCTTGGATGTTCTGCTCATGATTTCTTAACATTCTCGCTGAGCTGTCTATGTTCTTTTCAAGTTGAAAAACTTTGTCTTCGTTGTCTGAAGTTCTATCTTCCAAGTGTTCTACTCTGCTGGTAATACTCTCATTTGAGTTTTTAATTTGGTTTATTGTTTCCTGCATTTCCAGGATTTCTGTTTGTTTGTTTTTTATATCCTCTATCTCCCTATAGAGTTGATCTTTTGCTTCTTGGATTTGTTTATGTAATTCATTGTAAAAGTGATTTTTTCATTGTCTGAATTTGATGAATAATGTCTTCCTTGAGACTCCAGATCATCTGAAGCATGTATATCCTGAACTCTTTGTCTGACATTCCATCAGCTGCAGATATTACCTCATCTAATGTTGAATTGACCTGTATTGTTTGTGGTCCTTTCTTTCCTTGTCTTTTCATACTGCTCATGATTCTTTCTAGCTTTGTGAAACTGTTGAGCTAATGTTTTTCCCCTTATATATTTGTATTGTTCTTGAATAGCTCCAATATCCCTCTTTTTCGGAGAAAGACAATGTTAACAGATCCCAATATCAACAGTACATTATCTAAGGACAAGTTTTCATTATTAATACATTTATAGTTAGATTCGAAGACTATAGATATTGGATTTAATTATTACTTAAGAATATTTTCCTTAGTTTCATAAAAGGCGTACCATATCTGGTGGCATATAGAAAACTTAATTTCAGACGAAGGATGTTATACTTAAAGAGAAAGGAGTGAGGGAATGAGGTTAAACTAACTTAGCACCTTTGGAGAACTCTAACCACTCGACTGGTAATTTATGGAAGAATGTATAGACTCAACCTCCTATTTAGATAGTTACCCTATGTATAGATAGCAAAAGTTAGGAAATTGAAAGTGGTATAGAGAGAATATGAATTAAAAAAAAAGAAAAGAAAAGAAAAGAAATAACAAGGAAGAAAAGAGAAATAAGAGAAGGGCAAGGGAAGTAAGATAGAAATACAGAAAAAAAAATAGGGGGGAGGTGGGGTATATGCAATTCCTCTATATTATATTACTTTGGTAATTCAGTTGTTCATGCTCAGTTCTTGGTTTCACATATGCTGAAGTTGTGGAAGAGAGAGAAGAAAAGAGAAAGAGAGGAAAAAAAAAAAGTCTCTCAGAACACTGTTTTCCTTGCTTCCAGTAGGTGGCGTTGTCTATTCTTAGTTTGAGCCTCTGTATTCAGGGTGGTGGGTATAGCCAGTGTGAAGGGAAATGAGCTTCCACCTGTATCTTCCCTACTCTAGTCTCTGAGGTAGAAACCAGGTGCCTCTACAGTTGTTGTTTTGTGTTGATAGCTACAATCCCCAAAAGCTTGTGGGAAGTATTTTGAGTTATCGCAGCTAAGGTTAGGGTAAGTTGGAAACCGGGTACCTGGATCAGCCGCAACTGTGCTGGTAGCCACACCCACTTTGATGGGTTTTAAGGGTTGATGGGCTTCCTGGAGACTAGCGCTCGGGGCGGGACCAGACTTCCTCCTCCGGTCTGGCTGGGCGGCTGGCGCCTTCCTGCTCCGGTCTGGCTGGGCGGCTGTCGCGGCTTCCTGCTCCGGTCTGGCTGGGCGGCTGTCGCGGCTTCCTGCTCCGGTCTCCTTCTTTATTCTTTTTGATTGACTTTAGTTTGAAGTCTACTTTATTTGATATAAAGATGGAAACTTCTGCTTGCTTCCACAGTCCATGTGAGTGGTACAATTTCCCCCCACTCTTCACCTTCAGTCTGTGGATATCTTTTTCTATGAGATGAGTCTCTTGGAGGCAGCAGATTTTTAGTATTTTTTTTCTTAATCCAATCTGCTAGTCTATGTCTTTTGATTGGTGAGTTTAGGCCATTAACATTCAGGATTATTATTGAGACATGATTTGTGTTCCCAGCCATTTTTTAAAATTTATAATATTTAATGTGACTTGGTTTATCCTCTGATTTTCACCATTGTTTTTATTTTCTTATCTTGCAATATTTTGCTGAGGATGTTTCATAGTTCAGGCTTTCTAACTGTAAATTCTTTTAACTTTTTTTTTATCATGGAAGGTTTTTATTTCATCATCAAATCTAAAGCTTAGTTTTGCTGGAGATAAGATTCTTCATTGGCATTCATTTTCTTTCAGAGCTTGGTATATGTTGATTCACAGTCTCCTGGTTTTCAGGGCTTGGGTTGAAAAATCTGCTGAGATATGAATTGGTCTCCCCTATATGTGATCTGATTTCTCTCTTTTGTGACTTTAAAAATTACATTTTTATTCGGTATGCTGGGCATTTTTATTATAATGTGCCTTGGTGTAGATCGGTTGCAATTTTGTATATTTGATGTCCTGGAAGCCTCTCATATTTGGTTTTCTAATTCATTCTTCATGCTTGAAAAATTATCTGATATTATCTCATTGAAGAGATTGTGCATTTCTTTGATTTGAAACTCTGTGCCTTCCTCTATACCAATAACTCCTAAATTTGGTCTTTTGACGCTGTCCCATTATTCTTTGATGTTCTATTCATGATGTCTAACTATCTTCACTGTGTGATTGAATTTATTCTCTAGATTGTATACTTTGTCTTCATTATCTGACATTCTTTCTTCTAAGTGATATAGTCTATTGGTTATGCTCTCTGTTGAAATTTTTATTTGATTTATTGTATCCTTCATTTCAAGGATTTCTGACTGTTTTTTTTTTTTTCTAGAGTCTCTATCTCTCTCTTAAAGTAATTTTGTGCTACATGTATTTTCTCTCTTATTGTTGAAGTGATCAATTTCTGCCTGTATTTGCTCCTTTAGGTAATTTACAAATTCACAGATATTTTAATTATAACATTTTGAACTCCTTCTCTGACATTTTATCAACTTCACTTTCCATGGGTTCTGTTATTATAGTGTCCTTGTTTGGGGCACTTTCCTCCATTAATTTTTCAAGTTGTGTTTGTATCTTCCTTTTTTGCAGTGTGGATATGAGATATTACATTTTTTACCTATATTCTTGTTCCACCTGTGCAGATTATCTGTACCTTGACTCGATGTTGGGCTTCCAGACTCTACTGCTGTCCCTCAATGAATACTTCTGCATACTGAATCTGTGTCCTGCATAAGTTGGCATGGGTAAATGTGGGCAGCCAGTTTGAATGTTTTACATTCTCCTCCCTGGAGCAGAGAGGCTCTCACCATCACTACATTATAAAGTGACCTGGACATTTCCCCAGTCCTAGAGGTTGAGGATGCATCTTCAGAGGTAGGCATGTAACCCCATGGATTGAGCTATACTTACTTGTTCTTTTGTGATATTACCCCTTTGCTCTGTTTGGGATAGAATGTTCTATGGAAATGCCTTTTGTGTGTCCATTTCTCTTGCTCTGGTTTTGGGTATGGCCTTCTTAGATGTCAGCCAACCTGCTGACAGCAGGCCTCAGAAAAATAGACTCAATCCCTGAAACCAGATCCCTTGCTCATTTGAATGGCTTCTCCTCAACAAAAAAGGTTCAGTATGCACTTACTCTTTCTCTCTGCAGACACTTAAGTTCAGAGGAGGCATCACATGACCACCCCCCTTGCAAAAAAAAAGGTATCTCTGTCTCTTGTGTGGTTATTTCATGCAGCCTGGTTGCCCTGGAGTTACCCTTGGTGTTTTTATCATGAGAAACATGACAGGAGAATCTGGGCCACTGGGCTTGACCTTTCTTGGCAGTCAGGTGACTGTGGCAGTCTGGGCTGAAATTTGGCTCCCACAGTACTCTGCTGGTCAGAAGGGGTGGTCCTGCACCTGAGTCTAGGCTCTGGTGGGTGTCTGCCCCACCAGGGTAGGGTGGAATGGGATTGCTGTGAGCCTGGGACCACCAGGCCAGTGTTGATTTGTTCTTCTTGAAGCTTATTTTGTTGCAGGAGAACAAAGATGGCAGCATGTAATTTTTTATTGATTTTTTTTAATCTCAAAAGCAGTGCTTATTTGTTGTGTTTTGTTGTTATGAGCAAAAAGTAAATAAAAATAAAGAGCTGTCTCTGATCATGCACCAAACTTAACTCAAAATTGAACAAGGACCCAGGAATTAAACCAGAGACTCTGTGTCTAATAAGAGAAAAAGTAGGTTCTAATCTTCTTCATGTGTGATTAGGACACAACTTTCTTATAGCCCAAGAATTTAAACCAAGAATCAATAAATGGGATGGAATCAAACTAAAAAGTTTCTTCTCAGCAAAAGAAATAATCTGTGAAGTGAACAGAAAGCCTACACCTTTTTACCCCTCACACATCAGATAGAGCACTAATCTCTTGGGCATATAAAGAAATCAAAATGCTAAGCACCAAAATAAATAAATAAATAAATAACCCAATCAACACATGGACTAAAAACTGGAACAGGTACATATAAGAAAAGGATACACAATCAATCAACAAATCTATAAAAAAATGCTCATCATCTCTAGCAATTTGAGCAATGAAAATCAAATCTACTCTAAGATATTATCTCACTTTAATCAGATGGCAAGTATTATGAAGACAAACAACAATATGTGTTGATGAGGATGTGGGGTGGAAAGGTACTCGTCTGTTCCTGGTAGGACTACAAATTGGTGCAGTCCATATGACAAATAGTATGGAGATTTCTTGAGAAGTTGGGAATGAAACCACCATGTAATCCACCTCTCCCTCTCCTCAGTCTATACCCAAAGGACTCAAAAAGAGCATACTTCAGGGACACAGCCACATCGATGTTTATAGCAGCACAATTCACAATAGCTAAAGTGTGGAGCCACCCTAGATGCCCTTCAGTGGATGAATGAATAAAAAAACATGGCATATATACACAATGGAATTTTACTCAGCAATAAAAGTCAATAAAATTATGGCATTGGCAGGTATATGGATGGCATTGGAGAAGATAATGCTAAGTGAAGTTAGCCAATCCCCCCAAAAACCAAATGGTTAATGTTTTCTCTGATATAAGGAGGCTGACTCATAATGAGGTAGGGAGGGGGAGCACGGGAGGAACAAATGAATTCCAAATATGACAGAGGGGTGGGAGGAAAGGGGAGGAGACAGGGAATAAGCAAGGATGATGGAATGTGATAGACATCATTATCCAAAATACATGTATGGAGACACAAATTGGTTTTCATCATACTTTATATAAGAATGGAGATATGAAAAATTGTGGTATATATGTGTCATAAAAATTGTTATGCATTCTGCTGTCATCTTTTATTTTAAATCAATTTAAACAAACAAATAAAACAACAACAACAAGAAAAAAAGCTCTGTCTGGCAAGGGAATGGAGAAGTTCCAGGGTACTTTGGAGAAACCTATTGGATGATCAATATCTGCAAACAGTTGAGAATTATTGCTAAAAATTTTAGGAAATGGTCCATCCCTTTCTACACCTATAAGGAAAGGAGCATGAGCCATGAAGGTCCACAAAGAAATAATCTGTGTACTATGGATGATTAAAGTAGTTAAAGAATAATTTAAGAATATAGAAGACTGGGAGACATTTTGATATGAATTTATCCCATCTGTTCAGATTGTTTGACCAACACTTTGACATCACCACAGGTTCTTGGATATTGTGGTTTGTTGTCATTGATGACACTTTCTCATCTTGAGAATCAGTTTTTGCATCTGGGGAATCAGCCATCAAGTGTTGCACAAGTCTTGCTGGGATCCATAATGGTCTACATATTCTGGAAAAACATAAGCAAAAGCTTTCACTAGGGTTAATAAAGGGGCTGGTGGTTGCCATTGTTGTTTTTGAGGATATTTCCAGACCACTTATGGTAACTTGAGGGACTTGTTAATGGCTCCTAATATTTCTGTATTGGGTTATGGTTAACATCATCAAATTTCAAAAAAAAAAAAACATAAGGTAAATAAAGCCATATTGGTTAACATATGAGGAATTGTATCAGTTAGCAAGGGATTCTATCTCTAATTTTTGTGTTTTGAGCCATAAAATTTTGATGGGCTGTCTCAAAAATGGCTTGTCCTTGGGGGTTAATAGGAATTATTGGAAAATATTTAATGTTCTATTGTGCACAGAATACAGCAAACATTTTGAAAGTATAAGCTGAACCATTGTGTGTTGTTACCTTATGTGCAAAACATTTTTTCACAATGCATTTGAGCATATGTTGAATGACATATGTAAAATACTAATATTTCTATTTGGCCCGATCACACTTTGGTGTTTTAAACTTGCTTGGAACTCCTGCCCAAGCTTTGAACTTACTTATGCCTGGCTCTCCCTCACCAGATAACAACCCTTCCTAAAATTCTCATCTGCATCTCATTAATTCTGATGGTGGAATCTGAGTTTACTCCCTACCTTGAGATGTTAAGACATGTGGATTATTAATCTGCTATCTGTCTTTGCATTATGCTTCCCAGGACCCTGTCAGCTGTAAGCTGCCTAGACATCTATCTTTGTAACTTTTTATGTTATAAAAACTTCCCTGCTCTTAGACCAGGCACTGTCCTCTGGCCCTACTCTTGGGTGAGGCAATTCACTGATCAGCTCTCTTGTGAACTCAATATAAGCTTGTTATAATTTGGTTTAGAATTAGCATCAGTGGGCTTTGCTTTGCAATCTGGGTTCAACATAAGAGCTCATATCAGAGAGAAATAGGGAAACCTGAGAAATAAAGAAACAGGGAAACCTGGCTATAAGTTAGGCACAATAAACACTATCAGTAAAGATGTATATGTACATATATATATAGTGACTTAGCTTCAATGACCCAAGTGGTTTCCTGTAACTCTAATAATTGGGGTGAGGCAGGTAGCTCCTTGAAAGTTCAGGTTTTGTATTCATCCCTGGTAAGATTATAAATAAGAATTAATAAGCCACCAGAATAACTGTCATCAGTAAAGATAAGGTCAGCTCCAGGAATTTGTTTATCACAAATTATCTTTTAAAAATAAACTGTTTTATCAAATAAATCTTGGATAGGTTTGCAATGAGTAAATGATTAACCAATGAAAAGGTCATAATTGAATGTTGAAACAGGATATAATTTTTCAAATGGAGGTTTACTTCCTGTTTAATTAATGGCAAGACAAATTTATCAGGTTTTAGACCAAATCCACCTTGGCTAGAATAAAGGCATGAAACATGAGATTTCAGAGATGTCAATAGCCAGAGGTTCTGGAACATTGTACTGGGTGAGAGGCAATGTCTGCTCAGTATCAGTGGCATCAGGAACTTCCCTAAGCAATATGCAGTATAACTTTATGGTTTCTCCCAACCGTATAGTTTCCAACCCGGATTTTCAGACCCCTTTATAAAATCTGTAAGCTACCTAATGCCCTTCAATAAATGTTTAACTCCTGCAAGTAAGTATTCTGGCAGATACATAAAGTACAAATTCTGCATCTTATTCCAAGATATTTCTAGACCATTAGTGGATCATGCATAACTTGGTTCTTTTAGAATACACAGGGACTTACACATTATAGTGATAGTTTAAGACATCAAAATGTAATGAAGAGTGGAGTCAGAGGGCTTTTTGATGTTTTAACAACTTTAGGCAGAGTGAGCAGTCTGTTTGACCACTTCTTACCTGCCCACTAAGAATTAGGTAGTGTGTTTTCTGTATTGAATATGGGCAGGACCATGACCAATTGCATCAGTGTTAAAGAAGCTTTGTGACTTCCAAGAATAAATCAAATGACACAATAGACACACCTCTGCCTTATATCCTGAGATAACCCAAGCCATCATAAAAAATTCTGGCTACCCAAATACCACATGCTGAAAGTAGCTGAGACCATATTGATGACTCATATTAGGTGATCTCACTGACAGACCCAGCTGAGGAATCAGTTGTGAGACATAGTCTGATGTGGGTTTTTTTTTGTTTGTTTGTTTGGTTTTTTGTTTGTTTCTTTTTAAAATTAATACTTGTATTGTTTGGTCTTCCCTTGACTTTCTTGCCAAGATTTGATTATTGGAGGAAAACTAACTCTTGCCTGCTCTTGCTTTATCTGGCTTTGCCTTGCCTCTTCGTGGCATGGCTGCTGAAAAATTAAGACTTGCTTGGCCTTGCCTAGCATGACCTTGACTTGTCCTTCCAGCCTTGTCATGGCTTGTGCATCAGGAGAAGCCAAAGCTTGCTCTAACTTGAATTGATGGCTTGCTTCATTGACCGACCATGGTTTAGCTATGAAGCGGAAAACCAGTCTTTCCTTGCCTTATTATTTCTTTTTCCTTTGATATCCCTTGCTGTGATTGAGCTATCTAAGAAAAGCCAAATCTTCTCTGGTCTGGCCCAAACTTTCATGGCTTGGTCATGAGGGAAGCCAGGCTTTGTCTGGCCTGACCTTGCCTTCTGTATCAGGAAAGCCAACCCTTGTTTGCTTTTCTTCCTCACCTTACCTTTCTTCTCTTGCATTGCTATGGCTTGGCTACTGACAGGGAAACAAGCCTGGCCTTTCTGCATTTTGCAATGCATTGCCTTGAGATGGCTGTCATTGGGAAGCTAAATTTGTCTCATTGTTCCTGTCCTTGCCCTTAGCTTTGCTATGAAGAGGAAGCCAAGCCTTTACTTTCCTTGCTGTTTTGTCTTTTAAAGACTTGACTGTAGAGGGGAAGCTTAGCTCCCCTTGCCCTGCTTTGCTTTCACTTCACTGGGCTGTCAGAAGGAAGCCTCACCTTGCCTTCTTTTCCTTTCCAGGTCTAAGAAACCTCTGTATTCTCAAATATTAGTATTAAGGTTCTTATTCCAGCTGCCAAGAAGGGGAATAACATGGATGGTGAAAGGAGACAGACATCATTATACAAAATACATGTATGAAGAAGTGAATTTGGTGTCAACATATCTTATATATAAACAGAGATATGACAATTTGTGTTATAAACATGTATTAAAAATTGTAATGCAAAAAAAGAGCTCATGTATAATGGCATAATTTGGCATGAACTTACTTTATATACAGAGTTATGAAAAATTGTTCTGTGAATGGATAAATATAAATGTAATGAATTCCACTATTGTCATGTATGTAAGAAATAAATAAGTAGATAAATATATAAATAAAATAATACAATGTCACATTTATTCTTTTATGTTTTAATACTCAGGGAATAATCAGAAATATTCCTTTTTGTTTTTTGTCTTTTATTGAGTGATTTCCTGCTTGCTTAAGACACCCCTATATTAACTAGCTCATAAAATATACATTATTTTAGTATCCATTAAATATAATGTACCCATTTTTATAGTCTCTTCAGCATTGTTTTGGCCATACTTACCTCTACATTATTATATATATATATATATATATATATATATATATATATATATATATATATATATATATTTAGCATTGAAAACAAACAAATATATATATATATATATATGTATATATATATTTAGCATTGAAAACAAACAAATATATATATGTAATTTATATATAAAGTATATTGATGAGCCATATTATATTTGTTTTCACTGCTAAAGATTGACAACAAAAATTTCTTTCAAAGGCATAGCAATATGTCATAATGGGGACAGATTTCATTTTGTTCTGTTTGATTGTATGTTTTAATTATAACAGGATGATAGTGTAGTGTATATATAGCATTATTTTTCTGGGTGCTACTAGGGACTGAACCCAAGATTGCATTACTTCTGAGCTGTACCCCGCAGCCTATTTATTTATTGTTATTTTGAAACAGGGTCTAAGATTCTGATGTTCTTAATGAGTTGCTGAGGCTGGCTTTGATTTTGTGATCCTCCTGATTTATTTCCCCATTACTGGGATATCAGGCCTGCACCATTATAGCCAGTCACTATTTTTTTTAACATTACATGCATGTGGCCCAGAAACCACATTAGACCAAGATAGTTAATAATAAATTCAAAAAGATATAAATTAACTAAAAGACCCCTTGAATTTTTCTCTTTTTTTAAAAGAGAGCGTGAGAGAGAGAGAGAGAGGGAGAGAGATATTTTTTTTTATTTTAAACAGAGAGAGAGACAGAGAGAGAGAGAGAGAGAGAGAGAGAGAGAGAGAGAGAGAGAGAGAATTTTAATATTTATTTTTTTAATTTTCAGCGGACACAACATCTTTATTTGTATGTGGTGCTGAGCATCGAACCCGGCCCGCACACATGCCAGGCTAGCGGGCTACTGCTTGAGCAACATCCCCAGCCTTTGAATATTTCTTAGTAATATATTATAAAAGCTAATTTTAAAATTTTGTTCATATGTGCACATAAAAGCTCCATGAAGAATAAATATTTCAAAGACAATATTTCCTTGTAGACACAAATTAGCTTATTCCAGGATATTTTGCACTATTCAAATATACAAATTGGTCATATGAATTAATTGAATTCAAAAACAGAAATAAAAAAGGAGAAAAAATTTAAGTAATGTCATTTAGAAATCTGAATTTTTGAAAATTTTACAGTCACTTGAAAAATGTTGTGTGACACAAGTTGAGATATGCTTACAAAGGAGCAAGAGAGGTACATAAAGTGCTTTTAAAGTGATTTGCTACATTAGCAGAAAATTAGATATTGCATGAAGATCATCAAATTAATGCCTGTAGACCAATCCACAGCATGGTCATATGTGTAAATAAAGGCACTTTTTTGACTCTTTTGTTTTATTTTAAAGCTTCTAGGCATCAACCTCAGGAACTTTCATGCACACTCATAGCAGGCAATCACCCTGCCACTATTCTAGTAATAAACAGATTTGGAATGAGTCCACTCCCATTCATTTATTGTCTATTACAGATTTCAGGCAATAGCAACAGAAATTTATTGTGTCCCAATTCCTAACATAAATAAAATTATTATTTTCCAAATTTATCTCTTATTCATCTCATTGTGATTTTAAGATATTGAGGATTATTTTTATAACATATCAGGTTTTCTAAGTGAAAAATTATAAGATTAATAATAAAGAACTTTTAATCTTTCTAGTGTATATGTCATTTATCTCCTTTCTTTGCTTAAATGTTTCTATTTTCTATTTAAGTATATAAACAGCATTAGCTGGCATGCCTCAGGTTCAAGATTTTAATTGAAAAAATTAAGTGTTTTGCCATCTAAAAATGGTGCTGTCTCCTGATTTGCAGAAGTGGTGCTCATTTCTTTTTTACTTTCAGTGCTGTTTTAATTAGAAGTACTCACCAAGATGCACCTTTATCTGTACTCCTCATTAAACTGTTGATTAGACATGAGAATAATCTCTTTAATTTATGGATTACTGTATCTAGAATATATTTTTCTTGTTTTATAGATTCTCTTTACAGATGTTCTAATTAGATTTTTCCACTTTCATTCATTTGTACAACTTTTATGCCATTGAGTTTATATTCATGTTTTTTGATATTAATAAAATAAAACACCAAGACTTCCATGATAAAATTCTGCGGTCCAGAACATATTGAAGCACCTTAGAATCTAATGATCTGATCCTTAAATTTACCTAGAGCTCAGTTATTAACCTATACTGTCTGCTTGCCCACCTAATGGTAGCTTATAGTCCACTATCTGATATAATTTATCCATTCATATTTGTTACTTACTGAGTTATTTTTGTTTGAAATTTATTTTAAAAATAGTCCTCCTTCTTGATTCTCAAGTGAATTGTTATTAATTATCTGCCATATTCTTTTGTGATTTTGATTAATTTATTCATTGGTATAGGAGATTGAACTCCATGGTAGTCTTTCACCAAGCTCCATCCCAAACTTTTTCATATACTAATCTGACACAGAGTCTCATTGTTGCTTAGGGCCTTGCTAAATTGTTGAAACTGGCCCTGAATTTGTGCTCTGATTCAGCCTCCCAAGTAAAATCATTTGGAAAAATGTACATGTCAATCTCCTGAACTTTTTTTGTTGTTGTTGTTAAATTCTCTTTACTGGACTGTGGTTATTATTCTTTCTCAATATTAGTATTAAAGTTTCACTTGCCTTATTTTTCTCTTTATTTAAGGTTGAGAAGCTTGGCCCAGTGCCTCTTGCCCTTAATCCCAGCATGGAAGAGGTGGAAGTAAGCAGAGCATCCTAAATTGGAAGCCAGCCTGGGCGCTTATTGTCTCAAAATTAAAAGTGGTCATTTAAAAAGGATGGTGTGTAAACCTCAGTGGTGGAGTACCCCTGGATTCCATCCCCAGTACTGGGGGTCAGGGAGATTGAGAACCACAAATTTAATGATCATTTGTATTTTCAATTATATATTTGATAGATTTATCCCTAATATTTAATTTATTGTCATTTATTTTTCATTGTTTAGTATTTCTTAATACTTTTAAAACTGTAGTTTTTGACATTCTTGTTTCTTAACAGAAACACTAAGAAACCTCATTTTCTAGGCCCCACAGATTTTACAGGATAGCATGGCTCTGTGTTATGGCTTTTCTTGGGGTGCTCCTTGAACTAGTTTGCCTTTGGTTGAGAATTTTAGTTTCAAACTCCTCTCTCCTGGTGGCTGCACACAGGGAAAAATCTTCACCAGCAAGCCCAGTTAAGTATTTAAGGGCTTTGTCACCCTTGCTGTGGATACCCTCTCTCCAGAAACTTAGCTTTCTAGGAAGAAAGCTGTGGAATTCTATCAAAAGTCATAAACTTTTCTTCCACCTGGTTTCTGCACTGTAGGTTCTTTGATGTTCAATGGTTTTTCCTCTTTCTCAATGTGACTAATTATCAAAATATGCCACCAGTTCTGTGTCACAGCAGACAGAAAACAGTTCCCTAAAAATCCAGAATATTGGAGCGACGTTCTTCTTTCCTTGACACCAAAAGGGGAAACCTGAGAATTGGGCAGTTTCTCCTGATCATACTGGTGTGTCAACTTGGGGGAAAAACTGATCTGTGAGAAAGGCAAAAGTTTTCCTTTACCATTTAATGAGGCTGTTCTTGGTTTTTCCCTCTATCTCCAGTTCTTATTAGTTTTACTACAACTATTTGGCTGGGTATTGAGGCTGTTTATATACATTTATGTGTGGTTGTGGGAAAGAGAAATCATTTGGATAGCTATTTTTGTGGAGTCTAAACTCCCTTCATCCACTTGGGAGTTCTTGTTATTAGAAGTGGAAATGTTCCATTGATGAATGAGTAATTGTAAAATTAAGTGCATGAAATTAAGTGTAGATGTGTTAAAAGTAAAATTCAATGGTAACTTTGGAAAAAGTACTTCTTGGAGTTATGCAGGAAGAGAAAAACACAAGAGTGAGATTCACAAATGAATGGAAGACTTGGGATATGTCTTAGGGTAGAGAATATTCTGGATTATATCGGAATATCATCAATCAATCAATCAATAAATAAAATAAAAGAAAAACTGATTTTAATTTATTGTTTGCAGGCCCTCCTTTTGAAAGACATTGTATCTAAGTGGAATAATGGAGAATAACCTTTGTTCTTCTTTAACTGTATTTTTCAATCTTTACATAATGATCATATGTAAAATTTGAACATTTTAAAAAATTACATATGTAACACCAAAAATGCTAAAAAATTATTTAAGTAATAAATTTATAAAAATTTAATCTACAGTCACCATGAAAATTTCTTCCTGATTTATTGGATAAACTGAGTATTAATGTTCTCATTCTTAATGATAACACAGGGCTGGGGTTGTTTTTCAGTGTTAGAGAATTTTTTCTAGCATGGATGAGGCACTGTTTGTAATACTCAGCACCACAAATAAATAAATAAATAAAATAAAGGTCTATCAACAATTAATAATAATATTTTAAAAAAGATAACAGAATAAATTTCAAGGGCAGATATGCAAAGTACTTATTAATATTGAAATGGTGAATTCAATAACAAAACCTGAGGGCAAATTCAGAAAATATTCTTATTTCATGAACTGAATTGTACAGAAAGTCTGTAGAAGAATGATGTGGTGCATATGAAGTGTGTTGTGCATACAAAAGAAAAAACATACATGCAGGTCATGACTCAAGTTTCACAGCATTAGAGGAACATTGGATCAACAAATCAAGACTAAATCCAGAATGTAGCTTGTTTTGGCAAATAAAGTGTTTCTGTTGTTGTTTTCTTTTGCCACGCTGAGATTTCTCCTCAGGTTTCATATGTGCTATACACGTACTCTACCACTGAGCCTCACCCCCTTACCCTGAAAATATATTTTTATTGGAATGCCATCAGGCATTCAATTATTATATATTGCAGATTTTAGGCTATGACCACAGAGAACTTCTGGTCCACAAAGCCTAAAGTCTTCATGATGTGCTCCTCTAAAGAAATATTTGCAAATTCCATTGGTATTAATTTTAATATCACCAAATATATTGACATATTGGTGGAACAGGGATCTCTATGTGCAATCTACCATCAGCATTCAGGTTAATTTGAGAGTCAAATATTTGAGCATTTATCCACTGGTTATGAAAATTAAAATCTAATTATAAACTGAAGAAAAATCTATAGAACTACTACTGAAATACACCATTCAAAAATCAAAATCAAAGATGTCATGAATAGCCCAGAAATGCCCAGGAACCATCACAGATTTAAAAAAACAAAACAAAACAAAACAAAAAAACAGAAGAAACAAGACCACTGGACACAGTGAATAATTGATATTGAAATTTCCCAAAATTGGATTTATTTTGGTTCAAAGACAATTGTTAAAGTAACTGTCAAATTTTGAATAAGATTTGTAGAGTAGATATTCACAATATAGTTTACTTATTTTGATTATTGCATCATAGTTACACAGATAATTTCTTATTTTTAGAAAATGTGAGACTTTTTTATTTACAAATGAAAAGACATTGTGTGCATCTTGCAAATGGTTCAGAGATAAAAACTGTTATGTACATAGACTTATCTAGAAATGAAGAATAACATTTGGGGAATGTTTCTTATGAATTCCTTTCACTGCTGTCTTAAATCTTCTATAAATCTGAGATTATCAAAATAGAACATTTCTGAAAGAAAAATAAAACTTTAAAATATTAACATGTAACAGCAAACACAATAAAATAAACCATGAATCTGTATAGGTATAATAAATGAACAAATTTAGTGGTGAATGATACACATTTATATTTATATTAATATTTATAGTCTCAAACTATCTTCACACAAATAATATTTACAAAGTAAAATTATGCAAATACCACATTAATGACCAATATTAACAACAGCAGTAATGAGGATATTATAGGTCACATGATGTGATTCAAAGTGAAAACCATAGAATTGATTTCTGTGGTACTCTTGCCAAAAACATGTAATCTAGCTCCAATCATAAGGAAACCAGAGAATCCATTTTAAGCACATTCTACAAGCTTTCCCCCTGAAAAATTCAAGGTCATGAAGGTTAAGAAAAGACTAAGGAATATTTAATTCAGAAGGCATGTATAAAATAAAACAATTGAGTTCATTTCATGTCTCTGAAGGAAATATTTTTTTGTAAAGAACAATATTAGGCTACTAGAAAAACATGAAAATAATCTGAGGATTAAGTGGTCCAAGGCATTATGATAGAATGTATAAGTGTTGATTTGAGAAACAGCATTTGCTTATTGTGTTTCTTTCTTTTTTTTTTTTTTTTTGCTTTTTTTCTTTATACAATCTTGGAAAATACTAGTGAAGTTGTAGGTTCTAATGCAAAGTACTTTTGCCCACTGAAGCATTTTAAAATGAATTGTTAACATATGCCATCTTTCATGATAGGTTTAGTATTTCCTACAAGTCAGAACATGCTAGATAACAATATAACCTTCATAATGAAACTGATACAATTAACAACTATGCTGTTACCTGTTAATATTTGAAAAATATACTCATAATAAATGAATGTTGAATTGCAGTTATCTAGTATGTTCTGACTTGTACAAAATACTAAAAATATCATAAATTATAGCATATGTAGCAATTCAATTTAAAATGCTTCAGCAGACAAAAGTACTTTATATTAGAACCTGTAAATTTACTATTATTTCCCAACATTGTATAAACAAAGAGAAAAGTAAAAAAAAAAGATAGAACACTAAGCAAATATACTTATTAGAAAAATTATTAAGTCAGTGCCTGAAATCTAAATTTAAAGATGGCTGTATAATAATTGCAATACATTAATCCATTAGTGAAGATAGTAACCAGCATGTAAAAATAATGTTGCCTAATTCTCTGGACCCATATTCAATTATATAATATAAATAATCCATCATTATTGTGATATTTAGATCTACCAAATTAGCATTGACTTGGTTGCTGAATTGAGCTTAAATGCTAACATTTAGATAGTCTGAAAACACATCTAATAAAAACTGGTTTGCACTTTCACTTCATATTTTCTTACAGATATAAATAATATTCATATTTTGATAATTTTATTATGTATGTTACACACATCCTTTTCAATAAAGTATTTACATCATACATTTTATAAATAATTTAAATATTATATTAACAGTCTGAAAAACACAATATTAGCTTTCATATTTTTTTTCTTAAAATCTCTGTATATCCTTATGATGTTTCCAAAAGTAAATCTTGTCTTGTCTTATTAGTAATTCTTAAGGCAGAAGCTCCCATGGTCAGAATTCAAATTCTGCAGCAAGTGAAGAGAAAAAGAATTATATTTTTTCTCAAACATTTTATAAGCATAAATCAGTGAAGAAGTTTAGAACTTTTCATTGTTTATAAGAAGAAAAAAAGATATGTCCACAATACAAAATCACTATGGAATGCAGTACGCCCATATTTTCATACACAGTTGTCATTATGACTGAGTATCAGAGCTTTGGGTTTTCCACCACTTATGCATAAATTTGACAACCATATGCTAGGGTATTCTGGCAAGAACTGGGATGACAACATGGAGATGATAATGGACACCTCTCAACAGTCATATACAATAGCTTCAAAAGCAGACAATCAGACAATTTCCATACAGAGTCATTGGCATTAGGACAAGGATAAAACAGGATACTACTGGAACACTTAGAAGGGACTTCTGTCCCAAATTTGTGTCAGTGTTTGTGGTCCTTCAATGGAAGTGATACATGAGTTAACACCTGAAGTAAAAGGAGAAATTGTGAGAGAAAGGGAAGAGGTGCATGCAGACACTGAAATAAGAAAGAACACTTGTGGAATCCCAGTGGTCCAGTGTCACTAGAATCTAGAGCAAAGTGCCAATAAAGCAAGTGAGATGAGATAGCCTGAGTAACCTGACAAAAATACAGTTGTTTGGATATTTTAATTTTTGGCTAAGAAATTTCATACTTTTCTTGAGACAAATGTAAACTAATGACAGAGTCATGACAGGGTATTTTAAATGTGTGACTGTTACTATGTCAGTCTGGGATTTTGGCCATAAACCACAGAAAAAGGGTGATGCCATTTTTTCCCACAAAAGAATGTCAGTGTATAGGCTGACAGTTTCATAGTGGGGCAGAAGTGAGAAAAAAGCAGTTTCACACTTAAGGTCTTTAATTGTTGATATTCAGAATTGGAAAAAATACATAGCTCTTTAATTGTAATTGATTTCAGAAGTTATGACCAGCAGTTTTTAAACATTTGGCTCATTATAGATGTGCACTTGATGAGTTATGTGGTAAATACTTCCAACTCTTATATAAATATCACCATGTAGAGTGTTCTTTGTATGAAACTCTTCTCTTACTAATTCCCCAAATACGGTCTAAAATATATTACTGAACATAGTAAGTATGTTGTAGTGATAACAATAAGGTGGTGTCTAATGCCTTTACACACTTGATGTGAATACAAATGATTTTGACTGACAGAATTCCCATTCCTGTCTTTATGTTCTATTTTTAAAGAAAATTATTTTAAACAAAAATTTTTACTGGTGCATTTGACTATATATAATAGAGGAATTGATTATGACATATTCACAGATGCATATAAAATAATTTGATCACTCTTCCTCTCTAGTAGTTTTTCCCTCTCCTTCTCCCTTCACCTTTGAAGGCATTCTTCAGTGATTACATAGACATATCTTTGAAATATGATGAAAGAGTTTAAAAAACACTCTTCTATTCAGGCTAGCATGATATGGCAAACTAATGTCCCACAAAGAAATGAAGAACTATTACATTAAGTTTTAAATAAACTAGCTTATGCATAAGTAAAAAAGAAACATCACTTTATCCCAGAAATTCACTGGAAAAAGAGTTGCCTCCCAAATCCCCTTTGCATTGTGTCTACATTCATACACAATTTATCATTGTTTTGTAAATGGTAAATTATCTCATTTTTTTCTGGTAAGAACTAATAAGAACAACTTATGCTTGCATTATGCATAACAACTAACTTTCATTCTCTTTTTGTAAATAGTCATCCAATTTCATGACTCTGAAGCGCTTCAAACCCGATTCTTTCATGTTTTTCAGAAAGATATTCATGTAAGCTAAGAAACTGAAAAAAACATATATAAGCTATTAAGTTAAATTGTAATTTATATGGTAAATTATTTCTTTCTGTCATAACTATTTAACTTCAGCATTGTTTTATAAAGCTTAGATTTGTTCTCCTGTGATTTTTTAGGTCAAAATGCCAAATAAAAGAATAAGGTTGAGGCCACATTTAACATAGATATGCATGGCTTTACTATGTGTTAAGAAGTTCATCAAAACACCATTGAAGTAGAGTGTGATGGCACATGCCTGTAATCACAGTGGCTAAAGAGGCTGACAGAGGACAGTCTTAAGTTCAAAGCTAGTTTCAGCAACCATGAGGCCTGAGCAACTCACTGAGACCCTGTCTCTAAATAAAACATGAATAGGTCTGGGGATGTGGCTCAGTGGTCAAGTGTCCCTGAGTACAATCCCTGGTACAAAAAAACAAAAAACCAAAAAAATAAAAAAAATAAAACCACGGAAGCTCTAAACCAAGCTGCAATGAAAGCAAGATGGTATCTTTTATTTGTTCATTTTCAAGCAGATATTTTATTATTGTAATAATACCCCTGATAAAAAATTGTCAAATATTATAGAAATATCTTCAAATGGATTCAAAATAGCTGGACATTGTTTTTCTTATTAGCTCTTGAAAATATAGCTCATCATTTTTGGACTAATATTTGACTCACTCAAATGAAGTCTTAGTATGAAGGAAATCACCTGGTTGTACTGAAGGGCTCCTGTTATACAATGCTACTCTAACCCTAACCTAACCCTAACCCTAACCCAACCCAAGCCAGGGAGTTGGGGACAGCACTCAGTGTGGGATAGTGAAATGAATCTGATCAATTTTTTTTTGAATCCATATAAAAATATCACAGTGAATTTCACCTTCATGTATATTCATAATGCATAATTCAAAAAGAAACTTAAAAACTACAAATAAGTATAAGATGAATAGAGCAGAAGAAAGAGAACACAGGGAGGAAGAAGGAGAGATAAAGTGGAAGTACTGGTCACTGAATTAGAGCACATTATATTTCATGCTTGTTTAATTATTTCAAAATTAAACTCAATATTATTTATGTCTAAATGCACTTTCAAAATTTTCATCAAATAAAAGAATAATTTAAATTTTCCATAAGAGTAAGTGGAGGGATTGTTGCTCAGTGGTAGAGTATTTGCCTACACATGTGAGGCACTGGCTTCAATCCTCAGCACCACATAAAATAAAGAAAATAAAAATATTATTCATCTATAACTAAAAAAAATATTTTAAAAAGAGAGTAGGTAGAAATTCTTCATATGTGGGCACAACACTAAAAGAATCAGAACAGAGACAGTGTATGCAATTATGGGTTTGTAATTTCTCTAAAGAAGTGTACATATTTCTACGGGGCTTCAAACTTCCAATTAAAGCAATGTTGGTGGAAGAGAGCAGAAATCAGCGATGTATAACTTTGCAAGTAATAATGCTGCCTTCTTGAAAGACTCTCCTTGGAATATTCTTGAGGATGCCATTAGAAATATTGATATTTTAAAGATAAATATAGCACATGATGTATACCTTAGTTTAATTGACTACCAAAGCCATTTTACTATGTTGAAGTATATTAAATCATCATGGTTTCCTTAAACACATGCAACTAGAAAATTTTAGTAAAGCTAGAAAGATTCATATTTAGTGAACCAGTTCAAGGACTTAAAGAATGTTCCTTGAAGATATTGTCAAGCATTTATTACCATCATATGTATATTCTACCTATTACCTAGATAAATTAAGCATTTGACACTGAGACAATTCAGAGCAACAGCCACTGATTCAGAACAAGATAGGTGAGTGGGTGATCAAGATAGATTAAAGCTGCTGCCTAGAAAGTTGGCCCATGAATTTGTTACCAGGGCTTCAGGAGACTGCCCATTCATTCTATCATTCACAGGCCCCAACACTGATCATCAGAATATTTTTAACCACTTTGCAGGTTATACTTCCCATCATCACAAGTATGACAATGTAGAGAGGAAAAACTATATAGAACATTTTGTCTCTAGATACTATATAAGGATAATATTTAAAAATTAAAATAAAAATCAGTTAATCTGTCAGGTGTCAGAATGTGCTCAAAGTGTAGTTATAGCAACACTGGACACTTAAGGTTTCAGTTATAATCTTTCAAAAATTGTGAAACTTGTTCATGTTTCCATGTAGAAGCAGTTTTGTCACAATATAAATATGTGAATCACAAAACTTCAAAAATACTTAACTAAAAGTCTAATAGACCAGATTACATATAGGAGAACACTAAGGGAAGAAAGCTTAATAGTTTACCTTCAGATGTAAAATGCAAAGGTGAGTGAAAGATAAATTTCCTAGACTAATATTTCAAGTACATTCATTTCCTAACATTACTTCCACAAATTACAGGGTCTAGTTAGCTTTTGCATGCTACCGATCTCATCAACCTGTCTCAAAGTTATGCAGTAGACACAAATTAAGGAGACTAAGTTGCTCTCTTTTCAATCTAGGTTTTGACATAATTGTGGAATCTGGATTGTTCTATATGGAAGTGCCTATATTTTCTCAGTTGCATTTCTTAGAATTTTCAGTTCAGATTCCAGATGGCTAATTCTCAGTTCCATCTGACTTCTTATTGAAGTAAAATTAGTCTTTCTGAAATGCTCTGTAATTTCCGGAGCTGCTTCTTGTGTCTAAAGAACATAAAAAGAATATATTTTAATAATAATTAGAACCCAAATAATTATTATGTAGTTATTTTATTTAGTTCTGTGTCAAAAATTCAGACAGCAATTTTAAATGTGAAGAAAAAAATATTAGACTGTAAACTTCTGTCATCAGTATCAATTACATTAAATCTGAACCAATAATAATTGAGTTCTTCCTCTCCCCCTTTCCCTCCTCATTCCCTGCCCTCCTCCTCCTCCTTTCTACTTCGAATGGAACCCAGGGCATTGCACAGGCTAGGCTATATACCATTGATCTGTGCTCAAAGTAATGAATCATTCTCATGTTAGCACTCACTTCATCCGACAATTTAAAGAATAATAGAATCAATTCAAAATATGAAAGTTGAAAATTTTAACTTAACAATTCAAAAGTATATTTCTGCATCACATTTTTTCTCCTCATAGTCTTACTTATGCCTACTTTTATCAAATATCCAAAAGTTATCTGATGAAAATTATTACTCAGATCAAATTAGCTGAAAGGATGATGTAAATTGTGGTATTTGAAGGGGCATCAAATGTTTTCCTTCTCTTAGAAATCTATACAACATCTTTCCTCAAGAGATATAGAATACAACTATAATACGTATATCCAAAATGCAGTTTACAATGAAATGAATTAAAGCAAATTGCAGATAAGTAAGATAGCCTGTAAAATCAGAAATACTTGTTTTTGCTTCTCCTCTAAATCCCATCTTGCTCGATGTTCAATGTCACATTCCCACCATACTCCTTGGCCTCGTTCTACTCGAGTGCTCCGTGTGTGCCTTGGAAAGTTTACTACATTTTCTTCCAACTTCTTTTGATTCCTTTGTATTTTTTTCAAATGTATCTTGCATACTTTTTATAAAAAACAAGTTCTGCATAAAACAGTCATAGTTTGTTCTCAAATGTAAATGCTTTGAAGATGCATTTTTCATCTTTGCAGTAAGATCATCCATCTGCATGAATAAGAGAAGTATGAAAAACACAATATGAAAATACAATACTGAAAATATTTGACACAAACTCAAACAACAAATTTTACATAATTTCAATTGCAACAAAACATAAGGTATACCAGCATTATGAAGAGTAGATTAAGTTTCTATAATAAGGTATATTGGCTTTTCAGTTGGTAAGGATTACACATCTATTAATCCCAATTCTGGCTACATAATAAATGTTGAGGAAATCTATATAGAAGATGATTTTTCCCATACTAAATTTACTATTGGATTAAGTGAATTTAATTTTATATTTTGTCACTGAAATATAGTTAGAATAAAAATCTTAACAGGCCAATCTACTAACAAAAAAATATTGATTGATATCAAATAGTAATTTTGTTAAAACAACTATAGGCATTATATTTTCCATTCATTCTAGAATAGGTGTGGATATCAGATATTACTCTCACCTTGGGAGAATTTATATCTCAATAAGATAATCACCATGCAAACACTGTTGGTGACAGAAAAGTCAGAGAAAGTGCATGAAAAATAAAAATTCATTTTATGTGATCTCTGAATAAACATGATCAAGTGAATAAAAACAGACAAGTCAGAAAGTACAGCATGAATAAGACAGAGATATGGTACAATCGGCACAATTCATGAAGACCACAAAGAGGCAGGGTAATAAAAGCATGTTCAAATATTGACTTGTAAATAGATGCCCCCAGTCATGTAGTACTGGAGTTGTCAAGAGGTGGAAGCATTTTATGGTTTAGCAACTGATAACTGGCTAAGTGACATGGTCATAAAACAAAATTCTACTAGACAACAGAAAGAAATAAAATAGTGATTCTTGCAACAACACAGAGATCCCTGAAAATTGTATTCTAAGTCAATGAAACTGGTAAAAAACAAAATACCTACTGTTGTATAAATTCACTTGTATGAAACATCCATTACAGAGTAATTTTAGAGTTAGAACTATAGGCCAACTTCCAAACAAGATTTCCAAAAAGCAAAAGTTAATATCAAGAATCAGCAAATGGTGGCTGGTAGTTCAGTGGTAGAGTGCTTGCTTAGCATGTGTGCAGCTCTTGGATTGATCCTCAGCACCACACATGAATAAATAAAGATAATGTGTCTATCTACAAATAAAAATATTTTTTAAAAGCATCAATATGGGTCTGGGGCTGGGGCTGTAGCTCAGTGGTAGAGTGCTTGCTTTCCATGTGTGAGGCATTGTGTTTGATCCTCACCACCACATAAAAATAAAGATATTGTGGTCTATATACAACTATTTTTTTTTTTTTAAAAGGATCAATAAATGGGTTGGTATCAAACTAAAAAACTTTTTTCACAGCAAAGAAAACCATCATGAATTATGAACAGAGAGCCTTCAAAATGTGAGAAAATCTTTGCCATGTGCACCTCAGATAGAACATTAATCACAAGGATGTACAAATAATTCAACTTTTTTAACACCAAAAGAACACTAATCAATAATCCAATCAATAAATGGGCAAAGAAACTGAAAAGGCACGTCCCAGAAGAACATATGCAAATGGTCAGAAAATATATGAAAAAAAATTCAATTAGAGAAATGCAAATGCCACACTGAGATTCCATCTCACTCGGGTCAGAATGGCAACTGAAAAGAATAAAATAATGATAGATATTGGTGACAGTGTGGGGAAAATGTTTACTTACACATTGCTGATGGGACTGCAAATTGGTGCAATCATTCTGGAAAGCAGTATGGAGAGTCCTCAGAAATCTTGAAATGTAACCGCCATTTGACCCACTTATCCCACTCCTTGATTTACACACAAAATCCTTAAAATCATCATACTACAGTGACACAGCCACAACAATGTCTAAAGCTTCTCAAATCACAATATTGAAGCTATGAAACCTTCACTAGATGAACAGATTTAAGAAATGTGTCATGTACACAGGATGGAATATTAATAAGCAGTGAGAAAGAATAAAATTATGGCATTTGCCAGTAAATGGATGGAACTGGAGATTATCATCCTAAGTGAAATAAGCCAATCCTCCAAATCCAAAGGCTGGAAGTTCTCTTTCATAAGTGAATGCTAACACACAGTAAGGAATGTGGGAAAAAAGAATAGAAGTTCATTGAATTAAGACAAAAGGAAAGGGAATGAAAATGGAAACAGAAAAGACAGTAGAATAAATCTGAAACAACTTTCCTATATTCACATATGAATACATGACCAGTGTAACTCCACATTATGTACAAATATAAAAATGTGAAGTTATAATCTATGATGTAAATATTCAAATACAGTCTACTGGCATATATATCTAAAAAGAACAATAAAGAAACAGTGTACTACAGGGACATAGCCACATCAATGTTTATCGCAGCACAATTCACAATAGCTAGACTGTGGAGCCAACCTAGATGCCCTTCAATGGATGAATGGATAAAAACATGTGGCATATGTACTCAATGGAATATTACTCAGCACTAAAAATAATGAGACCATGGCATTTGCAGGGAAATGAATAACATTAGAGAAGATTATGCTAAGTGAAGTTAACCAATCCCAAGAAAAACAAATGTTGAGTGTCTTCTCTGATATGAGGGGGGTGACTCAAAATGGGGAAGAGAGGAAGAGCATGGGAAGAAGATCACCTCTACATCGGGAAGAGGGGTGGGAGGGAAAAGGAGTGAGAAAGGGAATTCCATGGATGGTGGAAGGAGACCTTCATTGTTATACAAAATACATGTATGAAGATGTGAGAAAAAAATAATAGTGTTACCTTAGATTAGGTAGAGAGAAGTGATGGGAAGGGAGGGGAAGGCTGGGGAGATAGGAAGGATAGTAGAATAAAACAGACATTATTATTACCATGTGTATATATGTGAATGCATGACCAATGTGATTCTGCAACCTGTATACTCAGAAAAATGAGATATTTTATCCCATGTGATTCAAATGTATGATATGTCAAGGTCATTGTATTGTCATGGGTAACTAATTAAAACAAATTTAAAAATCACATGAAAATAAAATAGAGTCTTGCCTAAAGTTAAAAAATAAATATAAAAATAAAAAGTACTATTGTTTACATTTGTAAATTACTAAAATAATATATTGTTAGTTTTCTAGGACTTTGGACGTGTAGGGATTAAAAAACTGACAGCTAAGAGGTTCCAGGTTTCTTTTGAAGAACATAAAAATGTTCTAAAATTGACTGTGTAAATGGTTACACAACTCTGTTACTGTACTAAAAGACACTGTATTTTACATGTTATATGGGTGAATTCAATGTCAGGTGCATTACATATATAATAAAAATGCCTTTCAAGAGATGTACTGAAAAAACACTTAGCTAACATTTTTCATTGTCTAGTTTGGATATCAGTCCAGACATAATACAAATATTTATATGCTTCATAATGTATCTAAATAAATGAAAAAAATAAAGAAATAGCCTAAGTTTTTCAATAATTAAACTAAAACCTAAAACATATCTGTATTTTAAGAAAAGCATGAAACAATTTGTACACATTTTTAAAGTCAATTTAGTAATTACTTGCAGATTTTGAATAGATGCACAAAAATGAAGTAAAAATAACAAATTTTCCTGAAACATTCTATTAAATAGTACCTCTAATTTAGTTTTCCTTGTTGTACCATGGAAGTAGAGACAGCATGAAAAGCTGCTGGGTTATAGATAAAAAGTCTCAGCTTTCCTCAGACTAGATATTTTAATGAAAGATGCTTATTTTGTAAGAGAAAAATTTTAAAAGAAAATTTTAAGTGTAAGAAATAAGAGCAGTATAAAGATCCCCAAATATAATAAAATCAATTATTATGAAAATATAAAGAAAGCTGTTCATTGAAATTAGTATCCCAGAATAACTTTTATTACTTAAGCAGGTGTTGATTTACAGATGACATGTTCAATTTTCTACATACTTGACTTGTCATTTGTCTTAGTTTCTTCATTAAATCCTGTCCTTATATTTTAAATTCATGTGAAAATGTGCTAAATCTTCTAGAGAAGACTCTGATACATGTTGTAGTTTCAGGGTACCAGCTGGCTCTTTTTCAAGATGCCTCACAACTACATGATATTTCTGTTTATGATTTTGTTACTCAGCTCACTTTAAAAATTTATTATCATTATTGTTATTGTTATTATTATTACTATTGTTATTATTATTATTATTATATAATGATGTTTACTCTGAAAAAAATATCACTACATACAACAGTAAGCTGCTGTTTATTTATGAACTCCCTTAAAAAAATAGAAGATTGTGTACTCCTACTTAGTCGCTATCACATTCCTTACACAACAGGGTGAGCCATGTATCTCTACATACTGCCCTTGATAAAGTTGCAATATTTAACAAACTACTGAAATCTCAATCAAAAATGGTTACACAGGTCTCATTGGTAGTGGTGAATTCAACAGAGGTTATTATCCCTCTCTTATTAGAGACTCAAGTTAATACTCCACATCCTCACATCTTTAAAGCTTTGCTAAAATAATTCCAATATACTTTCACAAAGAATAAAGGAGATGCTAGTTAACCTGGTCTCCACCTCACTGCCTGTTCACATCTCCTGGATTTCTCACTGGTCCTCACACCACTCCTCCTTTACATAACCCTGCCACCCTCATTAGTCTGGACATGGGGGTTCAGTGCCAAATTAATGAATTTTAGATGGCTACAATTATCTTTGTCACTATATAATAGGAATTAGGCCATGAAATGAAGAAAACTATTACCAAGTTATCATGAATATATGCATCAAATTACAGATGAAATCAACTGTGGTTTTGCTGCAATTCATCACATTAGTCCCAATTTATGATAATGACAAATAGATGCTTTTAAAGAAGTGGACAAGACATGAATGAAAACAAAAAAAAATATCAGGACAGTTATTTTCAGATTTATGCTAAACTTAAATGACTAAAAATAAATTTACCAACTAGAAATATACAAAAATATACTGAAGAAAGTCTATTACAAAATACAGCATCTACATTTCAGTTCAACTATAAAATCTGGAATGAACTGTAAAAGTAACTAATTTATTTGAAACTAGGTATGAGCATTTCCATTATGTGTTTCATTGTGATATTCAAGTATAGCAACAAGAAGACATTAAATTGTTATTCAGTAATGGGATGTAGCTCATTGGCAGAACATGTGTTTAGCATGTGCAAACTTTGGGTTGAATTAATAGCACCAAAATTAGATATTGTTTCAGCATTATTGAGACCATATTACTAATGTCAGCATATAAACCTACAAAAAAATCTTAACTAAACCTTTTAAATCTTTATAAGAAACAATTTTTTAATTGAAGGGTCAGGCCCAAGTTTTAAAAATTTCCTCCTTTTTAAATATTAAAATACATTTTAACTAAGTCTTTTGTGTTTAGTTGACACATGAGTACCTATAGTTATTTTAAAATATGTACACAGTGTGTAAGAATCAGAGCAGGGAAATTGGAATACTCAGCACTTCAAACACAGATTGGTTGTGCTGCAAATGAGGTCTAAGTTATTTTTGCTGGACAAAAGGTTGTAGTTCTGTGTTGATTCAGAAACACATTCATAATATCTACATTTTAATATTCATCAAGATTCAACATTTAGCCATAAGCAGATATCACTTTGAGTATTCCTTTGAAGACTCTTTATAAAGATATCTTGCTTGATACTTACTTCTTCTGCTTCCTCCTTTCCATATTGATCCAGTTGTTCTTTTAAATGATTAGTTTCATTGATTAATTCCAAATATTTGTTTTCTAGCATGAGACAATATCTGTCATTCCGAGCTTGAAGTATTTTTATAACATCATAAAATTGGGTTTGGACATTAATAATTCCATCTATTTTATTTTCACCTTTGTTCTGATAGTCATGCAATTGGTCTTCATGCAATGCAGTTTCTCTTTGTAGTTTAGATCCCTTCTCTTTAGAAGCTTCCTGCTTTCTGAAGTATTCACTCCTTTTTCTTTCTTCATTTTGATACCTGTGTTCCATCTCCTTCAGTTGGCACTGTCTTTGTTTTAGGTATCTGTTTACTTGATCTGTAGCCAAAGTCATTCCTCTTGTCTGATGCAGCTCGTTTTCTAGGTCACTTGTTTTTACTTCAGACTTTGGAACCTGTTGGGAAGGAATCTCACTACTACCATTTAGGTTAGATACATCAATATTCTTTTTTTCCTGTGAACTAAAGTCTTTATCTCTGCCTCTCTGGAAAGCAACTTCTAGATTTCTTTTTGCTGTTGGACTTTCACCTTGATGGGGTGGAGCAGGACCAGATCTGGCAGAGTGAGATTTGACATCTGTTTCTGGTCTTTCTGTGCTTTGGTTTTCACTCTCAGGTGTGAAATTTTGCAATGTATTCTCAACTTTCCAAATACCCAACTGTTCATTGTCCTGAAATATTTCCATAAGTGTATCCTCATTAAATTTTTGAATCCATGGAAGGCTGGTATTCTTTTCTCTTAAAATTTCAGTATTCTCAAAGCACTTCTTTTCCTGGTTCTGATATTTTACTGTGTCCATTTCCAGTCTCTTCATAGAGACCTCATCCTTCTTCTTGTGATATTTATGCAATAGCTTGTTCTCTGTCCCATCACTAGGAGCAACCTAAATAAAACCAAGGATACATTTAGCTAGCACTCAATAAAATGATGTTTCATAATTTTCACTGAAATTAAAGAAAAACCTGTTTATTTAGATGGTGAAAGGGTTTCAATAAATAGATACCCACAGAAGAAAAATTAGATGTAAACTTCTGAGCTTATAAAAATATAAATTCCCAAGAGTTCAAAAGTTAATTCAAGAAGATGGATCTATGAGAGTAAAAGAAAATTATAACTTAAAGAATGTAAGAACTGCCAGGTTCAGGGGCTTATGCTTGTAATACCAGTGTCTCAGGATACTGAGGCAGGAGGATCACAGGTTCAAAGCCAGTCTTCAGCAATTCAGTGAGACCCTGACTCATTCATAAATAAATAAATAAATAAATAAATAAATAAATAAATAAATAAATGCCTGGGATGCATCTCAGTGGTTGAGCACCCTGGTTCAATTCCTGGTTATAAAAAAAAAGAAAATAAATAAAGATTGAAAAAATCTACATTATACCAGAATGAAAGAATAGATTAAGTGATTAGTTAGTTTGACAATGTAAAAAAAAATAACTTTGCAGAAGAGAAGTGACAGAGAAAACCCCACACATATAGTTATCTAATACTAGACAAACACACTATAAAACATGCATTGGGGAAAGGATAGGTTCCTCAACCAATTGTGCTGGGAACACTGAAAACCCATATGTTGTAGGAGAAATTTAACCCCTATTTCTCAAAAACAAAGTGGATCAAGGACCTAGATAATAGATAAAAGACCCTAGACCTATTACAAGACTAGATAGGCCCAGCGCTCCATCTTGTCAGTGTAGGAACTGAATTCCTCAAAAAGACACTTAAAGCACAAGATGTAAAATAAAGAATCAATAAATGGGGTGGTATCTTTACAACAAAAGAAACCATCAAGAATGTGAGTAGACAGCATATAGAATGGGAGAAAATCTTTGTCACTGACATGTCAGATAGAGCATTAATCTCCAGAATATATAAACAACTCAAAAAATAACTCACAAACAAAAAATAACCCAATCAATAAATGAACAAAAAACTGAGCAAGCACTTCAATGAAAAATATGTACAAACAGTTAACAAGTATATGAAAAAAATGTTCAACATCTTTAGTGATTAGAAAAATGAAAATTAAAACTACACTGAGATATAAAGTATGCAAGTAACAATAAATGTTGGTGAGAATGTGGGGAAAAGATTCACTCATACATTGCACCAAGCAATTTTTCAGGAAAGCAGTATATAGATTTCTCACAAAACCTGGAATGGAAAGACCATTTGACCCAGTTATTCTGCCCATCAGTGTATACTCCAATGATACTATAGTGACACAGCCACATAAATATTTATAGCAGCTCTTCACAAAAGTTAAGCTGTGTAACCAACCTAGGTGCCTTTCAACACATGGAAGGAAAAAGACAATGTGTCATATATATACAATGGATTCAGCCATGAAGAATGAAATTATGGCATTTGCTGGCAAATGAATGGAACTGGACACTATCATGCCAAGTGAAATAATCCAGTCCTCCAAATCCAAAGTCTGAATATTCTCCTTAACATGTAGTTGCTAACACACATAAGGGTGGAGCATAAAAGAATAGAAGTTTGTTGGTTAGACAAATGTGAATAAAGGGCTGAGAGGGGAGGGGAATATAGTAGAATGAATCTGAAATTACATTCCTATGTTCACATATGAATACATGACCAGAAAAACTCTCCATAGAAGAAGTTATATGCTATGTATGTGTGATACACCAAAAGAACTCTATTGTAATGGATACCTGAAAACAATAAATAAAAATTAGAATTCACTATTTCTCTTTTGATCCACTTTTAGGGTCATATGATCTACCCTTTAAACAGTTAAAAATTTCAAATATTTTATTATGTACCTATCTGTTGGGATGGCTTCAGTGGCAAATAAAAGAACACTTAACTTTAAGAAGAATAAGTTTGTAATCTGACACATCATGTATTCAACCAGACCATAGTAAAAGCCTTAGCTCTACATCTACTGAGACATAGAAAAGTTCTCCAAGGTCTTTTCCTAAAAATATTCCTAGCATATTCTGTTTTCTAACATTTTGTAGCTGGGAATGAGAATTGCATCTATTGATAAATTATAAATGTAGAAACAGCATTAAACACCTGATATATATCAATGAACCATGTATCACAATTCTGAAAAGGAGCACAAGGCTAAAAACATAGCAAATTGCATGATTTTTCTCCAAGTCTTTTGCCTCTGCTTCTAGTGCTCATCCACAAAGCCAGTTACTTCTGTTCTATGAATGGACAAACACCAAAGAAGGCCTGTATTTCAAAACACAAATGACAAATAAGGCAAAATGTGTAAGGCTCTACTGAGAAAATCCTGAGATTTCTACTCAGTAGCATTTGTTTCATCTCAGTGAATGTTGAAACATGAGTCAATATAAAATAAAGAAAACAAACAGATCTTATGTAATAGGAACAAATACTTACCAGTAATTTATTTCTAAGAACATATTATGGTATGCCATTTTTTCCAAAGGTGTTTTGTACTGAAGTCAGAGATTACTTGAAGCCAAGTGTTTGTTTCTCTTCTTAAAAGTGAGAAAATGATTTACAAAACCAGAGCATTTGCTGGCACCACTTTTCCTCCTTACTTAACAGTGGGAGTAGTAATGCACATTAATACAACAAGAGAGCAAAGTCACTTCCACAAACTAGAAGATCTACTATTAGAAGAAAGGGTTTTGAGATCATAGAAAAATCATCTATTACTCTGGAAAATATTAAAAGTCTTTTCTTTTTATAAGGCTACTCTGAAAGTCATCATGAGACTGCTGTGGAGAAATACAGTTGAATTAAGAACATTACTTAATTCAATGGGACAAAAATTGCACCCCTCACCTCCAAAATATGTACATTATGGTTATAAATATATGGATTTAAAACCCTCTATACTTTCCCATAATTAATAGATTTACTGTCTAACTATGTTACACACACACACACACACACACACACACACACACACACACACACACTCAATCGTTTGAAAACAGAAGAAAATAATTCAGGAAACATTTCCTTTCTGCACATGTCTATCTCTTTTTGTTTGAAAAGATGTGTTACTGAAATTTCATATTATAAATTCTGGCATTATGGTCTCATGGAAATTGTCTGTAGGTTTCATTTTCTTCTGCTAAAATCTACAAATTTATTTAATCAAGGTTTTGGCTGTATATCAGCAGGTGACAGAGGTCTAAAAGCTTAATTTAAGAGTGGGGGCTTCAAGAGTAAAAAATAATTCCAAAAGGTAGATTTATTCTTTATGAGTAAATGTCTTACATTTCACTTGCACAAATGACAGATAAATCTGGGTGAGTGAAAACATTTCTTGAGGAGGGGATGTGGCTCAAGTGGTAGCACGCTTGCCTGGCATGCGTGCGGCCCGGGGTTCGATCCTCAGCACCACATACAAACAAAGATGTTGTGTCCGCCAAAAACTAAAAAA
This sequence comes from Callospermophilus lateralis, assembly GCF_048772815.1. NCBI lineage: Eukaryota > Metazoa > Chordata > Mammalia > Rodentia > Sciuridae > Callospermophilus > Callospermophilus lateralis. The sequence goes on from NC_135320.1 coordinate 9,375,022, forward strand.
TAAATATTAAAATTGTCTCTCTCTATCTTTAAAAAAATTTAAAAAATAAAGAAAAAACATTTCTTAAATGCAGACAGAAATGTAATTGTGAAACACTTTTTTAAAAAATGATTTAAATAGGTGCATAGATATTTAGTTTGTATTTTAACATAAACACCTAAATTTGTATTTATGTCAGTGATTAAACTAAAGTTCTTTATTCAGAAAACAAATGCTGAACAACTACCAAATGCTAAGTTTTGCTGTAACTAGTTTTGTCATAAATATCATCATTTAATTTTAGAGTCAGATAACATTGTGGGTTTTTTTTTCTGGTTTTTCAGATCTTTTTTTATTTTTTTTATTGCCAAATAATGAACATTGTGTTTTAAATCAAAATAGTAGTTCACACCCAGCATACCCATGCTTTGGGAAACAGCAGACTGCATATAAATGAAGGTTTTATAAGTCTGTGTTTCCTGGCATTGCGGGAGATGTCTGAAGTGTTTGGAAGTACACACACATGATGACTGCATGTTGGTGAAATTGCCAAACAGCACATTCCTCAGACCACATTGCCATCATTAAGTGAAACATGAACACATACAATAAGTTAAAGGGATTTTATAAATAATTCAAATGAAATACAGTAAAAATTTGAAATTTTACTGAACATTCACTTACCTGATTAAAATTATTTCTTGCAGTCTCCAATTCTGTATCTATTGTACACAGAGATTTCAGCTTGCTTTCTCACTTGATCCTCTTTGTTAAATTCTCTTTCTTTTTCTTTTAAAGGGTTCTTATTTTTTTTCATGTAACATATCATCATTTTTTCTCTTCACCTCATCTTCTTTTAAGGTATATCTGAAGTTAATATGGATGCCTTTTTATTGATTTTTGCCAAAAACCAAAATTGTCTGTTTATGTTCTGGCTCTTTGTATGCTGATTTAGTATCTTAATAAAAATTCTATGTTCTCTGAAGCTTTTATAGTTTATCATTTTAAATTTCTCCTTTAATCTTGTGTAAAACATACATAATTGAAAGTCAATAATAAAAGATTGTTTTGTTATTTGATAAGTTTCTGTTACTAGCAAATCTTTTACATAACACAGAAAAGGAATTTAGAAATGATTTGGTAAATTGACATGTTTAAGGTAATTTTTTTGCACAATCATAGGTCCTCCCCAGTTAAAAAAATAATTTCATGTCAAATAAGTTTTAAAGACATTGTTATATACAAACTTATAAATTCAGTAGTAATATCATTTATCTTAATAAAATATGTCAGGTATACCTATAATTGGCTTACAGTGTAACAGCATATTCAGACATTCTTTTTTCAATATGTGTCTTTTGGGGCTGGGGCTGTAGCACAGTGGTAGAGTGTTTGCCTAGCATGGGTAAGGTGCTGGGTTCAATCCTTAGCACCGCATATAAATAAAATAAAGATATAAAAAATATGTATTTTTGTATTACTATAACTGGGATAAATAATCTAATACCTGTTATTATACTTTTTATGTTTCTTTTATGGTAACACTCTCAACTTACCTTTTTGATCATTATATTTTACAAAAAACTCAAAATCCATTTTTGAACAAGATGGGTCCTAATATTTAATCCAATAATGAAGAGTAATGTTCTTCAACAGATGAATGGATAAAAAAAAAATGTGTGTGTGTCTGCACACACACAATGGAATATAAGACATAACAAAAATAAATTTATGTCAACATATAGTCTACTGTCATGTATACCTAAAAAGCATAAAAAGTATATGTCCTTTCAATATAGAAATATGAACAAATTTATGAATGAGAATAAATTTGAATAAAAAATAATGTTTTCATTTCATTTTTTAATGAATGTTAATATTAGAATTGTAGCCGAGTGTCTAGCTCAGCACTAGCACATCACACTAGTAACACAAAACCCTGAGTTTGATCCCCAAAATCAGCCTAAAAACTATAAATGCATAATAACATTTTTCAGGGCAGTGAAAAATGCCTCACTGGTGGAATACAAACTTTCTTGAGAGAAATTTAAAAATCCTGTAATCTTTTTAAAGTTTCCCAACTTTAACCAAATAACTCTATATTGAAATTTTTTCAAAAGTAAACAGAAATATAGAAAGATTTTTTTTTTTCTTTTCTTCTCATTCCCAACTATGGTACCAGGGATTGAACCCACAGAAGCTAAATCCCTTAGCTACATCCCAAGGTCTTCTTCATTTTTTTTTTTTTTTTTTTTTTTGGAGACAGGGTCTCATTAATTTGCTTAGGACATTGCTGCTATGTTGATGAGGATTATTTTGAACTTTTGATCCTCCTATCTTTGTCTCCCAAGCTGCCAGAATTATAGGCACATGCTATACTATCTGAGTAGGAAATGATTTTTTTATAAATTATATTTCTTGAAATATTAATTGTAATAAAAAGTTAAAAATATAAACAAATAACAATCCCAAATTATGCTTGTTAAATACATAGATTACTAGCAGATGGGGTTCCATAGAGCCATTAAAATTGTGATGGGGAAAATATGAACTTAACTTTTAGAAGTAATCACATTTAATAATATGCTATCATATTTGTAAGAATTTTCTAATTTATTCACGTTTTCTCCTTTGCAAAGTGCTAACAGATGAGGCAGTAGTTAAAAAAAATTTGTCCTTCTTATTTTACTGGATTAAAGGAAAAGATTCCACTCCTTCTTTCAATCTAGGATATAATACCTCAAATTGTGGAGTTGTTGTTTTAATTCTATATTTTCTTGCTTAAACTCTGATGCCCTCTTTTTTGGCTCATGAATCTCATTTTCCAGTTGTGCATTTTTTTTTAACATGTAGTGAACACTGTGTGCAGTGACTTTTTTTGCTTTTTATTATTCTTTGAAGTGATAGAACTGCTTTCTGGGTTTTTGACAGGCTAACAGAATATGTCAGAAAAAAGAAGATAGAAATAAAATATGTGACTAATTTAAATATATGAATGCTGTATATTTCACATGCATTATTTACATACTAAAGCAATGAGTGCATAAAACACGTGACACAATATGCTGAATTCTGAAGATATAGCAGATGAGATTAGACCCCTATTGTTCTTTAGCTTAAAGTCTAATGGAGAAGACAGACACACAAAAAAGATCATTATAATTTTAGACAGATGATATTAGAAAAGAGGTTTATGATCTAATATATAAATCTGATCTATAGAAAAGATTCCGTGAGGAAAATGAAAATACACTGAGAAATGAACATAAAGCAGGTGGAATGTGAAGAACATTATTGTTTCCAACATAAAAATTCAAGTTTTCCAACTCCCCTGTGGTCTATACTTGTCTTTTACAGAAACTAAGAGGGACACTCCCACTTAACCTGCTGCTGGAAATTTGTCTTGAGAGAGACAACTCTTTATCTTTCTAGTTTTTTCTTTATTCCCTGTTTACTAGGTTCATTTCTCCCAGTATTAGAATATATCAGCACTCATGTTATAAATCAATATTCTATCCAAAGAACTGTGTAGAATATGTTGTTCTTACCATGGACATGTCCATCTTCTTTCTCTTTTGTTTTATGATGTTTCTCTCCAGATGAGTGAGAAACACATATCTGTGGATGATCCTCAGAAAATACCTGCAAAATGAAGGACCCCTATGAGCTGCATGAAGACTTCACTATCACCCTTTTAGACATCACCTAAATTTTGGTCTTGAAAGCAGCTAACTAACATGTAGATAACTACAGACTGAGCAGTCATACTTTCCATAGGGTGTCTTAGGATTGTGTTCCAGATGAAGCTGAACACTTATCTTCCAATGGCTCCTGATTTGGTAAAAGCAGGGTGGATGTCATAGAAAAGGCATTCCTTGACAACATGCTAACAAAGGTGTATACACCCCAAAGGACGGGAGAAATGATATTGATTGTAACTCATCCGACTTTGCATTCATCATCAAATGTGAGAAGGCTTTCAAGTCTTATTTTAAAGAATTTTGAGGAGTATGTTTTATGTTAAATAGGATTACACTTTTTAAACAATGAACTAACAAAGTTTTTGTTTGAAAATATGAGACTTAGGTGTTCAGTTCGGGATTTGACACTGAGATATGGCCCCTGCCCAGGATACACCCCAAAGGGAAAGCTGTAAACCCAAGGACCTACATGTGCCAGCCAAATAAAATAAATCTAGATGTGTGCTAAATCTCACACCAGGAATGTTGGCAATGTGAGAAAAATGATGAGACAGCATCTCTAAATTCCATCATTCCCCCATTAATGCACACAAATACATTTCTTTAATATACGACATTTTGATAAAATTATTCAACACATTGACTGTATTTTCTGCAAGGATGAGAAACAAAATTAAAAGGTCACTTTAATTGGCAACTGGAGTCCTCTGAGTGAACTCAAAAATTGTTTAATACATGTAAGAAGACAGAAATTGGGTCAACATACTTTATACACAACCAGAGATATAAAATATTGTCCTATATATGTGTAATAAGAATTATAATGCATTCTGCTGCTGTCATTTATTTTTTAAAAAATTAATAAAAAATAAACAAAAAATAACAAATAAACATTAATTAATCAGGATGTAAAGTATATATATATATATATATATATATATATATATATATATATATATATATATATATTTCAACTTGTAGCAAATAACTACTGATTTTCACTAGAATTTTGAGCCTTTGACAACATCATCCTTTCACATGAATGCAGTCAGTGACCATTACCATTCATAACCCAGGTGGTTATTCGTCAGTCTCAAATTTAGTCTCAACTTTTTATTTTTCAAAATGTTTATGCAAGTGGAAGCATAAGCAACATTTAGAATTGTTTTGCCTCCATTACATAGTAAATTTAGCTATAAGTTGACAGGACTACTAATGCTATTTTCAGATTCTAACCAGTTCAGAGTGGTTTTAGATGTAATTAGTAATATATAATGCCTGGATTCCAAAAGACTGTTTAAAAGGCATTTTCATTTGGCCTCCTTTACTTTCCTCAAGAAAGAAAAACAAGAAGAAACCGGAAGAAATACTTTATATGTTGACATGCCTGAGACTGGGTTCATTGAGCGTCATCAAAACTTTTGTACTCTTCTTCTGAAGTTATGTCAAAATGAGTCTCTGCTGATAAATGAATAAATTTACTCACATTCCTTAGAACTGCTTTAGAAAGCGTGAACATCAATCCAAATAGAAAAGGATAATTGTAACACCGAAACAACTTAATATTCCCAAATATGATTTCCAATTAAGTTTAAGATTTTATGAATAATTACTGGTTTCAACTTTCCACAGTTTTTCTTATTTCTTTTTCTTTCTTTGTGTATATACCTTGGGAGTGGACCCACAAACTTATGCATTCTTGTCAAATACTCTACCACTTAGTTCTATCCCATGGCCACTTTAATTTGCAACTGGAGTCCTCTGAGTGGACTGAATGCAGCCATCCTTCAAGGCTTGGACTTCCAAGTAGTTGTGAATAAAGATGTACCCATTTGCACCCAACAAACATTGAGTTCTCAGGGAGTATTTTTTTCTTGATCCAAATCCTCAACACACATCTTATAGAGACATGACAGGATACAAGGTTCAGTGCAAACCATATTGCCAAGATTTGTATACTCAAGATCAATGAAATATGATGAGAAACAAGCTTGAAAATACACATGGAAAGAAGGGCTGATTCTGGGAAAATGTTAGTATAGAGTAAGCTGCATTCTAAGCTACACTATTGCATGGAGACCAAAGAGTTGGTGAAGAGCTTCTCAGCAAAGTGAGTGAAAGAGGGATTTTATTCAAATCCCTAAAATTTCTGAACACTGAAAAGGTCCAGAGATTCAGTAATCTGTGTACCATAAACAAAAAAAGCCTACAACCTGCATGCAAATATCAGTGCAGATCTGCCTCAGACAAAGGGGGAGAGAGAAGAGGAAGTTGCATTCTAAGTTGTACCATGATGTGCCCTGCTAAGGAGAATCCTGAGATCAAAAATATTGCTTAAACTGATCTGACCAAAAGGTGAACTATGCACTGGTGCTTAAAAAGCATGCTCTTCTCTAAATGGGTGATGGGAGTGCTGAAGCCATAGCCATCCTCGGAAAGAGTGCAACAGTACTTTCTTTGATTCAGTTCCTCTAAACAACACACACACACATGCACATGAGGATCCTGGAAGTGCCTATCAAGGGACCTAGGTTGTGCCTGATGGAAGGTAGAAAAAACTGGTGCAGGCTAGACTATACCCATGTGACTCCAGTGAGAAGGGCAGAACCTATGTGTCTGGAAGCTAATGTTACCAGCTGAAGTGTCAGAGAAAATGACCTAAGAAGGCAGAGAAAATGTGCCCCCAGAAATGGTGTTTTTTCTGGCTACTCACCCCTCAAAAAGACAGGTGAGAGGTGAGTAGCCAGAGAGCAGGAGATAGTGAGAGCATGAAATGCTGTAGGCCCACACAGAGAAAAGTATGAAATAGGTCAGGATTTGTCTCAGAATAAAGGGATAGGTGAGGCCTAATGCCAGAGGACAGTTGAGGTAGAGGAAAGGTATAAAGATACAGAATGAGGCTTGGCTCATGTCAGGAAATATTTCTAAGAAATTTCAGAAGGTTGACCTTTCACATTCTAAAGAGATGCATATGGTGACATTTGCATGGTAGCTAGTTCACGCCAAAGGCTGGAAATAGGGAGAATGTAAGAGTATGATATGTAGGGGAAACAATTCAGAATTGAGGGGATATTCCCAGAAACACAGAGGAGTGATCATTTTCTGTGACTACTGATGACATTGTGAGGAAAATCCTCCCACCTCTTTGGGAAAGCCACCTTACATGTGAGAACACTGGTAGCATTTCAAGTGTCTTAACATTGTTTTCCCTGGAGTGTTGTAATGTAAAACTTACCCAATTTGACTGTATTTTCTTTCACCTTGCCTAATCCTTTCAGTGGAAGTGCCTCTTTCATTGGGATGGGCTCGGTGCGCTTAGAAAGAAGATAGTACATAAAGAGTGTATTTTTCATTGACTACAAAGTTAATTATTTAGAATAAATATAGAAATTTAATTACCTTTCTAAAATCAGATGAATCCCTAAAGGCTGAAAAACAAAAGGGGTATATAACCAAGCAAAGCTGAAGAGGACAAAACAACTCATACATTATAGACGCCTCCACATACATCTGAGGTCCATGGTTCAGCTGTGCTAAAAATTAGGCTATATCCTGGGTTTCTGTGCTGGCTGGTTTGGCTGACAACAATCATGTGACTAAAATCTGCCAAAGGAATTTTGTGAATAGGTTTTGTGAAACATGCTATTCATTTCACAAACCTGAGATTATTTGTCCAATGATCATAAATAAAACAGACAAGGAAATATATACCAATGCAAAGATACAGATTGATGGAGAATCCAACAATCCTCTAGTGGAGAAGCAAAGAAGGTCCCTAAGAGATTCAATGGCAAAGGTGAAGTAAAAAAAAAAAAAAAACAAAACAAAAAAAAAACAGCCATAGAACCTATCTTACTGAAATACTATTGAAAACATTTAATCTTTATAATTTTAAGTATGTGTATATTTACTGCATTTGTCCTTTCATTTTTGTTTAGTAAGGCCAAAGCTATGTTCAGATCCCAGGGAAATGTTAGGTTCATTTCTCAACAAAGATATATGAAGGAGTCAGTTGAAATACATATTTTGACACTGAAAGCTATGACACTTATTGTTTGTTTCTTATATTCAGGTGGGATGCTGGTTCCTCTTGTGCATCCTCTATTCCTGTATTCTCTGGTTTAAACAGATTAGATTTTCATGATCCCCTTGTGTGAGAACAGATAGTTTCCACATCTAAGAAATAAGGTTTAATTGGTTTAAACTTTTGAGACATAAAAATTTAAAGGGAAAGTTGAAATGGAAGAGCACAGCTTTATCTGATAACAATAATATATTATTACACACACAAACACATGCATATATGACAAAGATTTGGAGTATTCAAAGAGTAAACTGTATAAAGAGTTCTGTTTACAAATGAGTTTGGTTTGGTGTGACTTGCCAGTGTTTTAAGTGTGTTCATAAAAGGCCAGGCATATCAAAAAATTATAATTAGCTTTTGAAGGATGAGGATGTAGCTCAGTAATGAAGTGAATTTCTAGAATGCCCATGATTAAAATTTTATTTTCAGGCAAATAGGAAAAAAATACAGAAAGTAATTATGTAAGGAAAAAAGACAGAGAGGGAGGGAAGGGAGTAGAAAGGAAAGAAGAAAGGAAGGAAGGAAGGAAGGAAGGAAGGAAAGAAGAAAGGAAGGAAGGAAGGAAGGAAGGAAGAAAGGAAGGAAGGAAGAGAGGAAAGAACAGAAAGAGTAGAGCTGTCATTAAAAATCACGAATGATTCTGAAATGTAATTTTCCTCCTCAGAATGACTCGATTTAAACCACAGCAAGCAGTATGTCTGATAGGTATGGAGAAAAGATGGTCATGGCTGGAATCTTTCCGCAACTTACAAGCCCCTCATGATTCAAATGATGGACAAGTTACAATCACTCACATATTGTGAAAGATAGATATACTGATAGCCCCTGAATTGCATGCTCTCAGTTTCCCCATCATTCCCTCCAAGATTATCCAGCTATCTTATTTTGTTTCTTCCACATTTCTCCTTCCCAGGAACTTTTCAAAAGCAACATCTTGATCTCTGGTCTTGATTCTTTATATTTTTCATTTTGTCTATGAATTATCCCCACCATTTCTTTTTCATTTCTTTTCTTTTTTTAGTTGTAGATGGACACAATGACTTCATTTTATTTATTTATTTGTTTGTTTGTTTGTTTGTTTATTTATATGTGTTGCTGAGGATAGAACCCAGTGCCTCATGCATGCAAGGCAAGCACTCTACCACTAAGCTACAACCCCAGTCCACCACTCTTTCTTAATTCCCAATTTAAGGATTAGACCTAAGAAAAATAAATTCTATACTTTGAGTTCTTATCACTTGCCAAGAGACAAGATCAGAATAAAAACTACATGTATGCAATAACTTTATTACATTTGATGTTCCAGTGGCTCTGCATTTAGTTTTGCTAAAAGGAAATCCTTTCCTGAACTCGTTACATGGTGGCCGGCAGATAGTGATTACTGGAATCACCTTACATGGAAGAAAACATAGATGTGCAGGCCAGGTCAGTCAGAGTATGCATTTTGAATAGGGATTCCCACAGATGATCTATTAGAGTCCGAGAGTCTGGGTCTGCACTTACTCTGCTTCTCATTTCCCTGCCTTCAAATGCCTTACAATAATAGAGCCAGTTTTCCACACAATCATGTTCCCAAACCTGAACGATGAGAAGAAGTCCTTTCTCCTTCATTTACTCACTGTATTCTCTCTGCTTTTCTCAGTGTCTATTCTCCCTTCTCCTTTCCAAATTGTCCAAAGAATATTTTAAAAACCTATGAATTTAGGTATCAGTCCATAACAATTTGCACATTTTTCCACTTCCCATACTTCTGTGTCTGCCATCTGTGCTTCATCCCAGGTAGTGGCAAGAATGTCTATGATATATGCATTTTTATTTTTTATTTGTTTTAATTACAATATTGTTTTATATAAATTTATGACACATAAATTTATGAACATTTCACTTAAAAAGAAAATAAACTTCCTTTCTTCATGATCAGTTCTTCACATGTCAATTCCTTTCTAATGACAACTCAGAAATGAGTGGTGAGAAAAAATATTCACACCTTGAGTCATTTGCACAAATGGAAACTCCCATTTTCCTTCCACATTTTGAACAGGTGGTCTTTTTATTCTAGTACATGACTGAAATTTATCAGCCTTCATGGCTTCTTTTCCCTTCATTTACTCGCTGCACTCACTCTCTCTGCCTTCCCCAATGTGTATTCACCCTTATCCTCTCTACTTCACAATTTCCAACTCCCCTATGATGTATGCATGTCTTGTATTTCATTTTTCCAAGTATTAGAATAAATCAGCACTCATGTTAGAAATCAATATTCTGTCCAAAGAATTGCGTAGAGTATGTAGTTCTTACCATGGACATGTCCATCTGCTTTCTCTTTTGCTATATAATGTTTCTCTCCAGATGAGTGAGAAATGCACATCTGTGGACCACCCTCAGAAAATACCTGCAAAATAAAGGACCCCAATGAGCTGCATGAAAACTTAACTATCACTCTTTTAGACATCACCCAAATTTTGGTCTTGAAAGCAGCTAACTAAAATGTAGATAAGGACAGTCATATTTTCCACAGGGCAACCTAGAATTTGTGCTTCAGATGAAGCTGAACTCTTGTCTTCCAATGGCTCCTGATTTGGTAAAAGCAGGATGGATATCAGAAAAGGTATTCCCTGAAAATTTAATAACATAAATGCATGTATTCTAAGCATGTAAACAACCATATATCACAATCCCACAAGATGAGAATGCATTAAATACTTAATTAAACATTTTTGAGAAATATAATTAATATTATGTTGCATTACATGTTTTAATTAACAGACTTATGAGACTCAGTGTGATAAGAGATTTGGAATTATGTGATGTTGAGCAGGAATAAGACTTTATTGGACTTGCCTCATTTTGGTCATCACAGTCTCACAGGATCTAAAGAGCTTATAGTAAGTGTTTCACTGAGAGAAAATCCAGTTTAATAAAATGACAAAGTAGGGTGAAGAAATGTTTCTATCGTACTGTTAGAAAGCAATACACAGGATCTGGGTAGAGTAAACAACATGTTCCTCTGAGAGAGAACTAAAAAGTACACCAATGAAGAAAAATGACAGCACAAAAATGTACAGCACTTCCTGACTATTTTTCAGAGCTTGAGTCATATTGGCTCCTGTGTGCATTCTGGATAACAAAAGAGCAGCTATGGAAAAAAGAAAACCTGGAGAGGCACCATAGAGAGCCTCAGACCAAATGAAACCTAGAATTTTGGCTTTTAGAATAGTAAATGAATTCAAGGATTTCACCAGTCATCCATGGGATGGGTGTGTGAGCTATGCACATTTGAGTGTATGAGAAAAACTGGTCTGAAATTGCTGTCTGATTAGGATTTGCATGTATGTGTGTCTTTTCACTAACTCTGCCTGTGATACCCACAGAACACCTGAGATGGGTGTGATTTTCCATGTTTATATGTAACTAAAACTGAGCCACTGGGAATGACCATCTTTTACCATAAATGTACTCAATGACCATCACCACTATATATGTTCATTAATTAAAATGGTTATTAGCAAAACCACTAATTTTAACTTTTTCATCATTTTCGGGGGTTAAAAAAATGGAAACCCAAGTAATATTCAGAAAAAATTCTGCCCGAATCACGAAAATAATATTTATCTACATGTTATCCTGAATTTTAATGCTATTTTAAGATTCACAACCAGTTAAATTCTATTAGGTTTCAATATTAAATTATCATCTTTACATTTCAAACCACTGTTATGAAAGGTAATCAAATTTGCCCATATTGACTTTCTTAAAACAAGGAATACAGTAAGAAATCAGAAGTTTTAAAAAACATATCTGAGTGAACACACCTGTGGCTGCTTATTTTTGGTATCATCAAGACCTTTCTCCTCTTCTTCAGATGATGAGAACCAAAGTGGTTCAGCTGAAAAATCAATGTATATTTACGTAAACAACTTAGAATATTTAGAGAGAATGATAGTCTGCCAAAAATAAAAAGTAATAATAAGCTTGAATTTTAGGTGCTATTACCTCTTTAACTGTTTATTGGTGGGGTATACTTGTGTGTACTCAGTGATTTAACGCTAGAACATTGCAACATTGGCAAGAGCTCTGCCAGAGTTGTATATTTGTTTATTTTTGGAAACTGGGTCTCTCTAAAGTGTTTCTCTTGGCCTGAGACTTGCCATGCTCTTGTCTCAGTCTCCCAATAGCTGTGTTTAGATGTGATCCACTGTACCCAGCAGAGAATTTTTTTTAGGGAATGTTTTTAGTGGCATAAAACTTCAACAGTGTACCTGAGGAGACACTATGTATCACCAGGTTTAAGAAACAAGAATATCTCAAAGGTATATCCCCTCAAGATGAATGAAAATTTGCAGAATTAAATTTAAAAACACTATAGAAATGTGGGGATGCACACAATTTGGTATTCTCTTCCCCATAACAGTAACTTTTAAAAACAACTATTCATCAGTAGTCATTTCCACAGTGACTTAGACTCTCTCTACTGTTATCAATGAACATCTTGCATACGCAATGTTTTTCTACATTACTCTAAAAAATGTTTTCTTCTGTAAGACTTAGTCTGTTCAGTCCTGCATGATTATCAATCTCCTTGTCATAAACTGCTTTTTACCCACTTGAGGTATCTCAGCATTTCAGCCACTGTTCAACTGGATATCTACCAGTTGACTTGTAAATTACTCCTTCCCCTGTCTAGCCCTTTGGCTCCTGAAATTGAGAAGACCTCTTTTATATCACCTTAGCATCAACAGTTTATTTGAACCAAGAATTATTATGTTCCCTCTGAGAATAGAGTAAAAAGGTGCCAGGAATAGTGGCTTTCCTAGAGCTAGGATTCAGCAGAGATTAAAGGAATGAGGTTACCAGTAAGAGGCAGAAAATGGGGAAAGCTTAAAAGGCTGTAGCTAGACACAGAATGAAGCATTAAATGGGTCAGTATTTGTCTGAAAATATAGGGATTGGTGAGGAGCCATCAAGATGACAGTAAAATTACCCAGATTTCTGGGTAATTTTAAAAGCTGGCCTTTTATCTTCTAGAGAGGTTCATAGTCACATTTGTGTTGTAGCTAGATGGCTCCAAATGCTGAAGATAGGATGAGTGTGGAGAGCATATGCATGAGCGGAAATGAATAAGAAGGTGGCAGGAGTGCCAAATAGAGGGAAGCAGGCCAGAATAAAAAAAAGTTCCATGAAAAATAGAGGATATATCATTTTCTGGGACCAGTGTAGAATGAAGTTCCATTAAATAATAAAGGACAAAGCTGGGTCTCTGGAATAAGAGGCTCTGTACTGTTACACAAGGTTTCAAATGACATGTAGAATAAAACACACCAACTGTTTAAGTTCTTTGGGTTTACCATGTAATATTTGAATTTCTCATTTTTGTATGTTAAGGGACTCATTTTAGTGCTTGGGGGTCAGTTTTCTGAATCTTGGATTTACCCAACCTTCCAATGAATAAGAGAAAAAGCTTTGTGGCAGAGCCACTGCTTAGCATGCCAAAGTATCTGTTTTCAGTCCCCACCATTGAAAAGTAAACTAAAAAAAAAAAAAAAAAAAAGAAAAGAAAGAATGAAGAGGGAATATATAAAGTGGTTTGTGTAAGTATTTTTGAATTTACAACTCTGGGTCAATAAAAATCATAAAAGAGTAATTTCCTAAAAATACTCTTTGTTTTATAGAAAATGAATAATACAAAGAATACACAATAATACTTTGTATGGTTTAATACAGAGATAATCACAACTGATGAAGAAATAGAATCCACAGCTGCATAAAGTACAACATGGGTTCAATGTAATTATTCAATAAAGTGGGTGTTATATTAGAATTGAGATTAAGTTTTAATTATGTCTTTTTTCACACACAATACTTAATCTCTGGGTTCAGACACATATTTTTATGTTCATCTCCCAAAATTTGGAAATTATTGGCAGCTATGCAATAAGTTTTTATAAAATTTTGGAGGAAAATAGAGCCTCATAATTTACCTAACAGGTATCAGAATTCCGGGAAATTTAATTTTAAAAATGTCTGAGATAAAGATTTTTTTAGATATCATTTTGTTGTGACTTTAAAGATATAATTTTAAACTTGTATGCCAATATAGACACTGGAATGTGTATGTATGTGTGTATGTATGTATATTATATATATATATATTTTTTTTTACCTGATTTGCATATCCTTTCTTCTGTTGTCCCCACTGTATTCTTTTGAAAAAAATACCTCCTGTCTAAGATAGGCTGTATGGGTTTGGAAAGCAGATATTAAATACGTGTTGTACATTTTATACTATACACAGTTAATAATTCAAGATAAATGTAGAAGTTTATAATTACCTTCACAACAGGATGTGTGAAATTCTGAAGTACTGAAAAGCAAAAGAGATACACAATCCACAAAACATGAACATCACAAAATCACCCACACCTTTTTGCTGAATTGACATGGAGTCAAGTTCCATGGGTTAGCTTTGATAAATAATATTTTGACATTTGGACTTCTGTGTTTGCTGATTTTTGTTGAGTACAGCAGCATGATTCAAATATATTGAAGAAAAACTACAATATTAGTTTAATTAAGCATAGAGTTCAGATTTCAAAAGTGAGATTACATTTCCAATTACCACAAATATAATAGGGAATGCACACATACCAAGTAAAGGTTTGGATTGATTGAGGGAATGGGGATATCTAATCAGAGGAGCAAAGGATAAACTTTGGGGCATAAATATATAGAATAAAAAAAAATAATTTAACAGCAGGTGTGTTTAATGTAGCCTATCACAATAATTACATTAACTTTATTACAGGTATGTATCCTGTTCCTCCATTTGTCCTACAATATAGTAAGTCCAAAGTTGTGATAACCATCAAGTGGAAAATACAATTCATTTGCATTGAGGAATGTTCTGAGAAATCATCAGCTTTGGTATACACTTATTAAAATAATCATTTTTCCATACCCATGAAGGACAGTGGTGTATCTTCTTTTAATATATCCTCTGGTCTGACCCAATCAAAGTTTCTTGATTCATTCATTTGAGAAGACATAGGAACTGTATCTAATATATAATTTTAATAAGCATAAAATATTAATATATCGTAATCCAAAGGAGAAAATTGAACTGAAATGCAAAAGAATTATCAGACATGAATAACCTTTTATATTTCAAATTCATTAGCATATATACAAAAAATAAAAGCTTAGGTATTCAACAAATTAATCTAAAAAGTCTGCTGTTTACAAAATGAGCCTTGTTTGATATAACTTCTTAGACTTTCAAAGATTTTCATAAAATATCTGTCATATCAGAATACTAGCTATTTAGAGAAAAGAACTTGACAGAGTAATTGAGTGCATTCCTAGCATGCCCAAAGCCATGGTTTCATTAAAGAAAAAAAAAAAACTAATTGTCTTTTAAAATGCCCCATGTTTCTTAAATGCTATGTTTCTGATCTCAAATACTGATATCAATACATCCCTATACTTGGTAGTTATGGAGCAAAGGAATTAAAGTAGCTGGTTGCCCCAATTCTAATAGTTTCCCCTGCTTAAAACCATCTCTGGACCAGTCTCACTTTTGTTTGAAGGCAAATATAGTGAAACCAGCTGAAATGCATTACCTCAGTCTCCTTATTATTACCTTCAAAATTACCTAGCTAATTTTATTCCCTCCTACTACCCCTCCCTTTGATATTCAAAAGCTATCTCTAGAACTGTAGTCTTGATTCTTTTGTTGTTGTTGTTGTTGTTGTTTAGATTATTCCCACTACTTTTTCTTCCCAATGCAGTAACTGTATCTTAAAAATACAATTTCTAGGAGCTGGGTTTTGGCTCAGTCTTAGGGCGCTTGTCTAACACATGTGAAGTACTGGGTTTAATCCTCAGCACTATATAAAATAAATAATATAAAGATATTGTGTCAATTTACAACTTAAAAAATCTTTAAAAAATACAATTTGGGGGCTTGGGTTATGGCTCAGCGGTAGAGTGTTTGCCTTGCATGTGCAAGGCTCTGGGTTCGATCCTCAGCACCACATAAAAATAAATAAATAAATAAATTAATTAATTAATTAAGTTATTGTGTACAACTACAAAAAATATTTTTAAAAAGACAATTTCTATGTTTCATCCATTTGTTCTTCCCCTTTGCCAACAGACATAATCAAAAACAAAGCAAGATTTATGCTCTAATTTAATATAGTTATGCCATGAACTAAGAAACAATGGCTCTTCATTTTGATTTTCTAAAGGGCAATTCATTCAACTGCTCTTGCAAATCAGAATGTAGTCTGTGGATCAAGGAGCATTGGAAGCATCTTTGAATGTATTCAGGATGTAGAACCAAAGACCTGCCGAGTCAGAACATACATTTTGTACATGGTCCCCAACATATGATTCAATAAAATTTGAGAGTTCTTATGCATGCTTAATCTTCTATCAATTCCTCTAACTTAACATGCCTATTTGATGTTTCTTTTTGCTTTGTTATTTTGTTATTGGTACTGGGGATTGAACCCATGGGTGTCTAACTACTAAGCAACATCCACATCCCTTTTTATATTTTATTTAGAGAAAGGGTTTTGCTGAATATCTGAGGGCCTCATTCAATTACTGAGCTGTCTTTAAAATAAAAATTATTTCTTCGTCTTCAGCCTCCAGAGTCACTGGGAATATAGGCATGCATCATGTGCCTGGCCATTTATTTCACCTATTTAAAATTCTCCCTATTTTGTACTCTAATTTGTAGATGTATTAGAAGTCATAATCATTCCAAGAAATGTTTTATCAGGTCATCATCAATGTGCATCTGCTTATTTTTTTTTCTTTCTTTCTTTTTTTTGGTTGTTGTTGTCTATAGTCTTTTCTCATTCTTCACTTCCGAATTCTTCTCTCCCCTTTTTTATGTCCCAACTTTCCTCTAATTTCAGCAGGTCTGGACCTAATAACTCAGCTTCTTTAGGACCACTCCAACTTACCCTGTGGTTGCAACTTGATAAGATACACTATTTCAACTTCCATACTATCTATTATTTTCATTTCTTCCACTATTAAATCATACGAGTGCTCATGTTTTAAACATGCATTATATCCAATGATTTTATAATGAGGGGTTTTTACCTTCTGTATGTCCATTTATACCATCTTTTTCTCTTTGATGTGCATCACCAAATGAATGACCAACACTATTCTGAGGAAGAATCTGAGAGATAGTCGTCTGGTAAAATTAAACAACTAATGAATTATATGAAGATTGCCTAATCAGTATTCTAAGGAGACACCTAATTTTCCAGATTTGAAATAAATTAGATTTATAAACTAGAGAAGTACACATTAAAAATTGAAATATTTTATATCACAGTGTTATATATACTCTGCAAATCAGCCAAATATTATATTCATTCATCTACTAACTCTAAAAAACAGGATAGAAGGACAACAGAGAACTATCAACACGAGAGCTAGGGTTGTGGATCATATATATATGAGATAATGGGGTTCATTATAACTTATACAGAAATGCATATAACATATTTAGACAAATCTTACTGCCCAGTACATTTTCTATCCCTTCTGATATCCCTCCACTAATCCACCAAAAGCAGTTGTATGAGGTCAATTTATACTAAGGGCTGCTTCCATTTGAAAATCTAAGATATTTCAATTTAAAAACCTCATAATGCATCCCAAGGTCTAAGAAAAACCTCAGTAAATGAATTCTAAAACCAATACAAGAAAAGAATTCACTAATGTCAGAGTCAAAATTATAAAATAGATAATTTTTTTAAAAAAACATAGTAATAATGAAACAAATAGTTTGTTTTTAAAATGGTAAATAAAATTGATAAACCCTTGGCCAAGGGAACTAAAAGAAAAAAGAAGATATAGATGAATAAAGCTAGAAACAAAAAGTGAAATATTAAAACAGACATCAATGAAATCCAGAAGATCTCTAGAGACTATTAGAAAACTTATATTTGAATGAATGGAAAAAATTTAGACTATTTTAAAGAATAAAATTGAAAGATAAATCAATCTAAGTGATATTAATGAAATATGTCATAAAATGTTGAATCAAATAGATAGAGGAAAACCATAGCTCAATAACAAGCAATTAAGTTGAAGCAATAATAAAAAGCCTTATGGACCAGAGGTTCAGAGTTGAACACATGGCTAAATTTTATGAGATATTTAAAGAATAACTGATATTAATCCCCCATTACATTTAGGAGCAAAGGAAAGATGCTTCCAAAGCAATTCTGCAAAGTGTTACCCTGACTGGAAAAGTGAATATTGGACAGAACAAGAAAAAACTAGATATCAATATCCTTGAGGAACATAGTAAAAATATTCTCATAAAATCTTTGCAAACCACATTCAACAACACATAACAAAATAACATACATATCAGGCATAGTGGTGTAGATCTATACTCTCAGAAAAGCATCAGGTTGTTTGAGGAACACTGTAATTTCAAAGCCAGCCTGGGAAATTTAGTGAGACCTGTTATCAAAGTGAACAGTAAAAAGCGCTGGGGATGTGGTTCCTTCATACCATGCTCCTGGTTTGAGACTCTAGTCACATACAAAAAAAATCCATAAAAGCTGATTTTGATCCGGGATGATTCAATACATGCAAATCAATAAAACTAATACATCACATATAGAATCAAGAGCAAAATTACATGATCTTTTAAGAAGCTGCAGGAAAAGCCTTTGACAAATTCAATGGCCCCTATGACAAAGCCCTGAGAGATTAGAAATAGGAGAATTTTATTAAAAGATAATAAAGACCAAGTATACCAAATCCAAAGCCAATAGTAAAATGAAGAAGAACATTTTCTCTAAAATCAGGAAATACACAAGGATGTTCATTGCCACCAATCTCACTAATCACAGTACTTAAAATTTTAGAAAAAGAGAAAGAAATGAAAGGGATTCAAATTGGAAAGTTAAAATGTTAAATCATTTCTATATGCAAATGGTTTAGTCCAATTCTTAGAAGAACATACATAATATATTATGAAAATTTTACTTTGATGAATGGATTCATCAGAGTAACAGGATACAAAATAAACATATAAAAATAAACTGTTTGTCTATATACCATAGCAAACCTAGAGAGAATAAAGCAAGAGTAATAGCTCATTCAAATAACTTTAAAAATAGCTAGGAATAACCCTAAAAAAGAAAGTGAATTACCTCATCAAGAAAAATTACACATTGAAGAAAAAAAAAAGAAAACAATAGGAAGTAAAAAGATCTGCTATGTTCATAGAGAAGCAGAATGAATATTGTGAAAATGGGCATAGTACCATAAATGAATTATAGATTCCATGTATTCCCATTCAAATTCAAATGGTATTGTTTGCAGAAATGGGGGGAAAATAACTAATTCTAAATTTGTATGGAAGAAAAACAAACAAACAAAAAAATACTTAGACAAAGTGATACTGATCATAATAGAAACAATGGATAAACCACAATGCCCAATTTCAAAATATAAAACAGAGTCATAGTAATAAAAACCATGGTCCTGGTGTAAAGAAAGACCCATAGAGCAATGGATAGAAAAGAAGTCAGAGAGCAAACCCACACAGGTACAGTCATGTGATACTAGGCAAAGACACCAAAAACATATTTTGGAGATAAGACAAACAACATTTAAGAAATAGTGTTGGAAAAACTAGATATCCCTATGTAAAAGAAGAAACCTAGATGCCTATTTTCTAACACTGTACAAGAGTTTATTCAGAAAGGACTAAAGACATATGTACCAGACTAGAAGGTTTACAAATACTAGAAGAAAATATATGGAAAACACTTCAGTATGTAGGCAATAACTTCCTGAATAGAGCCCCCTACAGCTCAGAAAATAAGAGCAACAATGGATAAGAGAGGGTGCATCAAACTGAAAAATTCCTGCATAGTAAATGAAAAACAAAACAGTAAGAAGTGGTAGACTCCAGAAATGGAGAAAAGCTTTGTCAGCTATTCTTCTGACAGAGGATTAATATCCTTAAAATATTACTGCAAATATCTTAACACCAGAAAAACAAAATATTTTCAATAAATGAGCAAATGCACAGCTACTTCTCAAAATAAGAGATACAAATGGCCAACACTTCAGGGAAAAAAAAAACCCATAACATCTTTATCAATCGGGAATATGCAAATCAAAACAACATCAAGCTCCCATTTTCCACCATTCAAAAAAGCAATCATCAAGAAGGCAAATAATATTGGGAAGATGAGGAGAAAAATCTCTTACTTGTAAATGGCAGGAACATAAATTACTATATCACTATGGAAATTCATATAAAGGCTACTCAAAAACTAAACAGAACTACTTTATTATTCAAATATACTACTCAGTACTTACCAGAAAATATTAAAGTCAGCTTATTTTAGAGATATACATATGCCCATCTTGCCATGACACTATTAATAATAGGCAAGTTATAGAATCAGGCTAAATGCTAGTTAATAAAAGAATGGATAAAGAAAATGTGGTATATATAAACAAGAAAGATTTCTATGCATAGAGAACAACAAAACTAAGTTAATTTTAGGAAAATGAATAAAACAGGGAAGCATAATGTTAAATAATATAAGCCAGACTCAGGAAACAAGTATCATATATTTCTCTCACATGGAAAACTAGAGGTGGAAATGTTCAACATAAAAATAGATGAATAATAAATTTTATCCATTAGCTCTTCATAACTGAAATAAAATTAAAGTAATTTCAAAAACAAAAGATATCATTTACATTTTTTGGAGATAAACAACATTTCAGAAATAGTGTTGGAAAAACTAGATATCTGTAGTAAAAGAAGAAACATAGATGCCTATTTTCTAACACTGTACAAGAGTTTATTCAGAAAGGACTAAAGACATATGTATTTTAGCTTCTCCAGGATATTTGCAAATATATTTCCTAACCTGGAATAGTTCATAAAAATAGTAGTGTTTTACAATAAACATTAAAGTAAGTAAATACAGAAACATCTAAAATTTGAAATTTCAAAATTTGACATAGAATTTATATATTTTAAGAAACTATAATGGAAAAACAACAATTCTGAAACTAAAGTATTACCATACAATTATTGATTGTTTCTGCTTCCAGAACTGATTATTACTTTGCACACACCATTTATTCTTTGATTAGATTAAGAGTAAATATTTAGAAAATTTCATTACCTCAAATTTCTTTAGAATTTTTATTGGTTCTTTTCAGTTGTACTTCAAAAAAGAAGTTATATACTAGAATATAATTATAAAAGCATAGAATTTAATTTGTTCTAATTCAGGACCTAGTACTTCCTTCTGTTCTTCTAATCTTTCTGCTATTTACTTATAGTTTTTTTTTAATTACTGTCACTTTTAGTGGAAAGACTAAAAGTATGGATATGCAAGTCATTTTAATACAAGTATTAAGATACAGATTCTAGATTTCTGGGTTGCCATAATTCCTAATATTACTTTAGTATAAATATGGAGCCACGGAAAGAAATAGAGAATATAGGTCTCCTCAAATGCTATGATACCAAAATATCAAGGGTTCAAGTAAAAAAAAAAATGTTATGTGCAATGTATATTTTATATTCCAAACTAAAGGCACCAGGGAAATTCCACAATTTTATAAAAAATTAATTCAGGCATGAGTATTGTAAGTCATATAAGAATGATTTAAAAACCACAGTAATGAAAACTGATACAAAAATTCCTTGAATAAATATTATATTTCCTCTACAGTTAGAAAGCTGTTTCTAATGCAATTTTTCTTTCACTATGTATTTCACAGCCCATTGTTACTTCCAGCCCCAAGGATCCCCAAGTAAATGAGAGAACAGTGATACAAAAAGCATTTTTTTAAAAAAAAATCAACATAATTCTTTAAAATGGATTCTTAGCGAATATTCATAAAATATATAAAAATATAGCTAAATTTTCAGCATTAACATCTTAAAACACAAAATTCAGAGGAAGAACATGAGGTTATTTACAAAAGATCACTTTACCTTAATAGGAGCTTCATAGCTGTCCTGAACCATTGCAAACAATGAATCACCGGAGTGTGATTTTTTGATAGATCTTTAAAGCAAAAATGTATAACAAAAATGGTGAATAGTTTTCTTTTTAAAATAAACTCTGTTTAATTTAAGGTATAACTTATTAAATGGTGTTTCTAGATTGATTAATTAAAATATGACCTCCAATTAAAAAATAGCTTGTGTTCACCTCTTTTTGACTCTACTGCTGTGAATCTATAAAATATTCAATATAGATATTAAGGCACTCTTAGTTCCAATTCAGAGAAATAGCCAATACATGAGCAGAAACAAATAATAATTTGTTCTTGCAAATTGCCTGTCTTGAAGGCTGAATTTAAAACCCAATTAATGGCAGACATTTCTTTTTCACCTGAACTGAAACAAACTTCTGGTAACACAAGACAAGATAACAAGAGGCACAGTTCTCTCTCGTGAAAATCCAGGAGTCAAATACTAAGCAATGTTGTTCTTCAGCATGGAAATCACCAATAATAATACACTATTTATTCCCTCTACCCACAAATAATGCACAGAGTTCTCTGGAACTTTAAAAATTATTGAAAGTTAAAAACTGAATATATATGTTATTTAGAATACCATTGTCAGAAACATTGAAATAAATTATAAAATTGATTTTTCCTCTATAGGTCTCACTTTATTCAGGTCCTCATAAACTAGCAAGCCCTTTAAAACCTTTACAAGCACTAAGACACCTGGGGTGGGGGGGTGGAAGACTGCCAGAAAAGCAGAGTCTTGGTATTTGTACCTCTGTTTCCCTAGCTATTATGTAAATACCCTCCTTCCTCTGGGAATCCATTTCCCAGTCACTCATCTGCAAAACTCAGTGGCAGTCTCTAAACTTGAAATCTACATCCCTTGAATATTCAGATTCCTGACACAAGGTTAAACTAAATGGAGTCTTAATCATTGGCCTGTCTGAATACCTTTCCAACTACTCAACTGAAGATTTGTAATAACTTTCCCTGCCAATCACTCCTTTGCCCAGCACTACATGTACATTTTAAGGACATCAGCAATTTGGAAAGAAAGTGAAGGTGAATGAAAATCTGTTTTGTGCCACAGATTCATGTATTCTAACAATTTCCACAGTCTGTTTCACTAGTCTCTAATCCATTCTTGCATCGCAGAGATGAAAACAGGCAAAATACAAGCTATTAAGACTTCCTCTAAATTTTGTATTAATATGCCTTTATAGAGAGCTTTTAATATTCTGTGTCCTTCATTCCTGTTTTGTGCTCATCAAACTAATCATAAACCCTAACATTTTGGTCTCTTTTTTAAAATGCTTATTTCTACCCAATACAGTGTTGTTACTCTGGGTGAGTACTTTTATAGCCCTTTCCTTCCCTAGTTAAATTTTGATCCTCTACCAATGTGTTCACTTAAAAATTCCAGTCTTGTCCTCTTTAGTTGGGTTCCTATAGTCAATCTTCAATCTATTATTTAAAAAATCACCTTAAAAATGATAACCAAAAAATGTACTGAGCTTAGAATTAAAAAACTGGAGTTTAAATCTCATTGTTGTCATTGTTTGTACCCACAAAACTCCCTTTAATATATTTAAGTTTCAGGTACATCCTCAAACTATCATTTGGCTGGCATGTAGAACACATGCTGTAAGACTGGAAGGTTTCTAAAATTCCTTAAAATTCTGAAATTTCTAAACTTTTGATCTGTCAAAAGAAAAAAAATATTCAATTGACAAAATAAAACAGAAACACAAAGAGAACAAAACAGAAAATACAAATAGAAATTAAATAAAAGGTTATAGTCATAAAAAAGGAAAAAAATATAAAAGTAAATTCTTCATAAAATTGTTAGGGGTAGTAATTGAAGAGAAACTAACTGGAAAATCAGGAAGTAGAGAAATTAGAATGTCCTCTAAGGATTAATACAAGTAATACAACATTGTCTAAGTAATGTTATTCATAACTTTCAGTAAAATAATTTCTCTACAACACTTGCCTTATCTTCTTCTTTATTAGAAACCATGAGGCCATAGCTCTGTGAGATTTTCCATAAAAGCTTTTGATATATTAAGAAAAAATCCTGATTACTAGTGGAACTGTCAATATCAGGACAAAATCTTGGACTACAACCTGGCTTATCAGGTAACATATAAATCAGAATTAACACACAACTGCCGTTGACTTTCTAAATTGATGATACACAATTTGAAAGTTAAAATGGGAATATATATGTTATTTAGAATACATTTGTCAGACACATTGAAATAAATTGTAAAATTGATTTTTCCTGTATAGGTCCCACTTGGTATCAACCTGTACAGTGGAACAACACAATGGAGTTGTCAGCCAGGTAAGACTACAGTCTAAACACAGGCCTGAAATTTATTAAT
This sequence comes from Callospermophilus lateralis, assembly GCF_048772815.1. Taxonomy (NCBI): domain Eukaryota; kingdom Metazoa; phylum Chordata; class Mammalia; order Rodentia; family Sciuridae; genus Callospermophilus; species Callospermophilus lateralis. Next base: position 9,399,219 of record NC_135320.1, read on the forward strand.
TACACAAATATGGTACAAATAGTCAACCTCTATAAATGACAGCTCTTTATTAGTAATTAACAGATTTTAATTGCACAGATACTTTCAAAGTGCTTATAAGATAACTTTAGGAAACAAGTGTTAACTGAATGTGGTGTCTGTCTTACACTAGAATACTCAACAAATCCTTCTACCTTCTCTTTCCACTTAGTTAATAGACATTTTTTATTTGAAATCTATAAATTCATACCTTTTTAATGAGTCATCTTTAGGACTTTCTTTCACTATTAAATAAAACAGTAAAATATATAATTAATCAAAAACAGAAATATAAATATAAAATTTTATGACTCTGATGGTATTTTATAAAATGTTCCTCCAGACCCATACTCGAAGAAATTTTTAGAATTAATATTAATTGTATTTATGACAGGTAAGTAATGAATGTATTAACAACTCCTATGTTTCCCACTTTGTACTTATCAAATACAAGGAAGAAACAACAGGAATTATAAAAGTTTGATACTTAAAAATAAATTATTGGTCCCATAATCATAATCTTTATTAAAAGTTGCAAAAATGAAAGAAAACCTTATCATTGTCAAATAAAGTAGCATAAATATATAAGTGTCAAACAAGGGGAGACATGATGGTGAATTAGCAGGAAATGGATTTTCTCACAGCTCCACCATATGGGACTCAGAGAGTGAGAAACCTGCTTCTCTGTTAGGTGGGAGATAAAAGCATGCCACTGATACTCAATATTGAACAGAGACCTTGAAAACTGGGGAATTTGGGGTATATCAGACAAAGATGAGAAACAGAGCTGGAGGTTAGGATCTGATGTAACTGGGGGGAAATCAGTACATTAGGACAAATAAAGACTGAAAAGTGATGCAGACAAGGGGCTAGGGTTGTGGCTCAGTGGTAGAGTGTTTGCCTAGCATGCATGAGGCACTGGTTTCAATTCATGTAAAATAAAATAAAGATACTGTGTCTACCTAAAACTAATTATATATATGAAAAGTGCAGCAGACAGTCTTGGAATGAAGAATGTGGGACCACAGGGTCAAGCTATTCTACTCATTAAACTGTGGCATGAAAGTCACCACCAGTCTGCCTGGAATGTACAGAGAGTTGAAGCTGGAGACATATTTAAACATCTGCACTGCAATGACACCAACTCAGTCTGGGAATTTAGATCCATGTGTTGGAGCTCAGTTCAATATATACATCTGGCAGACACCATCCACAAGACATAAACTGAGCCTAGCAAATCAGGAGAATTTCTGACATGGACAGTATTTTTCCTGGGGGTAATACTAGTCAGATAGGCCAAAGAGAGCCTGTTCTCCTCTCCTCCCTTGACACAGCTGTGCCCAAGACCAGTGACAGTTGCTTCAAAATCTCAATGAGCAGGAGTGATGGACCTTGGTGCTTGAGGGCAGACCTAAGGAGGTAAGAAAGAACAGTACCCTGAAAAAAACAGAACTGGTAAAGGACTGGCTTCCCTGTCCCATGAATGTATCCCTGGGGAGAAGAGTAGAGTAAAGTCCTAGGTGTGCACTGATTTATTTATGCCCAGTAACTCCCCATGAAATCAAACACCTGGGGCAAAGACAGGACCTCACTGCCTCCCCTGAGAACATATTGTAGAACCTATATCCTGGGGGTGGAGCTGACAGCACCTTTCACAGCTCCCCATAACATCCCATGGAGAATGGAAACTGAGAGATGGAAAGACACTTTGGAAGAGACAGAAAGCACATACTCTCAGTAACAATCCTGTTTTTTTTTCTTTTTAGTTTTTGTATGTCTACTGATGGATACATGAAGGACATCCATACACTTGAACATATTTGTTTATGCTTTCTCATTTGTACTATTCTGAAACAGTTATTTTTCCTTACTCTGTTGTTAAGGGTTAAAGTTTTCAATTAGCCTATTTTGGATTGAGTTTGTGTTCTGTTTCAAACCTTTTATTTCTTTTTGTTTCTATTTATTTTCTCTTACAAACAGTCAAATTCCATTATTCTCACTTTACTCTTTATTTCTTTTACTTGTTTTTCCATCTTCCTCATAAACAATACATCATATATCACTTTGCTTCTGCCCTACTCACATCTTGAAACCGCTAATCCTTTTCTATCATTATTACTTTTTTCTTCAGAATGAACTCTATTTTTAATTTTTCCCAGAACCCTTGGTTTATAAAACTCCACACACCACCACTAATGCTAAAGCAACAATTAACACAATTGAAGCTATAGAAAACACTTATTCTTTTATTTTATGAAAGACATAACTCATGATTACTTACTGTTGTTACTGATATAAATTGATACAGTTCTGTTTATTGTGCCAACTAACTTTGTGTGAAAATAAAAATTAAGTATGCAATTTAGTTCTATATTTTTATGCACAGTTGGTTGCAATTATTTGGCTCCCACCCCCCCAATCTGTGAGCCACAAGATATCTACAGGATCACTAGAAATGCACAGAATAGAAGTTCTGTTGCTAGAGATCCATTTTAATATATGAATAGACACACAAACAATATGAACAAGCAAGGGAACAAAGCATCCCAAACAAACCAGAATGACTCAAAAGCAGATTCCACAAAAACCACAGTGAAGAAAATATCAGAGAAGGAATTTTAAAAGTTTATATTTCAACTGATCTATGAGATAAAAGATAATGTAAAAAGTAAAATCACAGAGAAGACACAAGAAGTAAAATATCTATAAGGAAATAGAAGTTCTAAAGAAAAATCAATCAGAAATTTTTAAAATTCAGAAATCAATAAACCAAATTAAAAATGCAATGCAAAGCATCACCAATACGCTAGATGACTTAAAGGACAAATATTCAGGTAATAAAGAAGTAGTGCATAATCTTGAAAATAAAGTTCATCATGGAGAAAAGATGTTAAGAGACCATGAACAGAATTTAAAAAAAATATATATATGGGATAATAAGAAAAGGCCAAATTTAAGATTCACTGTGATAGATGAAGGTATTGAATTTCAAAACAAAAGATGAACAATCTTTTCAATGAAATAATTGAAAATTTCCAAAATCTTAAGAATGAAATGAAAAATCAAAAACAGTAGGTATATACAACTCCAAATATATAGAATTAAAACACTCCTAGCCACAATAGTATGAAAATGCCAAACATACAGAATAAGTATAGAATTTTACTTATAATAGAATTTTAAAACCTGATAGTGAAAAATGATTGGTCATATTCAGAGGCAAACCGATCCAGATTTCAGCTGACTTTTCAAAGACCCTAAAAGCTAGGAGGTCTTTAAATAATATATACTAAACTCTGAAAGAAAATGGATTCTGCATAGAATACTAAATTATATCAGATTTTAATATGAGATAATAATATCCATAATAAACAAAAGTTAAAAAAATCACAACTAGAAAGCTGGCATTATAAAACACAATAAATATTTTATTAAGAAAAAATAAAATATGCAAATAAAAACATACAGAAACTAAAATTAAAAGAATAGTTAATCAAAGTAGAATCTATTTCAACTTGATAACTAGAAATGAACCAAAATAACAGGAAAAATAAATCATCTCTCAATAATAACACTGAATGTTAATGGACTCAACTCATCAACACACATACACTGGCAGATTGATTTGGAAAAAAAAGAACCCAACAATAGCCTGTCTCTGAGAGACTCACCACTTAGACAAATACATACACAGACTAACTGTGAAAGGGTAGGAAAAACATATCATTCACATGGATCTTATACACAGGGTGTATCTATTTTCATATCTGATATAATGAACTTTGAGCAAAAGTTCATCGGAACAGATAAAAAATTCCATTTTCATACTGCTTATTAGAGTAATACAACAGAAAGAAATAATAGTGGTAAATATATATGCTCAAAACTATGAAGCATCTAAGTAATCAAAGAGCTCCTTCCCAATATACAGAATCAAACAGATCACAACACAATAATATTGGGAACTTTAAGATGTGTCTTTTATCACTAGAAAGATCATACCAACAAAAGTTAAATATAGAACTAAAATTACAATAAATAATTTAGACAACAGAAATGCACAGAATATTTTTCTCGTCAATGACTGAATACATTTTCTTCTTAGCTGCACAGGGAACATTTTCCAAAATAGACCATATTTTAGTACATGAAGCAACATTTCACAAATACCAAAAATAGAGCTAATACCTTGAACTCTGTCAGACCATAATGGAATAAAACTAGAAATCAACAACATGAAAATTAAAAAAAACTAACAATAGGAGACTAAATTCACTATTGAATAATGAACAGATAGATGAACAAATCAGAGTTTAAATAAAAAAAATTAAATGTAAATGAGAATAGTGATACAATATATAAAAACCTTTGGGACACTATGAAGGCAGTTCTAAGAGAAATGTTTATAGCATTGAGCCCATACATTAAAAGGACAGAAAGTTACTGAGTAAAATAATATAACATTATATCTTAAGGACCTAAAGAAAAACACTAAAATCAGCAAAATATAGAAAAAAAATCAAAGATGAAATTGATAAAATCAAGATGAAAAAACTGAAAAAGAAATGAATCAAAAAATTTTTAAATGAACAAAATTGATAAATATTAACCAAACTATCAGAGAAAAATGAAAAGTACCAAAACCTATGGTGAAAATGGAAATATCAGCACAGATACTACTGAAACAGAACATAAATAGAAGCTATTTTTCAAAATCTATACTCCAATAAGCTAGGAAATCTAAAAGACATCATTAAATTCCAGGAGACATGAGCTACCCAAATTTAACTAGAAGTATATAGAAAATTTAAAGAGATCAATTTCAAATAATGAGAATAAAAAAGTCATCAAGACTCTACCAACAAAGAAAAGCCTAGGACCAGATGTATGCTCAGTCAATTTCTACCAAACCTTTAAAGACGAACCAATACCAATCCTCCTCAAATTATTTCATGAAATTGGAAAAGAGGGAATTCTTCAAATTTATTAAATGAAGCCTATCTCACACTGATACTAAGTCCAGACAAAGATACATCAAGAAAAGAAAAATTCAGACTAATATCCTTGATGAACATAGATGCAAAAATCCTCAATAAAATACTGCTAAATCTCATACAAAAAAAATAGATTTTAAAAAATAGTGCACATGACCAAATGGGTTTCATTCGAAGAATGCAACACTGATTCAACAAATGGAAATCAATAAATGTAATTCATCACACAAATAGATACAGAGATGAGAACACTAATTGTCAAAATAGATGCAGCATCTATTTTTTACATAATACCCCATCTATTCATTCTTTAAACACTAGAGAAAATAGGAATGAAGGAATCATACCTCAACATTGTAAAAGCTATACATGACACACCCAAGGACAACATAATTATGAAGGGAGAACAACTACAGGATTTCTTCTAAAAACTGCAATGAGACAGGGATGCCCACTTTCACTACTTCTATTAGTATACAATGCAACTCTTAGCAAATACAAAATGTAGAGATAATACTCTGCAATCTATCATATCATAAATGAATAAAACACCAAAAGACCAAATTCACGACTGAATGATAGAGAGATGAACAAATCAGGTCCATTAATCTCTTGCCAGAGCAATTTGGCAAAGGAATGTAATTAAAGGGATATGAACAGGAAAGGAAGGGCTAAAACGAGCACTGTTTGAAGAAAACGTGATTCTATATTAAGAAGATCCCCTCAAAAAATACTCACTAGAAAACTTCTAGAACACAAATGAATTCATCAAATTTCAGGATACAAAAGTAACATTCAAAAATCAACTTTGTTTTTTTACTCCAATAAAAGATGAGCTAAACGAGAAATTAGCAAAATTATCCTATTCAAAATAGCATAAAAAATACTTGGGAAACAATCTAACAAGAAAGGTAAAAGACCTCTACAATGAAAATTACAGAACACTCAAGAAATAAATTGAGGAAGGTCCTAGGAATGGAAAGACTTCAAATGTTCTTGGATAGGCAAAATTAATATTGTCAAAATTACCATACTACCAAAAGTGCTATAAAATTTCAATGCAACTCCCTTTCAGAGCCCAAAGACGTTCTTCACAGAAATAGAAAAAGCAATAATAAAATTTACGTAGATAAACAAGAGACCCAGAATACACAAAACAATACCTAGCAAGAAAAATGAAGCAGGAGGTATCACAATATCAAACTTCAAATTACACTACAGAGCTATAAAGACAAAACCAGTATGGTATTGCCAAAAAAAACAGATAAGACAACCAATAAAACAGAAGACAGAGACAAATCCACATAAATACAATTACCTCATACTAGACAAAGGCATATACTGGTATATCATATACTGGTGCAAAGATTGCCTCTTCTACAAATGATGCTGAGAAAATTTGAAATCCATATGTGGTAGAATTAAATTGAACCCTAATCCTCCCACCATGCACAAAAACTCAACTCAAAGTGGATCAATTACTTAAGTATTAGTCCAGAATCCCTACACCGGATAGAAGAATACATAGGCCCAAAACTCCAACATATCAGCTCAGGAACTGACTTATTAATAAAATCTCTAAAGCACAAGAAGTTATTGGTGGGCCTGACCTTGGATCTACATGGAGGAATGCTCATCTTTCTCATTGTGCAGCATGGATGTCCTAACATACAACACTATGTTTTGGAACAGATTGTTGTCAGAACACTGGCAAGCACCATTTACCTGCTCCTTTGACAAGAAATTACTTCCCAGTTGGTACAAGGCAGATGCTAGACTCTTGTTGGCAGGACTCCCATAATATTATATGTTGTGTATCCCCTCTGGCCTATCATGACTGCTATATGTAAATTGGAACACAGCCACTATGAAAGCTAGTTTTGCTGCATAATATAGCAGAAGCAATTATCTGCAACTGTCTTTGGAGGAGTTTCTGTATGCCCTCAAGATCCCAAGAGTAGATGCTGAAAGGGCAGGCCCCTCAACACAAAGTAAAATCAATTTTCAATAAATGGTGCTCCATCAAACTAAGAAGCTTCTTCATGGCAAAGACAAAAACCCAGAACATGAAAAGTGAGCCAACACAATAGGAAAAAATACCTTTGCCACCTGCACCTCAGAAAACGCATTAACTTCCAGGATAGATAAAATAATAATAATAATAATAATAATAATAATAATAATAACAACAACAACAACAACAACAACAAAAACAGCTTAAAACTAATAATAACACCATTACCCTCATCCACCCATTTAAAAAATGAGCAAAGAAATTCAACAGGCACTTCACAGAAGAAATACAGATGGTCAACAAATGTATGAAAAAAAAAATCTACAGAAATTAGAGAAAAGCAGTAAGCAGTAAAGAGATCAGGGACAGAAAGCTTACAAAGACATTCCAGTGTAGGAGACAGCAAATATGCTCATCTCTTACTTCCAGCTACTTTTTCTATCTTATGTGTGGTACAAAGAAAACTTTACTTCTCCTAGGGACAAAAGTGTTGAAAGATGACAACCTTCAGAGTTTATACACTCTTATCCATACCACATGGTCATAGGGAAATACAGAAAGAAGCTCTAGGGAGGTAGCAGCAAGTTGTTATGTAGTAATAGCTGATATGATAAAATATTTAAATAGGCTCCCAGAAGCAGCAGACCTGGCGTGTAGCCATTATTCTGGAGAGCGTCACCAGTGAGCAGGGCATGGCTTGAGGAAAAGTGGGGAAGTGACTAGACACAAGAGAAGGCCCTAGGCACTCAGGATTGGAGACCTGCCCAGGCTGGGAACAGGAGCTGCTGAACAGTGATTGGTTCCCGCGTATTGAGAGGAGAAGCTTGGCCCAGTGGGCACAGCTCCAGAACTGGAAGAGAAGTTAGTCAAACTGTAAGACTGCATTTATTAATTTTTTTTAAATTTGGGATTTTTTTCATTTTCATTTTTTTTGTTGTTTTTTAATTTTTTTTAATTTTTTAAATTATTTTTTTTATTTTTAATTTTTATTTCTTTATTATTTTTTAAAATTTTTTTCTTTTTTATTTTCTATTTTTTTCTTTTGTCTTTTCATTTCTTTTCAATTTTCTTATTCCCCTTTCCTTCAATTCTACCTGCTTACTCTCATTCTCTTTTGTGACTTCTTCCTTTCCCTTCTATACCTTTCCTCCCAAGCATCAAATAAACTTATAGGAGTAAACAGTAACTCAGCAGTCAAACAGAATAAGAAGTAACATGAGCAGCATGAAAAAGCAAGGAAGAAAAGGAGTCCAAACAATGCAGGACAGCCTAAATATTCAAAAGGACCTAGAGGCATCAGAAAAATGGTGAAATAAAGAACTCAAGGAATACCTTCGACAGATGGAATGGAACCTTAAAGAGGATATGAGACAGCAAATTAAAACAGTGAATGAACACATTGAAAATGAGTACATAAAGAGATAAAAGAAGAAATTAAGCATCTTTACCAGGAGATAGAGATAATTTAAAAAATCAAACAATAATTCTAGAAATGAAGGAAACTATAAACCAAATTAAAAACTCAAATGAGAGTATCACTAACAGAGTGGAGCAAGTAGAAGCCAGAACATCAGATAATGAAGACAAAATATATCATCTTCAAAAGAGTCTAGCCAACTCAGAAAAGTTGGTAAAAAATCACGAGAAAATCATCCAAGAGATATGGGATAACATAAAAAACCAAACTTAAGAGCCATCGGGATAGAGGAAGCTACAAAGGTTTAAACCAAGGGAATGAGCAACCTGCTAGATGAAATAATTATAGAAAACTTTCCAGAAATAAAAAAGGAAATGGATATACAAATTGTAGATGGACACAGGACACCAAGCATACAAAATCACAATAGGCCAATGCCAAGACACATTGTTATGAAGATATGCAATATACAGAACAAAGAGAAAATATTAAAAGCTACAAGAGAAAGGAGGCAGAATACATTCAGGGGTAAACCAATAAGGTTAACAACGGATTTTTCATCACAGACGGTGAAAGCAAGAAGATCCTGGAACAGCGTATTTCAAACACTGAAAGACAATGGATGCCAACCAAGAATTTTGTATCCAGCAAAATTAAGCTTCAGGTACAACAACGAAATAAAAATCTTTCATGATAAACAAAAGTTAAAAGAATTTGCAGCCAGAAAACCAGCATTGCAAAGCATCTTGAGCAAAACACTACACAAGGAAGAAATGAAAAACAATAATCAAAACCAACATTGGGAAGTATCTTAGTAAAGACAGAGGGTGGGGGGAAAGCTAATCATGGAGACACAAACTAAATTTAAAAAAAAAAAGATAAATAATCTAAATAATCAAACATGGCTGGAAATACAAACCATATATCTATAGTAATTCTAAACGTTAATGGCTTAAACTCCCAATAAAGCGACATAGGCTCGTAACATGGATTAGAAAAACAAATCCAACAATATCCTGCCTCCAGGAGACACATCTGATTGGAAAAGACATACACAGGCTGAAGGTGAAAGGTTGGGAAAAAATATACCATGCGCAAGATCCTCATAAGCAAGCAGGGGTGGCCATCCTCATATCAAATAAAATCGACTTCAAGACTAAGTTAATCAAAAGGGATAAGGAAGGACACTATATACTGTTAAAAGGAACCATTCACCAACAAGATATAACAATTATCAATATTTATGCACCAAATAATGGTGCTGCAACGTTCATAAAACAAATTCCCTTCAAGTTCAAGAATCAAATAGACCACAACACAATAATTATGGGAAACTTCAACACATCCTCTCACCATTGGACAGATCCTCCAAACAAAAGTTGAATAAAGAAACTATAGAACTCAATATCACAATCAATATCCTAGACTTAACTGACATATATAGAATATATCAACCATCATCAAGTGGACATACTTTTTTTCTCAGCAGCACATGGATCCTTCTCAAAAATAGAACATATATTATGCTACAGGGCAACCCTCAGTAAATATAAAGTGGTGGAGATAATACCATGCATTTTATCTGATCATAATGGAATGAAACTGGAAATCAATGATAAAAGAAGGAAGGAAAAATCCTACATCGCATGGAAAATGAACAATATGTTACTGAATGATCAATGGGTTACAGAAGACATAAAGGAGGAAATCAAACAATTCTTAGAGATAAATGAAAATACAGACACAACATATAGGAATCTATGGGACACAATGAAAGCAGTTTTAAGAGGGAAATTCTCCGCCTAGAGGTCATTCCTCAAAAAAAAAGAAAAAACCAACAAATAAATGAGCTCACACTTAATCTCAAAGTCCAAGAAAAGGAAGAGCAAAACAACAGCAAATGTAGCAGAAGGCAAGAAATAATTAAAATCAGAGCGGAAATCAACAAAAGGAAACAAAAGAAACTATTGAAAAAATTGACAAAACGAAAAGTTGGTCCTTTGAAAAAATAAAAAAGATCGACAGACCCTTAGCCATGCTAACAAAGAGAAGAAGACAGAGAACTCAAATTACTAACATACGGGATGAAAAAGGCAACATCACAACAGATACTACAGAAATACAGAAGATAATTAGGAATTATTTTGAAAACCTATATTCCAGAAGATAGTGAACACATCGATAAATTTCTTAAGTCATATGATTTGCCCAGACTGAGTCAGGAGGATACACACAATTTGAACAGACCAATATCAATGGATGAAATAGAAGAAGCCATCAAAAGACTACCAACCATGAAAAGCCCAGGACCGGAAGGGTATACAGTGGAGTTTTACAAAACCTTTAAAGAAGAATTAATACCAATACTTTTCAAGTTATTTCAGGAAATAGAAAAAGAAGGAGCTCTTCCAAATTCATTCCATGAGGCCAACATCACCCTGATTCCGAAACCAGACAAAGACACCTCAAAGAAAGAAAACTACACACCAATATCTCTAATGAACCTAGATGCAAAAATCCTCAATAAAATTCTAGCGAATCAGATAAAAAAACACATCAGAAAAATTGTGCACCATGATCAAGTAGGATTCATCCCTGGGATGCAAGTATGGTTCAATATACGGAAATCAATAAATGTTATTCACCACATCAATAGGCTTAAATATAAGAACCATATGATCATCTTGATAAACACAGAAAAAGCATTCAAGAAAGTACAGAATCCCTTTATGTTCAAAACATTAGAAAAACTAGGGATAACAGGAACTTACCTCAACATTGTAAAAGGTAACTATGCTAAGCCTCAGGATAGCATCATTCTGAATGGAGAAAAATTGAAGGAATTCCCTCTAAAATCTGGAACAAGACAGGGATGCCCTCTATCACCACTTATATTCAATATAGTTCTTAAATCACTGACCAGAGCAATTAGAGAGACGAAAGAAATTATAGGCATAAAAATAGGAAAAGAAGAACTTAAATTATCACTATTTGTGGACAACATGATTCTATACCTAGAAGACTCAAAAGAGTCTACAAAAAAACTACTAGAACTAATAAATGAATTCAGCAAAGTGGCAGGATATAAAATCAACACACATTAATCAAAGGCATTTATGTATATCAGTAACAAAACTTCTGAAACAGAAATAAGGAAAAACACCCCATTCACAATATCCTCAAAAAAATAAATAAATAAAATACTTGGGAATCAACCTAACAAAAGAGGTGAAAGATTTATACAATGAAAACTACAGAAGCCTAAAGAGAGAAATAGAAGAAGATCTTAGAAGATGGAAAAATATACCCTGTTCATGGATACGCAGAACTAACATCATCAAAATGCCGATATTATCCAAAGTTCTCTATAGGTTTAATGCAATGCCAATCAAAATCCCAATGGCATTTCTTGTAGAAGTAGATAAAGCAATCATAAAATTCATATGGAAAAATAAAAGACCCAGAATAGCAAAAGCATCTCTAAGCTGGAATTGTGAATCAGACAATATAGTGATACCAGATTTCAAACTATATTACATAGCAATAGTAAAAAAAGCAGCATGGTACAGGTACCAAAACAGGCAGGTGGACCAATGGTACAGAATAGAGGACACAGAAACTAATCCACATAGTTACAACTATCTTATATTTGATAAAGGGGCTAAAAGCATGCAATGGAGGAAGGATAGCATCTTCAAAAAATGGTGCTGGGAAAACTGGAAATCCATATTCAACAAAATGAAACTGAATCCCCTCCTCTCACCATGCACTAAAGTTAACTCAAAATGGATCAAGTAGCTTGATATCAAATCAGAGACTATGCATCTGATAGAAGAAAAAGTTTTCTCCGATCTACATATTGTGGGGTCGGGCTCCAAATTCCTTAATAGGACACCCATAGCACAAGAGTTAATAACAAGAATCAACAAATGGGACTTACTTAAACTAAAAAGTTTTTTTCTCACCAAGAGAAACAATAAGAGAGGTAAATAGGGAGCCTACATCCTGGGAACAAATTTTTACTCCTCACACTTCAGATAGAGCCCTAATATCCAGAGTATACAAAGAACTCAAAAAATTAAACAATAAGATAACAAATAACCCAATCAAGAAATGGGCCAAGGACCTGAACAGACACTTCTCAGAGGAGGACATACAATCAATCAACAAGTGTATGAAAAAATGCTCACCAACTCTAGCAGTCAGAGAAATGCAAATCCAAACCACCCTAAGATACCATCTCACTCCAGTAAGATTGGCAGCCATTCTGAAGTCAAACAACAACAAGTGCTGGCGAGGATGTGAGGAAAAGGGTACGCTTGTAAATTGCTGGTGGGACTACAAATTGGTGTGGCCAATTTGGAAGCCATACGGAGATTCCTGGGAAAGCTGGGAATGAAACCACCATTTGACCCAGCTATTGCCCTTCTCAGACTATTCCCTGAAGACCCTGAAAGAGCGTGCTACAGGGATACTGCCACATAGATGTTCATAGCAGCACAATTCACAATAGATAGACTGTGGAACCAACCCAGATGCCCTTCAATAGATGAATGGATTAAAAAAATGTGGCATTTATACACCATGGAGTATTACGCAGCACTAAAAAATGACAAAATCATGGAATTTGCAGGGAAATGGAAGGCACTAAAGCTGATTATACTTAGTGAAGCTAGCCAATCCCTAAAAGTCAAATACCAAATGTATTCTTTGATATAATGAGAGCAACTAAGAATAGAGCAGCGAGGAAGAGCAGGAAGAAAAGATTAACATTAAACAGAGACATGAGGTGGGAGGGAAAGGGAGAGAAAAGGGAAACTGCATGTAAATGGAGAGACACTCAATGTTATACAAAATTACATATAAGAGATTGTGAGGGGAAGGGGAAAATAAACAAGGAGGGAAATGAATTACAGTATATGGGGTAGAGAAAAAAGATGGGATGGGAGGGGAGGGGAGGGAGGATAGTAGAGGAAAGGAAAGGTAGCATAATAGAGCAGTTACTAATATGGCATTATGTAAAAATGTGGATGTGTAACCGATGTGATTCTGCAATCTGTATTTTGGGTGAAAATGGGAGTTCATAATCCACTTGAATCTAATGTATGAAATATGATATATCAAGAGCTTTGTAATGGTTTGAAAAACCAATAAAAAATAAAATAAATAAAATAAAATGCATGCTGTGTTTAACCTTTAAAAAAAACAAACAAAAAAAAACAAAAAACAAAAACAAAACAAAAAAACATAGTGTACCATGATCAAGTGGGGTTCATCCCAGGGATGCAAGGTTGGTTAAACCTATGGAAATCAAAACAGGATTCATTAATAGACTTAAGAAAACATAACATAATTATCTCAATAGTTGAAGAAAGAGAATTTGACAGAATACAGCATACATTCATGTCTAAAATGGTAGAAAAAAATAGGGATAATATGAATGTAACTGAACATTTTAAAATCTCTATACCAGAAAACCCAAGAGTAACATGATTCCAAATGGAAAAAAATGAAACATTTTTTCTAAAAAGCAGAAAAAGACAAGGGTGCCCTCTTTCACCACTTCTATTCAACATATGAATATTGAAATTCTAACCAGAGCAGTTTGAAAAAAGAGTTTAAAGGGATTTGAATATGAAAAGAAGAGCTCAAAATATCCCTATTTGCTGACAACAATATTTTATATGTAGAAGACACAAAACTACACCACAAAAATTTTAAAACTCATAACCACACTCAGCATAGTAGCAGGATATAGAATTAACACTCATAAATCAATTATGATCCTGTACACATATTATGCATCAGCTGATGAATCACAATGGATTCAAAACAATTTAAATAATAAAATAATCAGGAAACAATCTAAGAAGTGAAAGACCTCTATTATGAAAATTACAAAACACTAAAGAAAGAAATTGAAGAGACCGGAGCAGGAAGCCGCGACAGCCGCCCAGCCAGAACGGAGCAGGAAGCCGCGACAGCTGCCCAGCCAGACGGGAGCAGGAAGCCGCGACAGCCGCCCAGCCAGATGGGAGCAGGAAGCCGCGACAGCCGCCCAGCCAGACCGGAGCAGGAACCCGCGACAGCCGCCCAGCCAGACCGGAGCAGGAAGGCGCCAGCCGCTCAGCCAGACCGGAGGAGGAAGTCCGGTCCCGCCCCGAGCGCTAGTCGCCAGGAAGCCCATCAACCCTTAAAACCCATCAAAGTGGGTGTGGCTACCAGCACAGTTGCGGCTGATCCAGGTACCCGGTTTCCAACTCCCCCACCCTTAGCTGCAATAACTCAAAACATTTCCCACAAGCTTTTGGGGATTGTAGCTATCAACACAAAACAACAACTGTAGAGGCACCTGGTTTCTACCTCAGAGACTAGAGTAGGGAAGATACAGGTGGAAGCTCATTTCCCTTCATACTGGCTATACCCACCACCCTGAATCCAGAGGCTCAAACTAGGAATAGACAACGCCACCTACTGGAAGCAAGGAAAACAGTGTTCTGAGAGACTTTTTTTTTTCCTCTCTTTCTCTTTTCTTCTCTCTCTCCCACAACTTCAGCATATGTGAAACCAAGAACTGAGCATGAACAACTGAATTACCAAAGTAATATAATATAGAGGAATTGCATATACCCCACCTCCCCCCCATTTTTTTTCTGTATTTCTATCTTACTTCCCTTTCCCTTCTCTTATTTCTCTTTTCTTCCTTGTTATTTCTTTTCTTTTCTTTTTTTTTTAATTCATATTCTCTCTATACCACTTTCAATCTCCTAACTTTTGCTATCTATACATAGGGTAACTATCTAAATAGGAGGTTGAGTCTATACATTCTTCCATAAATTACCAGTCGAGTGGTTAGAGTTCTCCAAAGGTGCTAAGTTAGTTTAACCTCATTCCCTCACTCCTTTCTCTTTAAGTATAACATCCTTCATCTGAAATTAAGTTTTCTATATGCCACCAGATATGGTACGCCTTTTATGAAACTAAGGAAAATATTCTTAAGTAATAATTAAATCCAATATCTATAGTCTTCGAATCTAACTATAAATGTATTAATAATGAAAACTTGTCCTTAGATAATGTACTGTTGATATTGGGATCTGTTAACATTGTCTTTCTCCGAAAAACAGGGATATTGGAGCTATTCAAGAACAATACAAATATATAAGGGGAAAAACATTAGCTCAACAGTTTCACAAAGCTAGAAAGAATCATGAGCAGTATGAAAAGACAAGGAAAGAAAGGACCACAAACAATACAGGTCAATTCAACTTTAGATGAGGTAATATCTGCAGCTGATGGAATGTCAGACAAAGAGTTCAGGATATACATGCTTCAGATGATCTGGAGTCTCAAGGAAGACATTATTCATCAAATTCAGACAATGAAAAATCACTTTGACAATGAATTACACAAACAAATCCAAGAAGCAAAAGATCAACTCTATAGGGAGATAGAGGATATAAAAAACAAACAAACAGAAATCCTGGAAATGCAGGAAACAATAAACCAAATTAAAAACTCAAATGAGAGTATTACCAGCAGAGTAGAACACTTGGAAGATAGAACTTCAGACAACGAAGACAAAGTTTTTCAACTTGAAAAGAACATAGACAGCTCAGCGAGAATGTTAAGAAATCATGAGCAGAACATCCAAGAATTATGGGATAACATCAAGAAACCAAACCTAAGAGTTATTGGGATACAAGATGGTACAGAGGTCCAAACCAAGGGAATGAGTAATCTATTCAATGAAATAATACTAGAAAACTTCCCAGACTTTAAGAATGAAAAAGAAATCCAAATACTTGAAGCCTAGAGGACACCGAATATACAAAATCATAAGTGATCCACACCAAGACATATAATAATGAAGATGCCCAACATACAGAATAAGGAGAGAATCTTAAAAGCCACAAGAGAGAGGAAGCAGATTACATTTAAGGGTAAACCAATCAGGATAACTGCTGATCTTTCAACACAGACTCTGAAAGCTAGAATATCCTGGAACAACATATTTCAAACGCTGAAAGAAAAAGGGTTCCAACCAAGAATCATGTATCCAGCGAAATTAAGCTTCAGGATTGAAGATGAAATAAAAATCTTCCACGATAAGCAAAAGTTAAAAGAATTTGCAGCTAGAAAACCAGCTCTTCAAAACATCCTTGGCAAAACATTACAGGAAGAGGAAATGAAAAATAACAATGAAAACCAACAACGGGAGATAGTACAATAAAGGAAAAACTAAGCATAGAGGAAAAACTAATCATGTTAAGTATCATACATAACCAAATATGGCTGGAAATACAAACCATATCTCAATAGTAACCCTAAATGTTAATGGCTTAAATGCACCAATCAAAAAACATAGGCTAGTAGATGGATTAAAAAAAAAGATCCAACAATATGCTGCCTACAGGAGACTCATCTGATAGGAAAAGACATACACAGACTGAAGGTGAAAGGTTGGGAAAAATCATATCACTCATACGGACCCCGGAAGCAAGCAGGGGTGTCCATACTTGTATCAAATAAAATAGACTTCAAGCCAAAGTTAATCAAAAGGGATAAACAAGGACAATACATACTTCTCAAGGGAACCATACACCAACAAGACTTGACGATCATTAATATATATGCCCCAAACAATGGTGCAGCTACGTTCATCAAACAAACTCTTCTCAAGTTCAAGAGTCTAATAGACCACAACACAATAATCATGGGAGATTTTAATACACCTCTCTCACCAATGGACAGATCTTCCAAACAAAAATTGAACAAAGAAACCATAGAGCTCAATAACACAATAAATAACTTAGACTTAATTGATATATACAGAATATACCACCCAACATCAAGCGGATACACTTTCTTCTCAGCAGCACATGGATCCTTCTCAAAAATAGACCATATATTATGTCACAGGGCAAAGCTTAGCAATTACAAAGGAGTTGAGATACTACCATGCATTTTATCTGATCATAATGGAATGAAATTGGAAATCAATAATAAAATGAGAAAGGAAAAACCCTACATCACATGGAGATTAAACAATATGCTACTGAATGAACAAAGGGTTACAGAAGACATCAAAGAGGAAATTAAAAAATTCTTAGAGGTAAACGAAAACTCAGAAACAACATATCAAAATCTTTGGGACACTATGAAAGCAGTACTAAGAGGAAAATTCATTTCATGGAGTTCATACCTTAAAAGAAGGAAAAGCCAACAAATAAATGACCTCATACTACACCTCAAAGCCTTAGAAAAAGAAGAACAAATCAGCAGCAAATACAGTAGAAGGCAAGAAATAATTAAAATTAGAGCAGAAATCAATGAAATCGAAACAAAAGAAACAATCGAAAAAATTGACAAAACTAAAAGTTGGTTCTTTGAAAAAATAAATAAGATTGATAGACCACTAGCCACACTAACAAAGAGAAGAAGAGAGAGAACCCAAATTACTAGCTTACGGGATGAAAAAGGCAACATCACAACAGACAATTCAGAAATACAGACGATAATTAGAAATTATTTTGAAACCCTATACTCTAATAAAATAGAAGATAGTGAAGGCATAGATAAATTCCTTGAGACATATGAACTACCCAGATTGAATCAGGAAGATATAAACAACCTAAACAGATCAATATCAAGGGAGGAAATAGAAGAAGCCATCAAAAGACTACCAACCAAGAAAAGCCCAGGACCGGATGGATATACAACAGAGTTTTACAAAACATTTAAAGAGGAACTAATACCAATACTCCATAATCTATTTCAGGAGATAGAAAAAGAGGGAGAACTCCCAAATTCATTCTATGAGGCCAATATCACCCTGATTCCCAAACCAGAGAAGGACACCTCAAAGAAAGAAAACTACAGACCAATATCCCTAATGAATTTAGATGCAAAAATCCTCAATAAAATTCTGGCAAATCGTATACAAAAACATATCAAAAAGATTGTGCACCATGATCAAGTAGGATTCATCCCTGGGATGCAAGGCTGGTTCAATATACGGAAATCAATAAACGTTATTCACCACATCAATAGACTTAAAGATAAGAACCATATGATCATCTCGGTGGACGCAGAAAAAGCATTCGACAAAGTACAGCATCCCTTTATGTTCAAAACATTAGAAAAACTAGGGATAACAGGAACTTACCTCAAAATTATAAAAGCTATATATGCTAAGCCTCAGGCTAGCATCATTCTAAATGGAAAAAAACTGAAGGCATTCCCTCTAAAATCTGGAACAAGACAGGGATGCCCTCTCTCACCACTTCTATTCAATATAGTTCTCGAAACACTGGCCAGAGCAATTAGACAGACGAAAGAAATTAAAGGCATAAAAATAGGAAAAGAAGAACTTAAATTATCACTATTTGCGGATGATATGATCCTATACCTAGAAGACACAAAAGGATCTACAAAGAAACTACTAGAGCTAATAAATGAATTCAGCAAAGTGGCTGGATATAAAATCAACACGCATAAATAAAAGGTATTCCTGTATATCAGAGACAAATCTTCTGAACTGGAAATGAGGACATCTACCCCATTCACAATATCCTCAAAAAAAAATAAAATACTTGGGAATCAACCTAACAAAAGAGGTGAAAGATTTATACAATGAAAACTACAGAACCCTAAAGAGAGAAATAGAAGAAGATCTCAGAAGATGGAAAAATATACCCTGTTCATGGATAGGCAGAACTAACATCATCAAAATGGCAATATTACCAAAAGTTCTCTATAGGTTCAATGCAATGCCAATCAAAATCCCAACGGCATTTCATGTAGAAATAGATAAAGCAATCATGAAATTCATATGGAAAAATAAAAGACCCAAAATAGCAAAAGCAATTCTAAGCAGGAAGTGTGAATCAGGAGGTGTAGCAATACTAGATTTCAAACTGTACTACAAAGCAATAGTAACAAAAACAGCATGGTACTGGTACCAAAACAGGCGGGTGGACCAATGGTATAGAATAGAGGACACAGAAACCAATCCACAAAATTACAACTATCTTATATTCGATAAAGGGGCTAAAAGCATGCAATGGAGGAAGGATAGCATCTTCAACAAATGGTGCTGGGAAAACTGGAAATCCATATGCAATAAAATGAAACTGAATCTCCTCCTCTCGCCATGCACAAAAGTTAACTCAAAATGGATCAAGGACCTTGATATCAAATCAGAGACTATGCATTTGATAGATGAAAAGTTTGGCTCCGATCTACATATTGTGGGGTCGGGCTCCAAATTCCTTAATAGGACACCCATAGCGCAAGAGTTGAAAACAAGAATCAACAAATGGGACTTACTTAAACTAAAAAGTTTTTTCTCAGCAAGAGAAACAATAAGAGGTAAATAGGGAGCCTACATCATGGGAACAAATTTTTACTCCTCACACTTCAGATAGAGCCCTAATATCCAGAGTATACAAAGAACTCAAAAAATTAAACAATAAGAAAACAAATAACCCAATCAACAAATGGGCCAAAGACCTGAACAGACACTTCTCAGAGGAGGACATACAATCAATCAACAAGTACATGAAAAAATGCTCACCATCTCTAGCAGTCAGAGAAATGCAAATCAAAACCACCCTAAGATACCACCTCACTCCAGTAAGATTGGCAGCCATTATGAAGTCGAACAATAACAAGTGCTGGCGAGGATGTGGGGAAAAGGGTACTCTTATACATTGCTGGTGGGACTGCAAAATGGTGAGGCCAATATGGAAAGCAGTATGGAGATTCCTGGGAAAGCTGGGAATGGAACCACCATTTGACCCAGCTATTGCCCTTCTCGGACTATTCCCTGAAGACCTCAAAAGAGCGTACTACAGGGATACTGCCACATCGATGTTCATAGCAGCACAATTCACAATAGCTAGACTGTGGAACCAACCCCGATGCCCCTCAATAGATGAATGGATAAAAAAAATGTGGCATTTATACACAATGGAGTACTACGCAGCACTAAGAAATGACAAAATCATGGAATTTGCAGGGAAATGGATGGCACTAGAGCAGATTATGCTAAGTGAAGCTAGCCAATCCCTAAAAAACAAATGCCAAATGTCTTCTTTGATATAATGAGAGCAACCAAGAACAGAGCACGGAGGAAGAGCAGGAGGAAAAGATTAACATTAAGCAGAGTCATGAAGTGGGAGGGAAAGGGAGAGAAAAGGGAAATTGCTTGGAAATGGAAGGAGACCCTCATTGTTATACAAAATTACATATAAGAGTTTGTGAGGGGAATGGGAAAAAAATAAGGAGAGAAATGAATTACAGTAGATGGGGTAGAGAGAGAAGATGGGAGGGGAGGGGAGGGGGGATAGTAGAGGATAGGAAAGGTAGCAGAATACAACAGTTACTATTATGGTATTATGTAAAAATGTGGATGTGTAACCGATGTGATTCTGCAATCTTTGTAATGTTTTGAATAACCAATAAAAAAATAAAAAATAATAAAAAAAAAGAAATTGAAGAAGACCGTAGAAGATGGAATATTTCAAATGTTCATAAATTGGCAGGATTAATGTTACCAAAATTGACATACTACCAAAATGCTAGAGTTTTAATGCAACCTTTATTAAAATGTCAGTGATATTCACAAAGAAATAGAAAAAGCAGACATAAAATTCACTTGGAAAAACAAGAAGCCCAGAATATTCAAAACAATCCTTAGTGAAAAAAAGTGAAGGAGACAGCAGACATCACAAGATTCGATCTCAAATTATACTATAGTGGTTCAAAAATGGCATGGGATTGGCACCAAAACAGGCAAAATGTCCAATGGAACAGAAAAGATATCACAAAGACAAAAATCACATACATACTGTCTTGTTAATCTAGACAAAGGCACCAACAACATACATTAAAAGAAAAGACAGCCTCTTAAACAAATGGAACTGAGAAAACTGTAAATATGCATGTGGCAGAATCAAATTGAACCCCTACCCCTATCCCTGCACAAAACTCAACTCAAAGTACATCAAGGAACTAGGCATTAAACCAGACATCCTGTTCCTACTAGAAAAAAATATAGGCCCCACTTTCCATCATCTTGTCTTCGGAACTGATTTCCTCAAGAAGACTTCTAAATTGCAACAAATAAAATCAAGAATCAATAAATGGGAAGGTAACAAAGTAAAAAGCTTTCTCAAAAAAAAGAAAATTATCAAGAACATGAACAGAGAACCTACAAAATGGGAGAAAATCTTTACCACCTGCACCTCAGAACATTAGTCTTCTGGATAAATAAAGAATTCAAAACAAACCAGCACAGGAGGCTGAAAGAGGAGAATCAAGAGTTCAAACCCAGCTTCAGCAATGGTGAGGCACTGAGCAACTCTATGTATAAATAAAATGCAGAACAGAGCTGGGTATTGGGCTCAGTGTTAGAGAACTAGCCTTGCAGGTGTAAGACCCCATATTTGATCTTCAGCACTACATAAAAATAAATAATAAACAAATAAATAAGTAAATTGTGTCCATCTACAACAAAAATAATAAAAATAAAATAAAACCTAGGGCTGGGGATGTGGCTCAGTGGTTGAATTCCCCTGAGTTGAATCCCCACTACTTGCCCCCATGAAAAAAAAAAAATCAAAAAACTTAACACACACACAAACACACACACACACACAACCCAATATAGTTAATATTCTCTTCTAGTGGTCATAGGATGTCAATAAATGTGCAAAGGATCTGAAACTGGTTGTTTACAGAACAAGAAATACAATTGGTGAGCAAATATATTTTTAAAATGCTCAATATCCAACCAGCAGTGTATGAGGGTACCCTTTGCCCACATCCTCACCAGCATTTGTTGTTGTTTGTCTTCATCATGGCTGCCATTCTTACTGAAGTGAGATAGTATCTTAGGGTAGTTTTAATTTGCCTTTCTCTGCTTGCTAGAGATGGTGAGCATTTTTCATATATTTGTTGATGGATTGTATATCCTCTTCTGAGAAGTGTCTATTCAGGTCCTTGGCCCATTTGTTGATTGGATTATGTGTGTGTGTGTGTGTGTGTGTGTGTGTTTAGCTTTTTGAGTTCTTTGTATACCCTAGAGATTAGAGCTCTATCTCATGTGTGAGGGGTAAAAATTTGTTCCCAGGATGTAAGCTCCCTATTCACCTCACATATTATTTCTCTTGCTGAGAAAAAACTTTTTAGTTTGAATTCATCCCATTTGTTAATTCTTGGTTTTAACTCTTGTGCTATAGGCTTCTTATTAAGGAAGTTGGGGCCTAGCTCCACATGAGGAAGATTAGGGCCTACTTTTTCTTCCATTAGATGCACAGTCTCTGGTTTAATTCCTAGACCCTTGATCCATTTTGAGTTAACTTTTGTGCATGGTGAGAGATTGGGATTCAATTTCATTTTGTTGCATATGGATTTCCAGTTATCCCAAAACCATTTGTTGAGGATGCTATATTTTCTCCAGTGCATGTCTAATATAAGGTAGCTGTACTTTTGTGGGTTAGTCTCTGTGTCCTCTATCCTTTACCATTGGTCCACCAGCCTGTTTTGGTGCCAGTACCATGCTGTTTTTGTTCCTATTACTCTGTAGTATAATTTCAGATCTGGTATAGTGATACCATCTGTTTCACTCTTCCTGCTTAGAATTTCTTTTGCTATCCTGGGTCTCTTATATTTCCAGATGAATTTCATAATTGCTTTTTCTATTTCTGTGAGGAATGTCATTGGGATTTTGATCAGAATTGAACTGCTGGTGAGTTTGTAAATTGGTGCAGCCAATTTGGAAAGCAGTATGGAGATTCCTTGGAAAACTGGGAATGTAACCACCATTTGACCCAGCTATTCCTCTTCTAGAACTACACCCAAAAGACCTAAAAACAGCATACTACAGGGACTCAGCCACATCAATGTTTATAGTAGCACAATTCACAATAACTAGACTGTAGAGCGAACCTAGATGCCCTTCAATGGATGAATGGATAAAAATATGTGGCATATATAACACAATGGAATATTACTCAGCACTAAAACATAATAAGATCATGGCATTTGCAGGGAAAAGGATGGCATTAGAGCAGATTATGCTAAGTGAATTTAGCCAGTTCCCAAAAAACAAATGGCAAATGTATTCTCGATATAAGGGGGGTGATTCAAAATGGGGAAGAGATGAAAAACATGGGCAGAAGATTACCTATACACAGGGAAGAGGGGTGGGAGGGAAAGGGAGGGAGAAAGGGAATTGCACAGATGGTGGAAAGAGAGCCTCATTGTTATACAAACTACATGTATGAAGATGTGAGAAAAAAAAAGGAATAGTGCTACCTTAGATTAAGAAGAGAGAAGTGATGGGAGTGGAGAGGAGAAGTTGGAAAGATAGGAAGGATAGTAGAATGGAATAGACATTATTATTATTGGTGTATATATGTGAATGCATGATCAATGTGAATCTACAACCTGTATACTCAGAAAAATGAGATATTGTATCTCATGTGGTTCAAATATATGATATGTCAAGGTCATTGTACTGTCATGTGTAACTAACTGAAACATAAAAAAAAACGAATTGTACTTCAAAAAAGTATATGTAAATGGCATATATTGACATAAACATACTTTATATTCAGAGGTAAAATTGTGCTTTACATGTGTAATAAGGATTGTAGTGCATTCCACTGCTGTCGTGCACTTAAAAAATTTAAAATAAATAAATGTAGAAAAAAAACACAAAAATGCTAAATTTCTCTAGAAATTAGACAATGCAAATTAAAACTACATTGATATTCCATTCTTGGCTCAGTAAAAATAGGAATTATCATGAATACAAATAACAATAAATGCTGGAGAGAATGTGAGAAAAAAGTTACACTCGTACTTTGCTAGTGAGACTGCAAACTGGTTCAAGTACTCTGGAAAACAGTATGGTGATACCTCTGAAAATTTGGAATGGAAACACCATTCAACCAGTTATCACCCAGTAGAATTTTGATTTTATTTGTTGCAATTTAGAAGTCTTGTTTAGGAAATGAATTCCTAAGCCTAAGCTGACATGATGGAGAGTTGGGTATATATATATATATATATATATATAATCTCCAAGGGACTTTAAATCAATATACTACAGTGACACAGCCACATCAATGTCTACAGCAGCCCAATTCACAAAAGTTAAGCTATGGAAACAACCTAGGTGAGCTTCAACAGATGAAGAATGAAATTTATGGCACTTGCTTGTAAATGGATGGAACTTGAGAGACTACTATACTTAATGAAATAAGCCAATACCAAAAAACCCAAAGACCAAAAGTTCTCTCTGATCCTAAATGGAATCAGATGTAGCCCATGTATGTAAAAAATACACTCTACTGTCATATATATCTAAAAAAATAAAATAAAAGCTGGTGCTGAAAAAAAATTAAAAATAAGAACAGCGATAAAAAGCTTTAACCTAACACACACATTTAGTAATGGAAAGAGATGACTAAAATTCAGTGGTCTGGACACAATAAAACAAGACTAGAAATAAATGAAGAAACTCTTACAGAATTATGTGAGTTTGAGATCTTCATTTATGCATGTTCTCATATATTTGAAGACACCATTTTATTGATAAGTATAGAGAAAGCACCACAGAAAATGCATTTCAGATACTCTACTGCCTATATCACTATTTCACTAACATGACTCCACGCTCACAACACTGACAAAGAAAGTTGTTACTTAACAGTGCAAGCTATCACCACTCAGGAGTTACAGATAAGACATAGGAAACTACAATAGAGACACCATTTGGAAAATAATTCAACATCACACATTTAATCAATAGCATCAGAAACATTATTCAGGGAAAACAGTTTCCTAAGCAGACACTCAAATAAATGTGGAAAAGATATATATCCCTGAAGATGTACAAATTTCAATATAGAAATATAAGAAAGATAAAAAGCAAAGTAGCATGACTGTTTTATAGTTAATTACCCTAGAAACTATTTCCAAAGATAATGCAATATACAAAAATGCCAGAATAAAATTGAAAAAAAAATGTTAAAATAGTGAATTATTTCAAAGATGAAGCAAAGAAAAACTGAGCAGATTAAGGAAAACAATGCAGGGTATGAAAGAACAATTCAATACAAATTCTGAAACAGAATCAATTAGAAATCTTGAAAATAAAGAGCTCAATACCTCAAATAAATATATCCAGTTGAAGTTAGACCCATAAACTAGATCAAGTGAAAGAAAAAAATACCAGAGCTTGAAGTTGATGATGAAATATCACATTCAGACAATATCAACAACAATCAAAATAATTGTAAACAAATTACAAAACCACTAGACACAATTCATAGACTACTTTTATGAATCAATGGTACACATAATGGAGATGAGTTATAGGATACAGGCAATGAAAGCTTTCTCAGTGAATAAAAGAAACTATTTCTTATATCTTGTGAAAATTATGGCCATGCAGGTATATGATTTTAGAATACCAAAGGGACATGGCCCGAAAAGAACTTCTCCAAAACATAGTCTATAAAACTACCAAAGGTACACTGAAATCTATAATAAGGGCCAAAGCAATTATAAACACATCAGAAAAATATTAGATTTATGAGTAGAAATTTTAAGGCCCAGGAAATGGTATATTTCAAACCCCAGATAAAAATGTTAAAAAAGAAACAAAGACAATAATTTTAAAATGGATGGAAAGGGTGGTCATCATGTTAAGGTGAAAAAATCAGAAACAAAACCCCAATTATCACATTCTCTCCCTAACATGTGGAATCTGGGAAGAAAATAAGAATGACTAGAAAATGATGGAGGGAAAAGTAAGGAAGAGGAAATGTAACTGGGGATGAAAAAGGGAGTAGAGGGGAAAATGGAAGTAAGGAGAGTGGTCAGGATTCAAGTATTGTATAAGTGCGTATAGAAATATCACTGTGAAATTCAGGAATGTAGGCACTCAATAGGAGCTGATATTAACAGTTGACAAGAACACCTGGTTTTATAACAAGTCCAATCTGCTATCATGTGACCATATATGAAACAGAATGTATAATTTAAAAATATTCTTACTTCTGCAAAGACATAAAATTTCAGGGTCAAAATTATTGTAAAATTTCTTCAGACAATATCATTTAGATGATAAATTTCTTATAGTTAATTATTAAGATATCCTGGATTCTATATGAGCAAGAAAGATATAAAAATATGAATGAAATTTGAACATTTATTTTTTTTCACTCTTCTTTTGTGATCAAACATTCTTTGTCTTATTTACACAGGGCATGAACACCAAGAGTAACTCATTTTTTTAAGTCTTTCCTGGATTGAAATTTACTGATGTTCTAGATTGTGCTTTCATGTATTGAAGAATTAAATTCCTGTTTCTATATTTGAAAAAAGTAATAAAATTGGTATTTTAACACTCATATGAAAACACTGACCAAATATAAATCAATACTTAATAATGTTTTAGATCTAGTATCAGAACTTTTTCATATGCTCTCCTAATCTGTATGCCCTATTATCATTTTGTTAACTTGAAAATTATTTGTACAATGTTTGTTTTTTTCTGTTTTGTGAGATGGTATTTCATGATGATGGTCAGGCTGATCTTAAATACCTGGGCTCAAGCAATTGTCCTGCCTCAGGCTCTTAAGTAGCTGGGGTAAATGCATGTGTCACTGCACCCATAGCTTGAAGTTAAAGAAGAAAAAAGATGAAATGATCATTAATTGAGAACAGGACAGGTAAATATATTAACTAGTGTAGCTTGAGCTCAGAAAATGTCCTATCTCTGTAAAAAATAGTTTTTTGTTCTTGCACAACTTCTTTATCTTAGGCCTAAGGCCTTTTCAAAAATTAGGGTTGTATCACTTTAGTTCACCAGGTTGTTATGGAGATTTACTAAGATAATATTGAAACATGTAAAGCAAAATAGTAAAATAATGGCACACTTAACTACTTACAATCTCAGCTAGAACTAATGTGCATTTTTCATAGGTTCTAATATTCAAAAGTTAAAATTATTTTTAAAAAATGCTTGAGTCCTAAATTTCATGATCATTTGGGCTCTTCTTTGTGCTTTAAAACTCAAAGCAAACCAACAATTTATTACTATTTATAAATATCTCTTTAAATTTGAGAATATAATCATCCCCTCCTGTGAGACTAATCAATAATAACAAAGGCAAGACATTAACAAATGCCAAAAACTTGGACTACTACTATTTCTTCGCTACCTAGTTGAACAGAATCAGCAGATAAGTGTAGCTACATTTCCATGTTGATCTCCAACTGACTTGGAACACAAAATTTCTTTAAAACAATGGATACTGAAAAGTCATGATGGGGCTTAGCTCTCTTAGATTCAATGAAGCTGCTTAATCTATTCCTTTTGAGGCAGACCTTAATAAATGCTGAAAACTTTAGTCAGCGATTCCAACAGCTTGGAAATTTCCATTACTTGGGAAAACTACTAGAAGTGCCAATGTAAATTGGCACTCACCATGGAAAACAGTGATGTGGAACCCCCTGCAGTCAAAGGAAATCTATTTCAAGGGATGGAAAGATTTGGGGCATAGATTCTTAGCCAAGATGACAGAAAAATCTGATCTCTTCCAGAGATTACTTGAAGCTTTACTTGAAGCTTTCTAATAGATTTGAATGATTTTAATTTTATGACAGAAAAGACAAAGTCCTAAAAGGATAATGCATCAGAAAGGGCAAGGCTAATATGGGGATTCCACATAATGTTCCTAAAAGGAGGACAGGGTCAGAGTGCTTAGTATTTGTTGGCCAAAGCTAGAGACCAAGTACCAAAGCAGAGTGCTTCTGCTTGGAAACAACTGTTGAATAAAAAAGCATAAGTGCATGAGAACTAAAAAGAGTGTTGAGTCTAAGTGTGGGTTACCATGAAGACTCAGGGATTGGATCAGTCAGGATATATTGAATTAAAAGCTCTTTACTACCAGACTGCAGGGCCAGGTCTGGCAGAAACACCACAGCAACAGAACTGACAGAGACAAAAGAACAATTTAAAAATCTATTTATTCCCCTCCATCTGGTTACAGAATTATCTTCCTTACACTTCAAGGATATCATTAGGTCCTTGAAAAATTAAAGGGGGATGGTGGAATAGCTAACTTCAGCTAAACAGGGAATTTCAAGACCCAAAGAGCAAATTATAAAATCATAGGTGTGATACTATCTGTCCCTGTGAGGAGGGGTTCTGCTTGAAATGAATTGGATAATACTGGAAACCCTGAGGATAGAGGTTTACAAAGTCCTAAGATATTAGCTAGTGGTATATCTTAGTGGTAGGAAAATTTCCCAGCATGCATGAGAAGAAAAAGGAAGGAGAGGGGAAGAGAGAGGAGAGAACAAACCTTGAAGGTAACTCATGCACACATCACTACTTATTTTTTTAAAAATAACTAAGTCATTTTAATTATGTATATATGACAGTAGAGTGAAATTTGATTCATTGGAGACAACTGCAACAACTTTCATTTCTGTTTTTACAGGATGTATCATTGCATCATATATGCAGTCATACCTGTACCAAGGTAATAATGTCTATCTCACTCCACCATCTTTCTTGCCTCCATTACCCCTCCATCCCTCTCTTTGCCCAATCAAAGTATCATCACTTCTTCTTGGCTAGACTTTGAAGGGTTTCTGACTAATGAACTGTCCTAACTCACTACGGTTCCATACATAGTAATGGTATGAAATCTCACCTCATATATAAGATGCAACAGGTGTAACTATTGTGGATATACATCTAATGTTGATTAGTATTGTAATGTAAATACTTACTCAGTATTTCTACTAGTAATGGCATAAGACAAGGCAATCTCTCCAAAATTATCTGAAGCAGACACATTAACGCCACATTGAAGAAGCAGCTCAGCTATATGTGTTGATTTATGTTCCACAGCCAACATGAGGGCTGTTCTAAAATAAGAGAGATAACTTTAAATTTAGGTATTTTAATAAGTTTATTTAAAAAGCCATTGTAATTCATTTTACCAATTTGACATCTAGCTTTACATACACTAACAGACATATACATCTTGGAAGATCAAATCTTTATCTTTCTTTATCTTTCTAAATCATTTTTAAGTCTAAAAGGAAAACAAACACATAAAAAAATAAATCACATGTCCCAAAAGGGGAGAGTTACAAACTTAAAATCCTTCAATGAACATTAATTATGATGAGGTCATTCATCTGGAGTTGGCAAAGATTTCAATGAATAAAGCTCCATTTCTTTCTTAGAGTGATGTAATGTATTGTAACTCACAGACAGCCAAAGGTCAAGGAGTAAAAAAGGTATTTGCAGGTATAACATAATAACAGTAGCACTGGTGATAATAATAATAATTGTTGCTTCAGTCATTCACTCTGATGAGCATTTGCCAGGCATTGAAATCAATGCTACATGTATAATCTTGCAACCAGATTTCAAGCATGTTACACTTTTTTTCATTATAAATGTTCAAAATTTGTCAAGACTAATTAGATGTCACTTAGGAAAAATATGAAATCAATATTCTACAACTTAAGTAATTTAAAGCAAATAGTCATATAAAGGAAAAAATAATTTGCAATGTCTATTGATACTCAACACAGCATTTCCAAAAGAAAACTATTCCAGGAGAAGATGAAATATTACAGAAAAATTTAAAAGTTTAATACTGAATAAAAGCACAAATTAAAAGTCTATATTTTACAAAACTAACATGAAAACTCTAACTAAAACAAGATTATGTGATCAAAAAAATCAAATAGTAATCATCAGCCAATAATTATAAGAGCATGTGAATCATACTACATATTCTTATTTGTGTTGCTCAGTTTGAATAATTGCTTTTTTCCTTAATTTTAATTTATGTTTATAAATTTCACTCTATTCCAATGACTATGTCATTCCCATTAATTTAATATTTTCAACTTGAGTGATTTTACTACAATATTAACCCTTTTCCAAAAAATATAAAGTACTATACCTTCCCTTATCATCAACTGCATGTATGTTTGCTTTATTCTTAATAAAAAATTCTACCATCATCTGTCTGTTTTTCTTTATGGCGAGTAAAAGTGGGGTTTGGCCACTCTGAAAAACAACAAATATAATTTATTCACAAAATTACTACTTTTCAACTGAAGTTAACCTTACGAAATACTGTATGAACATAAGCATATAATAATAATGTAAATTAAGAGTAGCCACTCTCTTCTCTTCCCATTCTGCTTCCATACGTGCTGCTCTTTTATTTTGAGATGCCTCTCCTCTGCCTAGAGTGGCCACATGAACTCCAGAATTTCTAAAACTGCTTCATACATTTACTGTTTCCATGGATCATTGCTGCTGTCAAGCATTCATCATGGCATCTTGGAGTTATGTAACATGAACCCTCCTCAACCAAGAGCATCTTTAGGACATAAACTGTATTTTATATCCCAGTAGCCCCATTCCCTAGAAGGTATTAGTAAAGGATATAAGTATTATTTTTCATTAACAAGCCAAATTCTCAACTCACTAGTAGGGTGAATAAATCATATTCTGAAGAACGTCTACTTTTCCAGAAATACCAAGCTGCATAGAAAAGATTCCTTGTTTTACTGTTAGAGAAAATTTACACAACTGTGCATTGTATGTCCAGTAGTACAAAAATAGCTTTTCCATTGCTTAACACCTACTTGACACCGATTTTTTATTGGAGATATTCACATGTGAACAATTGAAGTTACAGGAATATATTTCTGAGAGCTTTCCAGCAACATGGAAGTTTTCTCCATGTTATACAAGTCCACTTGATTCTTTTTTATTTATGAAATCAGAATCCCAGATTCCAATGTAAGGAATTTCTGCTTAAAATTGATAGAGTCTGAGTAAACTATGTTGCTTTTTTATAATTGTTCCTGTGTCTTCTCTTATTATAAGTTGAAAGATATTTATCTTACATGTCAGAAAGTTCAATACAAAAATATATTATTTTATGGAATTGGAGAAAATTTTTTCCAACTAATCCACTGAGAGGGGATTAACAAAGAGAAATAACCAACTCAAAAAAAATTAACACAGAGCTGGGATTATGGCTCAGTGGTAGAGCACTCACCTAGCACACATGAGGCCCTGGGTTTGATCCTCAGCAGCACATAAAATAAATAACATCAATGTATTGTGTCCAATAAGAATTAAAATATAAATATTTTTAAAAACTCCAAACAAACAAAAAACCACCCAGTCAATAACTGAGCAAAAGAACTAAACATAAATTTCTCAAAAGAAACACAAATGTCCAAACTATATATAAAAAAAAGTCTTCTACATCTCTAGCAATTATGTTAATGCAAATAAAAACTACACTAAGACTTTATCTTACTCCAGCCACAATAGTAATTATTCAAGAACACAAACAGTAATATATACTGGTAAGAATGTGGGGCTGGGGATGTGGCTCAAGCGATAGCGCACTCGCCAGGCATGCGTGTGGCCTGTGTTCGATACAAAGATGTTGTGTCCGCTGAAAATGAAAAAAATAATAATAATAAATTTTAATTCATTCTCTCTCTCTCTCTCTCTCTCTCTCTCTCTCTCTCTCTCTCTCTCCCCCTGGTTAAAAAAAAAGAATGTGGGGGTAAGGCACACATTTACAGGGTTAGTGGGACTACATACTAGTACAACCATCCTGGAAAACAGTTTGGAGATTCCCCAAAATATAAGAAGGGAAATACAACAGGAAACAGCTATCCCATGACTCAGTGTTTTCCCAAAATTATTAAAACAAAATTTTACGTGTAACTGTATATTAATACAGTCACATGTGTGTTTACAGTAGCACAATTCACAACAGGTAAATTATGAAATTAACCCAAGTACCTGTGAATGGATGAAAGGATTAAGAAATTCTGGTGCACATACATACAATGGAGTATTACTCAGCCATAAAAATACATTATGTCATTTGTTGGTAAATGAGTTGGTACCCAAGAATATCATGCTAAGTGAAATAAGTCAAATAAGAAACTCAAAGGTAAAATGTTTCATATGTGGAAGCTGGAGTTAATTAAAGAAAAAGAAATGAAGAACAGAATATCAAAAGATGTAAAGAAAATCATTAGTGTAGAAAAAGAAGATTGAGAGGCACAGAAATAATGAAAAAGGGAAGGCAATGAAGAAGGAAACCTTTAAAATTTATGTTATATGCATATATAAATATACCACAGGTAATTGCACCCTTATGTATAAGTAAAAAAGAACCAACCAAATATAAATAAATAGAGAGGTGAAAGGAGGTCCATGAGAAAAGAAGGGGGAGAATGGAGGAGGAGGGGTAGACAGATGGAAAAGAGGGAATCAATGACTCAACTGGAATTCCATGCATGTAAGATTTGGGGGGAATGAATTCAACTACTATGTAAAACTATAAACTCTAATAAAAATAACATTGAAAATGTATTCTCACTTGTAATGACAATCCTGGTAACATAATGCTTGGTTATTTTCCAAAATTCTTTTTATTATCATTCACTTTAATTGCTACTTAAAGTTACTTATAATTTTAGGCAAAATTTAATTCAGAAATTTTGTGTATCATCAAGATTTATGCTGATCTACACAGATTACTTATAGCATCATAAAAGGCACTAAACATTTGCATTTTTAAGGAACAAAACTGAAGACTGATACATAGTACAGCTGGCAAAATCCATGAGTTATCTACTTCTAGCAATAATTTATCCATTCTAGCAATGAGTGACCTAATCAGCCTTTCAAAAATTTCAGTGGGAACCTGATTTTTACAGTATATATAGAGAAAACTATTTAACTTCCAAATTCTAAATTCAAACACTTAATCCCACTTAAAAAAGATTCATAATATATTATGTAGTCCATATTCTTGTATATCAGTAGAAAATACCATGAAATCTTTATCACACTATATTAAAAAAGAGGAGTTGTAACCTCATTTATAGAGGCAAAGTAGGTGATTGGAGTAAGTGCTGAAGTTGCCAGAAGCAAACTGAAGAACATGTGTGCCCAGCATGTGGGAGGCAAACCATGCAAACCACACCACACAGTACTATGGCTCAAGGGGACCGCATCAAGTTCCTTCACAGAAGCTTGAAGTTCAGATTTCTGCATGAGTCTCTTGAATTCTAAGTGTGGATTCAAATGATGGAGGCAAACTAAATACACACATGAGCTACAAAAAAAGGAGGAAGAACACGAGGAGAACTTCCAACATTTGCTAGTATTTTAATAAAAAGAAAATTTGCTTATAATCAGTATTTTTTAACATGTATTACTGTTAATTTTAAGAAAAATTTTAAATATTTTGAAAATAATAGTGATTGATGTATATACCGTGTTTTTGGCTTCAATATCTGCGTTGGATGAAAGCAGTTTTGTTGCTATTAATGTGTTCCTATAAAAGATAACATAGTGGAGCGGAGTTTCACCCTTGTTGTTGTGAACATTTGGATTGGCACCATGTTCTAGAAGAATAATTGCACATTCCTCTTCCTCATATTGTAGGGCCTGTTGGTTTTAACCAAGAAATAGATTGTAAATTTTGGAAATCGAAGAAAAATATTTCACATTTTACTCATTAGTTATAACTAAATGGCATTAACCGATTTTTCTTCTAAGCATTTCATCAAATTCATTTCCTGCAAAACCACTGGTATATCTACCTTCATCAATGGTGTGTTGCCATCACTGTCACACAAGTCGACATTGCATTTCCTCTTCACTAGAAGAGCCACCACTGATGGATTGCCATAGACACAGGCATAATGTAGAGGGGTTCTGTGCAAGTAAGAAGTTTTATTAGAATTCATAAGGTACCTTTTGAAATATACAACTAATTATGCAATTATCAACATTAAGTAGCTCATAATTCCTCTATTTTCTTATGAAGAAGGTACAATATTTAGTAGCTGTCATTACTTATTTTATTAATGAATGATCAGCCTATGCCACTGACATTTTCTTCTTATTTCTTGTTTCTGATACTGCTGGGGATTGCACCCTGGGTTACTCAACTAATGAGTCATATCCTAAGCACATTTTTATTATATAAACAATTTTGATGCAGGGTCTCACTAAGTTGCCCACTGTGGTCTTAAACTTCAAATGCTCTTGCCTCAGCATCCTAAGTCTGGAATCATGGGTATGTGCGACTGTGCCTGGTTCCATTGATTCTACTTATTTTTGTTTGCCTTGTTTTCATATTGCTGGGGATAGGATCCAGGCCTGAAGCATTCTAGGTAAGGAAAGGATCTACCACAGAACCACATCCCCAGAGCAGAGCAGCCCACTTGCCTAGAAAGAAGATGGATTTGAGATTTAGCTCATCTTCAGTTTGAATTCTACTTTAGACTCTGTGATGTACTAGTTATCCCACAGTCTTATTCTCCCTCAATTTCCTAAAAAAGTAAGGATTAAAATGAGTATCTCCCTGAATACTACCAGGATGTTTAATGGAGAATCTGTATAAAACATCTGAAGATTTTGTAGCACCAGCAACAGCTCCATAATTGGTAGCTACTGTAATCAATATTATTGCTTTTTATCAACTTAAGAGTATTTCAATTAATAAGTTAGTAGTATTGTAGTGATTTTTAAAAATATATTTTAAAAACTATGTATTTCAATGAGTCTAAGATGATTTTTTCTTATCATTTTAACAACACTGACAATGGAATCCCACTAATAATTCAGGCTGCATTACAACTATAATTGGCAGCATTTAATTTTTTCTTCATAAACAAAATAAACAAGCATCATAATTCATGGTGCCTTACCTTAAGTGAAATGTGAGTCAAACAATAGATTTATGGCAGTTCTCATGACATGGATGGCATTTAAATTCAGTTTTAAAAGTATGGTAGGTGAAGTAGGCTGAATAATAACAGTAAAAGGCCAAACCGAAAGCAAACTTAATGCCAAAGGAAAAAGAACCCAAATGAATTAGTGTGGTTAAATTAATTCAGTAATTATATATATGGGATTTATATATGAATCGGGTATTTTCAATGTTCAGTATTTAATACTGTCTTAATTTTTCACAAGGGACCTTTACAATTTCTTACCTCCATGAATGCATGATTGAAAAGGAGGAAGAACTGTTTCATTTGAAATTGAGTCCTGTCATGTCAGTTTTAATTAACTGGTCACACCTAGAAAGTTTTTATGTAAGAGTTCTTTGAGATATTAGAATATGTCTAATACAAAATAAGTAGCTGTGCAGTTCTTGCACATTAAAAATGTATTCATTTTATGAGTACAAATGAAGAGAATTAAAGAAAAATTATTTAATGCTTTACTTTATAAAAGTTTCACTTAAAAATAGTAAAGTTGAGAAGTTTAGTATTTTTATGTGAAACTTTTATAAAGTAAAGCAATATTTTTTCAGGAGTAATAATCTTTTATACTTGCTCTCTTCTATTCTCACCAAAACAATGTTATTAACCTATAATTACATATGTAAAATAAAATATACATATGTAAGAAATGTATGTATAGTAATATCTACAATAGATGAAATGCACTATAGGACATCTATATAGAAATGTACTAGAAGAAAACATAAATGCTTTTTTCATGTTGGCAAAGGCGTTCTAAGAAATAATGAATTTGAAAGAAGACTTTTTTTTTCTACCTCTCTTTTAAAATTTATTATGTGGATGATGATGACAATGTTATTGTTGTTGTTTTGCTGGGGATTGCAACCTTACCCTTTGCTTTGACATGCAAGAAGTGCTCTAACACTGAGCTACATTTCCAACCTTGGAATTCTAATTTAATCAGATAAAATACTCTAATTTTACAGATGCTCAAGTGACAGTGACATATGAACATAGAAAAAATATTTATGTCCTTGGCAATAGACGGAATTTAAGTCTAACAAATGAAATAAATTTCTCAGCTACAATATTTTGAAGATGAAGAGTAGTGGTATTGGGCTGTTGATTTTGGCTTGAGCTGTTTATTGCTCCTCAAATAAATGATTTCATGATAACTGTTGTGCACATTTAAAACTGTGCATGCCACTACCTACCAATTCTATTTTACTCTCCTTCCAGATATTTGAGTATTCTTTTTATCCTGTTCCAGTCACTTATCTTTTGGCCATTGGCAAACAAGTAATTTGTGAAAGTTAATAATGTTTTTTGATACACAGAATGGCAAGTCTTTGTTCATTGCAAAGATTTTTCTTAGTGTCATCATGACCCTAAATGAGTGCATGTGGAACTAAAAAATGTACAGATATTTTTATTTGTTCTTTGTGAAATTGATAACCACAGATAGAGCTCACATTTGGGGTCAATGAGTATTCTAATGCACAAACCACAAGCAGGGCCTACCTTTGATACTCTTAGTCCCTTCAGAACAGAGTAGAGCAAGCTACAGTAGGGCAGCAGCAGGCAGCACTGTACAGACTAGGCACACTTTGTGTGCTACTCCCTTGGCCCTGGTGACTGAGAGCTTGAACTGCCTGGATGCTCTCAACCAATGCTCTACTCTTCATGCTTGTACAGATACACAGTAATGGATAACTACAGGAAAGGTACTGGAACAGTGGAATCAGCAATTTTGGAATTTCGTGCAAGAAGCTTTTGACAGATGCTTTTTTACTTTAGTCTAAAGTGATAACAAAATTGAAAAAGCATGCTGTGTTTGGTGTTTTGGAAAGTGTGAAAGCTGCCAGTGAACTCTAGTGTCCTCTGTGGAAAGGTAGTTAAAAGTAGCTAACTTCACTAACTGAAGTTAATGAAGTATTTGCAGAAAATTCAGGGCTTGTCAACACTGTTGTTATGAAAATGGTTGGATGATCAAGATGACACCAAGTTATCCTAAGAATTTCATAAATTAGTGAGTGAAGCATGTGAGAAATAAGTAAAATCTTATTTTTAGAGGTGGAAGACACACCCCTAAATACACTAGTGTGAGGGAATTTTAAAAATATAAAAAAGAAGAAAGAACATGGAGCCATCTTCCCAATTCAGAGTTCTTGTGAGGCTCTTGGGATACAACAGGTAATAGATTACATCTGAAAATTTTTCAATGATTTTGAAAATGTGTACACTAAAAGCTGTTGTGTGTATTTTTTTTTTAAATCAGTGATCTTATAGGGAAATTTTAAGTGTCTGGGAAACCAGTTAAAAATTTGGTTTTGTTTAGCTGCCCATTAGAAATCCTGGGTACTTGACTTCCAAGGTGTGCAGGTCCTGGATATTGAGGACTCCACAGGATATTAAAGTCAAATATTCTGGTGAAAGGAGAACTGGTATCCTTTCTGCTCTGCTCCCATTGGCACAGCCTGGATGGTGCAGGCTTCAATTCCATCAGCCCATTGGTCCCTTACCCCTCAGTTCCTGGCCTCCCAGACCCTATTACCTATTTTTATGATCGGTGCCATCAACATGACATCCACATCCGAGATAACGTTTAATTCTTCCCAGTTCACATTTTTTGGCAGCCTGGTGGATCTTCCCAAGAGGGTTATATCCAAAAAACTTGATTCCCAGGCTTATATAAACAAACTTTCTCCAGGCTCTATCCATCCTAAAGACAATTAGGTAACAACCTCTGTCAAGTGGCCTACCAAAGCAGGTCTGCTATTACCTATCTGCCAACCAACTGGCAAAATAGTCGTTGCCAGGTGACACTGATAAACACAAATGCACATTCCACAATTTTGCATGGCCCTAGGTGATTGGCTTCTGGAAGGTCCGCCCCCTGTACTGTGATCAGCGCCTGGCTATTCTGTACAGACCCCACCAAGAACCGTGTGGGACTCCCCTGAGACTCCCCAAGACCCATACAGTGAGTGAGAAGCCTCAACAGAATCAGGTGGGCCTCAATGGCGGGCAGGTGAGAACCCCCCACACCCAGACTTGGGTGGGCAGGACTCATCCTCTCTGCCATTGCACAGCTGCCTATGTCCACAGCAGGAAATAAACACTGCACTCTTCCTATTACTTTATTCAGTAAATGGCAGAAAAGGAGATCCCTGACTTAAGATGTCCACTTAAAAAATCTGGAAAAATTCAGGAATGCATTTAATTTAAAGCAATGGATTAGAAGAAAACAACAGAATAACTGAGCCAAAAGCAATTTTAGTGTCACTCTGTGGCATCATTCAATCCCTGACATAGCTCTGCTCAAACAAGAGGGAGTAAGCAGCCCACCAGTTCCACTCAAAAGCAAAAGGAGAATAGTGTAACAACCATCACCCTAGGCTTTCCAGTGTAGTACCAAAATGTCCTGATTCAGTTTCTCCCAATCCAGATTACTGAACACAGAAGAAGAGATGAGCTATTTGGAGATGAACTGAAACAAAGAAGAAGTGGTGCAACACATGGATCAACTTGCAGCCGAAGAAATCATGGTCCCCAGTGGCTACTCTGCCCAGAACACCCACAACCTCTGCACTGTCTCCTTCTGTAAACAACTCTAGTCTTCATTTCTGGCATTCCCTCAGGGTTTGCCATTACATACTTCAGGTGCTTGCTCCAAACAGACTACAGTAGTTTTTGCCACTGAGGAAACCAACAGCCACAGAGGAACCCTGCATCTTTCCCTACTACAAAAGCCTCAAAGGTGTTTGCATTCACAGTCTCCAAGCACCTGTACCACTACCTCTAGATTCTGTGTACCCAAGGTAACCTCAGCTATAGTTGCCACAAATCCAGACCTAAGGTCCCCAAACAGCCTTTTTCTGTGCAAGAGAACATGAAGGCTGCATCCCATACTGGAGGCACAATCCCATGTGATGGGTGTACACCTGCAGCCATATCCATGCACACTGCCAGATGTTGGACTGGCAGTTGCACATTCACAATACCACTT
The DNA here is from genome assembly GCF_048772815.1 of Callospermophilus lateralis. Lineage (NCBI taxonomy): Eukaryota > Metazoa > Chordata > Mammalia > Rodentia > Sciuridae > Callospermophilus > Callospermophilus lateralis. The sequence continues at coordinate 9,438,536 of NC_135320.1, forward strand.
CCAACACCTGCCACGAGCCACTGCTCGCCATATTTTGCAGCCTCTGAAGTTACATACACATGTGTCACCAGCTCTGTTTCATGGTGATATTAACATATGTAAGCACCCAGAGTCCCATTAACCATTCCCACCACCATGTAGCTTTGCCTGAAGAGAGTTGTTCTGTGCCACTGCACACGTTTCTCCTCAGTTCCACTCACAAAAAAAATAGTGCATGTTTTCAGCCATCCTCAACACCTCCATGTCCCTGCCACCATACTTCAATTCACAGGTGAGGTTTCTAGCTTTACGCATCCATGATTAGGCCCCAGATCTGTAGATACACAGCAGCCAGGCAAAGCTCTGCTTCTGGTCCTTCCCTGAAGCCCTATGTGTCTACAATCAGATCTGATCTTACAATCCTGTGCTTTAACAAACTAGGTCCCACCTCATAGGCACTCTTTGCCAGCCCTGGCTTCTGTCCTTGGTCCTAGCTTTTACTTACTACTTCTCTGCCCACAGGTAGCTTGTCTACATTGCACATGCCTGCAGCTGACACTGCACCAAAGTGTGCACACTACCTGGCCCATATGTCTTTCACCTTTTCTAGTCTTCTCTGCATGGATCTAGAGGCACTATCTATGAACCAGCTAGTCCTCATAGCAACTATAGATTTCCCATAGCTCTAGCCACCAATGACCATGAAGGTTCTCACGTTACCAACAGTTGTGCCTGCTAAAAAAGAAGCAATGCATCCTTCAAACTCAGATAACAAAGATGTTGCTCCATGCCACTAGACCAGTGCTATACTAGGTCAGCATGTCCTCCCGTACTGCTCTGCAGGAGAAAGATTTCCCATCCTCAAATAAGTCCTTAAGTCTGGAAGAAGTAATGGTTTTTTCAAATGTGCATTCACCTTTTCAAGCTACTAGGGTCAAGAAGAATCAGAGAAACATGGTAACACATGGAATATAAAAAGTCTTCATTAAATGAATGGTCCAACAAAATTAGAGACCTTGATATAATGAAAATGGGAGAACAACATAACAGTTGGGTTAAAACAAAATCAGCTCAATGAAGAAAGTTAATACCAGGAGCCAACCCATGACACCCACCCTGATTCAGGCACAGATGACTTCCTATTCCTCTTAGAATAAAGTTCAAAATACTCACCATGGTCCACAGTCCCCATGACCAGGCAATGATTTCCATAATCCTTTTGTACCCTCCCTTGATCTTGCTCCCTCTCCTCAGGGCCTGTGGCATTATTTCATATCCCTGCACTTAATCCAATGCCTCTGGTAGAACCTTACTCCCACTTTTCCTGCCATCACAGGATGATGAAGCCCTCACTCAGAAGCAAGCCAGTCTTGGAACCGTGAAAACTGAATGCCTAGTTTGTGTCCTTTACAGAGCCTTCTTTATTGTATTTATTGTACTTAATTTGTTTTATCCCTAAATATTAACTGAAATGAAGGAGACCAGACATACTATCTTGGACACTGTTCTAACCTACATAACTGACTTGCACTTTATCTTCCAGGACTCAGTCAAATTTGCAAAATGAGTTAATAGATGCATGGAGACATTCATGGACTCTCTGCTTCTCTAGGCTTTCAGGTCAGGACCTCCACATATGGCCCAAATCAGCCAGTATCCCTCAATTTCCCTTGATAAGATTTTTCATTGGCAAAAATAATTTTGGCAAATCATTTTTTTTAAAGAGATAAGCACCATACTCAGGTTCTCATACATGCTAAAGCACTCTACCACTAAGCCGTATACCCAACACCTGGCTCAATACTTTTAAACAAAACAAGATTCCTATAAAATGGTCTGGTGTTGGGGGGGTGGTTGAGGTGACAATTGGAGGGAGCCACATATGGAACACAGAATTTTTGTGGCAAATGAAAGGCCTTATGAGGACCACACTGCATACTCTTTGCACTGCTGAGGTTTGGGGAAACCTTTCTGTACTATGCCCACCCAAAAAGAAAAACCTGCCAGCCTAGCTTCTTCAGAACTAAATAGAAAACATTAATCAGATAGATTGAACAGACATCTATGGACTATTTAATCCATCAACAATAAATTCATTTGCTTCTCCATGAAACAATGACCATTCTTTGAAATAGTTCATATTGTCAGGCGTGGTGGAGCACACCTGTAATCCCAGCATCTCAGGAATCTAAGACAGAAGGATTGCAAGTTCAAAGCCAGCCTCAGCAAACAAAAGGTGCTAAGCAATTCAGTGAGATCCTGTATCTAAATAAGGCTGGGGATGTGGCTCAATTGTCAAGTGCCTCTGAGTTTAATCCCTGGAACCAAAAAAAAAAAATCATATTTTTGAGTACAAGGTAAATACAAGAAATAGAGATAACTTCTTGCACCCTATAAGATCATAAATGAAAGAAATAAGAAGTTAATGACAAGAAACAAACCTTTTAATGCCTTGAGGTTAAAATATACAACTTTGGATTAGGATTGGATCAGAGATACAATCAGGGGAGAAAAAATTTCAGAAATAAATGGGAACAGGGATACAATACATCAAAATTCATTGGGTTATTAAGACCCATAAATAATTTATGTACCTATATATCAATGGCAAATGAACTGAAAGAGAAATTAGAAAAATATCCCATTCAAAATAGTCTCAGAAAACAATAGAATACTTTGGAATATATATATATATATATATATATATATATATATATATATATATATATATATATATATATATGAAAAGGTATGAAATAGTTCTAAAATGAAAACTACAGAATACTGAAGAAAGAAATTAAAGACCCTTGAAGATGAACAGATCTCCCATGCCCTAATTCTGCCTATCTTAGGCAGAATGAATATTGTCAAATTAACCATACTACCCAAAGTGCTTTGCAGATTCAATGCAATTCCTATAAAAATACCAATGAGTTCCTTTGTAGAAATAGAAAAATCACCCATAAAACTCATTTGGAAATATTAGAGAATCAGAATAGGCAAAGCAGTCATTAGCATAAAAAGTGATGCAGGAGGAATCACAATAAGTACCAGAACCATGGCAAAGAAGAGAAGACACAGAGAAAAACCCACATAAGTACAGTTATCTAATTTAATAAACAGCACCAAAAACAAACACTGAAGAAAAGATAGCATTTTCAACAAATGGTGCTGGGAAAACTTGAAATACACATGTAGCAAAATGAAATTAAACCCCTACTTCTCACCCTGCACACAACTCAAAGTGGATCAAGGACTTAGGCATTAGAACATAGAGACCCTGCAACTAACTGAAGAAAAAGTAGGAATGTAAGCTTAGGAACTTTCTTTCTTAACAACACCACTACAGCACAAGAAGTAAAATCAAGAATCAATAAATGGGATGGAATCAAAGAAGCAGCCTTTAAAATTATTCTCGACTCAAGAAACAATAATATGAAGAGAAAGCCTACTGAACAGGAGAAAATCTTTACCACCTGCACCTCAGTTTCAGGATTAATCTCCAGGATATATGAAGAACTCAAAAACAGTATACTACTACTAACAATAATATTAATAATAACAACAACAATAACAACCACCCAATCAATAAATGGACTAAGGATCTGAACAGACACTGCACAGGAGAAAAAATACCATCAACAAATATATGAAAAAATGTTCATCTTTAGTAATTATAAAAATGCAAGTCAATTCTACACTGAGATTTCATCTCACTTCAGTCAGAATGGCAATTATCAGGAATTCAAGCAACAATAAATGTTGGGTGGATGTAGGAAAAAATGTTCATTCATACCTTGCTGGTGGGAAGGCAAATTTTCAATTTATCATTATGGAAAGCAGCATGGAGATTCTTCAGCAAACTTGGAATTGACCCAGTTATCCCACTTCTCAGTTCATACCCAAAGGATTTAAAGTCAGAATACTGCAGTGATGCAGCCACATCAATGTTATTGCTAAACTATAAAACCTGTCTAAGTGCCTTTCAACAGATGAATGAATAAAGAAAATGTGGTATACATACATAACCAGATATTACTCAGCCTTAAATAAGAATGAAATTATGGAATTTGGTGGTAAATGAATGGAGCTGGAGAATATCATGCTTAACAAAATTAATTAATCCCAAGAACCAAAGGCTGAATGTTTTCACTGAATTTCAGATGCTAATTGACAATAAGGTTTGGGGTTCCTAGGGACGAACAGAGGTACTGTGGATAAGGCAGATGGGAGTGAAAGGAGGGGGAAAGGAATGGAGGTAGGAAGAATAGCAGAATGGATCTGACATAATTATCCTATGTGCATAATATGACTACATGACCAGTGTGAGTCTACGTCATGTACAACCAGAAGAATGAGAAGTTATGCTCCATTTATGAATGATGTGTCAAAGAGCATTCCACTGCCATGTGCAACTAAATAGAATGAATAAAAAATGTTTTTAGGTGCTCAGGAAAAAAGAAACACATATCAAATAACTGTAAAAGATTAAAATGTGTATCAAAGATGAAATCAGAATTAGAAATCACCTGATCCAATCCACCTATTTCATTAATGAAAAACCTTATTACAATACTAACATATCCCCAACCAGAAAAAATGAGATAGTCAAATAATTATCAAAATTATACTACATACAGAATTATAGTTCACATGTGAAAAATACTGTGATACATACAAGAAGAATAAAATTTTATAAGATGAAGGCAATCCTCATACTGCAGACATTTTCTGGCTTAAAATTGGCACCCACGCTTCTCAAGGAAAAAAGATGATGGACATGGAGTAAAACTAATGGAGTTGCCTCCACAGCCATCTGTTTTCTTCTCTGACTTAGTATCCTTCTTCTTTATCACAAGTTATACTATTCCACCACAAGGATGAAAGATCACCTAAAGGATCATGGCAGGCACACATGAGGAACACCAAAATTGGAGGCAAACGAGAAAGTAGGGCTGTGCTATTACTATCATCAATATGATGAACTAACACTAGCTTCCCTATGTGCCTAATGCTAGGAATTCAAAAAGAAGTGAGATAATATGAAACTTTATTCAGCCATAAAATAAATGAAATTATGTCATCTGCAGGAAAATGGGTGGAGACCATAATATTAAACAAAATAAGTCAAAGTTAGAAGATCAAAGATCATATGCTTTCTCTCATATGTGCAAGCTAGAATGAAAAAATAAATAGAATGGTGTTGGGGATGATCTCAGGAAAATCAAAGGGAGATAATTAAAGAAAAAGACCAAGGGTTGAAAGGTAGGCAGGGAGGGAAGAAGTGCTGGGAAGCAATATTGGCCAAATTATATTGTTAAATTGTGTGCATGTATAAATATATAACACAAATCCTTGTTATGTACAATTATAATGCACAAATTTTAAAAATGTTGAAAAAATAATTATAGCCAGTGTGAACTGATTGATTCAGCTTAAAAATCTACAAATATCTATAATCATTTTATGATGCTCTATCTCTTGGAAGCCGTATTACATATGTACACATGTATGTATAAGTTTTTCTGCATATTTATATTACTGTACTAAACATAGACATAGATAGATAGATAGATAGATAGATAGATAGATAGATAGATAGATAGATAGATAGATTATGACACTCAAGACTTACAAAAGAACTCAACCTATTCATAAGCAGGGTGAGCCCCTGACCTTCTAAATGTGGACCCACTTAACTAAAGACAGCATGATTTATGCTCTTTATATAATGGCTTGTGGTTTTCTAACTTAAGTTCTTTTTGTTTGGGTCCTTTATTTATTTTAACCCCAATTTGATATCCCTACAGATATATTTATGTTCTAAAACAGAAAGGGATAGACAACCTGTCCAATATTAAAAGTAAAAAATATTAAATACCAACTAAAAATGCTATTATATATTTTCCAGCATTCAAAATAGTGCTAAATGCGAAAATAGGTTCCAAGGAAAAACTTTCTGAATAACAAAGGAATAAGAATCAAAAAATAGAAAACTATAAAAGTAACCTTACCCATATACCTTATAAAGGCAACATAAAATGAATTACTTACATATCATAATATAGAAGTTATGGTAGCTTATAGTTATAGGTATTTAATTATATGAGCATTTACTCCCTGCTGAAGAGCATTTATGGTTCATGGACAGATCCTCTGTTTCTACACTAATATCAATCATTCTTCCAACCACAGGAAAGTTCATTACTGAATTCTCATTCTGTGCCATATGGTCAAGTATTAATGAGAGACAAGGAAATGCCATTCAACTGTAATTGAGATGCTTATATAGTTTTAAGAATTTCATTAAATTCATGTCACTCTACTACAATCATTTTTAAAAGAATGGTTTATAAGTATGAAGAAGGAGTGATTCAAAATCTTATTTTATTACATCTACAATAGAAACATACCTTGATGTTTTTGATTCAGATACATGGTCAAATGTTTATATTTTCCATTGGGAAGAGTTATTTAATTTTCCATACAAATCCACAAAACATTTGCTTACTGTACTCTGTCAGAAAATAGATTTAGAGGTAAAAGTATCTGTTATTTAAAAACTGTGTAGTGAATATGGCACTCAAAATATCAGTGGAAAATATACTTATGATTTGTCTTGAGAAAAATATCACTTAATATTAAAACAACAGTTGCAAGATAATAATTGGAACAGCTCAGTGAAATTTCCCACAGGTGGATAACAAGTCACAACATATAAACACCAATATAGCTGAGAAGGATATGAGTTGGTTCCAAAATGCATTTATAACTTGAAGCTTTTAATTTAAATTTTCCTTCTCTTCAAATCAAGTAGCCCAGGCTGAAGAACTCTCCAAATCATTTGAGATAAGCTTATGTATATTAAATAAAAATATATTCTGGAGGATCTAATGGATCAAATTTATAGTCTCAATCAATTTTTTCCAATTTGACTTTGAAGAGAAACTCAACATTGAAGCAAAACCAGTATAAATGAAAATGTAAATCTTTATATACAAAATTGAGATACATTAACTTCCACTTCAAAATAGCCTTAAAACCTGGAAAAGAATAAACTGAAAAAAAAACAAAAGCTCAAAATTTTGATTAAAAAGTATCTCCGTCCCTGTTAATAATTATCTATAAGTATGACTAATATACCATACAACAATTTTAAGAAGGAAAGTTTATTTTTGCTTACATTTTCAAAACCTTCAGTACATGGTTGGCAAACACCACTGCTTTGGGCTCAAGGTCAAATAGAATATCTTGGCCAAAGTTGGAGAAGACCATAGAGATTCAGGCTAATTGTGTCAACCTTTTTGATAAAATAACACTAAAAAAAATTTCAAACATTAAAAATAAGATAGACATATACATACACTATACATACAAAATCCCAAAGAAAAAATATTGAGATAAAAAGCAGCTCTGCAAGACATATTATAATCAAAGGACCTAACAATGGAAATAAAGAAATATAGTAAAAGATACACATGAAAAACATTAGGTCACATTTATATAAAATTATATTTGTTTGTATAAATTTAATTATATTTATGTTTGTAAGCTTCACTTCAAACTTCACACCTCAGACTCTAAATTCAAGGGGGTTTGGAATAAAGTATTCCAAGCTTTGAAAGTATATACTTACCAACCAAGACTGCTATGTCCAGCAAAGTTATGAACGGAACAAGGAATGACATGATCAGTGACATAATCAGACACAGAATACAAAGGGTTGAATGTTTTAAACCCTATGAAAAAGCTAGAGAGAAAAATTAAGAACAAACAGGGATCACATAAAAATAGAAAGAAGATCACACAGTGATGAGCCACCTGACTGGTTACAAAGACGTAAGAGGGTAAAGCACTAGCTACAGGATGACATGTACTTTGGAATATGTAAAAATGCCCAAAAGTTTCTGAGAATTCTCTCTCAATGAGGAATAAATTAAAAACAATATTTATGCCCTAAAAAACATCATATGATTTAATTTCCAGAGGAAAGAAACATTACACATGTATCAACTGAGGCTATGGAGAAAATTCATTCAGAAGTCGCCAGAAGGCAGTACAGAGTGCAGTGAGTAAGTGGAGGGCTACTGGCACTCTCAGAAGAATTCCAGAACTCCTCACTTTCTTCACTTCAGTCATGGTTTTCACATCTATTGGTAGATTGTTGGGTTTTGAAATGTCTATCCCAAGTACAATATCAATAACCATATTGCCATCTTTGTTTTTGCTCAAATTCTGCTGTATGTCACAGCTTCCTTCCTCAAATATCCTCAAGTCCATGTTCAAAGGCTGGTTCTCCAATACAGATGCAAGTACACAGTCTGCTCTGATCAGCTACTGATGCACCAGGACCAACAACATCATGTCTTGACTAGCAAACAGTACTAAAGGAACTTCACATATCCAAACAGAGCTACCAAAGAGGCACACATTGATAATGGCCCATGAGCTGAATGCTGATGTCACCAGCAGCAGAGTTGATGATCCTGAAAAATGGGGTGTATGGTGTCAGCCAAAGACCAATCACCAGACAATTCTACTTTTTTAAAAATACGAAGACCCCATCCATTTACAGCTTCTACTTCCTTGGTCAGAACAACTTCCTATTCTCTCAACCCCAAACCTCAATATATGAGTAAGTCAGACAAGCACTAAGCATCTGTTTCTTTCTTTATTAAAAAAAATATTTTTACTTGTAGTTTCACACAAAACCTTTATTTCACTTATTTATTTTTATGTGGTGCTGAGGATCGAACCCAGGGTCTCACATGTGCAAGGTGAGTGCTCTACCGCTGAGCCACAACCCCAGCCCATATGCATCTGTTTCTTAACAACACTGATCTTACATAATGGTCTTTCCTTTTCCTCTTTCTACTTGTGATTTTGAGAAGGTCCACTTCACGGTGCTGATCAACCTCACTTGCTTCAGTCATACACCTGAGCTCCCAGAGAAGCAACCTGTGAAATTTGAGGAAGGGGCCTACACTACAGGGTCTCTTAGAAGATCCAGACACTATTCTAGCTCCTGTGATATTTTGCTTCTCAAATTCTGGGCCTCCCTGATCCAAGCCAGCTGCCAGCATTGAGGGTTCCTTCTTCCCTTCAAGCACAAAAATGGAAGAGGCTTTGCTCCTGGAGCTGTAGGTCTCACCAAGATAGGATGCTCCATCTTGGAATGCTGTGGCTGTTGGGGGTTGAGGGTACAAAGTGCAACACACTGGCATTTACACCAGGACACCTGGATATTCAGCTTTTCAGTGGCAAAGTAATTTTTAATATGGGTGAGTTTAAAACATTGAATGGGACAGACAGCAAAGTTACTGAGTACTCAGCTTGCACAAATTGATGAAAAATGTCAGTGGAAAGACACTGTTTATTGGAAAAGGTAAAATAAAATTCAAAGTACCAGAAGAGATATAAAAAGAGCTTTGGGCAAGGTAAGCTTGTTTTAAATTACAGGAGTCACTGGTATACAAAACAGTGAAACCCTACCAACTAGCTATGACCTATTGACTATGGTGAAAAAGTCACAAGTTCGCAGGAGACTCCTTATTAAGGAAAAAAAAGTGCTAAATGTTTTTCAGAACCTGGATTTCATATTTGCTATTTCGATATGCTTAATAACAAAAGGAAGTTTCTCTCTAACCAATGCCCACAATCAGTCACCATAAAATACTTCCTCCTCCATGTAATAACCCTACCTCACCCCCAGGTACAGGACTTACATCCTTGAGGACACACATCCTTACTGGTGTGTGTCCCCAGGCTTGGCATTCTCTAACCTCTTCAAAGATCAATCAGCCAATGTCCAGACCCAAACTGCTACTCCTCAGCCAGTTGCCCCTGCACTGCCTCCCACTGCTTCCCCTCCCATGACTCCCAGCCTAATCCCCACAAGAACCCTGTCCTGACAGGGTCCTGCTTTCTATCAATTCCCCTTTCTGGAAGCTCCCACTGCCTCCCACTTTCCTGCTGCTCACTAATACCTAGACACACATCCCAGGGCTTCCAGGCATCCAAAGCACTGTGGTGCATGTAGAAGGCAGATGGTCCTCTCAGTAGCAATATTCAGGAGCACACTTCCCCATCATGTAGGCCACAACTAACCTCCAATTTGCGTCATTCCCCTGGAGTCAAGCAGAATCCAGATCGGGGGGCTCTCTTCCACTCTTAAGCACTGGTGATGGTGTCTGCCAAGTGGATGTTGAACCAGAGCCCACACTGCCTTTCTGCTCAACTGAAAACCAGTGCCTCCTAGCTTGCAGCATGGTCTCCAAGTGTCTCCAATCCACTGATTCATGGTCAGCCTCAGATTCTCTCTCTAGCACCAGCAGGATCACACTTGGTTTGAGTGTGAGAACTGATGTTTCTAGGAGTCATTCCCTTAGCATTGGAGCACCATTCTTCCCATTATATTTGGTGTCCCATCCCATCAACACAACCTGTCATACACAGAAATGGAATTTAGAGTGCAACCCTACTAGGAAATACTCTTCACAAGAAACCAGTTCACTGACTTGAGGCTCGTAAAACTTCTCCTACTCAGCAAGCAAGCCCTGAAAACTACCAGGCCAAGGATCAGAGGCAACGGTGCTGCTATTTCCATACACTTCTAATACCAAAAACAGTGTGTTACTAAGCATTCAGACAACAGGGATACATTTATCAAAACTGAGCACAAACAGAATGAGCTAAAATAACCATGTTAATATATTTAACTACCACCAATATGTACAACTCTGGTACATCTAAGTTTCTACTGGTCAAAATATAAACATCATTTACAAAAGAAGGAGAGAGAAAATAAGAACTTCACTCACACTCGACTTTTTTTTTAGGTTTACATACAGAAGGAAACTGGAAGCAAGAAAGATAAGGAAAGGCAAGGCAATGTCCTCACCATTATTATAGTACTAACAGATCAAGGCTAAACTAAAACAATTCTAGATTCTTCTACCTAGAAAATATACATACAAATCTCAATATGTAGCTAATATTTTTCTCAACATATAATGCTTTTCTGTTCAGACATATCTTGAAGGATCATACTGAAGTATCCTTTTTCTTTCCTACTTGAGAATGTCATGGTCCCCCTCAGGTTCAAAATACTTTTGAGTACTTAATTGCACATGTGTGAATTCTATTTGGACTAAAAGTCATCTCATCACGCACTTCAAAAAAGGATCTACAGTGGTCTAAATGTCTGTATAGACATTGGGGACCATGTTAATAAACAGCATTGGACAGCTACTCTGCTTATTGGGAAAGACCAAATAAAAGTCAAGAAAGAAGTACACAAAATGTTTCTGACAACATTAAGTTGTGCATGGATGTGGAAATCTTTAGCATACAAAAGAGTGGACCACTGCCATTCAGTTGAACTGGGATGAATGATCAGTGAAGAAGAAAATAACAACTCCTGAGACTAATCTGGTGAAGTATAGACCTGCACTAAAAACCTGCAAGTTCTTCTTCAGAGGAAACACAACCACTGTCAACTAACATTCTGAACCTTGACTTCAAATGACACCACTTCAGGACACATATTTAAATAAAAAATCTCTCCTTTATTCCAGTCCAAGTGTGCTTCCCACACCCTGAAGCCCTCCCAGTTTCCAAGCTTGGCATGCTATCACCTCTGAAAAGCTGCTGCCCCCAACAAACACCCAGCCTCCACTTCCTCTGCTCTGCACAGAACCCCTGAACAGGCTTCAATCGTCTCCCCTCCCCCATCTCCTTCTCACCTCAACCTTCCTCAGCAACACTGTGCTGGTCCCCTGGAACTTCTTTTGACAAAGAATGAAACACCTCCCACTCCCCCTGGTCACCCTAGAGCCTTTCCTACCTGTTGCTGGATGCCCTTCCAGGATGGGGTTGGGCTGGCAGGTGATGTCATCCAAGATGCTACAGAAGAGTCCAGGTACCACAGGCCAGCCTCTTGGGAATGTAACCCTGCTTACATGAAGCAGAAAGTTTTTAATTCTTACTGAATTGAGATTAAATGTCATTTGTATTTACCTTGGCTCCCCATCCAGAATCTGCTAAAAGTTTACCTCCTGTTTTTCCATGAGCTCTTCTTGTCATCTACATTGTTCCTCTTCTATCCATTATAAAGTACATATGATAAAAGGTTCATTTACAGAAAAATTCAAAAGCTTGTACATTTCTTTAAATTAAAAGTTTTTTGAATCTATACTGTATATTTCATCATATGCTGGCCTGGTCAATAATTATCCTTCCATATTTACTACTTTAGAGCTGTTTTTAAACAGTGTGATAACAGAAAAGGGTGGGATGGTATTCCATGTACTTATATTTTTGTGAGTGTTTAAACATTTTAATAACAATATATTAAAAAATAAATTTAAGGACTGCTTCTGTGTAACAGTTGCCACCCGTATCCAGGTGCACTGGTGTATACTTGTCACCTCATCTATTCAGTAGGCCGAGACAGAATATCTCTACTTTGAGACAAGTTTCAACAGCTTAATGAGAGATTGGAACAAAAATGTTTTTAAAATTAAAAATATATGGGACCCGTGACCCACCATCAGAACAGGCACAGAAATCCGCAGAGCAGCAGAGCCACCCTCCGAGCTTGCAAGGTAGGCAGACCTGCGACCCACCGGCAGGTCAGGCCCAACAAACTGCGGAGGGGCACAGCTGCCCCACGCGCCTGCTAGGTAGGCAGAACCGTGACCACCGACAGAACAGGCCCAGCGGCCGGCCAGACACATCTCCCCGCCCCGGTTGGGGGAGGGGCAGAGCCGCCGGGTACCTGCAAGGTAGGCAGGCCTGCGACTCACCAGCAGATCAGGCCCAGCGACCCGCAGAATGGCAGAGCCACCCCCGCGCCTGCAAGGTAGGCGCATCTGCCACCCACCGGCAGGTCAGGCCCAGCAACTCTCGGAGGGACACAGCTGCTTCACGCGCATGCAAGGTAGGCGAAACCGTGACCACAGCCAAAACAGGCCCAGTGGCCCGCCAGACACATCGCCCCAGTTGGGGGAGGAGCACAGACGCCAGGCGCCTGCAAGGTAGGCGGACCCGCGACCCACCAGCAGAACAGGCACAGCAATCCGCAGAGCGGCAGAGTCACCCCCCGAGCCTGCAAGGTAGGCAGACCTGTGACCCACCGGCAGGTCAGGCCCAGCAACCTGCGGAGGGGCACATCTACCCCACGCGCCTGCAAGATAGGCGGAACCGTGACCACTGACAAAAAGGCCCAGTGGCCCGCCAGACACATCACCCAAGTTGGGGGAGGGGCAGAGCCGCCACCAGAGCCTGTTAGGTAGACAGACCTGCAACTGACAGACAGAACAGGCCTAGCGGCCAGCGGAGGGGCAGAGGCGCTGCTCACGCCTGCAAGGTAGGCGGACCTGTGACCACCGAAAGAACAGGCCCACCGAAAGTACAGGCCCAGTGGCCTGCTGGCGTGGTAGCCACATTGCCCCAAATGGAGGAGGGGCAGAACCTCCGCCAAAGCCTGCGAGGGAGACTTTGCAACTATACAAGAGCAATATAAATATATAGGGGGAAAATCAATAACACAACAGTTTCACCAAGCAGAAAGAAACGCGATCAGTATGAAAAGACAAGGAAAGAAAGGAACACAAGCAATGCAGGTCAACTCAACTTTAGAAGAGGTAATATCTGCAGCAGATGGAATGTCAGATAAAGAATTCAGGATATACATGCTTCAGATGATCTGGAGTCTCAAGGAAGACATTAGACAGCAAAATCAGACAATGAAAGACCACTTCGACCACTTCGACAATGAATTACATAAACAAATCCAAGAAGCAAAAGATCAATTATACAGGGAGATAGAGGTTATAAAAAACAAACAAACAGAAATCCTGGAAATGCAGGAAACAATAAACCAACTTAAAAACTCAATTGAGAATACTACCAGCAGAGTAGAACACTTAGAAGATAGAACATCAGACAATGAAGACAAAGTATTTCAACTGGAGAAGAACATAGACAGCTGAGCAAAGCTGTTAAGAAACCATGAGCAGAACATTCAAGAAATATGGGATAACATAAAGAGACCAAACTTAAGAGTCATTGGGATACAGGAAGGTATAGAGGTCCAAACCAAAGGAATGAGCATCTATTCAACGAAATAATAGGAGAAAACTTCCCAGACTTGAAGAATGAGACAGAATCCCAAATCCTAGAAGCCTACAGGACGCCGAATGTGCAAAATCATAAGAGATCCACACCTAGACACATTATAATGAAGATGCCCAACATACAGAATAAGGAGAGAATTTTAAAAGCTACAAGAGAAAGGAAGCAGATTACATTTAGGGGTAAACCAATCAGGATAACAGCTGATCTTTCAACACAGACTCTGAAAGCTAGAAGATCCTGGAATAACATATTTCAAACACTGAAAGAAAATGGGTTCCAACTAAGAATTGTGTATCCAGCAAAATTAAGCTTCAGGATGGAAGATGAAATTAAAACCTTCCATGATATACAAAAGTTAAAAGAATTTGCAGCTAGAAAACCATCTCTTCAAAACATCCTCGGCAAAATATTACAGGAAGAGGAAATGGAAAATATCAATGAAAACCAACAGTGGGAGGTAGTACAGTAAAGTGGGGGGGGATAATCAAAGAGGAAAACAAACCATGTTTAGTAACATAAATAAACAAATATGGCTGGAAGAACAACCCATATCTCAATAATAACCCTAAATGTTAATGGCTTAAACTCACCAATTAAGAGACACAGGCTAGTAGAATGGATCACAAAACAAGACCCAACAATATGCTGCCTTCTGGAGACGCATTTGATAGGAAAAGACATACATAGACTGAAGGTGAAAGGTTGGGAAAAATCATATCACTCATATGGACTTCGGAAACAAGCAGGAGTGTCCATACTCATATGAAATAAAATAGATTTCAAGCCAAAGTTAATCAAAAGGGATGAAGAGGGACACTACATACTGCTCAAGGGAACCATACACCAACAAGACATAACAATCATAAATATATATGCCCCAAACAATGGTGTAGCTATGTTCATCAAACAAACTCTTCTCAAGTTCAAGTGTCTAATAGACCACCATACAATAATCATGGGAGACTTCAACAAACCTCTCTCACCACTGGACAGATCTTCCAGACAAAAGATGAATAAGGAAACTATAGAACTCAATAACATAAATAATAACCTAGACTTAATTGACATATATAGAGTATACCACCCAAGATCAAGCAGTTAAACTTTTTTCTCAGCAGCACATGGATCCTTCTCAAAAATAGATCATATATTATGTCACAGGGCAACTCTTAGACAATACAAAGGAGTAGAGATAATACCATGCATCTTATCTGATCATAATGGAATGAAATTGAAAATCAACAATAAAAGAAGTAAGGAAAAATCATGCATCACTTGGAGAATGAACAATAGGTTACTGAATGATCAATGGGTTCTAGAAGACATCAAGGAGGAAATTTAAAAATTCTTAGAGATAAATGAAAACACAGACACAATATATCGGAATCTATGGGACACATTGAAAGCAGTTCTAAGAGGAAAATTTATTGCTTGGAGTTTATTCCTTAAAAAAAGAAAAAAACAACAAATAAATGATCTAATACTTCAACTCAAAATCCTAGAAAAAGAAGAGCAAAACAACAGCAAAAGAAGTAGAAGACAAGAAATAATTAAAATCAGAGCTGAAATTAATGAAATCGAAACAAAAGAAACAATTGAAAAAATTGACAAAACTAAAAGTTGGTTCTTTGAAAAAATAAATAAAATCGACAGGCCCTTAGCCATGCTAACGAAGAGAAGAAGAGAGAGAACTCAAATTACTAGCATACGGGATGAAAAAGGCAATATCACAACAGACACTTCAGAAATACAGAAGATTATCAGAAATTATTTTGAATTCTTATACTCCAAAATAAAATAGAAGATAGTGAAGGCATTGATAAATTTCTTAAGTCATATGATTTGCCCAGATTGAGTCAGGAGGATATTGACAACCTAAACAGACCAAGATCAATTGAGGAAATAGAAGAAACCATAAAAAGACTACCAACTAAGAAAAGCCCAGGACCGGATGGGTATACAGCAGAGTTTTACAAAACCTTTAAAGAGGAACTAATACCAATACTTTTCAAGCAATTTCAGGAAATAGAAAAAGAGGGAGAACTTCCAAATTCATTCTATGAGGCCAACATCACCCTGATTCCTAAACCAGACACAGACACTTCAAAGAAAGAAAACTACAGACCAATATCTCTAATGAACCTAGATGCAAAAATCCTCAATAAACTTCTGGCGAACCGGATACAAAAACATATCAAAAAAATTGTGCACCATGATCAGGTAGGATTCATTCCTGGGATGCAAGGCTGGTTCAATAAACGGAAATCAATAAATGTTATTCACCACATCAATAGGCTTAAAAATAAGAACCATATGATCATCTCAATAGATGCGGAAAAAGCATTCGACAAAGTACAGCATCCCTTTATGTTCAAAACTCTAGAAAAACTAGGGATAACAGGAACATACCTCAATATTGTAAAAGCAATCTATGCTAAGCCTCAGGCTAGCATCATTCTGAATGGAGAAAAACTGAAGGCATTCCATCTAAAATCTGGAACAAGACAGGGATGCCCTCTCTCACCACTTCTGTTCAACATAGTTCTCGAATCACTGGCCAGAGCAATTAGACATACGAAAGAAATTAAAGGCATAAAAATAGGAAAAGAAGAACTCAAATTATCACTATTTGCAGATGACATGATTCTATACCTAGCAGACCCAAAAGGGTCTACAAAGAAACTATTAGAGCTAATAAATGAATTCAGCAAAGTGGCAGGATATAAAATCAACACGCATAAATCAAAGGTATTCCTGTATATCAGCGACAAATTCTCTGAAATGGAAATGAGGACAACCACCCCATTCACAATATCCTCAAAAAAAAAAAATAAAATAGTTTGGAATCAACCTAACAAAAGAGGTGAAAGACTTATACAATGAAAACTACAGAACCCTAAAGAGAGAAATAGAAGAAGATCTTAGAAGATCGAAAAATATACCCTGTTCATGGATAGGTAGAACTAGCATCATCAAAATGGCGATATTAACAAAAGTTCTCTATAGGTTTAATGCAATGCCAATCAAAATCCCAATGGCATTTCTTGTAGAAATAGAGAAAGCAATCATGAAATTCATATGGAAAAATAAAAGACCCAGAATAGCAAAAACAATGCTAAGCAGGAAGTGTGAATCAGGTGGTATAGCTATACGAGACTTCAAACTATACTACAGAGCAATAGTAACAAAAACAGCATGGTAATGGTACCAAAACAGGCGGGTGAACCAATGGTACAGAATAGAGGACACAGAAACCAATCCACAAAACTACAACTATCTTATATTCGATAAAGGGGCTAAAGGCATGCAATGGAAGAAGGATAGCATCTTCAACAAATGGTGTTGGGAAAACTGGAAATCCATATGCAACAAAATGAAACTGAATCCCTTTCTCTCACCATCCACAAAAGTTAACTCAAGGAACTTGATATCAAATCAGAGACATGGCGTCTGATAGAAGAAAAAGTTGGCTATCATCTACATACTGTGGGGTCGGGCTCCAAATTCCTCAATAGGACACCCATAGCACAAGTGTTAATAACTAGAATCAACAAATGGGACTTACTCAAACTAAAAAGTTTTTTCTCAGCAAAAGAAACAATAAGAGAGGTAAATAGGGAGCCTACGTCCTGGGAACAAATTTTTACTCCTCACACTTCAGACAGAGCCCTAATATCCAGAATATACAAAGAACTCAAAAAATTAGACAATAAGATAACAAATAACCCAATCAACAAATGGGCCAAGGACCTGAACAGAAATTTCTCAGAGGAGGACATACAATCAATCAACAAGTATATGAAAAAATGCTCACCATCTCTAGCAGTCAGAGAAATGCAAATCACAACCACCCTAAGATACCATCTCACTCCAGTAAGATTAGCAGCCATTAGGAAGTCAAACAACAAAAAGTGCTGGTGAGGATGTGGGGAAAAGGGTACTCTTGTACATTGCTGGTGGGACTGCAAATTGGTGTGGCCAATTTGGAAAGCAGTATGGAGATTTCTTGGAAAGCTGGGAATGGAACCACCATTTGATCCAGCTATTCCCCTACTCGGTCTATTCCCTAAAGACCTAAAAAGAGCACACTATAGGGACACTGCTACATCCATGTTCATAGCAGCACAATTCACAATAGCAAGACTGTGGAACCAACCTAGATGCCCTTCAATAGACGAATGGATAAAAAAAAATGTGGCATTTATACACAATGGAGTATTACTCTGCATTAAGAAATGACAAAATCATAGAATTTGGATGGAAATGGATGGCATTAGAGCAGATTATGCTAAGTGAAGCTAACCAATGTCTCAAAAACAAATGCCAAATGTCTTCTTTGATATAAGGAGAGTAACTAAGAACAGAGTAGGGACGAAGAGCATGAGAAGAAGATTAACATTAAACAGGGATGAGAGGTGGGAGGGAAAGGGAGAGAGAAGGGAAATTGCATGTAAATGGAAGGAGACCCTCAGGGGTATGCAAAATTACATACAAGAGGAAGTGAGGGGAAAGGAGGAAAAATATAAGGGGGGAGAAAAGAATTACAGTAGAGGGGGTAGAGAGAGAAGAGGGGAGGGGATGGGGGAGGTGGGATAGTAGAGGATAGGAAAGGCAGCAGAATACAACAGACACCAGAATGGCAATATGTAAATCAATGGTTGTGCAACTGATGTGATTCTGCAATCTGTATATGGGGTAAAAATGGGAGTTCATATCCCACTTGAATCAAGTGTGAAATATAATATATCAAGAACTATGTAATGTTTTGAATAACCTACAATAAAAATAAATTTAAAAAAATAAATAAAAAAAATAAATAAAAATAAATAAGTTCAGTTGTATGGTAAAGTGCCTCTGTATTCATTAAAAATATCAATGAAAAAGGTGGGGAGGGGCTGGGGATGTGGCTCAAGCAGTAGCGCACTCGCCTGGCATGTGTGTGGCCCGGGTTCAATCCTCAGCACCACATACAAACAAAGATGTTGTGTCCACCAAGAACTAAGAAATAAATATTAAAAAAATTCTCTCTCTCTCTCTCTCTCTCTCTCTCTCTCTCTCTCTCTCTCTCTCACTCTCACTCTCTCTTTAAAAAAAAAGAAAAGAAAAAGGTGGGGAGGACATCACCACTGGGAGCTGTCCTAGGTAGTTACTTCAGCTTTCCTCCTGTGCACCTCACAGAGTTACACCCTTTCTTCCACCCAGGTTTCTCAATTTTGGAGAGAAACTGTGGCTATCTGATTAAGATGTGAACTGCTGTATAATGTTCCTTTAGATTTACAAAACCCAGAATATCTGGTGATTCTCAGATAAAATCACAATGTGTCATGCCTCTTCTTAGTCTTTAACTATATACCAACACAAAACAAGCAAATTTATGTGACATTTACCATGCAGAAAGAAATATGTTGATTCAAAAAAAGTATAGGTACTAGCCCCAGAAAGTCAAGCTCCATTGTGATGGTCCATTCAGAAAGAAAGAAAAGGAAACACACCCTCAATGACAAAAGTTCTGCTTAAAGAAACCTCTCCCACTGCCTCACAATCCCATCTTTCTCTCCCTATAAAAATCCTTTGTGTCCCTGAGATTCCCAAGAGGACACTATGAGTATGACAGCACCCTCCCTCTACCAGGGTAATGGATCTTCAGTAAACCTGATTTCTTTCCCACTAATTCACATCTCCTGACTACTGGTTTTTCAGTAATGAGGAGTCTGGACCTGGATCTGGTAACACCTGGAGTCTGCCAGTCTTCTCTATCACTGATGATGACTCCAAATTCCTTTTTAAAAACTCCCTTTTACATCATGTCCATAGGTTCATGTTTCAACAAATGATTCTTTTCTATTTTCAAAGGAGCCCTTTTATACAGATAATGGATTGTGAAGAAACACTGATTATGGAGTGCTTACACCATGTAGCAACTCATCAGGGTGCTACTGATCAAAAGGTACAGAAAGGCATTGTATATACTTCCATAAGTGCTAACAAGCTCACAAAATGCTCACACACCATTTACAGACTTTAAAGAATCATGAGCCCACATACCTCTTGATGCACCACCTCTAGGGTGTAGGAGAAAATCTTTATCTTCTCCCTGAAGCAACGGATCATTTTACCAACTAATCTGGAACCTCACACTTCAAAATGAACTTCCAACATTCTTATTACTCCTAGGAGGTTACTATTTGCCAGCTGTTGGACAAAGGTCAGGTGCCTCCCAGGATACTAGTTTTGTTTTCATCATGTGCTCTGAATGAAGGATGTTGAACAATTCAGATAGAGGTGTTTTAACCATCTCTTAACCTCTTATCTTTTTATATAAAAGGCACTGCATGTGCCAAAAACTTTTATTCAACTACCCACTGATTGATCTCTATTAAATTTAGTGATCATTTCGAAAGTTAGTAAGTGGAGAAATTCACAGAGAAAGGGGAACTGTCTAGTTATAAACCTGTTACTCTGAAGCACAATAAAATCATTCCCAGATATAAGGTACAGGAGAGAAGACCCTTTTTACTTACTCTTCCATATGCTTGTGGTCTTACGATTTTGCTTCTCTTATCTGTTCCTGTGTCTTTTTTATGCATTTTCTTCTTTATTTTTTTCTTCTTATGTCAAAATGGAAAAAAGGGGGAATAAAACAGGCAAAACAAATGACAGTTTGTAATAATACATATATATATATATATATATTATCAATTGAAATGAGAATACAGGCTTACTTCTGAGTTCTTTGAGTTCTTTCACTGACTGTTCTAATATCCTTCAGCTATATCTGTCAACTTTTGAATGAGGCAATTTTTTTTTATATTACAAGCAGAGCCTATCTCCCTACCTCATCCACCCCAAACATCTGTATTTAGAAAATCAATGATGAATCCTAAATAATATTTTAAATTGTCATCATCTAATACTGGCAAAGAGGACATAATGCTAAACCATCATACTATCTGGGCTAGTGGGTTTTAATAAGAATGTCTTATTATCTCTATTCAAACAAACTGAATTCATTAGATTTTTGGGCCTGTTACTACAGCTTGGCTCTGGGAAAACACAAATAATAGTGCAGAACTAGGTTTCTATCTGTACTCTATGACTTACTGAAACTGGGATTTGGCTAAAGGGCCTACATTTTATGAACCTACTTTCATGATTTTAAATAGGATTATCACTGCCTTTATCTCTTGAAGGTATTATGACTCTTTAAATGAGCATGACACACATGTAATTTATATTTTGCTTTCCATGTATCATTTATTTTTGAAATGCTTCAAGAGGGACATGAGTTGCCCATTTACGAATCTTCTTTACATCAAAGAAAACAATCAAGCATGTGAAGAGAACCTACAATGGGAGAAAAATTGTTGCCACCTGTACATCAGGTTCAGCATTCATCTCGAGGATATATAAGGAAATCAGAAAACTTAACACTGTAAAAACAAGCATTCCAATCACCAAATGGGCAAAGGAACTGAACAGGCACATCACAGGAGAAATGCAAATGGCCAACAAATATATGAAATAAGATTTCAACATCACTACAAATTAGAAAAATGCAAATTAAAACTACACAGGCATTCTGTCTCACTCCAATTGGAATGACAATTATCAAGAATACAAGTAATAATAAATGTTGGAGAGGATGTAGGAAAAAAAGTTCACTCACACGTTGCTGGTTGGACTGCAAATTGGTGCAATCAATACTTGAAAGCAGTATGTAGATTCCTCAGAAAACTTGTAATGGAGCCACAAATTGACCAAGTTATCCCACTTCTCAGTATAAACCTAAAGGACATAAAATCAGCATAATAGACCCTATCAACCAAAGGCCAAATAATCTTAATGATATGTGAATACTAACAAATAATCAGGGGGGAGGAGAAAGGATACATATTGATTGGATTAGACAGATGGGAATAAAAGAAGGTAGGGGAAATGGGAATAGAAAAGACAGAATGAATCAGACATAACTTTTCAATGTTCCTCTATGAATACATACACACAGTGAAGCCCCATATCATGTTACAACCATAAGAATGAGATCCTAATTAGAATAAGTTATATGCTATACTCTGTGTATATAATATTTTAGAATGAACTCTACTGTCATTTATATTTCTAAATAGTGAAGAAAAATATTTTTTTTAATTCCATACTATAAACCTGCATATGATGTTCAATGAAATTCTGGTAATCTAAATTTAGAAGAGTAATATTGCAACTTTTGGGATAATTGATGAGTAAATTTGAGCATTGTTATTTTATGCATCAATTCCTGCTCTAAGATTCTCAAAGAGGCAGCTACTAAAAGATTTGAAATCCTTTGTAGTACTCTGGGACTCTTTCTGGGAAGCAGTCTCATGTCTGCACATGTCTCATTCTTCCTTCTCCCTCCTGATTATTTGTTAGTATCCACATGTCATAAAGATTATTTTGCCTTTGGTTCTTTCAATGGACAGGTGGACCCATGCTACAGCTACACTGTGACTACTACCTTGTGTGTTCCATGTGCTTCTGGCTGGAGTACAACTTTACAGAGCTTCATATCCTAGTTTATTCAGTGTGAGTGATGCCTGTGTGTACCTCACAGTGCTGCCATGGGAAATACAGGGAATAGGGCACATTAAGTGCTCAATACATGCTCTGGGTTGAATAGTCATGTTCTTCCCAGCATATCAGCTTATTACCTCATCTGGAAATGAGGTTTTTGCACATAAAAATGTTGTATGAGTCCATAGTCAATTAGAGTGGGCTATAATCTAATGATTCATGACCTTAGAAGAGGAAATTTGGACAAGTATACCTGTGCAGAGAGAACAACATGTGATTATCATGACAGAAAAAGAAGAGATGAATCTACATGTCAAGGTATGCCAAGAATTTTCTACAACTACCGAAAGCTAGAGAAGACAAGGAAAAATAGTCCCCTAGACCTTCCAGAGCAGATACCTTATAATAATTCAGTTTGGACTCCTAGACTCCACAACTGTGGTATAATAAATTGATATTTTAGGACACCCAGTAAGTATTATTTTTCAGAGTAGTCCTAGGAACCCAAAAGGGCCCATGTTTGGCTCCTCCTTGACACTCAGTAGAGGAGTTAGTCCCAGACTGGTAGCTTCCTTTCATAAAAGGGAAAAAAGAGGAATCCCATTGTCATCAGCAACATCCTGTGTCCACAAAGTCCTGGGTAAAATATCATGAAAATGTAGTGTGGAATTATAAGAGTAAACAATGTTCTAAAATTCACATGGAAATCAACAATTCAAAAGATGAGATTCTAAAAACTGATATAAAGACAGTGGTTGAAGTACAGAGATAGGGCTTGCAGTCTTCAGGGAAAAAAATCTGAAACTGTGGAAGGCCCATGAGACTGGAAGATCCCACGTGCTCCAATTTATCATGGACATATGCAGGTGTGATCTAAGTAGGAGCTACAGTAGGTTTCTCTATAGGGCACTGGGAAAAGAGGTAGGGAAAGAAGGTGAAGACTGGACCCAAGGGGGACCTTATGTCACCTTCATTGCCCCTGAAATTTCTAGACCAGGGCCATCAGTTGGAAGTGTTTAGACCAGGAACTTTAGCAAACCCTGGGTGCTTGTAAGGAATAAATAAGGGCCACCCCGGGCCCTGAGTCAGACACTCTGAGTTGAGGCCCAGAAGTCTGAGTTTGAGTGATCTCTCCAAGTGACTTTCATGTACCCTAATTGAGATGTACTGTTGTAGTCTTGAACATATTGCCTGGGGTGAAAGTGTCAATTTTATTCTCCATAAGGACACCTGGGAATTACAGAATCATACCAATAGCTTTTCTCTTTCAAGCTTCTCACACTTCGTCCTAGTGTCTCTTAAAATCAAATATCCAAAAGCATATATGGTTATATATACACAATAGAACATTACTCTGCCTTAAAGAAAAATCAAATTAAGGCATTTGGCAATACATTGATGGAACTAGGAACTATCAAGCTAAGTGAAATACGTCAGTCCCAAAAACCAAAGGCCAAATATTTTGTTTTATATGTGGATGCTAATACACAATAAGGGACAGGGAGGAAATAATCGAAGTTCATTGGAGTAGACAAAGAGGAATGAAGGTAAGAGAGCAGCATGATAATAGGAAAGACATGAGAATGAGTTGAACATAACTTTCCTATGTTTATATATGAATTCATGACCAGTGAAATTCCACACCATGTACAACCACATGAATGGGATCCTAATTAGAATAAGGTATATCTCATCCATATATAATATCTCCAAATGTACTCTACTGTCAAATATATCTAAAAAGAAGAAATAAAAAAGAAGTAAAAGGGCCTGGGGGAGGGAAGGAAAAAAAGGGAAACACTGGGGTATAATTTGCTTATTTTTATATTAGATTTATATGTGAATATGTAACAATAAATCCATTTTTCTGTAATACTATAATGCATTTAAAAAATATAAAAAAAATTAAAAAGTGGCTAGTGACACATGAACCTAATTGGAAAATCATGCCTTGGTTCAATTCCCCAATTCCAAAAAAAAAAATTTAAGTACATATATGTGTACATATATACATATGCGCACACGCATGCATGCACGCGCGCACACATATACAAAATTTACTGTATAAACAAATTAAAGTACAAAAATACCAAGACATAATCAGCAGATTCAGAAAAGCCTGTTCACAACACTCAGCACCCATTCAGGTTAAAAACACCAGAGGGACAAGTGATAGAAGGAGAAACCAAATGCTAGCATCAAACTGAATTTAAAAAAAATTGAAATATTTTTTTCTAAAAACAAAAACTAAACAAGGAAGTAAACTTTCACCACTCCTTGAATCCCCAGCAAGAGCAAACAGGCAAGAGAAGAAACGAATTTCATACACATAGGAAAAAGAAGTCCTTTTGCCTCTGTTTACTGATGACATGAACATTTTACTTAGATGACTTAAAATGTGCCATCAGAAAATTTATAGTGCTGATAACAAATCTACTAAAAGAGATGATACAAGAAAATAATACATAAATCAATTGCAGTCCTATAAGCAATAGTAAACCCTCTTCAAAACAATTGAGAAAAATGTCTCATTCAAAACCCCTAAAGAAAATACTTTGGAAAAAATCTAACTTAGGAGATGAAAAACCTCAACAATGAAAATTATAAAATGGTGAAGTAAAACAAATCGAAGACAATCTTAAGAAGTGGAAATACTTTCAATATTCTTGAAAAAGCAAGATTAATATTATCTCAATGGTCATACTACCTTAACCAGTGAACAGACTCAGTACAATCCCAGTCAAAATATAAATGACATCCTTCACAACACAGACATTCTTCATAACACACAGACAAAACACATTTCTCAAATTCATTTTGACACAGAAGTGACATAGAACATCCAAATGTATCCTGAAACATAAGAGTGATACTGAGATCTTCACAGTACCATATATCCAATTATATCACAGATCTCTAATTAAAAAAAAACAGCATTATATTGCACCAAAAGAGACCTGAAGATGAATGGAAAAGAAAACACAGACAAACCCACATAGATAAAGTGACCTGATATGCTACAAAGGGGTGAAAAATATATGTTGAAGAAAACAGAAACACTCTAACAAGTGCTGCTATGAATACTGAATATTCATATGTGAAAAACATAAAACTTGATCCCTATCACCCTGCATAAAACCATCAAAGACCTAGGAATTAACCAGAAACTCTACAGTTGCTTAAACAAAATATGGCCCAACACTCTGACATACTGACAAAATCATCAACTTAACAAGACCTCTAAAGCACAAGAAATAAAACTAACAGTCAATAAATGAGATGAAATCAAATTTCAAAACTTCTGCACAACAAAGGAAACAAGAATGTAAACAAAGAGCTTACCAATGTGATAGAATATTTTTCATCTGTTCCTCAGGAAATTAATATACAGAATAATAAAAAACCTAAAAAATAGTAAACCCCAATTACTAAATGAAATAGGCACAAAATCTAGAACAGACATTACTTAAAAGAAAAAAATACAAGTGGTGTGTGTGTGTGTGTGTGTGTGTGTGTGTGTGTGTGTGTATAAATATACATAAAACATCTTTGGTAATCAGGGAAATGACAATCAAGACTACAAGAAAGATAAAGTCTGTTATAATGTCCTTGCTCTTTCCCTATACTTCAATAAAACTATTAGATTCAAAAAAAACTGCATGGAGATTTTATCTCGCTCCACTCAAAATATCAATTATCAAGAATATTGTGCAGAGATCCACATATCAGACAGAATATTTGGGGGGAAAGGAAGAATAAAGTTTACTGGATTAGACATAGAAGGATGAAGGGAAAGGAGAGGATGGGAATAGGAAAAATAGTAGAATGAAACAGACATAACTTTCCTATGTACTTATAAGAATTACACAACCTGTGTAACTCTACAGTATATATAGCACAAGAATGGAAAGTTATAGTCCATGTATGTATAATATGTCAAAATACACTTTACTGTACATACACCTGAAAATAATTTTTAAAAAGAAAAAAAGAATAATTCATGGGGAAATGCAGTGTTGGTAGGACTTCAAATTAGTACAGCCATTCTTGAAAACTGGATGAATAGCCCTTTCAAAACTTGGAATAGAACTACCATCTGACCCAGTTGTCTCATTCCTTGGTATATACCCAAATATCTGAAATCAGCATACTATAGAAACACAGGCACATCAGTGCTTATAGCAACACAATTCATAATAACCTAATTACAGAACCAGCCATCAAACCCATCAACAGAGTAATGGATAAAGAATACATGGTGTATATACACAATGAAGTTTTACTTAGTCATTAAGAAGAATTAAATTATGGCACTAGGTGGAAAATTGATGAAATGAGAACACAATTCTAAGTGAAATAAGCCATACTCAGGAAGCCAAAGGTCAAATATTTTCGCTCATATGTGAATACTCGACCACATAATGGAAAAGAGGGCATTCAACAAAAATAGCAGAGATATCTGTGGAAGGGGTTACATGGAAGGCATGGAGGACAAACAGAGGGATGAACAGTAGAATGAAACAAACTAAATTCTCTTTGTACATCTATGAATAAAGCATGGTGAATTTCAATGTTGTGTATGTCTATAATGTAGTAATTTAAAAATCTATAAATAAATAGATGTTAAACCAACAGAAGCCAGACTCATTGTTCTCTCTTTCACTGTTCCTCTAATTTTTCTTTTACTTTTATTTCTTCTCTGCCCCCTCATAAGTAATGAACAATATGTTGTCTATGGATCAGCCCTATTTTGAAATCACAAATATTTGTCTCCCTAATATATTCTTCTTTACTCTTAATTATCTCTATTTTTAACTTCTCTTACCACTGGTTAATTTGTATAATGTCAGACCCCACCACTAATGCAATAGAAGCAGTCAAAACACTGGAAGTCATAGGTAATACCAATTGTTTGAGTTTTTGATGGACATAATTCATGAGTAACTACTGTCTTTAATGATAGAAATTGCTGACCCTACAATTTCTGTTTATTGTGTCAATCAACATTGTACATGTCATAATAGGAACTAAGTACTTAATTTAATCCTATATGTTATATGCATAGGTTTTTGCAGTTATTTGACTTCCCTTAATCTTTGAGGCACTGGAAAATTACAGGATAACTAAAAGCTGGTAGAGTAGAACCCCACTGTTTCAGATCCATTTGAATAGATGGGTTGATACATAAACGATATAAAAAAAAAAAAAAAAAAAGAGAAGAAAACATCCAAAACAGAATGATTCAACAATAGACTCTACTGATACTGCAGTGTAGGAAATGTCAAGGAATAAATTTAGAACGTTCAAAGAGAAGAAGACATAAGAGGTAAAAAATGAGGTAAGGATTGGAATCAGAGAGAAAATATTAGAAGTGAAAGATCATGTCAAGAAGGAGATATAGATTTTGAAGAAGGATAATTTGGAAAGTCTTGAAATTGAAGAATCAATAAACCAAATTAAAAATTTAATGGAAAGCATTACCAACAGACTACATCATTTGAAAAAATAGATATTGACATAATAAAGGCAATATACATAATCTTGGCAAAGAAACTTGATCATGGAGAAAAGATGTTAAGAGAATAGGAGCTGAATTTCATGAAATATGGGATAGTATTAAAAGGTAAAATCTAGGATGTATAGGGGCTCTGAGGAACAAATTAAAGGAATGCAAAATATTTTCAATAAAACAATGAAAAAAATATCAAATATTAAAAATTAAATGGAAAACTCTTTTTGATTTCAGATGTGGTTTATAATCTAACACCTTAAAATATAAAAATCTTAAGTGTGCTCATCAGATTCCCTTATTTCAGGGCTCACAAAAAATACTATTTGACAAAACTTTTTTGAGAAAATTGAATTATAAATTTGGAGAACACATATGACTTTAATTGGGTACATTCAGCTATTCAGCATTGAAAATTAACTTAAATAATACATATTTTACAAGAATATTGCAACCTGAAAACCCAAAAGGTTTAGGATATTTAAACAATACCACAAATATCATAAATGTTATTATTTGTAGTTACTCAATGGTCATAAGATAAAAGTGGCCGAAGTGTATTTAAGCTTTCCTGTAAAAATAAATGTTATGCCACAATGTAGCTCACATTTAAGAAATTATACTTGAGTGAAAGTCACATTTTAGTATGAATAGCCTAGTATCAACTTTTTTATTAAATAAAAATATTTTCCTTGAGTGATGTCTGAAATTTTTCAGAATATAAAGCCCCAGACCTCACTTCCTCACAAATATTGACACACAAAGATTATGGTCCAATGATCCCATAAGAACATTGCATAAGCCAGTTATGAAATTGGGGTATTACAGGAATACACAGTTTTATTTAAAGAGGTAAAAAAAATACACAGTTTTATTTAAAGAGGCCATTTCCATTTACTTGCTATCAACCCCATGCCCAACCCAGCAAGACAAACATAATTCATGACTACTTTCTTAGGAGGAAGGGTGGATATGCTTCCAATATTATAGATGTTGTTTAGGGAGAGACAGATGTCTGAGGAAATGATTTGTCTCACTTGTCTCAAGGCTCATATGAGGAAATTTCTTACTTTCAATACCTGAGTTGGGCTGAGAACCAGAGAGAGCTCAAAAGAATTGTCTAAGCATCAGACTCCACCTTACAGCAATGAGACACCAGGGGGAGGAAGAGAGTACAAGACTTTCTTAAAGAAACCAGCAAACCTAATTCAGAAACCATTTTTCAAGTCCAGAAAAGAACCACTCCCATAAAAGATCCAAGGAGGTTCCAAAATTTCTGGCTAATTTGTGAAACTTGTCCCTCATACAAAACTGATTCACAAAGTCTGGAAGAGGTAGCTGTTTCTTCAAATGCAAAAACAAAACAAAAAATTATACCAGAAATAACAAGACACATGAAAAAACACAGAAAAACAAATAAATCAAATAAATGAGATGACTCTACAAAGACCAATCCTAAGACTTTGAAGGTCTATGAATAATTTCATGAAATGAAAAATAGTCCTTGTAAAAATACCTACATTTTTTATGAGGAAACAGCAGAAAACTATACAAAAGGGCTGGGATTGTTGCTCATTGGTAGAGCACTCACCTAGCACACACGGAGTCCTGGGTTCAATCCTCAGCACCACATAAAAAAAATAAAATAAAATAAAGATATTGTGTCCAACTACAATTAAAAAATAAATATTAAAAAAGACACAAAGTCAGGAAAATGCATGTAAAGTGTAAAAATGCCAACATGACAGTATTTAAATAAAACAATAATTGAAATAAAATATTTACTAGAAGTGTTCAGTAACAGACTTGATCAAGCACAAGAGTGACTCATTGAACTCAAATACAGGCTTTTTGAAATTATTGATTGAAACAAAAAGAAAATTAAAAATATAAAATTTTAAATGTGAAGAAACTCTAAGGGACTTATGATACAACATCACAAGGACAAATATGTGTTTTGCATGTATCTCTAAAGAAGAGAAAGAGAAGGGTGAGTAGAACTCATTTGAAAAAATAAAAGACATTTTTTTTTTCAATTCTGAGAAAGAAAATGGATACCCAAATTCAAGAAATTCAAAGAAAAAATAATTAAGATGAATCCACAAAGGACCTAAAGTGAGGAAAATTGTAACTATCAAAATTTAAAAATAAAGATTTTTGATGGGTTGGGGCTGTGGCTCAGCAGAAGCACACTTGCCGGGCAAGTGTGAGGCACTGGGTTTGATTCCCATCACCTCATATGAATAAATAAATAAAAGTCTGTTCAATTCTCAGCGCCATATATAAATAAATAAATAAAGTCTATCAGCAACTAGAAAATAAATAAATAAGTAAACAAAATGAAAATAAAAAATTTTGAATACAAGAAGTGAAGAGTGATTTGTCTCCTAAGATGGAGCTTTCAGGAAAACATCAGCAGATTTTTTGGAAGAAAACTTTAGGTCAGATATGATGTATTAATTTTTCAAAGAAAAAGGATGCACACACACAAACTAAAAACAATTTAACAACTGAGAAGAGAGAACCAGCAATAATTTTCTTTAAAAATTAAGAAAAAATAACAACTTTCTTGGCAAAAACATAAAAGCTGAGTGAGTTAATTACCACTAGACTTCCTTTTTGGAATTGCTGCAGGCAGTCTTTCAAGTGGAAACAAAAGAATGGTATAACAAAAAAAGCAAATGATCATATAAACATTCTAGGAAAGGAAAATATGCAAATATGATTCTTTTTATTTATCAGAAAACATTATTATATTTCTCATCATTGACAGCATAAAATGTTAATTTGAATACAAAACCTATATAAAATTATTTCTCCTTTTTAAAATGTGTTTCTTTTTACATACACATGACCCTAGGATGTATTTTAACATATTATGCATATATGGAGTGCAAACCATTCCAATTTTTATCCCATTCTTGTGCAGGTATACTGCTCATGTGTTCATATGCACATTCAAAAATCATGTGCAATTCTTTCTACTCTTTTTCTTCTTCCCACTCCTCCCTTCATTCCCTTTTGTCCAATTCAGTGAACTCCTATACTTCACCTCCCTTGTTATGGGTTAGCATCCACATCTCAGAGAGAACATTTGGCCTTTGGTTTTTTTGAGACTGGTTTATATCACTTAGCATGACAGCTTCAGTTCCATCAATTAACAAGCAAATGCCATATGTTCATTCTCCTTGAGGCTGAGTAATATTCCATTGTGTATATATACCATATTTTCTTAATCGATGCATCTGTTGAAGAGTACCTAAGTTGTTCCAACAATGTGAATTGTTAATATTACTCTATTACACACTTAAAATGGCTAAGATGTTATTTTAAAGGAATTGCTATTTGATTTTTTTAAGTATCATTTAAGAAAATTTATTCCTAACTGAAAATTATAGATTTAAAATACCAGCATATTTTAACACAAAACAACTATTTACATAACTAACTTAAGAATGTTCAAATGGCATTACAAAATGGGATACTTAATAGAGCTTGGGACTGTAAAATAAAATACGCAATAAGCCTGTCACTCTTGTAAGTTGTTTATTTTAAATTATAATTTGAACAAAATTAATCTGTCAGTCTATAATAATGGCTAAGATGGTAAAATCCATTATGTTTTTATTACTTGCAGTAATCATGAGGGAATTAATGTTGCCCCTTAAACAATATGCTTGAATGACTTATATATAAGATAATTGGAATGGAGGGACCTGTGAGAACAGAAGCAGATTGGAGTGAGGCAGCTTCAAGCTGAAAAAAAAATTGAAGAGGATTAATGGTTATCACCAAAGCTAGGAAGAGGAACGGATGGATTTTATCCAGAGTCTCAGAAGGAGCACAGCCTTGCTCACACCTTGATTTCAGATTCTGACAGCTAGAATTTTGAGAGAATAAATGTCTGTTGTTAGCTACACAGTTTGTGGTATTTTGTTATGTAACTTCCAGGAAACTTACATAGCCCCATTAAGGGCTGCTCTGTCACATAACTCTTAACCACACATGGGCAGAAATAATAAATAAACCATAAAGAAATTACAAATTGAAAAAATACTTTTGGATTTTAAAAAATTAACATTTACCTACTATTACTACTACTACTAGAAACACTTTTAGTTATTGCCAAGAGTTACCATGGAATCTGGATAGAATAAGTATGTAATTAGATATTATGAAAATTTTGGCTAGTACTGTGTGGATTTAGGTATTTTCATTGTTATTTTGGTCTCATGTGCAAAAATGAAAAGAGCTCAAATATTTGAAAATATATACAGATATAAATTTGAATTCTAATTTTAGTACCTTGCTATTTTTTTAATATATTTATTTTATTAGGTGTGGATGGACACAACACAAAGCCTTTATTTTAATGTGGTGCTG
Source organism: Callospermophilus lateralis (assembly GCF_048772815.1). Taxonomy (NCBI): domain Eukaryota; kingdom Metazoa; phylum Chordata; class Mammalia; order Rodentia; family Sciuridae; genus Callospermophilus; species Callospermophilus lateralis. Next base: position 9,471,096 of record NC_135320.1, read on the forward strand.
AGGATTGAACCCGGGTCCTGCCCATGCTAGGCGAGCGTTCTACCGCTGAGCCACAATCCCAGCCCCAACCTTGCCATTTTGTAACACAACAGGTAGTTTTTAAATTAATTTAGAAATCATAGTTTTCTTTATTTCTATTAGTTTATGCTGTATTGAGAGAAATACATCCATTTTAGCTTGCCAATTTAGAATTTAGTGTAAGGAAATCTGAAAGAACTCCCTAGATACTTCTGTTCTAGAATATCAAAACATTGCTTTATATTGTACATATATATATATATATATATATATACACTAAAATGCTTACATATATGATTATACGTATTTAATGTGTACATAATTCACAGTGTTCTTTGAAAATTGCATATTATACATTGTAAGCTAACAAATAAGTATTTTTTATTACTTTTCACAAAAATCCACTTGTTCTTATAGATGCACATCTGAAAATAAGATGGAAGTAGGTATAAATATGCACTTTTGTTTTAAAATGCCATGTTTAGGGAAAAATATAAACTAGACTGATCTCTTATTAATATTGAATTAGCATAATATTTATAAAAATGCTTTAAGGATTATACAAAGTTTACTAAAGTTTTCACTGTGATGAGACTGGAATAATATTTCTGCAAAATAGTTGAAATTCTAATGTTATATTGTATTGTTATTTTAGGAAAATTATATATTAATTACATTTCTAATGATGGCAGATAAAAAAACTACATAAAAATTACTGTCATCCTTAATTAAATGTGCATTCATTCTGAACTTTATTGAGATGCTTATGCAGTTCTACTAAAGAAACAGGTGATAATGTCATGGAGAAGAATTTACCTACAGCTTGTTCTTCTGCTGCAAGGTGCTTAATGTCATGCCTGTAAGAACTTGAACACCAATGTGTTCTACTGTTTAACTTACAATGCATGTACTCATCCATAAGATGTCACATGTTTTTTTTTTTCTGTAACTTCTGGCAAGATTTTTAGAAATAAAGTTAATAGTATAAAAATTTCAAGTTCTACAATTAATTTATTAGATTTATTTTCAAAAAATTAGAAAATTTCTAGTTATCCATTTTTATTCTCATATAATAGACCTGCTACCTTGTGTCCACACTATAATGCTTTACTATAGTATAATGATACAGTTAAATATTTTGTAGAACTATTCATTTTAATTTTCCAGGTATCTCTATTATGAATAGTTATACTTGATGCACACTTATGCATCCTATACAAATGTTTTTGTTAAATTTAAATTATTTATTATCCTTCATAGCTTAAATTCATAACTTATTTTTTAATTAAAAATATCCTGAGTGTTTATTTTTTTCTCAAAAACAATAACAGTGCTATTTATTTCAGTGAAGTGTTGTAACATATTTTCAAATACCTTAGATCACTTTTTCAAATTATTTCAACTTTATTTTCAGAACCACACAAGATAAACAAAACAGCTCCTCAGGAAAAAACCCTCAGAGCCCAACTGCCACCACTGGCTTCCCACAAGCCACACACCCCAACAACCTCTTCCTCCCACCATCCTCCTGCTCTTGAGGCCGATTGGCTGGGTCGCATGGGCGGAGCCCAAAAAGTCCCCCAATGAGCAGCTCCGTGGTCTGAAAGGGCAGGGAAACAGCCCAATGAGCATCACCGCAGAGGAGCATGATAAAACCTTCAATGCAGGGAATCTCCCTCCACTTTTTCAGGCACTGGCAATAGTTAAAAAGGTCCCGGAGGAGATTTGGATCTAACGAGCCATCTGGAGGCCACTGATTGCCATTATCCAGTGGTTAGGTAGGCCAATCTTGGGTACATAATTTGGTCAGAAGTTTGGGCTTGATATCTGGTGTGAGGGAGAGTGTGGCCAGATATTTTATTACACATTTGAAAGGTGAGGCTTCAGGTACAGACTAAGAGGCACCCATAGTCACAGGGAGAGATGGAATAGAGAGAGGGAGAGGGAGAGAGAGAGAGAGAGAGACACAGAGACAGAGAGAGAGAGAGAGAGAGAGAGAGAGAGAGAGAGAGAGAGAGAATAAGAGTAAGAGTGAGAGAGCGACAAAGGGAAAACCCAGGCCAGAATGGCTTCCTGGAAGCTCAAGGTGAACGGGGGTCAAGTGGGTGTCCCCAAAATTACCGGCCGTAGCAAGGAAATACAGAGGGCACTATCAGCTCATCACCAGTGAAGTGCGATCTTTGAGACCCAATAGGATCAGAGCCATGGGCAACCTGACGTCAGGAAAGTTTTTGACTGCAGCAAAAAGAGTCAGGAATAAAAGGAACAGAGCTCCAGCTCCAGCAGAACGCAGATTCGGGCTGGAAGTTCAGCTCCTAGCAGAACGCATCTCCAGCTGAATGCAGTTCCAGCGGGACGCAGCTCCAGCAGAACACAGCTCCTGCAGAGGAGAAAGAAACTGGGAGCCTCTCATGTAAACCCAGAAGCCTCACACCCCAAAGGAAAGTGGATCACCAGAGGGTCCACTACGGCCAGTGAAGGTCTTACTGGGGTGGGTTCCCTCCTCCCTACTGGGGGTCAGGAGTGTGCTGGACGATCACGGTCACAGTCCCTGCTGTCAACCCAAAGGGAGTTGGTGAGCCGGGAAGGGGGAACTTACATAAACTAGATCAGCGGTGAGTGCAGGGAGCCAGCATCTGAAAGAGTGGACAAGGACAGAGTGTCTCCGCGGAGCCGGGGGCGGAGCTTTTGATAGAAAGAGCTCACCCATATCCATGTCATGGCACCAGAATGAAAGAATCCTCCACGCAAAGACACATCACCAGGAGAATTTCAATTTTATTGCAAAAGGCTGTGTGCTTGTATAGATCTCAGGGGAGATGGCAGGGCTTAGATAAATGGCAGGCCACCTGTTTATTGGCAAGTTCTTCCAGATATCAGCTCTGGAGCCCAGGAATTAGTTCTTATTGGGTCTAAGGTTTCCTGCTAGTGAGATTTGAAATTGGGGCCAGCAGGAGAGTTCACACGGCGGGAACTTTTCACGCCAATGAGGAAAAGGGGAAAGTAGGAAGAGAAGGTCGTTAGGCGCCATGTTGGGTTTTTCCTCTGGAGTGCAGCTGCCATTTATACTTTTCCCAACACCCCTGAGTTCAATCCCAGTAAAATAAAAAACAATGGGGATCAGATTAAGGTGTACTCACTACAGAGTCCCATGAACACAGATGAATGGATTCATGAATGGATAGACTCATAGATTGAGTGTTGGGACAGGGTCTCATATTCTCCTGTGATGGCTTTTCAAGTAACTGATATTCGAGGTATTCTCCATGGACCTTTTTTAAAATTTTCTGTGAATTGCATTAAGTGCCTCAGGACAGAATTATTTCATGGCAGATTTTCTTCCCAATACATGGCTCCAGCACAGACAGAAGTGCATTTATCATGTATATAAGGTTAAATCAATTCATAAATACATATGTATATATTTTTATAAAAATGATATATTACAATTACTTTAAATTTTCTTTAAAAATTATATTCTCTGGTCTTATGAGAAAACAGCTTGAGATTGCAACTCATAAGTAATTCCCTGAGGCAGTAATATCCCCACTCTCCTACAAATAAGGAGGCACAAGTAAAATGTTAAAGTTTCTAGTATTAACATTAAAAATAAAAAAGAGGTGGAGGGTGCCAGGTCTCTATATCTGTCAGTATCCCAGACCCTAGAGTATAAGTAACTAAATAATAATTATGCCTTGAGACTAATCATAGGATTATGTCTTTTTTTTTTCTTTTGGTATGGGGTACTATGAGAATATTAGCACAAATCATAGGCATTTATGTCTGTATATATATATTTCCAAAACTTAATACAGCTCATCAACAGAGTCAACTTTAGATTTAAATGAAGAAAAGTAAATCACTATTGCCAAGGTCAAGCCCAAGTAGGGATCATGGGGTCCTGAAAGACGAGTGGTGTCAGGTGCTAAAGGATAAGTGGCATCCATGAAAGAAAAGGAGACAGGATGATGGTTGCAAGTTATGAGCAGCCTTCACAAGGATCAGCTGCCACTGGAGGGCCTTTATCTTTTTTTTTACAGCTTTTTTAGGTAGTTAATGGATAGCATCAAACTTCTTTGGTTTACATAATTTTCAAGAGTTACAATCTTTTCAAACATATATTAATTATCTAAGATATTGAGTGATATACCTAGCCTAATTCTCTCTTTAGATCAGAAGCCAGCTTGTCACAAGTTATGAAGGAATAATTTCTGTTTTCTGTAAAAATATTAGCATGTCTGTATAGCCTGGCCATAATTTAATGTTGTAAATCTGCTTCAAATGCCTGCCCATGCCTTGAACTCACTCATACCCGGTTTTCCCTGACCAGATAACAACCGTTTCCTAAACCTTAGTGATGCCTCATAAATCCTGTCCTTTCCTGGACAGATAATGACCCTCTCTGAGGCTCTAATGACCTTTATAAATTCTGATGTCGGAGCCAGCAAAAATTTAAACTTGTGTTATGCTCCTCAGAGTTTTGTTATCTGTAACCCCACTTTGTGTAACTTTTTGGGCTATAAAGCTGGGCTGCAAGGAAGATTCATTGCTGTCCTTGGCTCCCATGATTTTGATGGGAAAGGCACCCTGGCCATCAAAATAATAAGCTTGCTTTAATTTGATTTTAATTGGAGTGGTCTAACAGTTTTTGGAGGCTTCAGTGAGGTCAAACTACAGGACCAGACTTCAATATCAGGCTGCTGGAAATTCTGAAGTCCGACATTTGCTCCGTGGCTCTAGGCTGGAGAGCCACTCTAGGGGTTGTGCACCTTGAGACATTCCAAGGCCCCAGGGTGAGCCTTTGGTCCTCAGAGAGCTAGAGTGAACTGCCACCCTAAAACAATTAGCAAGCATCTGATGGAGGAGGCCTCCATAGTTAAGTGGTTCCTTTATAACATCTGGTATCTGGTTAAGGGAGATCTCTTTTTAAGAGAGAGAGGTGGCTGGGCAAAGATGACATATTCTCCTGTCTGGGGCAGTAATGAGATATTATTCTGTCTTCTGTTCTGTTCTGTAGGGAATTCCTCTGGAAGGGTAGAGGTGCCGATGGGCACTACGCGCTCCTACCCTGGGAGTTTTAGCAAGATGTTGCATTGCTCCTCGGTTTTCTGTTTCAGCGCTGGGTTTGTGTTTCCTTGTGTTTTGTTCTCTGTTCTGTTTTTTCTGCCTTTTGTTGTGTAACTTCTGTGGTAAAACTTAAGGAAAGTGGACATCAAAATCGGTAATAAAGCAAGTAAGAGGATCCAACATGGCGGTGGGCAGGGAGAGATCAAGTCTCTGACCTCTTCAGCTGCTCGGAAATAGGGAGTCTTAAACCATCTATTTTCTGTTTGCTCTAGATCACTAGGCAATGCTGAGCTAACGTGGATGTGGGGCGAACAGTCTGTGCCTCTCAGAACACACACAGAGCCCAGATTGGCTGAATTCAGGTTCCCCTTTGCCTGTATCTCGCAGACAAACCGCTATGACTCAGCGCTAAACACTCCTGCTGAAAAAACTGGTCCGCCCTTCTGAACCTGCAGAGGTTAATACCAACCGAGCATTCATAGGCAGTGGCCACAGGATTGAGAGGGGACTTGAGAGTGCAGGTCAGGACCCACCTGTTGCATCGATCACCCAGCAAAGGGAACGAACTGTCGCCATTCGCATGGGATACCACCATGGCAGAGAATTGACGTCACCAGAATGCGGTGGAGGAGATAACTTCATTGAAACTGGCAGGCTTTTAACCCCCAAGCCTTCCCTCTCCACACAGTGGGGAAACCTCAAGGGGCCCTCCCAGCTCTCCCGTGAGCTTGATAGTCAGATGGAGGGATTCAGGAGTGGCACGGGACCCGCAGCGCATTACCCCTGGCTACCACCAGTGCTGACAACTGAGGTCTCTTGGAGCGGCTACTGGGGGCATGGCTACCAGAGGGTAAGCAAAATACGCTGAGGGTTTTAATTCCCAAGCTCCACAACCTTAGGGTCTGAGGGAATGGCAAGCAGGGAAAGTGTGCCTAGTCATTCAAGAAAATAGGGCTCCCAGGAGCAGCAGACCTGGCGTGTAGCCAGTATTGTGGTGAGTGTCACCAGTGAGCAGGGCCTGGCTGGAGGAAAAGTGGAGAAGTGACTAGACACAAGACAAGGCCCTAGGTACTCAGGATTGGAGACCCGCCCGGTCAGGGAGGAGGAGCTGCTGCACAGTGATTGGTTCCTGCATATTGAGAGGAGAAGCTTGACCTGGTGGGCACAGCTCCACCTACTGGAAGAGAAGTTAATCAAATTCTAAGACTGCATTTTTTATTTTTATGTTTTTTATTATTTGGGTTTTTTTTCATTTTTATTATTTTTTTATTTTTTATTATTTTTAATTTTTAATTTTTTGAGTATTTTTTTAAAATTTTTATCTGTTTTATATTCTATTTTTTCTTTTGTCTTTTCATTTCTTTTCAATTTCCTTATTCCCCTCTTTCCTTGAATTCTACCTGTTTACTCTCATTCTCTTTAATGACTTCTTCCCTTCCCTTCTAATACCTTTCCTCCCAAGCATCATGACCCTGTTTATGTGTAATTTACTAAATATGTATTGGTCAATGTTCCAAGGTGTTATATAGTGCTACCAAGTCCCTAGCTACCCCCAAATACTCCAGACCATTCTCCTGTTAATATCCCTCGTCAGTAGAGCAACCCTCCAAGGTTGCCAAGAGATACCAACCTCAATACCATCACATCATTCGACCTAAATATAAGTCCCAAGACCACACCACAGACCGCTATATGCCATCAGAATCTGTACACAGTTTAGAAAATGAATGAATCTGCATTAAAGTGCAACAAAACTCATCAACTCTAGTCATAGTCTCCCATCACAAAAGAGAGACCCAAGAGACACACAAAACCAAATGAATTTATAGGAGTAAATAGTAACTCAGCAGTCAAACAGAACAAGAAGTAACATGACCAGCATGAAAAAGCAAGGAAGGAAAGGAGTACAAACAATGCAGGACAGCCTAAATACTCAGGAGGACCTAGAGGCATCAGAAAAATGGTCAAATAAAGAACTCAAGGAATACCTTAGACAGATGGAATGGACTCTTAAAGAGGATATGAGACAGCAAATTCAAACAATGAAAGAACACATTGAAAATGAATTACATAAACAGATAAAAGAAGCAAATAAGCATCTTTATCAGGAAATAGAGATTATAGAAAAATAAAACAATAATTCTAGAAATGAAGGAACTATAAACCAAATTAAAAACTCAGATGAGAGTATCACTAACAGAGTGGAGCAAGTAGAAGCCAGAACATCAGATAATGAAGACAAAATATATCAACTTGAAAAGAATCTAGCCAACACAGAAAGGCTGGTAAAAAATCATGAGAAAAACATCCAAGAGATATGGGATAACATAAAAAAAACAAACTTAAGAGTCATCAGGATAGAGGAAGGTGCAGAGGTTCAAACCAAGGGAATGAGCAACCTGCTGAATGAAATAATTATAGAAAACTTTCCAGAAATAAAAAAGGAAACAGATATACAAATCGTAGATGCATATAGGACACCGAGCATACAAAATCACAGTAGACGAATGCCAAGACACATTGTTATGAAGATATCCAATATACAGAACAAAAAAAATATATTAAAAGCTACAAGAGAAAGGAGGCAGAATACATTCAGGAGTAAACCAATAATGTTAACAACAGATTTTTCATCACAGACACTGAAAGCAAGAAGATCCTGGAACAACATATTTCAAACACTGAAAGACAATGGATGTCAACCAAGAATTTTGTATCCAGCAAAATTAAGCTTCAGATATGACAACAAAATAAAAATCTTTCATGATAAACAAAAGTTAAATGAATTTGCAGCCAGAATACCAGCACTGAAAAGCATCTTGAGCAAAACACTACACAAGGAAGAAATGAAAAACAATAACCAAAACCAACAGTGGGAAGTACCTCAGTAAAGCCAGAGGGCAGGGGGAAAGCTAATCATGGAGAAACAAACCAAATTTTTTTAAAAAAAGACAAATAATCAAACATGGCTGGAAGTACAAACCATATATCAATAGTAACTCTAAACGTTAATGGCTTAAACTCTCCGGTAAAGTGACATAAGCTAGTAACATGGATTAAAAAAACAAATCCAACAATATGCTGCCTCCAGGAGACACATCTGATTGGAAAAGACATATACAGCCTGAAGGTGAAAGGTTTGGAAGAAATATACGATGCACATGATCCTCGTAAGCAATTGGGGTGGCCATCCTCATATCGAATAAAATCAACTTCAAGACTAAGTTAATCAAAAGGGATAAGGAAGGACATTATATACTGTTAAAACGAACCATTCACCAGCAAGACATAACAATAATCAATATTTATGCACCAAATAATGGTGCTGCGATGTTCATAAAACAAACTCTCCTCAAGTTCAAGAATGAAATAGACCACAACACAATAATTATGGGTGACTTCAACACACCCCTCACCATTGGACAGATCCTCCAAAAAAAAGTTGAATAAAGAAACTATAGAACTCAATAACACAATCAATAACCAAGACTTAACTGACATATATAGAATATATCAACCATCATCAAGTGGATATACTTTTTTCTCAGTAGCACATGGATCCTTCTTCAAAATAGACCATATATTATGCCATAGGGTGACCCTCAGTAAATATAAAGGGGTGGAGAAAATACCATGCATTTTATCTGATCATAATGGAATGAAACTGGAAATCAATGATAAAAGAAGGAAGGAAAAATTCTATATCACATGGAAAATGAACAATATGTTACTGAATGATCAATGAGTTACAGAAGATATAAAGGAGAAAATCAAAAAATCTTAGAGATAAATGAAAATACAGACACAACATATCGGAATCTATGGGACACAATGAAAGCAGTTCTAAGAGTGAAATTCATTGCCTGGAGGTCATTCCTCAAAAAAAGGAAAAAAAAAACAACAAATAAATGAGCTGACACTTCATCTCAAAGCCCTGGAAAAGGAAGAGCCAAACAACAGCAAATGTAGCAGAAGGCAAGAAATAATTAATATCAGAGCGGAAATCAATGAAATTGAAACAAAAGAATGTATTGAAAAAATTGACAAAAAAAAGTTGGTTGTTTGAAAAAATAAATAAGATCAACAGACCCTTAGCCATGCTAATGAAGAGAAGAAGAGAGAGAATTCAAATTACTAACATACGGGATGAAAAAAGCAATATCACAACAGATGATATAGAAATATAGAAGACAACAAGAAATTATTTTGAAACTCTATATTCTAATAAAATAGAAGATAGTGAAGACATCGACAAATTTCTTAAGTCATATGATTTGCCCAGACTGATTTAGGAGCATACACAAAATTTGAACAGACCAATATCAATGGATGAAATAGAAGAAGCCATCAAAAGACTACCAACCAAGAAAAGCCGAGGACCAGATGGGTATACACCGGAGTTTTACAAAACCTTTAAAGAAGAATTAATACCAATACTTTTCAAGTTATTTCAGGAAATAGAAAAAGAAGGAGCTCTTACAAATTCATTTCATGAGGCCAACATCACCCTGATTCTGAAACCAGACAAAGACACCTCAAAGAAAGAAAACTACAGACCAATATCTCTAATAAACCTAGATGCAAAAATCCTCAATAAAATTCTGGCAAATTGGATACAAAAACACCAAAAAAATTGTGCACCATGATCAAGGAGGATTCATCCCTGGGATGCAAGGATAGTTCAATATACAGAAATCAATAAATGTTATTCACCACATCAATAGACTTAAAGATAAAAACCATATGATCATCTCCATAGACGCAGAAAAAGCATTCAACAAAGTACAGCATCTCTTTACTTTCAAAACATTAGAAAAAGTAGGGATAACAGGAACTTACCTCAACATTATAAAAGCTATCTATGCTAAGCCTCAGGCTAGCATCATTCTGAATGGAGAAAAATTGAAGGCATTCCCTCTAAAATCTGGAACAAGACAGGAATGCCCTCTATCACCACTTCTATTCAATATAGTTCTCTAAACACTGGCCAGAGCAATTAGAGAGATGAAAGAAATTAAAGGCAAAAAAATAGGAAAAGAAGAACTTAAATTATCACTATTTGCAGATGACATGTTTTATACCTAGAAGACCCAAAAGGGTCTACAAAGAAACTACTAGAACTAATAAATAAATTCAGCAAAGTGGCAGGATATAAAATCAACAGGCATAAATCAAAGGCATTTCTGTATATCAGCGACAAAACTTCTGAAATGGAAATGAGGAAAAACACCCCTTTCACAATATACTCAAAGAAAATAAATAAATAAAATACTTGGGAATCAACCTAACAAAAGAGGTGAAAGATTTATACAATGAAAACTACAGAACCCTAAGGAGAGAAATAGAAGAAGACCTTAGAAGATGGAAAAATATACCCTCTTTATCGATAGGCAGAACTAACATCATCAAAATGGCAATGTTCCCAAAAGTTCTCTTTAGGTTTAATGCAATTCCAATCAAAATCCCAATGGCATTTCTTGTAGAAATAGATAAAGCAGTTATGAAATTCATATGGAAAAATAAAAGACGCAGAATAGCAAAAGCAACTCTAAGCAGGAAGTGTGAATCCGGCAGCATAGCGAAACCAGATTTCAAACTATACTACAGAGCAATAGTGAAAAAAAACAGCATGGTACTGGTACCAAAACAGGCCGGTGGACCAATGGTACAGAATAGAGGACACAGAGACTAATCCACAAAGTTACAACTATCTTATATTTGATAAAGGGGCTAAAAGCATGCAATGGAGGAAGGATAGCATCTTCAACAAATGGTGCTGGGAAAACTGGAAATCCATATGCAACAAAATGAAACTGAATCCCCTTCTCTTGCCATGCACAAAAGTTAACTCAAAATGGATCAAGGAGCTTGATATCAAATCAGAGACACGGCATCTGATAGAAGAAAAAGTTGGCTCCGATCTACATATTGTGAGGTCGGGCTCCAAATTCCTTAATAGGACACCCACAGCACAAGAGTTAACAAGAATCAACAAATGGGACTTACTTAAACTAAAAAGTTTTTTCACAGAAAGAGAAACAATAAGAGAGGTAAATAGGAAGGCTATATCCTGGGAACAAATTTGTTCTCCTCACACTTCAGATAGAGCCCTAATATCCAGAGTATACAAAGAACTCAAAAAATTAAACAATAAGATAACAAAAAACCCAATCAACAAATGGGCCAAGGACCTGAACAGAAACTTCTCAGAGGAGGGCATACAATCAATCAACAAGTACATGAAAAAATGCCCACCATCTCTAGCAGTCAGAGAAATGCAAATCAAAATCACTCTAAGATACCATCTCACTCCAGTAAGATTGGCAGCCATTATGAAGTCAAATAACAACAAGTGCTGGCGAGGATGTGGGGAAAAGGGTACACTTGTACATTGCTGGTGGGGCTGCAAATTGGTGTGGCCAATTTTGAAAGCAGTATGGAGATTCCTTGGAAATCTTGGAATGGAACCACCATTTGACCCAACTATTCCCCATCTTGGACTATTCCCTAAAGACCTTAAAAGAGCATACTATAGGGATACTGCTACAACCATGTTCATAGCAGCACAATTCACAAGAGCTAGACTGTGGAACCAACCTAGATGCCCTTCAATAGATGAATGGATAAAAAAATGTGGCATTTGTACACAATGGAGTACTACTCTGCACTAAAAATGACAAAATCATGGAATTTGCAGGGAAATGGATGGCACTAGAGCAGATTATGCTAAGTGAAGCTAGCCAATCCCTAAAAAACAAATGCCAAATGTCATCCTTGATATAAGGAGAGCAACTAAGAACAGAATAGGGAGGAAGAGCATGAAAAGAAGATCACCATTAAACAGGGCAAGAGGGGGGAGGGAAAGAGAGGGAGAAGGGGAATTGCATGGTAAAGGAAGGAGACCCTCATTGTTATACAAAATTACACATAAGAGGAAGTGAGGGGAAAGGGAAAAAAAACAAGAGAAATGAATTACAGTAGATGGGGTAGAGAGAGAAGATGGGGGAGGGGAGGGGAGGGGAGGGGGGTTAGTAGAGGATAGGAAGGGCATCAGAATACAACAGATACTGGTTGGCAGTATGTAAAAAAGTCGATGTGTAACCGATGTGAATCTGCAATATGTATACGGGGTAAAAATGGGAGTTCATTATCTGCTTGAATCAAATGTATGAAATATGATATGTCAAGAGCTTTGTAATGTTTTGAACAACTAATAATAAAAAAAGGAAAAAAAAGAAATGCAATGAGAAAAAATAGCAAGTAAGCCTGATAGCCCTTTGAACTGTGATTTAAAGAACTTTGATAAACTTTACCCCTCTTTTGTTAAGCAAGACTATGATTATCCCATCACCAAGAATCACCTCTGAATGTTCTGTGAGGTAGAATGGCCCGCCTTTGGAGTCAGCTGGTCCCCTGAGGGCACCTTTGATCCCCAGGTGGCATGGGCTGTAACTAATGCCACTCTTGGCAACCCTGGCCATATTTGTTGCTTATGCCCAGGATATATCCTACCCTGGGCATAAGCAACAAATAATACACCCTCTTGGATGAAGGTTGGTATGGTCCAGAATTCACAGGTAGGGCAGGCCCTATATAGGTAGAAAACAAGTGGCAACAGAGAAAAAGCAGTTGTTTCATTACTTTTACTTTTTTAATTACTATTACTGCATATAGATCCAATTTGTTCCAATTTTAGAAAACATATTAATAAAGTTGGGCATGCAGCACACATCTGTTACTCTAGAAACTCAGGAGGCTGAGGTAAGAGGATTGCAAGTTTGAGGGCAACCTTGGTGACTTATAGAGAGCCTGTTTGAGTCATCATCATCTGGTCACAGTGTCACAATGCTGTCACTAAGCTACTTGTGAGACTGAGGCTAGGGGATCACAAGTTTGTTGCTGGCATCAGCAACTTAGCGTAACTGTCTGAAAATAAAATATAATAATATTAAAAAGTGGCTGGGATGTATCCCAGTGTTACACGCTTGGGTAAAAGACCTAGAATCAAACAAAACTGTTCTGCTGTCTACATCAGATTCACTTTAGATTCCAAAACAAATAAGGGATGAAAATAAAAATAAAATAAAAAATATAAAAAGAACAATCAAGAGTCCACCACAGTAGTTCAGTGACTCGGGAGGCTAAGGCCAGACTATCATGAATTCAAAATTGCAGGTGGTAAAAATAGAGTTCCTCTTGGTGGAATGTTCTGTCTGCAAATTAAAAGCTAAGAAAGGTAAAGCAGGGGACAAAAATACCCCACAGGATACAGAAAGTAATTTTAAAAGTGGGGGGTTGGATGGACTAGCTGAGCTTAGGGAAGAAGCTTCCACACTCAAAAGAGCAAACTGGAGCAAATGTTTTCTTTATTTCTATCAGGGAATATCAAAGGGTTCCCATAGAATGTTCTTTGCCAAGTAAGGTAGAAGGTGGGCTTTGCAGTTCCCAATGGGTTGTACCCAACTCCGGAGCTACAAGAGGGTAATGTGCTTTGGGCAATCTAGTGCACTCTGTGGAGCTGAGGATAGTTCTCAAGGTGAGACCTAAATCTCCATGGCTCCATACCCAGAGAAGACCCGCAAGTAATTCACGGGTGGTACCCTGAATATTCCCCCTTTTTAGTTTGCAAAAAAAAAAAAATGATGAGCCATTAATTTAAATTCCCGGATTCTTGTTCTGAGAGTGTTACAACCTATTATCACAATACAAAAAAGAACTAGTAGCAAACATCTCATTCCAATAATATATCATGCAGAGTGTTTCAGAGTGTTTCCAGGGTTAAAGCCTTTTCATTCTTGAATTATTTCCAGCTTGAGAGGTAGGATCAATAAGATCAATTTTGCTTTTTTGAATATCCTGGATGCTGTGATGTAACTCCATAAGATGCAGGCTACTATTATTTGCTATGCCAAATACCCATTAGAAGATTTAACCTTTTCTCAAACCCATTGGGAAGGCTTATATTTGGCTGCAGAAACACAGACATTCACAGTCAGATGGCATTTAAATCTTTCCTTAAACTTGAGAGCAGAAAGCTCATTACCAATATTTATGAGAGAAGTTTCTAAGGCATTCAATTTGTTTCAATATTTTCCTCAATATTCATGATTATTGAGGGTTTTGGAAGTATATGAAGCCAAATTATTAAGAAAATTTGAATGTTAAATGTTCTGAGATATAGCCACTGAGGCTGTAACTGTAGAAGTGATGAATTAAATTCAATTAAATTTTAAAAATTATAACCAAAAATTCTTAGTCCAAGAGCTCACTTAAGTCTGGTCACCTGAGCATGCATCTGTTGTAAAACCTGAAAACCAGCATCAACATGCCATGGCTCTGAGATGTTGACTGGTAGTAAGACAAAGGAAGATTGGTGAAAGATTACTGCTCCTTTCCCTTGTTATATCTAGTGATGCAATTAGGTAAATTGCACTTTTTACAGGCTACAAGAGATTTATCGTCATTTCTCTTAACTCTCACATTTCCAGTAATTGATGTATAAGGAGATTGAACAGAGGCCTGCAGGCCATACCAGGAACCCTCTTTACACCGCCTGCCTCCAAATCAGGCATAGGGCGGTCAGTGTAATATAGTAAATCTGAGGCTGCAATTAAGCACCAAACATCTTTTTTGGATACTGCCTTCACAGAAGGTTAGGATATTACCAACAAAACTACCAGAGATCCTGGCATCCTTATGTGATGGTCTTTTGTCAATTCTTGGAGACCAGTCTAAAATACATCCACTATTTCTAGAACCTTTTTGTTGTACTGGCTAGAAATCTACACAGTGTATCCATTTAGAAAAGGTGCCAAATTCTATTGCAAAATGATTAGGACAGTAAGGTATTGGCAAATGTTCTGTTTGCAATGACTGGCTTGTTAGAGAAAGTCCCATTTTAATATCAGTTTGGACATATTGCTTACAGTCCCAGGGTCCAATACCATTGGCTGGTCTAGACCCCTGATATGCTGAATTTTCTTCAAAAGATACCCATAGATAGCCAGCATGCTTATCATGGGACTAATATATACATAGATGTCCACTGTAACCAGTATAATTAAATTCAGTCACAGGGATGGGTGTAATCTGAGTATCTGTAAAACCACAGAGTACATGAGTTTTATTGGTAAATAAAGGGATGGATTCTCCAGTCCACACCACTGGGTGTATGAAAGGTGGGTCTGGAACCTATGTCCAGTTGGTTTCTCCCTGGACCCCATTTACTGGACAGCTCAACAGAGCTAACATGGCCACAAACATTGTGGCTACAGACTTGGTTCCTCCTTGTGTCAAAGTATCTTTTCAGGCTGTAGTGCTAGATTCTACAGTTGCCTCCATGATGGCAGTTTCAACATTTGGTCTCTCTGGGCCTTCTTCATCCTCTTCCTCCTTTGTAGCTTTCACTTCCTGCTGGGAGTCAGGACTGACATCTCTGGATCAATATTCAGTATCTGAACCTCGGTTCTAGGTTCTCCATGTCTGATAGCACGATCAGGTACTGCAATAAAATGAGAGGCACCTTCTGGAAAAACACAGCATGACCTCTATCCCATATTATCACTGGATCTGATCTATTCTGTTATTCTGTTTGTAAATATTTCCACCAACCTTGGCTCAAGGGACTGGCTGCAGTAGAAGAAATGTGTCCTTTGGCTGCAGTGTGACTTTCAGAGTCACAATTAAAAAAAGTAAAACAAAGCATGATTTAGGTTATTTTGTGGGGTCTTATTCTCCTCCCTTTTTTGTAATTGTAGCTTCATAGATAAATGAGCTCACTCTACAATGGCTTGACCTTGAGGCTTCTACGGAATACCTGTTTTATGATCAATACAAAATTGATGGCAAAACGACTGAAAAGAAAAATTAGTATAAGCTTGAGTATTATCAATTGCGATCTGTAAAGGACATCCTAATGCTACAAAAGTAGCTAGACAGTGAGAAATAACATGTTGAGTATTTCCTCTTACACTGGCAATGTCAAAAATAAATCTAGAGTAAGTATCAACAATAACATGAACTTAACACTGTTTGCCAAATTGAGGGATGTGAGTTACATCCATTTGCCATAACTGATTTGGTCATAAACCATGGGATTAACTCCAGTTGGTGAAGATAAAATATGTATAAAACATTGTGAGGTTTAATGAACAATTTGAAAAGTTTTTCCCCAGGAATATTAAATTTTGTATGTAAAGTAGAAGCATTCTGATGATGTAAATAAAGTGAGGCTTGTGCACAATCATATAAAGATATTTATTAACAAACAGCAACAAGTTTATCAATCTTATCATTACCTGATGCTAAAGGACCTGAAAGATTAGAATGTTCCTTTATTTGGGTAATAAAACATGGATGTTGACACATTTGACTCCTCTTTTGTAAGGTCTGAAACAAATTATTTAACTCTTGCAATGGTGTTCCCAGAAGTTGTTGTTTCAATATTTTTTGTAACACGAACTGCATGTAAACTATCTGAATAAATATTGATTGGCTCATTTGCAAAATGAATTAAAGCACAAATGAGAGCTTGAAGTTCTTCTCATTGTGCAGAAGTAAAAGATGTCTGTATTATCTCTGTATGAGCATGGCTATAGAAACCTTCTTTTCCTGAACTTGATCCATCAGTAAATATTGTTAGTGCTCCAACTATTGATTAAGCATATACAATTTTGGGAAAAATAAATGCAGTCACAAATGCAAACTGAATAATTTTGTCATGAAGGTAATGGATTTCCATTTGACCAGGGAAATTAGCAAAAGCTATATGCCAAGTATTAGAAGATTGCCAAAGCCAATCATGCTCTTGAGTAAAAAAAGGGGGCAAAAATAATATTAGGCTATGACCCAACTATCTGCAAAACTCGTGTTATTCCTTTAATAACTAACTGAGCAATAAAGCCAGGGAATGGAGTCAATGACTTTTGAGGAGATTGAGGTAGGCAAGGTTATTCAATAATTCCCAATTATTGCCACATTGCTCCTGTAGGAGTACAAACATTGGGAAATGTTAATCAATATATCGGCTTTTGGGGATTAATTCTAGTAAGCTTTGCAGTAATCATGGCAGATTCAACCTTTGTTATGGCAATCCTTTATTCTGCCAATAGTTGATGAGAAGGAAGAGAAGAATCTCCCTGTAAAATCTGAAACAAAGGACTCAAATGTGCAGTGGCTAGTTTTAAACTTGGTCACAGCCAATGAATATCACCTAGTAACTCTTAGAGGTCATGTGCCTTGGGCAATTTAATGTGCTTGGGGGAGCTGCCCATAGTTCCCAAAGATAAATCTAAATCTCCATGGCTCCATACCGAGAGAAGACCCCCAAGTAATTCATGGGTGGCTCCTTGCAACTTATTGAGGCCCTACTTCAAAATAAAACATAAAAATGTCTGGGGATAGGTCTCAGCGGTAAAGTTCTCCTGGGTAAAACCCTCAATACAAGACAAAACAAGCAAATAAAAACAATAAAGAGCTGGAGAGCTATGCACATGTCAGACAAAATCAACTGTATCAGAAATTGTTATATAGAGGCAAGAACATTATACATACTTTTTATTACAAATGTTAAATTATATATTAAATATATATGCATATTTATGATAAAAATTAAAATATATAATACATATCAATAGAGTGGGAAGTCTCACAAGCTAAGTTATAAATGTATACATGTCAAAAACAGTGTTCCAAAATACATGAAGTGAAAACTATCAGGATTAAAGGAAGAAAAGTTTCTATACAAAGGGTTGGATAGTTTATGATATCCTACTTTCAAGAAAAAATGAAATGACTAGTAAAAAATCCATAAAAACAAAACAATTTGAACAACAATATAAGTATACTAGGTATAGAGGACTATATAGAATATTCTGCCCCAAAGAGGACAATACACATTTTACTCCAGTGTGTAGAAAACATTGTGCAGGACTTGCCATTTTAAATCCATAAAAATATCAATAAATTTAAAAGCACTGAAATAAAGACAAGTATCTTTTGTAACTACAATGAAATTAAGTTTAAAACAACAGAATTTTAAAATTTGCTAACATGTAGCAATTACACAGTATACTCTTAGAAAGAAGAAAAAAAGAAAATAGTTTAGCTGGATAAAAGTGAAAGCAAACATGCCAAAACTTATGAGGTGCAGCAAAAGTAGCCCCCAGAAGAAAATTCATAACTACAAATCCTACATTATAAAAGAAAAACTGCCCAAACAAAAACATATTTTACACAGTAACTACACAAAGAGAACCAAGCTGTACTCAAATTACACAGATGATAAACTTTAATAAAGAATAGAGCAAAAATAAAAGAAACAAAAGAATTAAGAAAACATCTTGATTGTTCAAGAAATTTACAAAATTGATTGTTCAATTAACCAAGAAATAATAGAGACTACTCAAGTTAATAAATATCAAAAATAAAACTGACACCATCAAAACAGACTCCACAAAAAAATTTAAAGAAATTTAAGAGCATATTATGAACAACTGAATGTGAACAAATTTCTATAAAACATCCATCAAAACTGACTTATACATAAAAAATCTAAAAAGACTTAATAAGATATTGAATCAGTAAAAAGCACAATAAAAACATCCATATCAGAGCTGAGCATGGTTGGCACATACTTGTATCCCAGTGACTTGGGAGGCTGAGGCAAGAGGATCATGAGTTCAAAGCCAGCCTCAGCAAAAGCAATGCACTGAGCAACTCAGTGAAACCCTGTCTCTAAATAAAATACAAAATAGGGCCTGGGATGTGGCTTAATAATCAAGGGCCCCAGAGTTAAATCCCTGGTACCCAACAACAACAACAACAATCCATATTAGAAATGTGAAGTGAAAGTATCAAACTATATCTAACTCTAAAAACAGATAGATGGCTTTATGTGAATTAAACCCTAAGGTCTCTACAAAAGAACTATTTAAATAAAAATGTACAGCATTTCTGCAGGATATAGCACCAATATATCACTACAATTTTTGTAGCTGAACAATAAATATTCAAAGGAAAATTATTAAAAAAATTCCATTTATGGTAGCATCAAACATTAAATACATAGCAAGAAATTTACAAAAAAAACATGTCTTGTAAGCAGAAAATACTACATAAAATTTTTAAAAGACTAAGTAGGCCTCCACTATTTATTGATAAGTTTAATGTTGCTGAAATGATAAAATGCAAGTTGATTTACATACCAATATAAACCTTACCAAAATTCCCACATGCCATTTTTGAAAAAGATGTAACTGTAAGCCTAAAGTGAATATGGAAGTTCAATCAACCTCAAAAACCAAATACAGTTTTTTTTTCCAAGAAAAATATAAAGAACAAAATTTGGAGACTCACACATCCCAATTTTAAAGCTCTGTATGAAGTTTCAGTACTCAAAGAAACTGGATTCCTATTCCTCACCCTGTTCAAAATCAATTCAAAATGGGTAAAAGACCTGACTGTGAAACTACAAAATAAACAAGGGAAAGCAACTTAAGACTCTGGTAAGGACAACAAATTTTTTGGATATAATTTCAAAATTAAAAAAATAAAAAATAAAAATAGAAAATAGCATTAAGCTAAAAAGTTTAATGTACAGCAAAGAAAAAAAAGTGGAATTCCTATAAAATAGGAGGAAATTGTTGCCCAGTATGCATTTGATACAAGCTTCATATTTAGAATATGTAAAGAACAAAAAAAAATTATAACACCAAACAATCAATCAAAAAAGTAAAGCCATTCAAGTGGGCAAATGAAGTAGACACTTTTCAAAAGAAGAAACAAAAAGTTCCAGTAAACATATAGAAAAATGTTCAATATAATTAGCCTTCAGGAAAATGCAAATAAAAAATACAATGAGGAAGGCTGAGGAAATTGCTCTGTTGGTAGAGTGCTTACTTGCATGCGCAAGTTCCTGGGTTCAGTCCCCAGCATCACAAGAAAAAAAATACATGAGATATCATCTCACCCCAGTCAGAATGGATAACTTAGAAAAGTGACAAACACCGATGTGGATGTGGAGAAAAATCAACACTTATACACGGGTGTGTGCAAGTAAATTGCTAGCTGATATGAAAATCTGTGCATATTACTTAAAAAACTAACAATAGCTGGGATCATGGCACACGACTAATCCCATATATTTAAGAAGCTAAAGGAGGAGGATTACAATTTTAAGGTCTCCTCGTGCAAGTTCAAGGTCAAACAGTGCAAAACCTTGTCTCCAATAAAAAAAGAGATATGCTGGGGGGGTGGTAGGGGCAGGAATGGTGATAAATGCCTGTAGAATAGGCAACTTGGGAGACCCCAGTAGGAGGATCCTGAATTTGCTGCAAGGATAGAAAACTTAATATAATGCTCTTGCAAAATTAATAATAATAATAATAAATAAAAATAAGGCACTATGATGTAGTCTAACAGTCAAATGTTTACCAAGCACATGAAGCTTTGGTTAAGTATTTAGTATCTCAATTAAGTAATACTAAAATAGAATTACCTTGTGGTTAATGTATCCTACTTGGGGGTATGTAATGAAAAACAATGAAGCCCACATCTGATACCTGGATGCCCATATTTATTTAGGCACGTCCCAATTGAAAAGATATGGAATAGCTAGGAATTCTGCGACAGATGGATAAAGAAAATATGGCATATTTACACACACACACACACACACACACACACACACACACACAAACACACATATACATCCGTCCATAAAAATCAAATCCTGCCATCTGCAACCAATTGGGTGAAATTGGAGGGTAGCATGGTAAAATAAAATAAAACCAGACACAGAAATACAAACACTGCATGCTGTCCCTCATGTGGGGAAATTTAGGTTAGTGATTTTTTAAGGTTAAAGAGTGGAGGTGGGAAATGAGAATGGGATTTCATCAGTGGATGTGGCGAATGCATTAAAATACCATGCAGAGACTCTTTATTATGTATATTTACAACAACTTCATCAAAGATATTTTTAAAATGTTACTGTAATCAGTATGGAGTCAAATTTACAAAATTATTAAATGGAATAATATTGCCAGGCATTGTTGTGGATGCCTACAGTACCAGCAACTCAGATGGCTGAGACAGGAGAATTGACACTTTGAGGTCACCCTTGGGAATGTAGCAAGATTTTGTCTCAAAATAATAATAATAATAATAATAATAATAATAATAATAATAATAATAATAATGAACTGGGGATAAATCTCAGTGGTAGAGTGTTCCTAGACTCAAATTCATTACTGCAAAAACAAATAAGTAAATGGAATAGAATTTAGAAATAGATCTTTATATTTATGGTCAATTATTTTTCAAGGAGAATGCCAAGACATTATAGGAAAAATTTTGTCAAATCATCTGGAACAACTATACATATAAAACTTGGAACACGATCTCAAACAATATCTCACACTCTACACAATTAATTTTAAATGGAAAAAAAGGTGTAAATATGAGAATTGGAACTACAAGATTCTTAGCAGAAAACATGTAAAAATATCATGACCCTGCATTGGACAATAGATTCTTAGAAAAGACAATTTTTCTTTTTTTTTTTTTTTTCTTTTTGGTACCAAGGATTGAGCCCAGGGGAGCTTAACCACTGAGCAACATTCCCAGCCATTTTAAAAATTCTATTTAGAGACCAATTGCTATGGCTGGCTTTGATCATGTGATCCTCTTACCTCAGCCTCCCAAACAGCTGGGATTATAGACATGTGCCAAAAGATACTTCTTATAATGCCATATATTTGGAAAATATCTACAGGATTTTAGATATGAGGTTTATGATGTGGCATAATAAATTTTTTGAAGGGTAAAGATAAATATATTTGCAATTTAGTCACTAAGTTTTTTTTAAGCTATGGACATCATCTAGGCTTCTGTATATGCTATTTGAAATTTCACTGACTGAAAAACTCCAACCGCATTTACCTTGTATAAGAAAAACCTGGACCTCCATTTTTTTCTTAATCTATAGACTTAAATAAAATTAAAATTTCTCAAGAGTAAAGATTATTCCTCTGGAGCCAAATGATGCCTGGCATTGTCTTGAGTCATATGAGCTGAAGGGCTTATTAACTAATTACCTTCTGACTCCAAACTAACATCTGTATACTTGTTGCTTTTTCATATAGTCATAAATATATTGTTGAGCTATAAAAAAGAGAAATCTTATAATTTTGTGGGCATATTTTTTAACAAATTATGAATTATCATGAAAATGGTTCTCATTTTCACCTAACTCACAGAAGTGTCAACAGAGTCAAGATTAAGCCTATTACATTCAGAAATGTCTTTGTTCCTTTATTAATTATTTGTTGGTACTGAAAATTTAACTCAGGGGTGCTTTACCCCTGAGCTACATCTCCAGTGCCTTTTTTTTTTCATTTTTAAATTTTATTTTTTATTAGTGAATTTCAGTTACACGTAACATTAAGGTGTATTTTGACATAAGATCATACCGCTTTTAAATGGGGATTATTCTAATTTAGTGGTGTAATTAAAATAAATACAAAATATTAAATAGCAATAACTCCATCCAAAGTAACCAAAATGTCCTTAATGGTTTTTTATGAGTTTTATGCTTCTAGCTACTACACAAAGGCCTTTGATCCTTTTTTGAAAATTTTACTTTTGTATATGATGTGAGGTATGTATCCTAATACTTTTTTTTTCTTGTGGATATCTAGTCATCCCAGAGCTATTTTTGCTTTTGCTTTTACTCTTGAAAAATATAAGGTGTGTGTGTGTGTGTGTGTGTGTGTGTGTGTGTGTAATCCCTCTGAACACCAGTTACAAATTGCTGCACATGCAGGTCAGGTGAAATGCTGCACCCGACCTGCACAGACAGCTTAACTTAAGGTCACTCATATGAATTCCCAGGGACACCAAATAAAACACAGACACATTTTACCTTTACACAAGCTTCAGGATTGCTTCTCTGCTCTTGGCCTCAGGCTCCCCAAAAGGGAGGGAAAGAGAGAGTCACCATAGGCTGGTAAGAAAGTGTCCACCTTCAGAAGAGAGCTTTTATTGGAGGACTCTTGTTCTTAGAAAGTTCTATTCAAAAAAGGCCAGAGGGGGCAGGGTTACAAGGGACACATGAAGATAAGTCAACCCTCATAGGTAATGCCTACATCTGAAGACCCTCCTCTCTACCTGAGCTGGGACAATGCCCAAGTCACCACAAATGTAGTGACTGGTCAGAGACTCCTGCTTCAGGACTGGAAGGTATGAGTCATTCAGAGGGGCTTCCCACATATCCGTCCTTCTTTCTTTGAAAAAGCAGGTGATGGGTCATTATTTTGAGTCCCTGAATTCTTCTTCTGGGGGCCCAACATCTTACAATTACAAAACAAGAGAGAATCAGTAGCAACAAGAACAACACAAGGCTATACCATGCAGAGTGTTAAGAATGTTTCCAGGGATAAAGCTGTTTAATTCTTTAAGTATTAGATCAGCTAAAGAAGTAGGATCTGAAAGAAAAATCAAACTTTCTTTGTTTGTGTATCTTGAATCTGATAATGCAGCTACAAAAGATCCAAGCTGTTATCATTATTCTGCCAAATACCCAACAAATGGTTTTGAACCTTCTCCGAATTCAATTAAGAAGTATTGCATTTATCAGCAGTAACACACACATACTTATAGCTAGCATGACATTTAAGTCTTTCCTTGAATTTTTAAGTGGAAAGTTCATTACCTATATTTATGACAGTAGCCTCTAAGGCATTAAGTTTGGTCTCAATCCTTTCATCAACATTTATTTGATTGTGAAGTGCCTTGGAAGTATTCTAAGCCAAATTATTAAGAAAATTTGCATGTTGAATATTTGAGATATGGCCACCAAAGATGTGACCATGGAAGCAATAAAAGAAACAAAGGCCACAACTCCTACTATTATGAGCCCAAGAGCACATTTAGGTCTTGCTAGTTGGGCGTGTATTTGTAGTAAGACTTGAAAACCAGCATCAGCCTACCATGGCTCTGAAATATTTCCTGGTAATAAGAAAAAAAGAGGGCTAATGAAGTATCATTGTTTATTTTTCTCTATTATTTCTTGTGATACAATTAGTTAAATTATATTTACTACATGTTACAAGATATCTATCATCTTCCCTTTTAACTTTTACATTTCCTGTAATTAAAACATAAGGAGATTGTACACAGGCCCATAAGTCATAACAAAAACCTTCCTGTAACAGTTCTTGCTTACAAAGTCTGATAAAGGTCTGTCAGTAAAATGTAAGAATTCTGAGGGAGCAATTAAGTGCCAATCATCTTGAATGCCACGTTCACAGAAGGTCAGGATGTCAATAATTATGGAGACTCCTTTCAAAACCAGAATGGAACCACCATTTTACCCAGCTATCTCTCTCCTCGAACTATACCAAAAGGACTTAAAAACAGCATACTGCAGTGACACTAGCCACACCAAGGTTTATAGCAACACAATTCACAATAGCTAAACCATAGAACCAACCTAGGTGTTTTTCAACAGATGAATGGATAAATAAAATGTGATTATATATATATATTCCCCCCACCAATTAAATATTACTTAGATTTAAAGATGAATGAAACTATGGCATTTGGTGGTAAATGGATGGAGCTGAAGAATATTATGCTAAGTGAAATAAGCCCCCCCAACACATACACACACACAAACATACACACACACAAACATATACACACACACACACACAAACAAAATCACAAAGGCCAAATGTTCTCTTTGATAAGTGTATGCTAATTCACAATGGAGAGTAGGGAAGAATAGTTACTTTAGATTAAGTTTTACTCCATGTATAATATGTCAAAATTTTTTCTACTGTTGTGTATAACTAAAAAGAGAAAGAAATTTTTAAAATGATAAGGGAAAATTTGTTACAGAGAAGGTTTGTGAGTTAAACACACTTCAATAAATGCTAATGTCAATAAAGTTAAATAAAAGTATAAAAGAATACCTTGAGCCCATACAAAATAATAAACAATGATAAATAGAGTTGCCCAAGTCAGTCTGTGCAACTATCTATTATCACAAAATTTTTGGTTTCCAACTCTTTTCTATTTGTTTTACAAAGCAGCACAAGAGAAATACTTACAAGTTGAGCAAAGAGGGAATATTACATAGCAGTGTTGTGAATACTATTAATAGTGCTATGTGCTCTCAAAGAAAGCATTCTCAATTTCCTCACCCATGCAATAAAAATTATGTAGTTGAAAGATAAGCTAGTTACTGATTAGATAACACATGCATGTGTTTGTTACATTAAGTATGTGGGCAGCTGCTCAACTTGGCAGGTCAGATCCAATAGAAAAGGAAGACACTCTCTTCACACAAGACAGTGTTCCTTTTAGAATTACTATGAAAGTAAGAGAGAAAGCAAAAGTAACAGACACACAGGAAACTGTATTGCCAGAAACTGTATTGCCAGACTAGGAAAACCCCAACACTGAACCTATGTACTAGGGAGTCTCAAACCGCTTTTCAGGGTTCTGATTGGGAAGTCCTGGGCAGAGCATCCTCTCCACAGGTGAGAGTCTGAAGTCTTGTTCTAACTTGTGTTTAAAGTGGGGCTAAATCAATACAAGTTACAACAAATAAAGCTTCATTCTAACAGCTTGCATGACCCAGTGGCCCCATGAAGAACACTACATTCTCCCAAGAACAGGTTAGATCCCAGAGGAGGGAGTGATAGCCTAGAGATGAGTAAATAAATTGGGGTTCCAATGAGTGAGCCACCAAGCCAGATTCATTGAGAAATCAGCATCCTTTAGCTGTTTCATCAAGGATATGCATACTCATGCAGGCACGTGGAAAAGGAAGATCTTTAGTATTTTCCTTAGTCTCTAGTACTGAATCTTCCTTCTTGTTCTTATAAATAGTTAAAGCTCTTATGTAAAATGAAGCCAGTTTTCTGCATAAAATAACATGGAGTGGAGATAAGCATGAAACCTAGAGATTTACCGTTTGGAATAAAGAAAGGTTTGAATATTATTCTCCTAGAACTTATCTTTATATTTCAATATTTATTTTCCCAAATAAAGTTAAATGAATTGTTGGTGGGTGGAGTTTTGTTGACCAAAGGGCTAACATGTGAAGAGAACATTCTGTTTTTACTTTTTGAACAGGACTTGTATATTAGAGTCTAGAAGTTTATTTTATCCAAAATTGTGTTTCTCTCTCTGTGGTGACATGGGCTCCTGGAGCTGTAAGATTCGAAGAGGGACAGGGTTAGTTTATAGTATCTTATAATTACTGGGTTGCAGAGGGGTCTAGGAGACCATGGCACATGCTATCTATCACATAATCCAATAAGTATAGCAAACATTATATTGTTAGTCATTAATTAGAACAAAAATGTTTATAAAATCAAAATATATAATGAAATAAAAAATGTGGGTGCATAAATGCTCCTAAAGAATGTCTTTTTCTTTTTACAGTCATCATTTTACATATTTATGGTTACACTTTTTTCCCGGGTATCCAAGACTAAAGAGGGGGTCCTATATTGGGATATTTTTCCTACACTTGAGGTCAGTCTAGTCTCTGCAGTGATGAATATCATGGAATTCATGAGAAACTGCATGGTTTCTTCAGTCCAAGAATCAGGATGGGCCTGTGGACCACGTGATTTCCCCAGGAAACATTGAGGCTATTTCCCTCTTCAGCAACCCTCCTTTTTTACCTGAATATGCACATTGGCTCCTAGTCTTTTTGGTCTTTCTCCTCTCCCTGATTTGGAGCTTGTATAACTCTCCAGATTTGTACATCCCTTAGGGAGTACTGCAACTCTATAAGGTGAAATGTTAAAGTTGTAATTCAAACTAGGGATAACTGGGCATTATTTTAGTATTCCTAGGTCCTTCCTATAACTGTCTTAATTTTTCCATAATTACAAACAAGAGAGTATATAATTTACATAAATAATATTCCCCAAGTAAAACTTCATTAAACGTATGAAATAATTAATGTAGACATTATAGCATTATTTACCCAATAGAATGTTTTAGTATTGCATTGATCCATTAGCAAAGTGAATAGTGGGTGATGTGTGACCTAATAACATCATTAAATGCATGACAAGGATAACATTAAAAAATTCACACTTTATTTAGTAACAAATTGCATCCATCAAGCAAATATAAGTAAAAATGCTCTGTAAAACGGGCATGGTGGTCCATGCCTGTGACCCTAGGCACGTGAGAAGCTTTGCAAGTTAAAAGCCAGGCTCCATAACTTAGTGAGGCCCTATACAACTTAGCAAACCCTATCTCTAAATAAAAAAGAAAAAAATCTGAGGATGAGGTGTAGTGATTAAGTGTCCCTAAGTTTAAGTACAAAAATAAAAACTAAAAATTTTAAATTTCATATAAATCTTAAAAGACTTCTGAAATAATCAACTCTGAGAATTATTATATCTCTAGTTGTGAAAAACGAGACTCTTTAGTAATTGTTGATTTATAGTAAAATTATATCCTTTTAGGGATGCACTATTCAATACTTGTATTTCCTTACTTCTACAATATCAGCTAAAATGTTAAGAAAATTTTCAGCAAATGTCAAAAGCAATTACCCATTTTCTACATTTAAATGATTTTTTTTTCCCTCCTAGGTCCCAAATACTTCACGGGATGGGCTATAGATAAGAAACTTACTACAATCTTTATATTTGTCAAGTTGTTTTTGTAAATATTTTCCTGTTATCTAAGGTACACACTTTGGACAAATGCTACTCCACATTTGCTACAGATATGAGGTCAGAAATTGAAAAATATCTGAAATTTGAATACAGTCTTGGACACATTCTTGGGGTTTCTATATGCAATAAATCCTCCAGTGTTTTAAAAATGTTTGATGAATAGCCAAAAGCTTTGCAAAAATTTTTACACATGTCCTCTCACTCATATGAATTCTGAGGTGCTGAGTAGGGTGGGAACAATAGTTGGAGACTCTGTTACCTATTTAACAATTGTATAATTTCTGTGCTATCATAGCTCTGGTGTGAAATATTGTTGAAGTACTGTGAAATAAGGGTTGATTCATCCTTAAAGACACTGATGCAATGTTTTCACTTGTAAAACTTCTGTCTAGTATAAAATCTATAATGTTTAGTAAGATGTGGTCTTCAATTTTAAAAGGTTTGCCATTTTTCATATTTATAGGACTTCTCTCTAGTATGGGTTCTCTGGTGTCAAGTAAGTGATGATTGTTGATTAAAACCTTTGCCACATTCTCTACATTTGTAGGGCTTCTCTCCAGTATGAATCCTGTTGTGGCGATCAAGTTGTGTGTTTGTAGTAAAACTCTTGCCACACTCTTTACATTTGTAGGGCGTCTCTCCACTATGAATCCTGTTGTGGTGATGAAGATGCGAGTTTCTATTAAAACTTTTGCCACACACTTTACATTTGTAGGGCTTCTCTCCAGTATGAATCCTGTTGTGGCAATCAAGATTTCAGTTTGGGGGCTGGGGATGTGGCTCAAGCGGTAGGGCGCTCACCTGGCATGCGTGCGGCCCGGGTTCGATCCTCAGCACCACATACAAATAAAGATGTTGTGCCTGCCAATAACTAAAAAATAAATATTAAAAAAAAATATCTCTCTCTCTACCTCTCTCTCTCTCTAAAAAAAAAAAGGAAAAAGAAAAAAGATTTCAGTTTGTATTAAAACTATTGCCACACACTTTACATTTGTAGAGTTTTTCTCCAGTATGAATCCTGTTGTGGCAATCAAGATTTGAGTTTGTATTAAAACTTTTCCACACACTTTACATTTGTAGGGCTTCTCTCCAGTATGAATCCTGTTGTGGCGTTCAAGATGTGAGTTTGTATTGAAAATTTTGCCACACAGTTTATATTTGTAGAATTTCTCTCAAATGTGAATTCTCTGGTGATTTTTAAGGCATGGTTTTTGACTAAAAGCTTCACAAATTTTTTTTTTTACATATGTGGGGCATCTCTCCAGGGTGTGTCCACTGGTGACAAATAAGATTGGAGCTTTTATTATAAGTTTTGTCACATTCTTTGCACTTGCATGGCATATCTCCTGTATGAACACTGTGATGTTGAATAAAGTTCTTGAGTGTCTTCCATTCTTCACATTGGTAGGTCTTCTCTGCAGAATAAATTTTTTGGTGTTGAATAAGAGTTGAAAATTTTTTAAGGCTTTGCCACACTTTTTACATCTACAGGTCTTTTCTTCAGGACAAATACTCTGATGCTTAACAAGTTGTATCATTTCACTAAAAGTTTTTCCGCATTCTTTAAGTTTGTAGGGTTTATCACTGTCATAGTATCTACTGTGTTTAGAAGATGTTGACCAAAACAATGGTTTGATGTATTCTTGAAACTTATAGGGCTCTCTTTCTCTATAAATTCTCTTGTATTGAGCAAACTCTGCACTGTGATTAAAAGCCCTTTCAAATACCTTACACTTGCAAGCTTTGCCTTGACTAAGAATATTTGGATGGGTAATAGTTTTTCAGCACTGAAGCAAGACTTTCCCACATTTTTCATCTTGCTAATTCCTTTAGAAAATAACTAGGAGTTTCTGTATATTCATAATTTTATCACCAATATAAATATACTGGTAATTACTCAGGGTAGAGACATGGCTTATGGTGTTACTTATACCATTATGTATACAGTGCACTTTCTATAAATCTGTATCAGAATTTTCATTGAGCAATGCTGGAGAAGTAGAAAACTTTCTACACTTCTTAATATTGTCTATTTGGGCACAAGGAGAAATTACTGTTTCATTGCAGAAAATGGACATTTTGTAAAGAAACTCTCATAAGTATCACTTTTAGAAATATCTTCTCTGTGCAAATGTTTAGAAGTTTAACTCAGTGCTACATTTATAATTGGTCAAGTTAAAAACTGATGCATGGACCAGATTACAAATTTTCCACATTTCCTTTCACTTCAAAAATGGCTGTGGGTATATTTTCAAAGACATATACAGCTCCTCAAAAGTAAGTGGAATAAAATGAATATTGTTCAGATATTTATTTTTCCTACTGTCTTCTGACCATAAAATTTTTATCATATATAGGGACTACAAATTGGTTTTGACCACTATAATACGATTGTTGAACTTTACTCTCACCTATAATTTCCCATTGTTTTCTTAGTTGTAAATAGTCAAGGTCACACTTTCCATATCTTCCTTCTTTCTCTCTCACTCCCTGCCCTGGTAAAATTTCTCAAGGATGATGAGAAGTCATGGCTGAAATAAAAATAACAATCATGTTTACTTACTGTACTGGGCTGAATATATTTTGCAAACATGGGAAATTACAGCAATAAAGAAACATAATTAGGGGAGTAGATTATTAAATCTAAACCCATTGTTACTGCAGAAATATATAAATCAAATAAAAATGTGCACAGAAAATTACTTGGAGAACTTTCCATATCATCTTAGTGTTCACAGTATCCAAGATGAGTACATTTCCTGTGGAAAGTAATATAGTAAAGGAAAATACATTGTGATACACAAAGCCTTTCCTCCTTCACAATATATTTTTAAAATTTACCAACTTTCTTTGTTTCATTAAAAAAAATGTGAAACGTGAATATTTGGGGACTTTTCAACAAGGGGTTCCTGCTTACCAACAGAAAAAAAAAAAACATGGCTAAATCTACTGTAAGAAAAGTAAGTTATGAATTACTCAAAGGGAATAGTAAGTTATCATTTAAAAGAAGTTAACTGAAAAAAAAGAAGAAGTTAACTGAACTTAAACAACACACAAAAATAGAATAAAATATAGTCAAGAATTGTTAATGGTAATAAGCAGAAAATGTGTGTTTAAAGACTTTCTTTAGAAAATGTCTGAAAGAGTCACAGTGGTTGTACATAGCAACATAGGAGGTTGAGCCAGAAGGATCAAAATTTTCAAGGCCAGCCAAAATAAACAATGCAAAGTGGTAGTTCTATTTCCAGTACTAATAAATGCATCACAGAAAATAAGAAAAATAAAACATCCAAGTAGCTCAATTATCTCCAAGTTGTAAAGACTCAAAGCAGGTTTTAATCCAAGTTTTAAAACTTACAAAGAATATTCAGAGCACCCAAATAAAAAGATGGGTATCATAGAAATGTGAAACTATATAATTGTGAAATCCTTAGTCAAAACTTCACAACACAGAAAGGAATTTGGGGCTATTTGCAAGGGATGAAAGAATAAAATTATCAACCAAGATATTATATTCACAGCTACTATCTTTCAAAAGAGAAGGAAAATTAAGACTTTAAAGATAAAAATGCACACACTATTCATCAACACTAGATCTGTTCTCCAAAAAGTACTAAAGGAAATCCTTCATACTAAAATGTAAATGTGCACAGCAACACAAGTCATATGAAATTCTAAACATTTCTAGGCACAAACAATTCTATTTTATTGTAATTATGGGTCTCAAAACATGTAGTTTTGCAATAGAATTTGAAAGACAAAAGTATAAAAACAAAACCGTTACTAGGCATATATACCTGTGACAATAATTTTTAAAAGACACATAAATATGATTCAATTTTTTAATAAAGTGAAGTCAAGCTGATACTCATACAATGTATGGGTAGGAGATTCTTCATTTTTGATATTTTTTGTTGGCAAATGCAACATTACAAAATTCTGATCAAAACAAACCTTGGCTATCTGAAGTAACTCTAAATATTACAACTGTAGATGGTCCACAGGATACCCTAAATCTAAGGAAACACACATACTGAAAGCAAATGGATAAAAAACGACACATACAAAAGTGACTGAACAAAACCTTGGCTGTCTAAATTATAGTACACAAAACATTGTTTAAGACAGTTATTGCACACAGAAGACGTTTTAAATTAAAAAAAAAACATTTGAAAAGAGGCAAAATAGAGAAAAGGAACCTTTCCCTTAGTTCTGAATTAAGAGTAAATATATTCACAACATACTACTTCCCAAACACACAAAGAAAACATTGAGAGAGTTGAATGAAAACAAAGAATCATTGTCATACTAGGATACATCAATCCCCACTTACTGAAAAGGGAAATATAGTGAAGGAAAATGGTAATTGCAAAGCATAAGACTTTGAAAATATTTTCAAACTATTGTAGACATATAGAATCCCTGTTCTTAATCACAGTGGGGTATTATATTGGATAGACCAATTTTATGTATTAAAACAAAGGTTAGTAACTGTTTAAGTAATAGTTATTTTTTAACAATCATGGAATAAAAATTTGCAGTCAAAAGTGATAGGGATGTTCAAAGACTGTTCAAAGATTGAACACTCTTGAGCATGCTGTTGTTCAGAATTGAAAGATAGAATTAAAAGAAAAAGATGTTTATACTACTTAAAGTTAACTACAGACTCCAGGTAATAATCATAAAACTCCCATTGTTATTATTATTATTTTTTTTGCTGAGAAATCTCTCCTTTAAATTGTATGAATACCCCACAAACTATAAATTAAGTTACAATATTTCTCTGCTAAAAAAAATAAACCGAAATTTGCAGCATTTAAGTGTAAATGCAGACATGGAGTTAAGTAGATGGACTTCTTAGTGAGTGTGGCAATAAGCCCTCACATTAATAGCAAATTAAAAACATTGTACACAGTGTTGTTACATTGTTATTCAACAGAGCCATCATGGTGAATGTAAACCAAATAGCCCTTGAAAAAAAACGGATGAGCCAATTTGGAATATAAAACTATAGAACTTTGAAGTCAAAGAATTTATTCTAATTGTGTATTTTGCAAAATGTATGTAACTAGGTTAACTGAAATAAGTCACGGAAAGAATACTACAGAATTCTAGAACATGACATCTCTAAACTAAAAAAGCTTTCTGAACAAAAGAGAATAGTTTTATGTTGGGGATACAGAAATGAGCCCTTGCTTCCTAGGAATTTTTTTTTTTGAGATGTAAACTTTGTAGAGATATATTGCATAACAATTTGAATTAATGTTACTAAATTTTTAAATTTTTGGAGACAGTTTTGTTTTGTGGTTTTGATTACAATGAAAATTGAAATATAAAGAGATTTGCAACATTTCACAAGCTTCATTTAAAATAATGTGGTCTTTATCCTATAAATAAGAACAAACTCATCAATATACAAATGATGGGCATGCATGTAATCTCAGCTACTAGGAAGTCAGAGGCAGGAGAATTGCAAATTCAAGACATCCTTAATAACTTAGTGAGAACCTCTCTCCAACTATGAGTGAAAAGGAGCTTGGGGTGTAGTTCAGTATTAGAGTATCACAGCCATCAATCCCCATTACATTTACATATAGAAAATTTCAATTTCTACATACATGGGCAGAGTGAAAAGCCAATCAAGATAAAATACAAAAGTCATAGACAAAAGAGGCTTAATATTTATACAAGCAAAAGCACATATAACATTATTAGCAATACAAACAAGAGTCATGCATATCTTAATTTGTGAAGCAATTAACTGATTTGAGGAAACCCAGTCTAAAACATAGAACCTTCTGTACACAATGAATACAATAAAGAAAAAATTAACCAACCAAATTGTAAATATCCACAGATGTATTATTTTACAAATCCTTTTATTAAAGTACAACTTACACTATCTCTCAAAAGAACAGTCTTTGTCCATCTTGACATTCATTCCATGGCAGATAATTTCACAGAAAATCCATTACATATTCATAAAGAACTCTGATAAGGAAACTTTAGTGAAAAAAATGTACAAAAAGATTGGAGAAACTGATTTATGAGAGTAATGTATTACAATGGGTGGATCTAGAAGTCTCCAGAAATGTGCAAAAATTTCCTGTTAATAATGGAAGAGGGGAAGGAGTTGTAGACTAGTGGTAGAGGGCTTCCCTAGCACATATAAGGCCCTAGGTTCAATCCTCAGCACCACTTATGAATAAATGGGAAATTCCTTAACAACTAAAAATATTTTTAAAAATTATGGAAGAGCTGTCAGATAATATTGACACTCACAAGGCAAAGGGAGTGTTTTGTTGTTAATTTGAATGTACAGAGACATTACTGAAGGAAAAGCACAAAATTTTAATTTTAAAGCACAAAACACAGGACCAGTTCTTCTATAATAACAAGAGAAAGAAATCAAAGCTTCTCAAAAATCTTTTCTGCTGGATAACATCTCAATCAACCTTTTTGAATTTAGGCTTCCTCCTCTACCTCAACTATGTCCTCTGCTATATGTGGGCCACAGAATTTGACATCACAGCATTTCTCTAAGTCAACCATATGTCAAGTGAAGGATATATATCATGCCAACAAAGGTAAACATTAAGGATGAAAAGAAACATCATTAACATTTTCTTGTCAGCACCAAGAACTACTGTATCCTTTTATTGAAAGCATAAATCTGAAACTCATGGTGAAGTTCCCAAAAGATATACTTCAGGGAAGAAAATTAAATAATGATTATTAGGAAGTTTGGAGGAAAGTTATGCTCACCCACAAAGATCAGGTGGCTGTAGTTCTCCAACATCACTTCTCTATATAAATTCTGCTGAGCATAATCCAGGCATTCCCATTCTTCCTCAGAGAAGTCAATGGCCACATCCCCGAATGCCAATGGCTCCTGAAAGAAAAATTGGTAGAACAATAGAACATAGACCAATCCATTATTCAGTTTTAAATTTGAATTAAGAGTTTGTAGAACTGACTGTCATGTAGGAGAATGACTTTAATGATGTAATAAGATACGTTCCATTATCTAATTCAGAGGAAATTACACAAGTCCAAAAACAGTATATATATTTTATATCAGAGTGAAGTGAAGGATATATACCATAATCCAAGCACTGAATAAAAGCCCAAATCCTAACTTTTATGCCATCAGTGAATGTGAAATTTTGCAGACATTCCAGATGCAAATCAGACTTGACAAAAATATTCTCATAAGGTGATTGTGCCCAAGGGAGACAAAATGAGTGATAAAAAAGCTTTTGAAAACAGTCTGGTTGCTATTCTGTCTGCTTTGTATCCATGAGATAGATTGAGCTCCCCAATACAATTAGTTTCAAGTATCATCCATTACACATTCCCAATGTGTAAAATATTCATAAAATATTAATTTTTGGAGACATGTAAAGTGACACTTCCACCTCGTGAAAAGACAAATTTGAAATATCACAAGTTCTATAAGAAGTTCAACGAGTGAATAAATTTGGTACAATGGAATGAACAATGGGTTACAGAAGACTTCATGGAGGAGATTTAAAAATTCTTAGAGGTAAACAAGAACACAGACACAACATATCAAAATCTCTTTGACACTAATGAAAGCAGTACTAAGAGGAAAGTTCATTGCATGGAGTTCATTCCTTAAAAGAAAAAAAAAGCCAATAATTGATCTCATACATCATCTTAAAGCTCTAGAGGAACAAATCAACAGTAAGAGCAGTTGAATTCAAGAAACAATTAAAATTAGAAGTGAAATTGAATCAAAAGAAACAATTAAAATTTGACAACAGTTGGTTTTCTGAAAGAAAAAAATTGACAGACCCTTAGCTAAGCTAATGAAGGAAGGAGAAAACTCAAATTACCACCATACATGATGAAAAAGGCAATATCAAAACAGACACTACAGAAATACAGAGGATAATTAGAAATCATCTTGAAAATATATACCCCAATAAAATACAAGACATTGAAGGCATCAACAAATTTCTTAAGTTCTATGATATGCCCAGATTGAATCAGGAAGACATACACAATTTAAACAGTCCAATATTAAATGAGGAAATAG
Organism: Callospermophilus lateralis; assembly: GCF_048772815.1. Lineage (NCBI taxonomy): Eukaryota > Metazoa > Chordata > Mammalia > Rodentia > Sciuridae > Callospermophilus > Callospermophilus lateralis. The sequence continues at coordinate 9,506,958 of NC_135320.1, forward strand.
AAGATGCCATCAGAAGCTTATCAACCAAGAAAAGCCCAGGACCAGATGGATACACTTCCGAGTTCAACAAGACCTTTAAAGAAGAACTACAAAAATACCAAAACTCTTCAATTTATTTCAGGAAATAAGAGAAAGAAGCAGCACTTCCAAACTCATTCTATGAGGCCAATATTACCCTAATCCCAAAACCAGGCAGGGACAAATGAAAGACAGAAAACTTCAGGCCAATATCTCTAATAAACATAGATGCAAAAATTCTGAATAAAATTCTGGCAAATTGAATACAAAAACATATTAAAAAGGTCATGCACCAAGATCAAGTGGGGTTTGTCCCAGGGATACAGGGTTGGTTCAACATATTTGAATCAATAAAGGTAATTCATCACATCAATAGCCTCAAAAATTAGAATCATATGATCATCTCAAGAGACACAGAAAAACCATTTGACAAAATACAGCACACTTTGATGTTCAAAACATTAGAAAAACAAGAGATAACAGGAACATATCTCAACATCATACTGGCTCTCTACAGTAAACCTCAGGCCAACATCATTCTAAAGGGAGTAAAATTAAAGGCATTCCCTCTAAAAACTGGAACACGACAGGGATGCCCTCTCTCACCGTTTCTATTCAACACACTTCTTGAAACACTGGCCAGAGCAATTAGATAGACAAAAGAAATTAAAGGAATAATTACAGTAAAAGAACTTAAATTAGCACTATTTGCTGACAATGTGATTCTATACCTAGAAGACCCCAAAAGCATCACCAGAAAACTTCTAGAACTAAAAAATGAATTCAGCAAAGCAACAGGATATAAAATTAACACCCATTAAAAAAAGACATTTCTAAAAATGAATTCAGCAAAGCAAGAGGATATAAAATCAACACCCATTAAAAAAAAGACATTTCTGTATATCAGTGACAAAGCCTTAAGAAGGAAATGATAAAAACTACCCCATTTACTGTAACTTCAAAAAAAAAGAAAAAATAAGATACTTGGAAATCAACAAAAGAGGTGAAAGATCTATACAATGAAACCTACAGAACCCTAAAGAAAGAAATCAAAGAAGACCTTAGAAAATGGAAAGATCTACCTTACTCTTTCATAGGCAGAATTAATATTATGAAAATTACCATATTACCAAAAACACAATACAATGTAATTCTATCAAAATCCCAATGACATTTTTCATAGAAAAAGAAAAGCAATCATGAAAATCATCTGGAAAAATAAGAGACCCAGAATAGCTAAAGCAATTGTAAGCAGGAAGAGCAAAGCAGGAAGTATCACTATACCAGACCTTAAACTATACTCCAAAGCAATAGTAACAAAAACAGCATGGTGTTGGCACCAAAACAGGCCGGGAGACCAATGGTACAGAATAGAGGACACAGAAACTAACCCACAAAATTACAATTATCTTCCATTAGACAGGGTGCCAAGAATATGCATTGGAGAAAAGATAGCCTCTTCAACAAACGGTGCTGGAAAAACTGGAAATCCATTTTCAAAAAAAAAATGAAATTAAAACCCTATCTCTCACCATGCACTAAACTCAACTCAAAGTGGATCAAGGACCTAGGATTTAAACCAGAGATTCTGCATCTAATAGAAAAAAAAGTATAATCTAATTTCATACCATGGGGCTAGGCCCCAACTTCTTTAATAAGATGCCAATAGGACAAGAATTAAAAACAAGAATCAACAAATGGGATGGATTCAAACTAAAAAGTTTCTTTCCCCCCCAAAAAAAAAAAACATTCAAAGATGAAAAGAGAGCCTATATTTTGGGAGTAGATTTCTACCCCTCACACATCAGATAGAGCACTAATGTCTAGTATATAAAGAACTCAAAATGCTAAGCACCAAAAAACCAAATAACCCAATCAACAAATTGGCCAACAACCTGAACAGACACTTCTCAGAAAAGGATATAGAATCAATCAACAAATATTTGAAAAAATGTTCATCATCTCTTGCAATTAGAGAAATGAAAATCAAAACCACTCTAAGATATCATCTTACTTCAGTCAGAATGGCAGCTATCATGAAGACAACAACAACAAGTGTTGGCAAGGATGTGGGGAAAAAGGCACACTCATACATTGATGGTGGGACTTCAAATTGGTGCAACCAATATGGAAATCAGTATAGAGATTCCTTGGAAATCTGGGAATGAAACCACCATTTGATGCAGCTATTCCTCTTCTCAGACTATTCTCAAAGGACTTGAAAACAGCATACTACAGGGTCACAGCCATGTCAATGTTTATAGCAGCACAATGCACAATAGCAAACTGTGGAGCCAACTCAGATGCCTTTCAGTGGATGAATGGATAAAAATATGGGGCATATATACACAATGGAATTTTACTCAGGAATGGTAAAATCATGGCAATTACAGGTAAATGGATGGTATTGGAGAAGTGAAGTTAGGCAATTCCAAAAAATAAATGTTGAATGGTTTCTCTGATATAAGGAGGCCGACTATAGTAGGGTAGAGAGGGGAGCATGGAAGGAATAGGTGAATTCTACATAGGTCACAGGGTTTGGAGGGGAGGGGAGGAGGCAGAGGATTAGCAGTGATGTTTGAATGTGATGACACCATTATCCAAAGTACATGTATGAAGAACAAATTGGTGCCAACATACCTTATATATAACCAGAGATATGAAAAATTATGTTATATATGTGTATTAAGAGTTGTAATGCAGAAAGAAATGAGTACATATATAATGGCATAAATTAGCATGAGCATACTTTCTATACAGAAATATGAAAAATTGTGCTCTATGTGTGTAATAAGGATAATAATGCATTCCACTGTTGTGTATTTAAAAAATAAATAAATATTTTTTTAAAAAAGGTATTGCAACCCATTGGGGATACTATAAGCCTACATGGCTATATATATTGAAAACACAGTGCTGGAAGGGAAGATGCATGAACAACATGAGAAACCAAAAAAGAATGTGCCCCCCAAAAAAGATGCTACATTATTAGAATCCATGGTCAGAACAGAAGGAGAAATAACAGAGAAGGAGTGGAGGAGGTATATGATTTTCTGTGAATTAAAGGATGATATAAGAGCAAATACAGGCAGCAAGGGATCATTTTGATAAAGAGCTACATATCCAAATACAGAAAGCAAAATATTCCTTCAATAAGGAGATAAAGATTCTGAAAAAAAAAAAAAACAGAGATCCTTGAAATGAAGGAAACAGTAAACCAAATTAAGAACTCAATAGGAATAAATCACTTGGAAGACAGAACCTCTGACACTAAAGGCAAAATATATGATTTTGAAAAAATAAAGTTGACCCCAATGAAGATGGTAAGAAACCATGAGCAGAAGATTCAAGAATTATGAGATAACATGAAAAGACCAAATTTAACAATACATTGGGATAGATGAAGGTATAGAGGTCTGAACTACAGAAATGCACAATCTATTCAATTAAATAATATCAGAAAAATTTCCAAACATGTAGGGTGAATTGGAAAATCAAATACAAGGATCGTACAGGACACCAAATGAACAAGATCACAACAGATCTACACCAACGCATATCATAATGAAAACACCTAGCATACAGGAGAAGCAGAGCATTTCAAAAGCCAAAAAGCAACTTGAAGCAAATACAGAAAACTAAAGATACTACCCTGCATTCTATCAGATCATAATGGAATGAAATTAGAAATTAATGATAAAAATAGAAGCTACTGCTATATCTGGAGACTAAATAATATGCTAGTGAATGAACAATGGATTGCAGAAGACATCAAAGAGGATATTCAAAAATTTTTAGATGTGAATGAGAACACAGATACAACATATCAAAATCTCTAGGACACAATGAAGGCATTACTAAGAGGAAAGTTCATTGCATGGAGTTCATTCCTTAAAAAAAGAAAAAGTCAAATAAATGACCTAAAATTACATCACAAAGCCCTAGGAAAAAACGAATCAACACCAAAAGCAATAAAGAACAGAAATAATTAAAATCAGGGCTAAAATCAATAAAATTAAAGCAAAAGAAGCAATTTAAAAATTGACAAAATGACTGGGAATAGTACCACCATTTGACCCAGCTATCCCACTCCTCAGTCTATACCAAAAGGACTTAAAAACAGCATACTACAGAAACACAGCCACAATGTTATTAGCAGCACAATGTACAATAGTAAACTAGGAGCCAACTTAGATGCCCTACAATAGATGCATGGATAAAGAAAATGTGGATTTGTACACAATAGAATATTACTCACCATTAAAAAGAGAATAAAATCAAGGCATTTGCAGGTAAATGGATGGCATTGGAGAAGATAATGCTAAGTGAAGTTAGCCAATCCCATAAAAACAAAAGCCAAATGTTTTCTCTGATATAAGGAGGCTGACTATAGTTAGAAAGGATGGTGGAATATGATGGACATCATTATCCAAAGTACTTGTATGAAGACAAAAATTGGTGTCAACCTACTTTATATACAGAGATATGAAAAACTCTGCTGTACATGTGTAGTTAAGAATTGTAATGCATTCCATTGCCAGTTTTTTTTAATTAATTTTCAAAATAAAAGGTTGGCTGTTTGAAAAAATAAATACATTTGATAAATCCTTATCCATGCTAATGCAGAGAAGTAGAGAAAAACTCCAACTACTAAAATCCATGATTAAAAACAAAATATCACCATGAACACTAGAGAAATATAGAAGATAGTTAGAAATTATTTTGAAAATTTGTACTCCAATAAAAGAAAATATTGAAGGCATCAACAAATGTCTAGAGTCATATAATTTACCCAAACTGAGTGAGGATGATACACAAGTTGAAAAAAAAAAGAAAAGAAAATGATCTGTTTTAGAGAATTTTTTTTTTCAGTTTTTGGTGGACACAACATCTTTATTTTATTTTTATGTGTTGCTGAGAATCAAACCCAGCACCCAGCACATGACAGGCGAGCATGCTACACTTGAGCCACATCCTCAGCCCAAAAACATATCACTTTCAAGCAATGAAATAGAAGACACCATCAAAAGCCTACAAACAAACAAAAATGTCCAGGACTAAATGGATACAAGACCTTCAAAGAACAACTAACACCAATATTCCTCAAATAATTCCATGAAATAGAAAAAGAGAGAACACTTTCAAACTCACTCTATGAGGCCAAAATCACCTTGATTCTAAAATCAGACAAGACACATCAAAGAAAGAAAACTTCAGACCAATAACTCTAAAAAACAGATGCAAAAATTCTGAATAAAATTCTGGCTAATCAAATACAAAAACATATCAAAAAGATTGTGCAACATGATCAAGTGGGATTCATCCCCAGGATGCAAGGCTGGTTCAACATATGGAAATCAATAAATGTAATTCATCACATCAATATATTTAGAGATAAAAATCATATGATCATCTCAATAGATGCAGAAAAGCATTTGACAAAAAACAGCTCCCCTTCATGTTCAAAACACTAGAAAAACTAGGGATAACAGGACATATCTCAACATTTTAAAGGCTATTTATACTAAGCCCCCAGCCAACATCATTCTAAAAGGAGAAAAATTGAAGGCTTTCCCTCTAAAATCTGAACAAGATAGAGATGCCCTCTCTCACCACTTCTATTTAACATAGTTCTTTAAAAACAACTGGCCAGAGCAATTCTATGAAAGAAATTAAAGGAATAAGTACAGAAAAAGAAGAACTTATACTAGCACTATTTGCTGATGATATGATTCTGTTCCTACAAGACCCAAAAAACTCCATGAGAAAACTTCTAGAACTAGAATTCAGCAAAGTAGCAGGTTATAAAATCAACACTCATAAATCAAAGGCATTTTTGTATATCAGTGACAAATCCTCTGAGAGGGACATGAGGAAAACTACCCCATTCATAATATCCTCAAGAAAAAGATACCTGGGAATCAACAAAAGAGGTGAAGGATCTATGCAATAAAAACTACAGAACACTAAAGAGAAATCAAAGACGTTAGAAGATGGAAAGATCTACCATGCTCTTGGATAGGCAGAATTAATATTAACAAAATGACCATACTACCAAAAGCACTATACAGATTTAATGCAATTCTGATCAAAATACCAATGGTATTCCTCATGGAAATAGAAAAAGAAATCATGAAATTCATCTGGAAAAATAGGAGACCCAGAATGGCTAAAGCAATTCTAAGCAGGAAGAGTGAAGCAGGTGATATCACTATACCAGATCTTATATTTTACTACAGAGCAATAGTAACAAAAACAGCATGGTATTGACACCAAAACAGGCTGGTAGACCAATGGTACAGCACAGAGGACACAGAGACTTACCCACAAAACTACAACTACCTTATATTAGACAAAGATGCCAAAAGTGTGCACTGGAGAAAGGATAGCATCTTCAACAAATGGTGCTGGGAAAACTGGAAATCAATACGCAACAAAATGAAGTTAAACCCCTATCTCTCACCATGCACAAAAGTTAACTCAAAATGGATCAAGGACCTAGGGATTAAACCAGAGACACTGCATCTAAGAGAAGCAAAAGTAGGCCCTAATCTTCATCATGTGGATTAGGCCCCAACATCCTTAATAAGACTCCTATAGCTCAAGAATTAAAACCAAGATTCAACAAATGCAATGGATTCAAATTAAAAGGTTTTTTATTTAAAAAAAATAGAATAGAGTGCCTACTTCCTGGGAGCAAAGTTTTATCCCTCATACATCAGATAGAGCACTAATCTCTAGGGTTTTTAAAGACTCAAAAATCTTAACACCAAAAAAACCCCAAATATTCAAAACAATAAATGGGTCAAGGACATGAACAGACACTTCTCAGAAGAGGATATACATTCAATCAACAAATATATGGAAAAATGCTCATCATCTCTAGCAATCAGAGAAATCCAAATCAAAACCACTCTAAGATATCATCTCACTCCAGTCAAAATGGCAGCCATTATGAAGACAAACAACAATAAGTGTTGGCAAGGATGTGGGGCAAAAGGCACACTCATACATTGCTGGTGGGACTGCAAATTGGTGAAGCCAATATGGAAAGAAATATGGAAATTCCTTGGAAATCTGGGAATGGAACCACCATTTGAGGCAGCTATCCCTCTTCTCAGACTATATAAAAAAGCTGAAAAAAAAAAAACACAGCACACTACAAGGACACAGCCACATCAATGTTTATAGCAGCACAATTCACAATAGGTAAACTGTGGAGCCAACTAGATGCCCTTCAGTAGATGACTGGATAAAAAAAAATGTGGCATGTATACACAATGGAATATTACTCAGCATTAAAAAAATAACAAAATCATGGCATTTGCACGTAAATGGATGGCATTGGAGAAGATAATGCTAAGTGAAGTTAGCCAATTCCCTGCAAAAAATGCAAAATGTTTTCTTTGATATAAGCAGGCTGACTCATAGTGGGGTAGGGAGGGGGAGCATGGGAGGAATAGATGAATTCTAGATAGGGAAAAGGGGTGGGAGGAAAAGGGAAGGTGCAGGGAATTATCAAGGATGGTGGAATGTGATGGTTATCATTATACAAAGTGCATGTATGAGGACTCGAATTGGGTGTCAACATACCTTATATACAAATAGAGATGAAAAAATGTGATATATGTGTATTAAGAATTGTAATGCAAAAAAGCACATGTATAATGGGATAAATTGATGTGAACATACTTTATATACAGAGATAAAATATTGTGCTCTATGTGTAATAAGGATTATAATGCATTCCATTGTATTCATGTATTTAAAAAAATAAAAACTATAAATTTTTTTTAAAAAAATTAAAAAATAAATAAATAAATAAGTCATGACCTAAAAAACATCTGAAAAAAAAGAAAGAAATTGTGAGATAGGATGCATGTGGTGCTACACACCTGATATATCCAGTGGTCTGGAGGCTGATGCAGGGGGATCACAATTGTGAAGCTGAACCCAGGAACTGAGTGAAACCCTGCCTAAAATTTTCAAAAAAGTAGGTAAGAGTAATTGTTAAAAATTAAGAAAAAATTTAAAAATTTAAATTTTTTAAATAAAAATTTTAAAAGGGCTGAGGATATAGTTCAGTAATAGGACACCTTGGTTCCAATCCCCCCGTTTCAAATGACTCCATTAAAGATGCAAGGAGAAGTGACGGATGAAAGAAATCAATTGCCTCACCTTTAAACAAACACTTGTAAGAAAGGAGAACAGAGACTGCGAGAGAAACACAGGCAAGAGCCATGTACAGTCCCTTCATTTAGCAGATATCTAAAGGTCCTATCAAAGCAATCAATGTCTTTAGAAAGGAGGGACTGTACAATGAAGTCACATTGTACACAAATTGAGAAAGTGTTGAAGAACATGTGGGGTTATCATGAAGGGAAGGTGGAGTCTGAGCCCCCCTCACTATTCATTTGTGAAAGCTGTTTTGCTAGAGAGCTTCCCTGACCCCCCAGAAACAGATGTGGATACTACAGCACCTGTTTATATGGGGACACAGCGTGCACCTCCAGAGCCGAGACCTGGGGCCTGGTGACAGAGGATGTCCATTTGGGAATAGATAAATAATAAACTATAGGAAATAACCTTTTCTGGCAATCAGCCACATTTTGTTTGCCATTTGGCATACAATTTGACAAATACTATGAAACACCATGTCAGTTTTATATAGATGTCACATAAATGTTGCATTTCACACATACTCATACTTACAAAGTACATCTTCAGAATTGAAACAATGCGAATACAGATCAGCACATAAAAGACTAAATTACATACCCTGGGAATATATCATAGGACTCCTCATTATACAGAGGACTAAATCCCTCAGGTTCATCTATGACAACACCCCATCAAAATTTCACCATGATTTCCTTTTCATTGAAGAAGGGACCAAAGCAAACAGATTGAAAATTCTCCTGGAAGGTTAAATTGATATGAAATTAGCCAAGAATTCTGAATTATAAGAGCAAAAGCAGGAGCTATCAATACCAGGCACAAATGCATATTATAAAATTATCATTTGCCATAATTTGAGCACCAAAAAAAATCACAATGCAGAAATTTCATAGATGACTCCACATATATGGAAATGTCATTTTTATTATTAAGTGCAATGAAAAGGCCAAGATAAATGCAACCATCTCCAGCAGAGGATTTGATGTGAATGAACAAGACAACCCAATAGGAAGGGAGGTGTGGGAAATGGAGGCACAGAGCACTGGTAGGGCTTCGGTGCAGGGTGTGCGTGGCACTGGATTATACTCCAGCACCCCAAAGAAGCACATATTGAGGAGGATTCCTTTTCAAAATTATACCAGAATAGGAGGCTCCTGGATTCTCTCCACACATGAATACACCAAATAAATACCTGCTTCTGTTTTGAGTCCCTCTTACATAAAGTTATATATGGATTGAGAGACCTATGCATTAGACCACTGAGAAAATCCCTACTGTCCAAAGGGCAGGCAAAGTTGGGGGACACATGGGTATTAGTCTTTCCTTGAGCAATGTGCCACGTAATTTGGACACAATACCCCAATGCAGTGTCACCCAGAGTAGAGACAGACTGAATTGTGGACACAAATGGAGCACATTGGACACTAAAAGACTTGTAGCTGGAAATGCAATTTGTCTGGTGCTCATAGAAGAAAGATCTGGATATACATAAGTATCAGAACAAGAGGAAAGGGGTGGTTTTCTATGACTGTAGTGGGTCATGAGCTTTATCCATGGGACCAGGGCAGAAGGTGAGTGAGATCAAGGGTCCCAGTTTATCCCTAGAAGGGATTTGCCAGCATAATCTGCAAACTGTGGTTGCTAACAGTCAAGATCCTCTCTAGCCAGTCCCTGAGGGCAGACAGGACAAATGCAGTCCACCCTGGCAGCCCTGCCTGAGCCCTCTCCTGCCTATCTCAGTAATAACTCTAGGCCTGACCAGTTATTTCTGGAAAAAGTATGTCCAAGCAGTCAGGGTTCCAACATTGTTTTCCCATTCCATGGACTCCATCCTAACCCACCAAGCTTTGGGAGCAATGGCAACTGTGCATGTGTAAATCTCCCTGGATCACAAAGAAGGGGCTTCACATTGGATGCAAGCACTTCCATGGACTATGATCCACCCCCCACAGGAGTGAAGAAAAAGTATTAAAACCACAGCTCCCTCTTTCTTTCTAGAATTCGCTCACACCACCTTCTTGCAGTGAGCACAGGCAGCCAGGGTTCTAACCAATTGCATCAGGAATTCAGTCCCCCACCCAAGTAGGAGATTTTCTGCAGCCTGAGCACAGCTGTGGGAAAGGCTTCATATCAAACAGGAGAAAGAACCAGTCCTCCAATGACATGTATATGAAGAAAAACCCACTCACATAGGACTAGAATATCAGCTTAGTGTAGCCATTTTTAAAAATAGCATGGAGTTCTTTAAAAGCTAATAGAGTAACAATCACTCTGGACGCATTTCCAAAGGAACTTGAACCAATGTATTAATAAATGGCTGCATGCCCATTGCTGTTCCAGTATCCACAGGAGCCAGGACGGGGGAACTTCTGAAGTGGCTTCTGGCTAAGGAGGCTCCTCCCAGCCACAGGGCCATCACCTGCTCCCCTGAGAAACTACTTCCCCTAAATGCACCTGCTCATAGCTCAATGGGTGGCTGATATTTACTAGATGCTCAAGAGACCTCAGATGTGCCAGGTGTGGAATACTCATGTCAGGCAGAGCCAAAAGAGGACCAGGAAAATATCACAGAGGGCATGAGACCCCTGGGGCATGCAGTCCATAGTGAAGACACTCAGCCCTAAGACATTCTAACAAGGTGTCTGGCCTGGGAGAGAAAGGGAGAATACACATGCACACATACATGTGCACATGTATTTTTGCTGGAAATGCAGACAGGGGACTGGAATTTGAGGAATTCATCAATACATGTATACAGGTTTTGTCTGGGAGACAGAGTTCTGGATCTGACATTTTGATTCCCTTACATTTAGAACATTCAGGGGGACCCAGGCAAGAGGACACATACCTATAATCCCAGCCATTCAGGAGGCTGAGGCACAAGATCAAGGCAAGTCTCAGCCTCTGTCTCAAGATAAATGATAAAAAGTATGAGAGATGTAGCTCAATGGGAAAGGACCTCTGCATTCAATCCACTATGCCCCCTGCCCCCAAAAGAAAAGAAAATCTCAGGGGGAAGAAAAACTGGAGACCCCCACATATCCCAGCCCCCTTGGGTAGGAAAAGGGCCCACAGAGTTGTGATTCTCATGATCCCAATACTCTGAAATCCACTACAGAAGAAATTCAGGGAGGAGACTTGAGCTGCCAATTTGTAGAAGACACAAAGACAAACCCAGAAAACTACAACTACCTTATATTAGACAAAGGTGATAAAAACATGCAATGGAGAAAGGATAGCATCTTCAACAAATGGTGTTGGGAGAACTGGAAAGCCATATGCAACAAAAAGAAATTGAATCCCCATCTCTCACCATGCACAAAAGTTAACTCAAAATAGATTAAGGAGCTAGGAATCAAACCAGAGACTCTGCATCTAATAGAAGAAAATGTTGGCTCTAATCTCCACCTCATGGGGTCAGGCTCCAAATTCCTTAGGACACATATAGCAGGAGAGTTAAAATCAAGAATCAACAAATGGGACATACTCAAACTAAAAAGTTTTTTTCACAGAAAGAGAAACAATAAGAGAGGTAAATATATAGTCTACATCCTGGGAACAAATTTTTACCCCTCACACTTCAGAAGAGCCCTAATCTCCAGAGTATACAAAGAACTTAAAAAATTAAACAATCAGAAAACAAATAACCCCATCAACAAATGGGCCAAGGATCTGAACAGACACTTCTCAGAAAAAGATATGCAATCAATCAACAAATACATGAAAAAATGCTCACCATCTCTAGCAATCAGAGAAATGCAAATTAAAACCACTCTAAGGTACCATCACACCCCAGTAGGAATGGCAGTCATTATGAAGACAAAAAACAACCAGTGCTGGTGAGGATGTGGAGAAAAGGGTACCCTTGCACATTGCTGGTGGGACTGCAAATTGATGTGGCCAATTTTGAGATCAGTATGGAGATTCCTCGGAAAGCTGGGAATGGAACCAGCATTCAACCCAGCTATTCCCCTTCTAGGCCTATTTCCAAAAGACCTAAAAAGAGCATAGTACAGGGATACAGCTACATCAATTTTCAGAGCAGCACAATTCACAATAGCTGGACTGTGGAAGCAACCTAGATGCCCTTCAATAGATGAATGGATAAAAAAATGTGACATAGATACACAATGGAATATTACTTAGCACTAAAAAATTACAAAATCATGGCATTTGCAGGGAAATGAATGGATTAGAGCAGATTATGGTAAGTGAAGTCAGCCAATCCCCAAAAAGCAAATGCCAAATATCTTCTTTGATATAAGGGGGGTGACACAAAACAGAGCAGGGAGGAAGAGCATGAGAAGATTATCATCAAACAGGGATGAGAGGTGGGAGAGAATGGGAGAGAGAAGGGGAATTGCATCAAAGATGGAAGGAGACCCGCATTGTTATACAAAAATACATATAAGAGGATGTGAGTGAAAGGGGAAAGAGAGAGAGAGAGAGAGAGAGAGAGAGAGAGAGAGAGAGAGAGAGAGAAATGAGTTACAGTTGATGGGGTAGACAGAGAGGAGAGAAGAGGAGCGGAGGTGAAGAGGGATAGCGAGGGGATAGGAAGGGCAGCAGAATACAACAGACACTAGTATGGCAGTATGTATAAACGTGGCTGTATAACCAATGTGATCCTGCAATCTGTACACGTGGGAATAATAAGAATTCATACCCCGCTTGAATCAAATGTATGATATATGATATGTCAAGATCAATTTAATGTTTTGAGCAACTAATAAATTTCTGATGTATAAAAAATATATAAGGTGGAAAGCGAGTTTCTCAACTAAAATAGGAGATTTAAGGTAACCTGAAAGAGCTGAATCATGTGTAAATTATCTTATAAACTATGAAATTATATATAAATATATTTGATTCTTACATATAACAACTTACAAGCATATCCTTACCATGTTCAATAAAAGTATATGTTGATTTCCTGCAAAAGTAAACACAGCATTGCAAGTGTGGGTATATTAAAGTCAAAAGCATGTTAACTAGTTGCAATTCTTGAATAGAAGGAACACATTAACCCATTTCTGGAGTATAAATTTTAAAAAAGCTACAATTTTTCACCACAGACCACTCAACAATCACAAATGTAGGCTACCATCCCATTCCTTAAACTGTATTTCAGTTTTAGAATATCCTTAGAGAATCCACATTAGAAATTAAAGTAGAAGCTGAACTTTAAATGAAAGAAGATGTTAATATTTTTATATTTAACTATATATTACTGGATTTTATCAGCAGAATTTGAACTTGCTTAAGAATTCCTATTGTGGCCATACAGATTAAATAAAATCTGTTCTGAATCAAATAAACTTGGGACTGTCGAGAAGTTATGTAGACTAAAATATTTCCAATCATTTTCATTCCCCAAGCTCAAATTTTGTGCTTAACTTTTTACTTTCCTGAGTATCTAATCATGACCACACTATTTGTTTCAGCACCTGACACTTTCTTATACTTTTATGGAATGAATTTGAAGCTTTATGCAGACACAGCCTTCTTCTTTCCCTCTTGCACCCTTCCTCCTTCCTTCCTTTATCCTTCCTTTCTTCCTTCCCTTTCTTCTCATTCCTCCATCCCTTCTTCCATTTCCTTCCTTTCTTTCCTTCTACCTCATTTTTCTTTTTTTCCCTCTGTCTTCCTCCTTCTCTTCCTCAGTTTCCTGTATTCCTCTTCCTGCTTTCTTGTGTACTTGACCAAAGAGTTCAAATATACAATAATCTGCACATCGAAGATTATAGCAAGTTTATTTAGAATCATCTAAACTTGGAAGCATCCAAGATGTACTTCAGCAGCTTTAGGGATAAATAAATATTCAGTATAAAAAACAAATGAGCTATCAGACCATTGAAAGACATGAAAGTAACTCAATCATATGTTGCTAAGAGAAAAAAGCCAATCTTGAAAGATCGTTCATACCATGTAATTCCAACTGTATGGGTTCTATAGAAGGCAAATCTATGGAAGCAATGAAAGATGAGTGTTTTTTTAATGTTTTTTTAATTAATTTTTATTGTAGGTTGTTCAAAACATTACATAGTTCTTGATATATCACATTTCACACTTTGATCCAAGTGGGATATGAGCTCCCATTTTTACCCCATATACAGATTACAGAATCACATCAGTTGCAGAACCATTGATTTACATATTGCCATTCTGGTGTCTGTTGTGTTCTGCGGCCTTTCCTATCCTCTACTATCCCCCCTCCCCCCTCCCCTCCCCTCTTCTCTCTCTACCCCCTCTACTGTAATTCATTTCTCCCCCTTATATTTTTCCTCCTTTCCCCTCACTTCCTCTTGTATGTAATTTTGTATACCCCTGAGGGTCTCCTTCCATTTACATGCAATTTCCCTTCTCTCTCCCTTTCCCTCCCACCTCTCATCCCTGTTTAATGTTAATCTTCTTCTCATGCTCTTCGTCCCTACTCTGTTCTTAGTTACTCTCCTTATATCAAAGAAGACATTTGGCATTTGTTTTTAAGGGATTGGCTAGCTTCACTTAGCATAATCTGCTCTAATTCCATCCATTTCCATCCAAATTCTATGATTTTGTCATTTCTTAATGCAGAGTAATACTCCATTGTGTATAAATGCCACATTTTTTTTATCCATTCGTCTATTGAAGGGCATCTAGGTTGGTTCCACAGTCTTGCTATTGTGAATTGTGCTGCTATGAACATGGATGTAGCAGTGTCCCTATAGTGTGCTCTTTTTAGGTCTTTAGGGAATAGACTGAGTAGGGGAATAGCTGGATCAAATGATGGTTCCATTCCCAGCTTTCCAAGAAATCTCCATACTGCTTTCCAAATTGGCCGCACCAATTTGCAGTCCCACCAGCAATGTACAAGAGTACCCTTTTCCCCACATCCTCGCCAGCACTTGTTGTTGTTTGACTTCCTAATGGCTGCCAATCTTACTGGAGTGAGATGGTATCTTAGGGTGGTTTTGATTTGCATTTCTCTGACCGCTAGAGATGGTGAGCATTTTTTCATATACTTGTTGATTGATTGTATGTCCTCCTCTGAGAAATCTCTGTTCAGGTCCTTGGCCCATTTGTTGATTGGGTTATTCGTTATCTCATTGTCTAATTTTTTTAGTTCTTTGTATATTCTGGATATTAGGGCTCTGTCTGAAGTGTGAGGAGTAAAGATTTGTTCCCAGGATGTAGGCTCCCTATTTACCTCTCTTATTGTTTCTTTTGCTGAGAAAAAACTTTTTAGTTTGAGTAAGTCCCATTTGTTGATTCTAGTTATTAACTGTTGTGCTATGGGTGTCCTATTGAGGAATTTGGAGCCCGACCCCACAGTATGTAGATCATAGCCAACTTTTTCTTATATCAGACGCCACGTCTCTGATTTGATATCAAGTTCCTTGATCCACTTTGAGTTAACTTTTGTGCATGGCGAGAGAAAGGGATTCAGTTTCATTTTGTTGCATATGGATTTCCAGTTTTCCCAACACCATTTGTTGAAGATGCTATCCTTCTTCCATTGCATGCTTTTAGCCCCTTTATCGAATATAAGATAGTTTAGTTTTGTGGATTGGTTTCTGTGTCCTCTATTCTGTACCATTGATCCACCCGCCTGTTTTGGTACCAGTACCATGCTGTTTTTCTTACTATTGCTCTGTAGTATAGTTTGAAGTCTGGTATAGCTATACCGCCTGATTCACACTTCCTGCTTAGCATTGTTTTTGCTATTCTGGGTCTTTTATTTTTCCATATGAATTTCATGATTGCTTTCTCTATTTCTACAAGAAATGCCGTTGGGATTTTGATTGGCATTGCATTAAACCTATAGAGAACTTTTGGTAATATCGCCATTTTGATGATGTTACTTCTACCTATCCATGAACAGGGTATATTTTTCCATCTTCTAAGATCTTCTTCTATTTCTCTCTTTAGGGTTCTGTAGTTTTCATTGTATAAGTCTTTCACCTCTTTTGTTAGGTTGATTCCCAAGTATTTTATTTTTTTGGAGGATATTGTGAATGGGGTGGTTGTCCTCATTTCCATTTCAGAGGATTTGTCGCTGATATACAGGAATGCCTTTGATTTATGCGTGTTGATTTTATATCCTGCCACTTTGCTGAATTCATTTATTAGCTCTAATAGTTTCTTTGTAGACCCTTTTAATAGTTCTAATAGCTCTAATAGCTCTAATTTATTAGCTCTAATAGTTTCTTTGTAGACCTCTAATAGTTTCTTTGTAGACCCTTAGACAACATACAGGATGAAGACTACATTTTCAGATCATATATCAGGAAAGAGGTTGATTTTCAACGTTTGGGGCTAGGGATGGAGCTCAGTTGGTAGAGTGTTAGCCTTGCAAGCACAAGGCCCTGGGTTCAGTCCCCAGCACCACACAAAAATAATCAACGTTTATTAAAACCTCAGAACTTAGTAAAAAAATAATAACCTTATTAAAAACAGCACAAGATATGAATAGATATCTCACCCAAGCAAAAACACGTATGCGGCCAAGGAGCAAAGAAAAGATGCTCAACATCCATCAATTCTCAAGGAAATGCCAATCAGAGCCACCATGAGGTGAGGTCCTGTCACAGCAGTCAAGAGAGTGATGATGTGAAAGGAAAGGTCACCATGACTGTGGAAGGTGCCCTGTGCCTGGTTGGATGCCTGTTGCTGCCCTCAAGAAATTCTTATAAATATATCACCATTGTACTTGTGTTTTGTAAGCAAAGTCCAATAAAGAATGGGATCTGAGCAGAAGGGATGGATGGACACATATCTGCTGCCATTCTTTCCCACCCAGATCGAACATAGCATCTTGGGTTCTCCTGGGCATTTATCATGCATTTGATTCTTCCTTTCAATCTACAAGGCCAGGTTCCCATCATTTCTCATTTTTCTGAATCCTGGACAACTTTTTTTTTTATTTATCCAAATCCTGGACATATCCTATTTGTGTATGCCCTGTGGATGAATACATCCAGGTTTCCATATCTAGAAAATGTCATTTTCAACTCTATTCTTGAAAAATGATTCAGTCTTCATGCATAGCATTTGGAGGAAAAAAAGTTGTTTATTTGTTTTTGTTTACACTTTTAAGATACGGAGGGGATGTGGGGGTAGAAAGATAGTAGAATGAAACCAACATTATTACTGTATGTATATATGTGATTGCATGACCAATAGGATTCTGCAACATATATACTCAGAAAAAAATGAGAAAAAATGTGTCCCATCTATGTATATCAAAGTGCATAAATACATCCTACTGTCATGTGTAACTAGTTAAAATAAATTTAATTTTTTTTTTAAAAAAAAGATATGATCTCCTTGTCTTCTGGGTCCCAGGGTCTCAGGAACCAATGTGCTTTCACTGTGCTCTAGGGCCCCTGATGTGCTGATTTTAGAGGGTGTGCTCTGCTTTTAAGACAACCTCCTACTTTTAGGCAGTTTAAATGCAAAGTGCCATTGTCATTTATGTATATTTTGACCATATCATAACTCAAATAGAAATACAATGGATATAAGTGACTCTCTACTCTGTGTATTTTTTCCAAGTTTCAAAGACCTTAGAAGGAAGTTGGGTTCTATATCAAAACCCCAGTTTACACAGGGTAACCCTGCATTACTGCAAAACATCTGCTAGGATTTTTCTCACGAAGCATTTCTGGTCCTTAACTAATTTCACAAATTACAAGCGAATAGAGTCAGTCCTGATCCTGTACTCAACGACTTAGGTGCATGACAGTGAGGTTGTAAGGATATTTAAAGAGAAAAAATGGTGGTTGTTTCCCATTTATGGCGACAAAATATCCATGAATATAAATTATAAGAACTTGGGAAAATAAAATTTATGCAAATTAATCTTAGATTTTGGGATGTCAGGATTTTTACTGGGGTTATGGGTGTGCACCACTATGCCTTTCCCCCATTTATTTACTTAAAAAATATTCTCTCTTCTCCCAGAACTTCTGAAGACTTATTTTAAAATATCAGTAATGTCAATATTCTGAAACAGAAACTATACGTACAACTTTTTAAGTTTACAAGAAATTTTGTATAATTCTTAACCTGGTTTCAGCAATAGGATTTCCATTCACTTTGACAATATTTTGATATAGGGTTCTTACTAGTCTTGGGTTAATATTCTTTCAAAAAGCTTGTAAAAAAAACTTGGTCTATTATTTCTTCTACCTCTTACTCCCCCTTTTTTCTTTTAGTTTTGGACCTGTAATTATGCAAAGGTTTGAGTGCTTATAGCTTATGCACACTTCTTATTAATTAACTAATTAATTATTTTGGGGGGGGGTAGCAGGGATTAAACTCAGGAGCACTAGACCCCTGAGCCCCATCTCCAGCTCAATTTTGTGTTTTGTTTAGACACAGGGTCTCACTGAGTTGCTTAGGGTCTCGCTCTTGCTGAGGCTGGCTTTGAACTCATGATCTTCCTGCCTCAGCCTCCTGAACTGCTGAGATACATGCGTATGCCACTATGCCTGGCTCACATTTATTTTATTTTATTTGTTCTTTTAAATTATACATGGCAATAGCATCTACTTTGACATATTTATACAACCATGAAATAGGTCTTATTCTAATTAGGTTCCAGTCTTGTATTTGTACATGATGTGGAGATTTACTGTGGTGTATTCGTATATGTGCAGAGCAAATTTAGGTCAGGTTCATGTGACTGTCTTTCTTTTTTCTGACCCTCCTCCCTAAATTGTAGAAGACCTCAGAAGAGGGCAAGACCTCCCACATTCTTGGATAAGCAGAATTCACATTGTTAAAAAAAACACCATACTACTGAAAGCACTCTACAGATCCAATGAAAGGATCTTTAATTCCTATTAAAGTCCCCATGATGTTCTTCATATAAATGTCCCACTCAATCTTACTGCCACAGACTCCAAGAGGGGATGAGGGATTGGCAGCACATATTCTATGGGTTCAGCACCTAAGGGACCTTCTAAGGCAGCTGTCCCCTACCAACATCTGGCTGAGTTCTCCCAACACCACGAAGCAGAGATCACAAGCCCCATTTTACCAATGAAGAAACTGAGGCTGAGACACGGAAAAAGTCAAAACTCTGCAGGAGACACTCCTAAAAGGAACTCTCAGGTCCCACAGATTTCCTTTGGGCCTGAGGTTTGTGGAAAAATCCAACAAGACTTATAGGCATTTGCCCTATGACACTCTCAAAGGCATCTTGCAAAACGAAGGCTTTATAGAAGCAAGTGATTAACTGTGTATAAGTACATTACATGGCACAAATGTATACTTTAAGTGTATAATTTAAAATGTATTTTTTTAAAAAAGAGATAAGCCAGGTGGGACCTTGAAAGCCTATAATCCCAGGAGCTCAGGAAGTTGAGGCAGGAGAATTACAAGTCCAAACCCAGTCTCACCAACTTAGGAAGACCCTGTCTCAAAATAAAATACAGAAAAAAATGGCTGGATATGTGGTTCAGTGGTTAAGCATTTATGAGTACAATCCCCAATGCCCCCCGCCCCCCAAAAAGAAATAAAGAAAAAAAAGGTGTCATCCACTATTATGATTTTGGATGCAATTTTATTTTATGATCTCTTCTCAGATAGCAAGCAATACACAGGATCACGCATTTGAATTGAAACTTTTTTTTTTCTAGAAACCAGAGCACAATACTTGATCTTTATGTAGTATTAGTTTAGTAGAACATTAACGGGACTCATCGGGTTGGGATGCTTCTGATTGAATTCTATTTCATAGCTTATGAAAATCAGAACCCAAAAAAGAGAAGAAAATGCCGCCAACATTGGCAAAGATTCCAGAAGCATCCCGGTAAAGACAGTTGTAGGGAGAGGTCAAGGCTGAATTCAGACCTTTATCTCACTTGGGGATCTAATTGTGTATTTTGCTTTCCAAGAAGATGGATTCAAAACACTCTGGGCAGAGTGTAATAATCCTCCCTTTCCTGGCGGGAAAATTCATCCCATGCATCAAATTCACTGAGTTACTCTAAAACTAGTTGCTGCTCTTAAGAGGAATCCTGAAGGTTTTCCAGGAACCAAGCTGATGAGCACAGAGCCCAAGGCTGTGGTTTCAGGGAGAGTTTACGCGCAGCTCTGGCGCCACCTCGTGTCCAATGAGCAGCTCAGTACGTCCAACAGGGCGAAATGACACTAAACCCAGGTGGGATATGTTGACAGATGTCCTTGAAAGTTTGGGGGACTCGTGGGGACGCAACTACAGAAGGCAGCAAGGGCCAGCTCCTGAAGGAGGCCTTTATCTCAGGTAGGAGGGTCTCGAGGCAGCTGAGTGACACAGTGACAGGTGACAGTGTGATAATTCAGCAATGGAAACGTCCCCAAGGACGGTGTCAGGACATCAGGGACCTAAAGGAGCCGCGCCTGTTTGGCGCCTGAGCAGCTCTGCCGCCACCTAGTGTCCAGACGCTTGCTCAGCGTCTGGACTAGGGCCAGACCAGGAACAGCAGGGGATTCCCACGGGACAAGGGGACTCCTGGCCAGGGGTCTTCACCTGTGTCCTCACTGTCCAGGTCGGAGCCTGCAACACGGAGTGTTGACTATTTTATAACAGACAAAACTGTCCACCTGTCCGTCTCCAAGACGTCGCCATCACCCCTGATTCCTCCCCCCAGCCACACCGTCCCTTAGAGACACCAGGGCTACGCTGGCCTCTGTCCAGCCTGAGAGGCGGTATCGCCCGTGTCCTGCTCACAGCTGCAGCGAGTACCCAAGGTCGCCCTGGCGGGGTCGAGGAGGCTCCCGTCTGCACTTCTCCCCCTGCCCAGCGCCAGGACGCCCTGCCGGGTCAGTGCGGGGAACCGCGGGGGCGGGCTAGGACCAGTTTCTCGCCCAGAAACAAAGTCTCCAAGGCGACATCCCAGGACCCTCCCCGAGACCCCTGGACCCCAACCCACCTGGACACACGGAGAGTTCCCCGCGTCCGTGAGGAGGGACGAAGGAGGCTGCACAGCAGGTCCTCAGCCTCCCTCCCTGGCCTCCCATGTGATTGGGGAACTGTGGCCCAGTGGAGCGGACTCTGGGGTCACATCTCGGGCCGCGGGAGTCCCAGGGCCCGATCCCCGCTGGGTCCAGGCGACCTCTGAGGGGATTTCCAGACCCACCCGCCTCTCGGGTTCCTTCACCTAGTGCACATGCGCCCGCCTTGCCCTCAGCGCCCCTGGAGGCTCCTTGTTCCGGTGCTGCACTCCCCTAGGGAGCCCGGAGTGGGGCGCGCCTCCCATGTGATTCCGCTGGCCCTGCTCCTCCCTGCTCTTAGGGGTGGGGCTCCACTCAGCCCCGCTTGGCTCCGCACCCAACTCTGCCCTTTCGCTGGGCTCCCCTCGCTCTGCTCCGGCCCACCTGCTTCCTTAGGCCCCACCCCGCCCCACCTGCTGGGGTGGGGCTCCACTCCTTGCTCTGTGATAGATCCTTGCTGTGTGATCGAAAATTTGGACAGAAGCTGGGCATGCTGACCCTGACTGATAACCTTGGTGGTGGGGGAGGTTAAGGCAGGAGGATCCCAAGTTCAAAGCCAGACCTCAGCACTGTAGGAAGGTAATGTTGCAGGTAAATGGATGGCATTGGAGAAAATAATGCTAAGTGTAGTTTGCCAATCCCAAAAATACATGCTGAATGTTTTCTCTGATATAAGGAGGCTGACTCATAGTGGGGTAGGGAGGGGGAACATGGGAGGAATAGAGGAACTCTAGATAGGGCAGAGGAGTGGGAGGGGAAGGGAGGGGGCAGGGGGTTAGCAAGGATGGTGGAATGTAATGGACATCATCATCCAAAGTACATGTATGAAGACATGAATTGGTGTCTTTATATATAAACAGAGTTATGGAAAATTGTGTTCTATATGTGTAATAAGAATTGTAACGCATTCCACTGTCATATATTTTAAAATTTATTTATATTCAGTGCTGAGAATTGAACCCAGTGCCTCACACATGCTAGGGAAGTACTCTACCACTGAGCCACAACCCAAGCCCCATAATTTTCTTTTTTATTTTGACTGAGTAATATTCCATGGTGAATATATACCTCTTTTTCTTTATCCATTCAATTCACATGTTGTGAATTGAGCTGCTCTAAACATGGATGTGGCTGCATTACTGTATTACAGTGGATTTTTAAAAAACATTTTTTAATTGTAGTTGGACACAATAACTTTATTTTTTTATTTTATATGTGGTGCTGAGGATTGAACCCAGGGCCTTGCATATGCTAGGTGAGCGCTCTACCACTGAGCCACAACCCCAGCTCCCTATAGTATGTAGATTTTAAGTCCTTTGGGTATATAGTGAGGAGTGGGATAACTGATTCAATTGATGGTTTCATTCCACGTTTTCTGAAGAATCTCCATATAGCTGTGGAAATTGCAAAAATTTTAAAAACCCACCAGCAATGTATGAGTGAAATTTTTCCCTACATCCTTGCTAACATTGATAATTGCCATTCTGACTGAATTGAGCTAGAATCTCCGTGTAGTTTTAATGTGTATTTCTCTAATTGCTAGAGATGTTGATCATCTTTCCATGTTTGCTGACCATTGGTATTTCTTCTCCTGTGAAGTGCCTGTTCAGTTACTTTGCCCATTTGTTTGCTGTCAAATAGATGAGTTCTCTGCATATCCTGGAGATGAATGTGTCTATTTGAGGGGCAGATGGCAAAGACATTCTCCTATCCTGTTGGCTCTCTCTTTACATTCTTGTTTTTTTAAAAAAAAAATATTTATTTTTTAGTTGTACAAAACACCTTTATTTTGTTTATTTATTTTTATGTGGTGCTGAAGATCGAACCCAGGGCTTCATATGTGCTAGATGAGCACACTACCACTGAGCCACAACCTCAGCACAACATTTTTGATTGTTTCCTTTGCTTTGTTTGATAGCATCTCATTTATTGATTCTTGCTTTTCCTTTTGCTCTTTAGGGATCTTGCTAACGGAGTCTGTTCCTATACCAACATGATATTGAGATGGGCCTATATTTTTCTTCCAGTGGACACAGGGTTTCTTGTCTAATACTTAGGTCTTTGGTCATTTTGGGTTGAGTTTTATGCACGGTGAGGAGGCACAGAGGTTAAATTTTATTGTACTACATATGGATGGCCAGTATTCCCAGCACCATATTTTTTTGAAAAGTTAACCCTGGAGAATTCCTGAAGAATGAAAAGAAATTGGCATAAAATGGTTTTTTTTTTTTTTTTTGCTTCTTTTGATATAGTAATAATGGATATTTTGTTATTTTTATTTACCTAAAGCAGAAGTGAAATCCTGGGCTAAGCTTAAAAATCACACTGATCCCAACCACATGGTCAGTGTGAGAGTGGACCAAGAAGATGGTCTCACATTTTAGAGAGAGGACCCCCAGAGCCACTTGGAATCCATGGGAGGAGCCAGGAACCACCCATCCCAGAGTATAAGTGTTGCAATATATGACGTGGGTTTGAACTAACTTGAATATGGGTTTTAAAAAAGGAGAGAGTGCTTGTGGGCTACATGATTGGAGCCTTCAGATCCCTCACACAGATGTGTCCAGAGATTAAGAGAAAAGTTTTGAGTTCGATTCTCCCCAGGTTGCTACTATCCAGCAGAGACTAAAGTAAAAGTAAGAGTCAGGTGACATGTTCCCCTGGGGGAAGCCATGGTTCTGTGTTCTCCTGTGGGATCTTGTCACCTTCTTGCAGAAGTTAAAATTAAAGCCCTACAGAGAGGTGAGTTAAAGATGTCTTTTTCTTAAAACAGTAATGGATCCGCTCAGGTGTCCTGACTCCCTATGCACCCTGCCCAGTTAAGTGCCTTTCTCCTTCTCAGATGCATCACCAGTGTGTGAGTGGGCTTCTGTGACTGTGATGAACAATCAAAATAACCAAATTATATGATAGGTTCTAACATAGCTCTAAATTATGCATCCAGCTCTACCCACACTCAACTGCTCAGAGGACTGTTTACTCTAGAATTCAGAGGAAATTTTTCTTCTTACTAGATTTTGCCCGTTAATTTGGTGTCTTATGAAAATTTGTTAAATTTTTAATAAGAAAAAAATATTTTACTGAAATCATTTTAGGTTTCTATCCATTTCTCAGACTACAGGGAGTTTAATTTGCTGCTCTATTGGTTTTCAAAGTGCATACTAATAAGTGTCCTAGTCATTTTCTGCTTCAGAGTGACAAATCCATATTCATATTCACCCAGGAAGAGATAAATGTTAACCCCAGAATTTTATTAAACACATTTGGTTTTCCTTCTCTTGTCTCAAAAAACTCAATTCAAAATACTTTAAGCATTGTCTTCTAATACTGAGATAGCAAGAAATAATAATATATACCAAAATACCTTTTAATTGATCAGAAGGAAATGATTTTTTTGCAAATATGATACTTATAAAGAAAGTTTTATCTCACGTTTTAGAGAAATAGCAAATAGCATTTTCTTATGCTGAGGTATGTTGTCTCTGTTTTGATCTCACAAAAGTAAACCAATGGTGCTCTGGCTGTCCAAAGGTTTTGAACTAGAGCAGGGACTAGGGGTGTAGTTGCTTAATATCACAACCAAGGGACATTAGTGACCATCCTTTCCTGGCTTCCAAAGTTCCCATGGTGTTCTCCCTCCAGGTCATCAAGGAGAAAGGGGATGTTAGTGGAGAGGTGATGGTGAAATTGATCTGTGCGATAACAACAAATGACATATGCCCTTTCATGTATCGAATGCACATCAGGAAGTAAGGATGCAAATCACAGTATTTACATGATGGTGTCCATGGGGCACATGAGAAAGCAGCTATGTCCCCCTCCCTCCCTCCAGCCGGTATCTCTCCACACCCAGGCCCTAGAAACTCAAGGTGCTGTGGGCCTGCTTTCCTCACTGTTGACTGGAGTGCACCAACTTCAGGATTGTTCACTAGTCTCTGGCCCCTGGGGGCTGGCATGTATCTCTGTGTTGTCCATGACTTGGACAGTGGCACAATGTGAAATATTTAAGTGATGGCTCCTTTGTCAGGGCAGGAAAGGACTAGATTTCCATTCTCATTTTTTCTCCACTTAGGTTTCTCCTCTAATCTGCCCACTTAGACCACCTAGTCCTTCCTCATTGGGCCCTCCCTCACTGTGACCTTCTTTTCCACATTATTCTCTTTGGACTTATGTCATCGTATTCAGAACATCCAGTCTGAGGAGAGCTTGTTTCCACCAGGGTTTACGTCATGACCTGGGGCTTGGCCCATCAGGGCTGCCAGAAGCTGCTGCAGCACCTCTCTCCCCAGAGCTGAGGAGAGGATCTGGGATTATCCTGGTGATGGACAGGCTTCTGTCTGCACCCTGATCTCATGGTCAGACTAATCCTGGCAGCTGTGAGTGTGGTCAGGCACAGCTGGGTAGGGACAGGCTCAGATGATTCTATTTAACTTGCTTTTATGAAATGTCCACAGGTTTCAGGACGTTTTCTAACAAAACTGATCAATCAGCACAGAAGTAGCAACAATGCATTCTTTATAAAACATCTACCTGTGAACCATGGAGGGCACTGTGGCTCTCACTGATGCACACTTGGGTGACCTGCACAGTGTGTACACAGCCAGCTGCTTCCCTGCCTGCTGTGTCCTGGAGCTGCAGGGACCTGCCTTTGGGGACCCATGACATCATCCAAACCTGCCACTTCCCATGATCAGTACTTTACTAAAATGATAAGGTTTTCCAGCTGTAACCAGGGAATTTCTTCTATAGAAAAAAAGAGTAATTTTTCAGTTGTTTTCAGGCAATGCTCCCCAGAAAACCCAGTTCTCTACCTGTGTTTGCAAGTCCACGGCCTCTCCTGGCTCTGTCCCTCCCTCCCATGACAATGCATGCAAGGTGGCCATCCCCCTGGTAGGGTTGAAACCAGAGTTCCATGCCCTCCATCCACAGATATATCAGGTAGCCTGTTTCTCCTATTTATTTTACTTTTTTGATGCTATCCATTTTATTTTCTAATCTACTTTAAACTGGATTGAAAACAAACCTGTGTTTCATAACATGATAGAAGGGAATCATTATTTCATTTTCTGTAATTTTTTAAAGGCCTCTTGAAGTGTTACATATCCGGTTTACATCGCTATAAAGGTATTTTGGGGTCAAAATGTGAGTGTGTATCTTATAACTCACTTCAAGTGTGCACACAGGAATAGGCATCATCTACCCATAGCTACATGGAAAACAGAGAAACCATGTAGCACTGTGCCTACTAATAACCATCTGTGACTCTTCAAATGTGGAGACTCCTAGACCATTGTATTACCATTTTTCTTTTTGCTTTTCTTAAGCAGAACAAGGAGGGAATCTTCTTTAGCTGAATATGTGAGTGAAGGAAAAAAAAACTTCTAACTAAATTAATCATTTGGAAGAGATTAAATTTTCCTAATGTCATGAATTAATTTTCACTATTTACAATGACACTTCAGCAAAGATTTCAAAGCAATCATTTAACTAGGCTCAAACACTTAAAGTGTCTGGACTCCTGCATGTTTTTTCTCAATCTTCATAACTGATGTTACCAAACTATAATTTTCTAGGTAGCTGTGGAAGTGATTGCTAGTCTTACCCACTTGATTTTTAGATAATAGAATATGGGGATATGTTGCTCACCTCATTGTAAATGTTACATACTTCATAGCTATAAAGCAGAATTAAGATGGAAATAAAGAAAATACCTTCATTCTATAGGGAGCTATACCATGAGATTGTCACCATCAAATTTTCTATTACACTATTTTCTCTCTGTCCTCTGGAGAAATATCATTACTTACTAAAAGAAGATATGAAATCTTGTTCCCTTATGTAAACTCCATTATCAGAGTGAGTTTGGATTCCTTTCTCCTAATTAAAACACTAAAATCTATGACCCCCCAAATACTTAGATTTTCCTGGTGTGCTGGTGCATTGCGTACCTGTTATCCCAGCAGCTTGGGAAGCTGATGCAGGAGGTTTGCAAGTTCAAGGGCAGCCTCATCAACTTAGTGAGACCCTGTCTCAAAATAAAAATAAGGGGCTAGAGTTGTGGCACAGCGGTAGAGCACTCACCTAGCATGTGCAAGGTCCTGGGTTCAATCCTTAGCACCATATAAAAATTAAAAAAAATAAAGATATTGTGTCTAACTACAACTAAAAAATAAATATTTTTAAAAAATAAAAATAAAACAACTAGGAATGTGGCTCAGTGACTAAGCACCTTTGGGTTTAATGCTTGGTTAACACACACACATGCACACACATACACACACACACACACTTGAATCATGATTACTTTCCCCCATTTTTCCATATGCCAAAGAGGGGACAGAAAAGAAATTTTGGAATTAAATCCTGCTAAAAATGGATGATTCTGCCCACTTAGATATGTTTTTTTTCTGGCATAATCAAATATATATAAAGTAATATCAGTGTTTATGTAAGCCTGGGTTCAATATCTGGTACCAAAAATATATATTTAAACAAATTCAATAATTCTGCATTCAGAGCTAATATTTTTAATATTTTGTCTCTAAACTAGTGATGAGCAATCCAGAACAGAGAACACTGAAAATATAGAACTGAATGGGGCTTCAGCCAGCATCCATACTCTTTCCTTGAGAGTTCTATGTGGACATTCCATCCATCTGCCCCAATTGCATTCACTGTGGATGCCACCTACTGAGCTTTTAATCAGGTTGCTTCACGTGCTGAGACAAATTAATCCCGGCCCTACCAGTGGATATAAACAAAAAAGATGTTTTGCTTGCATATTGAGAGTTTGGAAAGGGTGCATTAAAAAAGTGCCCACATACTTTGAGGTGGGCCAACTTGGTGGTAACCACTGTGATGATGAGAATTTTATCTTTATTTTATCCTCAAACATGGACTCTATATGTCTTTTCACCAGAAAAAAAAAAGAAAATGACCAAGAGCAGCACCCTTTCCATTTTTCTTGCTGTAAGAAATGTCTTTTCTTCCCAAACTGTCCTTGGGGTCACAGCCAACATCTTCCTGCTCCTCTTCCACATCCACATGTTCCTTGTCCAGCGCAGGATCAGGCCCACAGACGTGGCCATCGCTCACCTGCTGCTGATTCATCTGCTGATGTTCATAATCAGGGTATTCCTGGATATGGACATTTTTGAGGTTCAGGATATTTGGAATGACTTCACATGTAAAGCCGTCATCTACCTGTACAGGCTGATGAGGAGCCTGTCAGTCAGCACTACCTGCCTGCTGAGTGTCCTGCAGGCCATCACCCTCAGCGCCAGAAACTCTTTTCTGGCCAAATTCAAACACATGTCTCCACAGCACAGTCTGAGGTACTTTCTCATTCTCGGTGTTCAACATGTTCATTAATGTTCTTATTTTAGTCTCTATTGGAGGCCCCTTCAATGACACATTAGATACTTGGTTTTCCACAGAATCCTGCAGTGTTTTCCCCACAGGTCACCACTTCAGGGTCTTATTTTCCCTGGTAGGAAATACTTAATACTTAATACTCTAGAATGCCCTCCTTCTCGGGCTCATGACCCTCTCCAGTGGGTACATGGTGGCTCTCCTGTGGAGGCACAAGAGGCAGTGCCAGCCCCTTCACACCACCAGCAGGATTTCACAAGCCTCCCCAGAGCAGAGGGCCACTAGGACCATCCTGCTCCTCATGGGTTCCTTTGTGGTTGTGTACTTTTTGGACTGCATGATCTCCTCCCCTTACAGTAAATTGCAGAAGAAGGATCCGGTTTGCCTTGTGTTCCAGATGCTGGTGGGCAACGGCTACGCCACCATCAGTGCTATGATGCTCATTAGTACTGAAAAATGAATAATCCAGTTCTTCCAATCCATACTGGGGAAGACGAAGACATGTTTAAGCAGGGCCAGATAACCCCTCCCAGTGTCATCCCAAGTTATTTCCTCCTGAGTTTCCAAAAATTAGTTGATGTTGAAAAAAAAAAACTAAATGTGGATGAGGGAGATGAAACTTCTGTTGTTCTTTGTAAGATCTTCATCAAAACAGGTGAGGTGGTGCACACCTGTCATCCCAGCAGCTCAGGAGGCTGAGGCACGAAGATCTCAAGCTGAAGGCTAGCCTCAGCAACTGTGTGAGTCCCTGAGTGTCTTAGTGAGACCCTGTGTCCAAATTAAAAAAAAAAAATACAAAGTTCTGGGGATGCGGCTGAGAGGTCACATGCACCTGGGTTCAATTCCTAGTTGCAAAAAAAAAAAAAAAATGTTAAATGATATATGGACTGTTTTCTTACTGAACTTGCCTAAAGCAAATACTTCCATTGTCCATAAGTAGACCATGACTGTGAACCCTTTGCTGGAAAAATGCATTTTGGAAGAATAGTTTTATTTAGTCTTAGGAAAAGAAATATCTTGCCTTAGTACAGCTCTCTTGATGTGCCTGAGGCAATAGGTGTTTTGATGTAATTTTTATTGGAGCAGCAAACATCAATAAGAATGATGAAATCCCCTCCATGTTAACACCAGGTGTTTTCCTAATATACCTATAATATTATTTCTCCATGTATTTCTTTCCCATTGCATCATTTAACTTTTTAAATGTTATTGTTTTTTCATCTGAATGCTAAACCAATAGAGAGTGGGAAAAAATAGGCGTCAGTAGGTGATTAGGAGTCAGAATACAGGAGAGAGCTCAGATGTCTTGGAAACACAGAGATCTAATCCATATCCCCTTGCAGCCTTGAAGTAGCTGCCTAGTTATTTCAGCCTCACTGTAAAATAGAGACCATATTTGGTTTAGGGTTATCATGTGGATGAGAACATATAATAGCACTCATTTGGCATCATGTTGTCCTGAGATTGGAAGGATGCAAAGAAGATTAATAGCATGGCCCCTGACCATGGATGGCACGCAATTTATAAATCATGTGACATTGAAAAAGCAAGAGTAGCAGCTCACCTCTGTGTACACAGGCATCATGTATTAACTTTTAATTTCCGTAGTGAGGCTCTGAATACAGTAGTATTAGGATCGCCCACTTTACAGGGAAGAAAACCAAACCCAGATAAATTAAGTCAGTAGATTGCAGAGGAAATAAGTGAGGAAAGTCAGGATTTGAACTCTTTTCAAGCCCAGGTTACAGGTCCTGAGCCTACCCAATAGTCCGTCTTTCTTGCTAGACCAATGACATGCATAGGAAAGTGGCACACAGGGGTCACAGGCAATGATACAGACAACCTGGGATTAAAGTCTAAAAACCCCTTTTCTGCATCCATCCAGCCCATAAATACAGCTGGATGGCAGGTGGCTATGGCTTGACCTACGGTAATGTGGCCTGAACCAAAGAAGTCTGGCTGCTGGATTGAACCCTAAGGGGCCAGTGTGAAAACTGTTCAGTGGCAGAATTTTCAACCCCTGGAGGGGACCCA
Source organism: Callospermophilus lateralis (assembly GCF_048772815.1). Classification (NCBI taxonomy): domain Eukaryota; kingdom Metazoa; phylum Chordata; class Mammalia; order Rodentia; family Sciuridae; genus Callospermophilus; species Callospermophilus lateralis. Next base: position 9,537,522 of record NC_135320.1, read on the forward strand.
AGCAATCACCTTCCTTCTGGAGCAGCATGTGGAGGATCCAAATGCACTTCTGGGGGTGCGGTGGGGGGTTTCCCAGGGGCACTGGTTGCAAAGGTAGGAGGCTGCTTGTTCTCCTGACTTCTGAAATGTCTACTTGAACCAGAGGAAGAAGGTTAGGCATGGGGTGCATTTTTTGCCCTCCTTCACTGTAAGTTATTAATACTCTGCAGCAGAAAATATTCAAATATTGTTTATTTTTGTTTCTGAGATGGAATCTCACTCCATTGCAGGGACTGGTCTTGAACTTCCTGCGCTCAAGAGATCCTCCTGCCTCAGCCTCCTGAGTTGCTGGAACCACAGCTGCACAATGCGGTGCCCAGCTCAAATATCAGAGAAGATCAAATTAGTGCTGAGGCTACGACTTTTCCTGTCCCCTCAAGCAGTTCATGGTCAACTAAATCCATTCTCTGTAACATCATCAGGATATGGGAGAAACTGTTGTTCTCTGTTAGGAAAGAGAGTGGATAGGTCTGTGTTTGGATCTTGTGTGACCTATAGGGTCATTTACAAAAGGGACCAGAAAAGATTATTAAGGAAAAACAGCCACTGTGTCTTCCAGTTAGTGTTGGAAATTCTGGGGTTTCTCATAATGAATTTAGCAAACAGACAAATAATCAAAAAATACACAGATCAAGTCTTCCCAGGCAGGAGGTCAGGAAGGTTTGTAGGTCTCAGATTGGCTCAGAACAGACTTGGGACTGATGGAACTTTTTGTGATATTTATCAGGCCCTCCTAGATCAAAACGCTTGCTTCATAACCTACCAGTTTCACTTGACTGTTGGAAGCATGGACATGACGTCCATCTGCAGTAACAATAAAAAACGATTGTCTTATCTTTTAAAAGTCCATGTATGGCTGTGTTTTGGTTATACTCTCCCACCAGGTGTCTAAGACCAAGTTGGTCAAAGTTGATCTTTTCCTTATCTATGCTAGATTCAGCTGAGATCTTCAGAGATTTCTCCTGGGAACTGCTGACCCCAGCCCTGCAGCTGTGCCCAGAGGACCCTCACCCTCCTCTGACTGCCCCTTCCACTGCCCCTTCCCCTGCCCCTTCCCAGCCTCTGCTGAGCTGCACTTCCATGTGGGCAACCATTTTAGCCTCCATGCATGAGGGAGGTCAGGCAGGGTGTTGTCTAAAAAGGAAAATTCTATACACCATTAGGAAAAAAAATCATGTTTTCCAAAATATGATGATCAGGCAAAATGACAATTTTGTTCTTTCACTCACTCAACATTTTTCTGTCTGCTCCCATGACAAGCCTCAAATGACACTAGAAAGATTTTCCATGAGGGCACATCTGTCTCCTGCTTTATGGGTCACAGAAGATCACAGGCACAGAGTCCCATTGTTCTCTGGCATATTTATACAGATTTATACATTGTATCAGGGCTGGGGACATAGCTCTTGCCTCACATGCACAAGGCCCTGGGTTCAATCCCCAGCACCACAAAAAAAAATAATTACATAGATTTGTTCTCATACACCTGCTTTATTTAACGTAAAATAGATACTAAGGGGCTTTAAAAAATCAACTTATATAACACACCTAGTATCATTTCTGTACAAAATTGTAAAACAAAAATGTAAACGATAGTTATAAAAGTGTGTTCTTTTCTGCAATTTCTGTAAAACGGAGATTTTGGAGGACATGCACTTCAAGTATTGTTGCTGGCCCTGGCCTTGAGGACAACATGTCTGACATATTGATACACCTGGACTTTTTTTTGGAACTTTTCTATGTGTACATTATCATCAATTTTTTTTGAAAGAAAGAAAATAAAAACTGTTTGCACATCAATCACAACTTTGATTAGCAATGCATGTAGACAGTTTCTGTATTTTCACTGAGGAATTCACTCACACGCCAGGTTATTATTGACGCGTATAACAACTTACACTTGTCGTTCTAATGATTTTCTGGTTTAATATTCTTTGTATATTTGTGTGTGTGTTTTGTTCCTTCCTTTCTCTCTTATTGATTATCACTGAGGTTTGTGGGCTTTCTAGAGGGATTAGATTTGATTCTTCTCTCCTCATTTTTGTAACAGTGCAATAATGAGTTACTAAACGTCATGTGTATTTAACAATGTTTGCTAACATGTATAATCATAGGGGGAGAGACTGAGAATAAGATTTGAGCTTTTCAAAAACCCATCTTCAAACCATTGGAAGGAATCGGCTCTAATATTTTAAGCTCACCACATAACATTATGGCACATTAAGAATTTTATCACTGGGCTGGTGTTGTGGCTCGGCAGTCAAGCACTTGCCTGGCATGGGTGTGTTGCTGGATTTGAGCCACATAAAAATATATAAATAAAATGAAAGATATTGTGTCCATGTATACCTAAGAAATTTAAAAATTTACCACTCACTTTTTAATTTCAGAAAAGGTATTTTCCACCACGGGGTTAACATAACAACATTCCCCCATCCCCATGTCCTGGGGTTGGTGGAATGCCATTCTGTTTTCTGTGTCTATCAATTTGGGAACTCCAATTTCAACCTCCTTTAAGTACTTTTATACAGTATTTGTTCTTTTGTGACTGACTTGCTTCACCGAGTAGAATATATCTTGAGGGATCAGGTATGTGGCATCCTGTGCCAGAATTTTCTTTCATTATAAGTGTTAATAGTCTAGTGTCTGAATAGGCCATAATGTATTGTTCATGTATTCTTATGATTCTGGGTGTAGGGTTCTTTCTACATTTGATTATTTAAAACATGGTTTTATGAGTAATGCTGTGGAAATCGCTGTCTGACTCTCTGCATGTACTCTGTGTGTGTATGTCTGTGTGTGTGCACATGCACATGTGCAGACATGCATGCTCTATGATGTGTTGTTTTATGGTAGCAAATGTTTACATGTCTAGTTTGAAAAAAATATACATAACTGAGACAATACAATTATTGAAAAGCATTGGGACTATTGCACCTAAAAATAGTTTGCATTAGCTCAGGTCTTGAAAAGTCACATCCACCTTAGTGTCCCCCCTGAAGGACTCAATGAGAAACATAAAGCCCTGGTAATATCTCAGAAATAAAGATGGCTTGATTTTTTTTTTTATGTATTTGCCACTTACATATCCAAGTATACGGCTCTAACAGAAGAAGAACTCTGTATTGTATTTCAAGAAAACAGCATATACACTGTGCCATGGTGAATCATCCCAAAGAAATCACATTTTCTTGCCTTAACAGAACTTATCCACCACTGGCTACTGAAATGTTTACTATCTTCTCCCACATATATCTCAAAATACTAATTATACTTTTTTCAGTACTAATGAACACCAAAGGGCTGAATGACGCATAGCTATGGGCCAAGAGGATCTGGATACAGTAAAATATTGCATGATGCTTCAGTGTGATTCTTCCATAGGAAACAATGCTGTCCAAGATGGACATGACCATGAAGCAACTTAAGAGCAGCAGGATTGTCTGGGTGGCCCTCAGTTCTGGGGATGACACTGGAGGCAGGCTGGTGCTGTGGAGACGCCGGGACTGCCTCTTGTGCCTGCACAGGAGACCCACCATGTATCCATTGGAGATGGAAATTATTCCTCTAAGGGAGGCTTCACTGAAGGCTATCAGGGTGGACAAGCTGTGCTAGAGGAAGAAGGTCATGGGGATAAAGAGGAGGATTCTGGAATGTACATAAAGTTGTCTGAGGTCCAATTGGAGGTAGCAGCAATGGAGATGAAAAGGTGGCTACTGAAGGATGAATAGATGACCCACAGGAAGAGAAGGAAACACAGGATGTGAGGTGAGTATTTATGTTTGAACTTTGCCAAGCAGGAGTTCCTGGGGCTGAGGGTGATGGCTTGGAGGACACTCAGCAGGTAGGTGGCACAGATGGAGAAGCCCCTCATCAATCTGTACAAGTAGATAAGCAATTTACACGTCAGATCATCCCACCTGCCCCCCTGAGGTATAAAAATGTCTGAAGCTATGAAGCCCTTGATGAGCAGAATTGCCAGGTGGATTAGGGCCAGGAGACCAATGGGCAGGTCAGTGGGCTTAGGTCTGTGCCCAGTAATGTGAAAGGAGATATGGACAAGAAGAAGAAGGGCATTGGCCATGACCCCAACGCCAATCACGGTGTACACGGTGTTTCTTATGTCAATATTACTGTACGGTCTGTTGGCTTTGTTGATCTTATGGGGGAAAGAATTCTGTGAATACCTTAGGAAAAAGACAAGAAAATGTCCTTTTTGCAAATATGTCTTTCATCAATCCCGATGGACAACTCTGCAATCAAGAAAATAAAAAGGATTCATCAAAACATGCCTTTATTCCACATGATGAGTGAATTCTGGTGCTGGGCACAGTGATGCCTGCCTGAAATCACAGTGACTGAGATGCTGGCTACTTGAGATACTGGCTACTATGGATGTCTTAGTGAGACCCTCTCTCAGAATACACAAAGGACTGGGTGTAATTGGTGCTGGTGCACTTACCCACTGAGTAATATCCAGCACATAATAAAGAAAGCCAACAAACAAACCCCCTTAGTTCTGTCTCACACCACTCAGAACCCATGCCCATGTTCTCCCTTCTCCTCAAATCTCCCAGTCTCGGCTGGGTTATATGTGTGCTCGGGGCCTCCACAATGTCATTCATAATGATACTTCTGTTTTCTTGTTTATTGATAATTGCCATCTGGACCCAGTGGCACACTCCTGTAATCCCAGGTGCTTGGGAGGCTGAGGTAGGAGGACAGCCTCAGCAATTTAGGAAGGCCCTAAGTAACTTAGCACAATCCTATCTCTAAATGAAAAGGAAAAAAAGGTGTGTGGTAGTGTAACTCACTGTTCATCACCCCTGGAGTCAATCCCTAGTCAAAAAAAATGACAGTTACTTAGAACATATTTTTTCTGCTATAATCTCATGTCTGAGATTTTTTTGGAAAAGACAGAGTCATACTTGATTTTCATTTGTCCCATCTTGTTGGTCAGGTACAAAATTGTAGCTCTACACTTTTGGGTGAATTGGAGTGGGGCTGATTATAGGAAAGAGGAAATGAGCCCTTCCTAAGCAAAGAGTATCACAGATCCAATATGTATAGAGTTACTGCATGTCAACACTATGTTAATTCTGGCGTATCTATTGCCACAGCAAATGTTTACAATAGAATATTCCAGAAGTATTACCAAGAGCATAGTCCTTTCTCATGGTTTACAATCAGAGTAATAATTAGAACTACATGCAAAATAGAGTTGTTGTTCCTTTTCAAGGTTTTGATTAAAGGACAAGTATCCAACCCAATCTTGAAAGATGGGCCCACAGATATTATCTGGATTATAAATTAAAGGTGACATTTCTCCAGACTCAAGAGTCCCAAGCCTGAAATTTATGCTGAAAAATTTGGTGAGTGATCTCTTGGGATAATATATTTTGTAGAGTGTGTGTATTTAATTAAATATCACTTATGTGAGATATACAGTATTGTAAAATATTTCTGCCACATAGTAGAAAAAAATTATCATCTGAAAATCAAACATATAAGAATAATTTGTATTAAGGATACTGGTTTAATAATGTCAGATTCTAAGGGGAAGAAACATGTTAATCACTCACAAACATTGGAACTCCATTTAAGAAATCAGACCTGAAGCAGGTAGTTAGTTAAATCTTTTGGAGTACAGATTTCCTGATACAGAAATTTATAATGTTATTTGAAAAAAAGGTACCTGTAATAAGACTCATGGACCGTGTATACCAAATAGTAATAAAATCCTGGTTAAGTAAATTTTACTGCCATATTGCTATTGATTTGTAAAGTTCTTTATATAAATATGGCTTTGTTTTCCTATTCTTTTCTGCTCAATAAAGAAAAGCCAGTACGAAAAAACCAAAGATGATCAAGGAGAAAAAAATTCAGGTTTTAAAAATTCATGATCAATAATGTGACAAATTTCTCCATTCAGTTATCCAACCTATTTGAGATGGTTGCACAGTACTTCCAGAAACACAAATTAAAATATCAAAGCTACACATATCTCTAATATTTTTTTCATTGTAGTTGGACACAATATCTTTATTTTACTTATTTTTTTTATGTGGTGCTGAGGATGGAACCCAGGGCCTTGCACGTGCTAGGTGAGTGCTCTACCGCTGAGCCACAACCCCAGCCCCCTGTCTCTAATCTTTATTGTTCACAAAAATGATGACTTGAGACTTATATTTACTGGTAATGATATAAGCATGTTATCATTTGGAAGATAAAATCTCCAGTGATAGCTTTCAAGGATGATCCTTATTGGTTTGTTTATTTTTGTCATCAGAGATTGAACTGAGTGGTGCTTCACCATTGAGCAACATCCTCAATCTTTTTTTTACTTTTCTATTTTTGAGACATGGTCTTTCTAAGTTGCTTAGGGCCTCACTAAGTTGCTGATGGTAGCCTTGAACTTGCCTCAGGCTCCCAAACTGCTAGGTTAAAGAATAATCTTAAATAGATACATATTATCAATGAAGAGCTACCATTGTAAAATCCTTGTAAAATTACTTTAGCTCATGTAATATCTGTGAAATACCATTTTTCTTTCATTGAGTTGAAATCATTCTAAAAACCTGCAGTGATGCCGCATTCTATTGTGTGTCTGCATGAATAGGTAACCACAAACTCCACAGTTACGTACAATGATACTGTGTCAATAAACATTAAAATAAAGAATATTAAGTAAACCAAGAAATTCAGCCAGTGAATAGATAAGAATAAAAGCATGAGCTATAGAAATATTTTACATTACTGAGCTCTTCAAGGAATACAGTTTAATAACCTATAAATCAGGGCACCTGAATGAGGTTGTCTGCAGTGTTCCTTTAGAAACTATAATCCTGTCCACCTAAAAGTTTTAGGACAGGCTGGGGTGTACCAATGCTATGAATTGGCATTAATATTCAGGAAATCATTTTGAAGGTAAATGTTCAGACACTGATCCATATAATAAAGGAGACTTAGCTGGGTTTTCCTCCTCTGTACATTGCTATTTCCTCCATAGCAATATGAAAAATTTACGTTCTTTTGAGTGCAGACCAAGGAAATTGGCAATGATCTCACATCATCAAAAGCACCCCCTTAGCTTCCTCAAAGTAGAGCCAGGCTAGAACGGAGTACCCTAGTCACACTCTTAACTTCCAAATCACACACACTCAACACTATCAGTGAGCTGTGCATGCCAATCACCTCAGTTGGACTTTATCTCAATATCATGAAATAAGTGACTGTTTTAAAGAAATGTATTTAGCTGCCCCTGCACTACTGAGTCATTTCAGGGGAAAAACAGTCTGATGAGCATGCTCCCTTCATGAAAACAGAAATTCTCTATCATGTCCCCTTGTACCTGTGTCTCATCAGGCTCTCACCTGGCTAGCACAGCACAGTCCTGGAGATCAGGGGACAGGGCAGGGTCGGCCACCAGCAGAATGGTTTGAAGTTGATAGTGAGGGCTAGGGACCTCTCAGAGGAGGAAAACCCAGCTAAGTCTCCTTTATTAGATTCATCAGGGTCTGAACATATAAGACATATTTATAATTTCACAGCTACCAAAATTTCATACTATCCCTTGATACATGACGTCATCCAATAGGTCCCCAAACTAGTAAGGAGGGTTCAGGATGCTGCACCTGAACTTGGGTTCTGGGGGGAATGGGAGCATGGAAAGGAAGGAGAAAAGCTTTTTGTACACTGCGACGTGAGCGTGGACACTTCAGTGGACAGATCCCAGCATGAAGAAGGGACCAGTATCTCCTTTCTGAAACCTGAAGTCATCATACCTACCTTTTAGGGTGCAGATAAGGTATAAATAACAGGATTCATCTCCGTCACTTAGCACTCCATGTCCACCCCCACACACACACGAGAGAGTGGAACTTGATTTGTCATTGTCACCTAGGTGACTTTTTTTAACCATAGCTCAAGTTTACCATCATCATCATCTTTATCATTTCCTTCTAGAAATAGTTTTAGAATTTGATCTCTTGGAAAGTGAGACAGATCTTGCTTCAGGCAAGTGATTCAGGAAATATGGATAAAGTGGGATGCATGCTGTATTTCTTTTTTTGCCCAAGTTGAGCTGGGAAAGTAAGAAGAGCATTATGAAGAAACAGCTGGTGTGTTGGGGGGAGACAAAGCCCTCACACGCTAGGTGACAGTGCTGCATTCAGGAATTCTCTGAAATAAATGACACAAAGTGTGTGGTCCTCAAAACCCTGGGATATGCTTGAGCAAATGAATGGGAGTCCTATTTCTGAGAACAGGGTAAGAATTTTACAAAATGCTAGGTAAATTAAAAGTGTTGTCAGCATAGCTTGTGTTCAGAATATTGACATTTCCCATATTTTAAAATAAATCTTCAGAAATTTGGGCTAAGAAGAGAGTGGTTCTTTTTTTCCTTTTTTCAAAGAAATGGAGACTGAACAGAGTCCCACCAATCTTGTAATCCCAGGAAAATCCTCCAAATCCCAAAAGCTAAATTTAAAGACAGAGATATTATTTTCCCAAGTTCTAGAAATTTGTATTACTTGGTGTTTTGTAGCCAAAAATGGGGGGAAAAAACACCATCTTTACTTTTTAAATACTTAATGTACTTGCAAACTCAACATCCTGCACCTGTAATTTTAAATTTCCTTAGTGGCAGAGCATAGGGCCAGGTCTTATAGTATATATTGTGGCAGGAAATGTTTCATGAGAAATTCCTAGGACACACTTGGCAGTAATGTGGGGTTACCCTCTATCAGATGAGGTTTTGAACATAGGAGATTTCCTTCTAAAGACTATAAAACATGGAACAATAAATTAATTGTTTTAATTTTTGTTAAAATTATTTTTTAATTAATTGTATTAAATATGAAAACAATTTTAATTAATTGTATTAAAATATGAAAACTTAATTAAGTGACAATTAAGAAGTCACTTATATCAACAGTAGTTCTTTTTTGAGTTGTAATAATGACAGAAACAGAACTATGTATATTTATCAAAAAGATGAAATTAAAACATGTCACTTGCCTGGTAAAATGTGTTGAATAAGTAATGTTTAAAATCAGAACATAACATTTTATAGGGAGCTTGCATATTAATGGAGCTAGTCAGTAAATATAGTCTTGTTCATGAAAACCTAAAACCTATTGAGGTCTCCTATGCAAAAATTGGAGACATTTTTTTATCAGTCTGTAAAGTCATGAGTAGGCTAGGAAGGAAATGCCCTCATTGTGCCATTCAGGGCACATCCTCTCACGTGAGAGGGACTCATAGAGCTCAAGTCTCTTTTGCAGATACCAACAACCTCACTAAGAAGCCCAAACTTCCTCCTCCCACAGCCTTACTAGGAACCCCCCTCTGCCTACTGGTTCTGCATCTGAGAATCCATAGCCACTAACCCAGATTGATATGATGGGAAGACTGGGCTTGTTTAGGGAAGGGAGGCCTTTAACTCATCTCTCTGCAGGGCCTTAATTTTTGTGTCTGAAGAAAGTGACAATGTCTCACTGGAGAGCACCAAACCGTCAGGTCTCTAGTGGGACATTTCACCTGCCCCTGCATTTGACTTTGTGCTCAGGTGGATAACAGCTCTCTAGGGAGAACCGGGCTCCCAACTTTTCTCTAAGTTAATTGACATGTGTATTGGGGGATCACAGTCATCCCAAATATTTAGAAAGCATCAACTTCTTACATTGTGACATGGGCCAAATTTGTCTAAAATCACCTAATATTTTGTCAGGACACTTTCTGGTCTGAGATCTTCCTGGCACCCCATGTGAGTTGTTGTTGGCTCTGTGTCTCAGCTACCATTGATGATGGGCATCTTCACCCTCAGTCCCTTCTTACTAGGAGGACCTGGTTTCCGGGGAGTGTTGGCTGTGCTCTCCATTTTTCAAAGTCCGAGGATCTCGGTTCAAGGCGTGACTGCAAATTAAGTTGGAATTGAAATGTGTTGAAGTAAATACCAAGAGTGCAGATGAAGCTGGAGTGGGGGTGGAGGTATTCACAGGCAGTTGAGGCTGGGTGAAGTGGCGCTTGTTTCACTTATTCAAATGCAATTGAGCTTCATTTCTCTTATTGACTTAACCAACAGAATCACTTGGAAGTGGCTCCTTTGGAAGTACAATATTTTCTCAACCATTCCTTTCCTTAAGTACAATTTTATTCCTTCCAATTTATTTTTTTCAATTTATACTGATTGGGAATAAAACTTCTATGAATGCTTGCATACACATTTGGCGGGTAAAACACAGTTTGTGATTGTTGGATCATTTGTGTGACTCTCTGTGTAGTATAAGATATTGCAATGCTATTTTCAAATAGCCTGCATAATTTGGCCTCTGATAAAATGATACAGGCTATTTGAAAATAGCATTGCAATATCTTAAATAAACCTAGTATTCCTGGTTAAATAAAAAAGAAATTGACATTTTTATTCACTCTTTTTCTTGATTTAAAAAAATTGTATGGGTTCATATTTTCATAGTATGAACTGTTACCAAGGATAGTAATTTTCCAGATGCTACTTAAATCTGGTATTTTGTCCTAATTTAAAACACTTCATTCAAATATTTATCCTACAGGAACCACTTAAGATAACACTGAGATAGATGTAAATACTGAGGTGCTCAGACTGAACTCACACCAGAACTTCAATTACTTCTTCATCCAGAAGTGGGCATGATGGGGAACTTCAGGGTATCATCTTCAAATGACTGTTTGGAATAGGTTTTCATTTCTTAACCATTGAGCCACATCCCCAGCCATTTTTATATTTTACTCAGAGACAACATCTTACTAATTTGCCTAGGGCCTCACTGAGTTGCTGAGCTTGATTTTGATCTCACAACCCTCCTACGTCAGCCTCCCTAGCTAGTAGGATTACAGGCATGCACCACCACAACCAGGTTGTTTGGCACAGTTATGCTGAAACACTTTCAAATTGTTGGAAAAAAAAATATTTTGACACTCTGAGAGTCATTTCACTTTTCTTTGTAAATTCAGAGGATGTTTTTCTCACAATTGGCTTAAAGTGATGCAATATTTTATAATTAGTAAATACACAAAGATCAAATTTACCATTTACCAATGTTTAACAGTACAGTCAGGGCATTAAGCACATTCACTTTGTGGGCATGTATAATCTCCACCATGTACAGAAATTTTTCTTCTCCCTAAATGATCTCTATATCCATCAAATAATAATTCCCCTACTGAACCCCCTCCTCAGCTACTGGAAAATGTTATTCTATATTCTGTCTCTATAAATTACATTACCCAAAGTTCCACCTTCTATGTGTGGATTTATACAATAATGATTCTTTTTGGAGTGACATTTCATTGGACATAATGTCTTTAACTTTCTTCTGTGGTTTCTTATGGTACCCCATGATATATCCAGACCCCATGTTTATACATTCCTATGCATGTGGATATCAGATAATTTGCACCATTGCCGATTATAAATAATGGTACCAAGAGCAAAGGTGTTCAAGTGACAGTTTTAAGTCCTTGCCAATATTATTTGTTATATTTGTAAAAGCACAATTGATAAATCAGATGGCAGTTTATGATGAGAGATGTTTACAAGTTTTTAGGCATAAGAGAGACTACAAAGACTATTTTACTTATTAAAAGCTACTCCAATCTCATATATTTATAAATATAGGGACTAATGAAGATAATAAAATTGAGATTTACCTCTCAGGGGTTCCTCTCACATTTTCAGTCAGAAATACAATGTACCGCCAGGCACAGTGAAATTCTCCTGTAATTTCAGCAGCTTGGGAAAAAGAATCAGGAGGATCATGTGTTTAGTGAGCATCGATCAAAGCGAGGTGCTAAGCAATTCAGTGAAACCCTCTCTCTAAATAAAACACAAGATCGGGCTGAGGATGTGGCTCAGTGTTCGAGTGTTCCTGATTCAATCCTCAGTAACTCCCACCCCCACCAAAATAATATAATGACTTTAGTTTATCTCAGAGGTATATGAAAAAAGTATCTAGCATGTATTTCTCATTCTCAAGTTTCAAAATAATCACATAAAAGCCCCCATTTATCTATTCATTCAACACAGAAAGCAGACTACACTATGCCATGATGAATGGTTGCCTAGCTGTGTGGTGGCTCATTATGAAAATTTATCCATCATGCAATGATTCAGCACTTACTCTCCTTCCCCCATAAGAATTTCAAAACGTTAAGGCTTTGTTTTTCATTACAGGTGAAAACCAAACTGCTAGTTGTGGCATAGCCATTGGTCACCATCATCTGGATACAATGACAAATAGGGTTGTTTTTCCACATGGTTCTTGAGGAGATGACAGAGTCCAAACAGAACATGATCACAAAGAAACCCAGGAGTAGCAGGATGGTCCTAGTGGCCCTCTGTTCTGGCAAGGCTTTTGGAGACAGGCTGGTGCCATGAAGGTGCTGGCACTCCTCTTATGCCTATGCCAGAGGGTCACCATGTTCCCACTGGAGAGGGTCATGAGCCCTATAAGGAAGACATCCCATAAAGCACCTCATATGGAAAACAAATGCCTGAGGAAGTAGCTCATGGGTAAGATAGTGCAGGAGTCACTGAGGAATATAAGAGTGTGTGTGAGGTCACAGTGGAGTTGTCAACAGCAGAGATTGAGAAATGGGCACTAAAGGACATATAGAAGACCCACAGGAAAAGAAGGGATCTCATGTTGTCCTGTGGTGATTTAGGCTTAAACTTTGCCAAGGGGGAGTGTGAGAAAAATAATGTGTGTCCCAATTATATGGACCATGTCACATTCTGTCACTTTGATCCAAAGTTTAAATTAGCCTATTCATGACTCCACACATTGTGATGCCTGAGATTCCGAGCTGTTGGGAATTCCAGTTATGCATCAACACCCTGGGCTACTTGCACTTTTCTTTGTAATTTCAGAGAAAGTTTTCCTCACCCTTGATTAAAAGGTAATTGAAACATTTTATTATTATTTAAGTACACAAAAGATGATATTTATCATTTACCCATGATTAAGACTATGAGTCAGTGGCCTTAAGAAAATTCAAATGTTGGTGCATGGATTCTCTCTACTGTCTCCCCAATTTTTCTTATTTCTAAAATATCTCTGGATTCATTAAATAAAAATTCCCCAGGGGACACCCTTCCTCAGCTGCAGGAAAACACCATACTACAATCTGTCTTTATAAACTATACAAGCCAAACTTCCATCTTTTACAGGTATATTTTACACAAATGTTGATTCTTTTGTGATTGACAGTCGCTTGACAGAATGATTTCAAGATTCATCTGTGGTTTCTTATACATCAGCATCATCTTCATATTTAATGCAATGTTTAGTATTTAATGCAATATTCGGTCTTTGCATATTGTACTACTGTAGATTCCACCCCCCTGTGTGTATATGTAAACAGTTTTGATTCTGGTGGCAATGCAAGATGGTCACAATGTACCCTCTTGACATAATAAATTCAAGACTCATCTGTGGCTTCCTATGCATAAGAATCTTTCTCCTATTTAATGTTGAGTGGAACTCCATGATATATCCAGACAATATCTTCATACATTCATATGCTTGGGAATATTAGACTATCTCTGACAGTGACTATTATAAATATGGCATGCTGAGAAATGGTGATTAAATAATAGTTGTTGTCCCTATATCTAGTTTTTTGTTATATTCATAAATGTTCAATTGATAGATGAGATGGCAGTTTATGATAAGGGGTGTTTACAATCTATAGGCATAAAGGAGATTTCTGAGACCCTTGATTTATTAAAACCACTGAAATCTCTCACATACCTATAAATATATGGACTGATTCAGAGAAAGAAAGTGATATTTACTTCCTAAGGTTCCTTTCACACATCAATCAGAAATATAAAGTTGCTAGCTTTGTTGGAGCCATAAGGACAATAATCTGTCATGTTTTTCTCATTTTCAAGCTCTATGTAATCATTTTTTAAAATCACTTTATGCATTCATCCAACACAGAGAGCAAACTCACTATGCCAAGATGCATTGATGCATGGTGGTGCAGTGGCTGAGGTCAAGAACTGACTCATCGTGTAATGATTCAACGTTGACTGTCCTTACCCCACAAACATTTCAAGAAAGGTAACGCTCTGTCTTGATGGTGGCATAGCTACTGAACACCATGATCTGGACAGAACGGCACACAGGGTCATTGTTCCACATGGTTCTTGAGGAGGAGACGATGCAGTCCAAACAGTACATGAGCACAAAAATTCCCAGGAGCAGCAGGATGGCCCTGGTGGCCCTCTGTTCTGGGGAGGCTTTTGGAGATGGGCTGTAGCCGTGAAGGTGCTGGCACTGCCTCTTATGCCTATGCAAGAGGGTCACCATGTACCCACTGAAGAGGGCCATGACCCCTATAAGGAATACATCCCATAATGCACCCAGGACGGTAAACAAATGCCTGAGGAAGTAACTCATGGGCAAGATAGTGCAGGAGTCACTGAGGAATATAAGGCCCTGTGAGGTCACAGTGGAGTTGTCCACAGCAGAGATTGAGAAGTGGGCACTGAAGGACATATAGAAGACCCACAGGAAGAGAAAGGACTTCAAGTTGTCCTGTGGGGACTTAGGCTTAAACTTTGCCAAGGGGGAGCTTCTGGGCCTGAGGGTGATGGCCTGCAGGACACTCAGCAGGCAGGTGGCATAAATGGACAGGCCCCTCATCAACCTGTACAAGTGGGCAACTGATTTACATATCACATCACCCCAAAGCCCCGCCTGAGATGCAAAAGTGTCTACAGCTAAGAACCCCATGTTGAGCAGCAGCAGGAGATGGGTTAAAGCCAAGAGACTGATGATCCAGTTCATGTCCTTGAGCCTCTTGTCACACAGAAACTTGATGACATGGAACAGAAAGAGGATGGTTTTGGCAACAATCCCAATTCCCACTTCAGAGTAAAAGGTGATGCTTGGGTTAATAAGGCCATCCAGCATGTGGTTTTTTTCTCATCTTTTGGGGTAAGGAATCATAGAGTACATGTCTTAGGAGAAAAGTAAGAAAATTCATTATCACAAATATTAAATTTCATCCATCTCAGCAAACACTTTTGTCAGGAGGAAAATTTGTTAGCCTATCCCAATGCCCCCATTCCCCTCTAACTGAAGTTTTGCTGACACACCCTGGCAACCATCCTTTCCTCTCTCTTTTTCCATCATTTCCCAATCATGGCTGGATTACATTTCATGCAAAGTTCGAAGTGTTTTCCTGTGCATTAAAAATGATCACACCTGTCATATATTTCTCATTCACAAGCTCCAATGTTATAGAAAATCTTTCCCTGATACAACCTTGAATTTTTCTTGGTGATATGTGACTGCAAGGGTGGAGTATGTGTCCTTCTTTTAGTAAGGACTATGTACTTTTTGGTCAGTTAAAATTATGGGGGTTTAATTAGAAAGAAAACCCTCCGAAGCAAGGAGTCTTAATGTCTTAGGCCATGCATCTTTATGTTAGCTTCCTGTTACCTTTATTCTGATTTGTTCATGAACATTGTGATTTTGTTCATATATTCACAAAGAAAATGCTAAGTATTGCAACCTCTGAAGTTGAATATACCTATATAATCATCCATTTAAAGGATAAGTGTTCAACTTTGAGAAGCCCATGAGCCTGGGCTCTGGGCTCATCTCATCTATAAGCTGAACAAAACCTCATCGTGTCTGTACCCAAGATACTGTGCATGAAAGAGGATGGAGTACGTTTTCCCTACAGCGAAGGATTGCTGTGCTGAAGGATCTCTGGGGAATTGTTCAATTTTTTAGACTTCTGCAGATCCTCATTCATAGAAATCTCTTAATATTTGATCATCTCTATCACCAACTCAGAGAGGCTAAAAAATTACCAGAATTGCAATCTGTTGGGAATCTCTGTTGAGAGAGAACTGAGTGGATTTTAGGACGATTTGATTCCTTTACACAGCTACCTATGTTAAGAATTTTTGTTATAGAATCACAATTTGACCTATGTGATCCAAGTCCAGTGTCAAATACTAGCAGAAACACATTTCAATATTTTTTCTACTTAAATATGTACAAAGCTGGGTGCAGTGGGGCACACCTGTAATCCCAGCAGCCCAGCAGTTTGGGAGGCTGAGGTTAAAGGATTGTGAGTTCAGTGCCAGCCTCAGCAACTGTGATGCACTTAGCAACTCAGTGAGACCCTGTCTATAAATAAAATACAAAATAGGGCTAGGGATGGGGCTTGTTCAGTGTCACTTAGTTCAAGGCCCAGTACCAAATCAAAACAACAACAACAAAAAACCCTTAAATATGTGGAATCATTGTGATAAACAGAACCAAAATTAAAATAGATACACATTCATTGAACTTGAGGAATTTATTATAGTGTAATTATCCAACCTCACTTTGAAAAATGAGTTTGTTTGTAGTCCAAGTTTTCTGTCTCCCTTCAAGAATGCAATAGAATTTTTCCTGATTCAAGGGGTCCAAATGTAAAATTTATACTTGGGTTTATTATACTGGTGCCTCACACATACCAGATACATTTTCTACTACTGAACTACATCTCCAAGTGTGATTCTAGAAAATTTTGAAATGACTTACTGGCAGAATGTTTTCCTGGAAAACATATATTTACTTTAATCCAAGCATCTCCTATAAGTAATAATTAAGATTTAATTTGTGTTTTCACATACTGAACCATAATAACACATGAAAACAAAGTCATAAGGCTAAATTAGTTCATGAGCCTATGGATGTAAAAGACACTAAGGAAATCCC
This sequence comes from Callospermophilus lateralis, assembly GCF_048772815.1. Classification (NCBI taxonomy): domain Eukaryota; kingdom Metazoa; phylum Chordata; class Mammalia; order Rodentia; family Sciuridae; genus Callospermophilus; species Callospermophilus lateralis. The sequence goes on from NC_135320.1 coordinate 9,554,330, forward strand.
AGCTACTCAGGAGGCCAATACAGGAGGTTGTCAAGTTCAAGGCCAGCTAGTAAATTAGTAAGACCCTATTTCAAAATAATAAATTAAAATTGGGCTAGAGATGTACATCACTGATAAGAAGCCCTGGGTTCAGTCGCTGGTACAAAAACTAAAAGTGCTAAGGAAAGCTGACATGTTAAAGATGTATGAACATTGGGAACCATGTGAGAATTCAGAGTGTAAGTACAGGTTTCATTTAAACATTGAAATGCAGATTTATTTTTTTTTAATTTTAACCCTTAGCTGTCATAATATCTGGACTTAGGGACTCTCATATTAGAATTCAATACATGTTGATATTGTTTGCTGGGAATTAACATTTTGATTTTCTCACATTGTATAATTTCTAAGTGTGCAGAGTCTCAAAACTCTTATTTGGTCATATGTAATTACCTGATGCAGACTCTGGTGACCACATTGAGCTATAGACATGAGAACTGCTGACCCCCAACCCTGCAGCTCTGCCCAGATGCCCCTCACCACTCCTCTGACTGCTCCTTCCCCTGCCCCTTCCCAGCCTCTGCTGAGCTGCACTGCTATGTGGGCAACATGTTTACATTCCCTACATGAGTGAGGACATGCAGTAATTGACTGAAAGGAAAATTCTATTAACCATTAGGAAAAAAGTTTATTTTTTTTGAAATGGAGTGAACAGTAAAATGCCAATTTTATTTTTTATTTTGGGATTATAGGCATGCATGACTGTGTCTAGCTTCTGTCCAAAGTTTAGATCACATACTGATGTATTTGTATATCATATGCATCAGACACATATACCTTATTCACTTAAATATTATAAAATATGTAAGTATTCTAAAGGTAAGTGTACAGCTATGTCTGTGTTAACGTCTCCTTTATATTATAAAGCATTCTTGTGAACAGGAGCCCTTCATAATACAAGCTAAAATAAATCACCAGTCATGCCCTCTCCCAGCCATTAGTCTTGCCACTCAGCACAGAAGAGTCTAGATGCTCAGGGACAAGACAAGAACTTCCTACCCCCCTGCAGTGTGTTCAAGGGGCCTCCTCAACTAAGGCTCTTAACACAGTGATGGTACTTGGAAACATACTGTTCGAAGCAAAAACGATCATTTTTTTTTTTTTAAACAAGAGAAAGCAAACTATTCTAAGAAATACTGGAAAGTCCACAGAGGGGGACATCAACACAGGGAAAGTAACATGGTTTGGGCATCATGGTGCACATCTATAATCCCCACAGCATGAGAGTTTGAGGCAAGAGAATTGCATTTTTGAGACTAGCCTCAGCAACTTAGTGACGACCTAAGCCTTATAGCAAAAGCCTGTCTCTAAATAAAATATTAAAAGACTAGGGATGTGCCTCAGTGGTTAAGCACTCTTGGGTTCAAACCTTGGTACCAAAATAATAATAATAATAATAATAATAATAATAATAATAATAATAATAATAATGTAAATATAATATAATAATAACAATAACAGCAGCCACAAAGGGGCATAATTTGTTTTGTCTTTTCCATGTACTTAAGCCCCCCTGCTCCCATCACCTACTGTGCGTTAACTAAAGATGAACAATTGAGCTCTGGGAGGGGGGCTGGTCCTGCTTCATGTGAGTTCGGGACTGAGGGGAAACTGGGCAGCAAGCTGTACTTTGCATCACAGTTCTAGCTGGGAAACTATGAAGAGAACTATGGAGAAACAGCTTGCACATCAGGGAGGGCACAACCACTACCAGCCAGGTGCTATGCTATATGAAAAACCACTGTGAAATTACAAGCTACAGGAATATGAAGGAGAAAAGCCTGTAAAATATTTGGATAAATGAGTAATGGCTATTCCTGAAAAATCTGGTTGATGATCATCCATTGTTTCCATACATTGGAAAGATCTCAGTAAATCTCAGAGTTCACAGTTGCAACTACACAATAACAATAGTTTGAAGTCTGTCTTCAGGTTCATTATAAGAAAAGTTACTTTTCTAACAGCAACAAAAAACTCCAAAGGAGCTTCATTGCAGACACTAAGCTTTCCTTACTGGGAAACCCAACATACCTGCAGAAGGATCTGTTTCCCTGATGAGGTCAATAATGACATGAGTCAAGTCCAATTTGCTTAAAGAAAAAATACAATTGTACTTAATAACAAATATAAAGATAATAGTGAATTAATACATGCTCACCATATGCCATGTATTTCTCTATGATATCTGATTGCTCTATTCACCTCTTTAAGTCCTTCTGATACTTTAAGAACTCAGTAAAAAAAAAAAAAACACAAATTTTTGTGAAGGACATAAACTTTGTAGGGGGAATATATCACACACATAGAAAATTTATTTTTTTTTATTTTTAAAAATACAATTTTATACAAATTAATGAAACTAAACTCTTCACTTAGGATAGATGACCATCAAGTCCAAAATGGGGCAAAAAAAAATCAAAGTATAAATGATGCTTTAAAGAGTGAAGTTACTAAAAACCAAATTAAAAAAAACAGTAAAAAATAAACTTGTCTCCATCTAATTAAATAATTATTTTCTAAGTGATTTCAAAGATTTGTTGTTGTCCCTGTTGCCCATTTCTCTTCAAGAAAAACATCATTAAAAAAATAAGCTGTCTGATGGTTTTCAAAAATTGTTTTTGTGTTTAATTTCAATAGTATTTTAATTTCAGGAAGATTTATTTCTATGAAAACTATAATAATTATAGATTTCAGATATAAAATTATATAATAGAGAAATATTCTCAGAATCTTGAATACTGAAATATTACCAGTTCAGACAATATCCCTTAGCTGACATTCTCAATGGAATTAAACATCAAATTAAGAACAAAAACAGTATGCAAATGCACTGGATTATTAAGAGGTCTTTGACTCCAACTTAATGGTTTAGTGGACTCTAGTTACCAAAGTGCAACTAGTTACTGGCTTAAAAGTGATAACTGGAAATTTTTCTTTTTGCTTTTTGTTCTCCTAGCCCTAAGCCTACAGCCAATTAAAGAACAGAAATTCAGATGGACCAGAATAACAGAATGTGTGAATACAGGGAGGAAAAGTTTATGTTTTTTACCATCCACTATGGAATTTCAGACCTTTAACATCTGGCATCATGAAATTTTGGAGCCAACTACTTTTATTTTCTATAATAGTGATTGTTAAAAAACAAGGGCCCACAAATACTGTGATAGATGATATCTCAATAAATATATTGAAATCACTTTGGACCAAGTTTACGTTCTCAGTGAAACATTTGCAAAACAGTAAAAAAAAGTAAATATGGAAGAGAGTATCAGATAATTATATATAATATTAAGAAACCTTCCACAAAATGGAACAAATAAATTTTCTATCCTCTTTCAAATAACATCATTTAATTCCTAACTTACCTTCACTACAATTGTCCTTTATTTTATGCTCAGGAAATATTTTGCACATATCCTTTTGATGTACTTTATGGATGTTAATATTAATCTTGTCCCTTTGTAATTCAGATTAGTACCAGATATAACTGAAACTATTAATAAAACCAAGTATTCTGTGTATAGTCATTTTCTAATCACTATATACTTAATCTAGCTCTAATTATTAGTGGCACTTATTTCCCTATCAAACATAATTTTTCATTTTTTCTATAAAATGAAATAGCCTTTTTATGTTTAATTTCAATTGTCAATTGCTTTATTTGCCTTATCATCTTACAAGAAATGTATTACCAGGAAGACAACATAGACATAAAGATGGGTAAAAAACTGTAAAACATTCTGTGATTTTAAATATATTTTGCTTTTGAACTCAAACCTCAAATTATACCAATGATAAACCCACTACAAAAGATTTAAATGAATTTTTCTTTGCCACTCAATGTAGTTCATACTATAATAAACTAAATATTGCTCCCCTGTTTGCTATTATTCAGAGAAACAAGTTCAAAACCAGAAAAAAAAAACGTTTATTCAGCAAAGTACATTGCCATAAATAATGGAACATATTTGGCAGTTTAGTATTTAACTATATAGACCCATAAAAATATTTTAACCTACACAGAAGATTCTACAAATGCTCTTTGCTGAAACATATTTTCACTTATTATCATTGCCACTTTCTTAAGTGCCACTGGAAGATGAATTATTTCTCATGTATTGTCAGATGAATAATTCTATATGATAAGGGAAAAATCACACCTAACATATCACATACAGATTATTGTTGTTAGAATTTCTCTAGACATAAATAGAATCATGGTCTATTTATTATAAGGTAAAAATACATCTTTATATAATCTATCGCCATCTAGCTCACTGTCTAGGTATTTACTTCTATACATACACATATATATGAGTATATATGTATTTTGTGTGTATGTACAGAAATTTGTTACATATTCCAAAAAGCATGCCATTAATAAATACCACATATTATAAAAATCAAGATTTATGTTATATACATATTCAAGTAGAACTACCTTTGCAGCTGGTGCTCATTAAATTTAATTTTTAATCATAATTCACTTTTTAATCAGTAAAACACATATTTTCATTTCTTCACAGGAAACAGACAAAGTCCTTTAAAAATGACAACATTAATGATATATTGGGCTTTCCCATTTTACAAATAGTATTCACCACGACTTTGGACTGAAGTTGCTTCACAAAATCTTGAAGGAAAACATAAATGTTTTTAACTTTCATAATCAAAAGAATCTCAACAATATTTTTGGCTGCTTTCCTGAAAAGTCAAATATGTACATACTTACAGAGTAATTTTCAAAACTAAAGAATTTTCACATTTTTAAAAGTTTCATATATGCTATGTTGCTTGGGGCCATCAAACAACACACACACACACACACACACACACACACACACACACATACACACACATACAAATAACATGCAGATGCACTTAAGCTACTGAAAACTGCTCACTTGTGCTGGGGTTGTAGCTCAGTGAAAAAGCACTTGGCTAGCATATGTAAATTGTTGGTATTGATTCTTAGCATTACATAAAAATTAATAAAATAAAGATCCATTAACAGCTAAAAAAAAATAAAGTAAAATAAATGAGTACCTGCTCACATGCCATCACGCAAATCATGACATGTGGTAAGTCCACATTTAAGGCAGAAGAAAAGCATACTGCACCCCAGTGGACATGCAAAACTGCATGAATATTAAAAAAAAATACATATATGTGCACAATCAAAATGAATCTTAGCTTAAGATTTGATGTACACATTTTTCCAGTAAAATTTGAACAATTTTGTTAATAAACCCATACCAGTTTTAGATTTATAGAATTTTTGTGATAGAATGAAATTAACATATTACACATACCCTGTCTCCACTATTATTAAAATCATCTAGATCAGTATGATGCAAATATCACAACTAATATCAATATATTATTATTAGCTGAAGTTCATAACTTTCTTAGATTTCCTCTAATGTTATTTCTCTGTTTCAGGATACAACTTTATATTTAGACTCATCTTGGTTATGACATTTTCTCAGATGTTGCTAATTTTGATGACTTTGGCAATCTTCAGTATAGCTATTCCTTTTGACATTATACTCTTCAATTGATTTTTTAAAATATTTTTCTCATGATTTGAATGGGCTTGCGGAAGGAAGACCCAAGAGTATCCCATTGTATCAAGGGTACATATTCTCAATAAAATGTGACTTTTGATGCCAATTTTGAGGTCAAGTCTCTCTTTTTTTGTTTTGTTTTCCATGCCATACTGTTCTACTTTGAAGGAATTCACTTTGATAAGCCCATGCATAAGCAATGAGGAGCTGTGTTCTATCGCCTTACAGTCAGCACATTGACAGAAATGGTTTTAAAGTCGTCTGCATCGTAAATAAATATATTTTCCTTATTTATTCAAACATTTCTTTATATCAACATGGATTTTTTGATATTTAGTCAATTCGTGGATATCTACTTACAACCAATAAGCTAATGCTACTTTACTGTCTTGCTCAAATTTTTCCAGCACTTTGAATCTTGCATCACTTTCATGTATTCTCATCATCGTGTGTGTGTGTGTGTGTGTGTGTGTATGTGTGTGTGTGTGTGTGAGAGAGAGAGAGAGAGAGAGAGAGAGAGAGAGAGAGAGAGAGAGATGGGGGGGGCATACAGATACTCTGAGGAAGTGTCTGTGCTCATCTTACACTCATTCTTCTTCATTTCCAGAATCAGACATTTCTCCAAACAACCAAGTGTCATTTGAGGGAAACTTCTATTATAAACCAAATTTTGGCACTTTGTATGATTGCCGCTGCTGGGATTTTGTTCATTTGAACTATTTTTAATTATATAGACACAAGTATCCCATGTACATTGGACAGATAAATATAAATTTACTGACTAATGCAAATATAATTACTTTCAACAGATTGCACTTTACATAGTGTCAAAGTAAGCCAACTTTGGAACACTCCTCAGGAAAATAATGAGAAAAATAATTTTGGATATATTTCTAGTAAACGTACAATTTTCCATGTACATTTTCATGTGTGTTGATTGTTATATACCCCTCATTATAGATTTTGGGTTAATATTTTGCCTGAATTCAACCCCGATTTCTTTATATATCAAAAATACATTGGTTATTTTACTTTATAAATAACTTATATAAGGATAATAATAAATATAAGTGTAAATGTAATTTTATATTATAAATTACATAGTTCAGTCTTTGGCATTTGTTAAGAATTTGTCAACAATCAATAATGCTGACAATTATGTTAAAAGTTGTATGCGTCTATAAAGAGCACAAAACTTGGGGTTTTTCTTTCATCATCAACACCCTGTATTGTAGCTAAACACCTTCAAGCTTCTCCTTCTATCTTCCTAGGCCAATCCCTGATTATGGCTTAAGAAAAGGAAGTCAAACACACTGATTAATATGAATTCACTTCTGAATAATTCTCTGTAATCTTGGATTTTATTCTAATCTTTGTTCTTTGCTTTTTTCACCCTCTGTGCCTTAAAATAAGAGTTTTGTAATTCTTCATTTCTTAATTGTTAATGGCAGGAATAACAGCCTGCTGAAATACAATACTCTCTCTATCAGGAAATATAAAACTAATAGCACTACCACAAACCATTACTAATACAAGCCATACATACATTTATCCATTTCAGTATACCATTAGGGGAGATTTTTCAGTGTTTCCTAACATGGCACCAGGCTTTATTAACACTGTTATCAAAGGGATTTGATATGGACATCATATTCTCATCTTGCCAGAAAAAGTATAAGCACGTCAACTATATATAGTCAGGACTTTATTAGAAAAGGAGTGATCTACTGAGGTTGGAGTACAGAATTGTTTTCTATTCTTGATTCTGCCATTAAGTTGCCATTCAACCTTGGAGAAAATCACTATGTTCCTCTCAACTTCAATTTTCTCATTTCTAAAAGTAGGATAATGCTCATCCTGGGATGAAGTTAAGATGACTGCATAAGGAACACCTTAAATAGAACAGCAGATTCAGGTATTCACTGTGAATTGTGCCCCCACACCACAGTGAAACTTGCAATCCTACAGTTTTTAATACCTAGCTTCTCTTCTATTTTAGATTAATTTTTGTATCAATACATGAAGTACTTATGAATACAAGTAATATTTTCTCAAGTTCACTAATATTATGTGAAACTAAGAGAATAAAAAAAATAGTTTACTAAGTAAAGACAAAAATATTATTTGAATTTTTTTTCAATAATTTATCTTGGAAAATTTTAAATAATATGATAAAAATTTATGGGTAACAATAACAAAAACAAAGCGAGTATCTTATAATTTTATCTCTTAAAAAGAGATAGTAACTTAAATTGACACAGAACAAATGACCAGAATTTTTACTCAGACCTTTTGAAATGTATAAATGGCTATGCCTAACCATGTCTCTCTTACTGCAAATTTATACCAAATGAATAGAATAATAATTGTAGTTCCTCCAGTATATTGACAAATTATAAAGACAAGCAAGAAGAACTCTGAAGATAGATTTCTGATGTTTTTTTTCTATTTCTGAGAGCAAAGGCATATTTCTGTGAGTTAGAAATAATTTGAACTTCATCAACACATTTTCAAATTTTGTAACAATTGAGGATAAAATTTGGACAAGCACCAATAATATTCTAATATTAATTTATTGAATACAAATGTTAGAAGCAGAGCAGTCATACATTGTGTGAAAAGAAATACCATCTACAGGTCATTAGCTCAAGCTTTCATTAAATGCTGCAAGATGACCCTGCTGGATGCAATACAAATCCAAGAGAGTTTACTCTACTATATTTGAATGTATGCACTATAGATTTGAATAAGTTTAGTCAGTGTTTTTGCCTGGATGTTTGAGGTTTAGATAAATTCTGTCTGGGACTGTTTTTCCTTTCACTATTGAGTCAATTTGGATATAAGGAGGGAAATGTGAAACAATTCAGGCCAATATTTAGCTAGAGTTAAAGGGAATTTTTCACACTTTTAACATTCATTAAATTATGTATTACTTATAATTGGAGGTAATGGAGAAAATTATAGTCTTATTTGTGACTCAGTTTTTTTTTTTATTTTCAGTAATATGTACTGTTTTTAATCATATAATAGAGTGATCATTCCAGGATGGATGCAGGAGGCAGTAAATTCAGAAAGCAATATTGTGAGCCATTATTAGGAAAGACTGAGAACTCCAAAAGGAATACACTGAAATTTAATTCATCTCTTGAGTCTCACACCATGTTAACTTTAATGTGTTATAACATTTTAATGATAGTAAATGAAGATGATATTAGTTGTGGGTTTATTATTAGATCCCTTATATACTTAATTTTTTGGTTTCTTTTTCATGATAAAATAATTTTGTCAAATGCCACTTTTTTATTTATTGCAATAATTTTGATTTGTATGCTTCATTCTGTTAATGTGCTACATCACAATTATTGATATTCATAGGCTGAAGAATTCTTGCATCCTAAGAATAAACTCATCACATTATGGTGTATGAGCCTTACACATGCTGTTAAATTAGGTTTGCTAGTATTTTGTTGAATTTATTTACTTTTTTGTAGTGCGGATTGAACTCAGGGATGCTTTACCACTAAGCCACATTCCCAGCTGTATTTTGTATTTTATTAGAGATGAACTCATACTGAGTTGCTTAGCACCTCCCTGTTGCTGAGGCTGGCTTTGAGCTTGTGATCCTCCTTCCTCAGACTCCAGAAATGCTGGGATGACAGCATGCACCACTGTGCCCAGCAGAGTTTTTTGCATCTAGGTTTATCAAAGATATTGGTGTGTGAGAGTGTGTGTGTGTTTTCTCTTATAGGATCTGTACCTGGTTTTTGTGTCAAGGCAATGCTGGCCTCATTAATAAAATGTGAGATCTTCATTCCTCTTCATATTTTTTTTTTTGTTGTTGTTGTTATTTTTGGAAGAGTTTGAGATTGTTGACATTATTTCTTCTTTAAGTGTTTAGTAGAACTTACCCATGAAGACATAAAATCCTGGAATCGTTATTGGAAGATTTTTTGATTACTGCCTCAATCTCCTTTTTCAATATTGGTCTCCTTGGCTTTTCTGTGCATACATATTCAGCTTGGCAGAATAATCAAACAAGCCATGCCAGCACAGGGCCAACCAGTTGCCAGGGTATATCTGGTGGGCCTGAGGCTTGTGTCCTCAGCAAATTCAGCTGCTTACTTAACTCTCTTCTTCCACATGGAGGTTATTTCTCTGCATCCTGTGCTAAATGGGTTTGGAAGACACATGATACAAACAATTTAAAGCTATAGGAAACTATCATATTTACTAAATTATTATTTTATTTCTATGTTCCACTCATGTGATACAATTTCTCACTTGATTCCTTAGTTTTTGTGAGTGTATTTTTATGCATGGAAGATGGTATCAAATTGGTATCTCTATGAGGAAGTAAATACTAAACTCATACCCTCTTAATGTTTGTTCTCATTGCTCTAAAACTTAAATAAGGGCTACTTAAATCAAAGTTTCTGTTGATCTTTAAATTTTTAGACATGACAAAGTTTTGTCTTGGTTTAAGTGTTACAAGAATAGACTAAAACACATATTAATAGATATGTTTTCTGAAAGGTAGGAATGCAAAATTTATGAGATAAAAGAGTAACTACATCAAATGATGTGATGCACATGTTAGAAAAGTTTAAAGAATGAAAATAAATAAACCTGAGAGTAAATGCTTGCATGGTACAAGTTTAAAGATGTTAGTAAGATTTCTTTGTTTTCTAATCACTTCAAAAATTATGAACTTTAAAGTGCATTGAAAGGCTCTGATTTTTTTTTTAGGTCAACACTAACAACCACAATAAAAAAAAGTGTGTGTGTATGTGTGTGTGTGTGGGGGGGTAAACTCCCTCAGAATTTATCACAACTGACCAGCAAAAGATTCAAACAGCTCCAGTTGGCAGTCCCTGGAGATGCTCCAAGAGGTATTAATGTTATGAACAGAGCTGTGCCTTGTGGTTTCACTTGATGTATATTTTATTCCTTTCCATTGAGTTGAGCAAATGACTCTACAGTATGAAAAGATAGCTACAGTCAGAACCTGAGATAAAGACAGAATAATGACAGAGAGAGACAAGAGAAAATTGGAGACTTATGTACAGAAAGAGGGAGAGAGGAAAGCCTGAGAGGGTTTCATGCTGCCATGTCTAGTACCATAGCCATTAATGGCACTTCAATAAACTAAAATTGAATTTTAGAAAAGTAAGCCTTTAGCAATTATTAAAATAACATAAAATGAGGGAGGAAATCATTTTAACAAATTTGCCAGCCACATTTACAGTGCACAGTAGTAACACATGCATAGTTGCTAGCTTATTCAACAATGAAAGCTATCTATGTTTTTGTTGCAGAAAGGTCTCAAACAGAGAGTGAATACAGAAAGACACAGAGAAACAAAGAACCCATGGGCATCGGATAATCAGAGGCCCAAATTGAATAATGAAAGAAAAAGAGAATACAAAAAAATGCTTCCAAAATTTTATTTTATATCTTTAAGAAAACAATTAGAACAGAATATAGGGATAATTGGTGTAGGAAAAGTATGAGGCTCAAAATAATGTGAGTGGTTTGTACCTTTAGAAAAAGCATACTATTAGCCCAGTGTGCATAATATCCACTCTTTATGTAACTAATGACCAAAAAGAGGGTTGAAGGAATTACAATCTAAGCCTGCAGGTTTTTATTGCTTCCAGTTAACTTTTTAAAAGCACACATGATTTTAAAATTTCAGATTTTCTTAGCCTTCTTCTTTTCGTTTGTAAATGAAATGCAACTATTGCCTTATTAAGGCAGAAAGCAATGGGTGGTGTGAAAAAGAAAGAGAGCATGAGAAAACCATAGCCGAGATAAAAAAGTTTAAATCTTTCTGTGAAATTTTTAGAATAACTTGAAGTTCTAATCTTTTAAACTTTTTCCTTTTTTTTTTTTTGCCAAAAGTTGGAATGTGAATATTATAGGCAATACAGGTTATTTTTATATTTAAAAAAATTCAAGTGTTAAGACAGTTATTGAAATGAAGGACAATCATTTCCTTGGAAGAAGTGCAGATTCTGTGTGAATGGGCTGCACAGTGGAAAAAATGAGGTAGGTAAAAAGACAACATTTCCTCTGCAACAGGCACCTTCCTGTTTCACTCTATTTTCCCTCTTTGCTTGTAATCAGCTCTAAATGTCAATTATATTCCCAAATATGATAGAACAAACTTCTGGATTCTGACATGTATCTTAAGGGTCTTCTAGATTGCTCTGCTTAGGTTGATGATTTGAAAACTTGCCACATTATTTTCTTCGTATATAGCTGCTTTTCTTGTCTGTTCCTATTATTGATAGCTTCCTCTAGTCATTTCTCTAATTGGGATCAGTGCCTCTCACTGCTGTACCCACATCCACAGAAATTTATGGTGGTGGGATTATCAGCAGTTCCATTTCAATATTCAGCATCTTGTTCAGTATCACCTTCTGAACTGCCTGTGACCCCTAGTAGGCAAGCTACCTGAAGTAGAGAATTTTTTAGTGAATTACTTTTTCCATTTTCATTCCTCACACAGTTCTTTGCATAAAAACTTACTTAGATCATTCTCTGATTGACTGACAGAAATCAGTCTAAGTAAATACTACAAAAGCACATTTAATAAATACTTGATATATGTTAGACACTAGTGAACACATTAGTTACATAAATTGTGACTAAGCATCTGTAATCTTTTGAGTTATCCTTTATTAACCCCATATGATAAATGGTAGCACATATAAGATAATGTTAGCTCCTCTAGTCATTTCTCTAATTGGGATCAGTGCCTCTCATTGCTGTGTCCACGTCCACAGAAATTTATGGTCGTGAATAAATTACCTAAAATAATACAATTGTGAAATGACTAGTTTTTCTAAAATACTGTCATTGGAATTATTGAAAAGGCTTTTCAATTAAAAAAAAAGCTTCACACACTATACAAAAGAATAAATTCTTATAATTTAGCTTGTCACACACCTTACTCTATTATAAATGGTAAGGAATAGAAAAAAGTGAAATAAAATATCCTATTTAATGTGTATATAATAAATAAATTAACAAATGTCCACACACATAATAATAGTGATTTAGTGATAAAAATGAACTTATTTGTTTAGAGATAAATGATAACACAATATTTGGTCCCCAGTGTGATGGTGGTATTGGAGTAGAATTTTTTAAGCTGTGGACTATTGTAAAGTAATTAAATTGGGTGTACACCACCCCTGGAAGGGATTAATGCAACTATGGTGGGCTGGATTAGCTCAGGATTTTATGAGTTGCTGCAGGAAAGCCTGGAACCTCCCTAAAATCTTCTTCTCAGTGGGCTCCTCATTCTCAATTGTGCTCCTGCAACCATGAGGCCATTTACCATGAGGTCCTGGTCATACCTACACAAATGTCAGCAGTGTACTCTTGAGCATCTGGAACTGGGAGCTAAATAAACTTGTTTTCTTTATAAATTATTTACATTCTGATAATCTGTGATAGCAACAGAAAATAGACCAAGGAAATTGAAATCATGAAAGTCTAGATATTTAGAAAGTTAAAGCAGAATACAGAAAAACAGAAATTATATAAGAACAATAGAGTAACATTTTTTCATGTGGAATTTTTAAAAGTGACACTTGAAAGCAGAAATGATTCATCATTACCAAATTCAATAATAGAAAAAGAAATTATATTGATTTTGTTGTTGTTGTTACCATGGATTGAACCTAGGGGCACTTAACGATTAAGCCACATCCCCAGCCATTTTTTGTACTTTATTTAGAGACAAGGTCAAGTAGAGTTGCTTAAGGCCTTACTTGGTTGCTGAGGCTGGCTTTGAATCCAAGATTGCCCTGCCTTGACCTCCCAGACTGCTGGGATTATAGTTGTGCACCTAGGTTTAATTGTTTCCACAAACAGATCTAGGGTTAGAATTTTTGAGAATTAAATGGACTGATATTCCACATAATGAAAATCATAAATGTGGTCTACTTCAAGCCTTAGTTATCATGAAATTCAAATAACTTAAAATAAAGTTTTGTGTTTCAAGATCATATAAATATACCTAATTTTCTTAGTAACAACTGTAATGTTCATAGCAGAATGTCCTTTCGGTAGTTTTTATTTAATGTTTTTTTTTTTTTTATCGATATCATATTCAGTATATAGAAAATGTTTAACAAAATTTGGTTGTTCACACTATCATCTATTGTTTAACCCCAGTTTATTGCATATGAATTTTTAATCCATGAATGTTCTAGGGCTTCAAAAATAAAGAAGGTCAAAAATAAAGGAGGTGACACCACAAAGAGAACACCTTGTGGAAAGCATCTGGATGTAAGTCACAGGAAACAGCTGAATTGTTACATGAGTACAGGTGAGCTCTACTTCAACCTGCTTACAATACAAAGTGGTAGGAGTAGGTCTGGGGCCTGGACAGGGAAAAAGAGACAAGCAGGAAGTTTAAGAGGAGGAGAGCATGAGACAGACTGCTGAGATATTTTCCCCTGGTCCTGCCCTTTATTTGAGTAAGGTATTTAACTTTCTCCTCACTCTGATTCCTCATATTGACAAGGTGGATACAAATAGTACTTTGCTAATTTCTTTTTCAAGAATTATATGGGTTAATGTATGTAGAAAGACCTAGAAATATTCTAGCATATCCTGAACACTCAATATTGTTGCTATTGCAATTTGTCTGTGATATGATCCTCATGATCATGATGCAGTTTGCTTACTGACGACACACAGTGTAATTCAGGATTAGCATTGAGATACTTCACTGTTTTTCTTCGCTTGAATAAGACCAGAGTCTAGAATACAATAATCCTGGGGGAAATAAATGTAATGTACAAATATACAAGGGAGTCTTAGGTCAAAAACATATGCAATTATAACCTATTATAATCAGATTAAATGACACATCAATGCACAAAATTAACAGTGTAGATTTTAAAAACTTTGAGAGTTCAATAGACTGATGTTTTTATAATCATGAAATTACATTTTACCCAACTATTTTGCCAAAGAAGAACTAGTTCTCATTTTATTTCTAAGAAAGGACACCACAGAAGTGTACCTGGGTATTGATATAACCTCTACAATCTGGTTTTTCTACTGTCATCATAGCAAGATATCAAAACCCCACAATATTGTCTTTGTTTAAAATTTATTTAGTGCTACTGATATGCAGTTTACATCACAGTATTGGGTAGTAGTCCAATTAGATAAAAGACTATGACAGCACCAGTTAAACACATTTTTAAAACAATAAATTAAGTCACTCTGAAGCAAAGATGCAAAGCAATTTGGAAATAGTTATTTGATGTCTTAAGTACTCTGTCAGTAACCAACACATTCCATCTTGTTTATCTACTGAATACATCAAAGTGAACTGGTACCTTCTAAAACTAATTTTCTTCAGATCCAGTATTATTCATTTTTTTCCACTGAGGAGTTTGTTTGTTGTAATAACTTGTTTAGTACAGATACAGTGTTGCCACATCTGGGATTTTGGATTATTCCAGGTGTCTAACTGCTCTATAAAACACTAACAGCCCAGGGAATTGCAGGAACTTCTGAAAAAAACAATTTGAATTATTCAGCCTGAAAATGTTCTTGCATATCAGGCAAGTAGATTTTGGCAAAAGGAACCAAGAGGATTATGTACTATATTTACATGTATTTGAATGCAGCCAAACTGGGAACTTTCCATACTATTCATATTATAATGAAATGTTTGCTCCCCAAAGACAGTAGGGAAAGCTGTCACCACCCACTCTTTAATGCACTTTGCTTCATGCAGGTAACTTCATTTTTTTTGATACTAGACACACAACTCCCAGTCATCCCTTATGGAGTTCAACCCTGGGGAATGTGAAGAAAACAAGAAACTTGTGCTTTTGCTTTAAAAAATTAACTATTTTTATTTTGAATGTATCTTCCAAGTTTTCATTTGTTTACAAACATAGACATGAATATTTGTGCACAGCTGATTTACTATTCTTTTAAGAGAGATAATTATTCCTAGATCAACAGCTTGTAAGGACTAAGGGAACTGCATATAAATATGCTTTAAAATAGGTAAAGCAAATAACATAATATTTAAGAGAAAAAAGAATTAAAAGTAAAAACTTTTAATGAAGATGATAAAATGTAGATATTCATATATAGAGCATCCTATAGAATCCTTATCAAAATCACTGCTTTCTCACATATATATTTTCCTTTACTCTCAAAAACATCACAATTTACCTAACCAAACAATAACACTTAAACTTTGGAAAAATAAGTGATTTCTTAATTGTTTTATTTATTTTAGTTCTGTTAAATATTTCTAGAAAATAATAAAAAAATATTCTACTAATATACACCATTTGTAAAATTTAGAGTGCTGATACCTAGTCAGCCAATAAGACAGTTTTATACTAAAAAGTCTTTAGGAAACAGAAAAGGAATCTCATAATGACAACAGGAATAGTAGAATAAAAAAATTTGTTTATGTAACTCTTGATCATTTTTTTTTCTGAAAACTATTTTTCCACATGAGATTCTAGGAACTCTCCTTTTATTTTCATTTTAACTTCATGTTTAACTGTGGGGCTCTCCATATTAGAATAGATTCACATCATTTTTTATTCATAAGTTATTAATCCAGAGATGAGAATCTAACACAGTATATACAAATAAATACTTCTTCACATAATGAATTAACTCTTTCAGATTCCACCTGTGATTTGTGTTCTCTAATACAATGGACACTTCAACCTTGGAATTATGGATATTGGCTATTTTCTAATATGGGAATCTGAAAAAGGAAGAAACTGTTATTTCACTGCAGAGAAAAGGTATGTATGTATGTGAAAGAATGGTTAATAACAGAAAGAGTTTGAAAGAAATAAAATCTCTTTGGTTTAGAAGTTTTAATTTCCTGAATTATTTAGAATACTAAACTTTACTCATTTTATTTTTATTTTTTTGGTACCAGAGATTAAAACCAGAGGTGCTTAACCATTAAGCCACATCTCCAGCTCTTTTAATTTTTTGAGACAGGGTCTCACTAAGTTACTTTGGGCCTCACTAAGTTGCTCAGGTTAGCTTTGAGTTTGGGATTTACTTTCCTCAGCCTCCTGAGTCTCTGGGATTACAGGTGTGCACCACCATGCCCAGCAACTTTACTCATTTTAAATTATATATTGAGTTGACATCTTGTTACCTATTTTAGAAGAGTTCTTAAAAGCACATTAAACTGTTTTTCAAAGTTTCAGAGAAAAAATAACAGTGCTAAAGGCATAAAAAGTGGTACAATGGATTAACATAATTTATACAGATATTTTATTTGGAATAAATCAATATATTATACTAGACAAAAAAAAAATGATGCCTTTCCAGTGCCTGTAACCATTGATCTCTTAAAGGTGTGATTATGTAGTAGTCACACTTTTTTCCCAAAACCATGTCATTAATTTGTGGATCCTTTACTATAGGACCCTGACTGGTAACATTTTAAGTGACAGAATAGGTTGTGAATTAAGACACACATAAAGCATTACATCACAAGAAGCTGCAAAACACTGGATAGAAATATAATACAGTCAAAAGTCTAGAATGACAAAATGATGCTGATATTCTATAGACAAGTAGCGGTGGAGCTGACAATTAAGGATTGGTAACATTATTATTATAAACCAACAGAAAAAGTGCATGCTAAATGGGTGTAGAAAATCAGAGTTGGAATTTTGGTAACCTTGTCTTTTGGAGATATGAATGCAGAGGAAGTTACTAACCAGGCACAGGTTGAAATAAAATTACAGGAACTATTGATGGTTTTGCTTTTGTTTTGCCATTGTATATTTTCTTCTCTTCCTTGGATATTGCCAAATATTTAAAATTCACTTATCTATTTTTATTCTTTTGACACTACTGGAGACTGGACAGAGAGCCTGGCAAATGCTAGGCAAGAGATGAATAACTCAGCTATATTCCCAGCTGAAATTCACTTCAGATAAACTCAACCAACCAAGTATTCTTCAGCTGACTCCATCAAAGTATTGCTTGTGTATCCATTGCATTTCAATACCTCACTTCTCTGAAATTTTCTGGTTTCTTTCAATTCCAATAATTTTATCACATTTAACATGAAGTTAATTTAGATGCAATATGGTAGATAAATACTTATATTTTTCCTATATTGTTGAATGCATATGTGTTAATTAATCTAATTTAAATTCATTCCACCCACCTATTCATTTATTTAGCCTATTTATTTGAAAATTTCTATTTTTTCTCTCTTAATACTTAGTTCCTTATAAAAGTATATTTATTTTTCTTAATTGTTATATCTGATTGTAATAAACATTTTATTGCATAAAATTTTATTTTGGAGTGCATAAGCTGGTAAAAATTATTTTTAATGTTGGAGTATTAAAATCTTGTAAAAATATCTTAAGTTTGGAAGACCTATTCACTGTTTATAGAACTTTTCATTAACAATTACTTTTTATTCTGCTTTAATGATATAATTCCATTTTCCCCTTGATTCAATAGATTCAGCTGATAAGTTGGCTGCCAATTTTACTGATTCTTTATTAAAAAGCCTGCTTTTTAATGTGGTATTTTTTAAAAAAAGTTATTATTTTAATTCAAAATATTTATCCTAATGTTAATGCATGCCATTTTATTTATATTTTTTCTGCTTGTTTTTTACAAAGTTTTTAAAATGTATGTTTTGGTATGGTATTCAAAAAAGTGAAGATTGAAAATACCTTCTGTTAATGCCTGTACCAAATTTCACAACCTCTTTCTTTTTATTTTCTGAGAGAGGTTACATGCAGGTTAATCATTTCCATGGCATTGCAGTTATTATAATATTTCTTTGGTTTCTTTACTCTTATTCTCTGTTTGACTTTTAATATTTTGTACTAGTAGACTTAACTACTGTTTGGATTGAAAATAAGAAATCTAATAAATTTGAATAGACACTCACCCAATGAAGAAACAGCAATGAAGACAAAGTAGAACAGAAAGGAAAAAGGGAGTAAGAAAGAAAAGCAGAACAAACCATTTTGAGTATGCTACAATATCAAATACCCTAGCCTATATTCAACTAGTTTCCAAGAGTAACAATAATTAGAATATGAACGCAAAGATATTTGAAGATATAAGGAATGGGGCCAGGAGCGATGGCACATACCTGTGATTCCAGCAGCTCTGGAGGTTTAGACAAAAGGATTGAGAGTTCAAAGCCAACCCTCAGAAAATTAAAGTTCTAAGCAACTCAGTGAGACACTTTGTCTAAATAAAATAAAAAATAGGGCTGGGGATGTGGCTCAGTGGTCCATTGCTCTTGAGTTCAATTCCTGGTACCCAATTTAAAAAAAAAAAAAGAAACAAAATGAATATAATATCTTAAAAGAGAAAAGATATTAATTATATATCCAAGAAATTCAAGAAAACCTTAAGTAAATGATATACAAATGAAATCTTACTTAGCATGTTCCAACTGAATTGTTTCCCCCCTCCCCCCCAGGATGTAAAATCTTAAGTGGCAAGAGGAAAGTAATTATTGCATCACAGAAAATAACACAGAGAATGACTAATGACTTATGAGCACAAAAAAAAAAAATCTAAGCTAAAATTTTACATTCAATAAAAGAATGTTTTAAGATTTAACAGGTTTATGTTTTATTCAGAAAAATTCATTACAAAAAATGGTAAAAGATGTTTGTTTGTTTGTTTGTTTTAAAGTTGAAGAGAAAAGCTGATTGATAGAAAGCTAAACTTACACTAGGTAATGAATTACTCCAAGAAAGGACTGTACCAAGAAAAATATAAAATGTTATTTTTGTATTCATATTTTGTATTTACAGTTTAAAAATTATTAGAAAGCTGATTATTATTAAATATAATAAAATACATTTAAAAATTAAATTAAAATAAAAAGTGAAATATTAGACAGGAAGTCATGAAAATTTGGCAATAAATACAGACATTTCACTGTTATTAGTGTCCAATAATTATTATAATATACAATAATATCACTTGCATGTTAAAATATCCAGAACAAGAAAAAAATTGTAAAAAAATCCATGAAGGGCACATTATAAGAAAGAATGTATATATCACAAAGAATATAAATAAAGAATAAATGGGATATATAAAAACCGCATACTATGTTAGGAGACTTAAATATATCACTTATTAATTTTATATTTGAATTATTTTTCAATTAAAAAAGAAAGATGTTGAACCCCATGAACAAGTAAGAACACATTATATGTTGGATATAAGAAACATATAAATACAAAGTCAAGTTGAAAATAAAATATTTGAAAAATAATATATTATGCAATAATGATAAGTAGGCTAGAAACCTTTATTAATATCCGATGAGGCAAATTTAAAGTAACTTTATTAGTAGAGTAACAACATACTACTACACTTTTCTTTGACTGGACAAAATCCAGAACATTAACCACATCAAATGCTGGTGGGGATTTGGAGCAACTGAAAATCTTACCCATGGCGTGTGGGAATATAAAATGGTATAGCTACTTTGAAACACAGTTTGTCCATTTCTCTAAAATTAAGCATAATCTTTCCATATGATCTAGCAGTCACACTCCTTGAGTCCATTTCCTGACCCAGGTTTGTTCACAGCACACTTGATTCTTTTATGGACAATGATTTTTGTTTTCTATCTAATCTTGCAATCTTATTTTTTTACCCTAAAGGATTACATTTGAAATTTCTTTAGTACAATTCTTCTTGTGATAAATTTTATCCTATTTCATATGGCATGAAAATATGTGTTTGTTTTCAGTTGAAATAATATTAAGTGTAGGAATAAATACAAGATGGTGGGCTAGAGGGAGGCTGTATTCTGTGTCACTCTGAGACCTGGAATTCAAGTAATTCTCTGAGTTATTAGAGGACTCCCAACATTTGCTCCTAAACATGAATCCTGGCTGCCATGCTGCATAGGTCCTCAGGCCTCAGCATCAGCCCAGGACTCCTGTACTCTAGCCCACCAGGGCATGCTGCTGCCTCCCCCCTGTGGATTCTCATTTTCCAATGTGAAGTTTCCCCGGATGCCTCTATCTTGGGACACTACAATGACTGCTATAGTCCCCTACATGCTATAGCATGCACCTGGGAACAATGGACAGAGTCTAGAGACAGACACCAGTCACAATGCTGCATCTCTGAACACCACCTGTCCCCATCTGACTCCACATCCCATCTCTGAAAGCAGCTGCCTCCATCTTGGGGAAACTTTGTCAACATCTTTAGCTTGGGTAACTCCCAGTTTGGGACTCCTGCTGGAGACTAAAAGCAACATCAAGGTACATATAGTTCCCAGCTCCCCAACACCCGCTAACCTTTCACAGTGCTATCAGCTATGTGGACTGTTGGTAGCTTGCAAAGCCTGCTCCTGAATTGCCCAATACAAAACAGCTTTTCAAGGCAGGTATTCAGCCCCCAAAGCACAGCCCTCTGGAGACAGAGGTTCCTGCTTGGGAAGTAGAAAGGGAAGTGGTAAGTGAGATACAGTTTAGAAAATAATTTAGAGCACACGAATGAATTGTGAGGTCAACATGTGATATAAGGAGATAAAACCAGGCGCATATCACAGGAGCAGGCCCACAAAGAGATCCTTTGGGTGCAGTCTCCCATTGGGGACTGGCAAGCATTATATCCCAACTCCAGGACCTCTCTCACTAAGGCCAACCCTCTCACCCTGATAACCATGACAATCCCCAGGGTAGAGATACAGCAAACAACAGACAACCCCACCTATTGGATGAGAAAGGAAGCAGAAAGATACTGAAATCCATCAAAATACAATCCTTGTATTTTTCCTTTGGGATTTTTTTCTTTTCCTTTATTTTTTTCTTTTCTTTTCTCTGTCTCTCTCTTCTCCCACCCTCATATCCCTCACATTTATGAAACCAAGTACCTTTCATGAATTACACTATGTAGGACTGGGATGTTTGAATAGTATATTACATTTGTGTTGTGTATTCTGTTATCTCCTATTTTTATATTTTTAATTTTTTAAAATTTTTGTTTGTTTTCTGTCCTCTCTCTATTGTCTTTCCACTTATTTGTCTCCTCAAAATCACTTTCTCCCTTTTTTTCTTGCTACTAGCCAGCTTCTGTAGATTCCTCTTTCATGCTTTCTAAGATCTAATTACATTATATCCTCACCTCCGACCTCCTTAACAACTCATAATACACCCAATCCCTGGTTCTTTCTTGATCCACCATCAGAAACTGTAGACCCTTTTGAAAACTTATTGTTCATATTGTAGATAATAATTGAACTTACCATTTCTGTATATTGTGACACAATTGTAAACACCTTAATAGCAGTTGTTTGGTTTCAGGCTGTATATTGTTTGTATTTGGATCTGTTAATATTATCTCCCCCTTAAAGGAGAGGTATTGGAAACCTGCAGGGACACTATAAGCTTATAGGGTAAAACTGTAATTACTTGGACCTATAAGGGAAGACACACAAACAATATAAAAAAAGGGAAGAAAAATGCCCCCAAACAAACAAAGATACCACATTATTACAATTCATGGACAGCACAGCAGAAGAACTGACAGAGAAGGGGTTCAGAATGTACATAATTAAAAGGTTATGTGAATTAAAGGATGATATAAGAGAGCAAATACAGGCTACAAAGTATCATTTTGATAAAGAGCTGCATAATAAAATACAGGAAACAAAAGATTACTTCAATAAAAGATAGAGGTTCTTGGAAAAAACCAGAAATCCTTGTAATGAAGAAAACAATAAAACAAATTAAAAACTCAATAAAAATCACCATCAGCAGACTACATTGCATGGAAGACAGAACCCCAAAGAATGAAGACTAAATATACAATCTTGAAAATAAAGTTGAACACACAAGGAGGATGGTAAAAAACAATAAGCAAAACATTTAAGAATTATGGATAACATAAAAAGACCAAATTTAAGAATTATTGGGATACAGGAAGGCATAGAGTTATAACCAAAGGAATGAACAGTCTATTCAAAAAATAGCATCAGAATATTTTCCAAACATGAAGAATGAATTATGAAATTAATATGAGAGGCTTATAGAACACCTAAAGTACAAAATCATTACAGATCTACACCAAGAAACATTATAATGAAAATGCCTAGCATAAATAATAAGAGGAGAAGTGTAAAAACCACAAGAGAAAGGAATCAGATTACATATGGAGAAACCAATTAGGACCTCTGCAGATTTTTCAACCCAGACCTTGAAAGCTAGAAGATCCTGAAATAACATATGCCAAGCTCTGAAAGAAAATGGACAAAAACCAAGAATCTTATATCCACCAAAAGTAAGATTTAGATTTTATGATGAAATAAGATCTCCATGATAAACAATAGTTAAAAGAATTTAAAATGAGAAAGCCTGTACTACAGAACATCCTCTGCAAAGTATTGCATGGTGAGAAAAATGGGAAAAAATGTGAAAATGAGCAAAAGGAGGTATTACACTAAAGGAAATAAACAATAAAAGGGGAAAACAAGTAAAGTTAAATTACAAAACTAAAGAAAAATGACCAGGAACACAAAGTGTGCCTCAATAATAACCCTGAATGTTAAAGGCTTAAACACACCAATCAAAAGACATAGACTGAAAATTGGATTAAGAAAAAAAAAAAAAGGCCTAACACTATGGGGCCTTCAAGAGCTTCATGTAATAGGAAAACACATCCACAGACTGAAGGTGAAACTTGGAAGAAACATACCACTCACATGGTCCGTGAAAACAAGCAGGGATTTCCATCCTCACATTAAATAAAGTAGACTTCAAGACAAAGTTAATAAAAAGGCATGAAGAAGGCTAGTAGATACTACTTAAGGGAACCATACACCAAGAAGACATAACAATTATAAATATATATGCCCAAAATTAACTATGTATGTTCATCAAAGAACAACAACAACAACAAACCTCTTTTCAAGTTCAAGAGTCAAATAGACCACAACACAATAATTCTGGGTTATTTTTATCCATCTCTTTCACCACTTCATAGGTGTTCCAAACAAAAACTAAACAAACAAACTATAGAACTCAATAATTCAATCAATAACTAAGACTCAACAGACAATATAGAATATTTCATCCTTTAACAAGAATATATGCTTTATTCTCAGAAGCACATAGATCCTTCTCTAAAAGACACCATGTGTTAAGCAACACAGTAACACTTGGCAAATACAAAAAAGAAGAGGTACTATCTTGAATTCTATCAGATACTAATGGAATAAAATTAGAAATTAATGATTAAAAAATAGAAGCAACTGTACCACTAAGTAATACTCTATTGAGTGAATAATGAATTGCAGAAGACATCAAAGAGGAGATTAAAAAATTCTTAGAGGTAAATGAGAACACTGAAAAAACATGAAAATCTTTGGGACACTATAAAGACAGTACTAAGAGTTCATTTCATGAAGTTCATTCCTTAAAATAAGAAAAATTCAACAAATAAATATCCTAACATTGCATCTTAAAACCCTAGAAAAAGAAGAACAAATCAACACCAAAAATAGTAGAAGACAGGAAACAATTAAAATCAGAGCTGAAATCAATGAAATTGAAAAAAAAAACACTGAAAAAACACAAAGTTAGTTATTTGAAAAATAAATAAAATTTATAAGCCCTTAGCCATGATAATGAAGGGAAGGAGAGAAAAACCTCAAATTATAAAATCTGTCCAGAAAAAGGAAATACTACAATGGACATTACAGAAATACAGAAGATAATTATAAATTATTTTTGAAAATTTGTATTCCAATAAAATAGAAAATATTGAAGGCATCAACAAATATTTAGATTCCTTTAATTTCATACAAAGTTTATTGGAATTTGTATTCCAATAAAATAGAAAATATTGAAGGCATCAACAAATATTTAGATTCATTTAATTTGCCCAAACTGAATCACTATGATAAACACAAGTTCAAGAGATCGATATCAATCAATGAAATAAAAGACACCATCAGAAGCCGAGCAACCAAGAAAAGTCAGAAACCAGATGGATACAAGGCTGAGTTTGACAAGACTTTTAAAGAAAAACTAATGCCAATAAACCTCAAATTATTTCATGAAATAGAAAAAGAGGGAACATATCCAACTCCTTTCATGAGCCCAATATCAACCTAATTACAAAACCAGACAAAGACACATCAAGGAAAGAAAACTTCAGACTAATATATCGAATGAACATGGATGCAAGAATTCTCAATAAGATTCTGCCAAATCAAATACAAAAATTTTTAAAATGATAGTTCACCACAATCAAGTGGGGTTCTTCCCAGAGGTGCAAAGTTGGTTCAACATATGGAAATCAATAAATGTAATTTATCACATCAATAGAATTAAAGATAAGAATCATATAATCATCTCAATAGATGCAGAATGACATTAAAGAAAATATAGCATCCCTTCATGTTCAAAACACTAGAAAAAATAGGAATAATAGAAACATATGTTAACATTGTAAAAGCTATCTATGCTAAGCCCAAGGCCAACATTATTCTAAGTGGAGAAAAATTGAAAGAATTCTCTCTAAAAACTGGAACAAGGCAGGGTTGCCCTCTTTTACCAATTCTATTTAGTATAGGACTTGAAACTCGAACCAAAGCAATTAGACAGATGAAAGAAATTAAAGGGATACAGATATAAAAAGAAAAACTCAAATTATCACTATTTGCCAGTGACATGATTCTATACCTAGAAGATACAAAAAATTCCACCATAAAACTTCTAGAACTACCAAATGAATTTAGCAATGTAGGAGGATATAAAATCAACACCCATGAATCAAATGCATTTCTGTATATCAGTGACAAATCCTCTGAATGAAAAACTAGGAAAACTATCCCATTCCAATACCCTTAAAAAAAGAGGTGAAAGACCTCTATAAAGAAAATTAGAGAATTCTGGAGGAAGGAATTAAAGAAGACCTTAAAGGTAAAAAAAAATCTCCCTTGTTCTTGAATAGGCAGATTACCATACTACCAAAGGCCCTATACAAATTTAATAAAATCCCAATCAAAATCCCAGTAACATTCCTCATAGAAATAGAAAAAGCAGTCATGAAATTCATCTGAAAAAAATAAGAGACCCAGAATAGCCAAAGCAATTCTTAGCAAGAAGTGTGAAGCAGATGGAATCACTGTACCAAACCTAAAACTATTCTACAGAGCAATAGTAAGAAAAACAGCATGTTATTGGCACCAAAATAGACATTCAGACCAATGATACAGAATAGCATATACAGAGACAAACCCACATAAATACAATTATCTCATAGTATACAAAGCTGCAAGAAAAATATATTGGAGAAAAGATAAACTTATCAACAAATGGTGTTAGGAAAACTGGAAATTCATATGCAACAAAATGAAATTAAGCCTCTATTTCTCACAGTGCACAAAACTCAACTCAAAGTGGATCAAGTATCTAGGAATTAGACCAGAGACCCAGTACCTCATAGAGGAAAAAGTAGGCCCAAATTTTCATCATGTCAGATTTGGTCCTGATTTCCTTAACAAGACTCCTATAAACACAAGAGATAAAATCAAGAATCAATAAATGAGATTGATTCAAACTGAAAAGCTTCTTCTCAGCAAAATAATCAGTGAGTGAAAAGAGAGCCTATAGAATGGGAGCAAAGTTTTACCACACATATATCCAATATAGCACTAAACTTTAGTTTATATAAAGAACTCAAAAATCTTAATACCAAATAAATAAATAACCCAATCAATAAATGGGCCAAGGAATTGAACAGACACTTCTCAAAAGATGATATATAATTAGTGAATAAATATATGAAAAAATGTTCAACATCTCTAACAAATAGAGAAATGCAAATCAAATCTACTCTAAGATTTTATCTCACTCTAGTCAGAATGGCAGCTATTAAGAATACAAACAACAATAAATGTTGGTGAGAATGTGGCGAAAAAGTCATACTCATACATTGCTGGTGGGACTGCACATTGGAAAAACCAATATGAAAAGCATTATGAAGATTTCTTGGAATACTTGTGATGGAACCATCATTGTATTCACCTGTTCCATTCCTTGGTTTATACCCAAGGACTTAAAAACAGCATGCCACTCTTATACAGCCACATCAATGTTTATAACAACAGGATTCACAATAACTAAATTGTGGAACCAACCTAGATGTCGTGCAATAGACTATTGGATAAAGAAACTGTGATGTATATACACAGTGGAATATTACATAGAATTAAAAGAGACTCAAATTATGGCATTTGTAGGTAAATGGATGGAATTGGAGAATATCATGCTAAGTGTGAAGTAAGCCACTCCCCCAAAATCAAAGGCTGAATGTGTTCTCTGATATGAGGATGCTGATTCATAATGGGGATGGGGGTGGGGATGGGAGGAATAGGGAATCTTTAGATAGGGCAAACTGGAGAGAGGGGAAGGGAGGGGGCCTCCAGTTAGAAAAGATGGCGGAATGAGATAGACATCATTACCCTGAATGTATGTACGAAGACACAAATGGTGTGACTCTACTTTGTGTACAATCAGAAATATGGATAAGTGTGCTCTATGTGTAAACTATGAATTGATGTGCATTCTTCTGTCATATATAACAAATTAAAATAAATAAATAAATTTAAAATTTAAAAAATATTTTAGGTATAGAATTCTATGCTTTGATATATAGTGAAGAAAGGGAATAGAAGAGAGGAAGCCCCAGACCAAGATCCGGAGGAGAAGATAGGAAAGAGTTTGTATAGGAAGTTTCAATCTGCAGAACTGCTCTGATAAAATATTGATGAGATTGATGGAAGCCCCAAGAAAGGGCTGGGCCATAAGAGAATTCACAGGCAGGAGAACATCATCTCAAGCGTTCCCATAATGTTCAATCTTCAGCTGGGAGTAGTCTGGGAGCAGGGTACCTTTGACTAAGTGTCCTGGTAGACCCTCATCAGCTGGAAATTATCAATTGACATTACTTTTTTGCAATGGAGGTTATTTCTCAAAAAGAGTTTTGAGTAATATACTTCCATGGCTATCACAGAATTGAAGTTCCTTAACTCCATATATAATATCTTAGATAAGTATACAAGTAATATCACACTTGTAATAAAACTTTGAATGTTATGCCCCTAAACTCAGGTATGAAATAAAAACTGTATTCACTTTTTATATTTAACACTAGATTTTAAGTTAAATATTCTTCATATATATTTCCCTTGTATGTCCTGTGTTTATATCCATTTTAATGGTATATCTTCTGATAGGAATTTTGTATTTTCTGTGCATAGATGGCATATTACATCTTATTCTTTTGATAGATAGAATGTTCTATTATATCTTTAGTTTTTCTACTAGCTTAGTATTCACTGCTGTAAATAAACACTGAAAGACTTCTGTAATACATAAAAAAATAGCTATATTTAGTTCAAAGTTTTGGAAATTGGAAGCACATGATGGAATGGCCTCAATTTTTCATCCTCTGATGACAGCCTCATGGTGGATGGTTTCATGATGGAGTGTGTGCAAGAGGGAGAGACAAGGGAGACAGGAAGCCAGCAAGGAGGGAGGGTTCAGGCTGGCTCTTTTAAAACAGTCTCCTTGCAATAACTAATCAGCATTCTTTTAGCACTACATTCTGCTGCAGCCAGGCTGGCTGGGCAAAATAACCGGGGGAGGTGACGAACAACTTGTATACCTTGATACAGCAGGAGTAGGAGCCATTTATTGTAAGACAACAGAGGTATTTATACATTCCACACAGCTTATCTTAATTAACATAAACTAGATATAGCAGTCAACCAATAAGGAATCTCTACACTTAATGGCTGGATGGCGTTACTTCACAAACCACGCCCCCTGGCATTTTGCCAGGCGCCATCCAGACTTTTTTACAGACCCTAACATTTCTCTGGCAAAATGCCAGGCGCCATCCTGACTTGTTTACAGACTCTAACAACATTCATCTCTTCAAAGGTCAGGAGTGACAATAACATCCCAACAGGCTCTACTTCTTAAATGTTCCAGCACTTCTCATATCATGAATCTTTGGCGAACAGACAAAAAGCATATCTAAATCATAGCAAGGGTATCAACTAACATGTGTTCTCCCTGAGTACACTGATTCTCTCAAATTTTCTTTTTTTCAGATTTATTTCATTTCTCTCTCTCTCTTTCTCTATTATTTTAATTCTTGTTTTCCTGGTAATCTTGATCTATTCCCTATATACAAGATAGGCTATTGCTCACAGTGCTTCATTTGCTGTATGATGATCTTTCTGACATTTATTATTATAGAAGTCATTGCTGAAGATATTTTTAAGATTGATTTTTTACTTGGTTTTTGGACTGGTCATACATTGTAAAAATGATAATGTACATCTCATATTTTCTGTCTGAGCAATGAATACCTGTTTCCAGTTAGAACATCAAATATAACAAGTACTTGACTACCACTTTTAATGCTTCTGTGTGTATAGTTCAGTCTCTCAATCTTCAGCTTTTTTTCCCAGGCAAGAGAATTTCTATTTTATGTGCTCCAGAACATAATATTACAGTCTTCTTTTAAATAGGGAAGTTTCAGTCTCCTGCCTGTATGGAATGGGGAGAGGACACTTAAACATAATTTCTTCTCAATTAGACTTTCAAACAGTCCTCCGGTTTTAAGGTCACTTTTCTTCACCTTTCAGAATTTATTGCTACCAATTACTGTGGTTTCTAGACACTCAGTGGGGGTATATTAACTTCCTTCTTTGTTTCTGCATACATACTCTGACCTCTTTAATCTTTTAAAACACACTTAGATTATATGCATATGTGCATAAGTGTGTAATTTTTCTGTCATCCTGGAATATCATGCTTTTGGGGTTTGCTTTGAGGTTTTGAGCCCATAGCTTAAGTTATCCTGGTGCTGAGACTGCTGAATTTCACTTACCTTGAATTCTGTGATTTCTGATTTTGATTTTGCCCTTTATAAATCCTACATGTATATATACACATACATGTATATAAGTAAACATAACTATATATGATGTACATAGGCATATAAACACACAAACATATTGTGTTGATGTATATAACTAAAAATAAAATATCTGTATTTGTGTGTGTATGCATCTACATTTATGACTGGTGAACTCATCTGGTTTCATGGCTTTGAAGATCACATATATGCTGAGGTTTTAAAATTTATATTGTAAGCACTGTTGACTCTCCTAAGTTTCAGTCACAAAATTCCATCTAGCCATTCAAAATTTATGTCCAAATGTCTAATCTATACATAATAAAACTCTCATGTTTGCCACCTTTAAATCTTACTGTTTTTCATTATCTCATGTTTTCTTTTTTCTTCTAAATACTATGCTAATACAAAATTCTTAATTGATCATTATATTTATGAGGTTATATTGCATTCTATAATTTATAAATAAAGAATTCAATTTTCAGAATTTCAGTTGCCTATTCAAGTTTTTCCCATTAGGATGTGACTTATCTAGAATAAAATTCAATATTTCCAAGAGAGAAAGTTTAATTGACCACTGAAATCCATTAATATTCCCCATATTGTTAATATTGTAAAATAGAAATTCATGCATACAGTTGTCCCTCTGTGTTTATGAGTTTCACATCTGTAGATTCAACTGAGTATGGATAAAATATATGTATTTTAATTGTGTCTTTAATGAATAGGTAAAGACTGATTTTCTTGCCATTATATCTTAAACAATATAGTAAAATAATCATCACTTAATATAATAACATTTATATTATGTTTATAACTTATAAACAGAGATACATGTCAGTTATATGTCAACAGTATACCAGTTTATAAGCATCTAAACTTAAATCATTAAACTAAAACTTCTGTGTATTTTGGTGTACATGGGATATCCTGGAACTCATTACTTAATTCCAAGAGATAAGTGCACACATCACTCAATCAAAAAACATTTATAACTATGCCTACTGTTGTTTCATCATGTCCATTTTATTAAATTTTTATGCCCTTCTAAGTATTTTAAATATCACCATAAATCTAGAATTCAAATTAACTAATGTTACACTTCTTTCCAAGATATTAAGATTGTTTTCATGCACTCTGATATAAATTATCAGGGGAACATGGAATATGGACACATTATATTGGAGGTTATATATACAACTGCAAAAATGTGGACTTTTTATACCCTGAAATTCTTCCGAGTTTAACTGCTGCCCATTTATATTTTTTTTGTTATTTTGTTGTAGAGGATGTCTTTTTCTCCTAACTATATCTTCCTAAAGTGAACATATTCATGGTCAATTGACATTTGAAAAGCAAAATGAATTTCAGCTTTCATAGCATCTCTTCAATGCAACTAGAAAACAATTCATAATGGAGATATACATAGAGTAATATCTATAAATAATATCAAGATAAAAGATATTCTGCATATTTTTCTTGTGTATTCTATTAATATTGAGATTGTTGAGATTTGAGTTTACTTTATAACCTCTATACAAATTTAAAATTTTTAAGATAAAATTTAAAGAAAAAATACAAATGACACATTTTTCTCCTTTTACTGGTTCTGTATATAACATTAAGATTCATTCTGACATAATTATAATAATATAGAATGTGTGTTGTTCTATTTCAGTCCCCAGTACTTCTCCCTCCCCTTTCCTACTATTCCCCTTGTTCTTTTCCCTTTATTCTACTGATATTTCTGCTATTTACTTATAGTTTGACTTTTTGCAGATTAGTGTCTTGTGGGTGCACATGATGCTGAGATTCACTGTGATATATCCATATATGTACACAGGAAATTTAGGTCAGATTCATTCCACTGTCTTTTCCTGTCCCATCCTTCATTTCTTCCCTTCATTCCCCTTTGTCTTCTCCATTGTTCTTTTTTCTATTCTTCCTTCCCTACTTATTTTCTATCAGCATTTTTCCATATCAGAGAAAACATTTGACCATTGACTTTTTGGGATTGTCTTATTTCACATGGCATGATAATCACCAGATCCATCCATTTACCAGCAAATGTCATAAAGTCATTCTTCTTGATGGCTGAGTAATACCATATTGTGTATATATACCACATTTTCTTTAACCATTCATCTGTTGAAATGCATCTAGGCTGATCCCATAGCTTGACTATTGTGAATTGTACAGCTAAAAACATTAATGTGACTGTGTCACTGTAGTATTCTGCTCTTAAATCTTTGAACATACACTGAGGGTTAGAATAGCTGGATTATATGGTGGTTCCCTTCAAAGATTTTAAGGAATATCCATACTTCTTTCTGTAGTGGTTGCACGAATTTGCTGTCCCACCAAAAGTGTAAGAGTGTACCTTTTCCCCTACATTCTTGCCAACATTTATTGTCATTCATATTCCTTATGATTGTCATTCTGACTTGAATAAGATGAAATCTCAGTGTAGTTCTTGTGTCCATTTCCTTATTGTTAGAGATGATAAAATTTTTTTATATATTTTTTGAGTGTATTTCTTCTTCTTAGAAATATCTGGTTAGTTCTTTTGTCTATTTATTGATTGAATTATTTGGATTTGTAATGCTATGCTTTTGAGTTCTTTGTATATTCTGGATATTAACACTCTATCTGGTGCACAGGTGGCAAAGAACATTTCAATTTCTGTTCGATTTCTCTTCATGCTTTCATGGTCTTAATTAACAAAGGGCATTTTTGATTAGAATGTTTCAACTTTATTTTTACTTCATTGCACTGATCAGAACATTACTTAATGTACTTCTGCAAGATATGTCATCAAATCAGGTCCTTGCACTTCAGAAAGATAATATGCCAATATTTTCGGTCTTGTTAAAATCTTCTTTACAAATGTAAATGGTTAACGTATTGATTTTTTTCTTAGAATTTTAAAATAGGTTAATAAAAAAGACGTAGCATTTTCAAAAGTATAATATTGACAAAGGAGCTGGGTTAAAATATTTATGGATAATTATACAGGTAATTATATTCAGAACCAAGCCAATATTAAAAAAAGAATATTGACAACTTAGCAGTAGTAATGACTATTAATTTAAGAAATATAAAAAATCAATTGCAATAGTAGATCTCAAATATTGAAATAGCAATACAACTGGTTAGCTTTCGCTGATCTCTTTTGTTCATCTGTAATTTGGAGAAAATTTCTGCTTGGCTTTTCTCACAGAGATTTTGCAATATCAAACAAGTTGACAAATATGTTAACTAAAATTGTTTACTGATAAATTGAAACTACTCAACATATTTTTGCAGTATTTTCTGATTTGGCCACTATTCTATTTCCAGCCAACTGTAAATGCATGCTATTATTCAAAATGTGCTATATAATTGTATCATGGTATAGGTTGTTGTCACATCCAATTACAATATTGTGTGCTTCCTTTCCTATACACCAGTTTCCCTTCTTGAAGGTAGTTTTTCTTTTTACTTGTCTTTGTTCCACTCAGTTTTTCTGAACCAGTAAATATACAGACAAGACAAAAGAATTCTCTCTGGACTTTTCAATCTTAGAAGAATTTCATCATAAATTGGTTTGGAAGGCCTGAAGTTGCAAAAGGGAGAAAGAAGACAAAGTAATCTTCTACCCCTGATGCTGGAGCCTGCAAGTCTACACTCACAGCTGGGGACCTAGGGCCTCCTCTGTTGTCACTGACACTAATAATATTAGTTCCCAAAATATCTTAGTGGTGCCAAAATCTGCTGTTGATCCTTTACCAGAGTTAAAGAGAGAAAACAACAACAACAACAACAAAAAAAAAAAAACACATGACCTTCTTTTTCTTCCTCCAATTTTCCTTCAAGGACTGGGAATTTTTATGCATGGGCTCACAGCAGTCAATTAGCAATCAGCAAGCAAAGGCTGTCTGGGTTATCTAGTGCCTAGATTACCCAACCCCAGTAAAATTGTGAAGTGCTAGGGGTGGGGGAGAATGAAACTTGGAACCAACATGTAATATCCAAATGGGTGTTCTACTGTTTTCTAGGGCTGCCATAGCACAATACTAGAAACTGTATAACTTAAACAACAGATATTTATTTTCTCACAGTTCTGGAGAGCAGTTGGTCAATATCAAAACCTTGATATGGTTAGTTTGTTCTGAGGGCTGCATGAAAGGATCCTCCTAGATCTCAATTCATGGCATTCAGAGGTTTGTCTTCTTTCTGTGTCTCTTTACCAACTCTATGTGTCTGCATCCGAAGTTCCCCTCTTATATAAACACAAGTCATTTGGGATTAGGCGCCCCCCCTAATGACTTCATATTAACTTGATGATGTCAGTAAATTTCATATCTCCAGAGAAGGTCACATTCTGGATACAGGTTTGGGCTTTCAAATATACAAATTTGGGAGACAGACAATTCAACTCATAACAGTTCCCCCAGTGTACCCAGTACACTAATGAATCACAGACTACATAGAGTTTATTAAAAATTTCTATTTGGATATTTCCTTACCCCATAATCTAGGAGCAATTGTAATTGCCTTCATCTAGGTATCCAATGAGTGGCACATAAGAGAGTTTCAATCTATGCTAGTTAGTCAATCATTACAGATAATTGAGATAAATATTTACTCTTAAATTTAAAACATCCCAAACTAGATTGAGCTTACACTTCAAGGCTGACAACATTGCTTTCCTATGAAATTTAACCCACTATTTAAATATACAATTATTGATAGCCTATGCATCAGACACAGATTTTATAAATGCACTGAAAAGTTGCACACTGACAATACAAATCCAATTTGCTGTGCTTTTATTCTTTCACAAAGCTCATATTCAAAGGAAAGACAAAGGAAGATAAATCAACAAATTTATGTAGCTGATGATTGCTCTTTGGATAAATTCAATGATCTGTGTGTAGAGGAAAGCTGAACAGAGAACAAATCTTTTTGAAATGCTCATTTTTGTCCCACCTATTAGTAATGCTGCTCCTCTTTCCACATATGACTCTTCGCCCATGAAATATATACCCACCAATACTAGATTATTCTTCTATCATTTATAAAGTCTAAAGCCTACTAAAGTC
The DNA here is from genome assembly GCF_048772815.1 of Callospermophilus lateralis. Classification (NCBI taxonomy): domain Eukaryota; kingdom Metazoa; phylum Chordata; class Mammalia; order Rodentia; family Sciuridae; genus Callospermophilus; species Callospermophilus lateralis. The sequence goes on from NC_135320.1 coordinate 9,589,005, forward strand.
CCTACCACAGTGCCTGGTATATTTTTGGGTATTTATCTCTATTTCTTCCCTGTCCTTACTCTTTCTCTTTATAATAAATCTTTTCTCACTTCATTTGAGAGGTTAATCTTACTTATAGTCAGTTTTGCTATAATACAAAATTTGTGTTATAAGAAGCAATGTGTTATTGAAAACTATGTTATAGAACCACAAGACTTTAGTGAAATTGCCCAAGAACTGTGTCAATGACACATTAAATAGAAAATAATTATTGTCTGATTTTAATATTAAATGACTAACAAATATATAAACACTACAATGAATGCAGGTGGCCCTTAAACACATGAGTTTGAACTACTGGGTCTACTTCCACATATTTTTTGCTATGGTTGTGACAATTTGAAAAACCTTGAGTAACCAGAGAATATTGAAATTGAGAAAAAGTTAATTGTGCCAAGAATGCATAGAATGTATGTAAACATACATAGTCTATATTATCATTTTCACCTTTTAATGAACACAAGCCTTTAATAAGAAATTAAAATTTATGGAAATTTATACACACAATTCTCACAGACCATACATGGTGCCTCCATGTTGACAAAGTTGTAAATACATGTAATGATATAGCTTTAAACCATAACTGCATAAATTAACCACAGTGCATACTGCACTATTATAATAATTATACTGTTACCCCCTATTGTTATTGTGATAATTTCAAGTGTTGCCAGTAAGTATATGCTTCAAATGTCCTATGACACTCATTGTGTCCCTGAGAGAGGTTTCTCTCTCCATTAAATTGTATAGCACAGAAAAAAAAAACAGGAAAAAGAAAAAAGAAACAACAAGAAGAAAAAGTTATTTCTCATGGTTCTTGGATAACTTTCACTGTATATACTACAAATAACAAAGAAAATGTTTTTATGCAGTCATTAAAGTTGCTGGTCAACAGAGTGTCAGAGACAAGTTTTAACAGAGTCAAATGTTGCATACTAGCTTGGATAGCAAGAGCAGGGATTGAATCTTATAAGCCTTCACCAGCAAGCAACACCACAGTTACTGACCTAGTCACTATCATACCAAGGGAAGAGCAATAGTGGCCATAGCTGACCCCAGTCACTATCTCCAAAACCAGCATCTGCAAGACTGCAAAACAGTAAAGGCCTGCTTTTCTCCCAAGCGCCATACTTGCAGGGCCACTGACAAGACTTCAAGCCTGGTAACAGTAAGGGCTAGCCCAGGCACCCCTGGGAGCATCTGCTGGCAGGGGTAAGAAAACACAAAGGTTTTGGGAATAATAAAATGTTTCAAGACAATGTAACTTGATACTTTTATACAACAATTCAGTATTTATCAAAAAATAAGTAATTAATACATTGTCACAATCTATATGCTAAGTTGAAAAAAATTTGTTCAAATTTCACAAGATTTTTCACTAGTGGTCTTCTCCTGTTTCAAGATGTGGTCAGGATGTATTCTATTTTCTGCCCGTTTCTGGGTCTCTTTTTGTTTCATATATTTGCCATTTTGAAGAACACTGGTGAGGAAATTTGTAGAATGTCCCACATGTGGGGTTTTCCGATACTTTCTCAGATATCAAATGAGGGCATGAAACTTTAGTAAGAAATATCAAGGTAAAGTGTTTTCTGATTGCATCATTATCAGGGGCATGTGCTAGCAACACAACCTCTAAGTGGTGACATTAATCATGATTATTTGTTGAATGATATGCTGTCTCTGTTCTCCACTGTAGAGTTGTTATGATTCTCTTTCTCTATGATTTGAAAATGAGTCATTCAGTCCAATCCACACTCAAGGAGAGGAGAAATAACCTACTACTCTTGCATAAGGGACTATGACAAAATTTGCATTTCTATGTTAAAATCATGATAGTGATAAATAAATAAATATTATAGATGAGATACTTGGATATATTACTAACCTAAGTCATTGTGTTAATCAGCTTTCTTTCCCTGGGACACAATAATTGAGAAAAACTATAGAGAAGAAAAGATTTATTGGGCTCAAATTTTCAGAAGTTTAAGTCCATGATTAGCTGTCCCCATTCCCATTGCTTTGTCCCTGAGGTGAGATAGAACATGGTGATGGAAAGGTATGAACAATCAAAGGTTTTTAGAAGAGAGAGAGAGAGAAGGGGTCAGGAACAAGATGTGGTCCCTCAGATTATGCCTTCAATGATCTACTCCTTCAGCAAGGTCTCTTCTCTTACATTTTTGTTTATTAGGTAAGTAAAATGTATGTAAATTTCAAAATGTGCCTGAACGTGTTGTGAGTTCTTTGTTGGGTGAATTAAGTTTTCAGCATCATAACTTATGCCATCCTGGTATCTAGAATTTTAAGTATGTTGTCATTAACTTTCTTCCTCATCATATCAGAAATCAGTTTCTTCTCTGTCTTGAAAGTTTAAGCAGAAGAAAGTAATTTTAACATCATTTTTATTTTCCTTCTCACTCCATTACATGAAGATAACTTCAGAGTTGGCAATTCTGTACAGTTACTTGGGAATTTTGAGTCTAAAACAAATATATTTTTTAAAAATTTAAATTTCTCATACAGTTATATATTAATAAATTTGATAATAATTTCTGTTGTTTTTGTATTCAGTTCAAATTTGTTTTAAGGATGCTTACAGTTTATAGATTTTGGTTGGGGTATGATCACTCCAAACTCAATATAGTATTCTAATTGCAATAAAGTAGTAAACATCACTATGTTCCATTTTAACCTAGGTTCACATGGTGTCTTCTTAAACTAGTTATGATATATAATTAGAAGACATGAACTTTTTCTGCATTTCTTCCTTTAAACATATATCACCGACCATATTAGTACATTTTCTATTGCTAATAACATAATAGCACAGAATGGCTAAGGAAAGAGGTTATTTTGGTACATAAATTCTGCATGCACAAGTTCAACAGCCACATCTGGTGAAGGACTACTTGCTGGCTAAGCCCTGATGCAATAAAGAACATCACATGACTAAAGACAGAGCATGTGTGTGTGTGTGTGTGTGTGCGTGCATTCATGCTTTCTTGCCTCACTCTTCTTATAAAGTCACTTGTATTTAATAATGAAGGCACCACCCTAATAAACCTATTTCATCCTTAATGGTACCATGGTCAGAGGAACTGGATAAAGGTTATATCCATTACACATGTTTGGAGTCTTTGATGACCTTCAGAGATACTGGGTTATAAATTTGTAGAAGAATAATCTAGATGATGAAATAAATTAAATGAAATTATTTGTTTACCAAACTTGAATTGTTTTTTTATCCATTATCAACCAATTACTTTAAAATAACAATAACTTCCATTCCAACAAGTGCAGAGGAAAGTTCAGCAGGATAAGTCACACAAGGAAGATATGGAATCTGATATGCAGCACATACGTGCCCTCAGGAAATTCATGGGTCCAAAGTTTCCTGCACATTTTTAATTAGCACTGTAATCAAATCTACTAACTTGATGACTAGTTGGATCAACATGAATTTCATATTTACTTGGGCTTCGCCTTGTAAAAGGAAAGGTGGAAAGTCATGTGCTAAAACTAAGTTTTATTGACCTAAAATAGCAAGGCTTTTGCAATTTTATGTTGTCATAAGTCCAATTTTGTATCAGAATTTATCTTAGACTCTTAGTCATTGTGAATAGATAAACATTGTATTTATATAGTTAGATTATTCAACCACTCTCAGAACTGGAAACCATTCTTTCACTTTGAATGTACTCAGAGCTGGAAATGTCTTCAGTAATTCAATAAATGATAAACACAGAAATTCTAAAGAAGATGTACTTTTCTTCAAAACTTTATAGTTCTACAAAGGCTTAGATCTGTTTGTACCAGAAAGGATATAATATATATATTTTGTTCTTAAATCCATGCTTCTTGCAGTACTATTCATTATAATCAAAATACAAAAGCAACCGAAATGACAATCAGTCTATGAATGGGTGGACCTAGACAACCTAATTTTAAGTGAAATAAGGCAGGTACAAATAACCAAACACCTTGAAATCTCACTAACCTGTGGAATCTGACTAACTTGATCTCCTAGAAGTCGAGAGTAGACTTGTGGTTACCAGAAGTTGGAGTGGCTTTGGGATGGCAATTGGACCAGCAGGTCAAAAGATAAGTATTTACACTTAGATAGGGATAAAATTTAAGGACACCTATCATAAAGCAAGGTGACTCTGGTTATTGATGATATATTGTATCCTTCAAAAGTATAAAGAGAATGAATCTGATGTCTTCTCACCACAAAATGATAATAGTAGGAGGTAATAGATTTCTCAACAGTTTTCACCATTCCAAATATATATGTAGTTCCAAAGATCATCTTGTACACAGTAAAAATGTACAATGTATTTGTTGACTTGGGTGGGAGCAAATTTGACAACTAGATGCACAGGAAAACTTCAAAAATTTGATAAGCTAGCTAGCTCTCTCTTATATGACTTTTTTAAAAATTATAGTCCTCTTGACATAAAAGGGTTAGAAGTAGCTCCCTTGGTTGTAGAGGGATGATGAAAAATTCACAAGTTTTAAATTGCATGGTACTCTGAGTAGCATGATGAAATCTTATGCTGTCCCTATTCCATCCCACTCAGAGTATGAGTCATCCATTTGTCTGACATGACATGTATGTTATGTCTCATAGAGACTCAGTTTGAGAACAGAAATGGAGCAGTAATGCATTCCCTACCAGTAGAATAAAATATGTAGTTTGTCAATTTTTAAAGTTTCTCTCTTAGAACTGGGTTTCATCACAATAATGAAAAAAATAAACTGGTCCCTTCAATACATAAGCAAAATATATATAGTTTTATTAATTTGCTCCAGTAGGAAGACCACATCTGGACAGCAGCTATAACAAGAGTCACTATCTAATTAGACTGATGACTATTTACTGTCATTCTTAAAGTCCCATCTGTCTATTGAGTCAATTGAAGTGGATAATTAAATGATGTTGTGTTATCAGCCATCACTTTATGTCTTTCAAGGTTTTAATGTGGAAAAATCTCTACAGTTTCAGAACAAATGAGTTATTTGCAGAGTTGTGTGTGTGTGTGTGTGTGTATGTTGGTATTGTTTGTTCCTTTGATTTGTTGTTGTTTTTGTCATCAACAACAGTCTTGAGAGGTTTCTTCTTGTTCCAAAACACATTCTAAAATAATCTGTATATTTGTTTAAATTTTATAATATCTTGAGAAATTACAATATGAAATCATGTGATATACTTGGACATTTTGGTCAACATTTTAATTATCAATGAAATCCCATAAGCTCTTATGTTTACTTGCAGACTAAAAATGTCTGTAGATTATAAGCATTTTAATAGCTTATATTTAAATCTGATATTTTCTCAACATATCATTTTTTTTTCTCATGACCAATGACTGATAATTGTCTAGAGTCTGTTGGTAAAAACTAAAACAATCAGTAAAATATATTTGTTGTGTTACTTATGTTCAAAAATCAGCAATTAATTGCTGTACTTTTAATTCTTCAGCAATTTGGTTTATGTACTGGAGATATAATACTATTAACCCAGAAATGGATAAAAATAAATCTTTCATTCCAAGTATTTATTTAATCAGATAAATAATATTTTATTCTCCTGTGATTCCTTATTGTTTAGTGTTTTCAAAGTTGGGTTTGAAAGTGGAAGGGATCTCACTCTTTCCCTCCAATTCTCTTTTCAAATGGTTATAATGGTATCTTCCCCAATTTCTTAGTGAATACACATCTATTTCAAGTGATATTCAATTTTTAAACATTTTTCTTGTTTTTAAGTAAAATTTGATTCCTTTTTTTTTCTTTTTTTTGTGGGGGAGTTGGTATTGGGAATTGAACTCAGGGACACTCTAATACTGAGGCACATTTCCAGCCCTATTTTGCATTTTATTTAGAGACAGGATCTCCCTGAATTGCTTAGTGTCTTGCCTTAACTAAGGCTGGCTTTGAATTCCTGATCCTCCTGCCTCAGCATCTGGAGCCACTGGGATTTCAGGTGTGGGCCACCTAGCCTGATGAAGTTTGATCCTTTTCTCAGCTAAAAAAATTTTATTGACTAAGTACAAAGTGCCAAAATCTGTCAAAAGTGTTGAGATGCAAATAGCTTAAAGTTATATTGCTGAAACAGACATATATTTAAAAACATGACATAAGAATTTGAAATAAGAAAGAAAAAAAATAAAGGGTACAGATATGAAGTCAAGATTGACAATTAATCTTCACTAGTTTGAGAAAATGTACTGAAGGAAGTGTTACCTGAGTCATGTCTTGAAAGGTAAAGAGGATTTTCTAAAACATGAGGGGCATTCAGCTTGGAAAAAAAGGCAAACACAGAAGTTCATGAAGGGTCTACCATAATTTGAAAGTAAATGTTTAATCAACAGATAATAACAATTTATTTGGAGTCAAACATTTTAATATCTGAAAAAAATTCATGTCATATAAATCCATATTTACTAAAACATTTTTTTGTTTATATATGTATTTCATCTCCATTTGTAACAAACATGAAGAATCCTTATATAAACACTCTGGTATGATTTTTCCAATACTTTGGAGATAACATAACATTCGTTATCTTTGTAATGTGTCTTTTATATTGCAATCACTTAAGTCACTCTTTCAGTAAAATCAGGCATTACCTTTTATTAACTTGACCTACTCATTTATTGAGTTGAATGGCCAATCTGGTAACCTAGAAGAAAATGAATTCATGTTATTTTCATTAAAAAATATAATTAATTATCAGGGAAATGTAAACATTTAAGAATAAAAGACAGGAAGCAAAGAAATAACAGCAGCTATGGGACACACAATCATTACTTAAATCTTCCAACAAAGGAATGAAAAATTGACTTTTGTGAAGCATATTTGTATTGTTTTCCTAAACTGATTTATTTATTTACCTTTAAGAATTGTAAGGAAAATAGAAGGAGACACAGAGGCCAGATGCAGAGGCAGGAAAGGGAAAGAGTGGATGTGCCTCCAAGCAGCCTTGGTCATTTATATCAGAAGATACAAAGGTCATTAGTACCATGACTACGTTATTATTTACTATTCTTTAATCCAAGGTGCTAGATAACATAGAGCTCTTTTCTCCCAGGATATTACCATAGAAACTAGATACTGCACCTGTATAGTTGCCTTACTAGCTTCCAGGAGAAATTGATTGGCATTCCAAGCATGGGAAACAGAGTGCCTGTTACCCCCAGGGATTTTGCTCACCAGAGGAATGCGTCCCTGTACATTTCCACAGTCAGAATACCTACAAAGAATGCTCAATCTCTAGGTAAATAAAGTAGGAGGAGAAGACAATCTTGTGAGTCAAGTTACAAAACACTGGGTTTAGTTTATTTTCCTCACTAGCACCAGAAATAAGCATGCAGCAAACAAAAAAAATAAAATAAAATAAAATAAAAAATAAACCACAGGATGTGTGGCTTCCTAAAGATTTATCTTATTCAATCTTGTGTAATCTAAAAAAATATAGAAAAGACAAAAAAAAAGGAGGGGGAAGAAAGCTCTGAAATTGTTGAAGAAACAAACAAGGATCTCAGATTACCTTTAGATTGACCTAGTATTTCAAGTTTTCCTTTCAAAATCCTTCAAAATTTTATATTCTTCTCTAGAAATTATAGGTGAGTATTTATGAACATTTTCAAACAAACTTCTTTGCATTTTCTCAAATTTAACAGAAGGTTAATCAATCATTTAGGATGTAGTCTTTCCTTGAAGAACTAGAGCTAAAATTAAATGTATATAATAATTATTAATAATTATTGCATCTAAATATTATGCAAAACGTATTTGTCTTGTAGTGATTCAAAAATATACAGTAATTAATTCGAATTAAAAATGAGAGTAAAACCATGGTTAAAATGACACAAATTTATAAAAGAACTCTACCTGGAGACATACTTATGTATACATATAAATTTGTGAAATTCAAATTTAATTATATTATTTTAATTGTATTTATAAATTACATTGAATCTCCTCTCCTATTATTATATTAATTTTATATTAACATTAACATTGTGTACTAGTAATAACTGTAAATTTTCTATGAGCCTATGATTCAAACATATTAATTACTTAATATTTATGAACATTTTAATAAAATGTTTGGCTATTGAGTAGAGTAGATGTAATTAAACTTCTTCTGGAACAAACTGTAATTAAAATTTTTAACATCCTCAATGTCCTTAAAACAATGACTATAACAATATAATTAATAAAATAGATTTTCACACTCATATGAAAATAAAACACTTCAAAATCTAGCATAAATGGTATCCATCTTGAACTTCACAGATTTTAATAATAATTGGGAACATATTGTAGTACAAAATGATAATCATTTTCTGACCACTGTTTTTGCTTTATTTTACTAGAATATTTATAATATAGATTTTGAGCACCCATTTACCCAGAGAAAAATGCAGCATAAATAGAAAATTATAATTTATTTTTTTTCAAATTTTAGACATTATGTTAAGTAAGAAACAAAATTATTTTATTTAGGGGTAAGTTTTTTAAAGAAAAAAGCAAAATGCCTACAAAATACAGCATGTATAGTTACCAATAATATTTTTTGATTTTCTTTGTTCACTGAAATTCTTCTTTTAGATTTATTTAGATATAGAGTTCTACTATATAATTATACTTGCATGTGAAACATTAAGGGAAACATTATTGAGGATATAATGTGAAAATGTTTCAAATTTTTTTTTCACTTACAAAGTACAGATTTTCTAAATAACTTTTCTTTTAAGAATATCAAATTCTTTGTTTCCCTTCAATTCTGTGCTTTTTGACGTTGATAGTTTTTATACTATGGTTTGTATGGGAAATCTAAAGTGTCATGACATTTTAGAGGTGGGGACCTGAGGGATATTCCTTAATTACTGGTTTTCTGATATAATTTATTTGCAGAACAAGTTCTATAAAAACCCATTTCTGACTTCACAGTCTCTCTGGAATCTTATTGCAACATGAAGTTTATTTTTCACATACCCAGCTCAACTGAGATAATACTCCCAAGGTCTGAATAGAGTTCAGCATCATATCTTTGAACTTCCAAAACAGTGTCCTCTTTTCTTTATAAAGTTACCCCGACTCAGATATTTTGTTATAATGAAGAAAATCTAAATAATGCAGAAGGTTAATCTTTTTCTTTAAAAAAAATTGATTCTAAGATGGTTTTGACATTGTTTTCCCAATATTTTTTATATCTGTTGCTCATGTTTTAAAATTTGCCTTGTTTGGCATATTGTTTAATTGCCTCTGGGTTCCATTCCCATTACCTAATCAAACAAACAAACAAACAAACAAACAAAAAAACAAATAAATAAAATAAATAGATATCTCACCATTTGCCACCACATGGATTAATGTGGAACACATTCTGCTAATTAAAACTAGGTGCAGAAAGAAAGCACTGAATAACCTCACTTGTATTCTGATTCTAAAAAACAAAGCAACAAGGAAAAATCCCTCAAATACACAGTGATAGAAAATAACAATGTCTTCCAGGGTAGGGGAGTGAGGGGGGAAAACTAGGAGAATTTAGGTTAAAGGATACAAAGTAGCACTTATGTAGTATAAACAATTCTAGAGATCTATTGTACAGCATGAGTAGTATAGTTATTAATGTTGTATTTTTCCTAAAAATATATATTTTATGTGTTATCATCACTCTCTCTCTCTCTCTCTCTCTCTCTCTCTCTCACACACACACACACACACACACACACACACACACACAACCTGAGTAATTAAATGGAGTGATGTTTATGCCACTTTGTTTGGCTAAACCAAGCATTTTCCTAACTATATGTATAACAAAAAAACATGTTGTCGAGTTCAATTACATAAAATGAAGTTTTTATAAACTGGACATTAAGTGTTTGTATCATTTTATTATTTATGCATTCATTATTTAGAAAGGAACTCCAGTGGTTCTACATCTTCTTTAGATGTGTCAGGCTTCTCTATTAAACTTGAGACATTTACATTGGGAAAGCAAACAGTGTCATTATTGTAGTACTTGGCAACAGTATGATAGGATTGTACAGTTTTTTTTTCTTATTTTGATAACAATAAGTCCTGTATTAATATTTCATAGGAAAGAAGTAAATATTGTTTTAAATTAGCAGGTAATGCAAATATCAATATTTTAAATACTTCAATTATTCAATGTGATTTTCAATCCAAAAAAAATGAATCTAATTCATTATTTTGCCCTTAAAGCTTAAGAGCACATCCCAAAATGAATAGAAAACTTAGAGCACGTTTGTTTTATATAGGAAAAAAACACTCACATTCCTAAATAAATCAATATATAATCATAGATTATAACAATGCACACCAAATATTCTAATATTATTCTTTCTAAAGTTTAAGGAATGTGAGAGAAAAATTAAGTTATTTGTAAATTTTAGCTTGTAGAATCCTGTAATTCTAGAAAGTAGACTCTGTCTTAATTCAACATGAAGAAATTGGTATTTTTTTCAGAGTTTAAATATTCTGTATTCTGTGGTCCATTGTAAATCTTATTTGTATGAGGAATTAAACTCAGTGGAAAGGAGTTTTATATAATAATTTCCCAAAACAGAAATTTTATTTAGATATTTAGGAAACTGCATCAGTATTTCTGCATAAGTATAGTTTTAAGTGGTTAATAAATATTAATCTTATTCATACATATATTAGAAATTTAAATTTTAGTTAAGAATTTAAATTGACCAAAGTGATTACAGAGAGTTTGTATCTATATGTGTATAGATATTTTTGTTGTTTTCATATTGAATGATGTTAATTTTCAGCTAAAAATCAGACTTACACTGTAGTTTTTGATTTTAGGAACTCATTTTTTTAATATATTAAGAAGTTATTGCACCAATATCATCAAATATCTATTCTTCCTCTCTGTCTTGTTCTTTTTCATTTATTTTCAACTGAAATTATTTCTGAAAAACAATTCAGGTGATGGAATTTCGATTTCCAACAATTGTCTCATGAAAATTGCCACGGTTTTGCTTCTAAATGATTGTGAATCATATTGTTTCATGGCAATTTATTAAATATCAACTTTTGGTTATGTAGATTGCATTGGTCATAATGACTAAAAGTGATTGTATCAGTATTTTTTCAACTTTTTATGTAAAGTACAAATGAAAATTTTATCAATCTTCAATAGGTTCTCTGTGGCTAAATATGATAGTTTAGTTTTAAAAGTTAGCAGATAATGAAACAGTTTATACCCAGGAATAATCTTGTCATTATCTTTGCTACTAGAGACAAAATTATTGTGACTACGTACAGCTGATGTACAATTTGATTGGGATGATCATTTTTTGTTTCTTTTTGGATGTATTATTGATTTCTGTGATCCATTTGAGCAATTTCTACCTTTTGAAAATGGTCCTGTCCAGCTTTTGTGTCTGCGGCCTTGCCTTCCTTCTCATCTGCTAAGCGACATCATGGAATCTCAAGGCTTCCTGGTTGCCTACTCAAGACAGTTTATAATTGAGAGATGGTAATTGTCTCATTCTGGGATGTTTCTACCATGTTTATCAGTATGCTCACCACAAATACATGTTTGCATGGGCATATCCCAGACTTCTTGAAAATTCTTGGTTAATTGCTTATGAAACCTGTTTTAAAAATTCTAAGTTGTATCAGATACAAGTGTGCCTCTGAATTTTTACAAATGATGATAGTAGTTATGATAAATAATGATAATTATAATATTGATAATAATCACTGTTTGAGTTTCCCATGATGTGTCAGGCATATTTGATGTAATAAAACTGGAAAAGGAGAGAATCTGGTTTCAAATACAGAAAAAAATTACTCAAGATTCAGTTTTTGTAAGTACATTTTAGTATGGTACTTAATAAAAGATGCATTCTCAATAAATGAATTAAATTTAATTTTGTATGTGTTTTCTAAGATACAACATGTGAAGTATTCAAAATTTATAAAGCCAGACTTTTGATGGGGTCCTTTTATGCCAGAGAAAAAACTAAAGATATTATAGCTCATTGCTTACAAAATTTTGCCACTGTGGGCGTTCCAAAACAGTTAAAAACAGATAATGCCCCTGGCTATACCTCTAACTCTTTTAAACGATTTTGCTCATCATTTGGCATTACTCATATAACAGGAATCCCATACAATCCACAGGGACAAGGCATAGTTGAAAGAGCTCATCAAACTATTAAAATGTACTTATTAAAGCAAAAAGAGTGAATTGAAAAGGGGTATATATCCCTTAAAGATAAACATAAAATAACGCTTTTAACTCTAAATTTTTAAAATTTTAATTCATCAGGGCTTAGTGCTGCAGAAAGGCATATTTGTCCAAAAAAATGTACATAAGCCCAAGGTACTTTGGAAGGATATTCTAACAGGACAATATAAAGATCCTGACCCAGTGATTGTCTGGAGTCAGGGGTCTGTTTGTGTGTTTCCACAGGGAGAACAGCAGCTGATTTGGATTCCAGAGAGACTAACCAAAGCGATTTTTATAAACCCAAAAGAAGACGATTTGACTCAAATCCATAACAGCTGATATCCAGAACTCCAGCTTGGCTATTTTTACATCTGCAACAGTGGTTCTCCCACACAGGGAGGCTAATGAATAACGAACACCATTAAAGCCTATTTCAAATGTATAAAACCTTGGGGCTTGCTTGTGGGAATACCTTCAGACCCATTATGCAAGTTACAGAAAAAAGGATGGGATATCCAAAAAAGAGTCAAACCCAGGTGGTAACCAGGATGTCTTTTTCAATATGTATTTTATTATTACATTTTCCCACATCATAAAGTTCTATTTTATTTTTTGAGCTCATATTGACCTAGGTTAACGTTTTTCTGATCACTTCTTATTTTTTGACTGTGGAGTTTTTAAACATTGCAATGGAGATTTCACCTGTGTAAAGCTACAAGGCCTTTACTATTGTCTTATGTGTTGTATGTTATGTGTGCACACTTGTGTTTTCTGTTGTATGTCTGTATGTGCATATGTCATATATCATATATGAGGAGTGCTCATGAAAAAATGAATCCAATTTTTTTTTATTCACATGATTTTAATGGTTTAATTTAAATTGGGTAAACAGCTGTTGAGGATTTTTTAAATATGTGAACAAATAAGGAGGTTAACAGATCTGTTTATTTACTTTCACCTTTCCTTTTCATTATATTTAAATAATTCTGTTCAGGATAACATAAATTGTTCAGAAAATTGTTTTCTTAGTACCTGTTGGAATGTTACATAATTTTCTTTTAGCCATCATTGCCAGAATTCCTATCTTCATCCCAGTGCCGGTGAAGACAAAGATAAAACCAAACTACAGTTTCTTTGATAGCTATCACAGTAAACTGTATAAACTGATGCATCAATGAATAATAACTCAACAAGTAATGCTCAATTAAGGAGTCGATTTATTTTGGGAGGAAATGGACATATTGATAGATTCCTCCACTTTGAACTACTTGCAGAACTTGCCTGGACTATGTATCACTTGTATACATTGTGAACTATCTTTTGGTGCAGCGAATTGTGGTAGTGCTGGCGTATCTTTGCTGATGGTGTCACTGGTGGTACAATTTTTTCACAGGAGCCATCAATAGGCTTGGTGTCATGGCATTTCTGTATCCTGCTCCCTTCTGCTAGTGATGGTCTAAAATTTGGGGGCCAACAGAGGTGAAGCAAAGAACCTCACCCCCCACTGGCACCAAGGCCAAATTAGGGGCCAACAGAGGTGAGGCAAAGAACCTCACCCCCCCCCCCCAGTGGTGTATAGGCCTATCCACAAGTATGGCTATATACTGGACTGGTAGTCAGTGACAGGTAAGATCCAATTGCAAGACAGGAGGCTGACACCTTGAGGTCAGCTCATCTGATGATGGGTAAGCACCATATGTAGTATTGGACAGACTAACAGACACAGTCCCTAAGTCACATGCTTGGTGTTTAATTAAACAGAAGGGGGAAGATGCTGAGAGCCAAAGCCGAGTCCGAATGATGCATGGCATTTTTGCCAGAACGGAGTGGTTGAGAGGTGACGCCAGCAAGCCATTGAGATGATAATGGTTATGTTAAGCTGTGTATATTAGACCCCTGCTGTCTGCCTCGGCCTGCTACTTTGGAGTTCTGGGGGTGGGGGGATTCCCGGAGAGTTCCCATTGGTTGGGGAAGTGCTGAAGGAGGGATTTCTGGTTGCTGGTTCCTGGAGGAGCTGTGTGGCATTTGGGAGAGTTCCCAGAAAGGTGTGTGGAGTGTGCTGGTGGAGTTCAGAAATAAAGTTTGTTCGTGCTTCAGTGGCTCATGATTTGTGCCCAGCCAGACTGCGGCACTCTGGCCCTAGATTTTTTTTTTTATTCTGGTACTTTATAAATCATTGACTTGGTGTCCTTAATATACTCACTTAAGTATTATGCACACATATCTACATTTGTTTCAATCTTGGTAACAGTTTATCACAAAAATTTTGTTACCCATTTTGTAGATATAAAGTTTTATATAGTATTTATTATTTTTAACATGCTTGAGAAGCAGTATTTCTGAAATTAGTAAATGTGCATTGTCTTCTTCTCATTGGCTATAAGTTGTTAGATTTAATTGATCTTTTAAAATAACTATGTTTTTTATTTTTTTGTATTGTCTTCTGTTTTTAATACCATTGTTTTGTGATAGATTTTTTATTAGTTATTTTCTACATTTTATTGTAGAGTTAAATAAACCTATTTCTCTAGGATCCTTAAATAAAATATATTTTATTTGAAACTCTTTGAACTTTAATATATGTATTTAATAATATGAATTTTACTCTAGCACTCTTCTCATTGTCTTTCACAAATTTTTATAAGTTGTACTTACATTTAGTTACATATGTATTTTAAAATATCTGGAGATTTTTTGACCCATGTGTTATTTAGAATAATGCTATTTAATTTCCATTTTTTTGAGATTTTCTATCTATCATTTAACTTTTGATTTTTAATTTATTTCCATTGTGGCCTGAGAACATACCTCATATAATTTCCAGACTAGTTTTTATCAGTGTTTTATGACCCATAGTATGCACAGAATATTCCATATGAGCTACAGTAGAAGTTGTATTTTTCTGTTGTTAGAGGTTGCATGGTCTAAATTTCAATCAGATTGTTTTTTTGATAGTGTTTTTCACCATCATTATTGCTCTGCCTGATGAATCTGTCAATTTCTGAAACAGTTTTATTTAAGTCTCAAAGAGAATGATGGTGTCTTTATTCTTCAATTTAGTTCTATTATATTTTGTGAGTCAGATATTTTTATCTTCTGTTATTGCTTACATATACCTTATAAATTGTTACCTCCTATTGGTCAGTTTATCTTTTTTATCATATGATACTCCACTTGTTTTGTAATAATATTTCTTGCTTAAAACTTTGCTGTATGTAAATTTATTATTCCTATTCCAGGGTTTTTATATGAATATAAGAACATATATTAGTCAGTATTCTTCAGAGAAATAGAAATAATAAGATAAATGTAACCTATATGTTATATATAATTATACATAGTATATATTATAATCCATTTATCTATCTATCTACCTATTTATCTATGGAAGAAAAGACAGAGAAAGAGAAAAAGTGATTCTTAATAAAATCTTCATGGTGACAAAACAGGCTGGAGACACATATAAAAGTAATATTTGATGCAGTAGTCTCAATTACAAAGACACTCTGCAGACCATTCATTTTTACTTGGGAGATTTTTTGTTGTTGTTGTTCTTGCCTAAGACCTTAAAGAGATTGAGTGAGATCTACCCAAATCATGAAATATAATCTTAATTTAAAATGTACAGTTTAAAACATTAATTTTTTATTTAAAATACTTTCACATCAACATCCAGGCTGGCACTTGAGCAAACATCCAGATACTATATCCTAGCCAATTTGACCAAGAAATTCATCACCACAACATGTTATATCTTTCTTCATTTCTTTATCAATAATACACATATATTACTATTTAAGGTGAGATTCTCAGACACAGCTTATATGTGAGTGTTTCTTTATAAACTAATAAAATTTACCATATTATGGTAGTATTCATATTTAAAGTGACCATTGATATAGAGGTATAAATAGCCACTATTGTTTTGTTTTGTATTTGTTGCATTTCTTGTTCATTTTCTTTTTCATCTCTGAAGCATTATTTTTTTTCTAATTGTAGAATTCTAGGTTAGTGGATTTCTTTTCAACATTAAATATTTCACTCCACTTATTATATATAAATGATTTAATATATACTTCTAATCTTTTTATGGTAACTGAAATAAGTTTACTATATTTTGTCTTACTATTGAAATTTAATCCAGTGTTGCTTTATCCACATGGTTACTAAGGCTACTTTCTTTCTTTTTTTTTCATGCTATGATTGTTTATTTGCATGTTCAATTTTTCTGTTAAACTATTATGGTAGATTGGGTTAGTGCATTACATTCTCATTCTCTTTTTCTCATTAAATTATACTTCCCCACCCTTACAATGGCTTGAGTTGACTTCATTATCCTTTTTTTTTATTATTGGTTGTTCAAATCATTACAAAGCTCTTGACATATCATATTTCATACATTTGATTCAAGTGAGTTATGAACTCCCATTTTTACCCCGTATACAGATTGAAGAATCATATTGGATACACATCCACGTTTTTACATATTGCCATACTAGTGACTGCTGTATTCTGCTACCTTTCCTATCCTCTACCAATCCCCCCTACCCTCCCCTCCCATCTTCTCTCTCTATCCCAACTACTGTAATTCACTTCTCTCCCTTGTTTTTTTTTCTCCTTTCCCCCTCACATCCTCTTATATGTAATTTTGTATAACAATGAGGGTCTCCTTCCATTTCCATGCAATTTCCCTTCTCTCGTTTTTTCTCAGCAAGAGAAACAATAAGAGAGGTAAATAGGGAGCCTACATCCTGGGAACAAATCTTTACTCCTCACACTTCAGATAGAGCCCTAATATCCAGAGTATACAAAGAACTCAAAAAATTAAACAATAAGAAAACAAATAACCCAATCAACAAATGGGCCAAGGACCTGAACAGACACTTCTCAGAGCAGGACATACAATCAATCAATAAGTACATGAAAAAATGCTCACCATCTCTAGCAGTCAGAGAAATGCAAACCATCTCACTCCAGTAAGATTGGCAGCCATTATGAAGTCAAACAACATGTGCTGGTGAGGATGTGGGGAAAAGCGTACCCTTGTACATTGCTGGTGGGACTGCAAATTGGTGCGGCCAATTTGGAAAGCAGTATGGAAATTCCTGGGAAAGCTGGAAATGGAACCACCATTTGACCCAGCTATTGCCCTTCTCAGACTATTCCCTGAAGACCTTAAAAGAGCTTACTATAGGGATACTGCTACATCGATGTTCATAGCAGCACAATTCACAATAGCTAGACTGTGGAACCAACCTAGATGCCCTTCAATAGATGACTGGATTTAAAAAAATGTGGCATATATACACTAAGGCTACTTTCAACATAAATAGCACACACAAGTTTAGAAGAGAGGAATAATGCCACAGATTCCTATAGTTTCAGAGGTCTACTTTGGATAATTTCTTCTTCCAACCCTGTGCAAATTTCATTGCTGTGGCTTTAGAGGTTGTATTCTCAAGTTGACCATTTTCATTAGAGGGGCCATTAGGAAGCCAATAAAAATTTATAGTAGTGATCCTCTCTGGTGAATTCAGGCCCCTCTTACCAAGTAAGTAAGGGGAAAATCCTCCATCCTAATTAAGATCAGCCTACCTCATCAAATAGAGTTAGAGATACTGGTATTTAATAGCTAAAGGGAAACAGGGCATGCAGTTTATCCACTGGTTATTTCTGGTATCAACATGACCCATTCTATTTTATTGGTAAATAGGATAGAATAATAAATAGAAATGATGAAAAGGGACCTAATCCCAAAGAGATGCTAGCTCAGGGTGAAAAAAAAAAGGATGATGAGTGTGAGTTACATGCTCAAGATCAACAACAACAGAGTAGACAGTTCATTAAACTTACTCAGAATATTTTTATAGGAAAAGACACCAGAAACAGCTCTTTCAAACAGGAATAACCTAAGAACGAAACAGATATGAGAGGCATAAAGTGTAGAGCATGGAACATTTGTGTTTCTCTGCTTAGATTCTCTTGTTAGGACAGATATGCCCATTCCTCCAACTGACCACCCTGTAACCTGCCCTGTGGCTCACAGGCCTGAACTACTCACCTGCATCTGAGATGTCTCTGTTGCAGTCTCATCAGATGTGATGTTGTGCATCTGCCCAAATCTATTCTTTTTCATTTCACACTGGTGTATCGTGTAAGAATCCTCCCTAATAAGTCTTTGTTTCCCATTTTTGGTCTCACTCCATGCTTCTATGATATTTTGAAGGAAACTAAACTCCACTAATTGTAAGCCTCTCATTCTGAGTCCTCACACACCACTTAAAATTATTTCTAATATTTCTTTTTTTATATAAACTATTTGGTAAAAAATTATGCTTTCCTTTGGAAAAAAAAAGTCTTTTCTCAGAATTACCTCAATTTTTCTTATGCTCTACTTCTGCATTGCTGATGCATATTTTTTCAAAAACCTAAAATATAATTATGTATAAGTAAACAAAATTACAAAGTGTAATACAATTAAGCATTTTTTAAAAAAAAAATACTATTTAGTTGTTGTTGGACACAATAACTTAATTTTGTTTATTTATTTTTATGTGGTGCTTGGGATTGAACCCTGGGCCTCACATGTGCTAGGCGAATGCTCTAATTCTGAGCCACAACCTCAGCCTAATTAAGCCATTTTTAGGTAACATAAAATATGATGAGTAACTCTTACTGATCAGAGCTGTCAGTAAAATTACTTTTAGTTCCATTTTCTATTTCCTTGTCTCTCTTGGCCATTTATGTTTTAGCCATAATTTTCTTCATGAAATAGTAATATTGACTGCTTTCTCCACCCACGCCTCCTGCTCCTGCAATTCATAAGCCACATTTAAAAGTATTGACCTCCTTCTTAATAGTAGTCTTGGATCTTGGACTTCTTGACATCAATCTGTTCAGTTGTTTTGCATCTTCTTTCAACTATTTTAACTCACTTTTCTGTTTATCTTTTACTATCAGTCTCTTAAACACTGGTGTTTCTAAGTTTCTATCTCCTTCTTGAAAAAAGGAAATAATCTATGAAAACCTAGGAATTTATTGTGAATAATTGAAAACACAATCAAGAATATGACAGGTTTTCAGGGTTCATATAGGTATATATTCTTTCATTTCATAGATTTTTTTATAATTATCATACAACACCTTGACATAATCACAAAAGCATGGAATGATCCAGCTCTAAATCACTGCCCAGCACATCCTTGTTCCACTGCTCCCCCCATTATAATCTACTTTTATTTTTAGTTATTGTCTTGTGGATACACAAGATGCAGGACCCACAGTGGCACATACAAAATTTTGGCCTACTTCATTCACAATTATTCTCTTTGCCCATCCCTTATTCTTCATCCTTAATTCCCTACATCTACTCTATGGATCCTTTCTATATTTTGAATAAATTCCCTTTCTCCACTTTTGTTCCTTTTCTCATTTTGCTATTATTTTTTAAAAATTTTTTATCCCTCCCTCCTTATTTTGGATTACCTTCTACATATTAGAGAAAACAGATGACTGGCTTATTTTACTGAGCATAGTCATCACTAATTTATTTATTGGCAAGTGCCATAATGCCATTCTTCTTCAAAGCTGAGTAATATTCCATTGTGTATATGTACCACAATTTCTTTATCAACTCATCTATTGAAAGGCACCTAAATTTGTTCCATAGATTGACTATTACAATACAGATTGTAACCATAAACTGTGTGCATTGGCATACACCCATAATCTCAGCTACTTGGGAGGCTGAAGCAGAAGGATCACAAATTCAAGACCAAACTGGACAACTTAGTGAGACCCTGTTAAAAATTTTTATAAAAATTTAAAAATAAATAAATAAAGAGGACTAGAGACGTTGGAGTTGTAGCTCAGTAGTAGAGTGCTTGTGTTCAATCACCAGAAATACACATACATACATACATAAATACACACACACACACACACACACAAAAAAAAACATATATCTTTCTACTTATCTATCTGATGAAATTGTAGGTATAAATTAATTAAATAAATAAAAGCCTGATAGTTATATAGGAAAGTTAACCTTAAAATTAAAAACTAATTCCATTATACCAATGTGTGAAAAAGATACTGAATTATTCATAGTAGGACTTATTATAGAGAGTTTATTTAAATTTAAAACTTGAAAACCTCATGAAAAAGCACTGCTCATATTTCCAAAGAAGAAAACCAACATAAAGAGAAAATATGGAAAGAATACTGTTTATTTTAAATTCTGAAAAACATTATTTTGAAACAAGAATTTTAAAGAATCAACTCTGCAAACAGTCTCTTAAATGTTCATAAACTTAGAACTATTTTTATATACTGTATCTTTTTATGTTGTGGAACAGGGTTCACTGAGCCATACAACAAAATAAAAGGAAATGATTTAAAAGTCAATGTTTAACTTGAAATAAATTTAATATTCACATTGAAGTGATTATAGACATACATCTATACAACTGTTAAATAATTTAATGTAGTTTTATAATGCCTGTTTAAAAAATGTCAACAACTACAAAAGAGACATTAGAAACAATTAGAGATTCTATATATTCTAATGCTCATCCTTCAAAGCAGAAGGTACACAGTGTAAAACATCATCTATATTTTAATTTTAATTTTATAATCTCATTTTCTAAAAAATTCAGATCTAAACATTAGGTCTAAGTTTAGGTCTAATAATCTTGCTTCTAAGCATTAATGTTTCTGATAAAATATTTACCTGAAATTTTTCTAATATTTAAGGGTGGAAATATATTGAGAAATAATACTAGAGGGCATAAAGCAGTAAATATGAAAATAAGTATGTTTAAGAAGAAATCAAATCAGCAGAGCTTGGTTATTGGTTGAGGAGAAGTGGAAAAAGGCCGAGATAGAATTAAAAGGTAAGACCTAGGAAAGCTGGTGTTAAATAAACTAGCCTATGAACAGCAAGAAGAATGCAGATTTTTAAGGAAAGAAGATAACGCTGAGATTTAAACACATTGACTTCAAGACACTTGGGACATGTTCAAGTGATGATGTAAATTCTGACATTGTAGACTGGGTTTTAAAAGAGTTGTCACAAATGCAAGAAAGGGATTCTGCATCTTAAGATACAGCCACATGACTGTGTGGTATTGCCCAAAGAAGCTGAGTAGAAAAGAGAGGAAAAAGTAATGCTCCAACCTCAGGGACATCCATGTGGAAAAGCCTGTCAGTAGTAGATCTGCAACATATTTGAAAAATGGAAAGCAGTCCAGCGTAGCTAAAGGTGAACTTCAAATTACAACTCTTAAATGGGAAGTTACGGTTTCCAACTTCAGAGAAATTGATATCCTGAACAACTTGGGTTAATGAGTTATTTTGTAGAAAGATTAATATTGGACTGAGAAATCATTATCTATATAATTCCCACCTTGAAAAAGAAAGTACTTCTTTCTTTTTAGAAAATAGAATGAAAATTGACTAAATATGGTATTGCAATTGAGTGGTTCCCACCAAAGCTGATGAAATAAGAATTTTTGACTAAAGATCATTGCACTCCAGGAAGAATTTATTTTCAGTTATTTTTTGAATTTTATTTTATTTCTTTCTTTCTTAAGATTACATCCAATAGCCTTTATTTCAAGATATTTAACATAGATATCATGGAAAATATTTTGTCTGTTGTGTTTTATAATAACCTATATTATATAACACTTAAAAGTATTACAGAGAAGCATGAATAGTGTGTTACATCACTTTTTTTTTTGGTCTATTATCTCACATACTGCTTTTAAACTAGGCTATACTTCTCAAAACTTGGAAATTCAGCATTGTTAAAAGTTCCATAGTTTTGGTTGCTCTATTTTTTTTCTTTCCTATCTTACACATGTAATTTGGTTTATCTTTCAATAGTTCAAATATAATTTAACTTATAAAATTAATGTTTCAAAATGTAAAAAAGCAGGAAATAAATTTAAAAAGGCCAGTTCTTTGAATTAAACGAAATTAACTCTTTGAGAGAGATCAAAAATCTTTCATACTGGCTGAATAAAAAGTGCTTAATTTTGTTAATTTGTAGACATAATTGAAAGTAATGCTTATTTGGGGCGTAGTATTACATTTTCAGAGAAATAAAACTTTTTTGAAATAAGATTTCCTAATTTAACTTTCCAATTTTAAAATTTTCTAGTATTCTCTTTTTTTTGTTTTTGGATAATAGTCTCCTTTTTGCATGCTTTTGTTATAATTTTAGATGATATTTTAAAAATAAACCACCAGAGTCAATTGGTTCAGTAGGTATTAAGTCTCAGGAAAAGGCAATAACTAGGTACCAAAATCTCTCGAGGACCTACTATTTCTCTTTTCATTTCCATTTGTTTTCATTACTTGCAATTTTATAACAATGCATTTTTTTCCTTTCTAGATTCAATGTAAATAGGGTAAAACATCTCTGAATAGAGAAAATCTGAGGATGTTAGTTTGATATATGCTCAAAGCTTCCCTGCTTCTCTCCACTAATTCAGGGCAAGGCGTGCACAGGGCAAACCCAATGCTGGGCCAGTCCATGTTGTGCACCTAAGAAAGACACCAAAGAAAAAGGAGACTCCACATTATCTGAGTAGTTCCCAACGAAGCTGATTAATATGAACATAACAAATGGATCTTTAGGTATACACTCCCCACTCTGCTGTCTCTAAAAGGATTGAAATGAGATTTTAAAAAATACATGAAATCTGGTATTTCACATACAAACATTCAATCCAAGTAGTCATACATCTACTGGTAATATTAGGGTTACTAATTACAACAAATTGTGTTTGAGTTTTGCTTAGAAAATGATATTAGGACAGTACGTGGCACATCAAAAATGCTCACAAGTGTTAGCTATTTCTTATTTACATAGCAATTCCATGTGGAAGAACATTTCTTCTGATCTTTGCTCTGGATCTGAGAGCAGATGATCTAGCTGGAATAGCACAGTTTACACTGGATTGTGTGTAGTGATTTCTTTCTTATCCTTGTTAGTCTTTAGATTTTATGAATTTACTTGACTTGTTCTCATATTACACTATGAAATTGGATATGTTAATTCTTCACTTAGAAATCTTCCTTTTAATGCATTGGCTCAATTTACAACTATCATGGTTTTATCTTTGATGCAAAAACATGCAACCTTTTTCATCTAACCTGGGAGCTATAGATGGTATGGTATTATTTTAGTATTTGATCTTCTTTTATGTTTATTATTTCTTCACTCATTGATATAGATTCTCTAGCCATTTGTTTACTAGAGAATGATAACCTCTAGAACTGGAAATTCAGTCATTCATTCAATAAAATATTTCTTCAACAAAGATCTGTTTATTCCTTGTGCATACTACAAAAGGAACAGTTCCCACACCTTTCAGGATGCTTATTGTGTAGTCAGCAAGACAGAGCCCAAAGCACATGATTATGATTAGAGATGTGCACCAATGTCATAGGTTGGCAAAAAGAAGGGCTGAGGGAGTTCAATAAATCTAGCCAGATTTAGGACTCACTGAATATGTAGGAGTTGACCATGCAGAGAGAGAGCACATCATAGACAATTCTGAAACACCTTAAATAGGCACCTTTCTATGTAATCTATGATCTTAATTACAGTCAGCTACCTTCATCATGGAGCACAATGTTTGACATTCTACCTTGAATTAAACAAGAAATTCAGACTTGCAATCACTGCCTCCATATTAAATTATTCAAAGCATAATGATTACATTAAACCTTACTGTGTAGTCTCAGGCAAAAAGATTGTTGGTAAGGAATGTAGCATCAGCCCTACCATTTCAACTGAAAGATCTAGATGATGACAGGTTATAAAATTGACTCACCCCAAAGTAACAACAAGTTTAATATCAACTTGGAAAAAAATAATCTTAACATCAAAAAGACTTTGAAAGCTGTAAAGCAATCGTCTTTTGACTGTCAAAAAAAGGGTAGTAAACAGGTAAGACATAAAAGAGGTAACATTCTTGGGGGTTTTGGGGGGTGGGGTATGGTGGGTTCTTTTTTTGTCTTTTTTGGAAGTAGGGGTCGAATCCAGGATTTTGCAAATGCAAGGCGGACACTTTGCCACTGAGCTACATCCCAACCCAACATTCTTAATATATAAAGAAAAATTTTAATTGTAATAACCAAAGCAGAATACATGAGAGGAACAAACAACATGAGCGAGTGTGCGCGTGTGTGCGCGCGCACGCACACACACACACACACACACACACACACATTTAAAAATACCCGTTAAACATATAAAAAGATACTCAACTTTATTTTTAATAAAAAACATAAATTAAAGCTACTGTTGGTGAGTCTTAGGGGAAATAGGTACTTATTAAACACTGGTGGGAATAGAAAAATGGTACAGTTCCTTTGGAGGGAAATTGAGCATTCTCTAACAACATATAAGTACATATTTTTTCCTTAGCAATCTCATTCCTGAGAATTTACTCTGAAAATGCACCCGCAAAATACAGGAAAAAGAGGGGGAAACACTTGCATATATACCAGATTCTCTCTTGAGGTGTTTTTTATAATGATAAAAAGTTAGAAATAATGTAACTGCCATATGAAGATTGACTGAATAAACTATGATACATAGCATGCTGTAGAAAATAATTCAGAAAATCTCCATGAACTGAGTGATTTTTCAAAATATATTATTAGCAGAATTTATCAAGGTAGTTCACATTAGCAGATTAAGGGGAAAGATTTCATAATGTTGTCAACAATGCAGGAAAAGTTCTCAGTTAAGTTTGAAATACAGCCTTGATTTTAAACAATTCTTGGCAAAGAACAGAAAAACATCCTTAACTTGATAAAACATGGCTACATGACATTTACAGCCCAAAATCATTTAATGATGAATTTGAACAAAACAAGAGTGTCTATTACTTCTTTTCATCAGAATTGTTTTGGAAGCCCTAGCTACTGCACTAGGATAAGAAAAATGAAATATAAAAGGGGGCATGTTCTTTATTTGCATATTTATGAATATATAGAGAATATGCAAAAAACCTATTCATAACTCATTAATAAGATAATGCGGTTTCTGAATATAAAATCTGTACAGACAAATCAATTCTATCTCAAACAAGTAATAGTTGCTTAGAAAATGAACTATTATAATATTTATAGTAGTATTAAATAATATCAAGGACCTTATTATAAATTCAACAAAATAAATATAAGAATTTTATGTAGAAAATAAACCTTTGTTGAAAGAAAGAAAAGAATATCAAAAGGAAAAGGAAACTGGAGTAATCTTGAAATTAGGGAAAAAGATGGAAGAGTGACTTAATAATTGTTATGGTTGGTGAGATGTTTAATTGTACGTTCTCTTTTACTTTTTCATTTCTCTTGATTGAATTGTTTATAAGAATGCATTTTATAAAAACAGTGAAGTCATTATTCTTTTTTTCATTTGTTCATAATAGTTATTCTTGACATTAGATTCATTTGGACTAATTATAAATGCATGGAATATAATTTGCTCCAATTCAGTCCCTTCACCCTCCCCATCCTCCCTCCCACTGTTCCCTTTGATCCACTTTACTGATCTATTTATTTACATTTTTAAGAATTAGTATCTTATAGATATTCAAAATGATGAGTTTCATTATAGTATATTCACATATGTGCATTGGAAAGTTAGTTTGGGTTCATTCCACAGTTTCTATCTACCCACTCCCCATTCCCTTCTTTTTCTTTTATTGATTTTATTTTTTTTAAATACAAGACAATGGAGTGTATTACAATTCTTATTAAATATATAGAGCACAATTTTTTGTATCTTTGTATAAAGCATATTCATGCCAATTCACGTTATACATGTACTTGGTTTTTTTTTTGCATTACAATTCTTATTACACATATATACCACAATTTTTCATATCTCTGTTTGTATATATAGTAGGTTGACAGCCAATTTGTGTCTTCAGACATGTACTTTGGATAATGATGTCCATCACATTCATTCCACATTCATTAGGAGGCTAATCCCCTGCCTCCTCCCTTTCCCTCACTCCCCTCTTCCCTATCTAGAATACATCTATTCATCCTATGTTCCTCTTCCCTACCCTATTATGAGTCAGCCTCCTTATATCAGAGAAAACATTTGGCATTTGTTTTTTTGGGATTGGCTAACTTCACTTAGCATTATCTTCTCCAATGCCATCCATTTACCTGCAAATGCCATAATTTTATTCTCTTTTTAAAAAGTTCATTGTGTATATATGCCACATTTTTAAAAATCTATTCATCCACTGAAGGGCATGTAGGTTGGCTCCACAGTTCAGCTATTGTGAATTGTGCTGCTAAAAATATTGATGTGGCTGTGTCCCTGTAGTATGTTGTTTTTAAGTCCTTTGAGTATAGTCCAAGGAGAGCAATAGCTCAGTCAAATGGTGGTTCCATTCCCAGATTTCCAAACAATCTCCATACTGCTTTCCAGATTGGCTACACCAATTTGCAGTCCCACCAGCAATGTATGAGTATGCCTTTTTCCCCACATCCTTGCCAACACTTATTGTTGTTTGTCTTCATAATAGCTGCCATTCTGATTAGAGTTGTATCTTAGTTTTGATTTGCATTTCTCTGATTGCTAGAGATGTTGAAAATTTTTTCATATATTTGTTGATTGATTGTATATCCTCTTCTGAGAAGTGTTTGTTCAAGTCCTTGGCCCATTTTTTGATTGGGTTACTTGTTTTTTCAGTGCTTAGCTTTTTGAGTTCTTTATATACCCTAGAGATTAGTGTTCTATCTGATGTGTGAGGGGTAAAGATTTTCTCGCAGGATGTAGGCTCTCTGTTCACCTCATGGATTGTTTCTTTTGCTGAGAAAAAACTTTTTAG
The DNA here is from genome assembly GCF_048772815.1 of Callospermophilus lateralis. Taxonomy (NCBI): domain Eukaryota; kingdom Metazoa; phylum Chordata; class Mammalia; order Rodentia; family Sciuridae; genus Callospermophilus; species Callospermophilus lateralis. The sequence continues at coordinate 9,616,137 of NC_135320.1, forward strand.
TTTGAATCCATCCCATTTATTGATTCCTGGTTTTAATTCTTGTGCCATAGGAGTCTTATTAAGGAAGTTGGGGCCTAACCCATATGATGAAGATTAGGGCCTACCTTTTTCTTCTGTTAGACACAGAGTCTCTGGCTTAATTCCTAGGTCCTTGATCCATTTTAAGTTAAGTTTTGTGCATGGTGAGAGTTATGAGTTTAATTTCATTTGGTTGCATATGGATTTCCAGTTTTTCCAGCACCATTTGTTGAAAATGCTATCTTTTCTCCAGTGCATATTTTTGGCACCTTTGTCTAAAATAAGATGATTGTAATTTTGTGGGTTAGTCTCTGTGTCCTCTATTCTGTACCATTGGTCTACCAGTCTGTTTTAGTGCCAATGCCATGCTGTTTTTGTTACTATTGCTCTGTAGTATAGTTTAAGGTCTCATATAGCGATACTCCCTGCTTCACTCTTCTTGCTAAGGATTTCTTTAGCTATTCTTGGTCTCTTATTTTTCCAGATGAATTTCATGATTGCTTTTTCTATTTTTATGAGGAATGCCATTGAGATTTTGATTGGAATTGCATTAAATCTATATAGTGCTTTTGGTAGTATGGTCATTTTGATAATATTAATTCTGCCTATCTCAAGAGCAAGGTGGATCTTTCCAGAAATAGTAAATGAATTCGGCAAAGGAGCAGGATATAAATCAACACCCATAAATCAAAGGCATTTCTGTATATCAGTGACAAAGCCTCTGAGAAGGAAATGAGGAAAACTGCCCCATTTACAGTAACCTCAAAAAAAAAAAATAAGATACTTGAGAATCAACAAAAAAAGTCAAAGATCTATACAATGAAAACTACAGAACCCTAAACAGAGAAATCAAAGAAGATCTTAGAAGATGAAAAGATCTACACATTCCCTTCTTAAAAGGGGAAAGGGAGGAGGAGGGAGGGAGAGGGGGAAGGTGGGCAGGGTCAGATCAGAATATGATAGCCCAAAGGGTGGGGTTTTGGCCTGCTGAGAACTTCTAACTGAAGGAGATTGGAATCCCGAAAGCAACCTCAGCAGCAAAGCCTCTGCCCTCCTCCTGCCCTCCTGTCCTTCACCCTTCTCTCCCAAAGCCTTCTCTCATAAAACCTCTCTCTCTCTCTGTCTCTCTGTCTCTCTCTCTCTCTCTCTCTCTCTCTCTCTCTCTCTCTCTCTCTCTCCTCTACCCTCCCTGCTATTCCCTTCCTGTCCCCTTAACCTCCCTTCCCCCCTCCCTTAAAAACCCTCATTCCAGACAGGACCTGCCTTAGGTCCAGAAGGAACGAAGGCTATACAGAGAGGCCAAGAAGAATCTGACCAGACAGGGCTTGCTAGGACCCTGGCAGCCTTTTACCATTAGCTCACACCCCCTTTCCAGTCATTTCTACATGGCCATCCATTCTTCATGGAACATAAACATAAAAACAGGAGTTTTCCCTGGATCTGTAGGTCTTTATTTCTGAAGGCTTTTAGGTCAAATAAACTTCTATTAAATAAATGTTATGGTTTTTAAAATGTAAAGATATATACTAGTTCATAAATTAGAAGAAGTAATTTATAAAGATAGACTCTTTCTGAAACTCATCTGAATTTTTATTGCAGTTCCTGGACCTTTTATACAGCTATAGAATTAAGACACTGTATTAGTGATAAGAGGATAAACAGTTCAGTAAGACAGAAAACTCAGAAAGTGATTGCCACATGATTTATGATTGAGGTGGAACTGCAGATCAGTGGTGGAAAATGTCAGTCTTTTTAATAAGTAGTGCTGAGACAATTGAGTATTTATGTGAAATTGAATGAAATTAAAGCTCCTACTATACACCATAGACAATAATTCTGTGTGACATATAGAATTAAGTGTGAATGGCAAAACAATAAAATGCTTTCAAGATAATACCTTTATGATTTTGGAGTGGGGTAAGTTTTCTTAAATATAACATAAAAAGCACTGATTGTAAAGGAAGATATTAAGAAATTTGATATTACTAGCAGTAAGTATTTATCATAATCAGAAGACACCATGACAGACAAAAGTCATTCTTAACATTCAAAACTAATACTTGGTGTTAGAAGTTAGCAACGGTTGCTATCTTTTAGAAGAGTGAATTGGATAGGGTGTGGGGAAGAACACTCCCAGGAGGCTGATCATATCTTTCCTAGATATGATGCTAGTTATACAGGTGTATTCACTTTGTGAAAGTTCAGCAAACTGTGCTAACAATTTGTACATTTTAAAATGTATATGCTCTACTTCAACAAAAAGTCTTTATAAAAGAAAACTACTAAGAAGCTATTTGTAAAACATTTGTCCAGCAAAATAATAGAGACCTCCTACAGCTCAATAAGATAGACATCTCAATAAAAAATCGAGCAAAATATTGGAACACACTTCAGAAAATAGAAAATCATTTATTTGATTTATTCAAAAAGGTGCTCACCTTATTAATCTTCAGAGGAATGCAAATTAAAATGATTGATCTCTTTATACCAAAATTGGCTAACATGAATCTGAGAAAACAGTACCTAGTGAGGATGTGGAGCAATGGGAACACTACTGCACTTGGGCTAGGAATAAAAATTGGCACAACCACCTTGGGAAATGGATTGTCGTTACATAGTAGGTATGGAGGTAACATGCCAGGTGACTTAGTGATTCCTCTGTTTCAGAAATGGGTGCTTATGGGCACCAGAAGATGTTCAGAAGAGTATTTATAATAGTCTTGTTAACTATATCCAAACACTTGAAGTAATTCAAATATCTATCAACACAAGAATTTGTACATAAACTGTAGCATATTTATACAGCCATGTACTACATAATAGAATAAACTTTTCTGCAGAAAAATTCGTATATGATATACATACACGTGAATATGTATGTATATAAATATAAATGTATACATATTCACATTTTTCATAAAATTTCAGAGGTGTTTCTTAGCTCTCTGAAGTTCATCTCAGATGTCCAGGTACAAGCCCCTCTTCGAAAAGTACCCTCATTTGTCAATCAAAGAAGATGCATAAAAGGTATTATGTATATATTTAATGATATCAGCCTGAGCCCATTTAGGTTTGTTAATGCAACAGTGGAATGCAGCCTCCAGGCCTTCCCATTCTTGCATTTGTCTGTATTGTCTTCATATTTGTTTAAATTAGAAAGTAATACATTTTTAACAGCATTGTTGAGGTATAATTTGTATATCATAAGATTTCCCTTCTGTAAGAATAAAATTTATTGATTTTTGACACCTCTATAGAGTTTTGCATCTGTCATCACTATACAAGTTCAGAACATTCCCATTACCTCCCAAAATTTCCTCAAGCCACATTTGCCATCAATCAAATGTGTATTTTCAAATATAGTGTGTTGATTGCTTCATGTATTTCAAATAACTCATCATTAAAAGTAGCATAACACATTGATGAATAGAAACTTGAAAAACATCAAACAAAACCTTTTGTTAAATGTATTTTGAGGTTCTGTATACATACTTGATTAAAATCAGCTTATTTGCATCTGTTCTCTATTGGTAGTTTCAAAAAAGGGAACATACTGAACAGTTGATTTCTTCCTTCATATGTTCTTGGTGGGTGAATGTTGTCATGCTGTTCTGGGTGGGTTTTTAGTTTTAAAAATTTTAGTTGGTTTTGGGGAAAATGTTCAGTTATACAAATGGCCCTTTTATATGGCAGTCTATATAGTACTAATTTCTGAGAATAAATCATACAAAATAGAATGAAGAATAGAAGTTAGACTATATAGTTAAATTAAAACATAAATATCAAATTGTAAATTATTCTTTATTAGGAGTATCTAAAGGAAAGAATGTATTGATCAACTCTGATATTAAATGTCTCAGACTTTAGAACAGAATAACAAGTATTTTAAAAGCTTTTCTTGTCTTTGTTCTACCACTTCATATTAAGATGCTGAGTATAATATAGAAGTACATATGGAATATAAATATTATGTGAGCATATTATACTATTATGTATAATTGGGCTTCCTCAAGTGATGTTTTTAACAAACTTTTATTATACATAGTATACACTATTATTATAGAAATTATTATTTCTGCTTAAAGGTGATTGTATGATTGGGAAATGCAGATATATTATGTGCAAAATTAAATATTTTTCTAAAAAAGTATAAATCAGATGTTCATGAATTTTGGAAATAAAAATACATAATGCCTAGCTAGTTCTTAAGAGGTAGGCTATATCTTCTGTTTGTCAAAGTATTTACTCTGAATTATTGGTGGAACTAACTTTTATTGAGGTTTCTCTGTTGCCAGGTACTTTATTACCAAGGTTGCCATCAGAACCGGGAATGACATTACTTACTATCAGGATTGAGAAAATTGGTCTGAAAGATGCTGGACAGTGCATCGATCCCTATATTACAGTTAGTGTAAAGGGTAAATAACTGGCAAATTGCATTATGTTTTATCTCATATGGGACAAAGTTTTTGACAGGGGATGGTCTTGTATATGTGACAACTTACTTTAATGCATTCTATAATGAGGCAAAATCCTAGAAGAGATCATAACAGAACATAGTTCTGAAAGACTTACAAAATATATTTCCTACTTGCTTTTGAGTTTGTATAGATTTTTGCTCTTCAGATTCCAGCTAATGTGAGGACTAAACATACACATTGTCCTTAACAGCAGCTACAGCCTTCAGGATGTAGATTAACAATAGCACTCCTCACCTTCCATGGGTGTGTAGTTTTCTACACAAAGCCCCATGTCCTGTTTTCCCATCTCTCCTGCTTTAGCCCCTCTTCTTCCTGTGCTACTGAGGCATCTACATAGGTGAGTCCTACAGAGGCAGATGAAAATCAGGGGACAGGGAAGTAGGGTGCGTCCATAACATCCATGCCCTGAAAGCAATCCCGTGGGATGATGATGTGATTAAGGAATAAATTATACCACTTTACAGAAATAACTATAGTTAGTACAAATGGCTTATTTTAATCTGTAGTTTTGCACCAAAAAAACAGATCGGTGCTGAAATTAAATGGAGGAACTTTTATCAATTGCAGAAATAAAGTCAGATCCATGGGTTCATTAGTGCTAATTAAAAGAAAAATATGACCACAAAGAAAAAGATTTATTTAAAGAACATAATCCACAGCACTAATACTGGTACACTTTTAAATTCCGATGTTACCAGTTATCAAATATATAGTATACTGGAAAATATTTACATTGTTTGATAGACCATTTGTAAAACTGCAAACTCATTCAGAAAGTATACTTAAAACACAAAAATATTTAATGATGTTGTAAATGTTAAGTTACCTTTGCATATGTTACACTGAAATATTTTATGTAAATATTTTTTTAATTATTAAATGTACTAAATTGTTTTTGAGCTTTTTGAGACACATAAATGAATAACACATAAACACTGAGGAGTTATTAAATAAGTCCATGTTGAATTTGATTAAACTGAGATTTTAAAACCCAGAAAATTAAAACTATATATAACATACCATATGGTTGTTGTAGATTCAGGGTATGTTGTAAACAGTATAACCAGACTTTAGATAATATATATGAAAACTTATTCATTAACAAAAGGGTTTTTGTTGGCTGTTCTCATCCATTTTTGGTTCTTAACAGGGAAATTATAAGGTTAGGTTTAAAGGCTTTTCTAAATAAGCCATATACTTGATCAAAGTTAGAAATTGGTGGCAGAGGTCCATTGTGGCAAATTATATACTCCAGATTTTTTTTTTTTTTTTTTGCATAGAAAAATATAGTGGGCTATTCCCTAAGGAAAACGTTTGTTCTTTTTACCACTTCACTATGAAGATCAAGTTTTGTCCACTTGGCCATGTAAAGGCTTCCTTGTCCCCTTCATGAGGTCTCCTATCCAGTCTATATTCATTTCTGTCCACATACCCAATGAACTTCAACAACTCTCACATACTTGCTCACACCAAATAGGAATCTCTTAGCCTGAGAATCTCCTCTCAGCTCTTTCCATGCCTCTTTGGGAACTGTAACCTTTGCAGTTTCTAGATTTTCCATCTGTATATGTGAATGCTCATAAGCAGAAACTTATTTGTTTCTCCAGATCTGAATGGCATAGATTTAACTCCTGTGGCTTCAAGAAAAGAAGATACATATGTTCATTTTAATGTGGACATTGAGCTCCAGAAGCATATTGAAAAATTAACCAAAGGTTTGTAATTATCAGTTACTGACTTCTTAAGGACTTCTTAAGGACAGTATTTATCTGGGTTTTTCTTGATAGTGTACTTAAAACAAGATCTTATGTCACATAGTTATGAATATTGACTTAAAGAAAGTCAAATCAACAATTTTTTTTAAATATGAGAATTAGCAGTTGCATTATCTAGTTGTGTAATAATGTGGTTAAATATTATTTGACAGGGAAGTATTTCTCATAATACAGAGTTAAGGAAGCAGGTTCTCTAATAATTACCTTAAGTCCTTTTAGGAACCTAATGATTACTTTCTAACAGTTAAGGAATTATTTTTTTTCTTTCAATAAGATGCATTGGGTAAAAAGATACTATAACTGGCAGTTAGTTTGTAAGAATATGGAAAGGACAATCTGGGCATGGTGGTTTCAGGAGGGAGAGAAATAAAATATCAAAGGAACTCTTTTAAATTTCTATTCTAATATAGGTGCTTATTGAAACCATTTCTATAGGTACTGCTGATACTTAAGTAACTTCTGTTTTTCTTGTGGTATTTAATATTTTATATTCTTTGATAGTTTATGATTCTACCTGTGTACATAACTTACATTCTTGCTATACAATTTTGTTGTACTTTGTAGAATTAAATGATATGGAGAAATGTCACTCAGACATGGTAGAAGAGCTTGGAGTGACAGCCACAGTGAGTTATCAACAGTTGTGTCATCAGACTGTTTGACACATGTTACTTTGTAAAATCATAGGCTTCTGGTGACACATAAGAAATGTGTGGTCTCTGGCTTATGTGGTTTGTTTTAATTCCTTAGGTGCAGCTATCTTCTTTGAATTCAAACACTACAAGCCTAAAAAAAGGTTTACCAGCACCAAGTGTTTTGCTTTCATGGAGATGGATGAGATTAAACCTGGGCCAATTGTAATAGAACTGTAAGTGATATACATATAGGATTCATACTGTTCTAATGGTTACTAGTTCATGTTTCTTCTTAGTCCCTCTTATCTAGAATGTAACATTGGAGTAAATCAATCATCAAAGTATTTTAAACAATCATCTTTCTATTGTGGTTACAGATACAAGAAACCCACTGACTTTAAAAGAAAGAAATTGCAGTTATTGACCAAGAAACCACTTTATCTTCATCTACATCAAACTTTGCACAAGAAATGATTCTGACATGAGTAATGTGAAATTTCTGTGAATTTTACCACTCAGTAGAAACCATCATAGCTCTGGGTAGCATATTCATCCTTCAGGAGGCAGGAAGTGAGCCGTACCTATAGGCCAGTGAGTCCATTGCAAAGCTGTACCACAGAACTAAAGTCCAGCACCTCATTGTTATGACTCCTTTGGATACAAGGTTTATTGTAGATTTTGAAACATGTTTTTACTTTTCTATTAATTGTGCAATTAATAGTCTTTTTCCTAATTTACCACTGTTCCTACCCTGCTTCCTGGAACAATACTGCTGTGGTAGGTATGCTCATCTTCAAACTTTAAAATACAGCAATAAGAATGTGCTAGAGTTTACACATTTGCTCACTTTTGCTTCAATATGGTCTTTTGATTTGAATCAACTTCAAACTTTTGAATTGAATTGGGTAGGATAGTACCAGATTGCTTTGAAAGGAAATTGGATCAGTTATGGTCTGTCTTATAGGCTGTTCCTTAGAGCTGACCTAAATTCACCCTCATCTGATAGTTCTACTTAGAAATAATGTGCCTTGACCAGATCAATATCTTATATGGGAGTGCCCCCCAGATTGTAGCTGTGATTTTTTTCCAGATGACCAGATTGTTTTTCTGAAAGTAAGCATATTTTTAGTCATGTTGATTAGTTGTTCTACATCACATTGCTATTGTTTCTAGGGTTAACATTAATGATTCTAGGGTTAACATTAAAAGCATCTCTCTCAGAATAATTACAAATTTTGGGGTGGGTTTAAATCATGTAATCTAAAAATAATTGAGTCAGATGCTAATGAGATACTGCAGGAACAACTGCTGTTTTTCTGACAACTGATTGTGAAACCTTAAAACCTGCATACCTTGTCTTTATAAAGTGATGAGTATGCAAAATCTGGAAAGATATTCTGTTTTTTTTAATATAGGTAGATACAACTGCCATTTATTTCCTATTTAGATATATTGACATTCATATGAAAACATGCAGGTCATTAGCCTATTATAATTTCACCATTTACATTACTTTTAACTTAATGATGAGATATAAATAAAACTTTCATAGTACACAAGGTGGATATTTGATACACAGAACATAAAGATTTGTGAGGAGCTTTTTTGTGGGTTACATGTAGAACCCATGTATTTTAATATTCACTATTTTAAATGAACAATGCATGAAGGGAATGCAATACTTGGCCTATTTTTAAACTAGTGTAAACCCTAATCATACCATCTGTTTGCTTTTTAAAACGAATAACAGTTATTTTAGCCCTTGCACTTCAAGAGATCTAGTCTTTAATTTTTCAGTTGTCTGTTAGGTCAATATTGTTTACTAGATGAATGTTAATAAAACTATATGAGCCTGAAAGAATTCTCAACCAAATTTAGTCTTTTCTTTCATCTGGATTGGGTTAATTTCACAAGTGCAAAAATAGTTCAGTCTACAGTAGTTCTAGGAAATGAAGAATTTGCCTTAATAAAATGTTCACTCAACTGAAACTCTTGAGTAGTCAAAATTTCCAGACTGTAAACTTCTCAAGAGAAGGGCCTCATCTTGTCCATGTCATGTAAACTTTCCAAGGTGCTTGGCAGCACTCTGTACTCTGTGGAGTACTCAGTACCTTTTTGTTTGATATTACTGATGTTGAAGTTGCTCCCTTAAAATCTACTATTAAAATGTAGCAAAACTGATACATTGTTCTTTCTGTTTTTTTCATAGACTATAAAACATGTATATCAAAGTGATAATTAAAAAAAAAACCTTTTTTTTGGTTGTAGATGGACACAGTACCTTTATATTTATATGTGGTGCTGAGGATCAAACCCAGTGCCTCACACGCAACCCCAGCCCCTCAAAGTGATCATTTATATGAAGAAACATTTAGCATCCTTCACATAAGAATGCTTTTTTTTAACCTCTATTTATTTATGTGATGCTGAGGATTAAACCCAGGGCCTTGCCTGTGGTAGGCAAGTACTCTACCACTGAGCCACAACCCCAGCTGCCACCAAAGAATGGGGTTATATGGAAAAAAAAAAGAGGATGATTTGTATGAATGTCTTTCATCAGCATTAAACAAATTTAAATTGAACATTGTCATTAGCTTAGCTTTAATTCAGACCTGAATGATCAAACCTTCCCCGCCAAAAAAGGTGGTTTTATCTTGAAGCAATTAACACAAAACAATCTGTATCTCACAAATTAGTTGTTTAAATTTACTTTCTAGTGTGGGAGGGGATGAGTCACTGGACAATAATTACAACTATAGCAGTAATACTTTCAGGTTGAAACCCTACTGCTTCACAAATGAAATGATTTTAGTAACTAAACTCAAACACAATTTGCTGGAGAGGACTTCTAAAACTTTTGAGATACAAAAATATAATTGAATCAAGGGACAGTATTCTCTCACAACCGGTATATGGGCAGCTACCTTGGGCTTTGCTACAGAAGTGGTACAATCAGATGGATGTAAGGAGAGGCAACTATGGGTGGGTTCACAACTGCTCAGATAAACTACGTAGAACGCGTTATAGCTTACTAACAGAATAAATACAAAAAAGGCTTTAGAGGGAAAACTACTGTTGCTTTGAATAAAAATATAAATCTGCCTTTCCTTGAAAATCTATCTTCTAGCTGACATCACCTTTATTTAAATGCTATTTTAAAATTAGAAGTTATAGTAACTTCAGCATTGCTGTAGAGGTTGAAAGATACATTCAAAATTGGTGTTTGTGACTTAAATTTTATTTTACATGGTTAAAAATGGCATAAGCTATTATATGGTTTTCCTCTTACACATAGCTGCTGCTTCTGATATTAAATGGAGGCTATGTAGATTGAATTCTTCCTAACAGACTCAAATTCTTTTTAATTCTGAGTCATCTTCAGTAGTTTAGAGATTTTGTTTCACAGAGATTTTGTTTCACACTGAAGCTTTTGCCCCTATTTTGAGAATACTTAGGGGACATAAAAAGAACAATGATATGTTCTAGGTTTCAACAATCCTATTACTTTCTAGAACTTTAAAGAATGGAAGAATATGGTCTAGCAGTAAACAAAAGTACCAGGCTTTTATAATTTTATTTAAATCTTAAACCTCTTAAAATGTACTGTTAAAATTGCTGTAATTAAAATTACAGCTCTGGAGAGCTAGTTCTTAGAAACATTGTTTTAAAGACAGTAGTTACAGATTCAGGACTTGCTTTAATTGATTTTTAAATAAAATATATTTGAGTATCTGTAAAAAAAAAAAGAATTTAATTCAGCCCATAGTTGCTGATTAAAGACATTATAAGCCTTAGAGTTTCATTCTTTCTTTCTCAGAGGATTATACTTTTCTAATTTTTTTATCATATTCCTTGAAAATCAGTGGCAAGGTATGGGAAAGAGAAGAGTGTGTGTGTACATTTTATTAAAAGAAAGTTCCTTATTTTTTATAGACACAACATACCACCCTATATTTTACTGTTATAATGCAATAATGGCAAAAGCAGTAGAACTTCAGGTCAAACAACTCTTGCTACTAATGTAAACTCATTCTCAGAAAACCATTCTCACATGGACAGTGGTTAGAAAAAAGTACATGAATGTGCTACAAAAATAGAGCCACAAGACTTCTCACAAGTAAAAGAAATTCCTTTGTATAAGTCCACAGTTGACCAAGGTCCAGCCTCCTTAACAGTGAGCAACAGGAAATATGCTGCCAAGTCACCATCTTCAGTTCTGAGAGTGAGTTTACATGCTTCCCCAATGGCACAAAGTCACATGACGATCCAATGAATCAACAGACACTTGGGAAATATTAATAAACAATTTTTTATGAACTATTACAACAAAGAACTTCAGCAAGAAGGAAAATGAAGTTTATGATCTTTGAGTAAACATTTTTAGCATAACAGTCTCTGCGACCAGATATTTAAATTGAAAAATCAAGCTTATAAAACACCATTTCTCTGTTATTAACTGGAATACACTAAAAATAGGATAATGGAAATACATGTTCTTAAAGCATTTCCACAGGAAATGTCCATAATTATGACATTCTAAATCATTTAGCAATTGTATATGCTACATTAACTAAAACAAAGGTATTCCTTATTGCACATTTTAAAGTTGAAAGGATACTCTAGTTTAAGTGGGGGATATTTAGGGGGAAAATATTTTGGCTCCAAATGTATACTGCACCAAGGCAGCTTCATTCTAAAAACATAAACCATTTAAAATAAACTTTTATATTTTGAAGCCAATAATCCTTCAACACAATGAATAGTTCATAGTCCACTTTCTGACTAAGTGTCAGAGGTTAATTTTATGGGCCCTGTTTTAAGGCCTGTGAACAGCCCTCACTACTCTGAGAATTGGGTGTAGGTGGAGGTTCATCTTTAAAGCCTGAAGACATTAAGTCTTTTGCAGCAGGTGGTGGCCCATAGTCTTGGGGACCATGAGTTGGAGGTGGTAATGGGGCACCAGGAATGAAGTACTCTCTTGGGCCAAATGAGCCTAAAGGTCTAAATGGTGCAGGTCCTGGAAAAAAATCACGAGGGTCAAAAGGCAAATCCCATTGTCCAGGTGGAACACCTGGTGCGTATTCTCTGAAGCCTATTGGTGGGCGCATACCAGGACCTGGAAAATAAAAAGGAAGTTATGTAAATACCCAGAAATTTCTAAACTTGGGTGATTTCCAGTATGTTAATATAGTCTTTAATTTTTCCCAAGCCTAGAACATCAACTGGTGAACATCCTGACTTGCCAGATGAGGCAAACTGAAATGGAACAAGTTTAGGTTATAGCCTGGCCAACCAGCCATGAAGCAACATATTAAGGATTTAAACATGGCTCTACCTAGCTCCAGGCTTATCTTTTTTCTTTCCCTACTATATAATTGCAGAATTATTTCTATCTCACAAGAGCTCCATTTATATTTGGAAGTACTATATTACCATGACAAGATGATAGATTATGAAATAAGAACTTTACTACATCAAAGAAATTTTGATAAAAGGAAATCCCACTATTTATTACTGTATCCATTAAAAATTCATGAAGTATTTCAGCATGGACATTACACATGCCATCAGAATCAAGGTGCATGCCCCCCTGGAAAAGGCCTTCCACAGCCACCTAATTAAATCAGCAACATTTATTAGGTCACTGTTAAATCCTCCTCTTTAACACTTCCCTCTGACTTTTCTCAAGGTAAGGAGGGTTTGACTTTTCCTTTTCTATATTCTATAACCTACTGCTTATGCTTGCATTATGGGTGATTACAAACTTTATGTTATAGGATTTTCATATCTGTGACAAAATGTTAAGTTATGGCATGTGTCTCATCCACCTTTCCATCTATTGCAGTGCATATCAACATATTTTCAACAAACATCTGCAGAAGTAATATTTCTGGCTTTTCTCTATATAGCCCCTTATCCTTGTCTATGAGATAGCTATTGCCTATCTCAGTATAAGATTATGTAGTGTCCCATATATCCCAGAAAACTGGAGGAAAAGTTAAAATGTACTCAGCTGTATCCTTTCATTGTTAAGTCCTGAGATAGCAACCAACTGTTTTAGCAAGCAATAGAAATGAAAGATGAATGTGATTTATAAGTCAATCACTACTGTTCAGATAATCATACCAAATGGTGGAGGAATTGGCCGAGGCCCAAAAGGCCCACCGAGCTGAAATGGCGGTCCATACCAAAAGGGAGGTGGTGGAGGCCGTCCCATCGGGGGTTCCATAGGGGGGCCCATGAAGGGTACCCCTGAGAAAGGAGGGGGCCCTTTCATAGCCATATTAACCTGCAATTTAAGATTTGAAAGCAGTTAAAAGTTTTAAAATTCCTATGTATTAAGACAAAGTACCAACACCGATAAAAGCTAAAACCCAAAACAGGCACCTGTCCAGAGAACACCATCAGTGCAACAAAAACTCTACCCACCCCTCCTGTGTATTCCCACTGACAGCTTACAGAAGTTAGAAGGATTCCACAAGAGGGAGCAGTTTGTTACTGATTATATCTGCACAGGAAAGGGAAAGGCAAAAGGACTGGCAGAGGTTATTAACAGAGGTGATTTCTGACCAGTATGTCATGCTGTATTCACTACAACCTATTTCAAAGGGAGTCCCCCCCCATCACTTCCCTTTCATCACAATAGCTCATTACTTCCATATTAAGAATGAACAGAATAAAATGAAAAATCCATTCTCTACCGATGTAATAATAGCTACTATTCAGAGTATCTTCAGTAAGTCTTTCATATATTATTCAACCTCTGAGATCTTTAAGTAGACTGTCTTGTTTTAAATAAGAGGGAACAAAAGCAAATGGATTATCATAATTTGTTGAAGGCCACACTGCATATTAAAGGATCTCAATCCCAGGTTTGCCTCCAAGCCATGCTTTTCCCACCTCTACTCCTCTCTAACAACGGGTCTTTGCTCTCTTTTAAATCTTCTACTACAAAGGGGTTTGGGGGTCTTATCTAAGCTGCCCTTAGATTGCTCCAGAGATGTATATTCCTGGAATATGTATACACTGGAACTTGAGAAGTATTTTCCAACACAATGTTATATACACAAATTAGGAAGACAAGGCTTTAATATTTAATTTCATTTACTGTACACCATTTGAGATATTGATTTATCATTTCCTATGAGTAGTGGGTTTGAAACTAAACAATTAAAAATTTATTTTATTATAGAGCTGCAGAAGACCTACCAGATATAATAGCAACACAGTTACAAGAGAATGCACTTATGTGAACAAATGAGACCATTGCTTGGGACTGGCTCAAGAGGTCATTTCAGATTATCATTTTTGCACTGAAACAGTATTTCATTTTCAGAAAATCTGATACCAATCTAATTCAAATCACTCAAAATAGGGTTTGCACAAATGGAGGAATTCTTAAATAGCATTCTTCCAAACAAAAATAAAAATGATGAATTATATAATTTTTAATGAATTTACTTTGCCTTAGAACATTCAACACAAAACACCATATAAAGTTAGAGTGATAACTTTTGACATTCTGTAGTTCATTATAGTTGTACACACTTAAGCCACATTTCCAAGTTAAGGAGAAAAGTAAGCTCAATATTGCATGCAGTTTAAAGCAAACAAGATCAGTGTCATGCTCTGAATATCCTTCCCAGAAATGCACAGAATAAAACCCAATTCAGTTCTCAACCTCTAAGTACTTACTCCAACTGGATGCTCAGTCAAAGAAGTATTGGTAGAAACTGAGGGGGTCTCAGGTTCTTGGGGAACAGTTTGCTTTTTAAAAAACAAATGGGATAGTACAACTAGAACACAAAGAAGGATAAAGCAAAGAGCAAGTACTGTAGGAAAGCAACATGTTCCTGCACGACCACGTGATTCACAGTAACTACAGAACTTACCTTGCCCTCATCTGTCACCTTAGCTGGAGAAGAACTTCTGGAGCTGCTGTTCATGTGAGCTGGACCACATCCTGGGTCTGTTAGAGATCAAAGAATGGATTCAGACTTATTCTAACATGAAGAGAATAAAAATCCTGCATCCACAATTACAGATTCTTTGAAATTACTTGGTCTCTTTACCAGAGGCAACAGATTTCCCAGATGCCTCAGAAGACCATTGAGTACGAGGTAAAGGTCCATCCATTGACCTTTGGGAAAGAAAGATCAGAGGCCTTGTATGTATTTTTCAGAAGAAATAAACCACTGGTGGACAGGTCAGGGTTCAACAATAAATAGAAAGCAACATTAAAAATGGGTTGCCCAGGGGTTGGGGTCGTAGCTCAGTTGTAGAGTGTTTGCCTAGCATGTGTGAGGCACTGGGTTTGATTCTCAATACCACACCATCTACAATTAAAAATATGTAAAAAAAAATGGGTTGCCCAAAACGTAAATCACAATTTATGAAGAGACTTAAGTAAAATAAAGAACTGCCTTGGGTTGATAGAACAGCAAATTAAAACGTACTGGTCCTAAACTTTAAGCTATAGACTTGAGGTATGTGTAGGTTGGCTTTTCTTTAGTCTGTATATCCTGACTTCCAATCTTACCAAGACTACAGTCCTATTTAGAATTGGAAATAAGACTCAGTATTTCATATTGGAAATATGTATGCTACATAAAGTTTAAGGCTACTTTTAAAATATTTGGGAAAGGAACACCATAGAGATTTAATTTAAAGATAAAGGTTTACACTTCACAGTGTAAAATTTAAAAGAAAAAAACTATACAGGGACCTCCAGGAAAAAAAAAATGTTTTCTATTCTAGAACAGATTTTACAGAAAACATTCACTAAGATAAAGTAAGAAATTATCTTCTATATATTGTACAGGCCCAAATTCTATGTTTTCATTAGAATATTCAAAAGGGAAAAAAAACCAAAACCTTGAAGCAGTTTACTATAAAGCAACATGTGAATGCTCACCAAATCCATTTCTAGGCATATCTCTTTGATTAAGAGTAGCAGAAGGAGGTCTCCCAGCTGGCTCTGCTGTCAGTGGAGGGGAACATTCTCCACCACTCACGGGGGATGGACCAAAAGAGCTGTTATGGCTCAGTGGACCTAAAGACAACAATGCCGTGTTACTACTTTAAGGCAGCCTTCTCCCTGACACCAACCCCCACACCTCCCGCTTTAGCAAACCATTCAGATTATTTCATAACTATTACACACAGAAATAAAAAGTAATTTACATACATTCTGCACCAAGAAATAAAATAGCTCCTTTTACAAAGTGCCCCCTACCTCTCTGAGGAGGATTTTGTAAATTTGGTCTCCCCGGCATTGGTTTTACAATCACAGGTTCATATTGCTGCATTGCCATCTTTTGGGTCATTTCCAGTAGTCTTGAATATTGAAAAAGAATGGGCTGAATTATGAAACAGCAATCATAGATAATATCTAGCATAACCTTAAAACACTATAAAACATACAGTAAGATACCAAAAATCACATACTTCTGTCTCAAATTAGCAGCTTCCCTTTTCTCTTCAGCTATAGCTCTTTCTGCAGAACGAGCTTTGAGCTATTAAAGAGAAAATATTCAAATTCAGTTGCGGTAGGCTATGCAAAAAATAAAGAAAAGGGGGAAAAATCTTACCCAATTATCATGAGCTTTCTTCTCATGCATAGCAATCTGAAAAAGACAACACATTAAAAAAAATGTTTTTAGGGACTCATTATAATAGCCTATAATTGTCTGTATTAGATATCAAAGAATTCTGCAACTACAGGACAGTATTAATTACTACCTGGTTTTTAAATGAGCGCTCGGTTTTCTGTAATTCTTCTTCCATCTCTTCAATTCTCCGCCTAAGAATTACAACAATTGAATAAAATTTGAAACATTCTGACCATTTTCACTTTATTCCATCAGCTATACTTTTAAAGACTTTTATCATACATAAAAAAACATTTCTATAGTTAAATGAATCCAGTGTGATCAAAACTAATACTACAGGCCAGGTGCAATGCCACATGCCAGTAATCCCAATGATTGGGAAGCTGAGGCAGGAGGATCACAAGTTCGAGGTCAGTCTCAGCAATTAAGTGGGAACCTATGCAACTGAGACCCTGTCTCAAAGTAAAAAAAAAGGTCTAAGGATGTAGCTTAGTAGTAAAGCACCAAAAATAAATAAATGAATAAATAAAATAAAAACCTAATACTAATAACTTCTTTATCATTTAATTGCTAGAAATTCTGAATTGATAAATTATAATTTCCTTAACTGCTCATCAGTGTGTTCTCAAGTAATTCTGCTAGAAATATCTTCCTCCTTAAAACTTTTTTTCTTTTTTTTCAAATTATATCCATAGAAGATTTCCAAGGTCTATCAAATGCTACACTTTTGTGGGTCTTGATATAACACACAGCAAACTGATTTCTTAAAGAATTACTACAACGTACAAAACCCCCAGAACTGTTTGCATTGACCAAGTTCCCTATGGTCTTGCCCATTGGGTACAAGTAAATTTTTGTTAACATTTTTCATTTGTTAAGTTGAAATTTATTTTTTCTCCTGTGTGAAATGAATGTGTTCATATCCTCTTGTTATTTATACTTCCATGCTATTTTCTTCTATCTACATAATGTAAAAAAAAAAAAGATTAAAAAGAAAGCTAACACTAATTCATTAGACATTGACACCCTCCTTTAGAAACTGAACTCACTTGTAATTTTTAACTTCCTGTACAGCGGAAACCACCTTTTCATCTGCAGCTGACAGCTGCTGCTCTTTTTCTAGTCTCTCACATTCTTCTTGACTCAGTTTCCTAAAATAAAGCCAGTTATCAAATCAAAAGTTTCTCTTTGTGAATATCACTTCCCACAATTCTATAAAATGCTTAGGCACATAAAATAGGAATTCAAACCTGCAATTTCATAAATCAAACTCTGGCAAATCACTTACATTTTCTAACTTCTCCTCTTAATTCTCTACTTACCAGTAAATAAAATAAATGTGAAAACAACATGTGCCCCAAGGGCGAGTCTCCTGTGTGTAAGATAATAAAAACTCACTTTACTTCAATGTGGAAGATCAGGACTGATCAACCTAACATAATTAACATATTAGGATAAAGCAGGGGATAATTCTTTTCTCCTTTCTGCCATGGGTAGGACACTAAGTATATCTTTGTCATGGAGGAACTCTTTTCTCAATCCAAGACTGGTACCATAATAAGGATATAGTCAGTCAAAGAAAAAATCTTCTAGAATATGTCTTTTAGCTATGCAATTAACCACAGAACATTTTTCACACTTTAGATATCTATTTCAAAAGAATTGTAAATTAAGCAAAAAGACAAATCTGAGTTTTGATAATGTCTATCAACCAGAAAAAGAAGCCAAACTGACCCACTATCAGAGTATTATCTACTGACAAGTTTTAACTCTGATCATGAAACTCAAGATGTTCATCTACTGACATAAAGGTAGCCACATTTAATGATTTAAAAAATACTATTTTCTGCTATCCTTGTACTACTTTAGCCATAGTTCCAATTCAAAAGATAATTAACTTGAAACTTAATTTTCCATAAATCAGAAGAACTACAGTAAAAAAGGATTACTGATACCAAATAGAAAAAGGGGATTATATATTCTTATATAGCTTCTCATTTAATTCTTCAGCAAGTATTTTATGAGTGGCTATAATATACTAGTTACCTTGTAAGATGCTAAAGAATAAAAGAGCTCACTGTTTCAGGTATAAATGATGCCTAAATGAATATAATAATTTTACCCACTGGTTTAAGAAGGAAAATGGAGAAAACTGAATCTTGAAGGACAGAGAGAATTTTGTTTCCAATTATCAAAGAGTTAGTCTGAGAGCACTAAGAACAATCAAAACATCTTTATAAGAATATAAAATTGTGTTTGAAGGGATCCAAGCTAAAAAGTCAGTGAAGATATATGTATGTGGCCAAGATACATTAGAAAAAGGAATCTCGAATTACAAGTAAGGCTGGCACTTTAAGGTACTTTTTTCCTATTAAAGATAACACAAAGATATGAGTCTGAACGAAGCCTTCATTAAATTCCTGGGCTTAGACGAAAAAAGAGGCTACCAATAAAGGAACCCTTAATAAAAGCCCTAGTCTTTGAGTGTAGATTAGAAAGTACTGCACACTTAAGTGATGAACAGGCAAAAAATCCAAAAGGAACAATACTGAAACATTGAGAAGACAAGTCATTTTTGAATTATCTTAATTGCTGACTAAGTTTAAAGTGACAATCCTACTCAAGTAACCTCAACACTTTTCTATAAGAAGATAACTTCATCTTAGTCCTCAAATTTCATCTATAATTATCACAACAATGTTGGCCAATCAAAACTGACCAGGCACTCCATAAAACAAAATTCTGTGAGAAAAAATCCCACAGAAAAGGAAACCAGCTAATGCGGTTATCCGCATTCAAGTATTTTTGTGGATTTAAAACTTCAAATGAACTTTCAAAAAATAACTAGCTCCACACTAATAAGATTAATATATAAATATATACTACAAACAAGTACTTCTGTAATCATAACTCCTAAGGTCCTTGCCACAGTTCCATTTTGTGTGAACATCTGAGATATTCAAGTCCAAAGCTTGTACCATCAATAAGTAAATATTATTCCTTTTTGAAGTTTTTATTCTACTAAAACATGTCATTCCAAATCACTCAGTATTTTCAAAGGTCCAGAGTTAGAGATATAAGTTCAAACATTAGAATTACATAACTGATCACAATGAAAGGTAATTAAAATAAATAGGGGGATCATTGAAAGGGTCTAGAACTTTGAGAGGTATTTCCACATCAGTGACTGTTAATACCATTTTACCACTTCCTGCCTTCATATGAATTTGACAATTGATTATGATTTCCTCACAGCCTTAGTTTATGGTTCCAACTACCTCAGGACCCTTAAGACTGACAATGGAAAGAAAAATGCAACTTATAGGAGACAAAACACAAAGGAAAAAAGACAAATCTCTACTTATTACAACTAGAAGAAATTGTAAATAATCTTAAGAAAAGATAAAATTATCTATTAGTTCACACAGTGATAACAATAACAAACAATGAAAATCTTACTTTTGTAGTGCCATCTCATTTTTCTGGTAGAGTTCATTTAAAATCTCCACATTCTGCCTTAGAGTTTTGCATTCCTCTTCCAGTCCAACTTTAGAAGACTGTAGTGAATTGTAGTCACCTTCTAATTTCTTTATTTGGTCTGTAAAGGATAAAACAGCTTATCTCTATATGTGTACAAGAACTTAAGAACTTGTTTGAGGGAGTAGTGCCAAGAAAAGTAAGAAGCATGAAAGCAAGAAGCCATTCTTTATCTTTCCAATAGAATTTTAAGTCTTTCCAACATGGCAATTTCTTCTCAAGAAGAACCCACCTTCTAGATTATATTTTGTGGACATCGAGGCTTTTAGCTTAAGTTGTAAAAGTTTTAGATCCTCTTCAACTACTGATATTGTAGTTTGTGTCTAAAAATTGCAGAAAAGAGAGGTATTCTTAAAAGTGAGGCACAGGAAGAATTCACAGGCACTATGAGACTCTTACAAAGAACTATACCCGAGAGACATCCATCATCTGCTTAATTTGATCTTTGATCTTCTCATTCCAATCACCTAAAAAACAAAAGACTTTAGCTTTTTCTTTCCTTACTTTTAACTCTATATTCTCCTAACTTCCCCAAACTAAATAATGATTGTGTTCAAACACCAGAAGAAAAAAAATCAATTAAATAACTAAACTGATTAGACTAATGACTTTTAAGAGAATTGCAAGCTTAGATTTAAAAAAAAAAAAAAAGAGAGAGAGGTGAATTTCAGGCTGGGGTTGTGGCTCAGTGGTAGAGTGCTCACCTAGCATGTGTGAGGCACTGAGTTTGATCCTCAGCATAAAAATAAATAAAAGTACTGTGTCTGTCTTAAAAACAAAACAAAACAAAAGGTGAATTTCTAGTTTGCACAACTAAAATGTTATCTATGCTATTCTTGTAAGATAAAAGCTTTTCTTCTCTCTCAGATCTATCTTCACCTGGGCAAGTAAGTGTCTTATTTAGAAAGATTCAATCCTCTATTTTCTCCCTGAATCTACTACCAGGTGTGGTTTGAAATACTTGCTAAGTAAGCAATATCCAACTTGGGAGAAAACAACTGGAAATATTTTCCTCATCAGTAAACACTGTTAAACTCCCTCTCTCTAGCTTTCTGATAGTCTCTAGCTTCTGTTCTCACAGCCTTAGTTTATGGTTCCAACTACCTCCGAACTCTTAAGACTGACTGTGGACCTTAAAACCACAGAGCCATAGAGAAGATGAGTTATCAAAATCAACTATCATCTGCATAAGATAAGAAATAAATTTCTCTTACTGTACAATGTTCAATACTCTAAGTATTGTATAGGATGTGACTATTGTAGCTGCAGTGTACTTACTAGTTTTCAATGGGATAGAAAAAGTCAGTGTTCTTCACATGCCTATTGCTACATTATACCCCAACAACCCACCTCTGCCAATGCAACAGACATATCTATAGATCCAGTGATATGTGTCTACAACCCTGAAGCTTAAGAAGAAAATCAGCCAGCTAAAAAGTGGCATCTGTATAAATACTTAATTAAAGACAGGAAAGCAAAAAAAGGATTCAACCTCCCTGAGACTGATCTTACCTGCTACCTCTCCGTTGGTTAATTCATCTGACTCATCTTCTCTATTTTGATCCTCAGATTCAGATTCACATTGTAACCGATTCAACTGTGTGATATAATTAGTCAAAGCCTAGAAAAGAAGCAAAAGTTTGGAAGACTCTCAATTTTAATTCAGAAGATTTCAGGAGAATCCATGAGATGAAACATGTATTTGGAGTATAAACTTACATTAATAGTATCATCTTTGTGATTAAGATCTACAAGTAAATCTTTCTGGGTCTTCTCAAATGATTTGATGTGTTCACTGAGCTCAGTGTGTGATGTACACCAGTCTTTGAGTTCCTGCTGCAACTGAAAAGTCAAAACACATGAATTCCTGTGGGTTAGGGAGGGGTCTCTGCACTGGATACATCAGGACTACAAGACTTAGACAAAGAAATAGAGAACCATACTCCTCGGTGGCCTGCCTCAATCGAGGGGGTTGAGACCTTGGTTAAGGAAGAGGGCCGAGTGGCCCCAACTCTCACAGCTGCAGTAAGAACATCAGAGCTCTCAGGAAGTTGACCCTGTTTATTGCATTCCCCAGAAAATTGCTGCCAATTCAAATAATTTACCTCCAGCAGGAATGGCTGGACACATATGACTGTCTCCTAAATTTAGACTCCTTATCATGTAATCTTCCCTTGGCTGGTGAATCAGTAACTACTCAAAAGAGGATCATAAAATACTTAATTTTCTGGTTTAAAAAGTTTCTTTGAGGCTATGCAAGTTAATAACTGATTGACATTTGATAATAAAAGCAATAATCCAAAAATCCAAAACAGATGGAGAACATATATATGCACTCAATTTAGGGAGCATGTTTAAACTTTGCATATCTAGAAAAGGTCCTAAATGAATATTTCTTACCTCAGAAACAGATCCAAGAAAGATACAAGATAATGATATTCACTTCTCTAGTTTACATTATGTATGACATCAAATTTTCTTTACCTGCTCTTTCGTCTTCGTAAGCATGGTATTTTCTTTCTGAAGCTGACAGCATTCCAACTTCACCTTCTCTTCACGAAGCTTAGCTTCATTGAGGACAATTTGAAGCTAATGCAAAACACTACAGTTAGTGAATTAATTCCAAAGAAAAAACAGAGTTATACTTTCCCAAACCAGACATCATATAGTTCTCATTTTTTGCACATTTTAGCACACTTCAAATTTTTGGTCCGCAACAAAACTAAGATGTAGTATTAATATCCCGTTAGCAAGAGTTGGCAGCTTTACCTCTGAAAGTTCAGAAGTATTCACTGAAATGACATCTTCAAGCTTCTCTATAGATTTCTTATTTTCCATTATCTGCCAGATGAAAACAGAACACAAAATATGCATTAGGATTTCAGTAGAAATACTGATGTGTGTGTGTGTGTGTGTGTGTGTGTGTGTGTGTGTGTGTACACACATATATATACTAAAAAGATAAACACAATAAAATATTTGTCAAGCCATCCCATTACATTTCAGGTAAATGCAGGGGATCCAGCTTTGGACTAAGCAAAAAATCAAGAACTGAAAGAGATGAGGGAAAATGAAGCCATAAATATTTCATGGCATCCACAACCTTACTGTTTATGAGATAACCAGAAAAAAAGGTCAAAGTATAGAAAATCATAATGCAATAATAAAATGTTTTAAAGCATAGAAAATTAATTAATTACTGTTTCAAATAAACCAGTTCAAATTAGTAATTTTTTTTTCTAGTGATAGAGAAAAAAATTTCCTAAGATCATTTTTAAAATTTTCTTATTTGAAGTAAAAAATGTTAAAATTTAAGGGAGAATAGACTAATCTTACATACAGAAGAATTCCCAAAAATTTATAAAGATATTCGCTCCTTAAGGAAGTGGACATAACTCTGCAATCTTTGTTTGCAATGCCTGGGATTGAATCCTGGGCCTCATGCATGCTAGGCAAGTGCTCTACCATGAGCTGCATCCTGAGCTCGTAACTCTTCATACTTTTACTGTGGGCTGTGCATGGTAACTTCCAAAGAATATAATATGAAAAGGATTGGAAAGAATTTTTACAGTGGAGAAATCTGATAAATACTACCTCAGCTAGGTGATCAAGCTTACTTGAGGGTAGGATATTTCAGAACACACTCTCTACTATCTTTTGCAACTTTTATGTAATTACAGAAACTTATAGAAATTGAAAATGAAATATGTAAGTAAAATTTTTTTAAGTACAGTAAATTGATTAATTCATTACTCTTTCAAGTAAAAAGTAAACAAATACTGTTCAATTGGACAATAGTTTTTTAGTTGATATGCATGTTTCCAAGGGCAGAGCAAAGCAATATGAAAATTATCCAAGGTTGAGAATAAAAATATTTCCTAGGCCCATAAAAATAATTTGTTGTATCAGTTCTTAAAAGTTCCACAAAATGGGCACAGAAGTGGGTTCAACTTCCTTGACTCCTAATCTTACTTTAGTTAACAGCTAGACTAAGTTCAACTTAACCAATTTTACAAAATATTTCAAAAGCCAAATTACAGGAACACTTAGCAGCAAAACTCTTACCCAGTCGTGATTCTTAGCTTTCTGTTCTCTTTCAGATTCTAACATAACATGAAGAGTTTTAGTTCTCTCATCCAGAAATTCTTTAGCTTTTTCAAGAAGCTTTATTTTATCCTGGGGAAAAACGTGTCAAGATTACTCACTCATTACATTTACTTTTGAGTTTAGAATGTAATTCCCCCCAAAGAAGGGATTTTTACCTTATATTTAGTTGCTTCATCAGAAAGAATCATATTTTGTTTCATGGTTTCTTGGACCTGTTTCTTTAATTCCTTCATCTATGTAAATAAAGCATTCAGAATTAAGATACACAAATTATAGTGCTATTATACAAGTTACTTCCAGACAAGTGACCCTTTCCAGAAGAAAGCAGTACTTAATACATATGACTGCTTAGAATTTGGATGATTTGTAGGAAATAATGAAACAAAAATTTTAAAATACAATTTTTAAATTAAAACAGGTAGAAATGATTCAAGCTAGAACCAAGGGAGAAAGAAACAAAAAATAATTATACCTTCTCTTCATACTTTGAAAATTTGTGTATCACTTCTTCATTTTCTTTCATGAAATTGATTATCTTTTGGGAAATTTGCTGTTCAGTGACTAAAATGGGGAAATACACAAGATTATTACAATCACTAAATGAAATTCAATTACTCAATCTACTAAAAGCAAAGACATGTTATATGGTACTATGAGGAAATACTTCTTAGCATAAGTATTATGCTTTTAAAAAGCAATCTATGCTTATTAGCAATAAGAGTATAAAATTATTAAAATTTAAGAAAAATATAAGAACAATGATATTTTGCTGGGGGCGGTGGTGCACACCTGTAATCCCAGTGGCTCAGGAGGCTGAGCTAGAAGGATCCCAAGTTCAAAGCCAGCCTCAGCAATAGCGAGACACTAAGCTACCAAGTGAGACTTGGTCTCTAAATATAGGGGGTTGGGGATGTGGCTAAGTAGAGTGCCCCAGAGTTCAATCCCAGGTACCCCTCCCATCCAAAATGATATTTCAATTTAAGCTTATTTCACAGATGGGAAATACATTAAAGTGTTGTAGCTTGATATTCCTCCCTTCTCAAAACACTTTCTTTTCAGAAAATGGAATCATTTAATTCTTTGCAAAGAAAAACAGAAATGAAAGCATACTGATTCACATTACCATTCTTTAAATTATCTACTCAATTACTTAATGCATGATTAAATCATTAGCATAGAAATACTCTTCAAATGTAATACATCTGCATTACATCAATATTCAAAGTTAATCTGTCCCAAATTAAAATATCATCTCCCTATCCACAATTTGTTCCTCCTCTTTATCTCCTATCTCAGAGTTGGAACCATCATCATCTACTCTATTATCCATGCTAGCAACCTAGGAATAGTAAAATTTTCAGGAGGTAAAAAAGTAATAGACATTAAAAGTCACTGTATCTACTTCTAACATACATAAAACACACATCAAACACCAATACAATACAAGTTTAAGAAACCTAAAAATTTACCTTGATATACTCTATCTTTTACCTAGAAGAGAGAATAAAGATTAAATTTGATGTCAAACATCTGCTCAATAGAAACAGCATTCCTAAAACAACGGTCAGAATCATAACCAAGTGAGAATTTAATAACATTCTGGTTCAGGATAATAAATTTATAGGATTAAAAATAAGTAAAGGTTAACAAGCATTTTAAATTTAATTGGTAGTGATATTTCATAAATAGGCTCTGACATAAAAACACTAAGATATGTACCTTATTTCACAGTAAAGATGTGTGTGAATGTGTGTGTGTGTGTGTACTCAAAATCATTTACTTGAGAATTCTAAATAACCAGGATAAAATCCAGAAACAATGACTATTCAAAAGGAATCTGAGGAAACAATATTAAAGGCATAATATTTGTACTAAGATATGCCACTTTCACTCACCAGAAAACATCTTAGAACTCCAATTTAAATTTGGCTATTGGCTGAATTTAGAAACTAAGAGGCTACATCATCTTATTTCTACAAACCACTAAATATATAGCAAGAAATCTGAAAGGGAAGACTGCTAGAAGAAAATGCACAAGCAACTAGAGAAATGACAATTAACATATTCTGGAAAGGACAAAAACAATCATTTCCTAAAGACAGCAATAAACTGCCTGATAATAAAACCTAAGCAGAAAATTTTAAAAAACATCACTAAATTTCTTTGTAACTTAGCATATACTTGTCCTTTCAAATGTTATAAATGGTGATGGGATACTCAGATGTGTCCATGGATCATCCATGGGATCTTCGTAATAGGAAATTGCATTCAGAAAACTCCAACACAGAAAGAAATGGCATTTCTTTAATGTCATAGCCTTGCTAACCTTTTACTCAAAATGACAACAGAGGAAAATGGGAAGTGTCATAAAAGCAGTCATCTAAGGAAGAGACTAAAGCTCCAAAGTCAAATGCCGAAACTGAGGAGCAACAACTAGGAACCAGATCCCACATAACCTAGTGAAAAGAGAAACAGGTCCCGGGGTTCTTGAAATGAGAAACAAGAGAGAAATATAAAGTGTTTTCATGTTTTTTCCTTCTCTTTATCCTTCTATTTCCTTTTTCCTTTTAGCTGAGAAAAAGTTCAATGAGATTGAACTGTTCCTCACAGGAATCCAGGCAAATGATTCTTCTATTTAAGAAGGGAATACTTTTTAAGAGATTTTACACTCAATTGTACAAAGAGAGGAAACTTATCTTAACAATGATATGTCTGATATAATTAAGAAATCAGAAAAAGAATACTCAGATTTGAAAAGATTTGTATTCAATGCTTTTGGCCTCTTTAACTGTTAGGCTTTTCATATGCAAAGTCCATTTACCTAAAATAATTTTCTTCCAATTATGTTAAATAACTATGAAACAGAATGACCTACAGTACAAACATAAGTATGTATAAGGGTATATATATATACGCTTATACATATGTGTACACACATACACAGAGATAGACTAATTCTGCTCAGAAAAAAAAGACTTAATAAACAAAACATTTAATGGATTTTTGGACAACACATAATCTATACTTCCAAATAAAAAGGTATTTTCTGAACATATGATCAAACCATAAAATCTGGGAAAAATATATATAAAAGACTGGAAAAATTATCTCATCTCCTTTTTCTCATTTTACTGTATTTCTTTGTAGCATTTCCCCCTGTTTATATGTGTTTATATTAACATACAGTTCATCAACATTTAAATCTTAGTTTCTGCTTTTTTTTTCCACTTCACATTTAATTGTGAGCATTTTCTGTACCTCAAAGCTTTGAAATAGATAAATCTGCCTACTATTCCATTAAGCAAACATACAATAACCCCTAAATGAATTATGTTGTGCTAAGTCTTCAATCTAATACACTGTTCCACTGAAAAACATTACCAAAATTTTCAAAGCATAGTTATTTCTTTAATATAGATTACTAGACATATATGCTACATAAAAGGATATTTATCTAACCTATCCCATCTTTTATCCCACTTTTAAGACATCTGATATGTATGAAACTACTGGTCAGGATGGCTGTAAGAATTACCAGTTCTACCAACTGCACCCACACTAAATTATTTTATAAGGTTAGTTTGACTTAAACCACTAATTTGTGTTTTAGCAACTGAAAAGGAAAAAAAGTGGGGGGGCAGTGACTATATAAAATAATCCTTGTGCTTATGTGCTAAGGTATAAGTAAGTTAATTTACTCACAACAAGAACAGTTCTCCAAAAGAAAATGACAAAGGATACCAATCCAAAGAAAACAGTGAAAACTACAGGCTCCCATGGTAGTCCATAAAAATCAGGCCCAGGTTGATACTCATCAGGCAATGTAGTAAACAGCTGAAACAAATTAGAAGAAATGGGAAACCTTAAATTTATAACAAAACAGTCACAAAGAATCATGGCAATTCTAAACCAACCTCCTCGTCAGAAATCCACCTCCTCAATATTTTCCAATAGTTTCTTCAAGAGAAAGGATACTGGCAGTCTCATATTTTTTCTTCACTTGCAGTGTTTTCAAGTATAATGAATCTAAATACTTTTTTAAAAAAATTATTTATGTATCTTTAGTTTCAGGTGGACACATTATTTTGTTTTTATATGGTGCTAAGGATCGAACCCCTAACCTTAACCCTAACCCTGACCATAACCCTAAATCTAACCCTAACCCTAACCCTAACCCTAACCCTGTGCCTCATGAATGCTAGGCAAGCGCTCTACCACTGAACCACAACCCCAGCCTGAATCTAAATACTTTAAATTGAGCATACATTTCCAGTTTGTAACAGGCCCTATATCATCACATTGTCTAACACCTGGCTAGAATCCCTCTGGATCATTTTTTTCTCTTAGATAACCTGGTTTTTAGAATTTAAAAAATTCATTTAAGACAAAAACTTAAATATATGAAAGAACTAATTAATTTTATGGCAACAAATAAAAACAATGAAACAATAAAAAGATTTCAAGACCCTTTGGGTATCATTTGATAAGCTAGAAGAATACCTTACTATTCTGAAAAGTGTTTAAATGAAGAAAAGGAAACAAATATTTATCTCCTGCCTTAACTATACAAACCAAATATCTGTGTAAAGAATAATCAATCATAGCCAGGCGCCGTGGCACACACTTGTAATCCCAGTAGCTAGGGAGGCTGAGGAGGGAGGATAGCAAGTCCAAAGTCAGCCTCAGCAAAAGGAAATTGCTAAGCAACTCAGTGAAACACTGTATATAAATAAAATACAAAATAGGGCTGGGGATATGGCTCACTAGCCAAGTGCCCCTGAGTTTAATCACCAGTACCCCCCCCAAAAAAAAAGAATAATCAAATTTTTATTTGTGTAGGCATCCCAGCCTTTAAATGAAGAAAGAAAAATCCCAGCAACTCAGACCATTGCTATTTTGCAACCTATAATATATTAGCAAATCTCACCAACGTCACTGTTGACTAGTAGTCAACATCAAAGGAGAGGACATGCATATATGTCAATGCAATATTTCCTATTAAGTTTTCATAAGAAACAGAATTGAACCTAAACCTGACTACCAATTTCCAAGAAATATAAAGCAACAGAGAGAGGCTGATGTTGTTAGCTCAGCACTTGCCTAGAATGCATAAAGCCCGAGGTTCAATCCCCAGCACCACCAAAACAAAAAAAAAGGCAATAGAGAAAACAGATTAAATTGTTGTACCAGGGGGATTGTCATTTATTCACCAAAACTACAATATATCCTAGAAGTCCCACAAACATATTTTTTTTCAATTATTGCAAAAAGTTACAACAAAAGGAGAAATCAATAGATAGTAACTTATATGAGACTTGTTCTCCCACTGAAAGCAACCAGAAAGTTGGAATATATATATATATATATATATATATATATATATATATATATATATATTTTTTTTTTTTTTGGTACCAGGGATTGAACTCAAGAGCACTTGATCACTGAGCCACATCCCCATTCTCAGCCCCATTTTGTATTTTATTTAGAGACAGGGTCTCACTGAGTTACTTAGAACCTCACTTTTGCTAAGGCTGGCTTTGAACTCGTGATCCTCTCTCAGCCTCCCGAGCCACTAGAATATTAAGGCATGTGCCACCATTCCCAGTCAAAATATATTTTTAAAGAGCTATTTTTCATATAGAAAGCCACAAGGGACATGCAACTGTCACCCCTAAGAGCAGGAGAACAAATAGGTGAGCATTCTACCTTGAGGCACCCTCTAGACCTCAGTTTGGGAAGGGGAACCCAAATAGGGCCTAACAGTCTCACTGAGGAGAAAGAGACCAGAGTTCCAGGAGATTAAGCAGTCAAAAACATGTAGAGAAAACTACCAGAAAGATGGGAGCCACAAAGAAAAAGAGTTCCAGAAATCTGCATGGAGGTGGTCTTCAGTTTGGGGCTACATTCTAAGCAGTACCTGCAAGGGCCAAGAACAACTATTAGCTAACCAATCCCACAGTTGGCACTGAGCTGGGAGAAGTCTGGATTCCAGCTAGCCAGAGAGAGTTGACATACAAAAACAGTATGGTCAACAAGCTCATGAAGAAGTATTTGATCCAGGCATGATGGCACATGTCTGTAATCCCAGCAACTCAGAAGGTTGAGGTAGGAGGATCCCAAGTTTGAGGCTGGCAACTTATCAAGAGCCTAAGCAAGTTAGTGAGACCCTATCTCAAAAAAAAAGTTCACTCAATATCATTAATTGTCAGGAAATAAACTCACAAAGACATACCCACTAGAATGGCCCAAATGCTAGTGAAGATGAAGTCAAGTGGAAGTCTCCTAAATTGCTGGTGGAAGTATAAAATGATTGTGGTCATTTTTTAGCATGGCTTGACAGTATCACATAAGATAAAAACATACATTAAACGTAGGAGGCAATTGCACTCCTAGATATGAGTCCACTTATAGGGGCATATATATGAAATAGTACTGTAGGAAAAATGAATCTATAGTTTAAAAAAAAAAGTTATCAGTGGTTGCCTGGAACAGGTGGTGAAGGAACTCACTGGAAAGGATCCCAAGGAAACCCCTTTTCTAGTGAAAAAACTGTTCTATATCTTGATTATGGTAGTTTTTACATGGGTATCTACATTTGTTAAAACTCAGAGTGTGATTGCTTTGGCAGCACATATACTAAAATTAGGACAATACAGAAAAAATTAGCATGGTCCCTGAGCAAGGATGACACCCACATTTGTGAAGCATTCCATAGTTTTGTGGAAACAACCCTTCAACAGATGAATGGATAAAGAAACTGTGGTACATATACAAAATGAAATGTTACTTATAGCATTAAAAGAGAAAAAAATTATGGCAAAACGAAAAGCTGTATGTTCTCTCTGAAAGTGGTGCTGACCCATAATGGGGGTGAGGTGGGTGGCAAGGGGCATGGAAAGAATGGAGGAACTTTGATTGGGCAAAGGGGAGGTAGGACAGGCGAGAGGGCATAATGATAGGAAAGATGGTGGAATGAGATGAACCTCATTACCCGAGGTACATGTAGGACTACTACATGTGTTGAGTACAACTAGGAAAAGTTTTGTTCCATTTATGTACAATGAATCAAAATGCATTCTGCTATCATGTATAACCAATTAGAACAAATTAAAAAAAAAACTCATTGATATTTCCTATCAAGGAATTACTGTTAAGTTGGGTGATGGCCCGTGGGTTCATTATACTATTCTCTATGCTTTTCTTTAAAGCTTTTCTAATTAAATTTATTTTTTAATTAGTACATAGAAATAAACATTATAATTATTGAAGTAGGTAACATGACATTTTGATGCATGTATACACTATGTAACGTTTAAATCAGGTTAAATATATCTACCTCCTCAAACATCATTTATGGTAAAACTTTCACAATCTTTTCTTCTAGTATTCTGAAATGTACAGTATGTTATGGTTACCTATAGTCCCCTACTATTCTCTCTGCTCTTATTTGAAAGTTTCCATGATAAAAATACTAAAAATAACTTTTAAATTAAGATATAACTTCAAATATTTAAAGGATTTCTATGTAGAAAAGAATTCAATTTTATAGAGGAAATCATGTGGAGGAAAATTTGGAGTCAATAGAAGGATGAACTAGACAACAGAAGAACATATAGCCTTGTAAGAGAGTGACTCATGCTAGGAAATACTGGTGTACAGGCCTCATAACTACTCGTCAGGGCCACAGTAAAGAAAATTACAGCAATGAGTGAGAAACTAGACTAACAGCCTTCCAAGATTTCTTCTAACACTAAGATTCTACTAAGATTCCATTGATCAATGAATCTGATTGGTGCACATCTCCCAAACACATCAGAGCCTATTACTCTCCAGTCCTATCAGATATCATACTACTTGTTTAAGATTTTACATTGACTTGTTCATAATTTTTGCATATATTTGTTAAGTCCTTTTCTTAAGGCTTTCAAAAATCACAATCATGCCTTACACCTGTTAGACTCTTTTAGTCCTCGCACAATGTCCTGTACATACTGGGCCATCAAAATGCCTTTTTGAAGGCTCCTTTCAAATCAGTCTCGTAACATTGTGCCTCTTCTTTGCCACTCACGTCAATGTCTTACCTATCACCACAAAATCACTGACCATACCTGCACCACATTCGTGTACCCCGACCCTAACCTAGAGGAGGGCTCTGTGCATACCTAAAAATATGAATAAAGAAATCCTTCCCATATCGTGAGGCTGTAAACTTTCCAAGTGATGTTGATTCATTCTGATAATCAAATTATGACTGTGGAAGACTGGACTTTAATCACTGGAAATATCATTATTCTAACTGCCTGGCTTGTACATACTCCTTACCCAGGTGGCTGCCACCACCATGAACAAACATGGAGCCAACTGAAAAATGATTCATTTCTCCCCATCACATCTTTTCCACCCTGGTGGTCTTTCCTCCCCAGGTATTCATTGTCTTTATACCACCTCTGACTGTCTACATGAGAATTAGGGGGTGCGTGGGGGTAAAACCCTACAAAATGCCAGACACCTCACCAGACACTTTACCTTGTCAAATCATTTAATTCTTATGATTGGAGTAAGCATTATCTACATTTTTCAGATGGGAAATCTGATATTGAAAAGTTTAGCTATTTGCCCAAACTTCTAAATGATAACCTTGGGATTTGAAACCAGATCTACCTGGCTTCAAAATCTATACATTTTACAAGGAAAACAACAACATCACTTTTCTTACACAAGTCTTGAAATAACACAACCTACAGGAAACAACTTCAGTTGAGAAGGATTACTGTCACAATAGCCCTAGGACCATCTTATCCTCCAAGCTCTAAAAGCTTTCTCATTCCTATAATTAAACTCTAAAAGTCCAACATCAACAAATACCATGAGGAGGAGGTAAGTCCTAAAATGCTTAGATAAGCTTCTAGACAGATTAAATGTCTTGTTTGGATCATGATTTTCTTTAGAAAGGTCAGCCTTAAGTGATTCTTTCTAAGAAACAGATCTAACCTAATTCCTTTCATTCTTAAAACTTTCTAAGGATCCCCACTATTAATGGTCTAATGCTACTTTGGCTCATGACTTCCTTTAAGATTTGCTGGCCTCTCCAACAGACCATCCCCCTCCAACTTCACACGTTATACAACACCAACTATTCACATTCTCCTGGCCTCCCCAAATATCCCTTTCTTCATGTTTCCATTTCTCTGAACACATTTCTTCTGACTGCCAGCTTCCGCCACCATCCTCCACCCCAGCCTGTCTAATCAACAACAAACCACATGTCACACTTCTGTTTGCCCTTTGCCTGTGCTTCAAACACATCTCAACTACTTTCTGACCTTATTGATCACCCTTCCAACCATAATAAATGCATTTATGGACAATAATGTTCTACCATCAAATAAATACCTCTCTTTCTGCCATAATCTTACTGTGTTTCAAGTGAATGCTATTATCTCCCTGCCAGAATGAAAGGTTCTGAGGGGAAGAACCAAGTTTTTACAGGCGTACAAATGTCCAGCCTTGGTAGACAGCAAATCTTCCTCATATGCAAAACTAAGTACCATTAAGCCACACCCCTATGCTTTTTTTTTAGGAGCTATCTACTCAAAGGGTCAGGAGTCATTTTCATAAAGACATTTTAAGTTCTTCACTTCATGACCAGAAGCCACTTAAAAACTAATAAATAATCAACATTCTAATTGAAGAAACTATGTCAAACTTACCATCTTAGTGAAATAAAGCAAGAATGAATATAACAAGGAAAGCACGTTGTCCAAAAGGGTGGCATCTGCTGGCTCTTCCACCTTTATCTCCTTTAGTGGTTTTTCTGTATCAGCATCATCAACAGGAGTACCTTCTGTTATAAGTAGCTCTAAAATTGAAAGGGGAAATGGCTATTTTATTTTATGCTATAGAATAAGAATTGTCTCTCTTCAGTTTCAATATTCATCGAGTCTTTCACTAAATATATGAGTCACAGTGCCTGGAATATGTGGTTCTCCTAAAGACAATTAACACAGAGAAGAAAACTTCAAAATCCTAATTAGAGCTGTCAGACCCTTCAATTATAAAATGAACAATCTCCAGTCTACTTTCCACTACTTCCATGGCCATACAACTGCTATCAGAACAATATTTACTAAAGGAAAATTTTTAAAACCAGAGATATATAGACAGGGTCACATTCAAAAAACATGGATTTAGTGCTGGTGAAACTTTGTGTTAAAAATTTTAGGAAAGCTGAAAGAGAGGGAGTCTTGGTTTGCAGATTTACAGGTGGAATGAGCCAAGGCTTAACACAGCATCTGGCACCTGGCAGAGATACTCAACAACTATTTATTGAGTGGACAGATGACAGCTATTTAAAAAGAACACAGTAATACCAAGAGAGACTAAAGGGAATTGGGTACAGACCTGCATTGAGGCTCTGTGAATGAGGTAGAATTCCAGTTAGACCTGAGAGCTTGTAGGGGTGGAATTTCAGTATGAGTTACATGAGCCTGGGGTACGTTTGATTAAACAGCTAGGAGTCCAACATGCAGTTATTAATAAGTTGGACCAGTTGGACTGGGGATGTGGCTCAAGCGCTCGTCTGGCCATGCGGCCAGGGTTCGATCTTCAGCACCACATTAAAAAAAAAAAAAAAAAAAGATGTTGTGTCCGCCGATAACTAAAAAATAAATATTAAAACTCTCTCTCTCTCTCTCTCTCTCCCTCTCTCTCTCTAAAAAAAAAAGGAAGTTGGACCAGTTGCCTCTAAGGTCTTTCTCAACCCTGAGATTCCATTCACTACTATTTTTTTAAGCTTTTGCCTAATTTTTAAATTTTTTTTTTTTAGTTTTTGATGGACCTTTATTTTATTTATTTGTATGCAGTGCTGAGAATCAATCCCAGTGCCTCACATGTTAGACAAACACTCTACCACTGAGCTACAACCCCAGGCCCTCCATTCACTATTGGTCTATGAATTTGACTGCTGGTGAAGTCTGCCCATTGGCTCAGCATCTCAGCATCTGAGACACATTAAATGACATTTGGGAAGATTTTACCTATAAAGGTGATTGACATCATTTTGTGGTGGAACCTAAAAGGCCAGGGAAATAATTCATGCTTAATTTTGTAATCCAAGTTTTCCCTAATCTTGAAAGTTTTGGAGCATGAAAATAACAAATCTTAATGGTGTGTGATTCATTTTCAGAACCTTATGGAGTTAAACACAGTTCATAAGTCAGTAGTGTTCATATATGGATGCAATGTCCTCTGGAAAATGGGAGAACTGATATGTTATTCCTTCTCAAATTAACTGAATCCCCCCCTGCTATGAGTTCTCCTACACTCTGTGTGTGCAGATGGCGGTGGGGTCAGGATCAGTGCTGCTAAGCCCTGCACTGGTGCAGGATAATGCTATAGCTATGCTTACAGACCAGAACCTTTAAAAACACAAAATACAGTAATTATGGCTTCATAGCACCATACTGGATGGATAAAATAAAACAATTAGTCATCATCTAATTTACTGATAAAATGAGAGTGAACAACACAAAAGTAGAATGCTGTTGATGCCATTATTGGGGATTTTTTTGAAAAATTGTTTCTCATCTCCCACTGGATACTGTGTACTATGATGAAGTATTCATAAGTGTCAGACTAAAATGGATTGCAGTTCTGTACTGTTTCCTGTAAGTATATAGTATAAAGATCTGGATGATTGACTGCATTTGAAAAAGTTTAATTACCATGTCCAGGAAGCAAGTCAAAACAGGACTTGAGCTATATTACATTCCATTTAGAAGAAAAGGGAAAAAACACAGCATTGATGAGACTATGAACAGTGATTCTCAAGCTAACTTGTAACAGGCCAGACTTTCCTGGAAGGCCTGGTAAAGACAGATTGTGGGTCCCACCCCCAGAGTTTCTGGTGCTGTTGGTCTGGTTGAAAATTACAGTTTTAGAGCATAAGGCCTTTGAAGAATAATATTTTAGTTGTAAATGGTTTACACAAGCTAGTCATAGCTAAACATTTGCTTTTAGGTGAGTAACAGTCTCTGGCCTATTTTTGATTTCTAGTCATCTTTATTCTTGATTTTCTCTCACTTAAGAGATTTTTTTTTTGAACTCACATGTACCTATATCACTCTCTGCTCTATTTTGTACCTTTGGCAACAAATATCTTTGAAAGCCTTCATTATGATAATGCCTCTACTTTGTAGAGAAAAATTGGCAAGCTTTACCTGGGTCTGCTTTCTCAGTATTTGGGATCTGAGACACTTCTAAGACACCCATGTCCTCAGTCACAGGTTGACTCAAGAGGCTGGGCTCTTCAGGATGGTTCATATTTAAATGATGACTCAGGAGGCGAGGCTCTTCATGAAGATTTCTATTAAGATGATTTGTGTTCTCTTTAGGAAAATCATCTTCGTGGGGTGGCTGCATCTCTACAGGGGAGAAGAATGCATTGAGCCAGCTGGATGACACTATCTACCCCCACTTAAGCCCAATGATCAGCACTCCCCCTCAGCACACAGCTCCAGATACCTCAACACTGCCCTCCATGTCCTGGCATGCGCCCATGAGAACACTGGGCAAGGATACGGGAGGGTTAATTGTTTTCATCCCATTTAAAGGATGACTGAACTATACAGTCAAATTTATAAAGAAGCCTTTAATTCAAAGTATTTCATAAACAAATACATTTATGATAGAGGCTTCAATAACTTACCTTCCCTTGGCAAACCAATATACACCCACATGAATAAATGTGCAGAAGAGAATTCTGGTCCAGAACAAAAGTGTGAAATGTCTATTCTGCTCAGAAATAACAGGAACTCTTTCATCTACAAGTGTGCTGGTCTCACCGAGCCAGTATAGAGAAGGGAATTCCGTAAGTCTAGCTTGCTAATGTGCCTTTCAAATATGTTCAAAGTAACCTAGGAGCCAAATGGTGAACCTATCTCCTTCCTGAGCTCAGGACATAGACCAATAAGATCCAGAGCAAAGATTATCTCTTTACATATTCTACCCTGAACATTCACTTGTACTTTGCATTCTTATTAAAAATATATCTGCTTTGATTAAATGTACAACTGTTTTCTTCCCCAAATTATCAGGTAAAATTAGCATTCTTGGGATGTAAATTTTCCAATGGCTTTATGACCTTCTGGAATTCTTATCATATACTCTCAGTTGAAATATTTCATTTTGAAAAACAATGGATAGAGATGATCAAATATGAAACCAGGAAACAGAAAGCTTTTATCAGGATATTGGCTCATTGTCAGTTTGACGAATATTTAATTGAAAGGCTTCTATGTGTCAAGCACTACATTATAAGGCTTGTCATCCTGGTTCCATCCTTGATTAATATGAATGCAAGGACCTTAGAACCCAGTGGAGTAAAACCAGAATAAGTGACCTCTCCCCCAAGAGACTGGAAATAGCATGGTATCCACAAAAGATAAATGATGGGGAGGGGAATTCAGGCAAGCTATCCATTAAAAGTTATTCTAGGGCTAGGATTGAGTGACAGAGCACTTGCCTAGTGCAGGTGAGGCACTGGGTTCGATCCTCAGCACCACATAAAAGAGATTAAATTCTAAAAAAACAAAAAAAGTTATGCTAGTCACTCCACACCCACATGATCTAGTACAGATATTTTATGATTAAGAAATTATGTTTAATAAAGCCCTTTTATAATTTTAACATAAAATCTGTACTGTTAACAGGTCTACTTTTGTGCATTAGTTTCTCATTTATATCTTTCTCTTTAGCTTTTTATAAAATTTCTCTTTGAACATGCTAACCAATCCCAACTGTCCTAAAGGAAAAAAAGAATAAGGAATGTACTTTCATGCTCTAGCCCAAAAGAATGAATAAAGGAACATATGGGGCTCCTGAGTCAGCCTTCTTTCTCCTTTAGGCACATGGAAACTGAATAGAACTTTACAATAATACACAAAAACACCTGGATGGAACAACTCCTTTTCTCCAGCTCAAGCCGCAGGCAGGAATTTACCTTCAGCTTTAGCCCAGATTTCCTCTAGAGGAGGCGCTGTTATCAATGGAGCAGTCTCCTCCACTGTGGAGTGCTTGTACCTCACAAAATAGATCAAGTATTGGATATCATCAAGCACGGCAGCCTCTTCAAATATGTTACTTTCCTTTATTCCTATGTCTCTAATATCATTCACACGATTATCAAGCATTTGCTCTGCTACGCTCAAAATGTGTGACTCAGAGGCACGGAAGACCTTATCTAGAACTTTTTCCACGTTATAGGGCAGGCTCTCCTGCTGTGCCAACTTCAGCTTTAATGACATTTCCTGCAACATGGCTTCCAGTTCTTGGACATCAAAGTATTTCAGGAAGCGTTGCAAGGACTTTTGTTCTGTAAAGAAGCTGCGGATTATGGGCAAGTCTTCCTCCTGATCGCTAAGCTCTGGCTTTAGGGCTATATGTGGACTCTGTGGGAGTATATCATCTTCAAGGTCTGCAGAAGCAGGACCCTGGCTTTCTGCATCCATGATATTCCCTATGTCCTCAAGGTCCTCTTTTGAGATTTCTTTTCCAGTAGCCTTTTCTGTAGACCCTGAAGTGTTCAGATGTTCCTTAGGGTTGTCGTTTTCAAGATCATCAGAATCTTTATCCTGAAATACTTCACTTATCCCTGAAGTCTGAGTGTTTTCCTCATCACTTCCATCAAAGAGTCCCTGGGCTTCCTCATCTGCCAGAGGACTTTCCTCCTTTCCCATTTCCATATCACCTCGTTCCTTGTCCATCATGTCTACCCTTTTGGCTGTGGTTTCACTTTTCTTAAAAATCTCCCAAATTATACTCATTTCTTGTTTGTTTTCTTTGGTTTCTGGATCAGGATTGATAGTCTCTAAAATTGCTTTCTCAAGAACGTGCTGGTTAACATTCTGAATCCCAGAATGTCTTTCTTTTGACTGTTTTGCACTTACAGCATTTTCATCTTTCAGTAGCTCTTCAGGGGGATAATAATCCTCCTCTACTGCTGCTGGCCTTTTGGTATGGAGACCCGGTACTTCTACCTCGTCAGTTTGCTCTGTTTTTTTAATTTCCTGTGTCCCCTGTGTTGCCTTATGCTGAATCAATTCTTCACCCGAGGACTGCTCTTTACCCTCATCCTTGGAAAGCCCTATCTTCTCATTTACATGACTAACTGTAACAATCACATCTCTTTCTTGTTGCCAAGAAAGATTTTTTCTGGGACTGGGGACCTCTTCTTCCGGTTCTCTTAACAAACCAATTCCATCTGGAGAGGAGAATCCAGATTGATTTTCAGTTTTCAGAACTAGTCCCTCTTTAATTTCCTGAGGTTGATGCTCCACTGAGTCTATGTGCAGGGTTGGTGTATTTACTGAACCTGGCTCATCCATTCCATCTTTGGATGCATCATTTTGATTATCTCCCAGAAATGTTGCAATACCCAAGGATTCTGGTGGTTTACTCTGTTCTTGGGTCATCAGACTCCCTACAGCTTTATGTAGAGATTTATTCTCTAAGCTATCTTCCAAAATCTTCTCTCCAGGTGAAGAGAGTTCTTCATTCACTTCTTTTGAGTCTTTTGAGATATGGATAACTGCTTCTTTTAGGTCATTCTCTTTGTTTTCAAAGGCTGATTTTAATGTGTCCTTGCCCTTTTCAACAGCTGGCAATGAGCTGAGCTTATTGCTTTGGGGAGAAGTATATGCAATCATCCCTTCTATCTTCTCATCCTCTAATTCTGAAACATCTTGCATCAGGTGCTTCTTAGGCTCCTGAACATCTGTCTCTTTTCCTTTAATATGAAGTTCGATGTCCACTTTTGGCTCTTCATCATTATCTGTCTTAGAGGTTTCCACAAAAAGACCATATTTTGCAATTTCAGGATAAATATAATCTGTTGCTGCTTTTGGTTTCTTCTGTTTTCTATCTGGAACTAAAGCTTCCTCATCTTCTTTTTCTTCTTCTGAATAAGAATTCCCCAAATCCATCATATCTGTTTTCTCATCACCACCTGTGACAATAAATAAAGTATCCTCCAAGTTTGTCAGTATATTTTTATCATCATCCTTGATGCCTGGGGGCAGAGTTACCTCAACCTTATCTTCTTCATTTGAATTCTGCTCTTCACCTATTGAATATTTCTCCACTCCAAACTCCACTGGGAATTTCATGCCTTCTTCACTTATAAAGGTTAGTAACAGGAGCTCCCCAAAGCTTTCCTCATTCTCCTCTTCTTCCTTATCAAATGCATAATAATCAGCATCCAATTCCTCATCATCAAAATCATCTTCTAATGAAGTCACCTGTCTGGTCGTCTCATCATCAGACACAAGTGCATCAGCAGCAGAGCCAAATTTGGTTTTCAAGTCTAATGTCATTTCTTTTTTCAAAAGTGTATAAGCATCAGTCTTCTGTTCGTTTGAGACCTGAGAACTGTTGCTGGTTTTGTTGTTTTCACTTTCTGGCACTATCAATTCATCTTGTAGTATTTCTTCAAAGGGTTCAAATGAAGTTTGTTCACCCTGAGCATTATCTGTTTGACTATCTGCATGAGGATGGTTCTTCTGAGCCAAAAATTGTTCCTCAAGATCCATAGTATTTTCTGAGAATGCACTTTCAATTTGCTCTGAGTTTGCTACTACTGGTTTAGGTTCAGGTTCAATGTCCTGGGAGACTTCAGGAAATTGTTCCACTTTTTCTATAGCTTTCTCAGAATCTTCATTTGCAGAATCATACAATTCGAAAAATCCTGGAAGTTCTTCTACATTATAATTATCAAAATCATCTCTTCCACCATCAAAACAGACAAAATCTGTCTCCTGTAAGGAAAAGAAAAACATTAGTGTGTCAATAACAAAGTGTCACAAAAGCAAACTCATCCACGCTCCCAAATTCAGGATTGGTTCTAAAGAATCTTTGGGGTCAACCAGATTACCCTCCTCCAACCCCCATTGGCTAACTCCTTCTATGGCTGAGTAAATCTGTCTTTTTCTAGACTACAGTATTAGAAAGTCTATTCTTTCTTTATTTCTTTCTTTTTATAACATGGGTCATATTCTTTAAAAAGCATAATGAGTTAAAATGGTGACAATTTGGTCTCCAACAGCCTGACTCTTGGGTCTCTCTCAATTTGCTCTGAGCATAAGTAGGGAAAGGCAAGGTATCACTTATAGGATCCTCCAGCTCTTAATATCTACACCTATGTTTCAGGAATTTAATTCTTAATCATTTGCTCAGGAGAAGCTGGAAGATCCTGCAGCATTGAGAAAGATGAATCAGTTTTAAAGTATCTTACTGAGATACAAGTACATTTGATGGAATAAAGAATGATATTAAGGAGGCTCCTCACATTATTATTACCACAAGAACAAACTGAAAACAAGATTCAACAAGTTATACACCTTCCTCTTCATCAGGATTTTACAGTCACTAAGACCTCTCTCAGGACTATCTATATATTTATCTAGTCTTCCTTCTTGCCACTAGTAAGCAAATTGACATATAATTTTTTAAAAAATTTCCATCTCCTAATTAAATCTTCATAATATTCTGTGGGGGTTCTGGGGGTGGGGGAGGCAGTTCAATGTAGTAGGGATGAGTGATTTCCTCTCCCCATCACATGCATTTCTAAGCCATGAGGGATGCATGTAATGGGAAACATAATGAGAAGGCAGAGTTCAAAACAAATGAGTTCTCTGTAATCAGTGAACTGCTGTCACAGCTTAAATCCCAAGAGCTAACTCTCTTTACCAACAATGAAGTCCAACAAGCAACAGAAGTGATTTTATGGCCCCTGAGATTATGAAGAAATTTTAGGAACAGCAACAACAAACAGGATAACTTTATCCATTCACCCCATCTAATCTAAGAACTATCCTAGCCTAGCAGCTTGCATATTCTACAGCCACTACAAAGAGCTGCCCAAAGATGTTTCAATGTTGGTGGGCATAATTACTACACAATTTAAAACTCTAGAAAATGATCAGCTGAAGTGAGAATTCTAGAACACGAAATCCTTTCAGTCACAAACTCAATTTAAGTCAGAGCACAATACAGGAATGCTGTATAAAGGAAGCAGTTGGGGCCTTAAAAGATCTGAGACTGAACATCATCTGAAACGCTCAGGTCCCCTTTTCCAAATCTATAACATGACTATGATCCCATATATGACTAAGAATAAGAAAACCTTTGTAAGTACGTATTTCTAGCCTAGTATAAAAGTTAGAGTTTATTAATTTAACCTAAATATACTTAAAATGTCTAATAACTATCCAATGAGTAGTTTTCAAGTTGGAATACCTCCTTTTGCCTGTAAAATGAAATTATTTACCTCTTAAATTTAATAGCCAAGTACAAATATATTAAATTATTTATTTTTCACATATAAAACAGAAGAGAAAAGCCCTATAGTTGAGTAAACAGCCTTCTATAAGAATATCTGTTTCGATATATTAGAAAACTCTCAGATTATAATATAATCACCCTTGAATGCCTTTCAAACTTTTTTTTATAGGTAGTCTGATTTCAAATGAAAATCTGATACACAAATGTTATAAACACATTATAAAACTTTCAGAAGCAGTTAACTGAATATAATGGATGGATTT
The DNA here is from genome assembly GCF_048772815.1 of Callospermophilus lateralis. NCBI lineage: Eukaryota > Metazoa > Chordata > Mammalia > Rodentia > Sciuridae > Callospermophilus > Callospermophilus lateralis. The sequence continues at coordinate 9,658,903 of NC_135320.1, forward strand.
ATAAGCCAGTTTACAATTGAGAACAAAAAAGAAATCCATAACTTACATTTGTTAGAATTTGTAGCTCTTTTTTAGTATATTCACGAACTACCTTGATGAAATCTTTTGGAAAATGTCCAAAAATATGGCCAAATATGGCCAAAATATGGCCAACCTATAGTTCAAAAGAGACAAATATAAAATAAACTCTGTACAAGGAATATAAATAAGAGATTCTCAGAAGTGGCAGGAAATATACACATAATAGATAGGTATATGGTATAACCAAGAAAGAAAGTTGCTATAACAATTACACTGAGATTATTATTCCAAATAAAAATTAAGTACAGAACTGTTAAAACAACATTTCCAACCACTGAAGTTTTCTTTTTTACATTTAGCTTAATTCTCAACACAGAGCATATAAAGTAAAGACTTCTGAAGTAAATAAAAGATCTGCATAGGAGATTATTGTATATTATATGGTTAAAACTATATAAATCAAAGCTGGTTATAAATGCAATTCCAAATAACCTCTATCAAGAATTTACCTGTACATTTTGTAGCATTGCTCATAAACCAATATTTATGTCTTTCTTAACCAATACACAACAGTCATGAAAATTAATAAGTAAAAACAATACAAAATCTCTAAAATGTATTACCACTATAGCAAATGTATTGATAGTATATGCTTTCCTAGCTTTTTCCAAATCTACTTTTACAAGTACTTGGGGAGAAAATAAAATTACAATATAATGCATACTAAACCACATATCAAGCTTCAGTTTCACCCAAAATAAATCCTCTGCAGAAAAGAACCCCATTTATTTTCAGCACCAACAGCTAAATTATATGAAGTTACATAAAGTGTACAAAAGGTATATAAAGTTCCCCTTGAGAAAGACACTCTTATTACTAACTACTGACTAAAAGGAACAGAAGATTCTTGCCAATAATTAAAGGAAACTGATAGGCAAATCAAACGCCCAAAAAAGAAAATTAAAAAAAGGCATCTTATCACTAACTCTAAAATATCCCCATTCATGAATGTTCTTGTTATATCTAGAAACCATCTGAGAGCCAGTATTAGTGGTAGAATACTGCCATGAGGATTAGATAAGACAGAGCAATTAAAAGCTTCATCACTGGCAGATAAAGTCTGAGACTCTAGAAAACCAACAACATTGCAGAATGAAAACTAAAAACTCAAAAGGAGAATCATTTTGAAAACTAAAGAGTTTTTAGTTTCCTAAGTATAACATTCATGACATGAGAGGCGAGTCTGAGGGGAAATACACTTTTCCCTTCTGATGAAAATTCTATTAAGGTTAAATTTGGAAAAGAAAAAAAAAACAGAGATGTATGGAGAAAGGAAACACATTTATCTCTTCTTAATCTGTGTCAATTGAGACCATAGATTATATAAAGCTCCATAATTACACACTGGGTGGTATCCCATTTCTTGTGATATGAAAAAAAAATGATGCAGAATCACAGAGGCTCATGACTGGAAATAATTTTTATACCTAATTTTGCTTCCATACATCATCCCTGCCAAGGTGCTGCTGATTTGATTTGTGGGTGGGGAGCAAAGAATTGCCACAAGAGAACAAATTGTGCATAAGCTACTATCAGAACAAATGTACTTAAGTGCCACTGCCCTAAAAGGAAATATTCAAAAGGAAGATGAATTAGACAGGGATCCTTTCCTAACTGAGTTTTTCACTTTATAGGGAGCTAAGATAAAACACAACCTGACTGAAGGCAAAGAAGACAAATGAATGCCACAGGAGCAATGCAAACAAAGTGCCACCCAAACACTCATCAGTCGGCAAAGATCCTTTCTGGTCAGGTGCTGAAAGCAGGGCTCCTCAGGAAGACAGGATGAGTGCTGCCACCCAGAATGGCAAGAGTCCTAGGGATGAACATAGTTAACAGGCTACAATGTGACAGGAGAAAATGTAAATCAAGCCCATTTATCCAAAAGCTCAAAGAAGGGGAGAAAGACGACTACTGTATGAAAAATGCCACTTAGGTACATGGAAAAACAGTTCCAAGTTTAAAGATTACGAATCCTATTTGGTATGAAAGAAACAATAGATGGTTCTTTATATGGAGTACTGCAACTGGTACTCTGTCTAAATATAAAGTTTGTACCTAAAGGCACCAAGTTTCAAGATCATTCCCTAAGAATCAGAAATGGCAACAAAATGAAACTAGTTTTCCCATAGGGATTACTCTTATTTTCTGTCTTATTTTCTGCTGTGTGGTATTTTATTTAGGGTGAGGACTTTCAGGGATGCAACCCGGAATGTCTCTAAACTGGAACATTCCTACAGTCATCAAAGACCCTTGCTACTATTTTAAGTAAACAATTCACATATCACATTTTTTTAAATGAAAAGGACAATACTCATAAGTCTCTCAATGAGGTCACTCCTAGTGAATCTCCCCATTTAAAATATCAAAGCTTGATATAAGCAATGTCATGTCTTTCATCAGAAGATCCATACAACTGGCTAGAAGTAGAACCCCTGGGGGAACCTTCAGGCATAGATTATAGGAAAAGCAGAAAATGGATGACCCAGAAGTCGCAAAAAAGAAAAAAAAAAAAGCACATAATGAACATAATATTCTGCTTTTTTAGAGTAAAAACAGCACAAATGATTAGGTAAAATACACAAAAAATCAACTTTAAATATGCATGCCTGAGTTACTGTCTCAGACTTAACTTACAGGATTAACTCTAATGTCCATGAATCCTTCCCTTTTGAAGCAGCAAAGCTAAGAATTGTCAGGTTTTCACCATGACAACCTTTATGCTGTGTAGAGCCTTCTGGAACTTGATGTGAGGGGTAGCAACCACAACCAGTTCAGTTCTGTTTCAGAAAGTCTACTGACTTTCTATGCTGTGCCAGGCCTAAGGCGTGTTAGGAGCACAGGGCCTGGCAGACAGGTCAGGTTAACTCTACAAAGACCCCAAGAAATCAGTCATTTAAATCTACACTGCTGAAAAAACCCATCAAAATTAAGAATATAAAACCTGTCAAACTTTTACTTACACTTCCGGCCCAAAGTTCTGGTGATACCTCTGCCAGTTTATAGTAGACATATACAGGGTCACCTTTTTTTAAATTCACAAAACGACAATCTGGGCCTCTGAAATCTTCAAGAACTTCACCTCGGTACATTAACACTGTATATGAACATTGAAAAAAGAAAAACAAACATTAGAACTTGATTATTCACAATCGACATTGACCCATCAGGAAATATGAATCCCACTATGAACAAAAATCAAGTTTTTCCAGTACTCTCTGGAATCACTTTTAATTCACCTGCTCAAAGTATCTAAAATTCTTAGAGATTTTATTGCTATAAAATACAATATTCCCTGCAATTAGACAGGGGAAAAGGAAGCTTCTCTATTTTTCTCTGTGCTGAGAAATAAAAAGCCATGTGGCTACTACCAACCATGGCTGGTTTCAGTGAAACTCTTGGTTTTTTCAGGCCTCAATTTTTTCTGTTTCATAATCATAAAAAGCTTCATTTTGCAAATATGTAAATCCAAGTGTAGACACGGACAGGCTTAAATATGGCTTCATGCAGAGGTAATAGGGAAGGAAGAGGGAAGAATATCCAGGAACCCCCAAGGGGTTAATTAACTTGAACTAACCGCTAAAAGACATTACCTTTAAGTGGCTGCAAGTGCTACCATGCAGCTGTAAACACTGTCAATTTCATTTGCAGCAGAGTTGCTGTCTCTGTGTTCAGGATCTGGGTAAATTACCAGGAAATGTATTTTCTCTGAGCAAATATTGTTGACTATATCCAACATTAAGATTGTTTCAAAATATCCTCATTCATATTTTTTTCAATAAACAAAATCAAAAGTGGGTATCCTATCTGACAAGGAACAAGTTTAACCATGAGAAAAGGTCAGGTAATACCTTCATGCTTAAAATGCAGGACTAGAATCACAATTGATCTAGAAACTGGTAGAAGCAACATTTTTCTTTTGGTTGACCAAATACACAGTTTCTGATTTAAGATGAAATGGACAATAGATGTATGTAAAAAGCACAAAGAAGAAATGGAAATAACACTTTTTCTAAAAGCCAATTAGCAGTAAAATACACAAGAATGTGTGTTTTATAAAAATATATGTCTGAGGAGCAAACACAGATTTGGAGAGGGTAACTTGTTTCTTTGAAGCTAAAATAGGACTACTTTCAAAACTGTCAGCATCCTAATTCATATATAATTAAGAGGCCAACTTTAAGGTGGGGAATTCTCATCACAAGTGGAAATGGCAGTGTTTCTCTTGTTCCCCATTAGGTCATAGAGGATTAACAAATCAGTAATATATTAGGTGACAACACAATGCATATTATGGAGCACCTATTTAGTTCTTTTTTTTTTTTTTTGGAGCACTTATTTGGAAGGCACACAAGGACACCTGACATACACACCTCACTACTTCCTACAACACAACACAGACCCACCTGTTGTGTTTGGTCACATCTGTTTGGACACAGGCCATTTCTTAAGTTATGTTACCCCACTGAACCTTACCAACAACATGTCTTAGTACTGAGGAAGCATCAGTGATGAGATAGTCCAGGTAGCCCTCGTAGGATAGCGCTTGATAGCAAAGAATAGCAAACATTCTACCATGCTGGAAGCCTGATTTTGTTCACCCAAAACTGAAAGGAAATATCATGGCAGCTGCTTTGCTTTTCTGAGTGTTTATTTACTCCAGCCTTAGGGTTACCTCTAGGAACTGCTTAACATATATTGGAGACATCTTTTTTCTTTATTGGAGTGGAACAAACAATTCAAATTATAAAATTTGTTTTTGGTAACACCAATTTAGGCATAAAGAGCTAAATGGTAAACTTCTTGGCCTTTTTAGCATGAATATTTTAAAATATGTACTGCTTACAATTTATGGACAACACGGTCATCAAGTTACAAGGTTACTAGAAACCAAGCGGGAGGCCATAAGAAGTATTCTGGGCCAGTAAATATATAGAGGAAAGAGGTTCCAACAACACTAGCGACTGAGTCTAAAACTGAATTGGCTTATAAAAATCTTGGAGTATTCATTATTGTTATTGCAAGGAACCTCTTCATCTGAATCTAAATGGCTAAATCCTCCCCACTGCCCACCTCCAATCCAGGACTGGGAAGCAATTCTGTCTGCTTCCTGCGCACAGAAGAGGCTGCAGTTCCCAGGTGGCCGGTGCAGATCCTTGGCCTCTTTCAAAAGCAAAAGATTACTGGCCCACCTGCTACCCTATCTCAAATATGAAGGGAGGCTTCTATGCACAGAATTGACAGGATTGAAGCAGAGTCAGGGCCGAGACCTCGGAACACATTGCGTGCCTGGACTTGGTGCTCTTCCCAAGCCTAAACTCTAGTCCCTGTTAAAAGGCAAAACCAGCCCAATCCCCAGTGCAGCAAAAGGACAAAGGGGCCAGTGAGCCTTTCCCAAGTAGCCCTACCATCAACCTGCCGCTGGGATTAGGGCCACCGAGCCCTGGAGAGCATCTGCCCTGATACCGCACAGGCCCAGGTCCCTGTGGCGGGGGTAGAAAAGCGCTCTGCTACAGCGTGTGGAGCCCCGGGCATGCAACTCCATCACCCACTGAGATCCTAGGCAAATCCTGGAAGGGAATAAACTGAGAGCTGTCCCTGGGGAATCCTGTTTCCCAACCCCCGCCTCAGTCAGTAGAGAAAAATAAAACGCTGGCAACAAGTGGGAGTCGAAGCCCCCCCGCAACTGGAGCTGGCTGGCCAGAGCGCCGGCAGAGCCGGAGGGGACACACGCAGGGTCCCGAGGCTCTTGTCACTCCTGCGCCCCACCCATCGTCCCCGTCGTCCTGCGACCCCCTAGCCCAGCCCGCGGGGCTGGGGACTGGGGGGATTGGAGCCCCATGCAGCCCCGAAGAGCCACTGTGAAGACCCGGGGCCGCCCGCCAGCCTGCGCACTCACTGCTGCATTCGTCGTCTGCACAGAGTTTGTGCTTCCAGAAGCGCCGGCCGGTGCTCGGGTCCGGTTGGCCCAGCACTCGCCAGGTGGGACAGAGCACGAACAGCCAGAAGAGCAGCCCTGGCGCCGCAGCCATGACGCGGTGGAGTAGGCTGCGGCAGGCGTCGGGGCTCAGGGGGTGGTGGGTAGCAAGGCGCGGAGGGGCGGCGCCGGGGAAGGCTTCAGCCTTTCCCGGTTGACACGTCAGCAGGGATATATGGGGGTCGATGCACTGGCTCTACTGGGGAACGCAGGGAGCCGGAGCTCCCAGTCCTTCTCTAGTGGAGACCTTCTCCTCAACTGAAGACCTTCTCCTCTAGTTGCTGCCGTGGCAACTAGGACTCTCTTTCTCGTCCAATCACCTGCCTTTGCTTCTGTACCCTCACAAGCCACCCTCCGCGAGATTCCATTAGTCACCCACCCATCCCCCTCCACTCCACCAACTGGTCCTTTATGGCTTTCCTCAACGTCTCATTTCTGGTCCATCCTGAACTAGCCTACTCCACTTCACCATCACTCCCATCCCCCATTCCTGGTCTGGTACCTCCTTTTCTGAACTACCAAATCCCACCCATGACTTGTGACAGCTAGTCTATGGTTTCAAGCTCCCTCCCCTTCAAACTCCTAGAGGTTCCTTGAAGCCCTACCCCAAGATCCCTCTGATTAGGAAAGGGGAAAGTGGGAAAGTGAATGGAACTGTGAGTGAGGGTGTAAACTGGAGACTATGGCCTGCTTTTTTTAAGGCGGGGACAAGTGAGGGCAGAGAGATGGACAGTAGTCTTCGGGCTAAGATCTTGAGATTCTTATCTTTATCCATAAGGGAAGAAATCATTTAATTCAACAGCATATTTTTAACTTTCATTTTGTTCTACCATTCATGCCAGATGCTGGACAAAGCCCTAGCATGGTGTGGGAGTGGATGAAAATCAAAAGACAAGATATCTGGTCCTGGTCTGAAAAAGTCCACAACTTAGTGGGAACCAACTGTCAAAACCGATTGTCAGAGAAGAAAGCTATTAGCTAACATTTCTTGAACACTTTCTTTATGTCCAGTTGTTATTCTGAAGGTTTTATACATATCAATTCATTTAATCTTCATAACAATAGTACCTTACAGTAGTAGTAGGTCCTATTCCAATCCTTATTTTAGAGTAAATTGAGGCAGTCACACATCCAGTGAGTAATGGAGCTAAATTTCAAACCCAAGGAGTAGACTCCTTTTCATCACAACCCATCAACTAACAAGCAAATGTTGTACTTTCTGACAAGAGGAGCAAAATCTGATTTAAATCATAATATAGCTGAATTACTGATATGTACAGTTAAGGGGGGGAAAGGCACAAGCTAGCCAGCCCAAGGAAGAGTGTCTGCAATGCTCCCATCCTTGGTGGAGCCATTCTCATTTGTCTGTGACCAAGGGCTTGTTACTATAGTCTCTGCTAAAGTTATTCATCAACCTCCAATAATGAACCCATCAGTTGTTTCCCCAAATTAACTGAATCTTTAAAACTTAGAGAAAAGAATGTAGTCCACCATGTTCATAATGTTAAATAAAGAAAACAATGGAAAAAAGGTGTGCACAAACATTTGTCTACAGGGTCCATGAGAGGTCCCCGTTGGTCCAGTGTACTTCTGTGCTTTCTGGAGAACCAGTGGATAATAGAGAGAAACTGAGTCATTCTTCATTTCTTTTCTACCATGTATTTATTATGTTATAAAATGTATCTAGTAGGCATCTCTAACAACATGTTGAAAACTGAACTCATTTTTCTCTCAAAATCTGCTCCTTTCAGTCTTCCCTATCTCAGAAATAAGAATGACAATTTAATTCCCATTATCCAGGTGCTCAAAGCCCAAACATACAAACCATCTTTGATCTCTTTTCTCTCACATTCCAACTCCAGTCCATTAGACAATATTATGTCTTTATTTTTATAATTTTATTGAGATATAGTTGACCTACAATAAATTGCAAATGTTTAAGGTGTACAATTTGATAAGTTTTGACATGAATATACCCATGAGACTATCACCAAAATCAAGAGTCCTTCATCCTTCTTTGTAATCCCTCCCCTCACCTTTTCTAGCTGTCTCCAAACATCTCTTTGCATTTTCTAGAATTTGATATAAATTATACAGCATTTTATTTATTTATTTTCTGACTTCCTTCTTTCCAAGTAAGCATTTGAAACATGCCCAGAATCTGACCACTCCTCTGCATCTGCTAAGCCAATATACAGGCCAAACCCACATCATAAGTCACCTGAATGATTTCCATAGCCTTCTTCTGTCCTTGCTTCTGCCCTCATTTTCCCCAATATCTATTGTCCTGATGGCAACTAGACTGATATTTTTAAATATAAATTTGATTGTGTCTCTCTGTTCAAAATCTTCCTATAGCTTCCCATTTCCAAATAAAAGGCAATGACTTTAGCCAGGCCTGGTCATACTCATCTGTAATCCCAGAAGCTCAGGAGGCTGTCAGGAGGATCCTGAGTTCAAAGCCAGCCTCAGAAATGTAGTGAGTCCCTAAGCAACTCAGTGAGACCCTATCTCTAAATAAAATATTTTAAAAAGGACTGTGGGTGTTGCTCAGTGTTTAAGTGCCTCTGGGGGTTCAATCTCTGGTATCAGAAATAAAAAAAGGAAAAAAAGCCATGACTTTATTATGGACTGCCCTGCCTTATTATGGACTGCTCTTAATCAATATGACTCCCCTCATCCTTTTCTCCCCATTTCCTAACATTCTTCTCTTGCTCTGTTAGTTCCATTTAAATACACCAAGCCCACCCCTGCTTCGGAGCATTTACACTTGCAACTTTGCCTCAACCTTAACTCCCCAAATCATCTGACTAGCTAACTACCCCCTCACTTTATCATGTCTTTGTAACAGTGGCATTTCATGTGATAAAGGCCTTCCCTGGCCACCCTACACAAAATAGAGCCTCTTGCCATGACTATCAAGCCCATCACCCTGCCTTTCTTTCTCTTCAGACTTGCCTTACCACTTTATAGACTTCTCTTACTACTTGCCTTACATTTGTTTATCTACTTGACTGCTCCAACCCAACCTCAAACACAATTTCCAACACGAGCAGGAAATTAGTTGTTTTGTTCGCTACTGTTACATCAGTGACTAGGGAAATGCCTAGAATGTATGAGAGAGTTAACAAATGATTTGTTGGATAAACTCATGGTTCCAATGATATTATAAATATACTACACTATTAACCTAAACACATATATTAACTATTAAGCCCCCATATATAAATAGTACTGAGAGGAAATAAGCTATGGGAACAAGGCATTTAAGGTCCACCTCTCAGCAGCATGCATCCTCAACTCCAGGAATGTACCCCTGAATGTTTGTGTTGAATAAAAACATAGTTGTTGTGGAGAGTAGTTGTTTGGTTACATGATACTGGAATATTTAAGCAGATCTTTAAAAACTAGTTTTAATTTTTTCTTATTTTTCTTATTATAGAATATGGTATGTTGTAGAATTTTTCTTATTATAAAATAGAGATTAATGATAATTCATTGGTGGAAAAATCAGAATAGCAAAATGATCTAATTGCATATTATCTTCTTGATATTTACTTTGACTCATAATCAGATATAATTTTATATGCATAGTTAGTGCTTCCAGTTACTGAAGAACTAGCTGCTTAGTTTGTAGAGTTTTCAATAATTTGATTTATCAGTATCATTTTTTAAACTTATTGCCTTAAAGACATATTAACTAGTCTGGTGGATAATGAGAAGAAAATTTCTCAACTGGCCACAATAAGGTAGTGGTAGTTCTTTCTACCAGGATACATACAATTAGTGGATGAATCAGCATTCACTTTTTACTCATAGCATTTAAATATGTGGCATTGATGTTTAATATAAGGTTATGTTAAAAACCTTCAGAAAAGTAACAGGATAGAATGTGGTGGTGATTGTTGGCATGGAGATAAATAATCTCAAGTGCATTATTCTTTAATACCTCAAAGGGAATTCTTACGGGGTAAGGGTTGAATAATTGTTAAAGGTAAGTGTATCCAGTTTGGGTGGAGGGGACATAAAATTGTAAGTATGAAGGGTTCCTAATGTCAGAGTACAATCTAAATGAGACAAGAAAAACATATCTGAAACAAATAATTGGCAGCATAATAACATATACCATTGGAAACTTGTGAAGGCACTTGCCTAGGAGCATTCAGAAGGCCTAATGCTGCCGTTACCAGGAAGAACCTCATCTATTGTAAATGATGTGCCAGAGAATAGTGTTAAACATTATGGGGGACTAAATCTCTCCAAGAGGGGCAACAGATTTACCCTCACATATGAAACATTGGAAAAAAGTGGACAAAATACAAACAACAACAGTTCTCAGATATTAGATAGTAAGCAGCATAAGAGTGACCTCTAAGATAAAGTTAAGCATGAGAGATGAGTGCTAGGATTATCCCAATTTACTCTCTGGAAAGAATTTTTCAGGCCACATTCAGAGAAGGGAAACTCAAATAGAAAATCTCCTGAGTTGAAGAGATGGATTTTAAAGTCTGAAGAGACCGATGCAGCTAGAAGTCACAGATCAGAGTAAAGGAGAGAGTAGAGAACTGCAGAGGGAGAGAGAGTGTGTACATGTACTAGCTCTCTAGACATCTATGGAGGGTTCCCCTGAAGTCTGTGGTTAAGTAACAATGGGAACACATGTAAGGCCAGAGAAAGAATCTTCAGAAAGGAACAGGATGGAAGGTGGTGGTGATTGTTGGCATGGAGATCAATTTTTGTAATCACCAGCTGGAATGCAAAATCTATAATAAAAGAACACAGAAGCTTATATTATTTACCCACAGTCTAGGCTGTTTTTGTGCTACACTGGCACTTGAGTAGCAATGAAGACTTGCCTACAAAGTCTAATATATTTATTATCAGTCGCTTTTCAGGAAAAGTTTGTTGATCCCTGATTAGACTATAGATTAAAGTCAGCAGAATAAATATATAAACATTTCTTTTCTTACGAAAAAAATTGGCTGTATGAAATGAGATGAATGATCTGTTAATTGCCAAGATAAATGTCTCTTCCCTATAGAAAGTGTGTATTCAGGACTAGAAATCTTGACACTGTGTCATGTGAAATGTAGGAAAAAACCTGGCAATTCATTTTGATGAGAGTTAAGAAATTTCTTTTCCAGGACATTTTGAAGTGTATCTAAACTTTGTAGATAATACAGGGAAGAACATTTTAATCTGCAAATAGATTATGTACATTATTAGTTTGTAATCATTTCACAACTATCATATAATATTAAAGCATCATAGGAGACTGCCTATTGGATTGTAATAGAAACTTTTGTGACTCTAGACATTAACTTGTATTTTTCTAGTTAATGTAGACCCATACTTTTAAGCTAGTGCTATTGGTAAAATATATGATTACTTAAGTCTGACTGCCTTACTAATTTTGACCAGTTTATTTTTCAGATATCCATTTTGGGGTTTAGTCTTTCAATTAATTTTGGGTTCCATGGGCAATGAAATTGTTGTTGAGTATGTAAGATGTTGCAGTTTCTATGTAAGTTCACCTAAGTGCCTCTACCACTATTGATGGGCAAGGATATAAGTAATTTAGTACTTTTGCTTGAAACTGTTATAGATCTACTGTACTGGATTTGTTTTCCTGACACAAAAGAGTATAAAACTAGAAAAACTAAACATTTTCAGGTATTAATTTCAGACATAACTGTAGGCCTGGTGCACAAAACACACTTATTCAGGGAGATGAAGCTCAAGTAAGATGGTGGTCATACTGAGTTAAGGAGAAAATTATCAAAGTGCAAGATTATCATAGTGGTTGGAATTTTGTGGACAAGAATGTCTGAGTTATGTATGGTGGGTGCAATGTGATTATGTGTGTGTGTTAGAGAGAGAATATTAAAAGCCTGGAGGAAATTCATTTTTGATATGAATGTACCAGATGAGACTCTTTAAGGCTTAGCAGAGTTTGACTGCTATAAAGACTGAAGATGATGCTAAATGGCAATGTTGGAAGAAATTAGGTTTCCAGCAGAGTCAGGTTGCAGCAGCTTCACTAATATATCAGGTAATTAATTAAGAGTTCAGAAATAAGCCTTAGCAAAAAGAACCACACACAAAAGAGTAAAGGGAAAATGGTAGACCTACATTTGAAACAAAAATTGATTCATGCTGGGATGGAGGCGCGCATGGGTCATTAGGGAAACGATTCCCAGACCTTCACTACTCGAGCGATATTAATCCTATGTCAGTTGAATAGCTGGAAAAGATTTTTTCCCATTCAGTAGGTTGTGTCTCTTGATAGTTTCCTTGGCTGTGCAGAGACTTTTTAATTTGGTGTAATACCATTTGTCAATTTTAGCTTTTATTTTCTGAGGTGTCCTATTCAGGAAATTGTTGCCTGTGCCAATATCTTGAAGAATTTTCCTCTAACAGTTTCAGAATTTCAGGTATTTGATCCACTTTGAACTGATTTTTTGTACAGGATGGGAGAGAGAGAGACCTCATGTCAATCTGCTACATGTAAATACCCAATTTTTCTAGTATCATTTATTGAAAAGAATGTTTTTTCTCCAGCATATGTTTTGAGCATGTTTGTCTAGAATCAGATGGCTGTTGCTGCTTCAGTTTATTTTGGGTCCTCTATTTTATTCTGTTGATTATGTTCCTGATATGCCAATTCTGTGTTGTTTTTGTTGCTATGGCTCTGTGGTATATTTCCAATCAGGTACTGTGATAGTTCTAGCATTGCTTTTTTTTTCTCAGAATTGTTTTGGTTATTTGGAGTATTTTGTGGTTCTATGAAATTTTATGATTGTTTTTTCTAGTTCTGTGAAGAATGATATTGGTATTTTGATGATAATTGCAATTTGAATCTGTGGATCACTTTCAGTAATATGGCTATTTTAACAATATTAATTCTCCCAGTCCTGAACATGGGAGGTCTTTTCATCTTGTAGTGTCTTCTTTAATTTCTTCCTTCTTCCTTCAGTGTTTTATGATTTTTATTGAAGAGGTCTTTTACCTACTTGGTTAGGTTTATTCTTATCCCTCTTCTTAATTTCCGGTATTTCTATGTTGCAATGTAATGATTTTTAAATGTATCCAATGGCTTACTAACTCTTCCTCAGACATACTTAATAATCTGTTGTTTAACTTTTGATTCATAAAAATTCTACTTGTCTGTGAACATATAATAGAAATAAAATGCAAAAGATAATAATGCCCCTATGCTTTAGCCTCCTAATTCTCTTCCACTGAGTGTTTAAAAACCTTTTTTATTGGTACATTATAATTATACATAATGGATTCATTATGCCATCTTTGTTCATACACATAATTTGATCACTCTCATTCTCTAGTACCTTTCCTTTGCACTTTAAAAATTTTGTTTTACATCAACCTGTTTTCAAGGACCAAGTCTTATCTTTCTATTCCATGGACATCAGTGGTATTTGACATGGTCAGTCACCCCTTCTTATTTCCAGAGACCCCATTTTTCTGATCTATCCTTTACTCCCTGAATCTTCCTTCTCTTTTGCTTGGGCTCTCTTTTTATTCCTAATATTATTGTTGGAGAACTCCATGGATCAATCTTGATCTTCTTTTCTTTTCTATCCATACTTATTCCATTGATAATCTAAGCAAGGTTCATAGATTTAGATGCCATCTATGCATTGACAATAGTTAAATTATGTCCCCTGCCTAAATCGTCACTCAAGCTCCAGTCTTGTATAACTAAGGTTATACCTTCTTGACCTTTCCACCTGAATATCTAATAGAACCTCAAAGTCAATGTGCCAACACCAGAAATCTAGATTTTTCTCAAAAATCTGCTCTATCCTTCCTCATCTCAAGTGAAGATAATTTAATTCTTTCTGATGTCCTACTATAAAACCTGCCTAAATTTTGAAAATTATTGCATTGTATTTGACTGAAAGTGATATAATTTTATTTTAATTTTATTTTTCTGATTATTAATGATTTTGAGATCATTTGTTAGCATTTTTTGGTTGACTCATCTGTGTGTTCATAATCATCTTTAGATTAATTTTTTTGAAATTGAATTTTTACTCTTTTGATTCATTAACATTCTCTTTTATGTAGAAACCTCAGTGTTTGAGCTCAGGATGAATTATTTGAATCAAAAGGATAGAGTTGTGAAATCTACTATGTGAAAATACATGCTAATTATTTGGGGGCCAGAAATCTACTAATTGTCTTTACTTAGAGTAAATCTTCAGTGGGTAAACTGTTGCAGATTACCCAAAACAGAAAGAGACATGGACAAAAGGAGGCCCCAATTTATCATTTATTTCTCTGAAACTCAGTTCTTTGAACATTTCTTAGAATGGGAGCAATCTGCTCTACTTTTAAACTGCCTGGTGGTGGTACACTAACTCTCCTTGATTCCTCCTGTATGTTAGCCAGCTTTCTATCACTGTGAAAAATACTGGAGACAAATCAATTTGTAAAGAGAAAAGTTAATACTTTGGCTCACATTTTTGAAGGTTTCAGTCCATGGTCAGTTGGCCCTTTTGCTTTGGGGCTGTGGTGAGGCAGGACATTATGGCAGTAAGCACATGGCAGAGTAAAGCAGATCATCTTAGGGCCAGAAAATGAAAGGGAGAAAGAGAAAGGGACTGGTAAGCACCTTTGCCCTTTAAGGGTACACACCCAGTGATCAGAAGACCTCCCACGAGTCCCCCTCTTAAAGGATCCCAATACCACCACCCTGGTGACCAGTATTTACCACATAGGCCCTTGAGGGACATTTTAAATCCAAACTATAGCAACCTGTTTCCCTATTTTTTTTTCCTGTTCTGATTTCTGAACAGGAAAAACTCCAACCTAGAATAATTATGTGGGTTATAATTAAACTAATTTCCTGATTTCAACTGTGCTTCATTATACTTGAAATGGCATGTTCTAGACTAATATTTCAATGAGGAAAACATCTGACCCATTTTTATATTCATACAGATACTAAATTTCCCCCATTATCAAAATGCTTAGGGAATTGCCTTGGGAACAACTCTGGGGCATAGAATCCTGACTGTGCCTTGTATTTATTAGGCAATTGAAGAAGAAACCCAGTCATATTTTGTTGTTATCATCATCATCATCATCATCATCATCATTCTTACAAACTCTCCATTTGAGGCCAAAAATGGGGTGTTGATTGCTCTGGGAAATTGAAGTTTTAAGCTCAAGTATTTTTATCTATTTGTTTCTTAAACTGTGTTGTGAAGTTGAGAGGGTCTGCAGGCAGTGGATCATAGATTGTTGAGTAGTCAGGCACGGCCAAGGTGGAGGCAATTTTGCTTCCCCCAGAGAAATGCCATCTTTATTAATTTCATGTATGGAGTTATGCATAAGATTTTGTTGGATAGAGGGTTTCCATAGTTTTTGTTAATTATTTAGTGAAATGTAGTAGTCACTTGCAATCACTTTATTGTGAATGTAAATCAATTACAACTTTTTGATTACAATTTTATTTTGTGTCATCAAGAGATTACCTCTTTTGAAGCTATAATAGATAGTATGATGAGTGAGATTACCCTTGCCTTTGGCATGCTTCACAGTATAGTAGGAAATATATTATACAATACATGTCATGTGTGCATGCACATGCATACTGGAAAATCTCCAAAATACAGAGGAAAATATTTAAATGGAAGCAAATTAATAATGTGAGGCATGGTGAGTTAATGTATCATTCCAAAATCTGGTGTTTTGGAATATACTGACCTTGGTTCAAATCTCTTTCTACTCATATCAAAAATAATACTGACTATGCAGAGTCGATATGCAAAATAAATGAGATGAGTCATGTGAAATCATAGTTACTGCACTGCCTAATAAATGTTACTTTATTTTCCTTTTCTCCGATTCTTTCCTTCTTAACTACCTGTCTCCATTAATCTAATTCACACTCTCAAGTTGTAATCTGTAAAACTTTCTAGTATATTTGTTTTTTTTATTGGTTGTTCAAAACATTACAATGCTGTTGACACATCATATTTCATACATTTGATTAAAGTGGGTTATGAACTCCCATTTTTACCATGTGTACAGATTGCAGAATCACATTTGTTACTTTCTATTATATTTGTATATATGTGTCTACACACACACACACACACACACACACACACACACACACTGCATACTGTATTTCTTACTTGACTATAAATACCCCAAAGGATGTTCCAACTCCTTCATGGTGTGTATTATAGCTTCAGGATTGTTCCCCAACATCTGCAACATAGAATAACATATATTATACTATTTTTGGTCAAAAAATAGTATCATATATGCCCCCCAACACAAAGTACCCAGCATGGCAGTGATACGTCTGACTGTTAGATCTCTGGACCCCTGAAGGTTTTTTTTTTGTTGTTTATTATTCTAGGGAATAGGAAATTTTTGCTTATATTAATGCAAATGAAGAGATGACCAAAAGCATGTTAGAGACACTCCCCTTCAATATGTCTACTAAAAATATAACTAAAAGTTCCTTTGGAGGCGATTTGCAAAGGATCACTGGAATGTTTTAATTTTCATGTATTATAATTCTCTGCAAATGATTTCCGGATATTCCCATCTAAATAATGAAGTTCAAACTCAAGTTGACACTATGTCAACAACCAAGTATAATAGTTTGAAGCAAAACCAAGGAAGGTTTTCTTTAAGAAGGAAGGAGGAGAAGAAGAAGAAAAATAAAACCAGAAAATGTGCAGGCCTTTTGACAGTCTAAAAAGGAAAATCCATATTATCTTCTATGTTTAGTTTCAGAGATTTATGTTCTGAGTCTACAGTAATTCTTCTAGCTTAAACAGTACATTGTGCACAAATATGCACTTAAATAAACTCTGACTAATCTAATGATCGTAAAAATATTTTTTCACATTATATAGAATAAAAAACTTTCAAAAACTTAGTAAATGCATTTACTATTACTTATAACATCTTAGGAACTTGAACTGCATTTGGCACATGGCTTAGAACATTGTTTGGGTTCCCATAACACTCGATAACAAAATGTTACCGAATAGATGCTGAAACACAAGAAAATATCTTCAGGACTTGATGGGTTCTTAACTTTTCCACTGGCTGCATTATTGTATTACATGGATCTCACCATGGTGGCTGGATGCTAACTTATTCCCAGGCACTGAAGTGGAATGGTGTGGGCAAAAGAAAACTAAGAAGCTTCCAGGAAACTTCATGCTTGACCAGTCCTGGACCAGAGGCGGAATAAAATTACAGAGAATTTTGAACTTTTAGGAGTCACATAAAATCTTTTTAAATGCTGCCATCTTAAATTTTCAATAAATGAATGATTCATGTCATGGATCTGGTTCATTCCTGCATTTTGTTTTAACTTGGATTGGTTCCTGCTTTTCAGTTCTTGATGGTTCAAGGTCAAATATGTTTTCTTTTAATGAGAAGTAGAGAGACTGGCTTGTATAGAACTTTGCCAACTTAGAAACAAGGATTTTTTTTTCTTGTGAATAGAAAATTGTGACCTCAAGTGGTTATAATTATAAATGATAATAGAGTATTGTGCTAGGTGACAGGCAGTTATTTAAGTTTGAATCCTAATGAACTTATTTATTCCTAAGAGCAACACCATGCAATAGATATTATTATTTGTATTTTATAGATGTGAAACCCAAGGCAAATATATGTAATTAACTTGGTCAATATCATATAGTAAGCAGTTGAGTTCAGAGTTGAAGTCAGTGACCAGAGGATGGATAACAATCATGTGTGTTTTGCAGAAGAAACTCTTGGAGATGCAGGATATGTATTAGTTTCCTGTCATTATAATGGGATACCTGAGAATTAATTTTTTAATATTTATTTTTTAGTTATAGGTGGACACATTTTATATTTGTGTGGAGCTGAGGATCAAACCTAGTGCCTCACGCATGCTAGGCAAATGCTCTACCTCTGAGCCACAACCCCAGCCCTGGTAATTAATTTTTAAAGGAAAAAAAAAGAATGTATTTTGCCTCATAGATTTAGAAGATTCAGTCCAGGTGCATTATACTTGCTGAATGAATGTGTTTGAATGGATTTTCTCAAATGTCATCATTGGATTATAGCAAGGCAAACACAGGGCCATGTTCAGCTCCTCAAAGGCCACACTTCAACCTGCACTCACTTGGAATTTGTGCAGGCAGAGATGGCACCCAAAGCAGCTGAAGTTAGGATTCAGAAACATAAGTGAAAACTCTGTAGTGAGGAACATTTCACAGGACTGTTACTGTAAAACACAGGCTTACCAGGATAAAACAGTATTTAGCATGTGAAAGATGTTTTCATACATCATCATAAAGTCCTATTTTTTTCAACTATGCAGATTGATTTAGTGAAAAGAAAAAAAAATACATGTGTAGATTTTCAATAATCTGGTTAACTGTGGTCATCAACAGTCACAATAATTACTGGAATTTTTTAGAATATCATATATTTCAAGATGAGACCTACTCAGATTGAGGTAATTGGGAAGTTATTTTATCAGTATCTGAGATTTAGAGCACTAACTTCAGTAGTTCTTAAAAAATTGTTATATCTTAAAACAACACATGTTGGGGTATGTTATTCTCCACTATGTACTAATTCTATATTAAATCATTTTTGTATTGTATTGAATAACTTTACATATAGTACTTTAAGCAATCTTATGGACAATATTGAAGGATACACAGATTTAAATTTTTAAAATCTTCAGACTTTTGTCAAGAATCTTTTAATCCTCATTTTAAAGTGACAATTTTTTTGGCATCCCAAGAGTTCTATTCATCAATACTCAAAAGAAAAAAAAATTGACAAAAGTGCATTTGTATGGTACTCTGTATTTCAGAGTGTTCTATATACCTTAAATTATAGACAGATAGGTAGGTAGATAGATACATACATAGATAGATAGATACATACATACATATACATAGATAATTTTTCAGAAAACATTTAGGGTCCCCTTCCTTTTTGTATTTTGATATCATTGAGAAAAAGCATTCATTTTTCACTAGGTGAAACGTGTGTTCTTAATTTGCAAGGATGGGGAGCTTTTTGTTTTCAGGGGTCTTTGATTTAAAAAAACAACAGTGAATATTCTTTTTCTAGAAGGTTGATCAGGATGTAAAACAATTTGCCAAAAGAATGCCTTAAGGTAATGAGTCCCTCTAACAAATTAAGTTTTTATTTTACAAAATTTGGCATGATATTGAGGTTACAGAAATTCAATGATGTCATTCAGGAAAATAATCAGTATAATTATAAACTGTTCGTGATTACTCATTTTAAAACAAGTGATATCTGTTTGTAATAACTTTATTTAGGTTGGCAATATAATTTTAGTTTTATATAATTATGAGCTAAGGATGAAAAGCATAAAGCATGACTAATGTTTTAATTTTTAAACATCTCTGGAATGTGACTTTTAGATATATGCCTCAGCACCAATTATAAGAAAGCCTAAAAATTTTTACAAGTAATATTTCATAATAAAATCTGTAGAAAGCTAGTTATCTGTCAAATATAATTCTGAGGATTTAAAAAATGAATAAAAATCAGAATAAATCACATGGAAAAAAAATCAAACACATAATAGCTATTTGAGTTTCAACTAGAATAAGATGATAAATTCATGCAATGTAATAAAAATGGGCTCATATTTACAAACTGAAAAATCTTTTAAACTAATGAAGCCCCTCAAAATTTTCTTTAAGAAGAATGGAATAAATATAATTTTTATAAATTACTTTGTTTTCTATCATGACACCTTTTCACCATATTTTCAAAAAAACTGATTTCAATACATCTTTTTTAAAAAATTGGTACCAGGCATTGAACCCAGAGGCACTTAACCACTGAGCCACATCCCTAGCCCTTTCTATTTTTTTTTATAGTTTGAGATAAGGTCTCACTAAGTTGCTTAGGGTCTTTGTAAGTTGCTGAGGATGTCTTTGAACTTGTGATTGTCCTACCTCAGCCTCTTGAATCACTGGGATTATGGGCATGCACCACCATGCCTGTCTAGATTTTAATAATTTTTAAGAAAAATTCTTAGTAAAATATTTTACTCATTGTGGCCATTAATTGCCAACATAAATATTTAAGATGTTTTGCATTTGTGGTTGAGAACTACATGGTTTGACGTTACATGTCAGATACATTATTCAATGTCTCATAATTACAGAATCAATTTCCAAGGTGTTTAAAACTGTTGTGTATTAAAATTCTACAAGTTTGGCTATTTTATTACCTGATAGGTAGCATTAATATTATATTAACCTACTTTTGTACTATGCATTTATTGACAGTATTTAAAACAATCTTACAGAGAACACTTATTCTATTTTAAAAATTATAGATGCCTATATAATATTTTCATATACCTAAAACAGTTAAAAAAGAAATCCACATATATACAGTTAAACAACTGAGTAATTAACTATTAATCAATAATATATTAACAATGCTAGATATTTTCATGGCTGAAATAAGAATCACCACTTTTACTAATATATACTAGTACAAGTAAAAAATGTTTCCCTTTATATCAACCTATTTTATTGAGGAATAATCATTGTTTATATTAATATTAGGTAATAATTATACCTTTGACTTATGCATTACCTCATAAGGTTTACAGAGTGCTTCCAATGCATGATAAATTACATTTTAGCCAGTTATATCCTGATATACATAACAAGTTAAACCCTTAAAAACACATAAGTTTTAGCATACTCATTCTACAACATATCATAGATTCAAGAAGATATTTGAAATACCAAATGTCTCTCTTGCATCTTACAATAGTCCTATGTCCTAAAATTTGATATCACATAAATTTTCAAGAACTTAACATTTGTATTTTGCATGTTACTCTACAAACAGTTTCAAAACTAAGAAAATGTACATCACAGGGAAACTTTATAACTTAGAAACCAAAATTATTCTTCCACCACTAACCTCTGCTGAGATGTGTGGAATTACAAAGAGAAAGTCCAAACTGAAATATTAAACTTGCTCAGTACACAGACTAAAATTTCTAAATGAAAAAAAAGAATTAACAAAGGACAATTATGAATTGCTTCATTACATATTCTCCAAAACCCAATCCTCTAGTTGGAAAACAAGAAATGTCATAACAGAGCAGTTGAGATGCAGGGGATACCAGCACTGAGAAGTAACCTGTGTCTCATTTAAGAATCCCTTTGTCTCATCCCCCTTCACTGTTACTGACCAAAACAGAGGACCATAACAGAAGAGCCCATATCTCTGTGAACAAACCTACAAGAGTAATGACAACACGACACCCAATAATCTTATTCCTACTTGTCCTTCAGGACTAACCAGGGGCATCAGCATGTCTAAGACACATTCTCTGATCACTGTCCCTCACTTCTGGATTAAATGTCACCTTTATATGCGAGTGGGTGCTTAGCCCAATTATTGCAGGTAGAAAACACCACTAGAGTGATGTATTTACATTTTTATTTTGAGTGCTTTGAGTGCAAAGTTCCTGCAAACAAACAATTATTATTTTATTTTTATATCCCCGGGACCAAACCCAGCCTAGCACATAAGTGCTCAGTAAATGTTTATTGAATGTTGAATGGAAGTTGAATGTAGATACTGTGACTACATCTGGCACATCTACCACACTAATGATTTAGAGGTGAGGAGAAAGAGTTAATTGCTTTAAAATGCAAAAAAAAAAAAAAGAAAGATTATTAATTGCATGTAGTAAAAAATGCCATTATACAGTTTCCCTAATGGTGGAACTAATGCAGTTATTATACCAGGAACCATTTTGAACCTGCCATTATTGACTATGTCACACCACTGAAGTATAAATATGGAGACATGCATCATTTATTATAATGTAAGTACTTTACTACCATTGACACTTTAAATCAAGAAATGTGATTGAGAAAAAAACGATTTTTAGAACATTTCTTTTTCTCCCTGGGACTCCATATTTTATATGTAAAATTTATGTGAAGCTTTCAAAGTATTACCTTATTTTTCTCTTTCCAGTTAAATATAGTAGAATCTTGTCACAAAAAAATTCAGAAATTATTTTAAATATTTATATGGAAAAACTGATATCACTGAATTAAAAACACATTGTGTTACAGATGGCTAACTCCCTAAAATAAAATTTCATTTTCTTCTTTTGAAAAAATGATTTTCCAAAGTGAGGCTCAATTTAAAAACTACCTATGTGTTGGGGAGTTAGGGGTGTATTTCAGTGGTACAGCATTTGCCTAGCATGCACAAGGCCCTGGGTTCAATCCCTTATGCCACAATAAATGAATAAATAAGAGAAATTTATACAGGAGCAAAACATACAAATGCTTCACTAAGACATATAAAAAGATATTCTATATATACAAGATTTCTTTTCTTGCTTTCATTGTCTGTAATGTAGATTATAGTATTTCCTATTATATAGACAATTTGACAATTTAAAAGGGCTAATATCTGTAGCACTATGGAAAGTAGCTAGATTAATATGCCTGTTGAATAGAGCAACTGAAGTTCTCATTTATGATTTTGCATTTTATACTGTAAACTTAAATGACAACAAAATATTTTATTGAATAATATCATATGCTTAACAAAATTACTTTGTTTTTATGCAAAAGTTCAATTATAGTTCTATAGATATTTTCCCCTTTATTAATAAATAATAATTCTCCAAGTATTACTGTTTGAAGCAGGTGTTTTATGAAGATTCTGACAAGTTTATTTATTATTATCTACCTAAATTATATACAATAACTAGAAATTACATGTTTTATGCAAAATTAAGATATATACTATCTTAAAGTTGTTATTTGATATAAATAAACATAACGCCAATGTTTATTTTCATTCCCATAAAATAACATTGTATTGTAAAGCTAATATATGATCAAAACATGCCTAGTTACAAATAAATTTATCTTCCTGAATGTAATCTTAGATTTCTATTCCAGGTCCATAACTGTTTTTCTAGATTCCTTGGGGCTGGATGTGCTCAGCTGCATAAACTGTATATTATGTGACACCTCCAAGGAGGGTCTGAGGCTTCACTTTGCTATCAATTACAGTAGTTTTCTATGTCGTTATGTATCAGCATCACCACTGAGTGGTTAAATAAAGAATCTACGGTGTTCAGATCTGGTTTTGCTGTCATGAGTTATGAAAACCATTTCAGTTTTCTGAGCAGCTTGAATTTCATAATTACAGATAAGGACTGTGAGGAACACATCGGAACACACAATTGATAGGTTCCCAAATGCTGCTGTTAGGTGGGGGCTGAGCCTTGATGAGCATTGATGAGTCTTGATGCTGGAATTTCAGAAGGCAGAAGTTAAGTCATTGGAATGACAATGGGAGACATTAAAAGCCTTCTGGTTGACATTGATAAAGGTGGTTTCAACAGGTGATGGAAATAAAATTCTTTTGGGAAAAGATTACAAGTAGAGGGGGATAGTGAACAGAAAATAATGGCAGTGAGGAGCCTGGCTGTAAGAACAATGAAAAACAGAGCATTGACAGCTGTGGCCAGGGAGGAGGCTTCCTTTTGTAGAGAGGCATCCCATCGGAGTTTTATGCTGATGGGAATGATCTAGCAGAGAGAGTAGAGGCAGACAGGGAAAAAGCAGCTTGCATAGTGGCTGAGACTACGCATCTAGAACCAAGTGAGGGGCTTGTTTTGGGTGGGAGTGTGGGCTGCACCCATTTGGGCACAGGTGAGATAAGCCCACCCGTGGTGCTGGGAGGGTGCTTGTGGAGGAAGAGCCTTTGAACCTATTTCCTCCATGAAACAGGAAGCAGCGTCATCATTAGAGAAGAAGAGGAGGAGAAGAGTTTGGGATTTGAAGAGAGAAGTGAAGACGTGAAATCATTTCTGAGGAAAGTGGATATGTGGATTGTTCAGCCACTGGCAACAACTTCGCCAAGCAGCTCCAGCGTGCACCTGCATTGGGGAGGTCATGAGTTCAGTGACGCCAGCCAGTGGAGCCACAGGTTCTCCAGCCTTTGCTGGTTTCACCACAGAAAGAAGAATTGGATTGTTAAAAGGAAACTAAGACAAAGGAAACGAGAGTCCAGTGAGTTGAAGGTATCTTCAAGAGACTGACTACAATAGTGGGGCATGGGCAAAAGCTGAATAAGGAGAAAAACAAGGAACAAGGTGGTGGGTCAGGAGCGATGGAAATTTAACACAATCAAAAATTATCAGGATGGAAACTTGGCATACCCAAAAGTTGGGTTCCAGAAGGAATGAACAAGGACAAAGGCTGAGAGAGGGTGAGATACCTAAAATTGACAATAGCAATGGCAGATAATGATAATGAGAGGGTCCAGGATATGATAGAGGGAATGAGTGGGTCAGACAAGGTGGAATTCAAAACCAATAATAAAGAGCAGGTGAAGGAAAGAAGGGATCAGATTTGGGGAAGAATCACTGATGTTTATATTGATTTCACCAGGAAGATAAGGATTTAGGGAAAGTGCCTAAGTGGGAAGGGGAAAAGATGAGGGGATGGTCAAGCATGGCTTCAAGAACATGTGGATGATGATCAGGCTGAAAACATGATATTCTGGAAGCCACAATTCTAGGGAGAATTTTTTTGAGGGGTGGTGGTGTGGCAGGTAAATTGATAGATCAAAATCTGTAAGCAGCAGAGAAGCAAAGACTGGTCCTGCCTCTTCTCTGGCCCCACAGGCTGAAGATCAAAGAAGCAAAAATAGCATAATTACAAGAAAATAGCCTCAAAATAAAAACCTTCTTCTCAGCAAAAGAAACAATCAACAAGGTGAAGAGGGAGCCTACCTTTTGGGAGCGAATTTTTGCCACATGCAAGTCTGATAGAGCATTGATCTCCAGGATTAGAACTCAAAAAAGCAAACAACCCAATCAATAAATGAGCTAAAGTGCTTAACAGACACTTCTCAGAAGATGATAAATAATTGATCAATAAATATATAAAAAAAGTTTAACATCTCTAGCAACTAGAGAAATGGAAATCAAAACTACTCTAAGATTTCATCTCACGCCAGTCAGAATGGCAGTTATCAAGAATACAAACAACAGTGTTGGTGAGGATGTGGAGGAAAAGACACACTCATACATTGCTGGTGGGACTGCACATTGGTGCTACCAAACTGGAAAGCAGTTTGGAGATTCCTTAGAAAACTTGGAATGGAACCACCATTTCACCAGGTATCCCACTCTTGGTTTATACCCAAAGGACTTACAAATGGCATACTATGGTAATGTGGCCACATTAATGTTTACAGCAGCTCAATTCACAATAGCTGAACTATGGAACTAACCTAGATGTCCTTCAATAGATGAATGGATAAAGTGTGGTATATACACACAACTGAATATTACTCAGCATTAAAAAATAAAATAATAGCATTTGCAGGTAAATGGATGAAGTTGGAGAATATCATGCTAAGCAAAATAAGCCAATCCCAAAAAACTAAAGGCCAAATGTTCTCTCTGATGAGTGGATGCTGATGCATAATGGAGGGGATAGCATGGGAAAAATGGAGAAACTTTGGGCACAGGGGAAGGTGGGGTAGGGTGGGGGTATGGGGGAAGGAAAGATGTTGGAATGAGATGGACATCACTACCCTAAGTGCATGTATGACTGCATATAAGGTGCAACGCTATATTGTGTACAACCAGAGAAATGAAAAGTTGTAATGCAATTATATACAATGAATCAAAATGTGTTCTGCTATCATATATACCTAATTAAGATTTAATTAAGTAATTAATGAGAGAGAGAGAGAGAGAGAGAGAGAGAGAGAGAGAGAGAGAGAGAGCGAGCGCACAATGTTGTGGGCAGCCAGAATGCAGAGAGCAGTGTTGAGTGAAATAAAAGGAAGAGAGGACTGAGGTCTTTCGAAGAGCATCTAAGGGTTCTCAGAGCCTTCATCTGGCCCTCCCTTTTCCAGCTCTCAATCCTGGAACTCTTGTGCAGAGAGAGGCTGTAAATCATTTAAGGGCACAGAATTTGGACCAAGAGAGTCCGGTAATCAACCTTGGAACAGAGAAACAAACACTCTGGGACTTGGTTTCCTCATTGCTACAATAAGGATAATAATAATGCTTTCATAAAGATAAAGCGAATCTTAGATTTCATCTCACTCCAGTCAGAATGTCAGCTATTGTGAAGACAAAGAACAATAAGTGTTGGTGAGGATGTGGGAAAAAAATGATACACTCATACACTGCTGGTGAGACTGCAAACTGGTGCAGCCAATATGGAAAGTAATATGGAGATTTCTTGGAAAATTGGGAATGGAACCACAATTTGACCCAGCTATCCCTCTCCTCAGTCTATTCCCAAAGGACTTAAAAACAGTATACTAAAGGGACACAGCCACATCAATGTTACAGCAGCACAATTCACAATAGCTAAACTGTGGAACCAAATTAAATACCCTTCAGTAGATGAATGGATTAAAAAATGTGGCATACGTACACAACGGAATATTACTCAGCAATAAAAGAGAATAAAATAATTGCATTTTCAGGTAAATGGATGGAGTTAGAGAAGATTATGCTAAGTGAAGTTAGCCAATCCCAAGAAACCAAATGTTGAATGTTTTCTCTGATATAAGGAAGCTGATCATAGTGGGATAGGGAGAGGAAGCATGGGAGGAATAGACGAATTCTAGATAGGGCAGAGGGGTGGGAGGGAAAAGAAGGCAATAGGAGGTTAGAAACAATGGTGAAATGTGATGGATGTTATTATGCAAAGTACATGTATGAAGACACGAATTGGTGTGAATATGCTTTGTATACAATCAGAGAAATGAAAAACTGTGCTATATATGTGTAATAAGAATTGTAATGCATTCCACTGTCATATATAAATTAAAAAGTTGATTATAAAAAAAGATAAATTGAATCAAGATAGAATGCACAGAGCAGTCTCTAAGTGGTAATTTAATAGATCATGTGTTCAAAGAACACCAGGTGGCATCCTGAAGATTTGCATGGCTTCCAACATAACAAGAAAGGTAACATTTTGGGAGACCTTATGAAAAAAAGCAGCAGTCAATATTTCCATTTGGTGTTAATATATTCAAAGAATCATTTTGCTTTGGTTTAGAATGGTAACTTCTAAACTGGAGTTAAATGGAAACATAAAAGTTTAAATTTAGTGGCCAACCTCCCCTACCTCAGCCCTCGTGGGCCTATCAGTCCTGGTGAAACCCCTTCCAGCCCCTCCACATATCCCACCTCCTGTCTCCAGTCTCTCCCATGTTTCCAACCTTGCTCCACTCTGCATCATGCTCTGTCCCTGAGCACAGATTGATAAAATTCATTTAATCTGGCCCAGTGTCTGTGTGTGGTAGAAATCTGGATGATGTCTCCCGAGAACTAAATCTTGAGCTTGTAGAGTGCACCTTCGTGGCATTTGAGAAAGAATCTATCTCTTTTCTTAACTACAATTAGAAATTAAGTGGCTGCCTTCATATTAAAGCCTAGGGAGTTGAAAAGATCATAAAGTTTCATGCTTAGCTGTTGTACTTAGGTTTTTATGTAGAAGAGCTTAAAAAAGCTAAATACTATGTTTTATAATCAATTTAGTGAATGTTCACTTATTAAATGCTTATTATGTGCCTAGCAGTGTGGGAGCTGAATTGCAGAAGTAAGACTCTTCTTTCTCTTTTCCTTTCTTTCTTTCTTTCTTTCCCTCTTTCTTTCTCATTTCCTGAATGTTAAAGAAGCAAATATTTTGAATACAGCATTTTTTTCTTTCACATTACTCTTACCCAGTATCTAGCATATTATCTGCTATTAATGTTCAATAAATATTTAGCAAGTTGACTTTTTTCTTTTTGAACTACTTTTTTCCCTCTTACAAACACATTACATAAATTCAAAATTAAAGGGATCCATATGTCTTCAACATGAGAGATAAGAAAATCCAGGTAAATAGGAAGATTGATACTAAAAAGAAGAAAAAAAACACATAGATAGTAATGTTGAAGAAGAAGAATAAAAGTTAGATTATAAATGCATAACTTCTATGCATCAACCTGCAATTATCAAGATGATTTCAGGAGGGTTGAAGCAAGTATTTTTTTAATCTCATGAAAACACATGGTGTTGACATTAATATAGCTCAGGTCTGGAAGACCTAGATATGGAGTAAGCCTCAAATGTTGCTTAACACACATGAAGTCTATGGATAACTAGTACTGTGTTTTGCAAAATAATTATTAGAACTGAGACATGTTTTTCTACTCAAATAAATTAAAGTATTTCTAAACACCTTAAAATAAATTTTAAGCCGTATGAAAATAAATTCATTGATATTCTGGAATAAGTGTGTGCTTTATATTTCTAGTTTTAAAACAAATTTATTAGTCATGAGGTACAAATTTTGTATATTTTGGATATTAAGGCTTCTCTTTTGGATTTCTTTGACAGATTTACCACTATTAATCAATATTTTATACCCTTAAAATTTTCATGTTAGAGTATATCTAAATTACTTAAGTTTGACTTTTCTTTGTTGTTTTTTACATTTTTTTGTATGATGTCCACAATAATCAAAATATGACAGTAGTAGGGCAATTTCTTTGCTCTCGGTCTTTGCATGTAAAAGAGTACCCTCTCTTTGATCTGCTTTGTTCTTCTTATCCTGCTTCATTTCCCATCATATGACTTAATACCTCTTAAATTTATGTCACACATTTTTAAGTTGCCTGGTCTGTTTCTCTGGAAAGGGAGTATTTCCTAGCTTTATTCACTGGCATATCAGAAGTCATTTTGAACTTTAAAGAAAGGGAAACTTCTTAACAGGAAGAAAATTTAGTTTCTATAGGGACATTTAACCTACATTTTTAAATAATAAGATTTAGATTAATTATATGGCATGTTTAAAATCAAATAGCAGTGCTAAGTTACAAAGCCATTTCACCGGATCTATAATATTTATGAATATTATTCTTGTTTTAGTAATGTGGTTCAGCTTCAAAGGAGCCTCATTAGGTTTTAAAGGCTTGATGAACCTATTTACAAATTAACATTAAGATTTAACAAGTTATTTTAGGAAATTCATTACACAGCTATTGCAATGTCTAATTAAGATGGTTTAAAATAAGATTATATAAGATTATGAAAATTTTTGTTTACATTTATTTTTGTTAACATGTGATTATTTTTTATAACTCTTCATGTGCAGTAGGTATATATGCTTTCCCATTAACTGTCCAGACAAGCTACAGCTTGTCTGTAATAGGTGGTATCTGACAAACACAGGAAGTCTTGAAGCATTCCCCAACACATCCCCCTCACTTTTATAAACACCCTTTCTTTTCTTGTTTAGGGTTTTTTTTTTTATTTCTTTTTTTAAAGCTCTCTCAATTATGAATTTGAAAGTCAAAGAAAGAATAGGTGGAAAAATGTCCATCAACACAAAATACAAAATTTTGCATGGAATTTAAGAGATTTACAGAGCTCTTAAGTCCCATCCAGAGACTGGCTAGGGGTCATGGATTTCACATTAGTGTCTCCTGTTCTTTTCTGTTAGTTTCTCCATAGTACCCTTGCAACTGCCTTCACTTTAACCAGCACTGAACCATTAGAGGTGTCAGTTACACATTCCAAAATTGTTGAACCTTTTTGTACAATGCCATACTTGGGGGAGGGGGGCTAAGGAAAAAAGTTTAATTGACATACGTTATTTTAAAAAATTCTCTAGGAAAATATTTCAGGTAAGTTTCTACCCATAAGACTCTCAAGGTTTAGTATAACATCTATTTAATTCTCTTTAAGAGTGACAATTCAGCCTGTCATGTTTCTATCATTCTGCATGAAAGGGAAAGTTGGCTACTTGCTAAATATGGAGTATTGTAATAACAACAATTCAGAAAAAATATGAACAATAGATGGTAGGAAAAAATGTGCAAGGGATATGGGCAACAACTAAAGATAGACAATAAGTTAATAAGCTGGTGAATAAGTTTTACCTTGCAGATGTCTAGTAACAGTCCTTACCTCCATCACTCCTTTAACAGAAGCCTATTGACAACAACCATATGCAAGCCCCAGTGGGAGAAAGAAAAATGGATGAAGTCAGGCTTGAAAATCAAATTTTCTTTGAGGAGTCTAGAATATCATTCAGCCTGCTAATGTTTAATAAGGCTAAATTATTGTACATGTTCATTACTATTTAAGGGGAAAGACTAATATTATAGGTACAGACTCTACAGCCATTAAAAATTTATCTACATCACTTTCTTATTCATCCAAATCAAGTTGAATTCTGTGTGAGCTAGTAGCAAAAACACAGGAATTCTGTCTTGAATTAGAAAAAAGGGAGAAATGTAGTTTCTAACAGAATTTACCACTTTTCTCTACATGTATTTCAGATGTGCACATATTTTTTCTGCTCTAATGGAACATCAAGGTAGAACTTCACCACTTTCTTATATCCATAAGTATGTGTGAACCCATAACTTAAACACAAAGAAAAATAAAAGTGAAAGCTACTTTCCAAGACAAATATTTGAAAGCTCTTCATAGACTGCATGCCTGTAATCTCAATGACTCAGAAGGCTGAGACAGGAGGGTTGCAAGTTCAAAGCCAGCCTCAGTAACTTAATAAGGCCCTGAGCCACTTCAGGAGACCCTGTCTCAAAATTTTTAAAAAATAAATAAATAAAAGAAGAATGGGGATGAGCCTCAGTGGATAAGCACCCCTGGTTTCAATCCCTAATACTACTACTAGTAATAATGAGTTTTCTGAGGAAGGTATTCAATTAGGATTGCAGAAAATGATTCAATTTGGATTCCCCTTTATTCAGCATTCCAAAGAGAATAAGAGCTTCCTCACTGAAGCAAGGAAGAACATAGAAGCAGTAAGATAGCCATGATTATTATTATGATTAAATAAAAATAAAATGAAAGCTGACATTTCTCTATTTTACATTTAAGAACTCAATATCTACCAATGAATAAAGATAAAGGTCTAGTGGGTGTTATAAGTCTTATATTAAAAATAAAATTACCCTCATTGATAGGTGAAATTGATCTGGCGTTTCACAGAAGAAGATAAATGGATTTTTAAAAATGTTTTCCTCCTCCTTACATGAGACACGTCAACTATTTATATTATTTAAAAGTTATTTCTCATGGAAATAGAATCAATTTTCTATATGTCTGAAGCACATTAATGAGTATTTTGAACTTCTTTCCCTCCACCCAAGTTATAAGTCAAAGCAAAGAAACTCTGAAAGCTATTACATGTAGAAAATGGTTTTCTCTTTGAGAAAAAAGTATTTATGGGCTGCTGCTAAATTTAACAGAGGCAATACAAATTTAGTGTGGCTGATTTATGCATAGGAGCAAGGTTTCTGTGGTGGTCAGCTAATGACATAGAAAGTTCCTATTACAAGTTTCTGGTACATTTTAATTATGAATATTTAAATCTGTTTTCTCAATTTGGTGTCAGCCACGCCTCCCATAATGCTTTCCACCTCAACTTCCTTGAAGTTTTCATTTTGCTTTGAGTTGCACTCTCAAAATGATATTACAAAAACAACAACAAAAACAAGATAATATTGAATATGCTCTACCTAATAAATATGATCTGGACATTTCAACATTACTTCACTTGTACCAGAATAAGGATGCTTAAGGAAAATTTGCCACCATTTGGGCATCAGGGCTCTGAGTAAGTGTTATATGTACTTGCAAGTTTAGAATACTTTTAAAAATTAAATATATTATGGATGATTATATTCAATCATAGTTTTCAACTATAAACCTAAATAGTTCTAAAGCAAGATTTCTATTTTCTTATATTTCATATTTACTCTACTTCTTACACTATATTATGCATTTAAGTTTTTTTATTCTTCCTCATGATGAACTACATCATTCTAATACCTCAGGAATCCCCTCTCCAAGTCTTAACAGCCAGCCACTTGCTGCCCAGTGTTATAGTTGGTCTTGACTAACAGTTTATAACCTTGAAACTATTTTCCCTTTTGGTTTTAGTAGCAAAAAGATGGTAACCACCTAGATGTGAAGAAAAACACCCAAACCAAGAGCAAGCCTAATGACACTCTAAGTTGACATGTAAAACTATGTACTTATTATGTGTGATGTGATGTTTTGAAGCATACACAAACACACACACACACACACACACACACACACACACACACATCATGGTAAAATTAAATCTAGCTAAATGTTTTATCCCACACAAAGCTTACCAGTTTTTCTATATAAAATTACTATGAGGTATCTCATCAAAATCCTGCACTTGGGTTTATCTTCCATTCATCTTTTAGTGACCAGTCATAGAATCCTGGAATGCATCTCTGCTTACCTTCCTGCAGGGCTAGAGCCACTGTCTTCACTTTCCCATTGACCATTTTTACTTCTTGAAACTGGGGGCTGCAGAATTCCAACAGCTAGTGGATCAGCATCGTTTTCTTCTCTACCAATCCATTCTCCAATCACTCGGGGCCTCAGAAGAGAGGAATTGAATTCCACTGTTTCCTTAAGAGAAGAAAAGAATGTACTGCTTTAGATGGCTTTTTCTTGTTCATGGACAACAGGAAAATAACCCTGTCTAGAGGGTTGGCTGCTCACTCAAACCAAAATGTTCTTTTCTTTCTCCTGAATTGACCTAAAACTTCAGTTCTCCTCATCTCTACTCAACTTCTTGTTCTGTGTGGTTTATGCTGATTCCTGAGGATCACTGTGATACAGGATTTAGTAATAAAATCTTGGATTTGGATTTGGAAGGCTACACATGTGTTCTAACATGAGGAGTAGGACTAGCATTCCTGGTGGAAGGAGGAGGGTGCTTTAGGGACCAAAAATTGAGAGTGTGGAGTCACTCCTGGGAAATGGAACATAATTTCTCTGGAAGAAATTGGGTTGGGGTCAACAGACAAAGTGAAGAGGCAATAGGGCCAGATGGACACATCATCTCCAATTGTGAAGACTCCTGGACTTTTAAAGATCCAGTAGAGGTTTGAAGCAGGGCAATGTCAGGGAGAGGTATGTCATACTAATTCAAAAAATGTTAATCTCTTCTCATAGATTTAAAATGAGGTAACTCACTCAATTGAATGACTTGAACATGATTCAGCTATAAAAATTGTATTGCATGAAGATACTGAATATATGTAATTGCTAGGGATATTTTAAGTGAAAAAAGGACAAGTTAAAAAAATACATATACATTGATCTAATTTTCGTTTAGAATTCACATGGATTGACATCCATCATTCATTCATTTTCTAATGTCCATTGATTCTTAGTATGTGCAAAAAGCTGCTCTTTACTAGGCAAAACATTGAGTAAAACCAAAGTTTTATAAAGGTTTTATTTGAAGGGGAGAATTGAGGGTGATCTTAAACTTTTGATTTGGTATTTCCATGTCTTTTCAACATTTTATGATAAATATAATGTGGTGATTTTGAAAATATTTTGATCTCAGAAACACATGCTTTATTTAAATTATGTCTAATGATAAGTTTTAGTATTAGAAGTGTCTTGAACAATTTTGAAAATGTAGATCTTGTGTTCTGAGTCTTTACAATTCACAAATATATAAATCCAATACATGATACAACAAAAATAATAATATCATATATGTAATACAATGTGTAGATAAATATAATTTCAAAAGCAGCATATAAAGAATAATGTAGATAATATTTGATGAGAATTTATCAAATATAATTTCAAAAGAAGCATATAAAGAATGATGTAGATAATATTTGATAATAATTTCTCCAAGTGTGAATAAGTAATAAAAGGTAGTTGGATACCTAAATACTGTTTTAGCCTATGAAACATAGTAGATGTACTTCAATAAGAGTGTGTAACTTTTTTTTTTTAAAGAGAGAGTGGGAGAGAGAGAGAGTGGTGGAGGGAGAAAGAGAGAGAATTTTTTAATATTTATTATTTAGTTCTCGGCGGACACAACATCTTTGTTTGTATGTGGTGCTGAGGATCAAACCCGGGCTGCACGCATGCCAGGCGAGCGCGCTATCGCTTGAGCCACATCCCCAGCCCCAAGAGTGTGTAACTTAACAAGTAATTTTAACTCTCTCTGCACTTATGTTCCCTGGGTTAGAAAAACAAAGAACTCCAATAGATTTCAGCTGTGAAATCATGTAATTAAAATAATTTTTTGAAATAACTGGAAAGTCATATTTATCTGCCAAAATTGAATGTCATTTGAAGTAAAGGAATTAAAATTGAGTATATTGGTAAAAGTTAAATCTGCATTTGCTTTTCAAATCAGACTAGGGAAAATACATGTTTCAGAACTTAAAAAATGAATGTATTTACAGAGGCAGAATCTAGTTTTGGCAATTTGAAATGTTATTCTCTGAATTTTATTTCATCCAAGCATAAAATGTTGGTAATGGGAATTATTAAATCTACTATAGCAAATTAATTCATAAGTAAGGGTGAAATCATAAAATTCTGTGTATATGCTAAATATAATTATTTTTGGACACGAAATCTATTCAAACCATTTCTATGCATATATCTGGAAGAGCAGAATTGCTGCAAGGGTTGAGTTGGGTAAGAAGAGATGTTTGGTAATCAGTATGGGCAGATTATCAGAACAGGAATTTGATGGTGTGGTTTAGCAACCTACAAAGTTTTATTTTATAGGTGATGTATCAAAAAGGTGAGATAATGAATTCAATGTTATTCATTTTATTTACATAATGGAGAAGGATTTGGTTTGAAGATTTGTCCTGCTATTGGCTCATAGTAGCCTAAGGACTGGTACAAAGAAAGTAACAGCACAACAGAATGAATAAACTTAGGATCCATAAAACAAAAAAAAGAAGAAAGAAAGAAAGAGGATTTAAAGTTGGGTATGATCAAAAACTTGTGAACTGCAGAAAATCAGAAATAACTCTGCAGTTGCTTGCTGGAAAATTAAATAAAATTATAGACTCCGGGTATCCAGGATATTTAACTCCTCTGGCAACAGAAATATCCAGGATATTTAACTCTTCTGGCAACAGAAATTTAATGAGAAATAGCTGACAAGCAAGGCAATAAAAAGCCACAGAATCTTGGAGTGAATTTTTAGCTGGTAGTTAAGTGAGATATGGTGTTTTAAAATAAAAGACTAAAGTAATGCCTTTGGCTTTGCAATATCGTGGTTGGCGAAAGCTGTGAAATGCTAAGGAAATTATCATGGGAGGCTTTTTTATTTTTTATTTTTTGTACTGTTATAGTTAAAGCTTTGTCCCAGGGTTTCATAAACGGACTTCCAGACCACTCATGTATAATCGAATCAAGCCTTTATTGAAGCACACCAGTGGCGGCTGACCAGAACATAAAGCTGTTCCCCTGATCAGCCCTGAACAATTGCAAGGGCACTCCTTATAAGCCTGAAAACCGCAAAAGGGATGTTCAGGGGGCCTAGCCAATGCAAGCAAGCCAGGTAACAGAAGCGGGACAGTGCAGTCAAGCGGAGGAAAGCCTAACCAATCACAGTTAGCCCAGTCACCCCAGTTACAGAAACAGAGCCCTGTTACCCTAGTTACAGAAACAAAATACCCCATTAGGTAGTTCCGTGTTCTTAAAGGTTTCTATAGCAAAAGGAAAAGAACATCTTGCTCCAATCATTACTCTTCTACTTGGCATGGTTGTTTTACAGGATGAAGTCATAAAACAAAATGGAGTCACATTTGCACCTACTATCACAGTACCAGGGATTGAACCCAGATGTAATTAACCACTGAAACACATCCCCATCCCCCTTAACTTTTTCTTTTCTAACTTTGATACAGAGTCTCATTAAGTTTTTTAGGGCCTTGTAAAGTTGTTGAGGCTGGCCTTGCACTTGTGATCCTCTTGCCTTAGCCTCCCAAAATTCTGGGATTGCAGGTGTGCACCACAGCTCCCAGCAAGTGGCTGCATTTTGATTCTGACAATTTTCACCAAAAATATAGGTGCAGAAACAGAACATTCAATGTAGAAAAATAAAGGAAGAAGGAATTCAGGAGAACCTCTGGAATAGCATTGCCCACACTCCCCAAAATAAACAAGAGGAAGCATCCCTGTTACAAACAATGGAGCCAGATCTGAAGTTTTCTCCACTCTGCTCTGAAGCATCTTATGGTAAAATTAAACCATGTCTAGTTCTGCTACAGCCAACATTTTTCAAATTATTCAAAAGGTCTTATGTAAAATAGTGTTCAGAAAGCATTTTAAATGAAGGGACCTGGGCTTTGGCATGCTAGAAACTAATGTCTCTTGAAAGTACAGTTCATGCCAGACCACCCTTGGGAAGGAATAAGGGAGACAAACAGACTGTTGTTCAAGTCATAGCTTTAGGCTGCTCCAGCTAAGTTCCATTAAAAGAATTCAGTCTCTTCTCTGAGACAGGTGGCTATTTGCTAACGACCGTGAGAAATAATAGTTCAATCCAAAGTGATTTCTACTAAGAAATCTTTATTTGGGCATTTCTTTGGTCTCATTTTTCCATTTGGCCAGGAAACAAAATATTCTACAGTTCAAAAAGTCAAATAAAGCTAGGCAGAATCAGGTGATGCCTTTTACGAATGGATGAATTTGTAAAGTGACCTCTTAGGAACCCTGTGGTTATACTTCCTAACAATGCAGATATAAAAGGCCCAAATCTCACTTTCCAATCAGTTTCAGAGGTCTGGCAGTATTGTTTCGAGAAACAGAAAATAATGTCTTGTCCATTCCAAAATAAATAGAACAAAAACGAAGCTCACTCATGGTTTAGTGCCCACGACATGTACAATAGCACAGTGCATACACAACCTTCAAGGCACCATCTATCAATGACATGGCCATCCAACAGAAGAGGCAAAACAACTGCAGGGAGCTATCTAAGGTCTCCTGCCATGATCCCAGTGCTGGGGGACAGCCAGCTCCTTAAATTACCTCCCCAAGTGACGTGGAATTTAAATTTCACTTCACTAGGAAACAGGAAATGTTTTTAATTGATTTAAATGAGCATTCCAAGTCCCAAACCAAATGATGTTTGGTAAATTTTTGTAGATAAGGGCAACATTGTCCTGTTTGAGTGTAGGACAAGAATATATACATGACGAAGAATTGGGAATGGAGGTGATGGGGCAGATAACTCTTTAGGATTTTAAATGGGAGCAAAGGTCTCAAAAAATGCTAATGGTGGGCTGGGGATGTGACTCAAGTAGTAGTGTGCTCGCCTGGCATGTGTGCGGCCCGGGTTCGATCCTCAGCACCACATACAAACAAAGAGGCTGTGTCTTCTGAAAACTAAAAAATAAATATTAAAAAGAAAATCCTCTCTCTCTCTCTCTCTCTCTCTCTCTCTAAAAAAAATTAAATGGTAATGGAAGTGAGTCTATGCTTTAGAAAGTCATTAAGATCCATTTGCTCTATCAGAAATCAGCAAAGATGTGATGTGTTAAGTTTGATAACCTATTGCTGAGATCGGTGAGAAACTGCACAGCTCTGAAGACCAGAGCCTGTATACCACAGGCAGGTATCAAGAATGTTGGACAATCTGAAGGGAAAGCTGGGTCTTGTCTCCAGGCATTCCAATAGATGTCACAAAGAATCAAAAACCAAATATGTAGCGGCAGGGGAAAGAAGAAACAAAGGAAACACTATATACATACTTGGCTGAGCTAATAATGCACATTTTATTGCTTATTATTCTCTGAAAATCTCTACATTTTTATTATTTGATTGATGCTTGTGCATGAGGCATACTCACCTCCTGGCGAGTTTAATGTCATTAAACTGACCTTGGGCCCCAGGTAGAAAATTCAGCAGTTAGGTTAAAAAGTGTTCTATAGTATATTTCATAATTATTGAATGTATTTCTAAGAATTATCAAAGAGTTAATTAACTAATCAGAAACCCCTTATTTCTAACAGAGAGTTAATTAACTAATCAGAAACCCCTTATTTCTAACAAGCTGCTAATTTATTCCAATTCTTCTTCAAAGATCAATTTATTTTTCCATGTATATACTAATTTATTCAATTTATTCAAGTCAGGCTTTCACTCCTTCTCTTTTGAATATTGCCTTTAACTGTTCAAAGTTGGCCTGAAGTTGAGCCTATACCTTATTGCCAGATAAAGAGTCCTGAAATTTTCATTTTATTTCTCCTGCTCAAACACTCTTTTCTGTGTGCACTCCAATTTTAACAGAATAATACTCAAATTCTTTGGTGTCTAATTTTTAAAATAGGCCAACATGCCAACATATCATGCAGTATATTAAGAGTCTACATTAAAGGAAAATGTAAAGCCAAGGTGCCTTCCATTCTGCTTGTAGCACATGAACTTGCTGAATTCAGATGGACTTTGCTCATTATCACATTCTGGGTGCTCAGTAGCTAATCCTTTCTAGACTTCACATCTCCTTTAGCTTATATCCCACCCTTTAGGTTTCATTGCAGATTCTGCTTTTTTCAATTTGTCCTTAATATTCCCTAGTGGAATTCCACAAAGATTAATATGGGACTGTAGGAAAATTTTGTACGAGCCAGCAATGGTATTCTTCCTTTACAACCTCTACAGTTTTCTCTTTCTTTATTTTTCTTTTTTTAATGGTGTTTAGATGTAGTTGGACACAATACCTTTATTTTATTTATGTATTTTATGTTGTGCTGAGGATCAAACCCAGGGCTTGATCATGCTAGATGAATGCTCTACCCCTGAGCCACAACCCCAGCCCTCTACAATTTTCTTTTGATATCTTAAACCCAGATGTTTGAATGAAGCCTCTATTAGGCTTCCTTTTATTTGCAATTTGTGTAGACTTGACTTGCTCATGTCCTGCGTGGGCGAGGAGGGTGGGTACCCCTAGGAGTGATGGGCTGGCTGTGCAATAAAAATTATAAAACTAATATATCAAGAAATTAAAGACAAACAGGCAAGAATATATGTAAAGCAGGGGCATGGCCAGTTGAGCCTACTAGAAGGGTCTAGCTTCTAACAAAGAAGAAGCCTGTGCCTGCTTTATTTATAGTGGTACAGATCAAAGGGTATCAGTATGTATAAGGTTTCCACGTGGGAGGAGTCTTTTCTTGGTGCTTGCTTCTTTAGGTGGCAGGGATGCCACAATAAACAGGTTATTTGGCTTTTGGCAGGCGACACCCATCTCCAGGAGGCTCTTTGATCCTAAGGCTGTGAGTTAGGACAGCATGATCCAGGCATTCTTGTTGTGGAGGTGGGGGTGGGGGTATTCCACACAGGAGTTTCTGAAAGAGTGTCCTCTCTCCTTAATAACTAGAATAAATATATATTTATATATAATTATATATTATATACATGGCCTCCAACAGACTTGGTCAAAGAAGATTCTTTATCTCAATACTCTTGAGTCTAGGAAATTTAGAATGTTACAATACTTGTGTTATGAGTTGGAATTTTTAAAGGAGTCATTTGACTGATGAGAAACCACTTGGAAATAAATTCAGTACTAATATATAGCTACTGTAAGTGAAGTGAAATCCACAACTATAAATACATAATAAAATACATACCTTCATTAATGCAATTAGGCATGTGCTGTTTAACAATGGAGATATGTTCTGAGATATAGAAGTATATCCCCAAATGGGAAAATATAACGAACTTGGAAGTGTACAGGTCATTTCACTTTCCTTTTGCTTAAAATATTAGTTGAAAAACACTGGTACCTGAATAGAGCATCAGGTTACATAACTAATTTGGGAGCAAAATCTACCATTGAGAATAAAAATTATGAGCTTACCTCATATCATTAAAAGCAAAGAGAAAAATCACTCCACACAAAGAAAAGCTGACCTATGTTCCCAGCCTGTTAGTATATTATTAATGTCATGATGCCATTGTCCTCTGGAACATTTGGTTGCTGTTTGCATTGTTATTATTGAGTCTTTATATAGCACATTCATCTTTTATTGGTTTTAAAAGGTCACTTGTGATCTAAGCATTTTCCAGGTTACCCTTCTTTTCTTTTCTTGAACTTGGTGATGGTGTTTGTTTGGTTTGTTGTACTCTGAAAGATTCCATGCTCTGAAAGATACTCTGGACACTGAGGATATATCCAGGATACCTGTCTTTAGAGCCTGCCTCTGTACCTGTGGGAAACATTAAAGATCCATGTGTCCTCATCTGGTTAGAACAAGGCTCCCATCCTCAGCATTCATCATCAGTCTCTGCAGATTTTTGTCCAAAGTAGATAGGTGAAAGAGGTAAATTGTGTCTGCCTCAAACTTCTCTCTCTATTGGAGAGAATAAACTTGCTCTTTTTCAGTAGGTAAAATAGACTGTCTCTAAAATTCATACACTGTTTTGCAATTATTTTTAAGGACTTGCACCTAAATGACTTAGATTGTCAATGTGTTCATAGCCACAATTATATTGATCTGTGCCACTCTTTGACCTGCTGCCTCAATTTTATCTGGTCATGCAGTTCAAGGGAGCTAGATTTTGAAAATTTTTATAAATTCTTTCCAAAAGTGATAGGGATCTGATTTCAGTATTGTGGCTTCTCATGGTTATATAGAATTTGAGTTTCCTGTGTACAGGAAAAATTGCAAGACAACTTATCTTTTCTTTCTACATTCTTCCAACTCTCCATTTACCACTTCTGGTCAACTTTGAATTCACCTCAGATCCATGCTAAGAATGGGATTAACCCTGAATCCTAACACAAGTAAACCCATGGCTATCACTTGGATAAATGTTCACCAAAAGCCTATGTCTTAAAGAATTGTGGTTATCAGCCTTTAGTGTTTCAGGGAGATGGTGGACCCTTTAGGAGGTGGGGCCTATTGGAGGGAAGTTAGGTCATTGGAGAAATGCCCTTGGAGGGTATATTGATACCCCAGACTTTTCTTGTCTCTCTTGGCTCTCTGGCAAACGTGCAGGAGTGCTTCATATTCCCACCATGATGGACTGCCTCACCTCAGGCCCAAAAGCCATGGGGCCATGCAACCATCTGAAACTGTGAGCCAAATAAAACTTTCCTTATTAATGAAGATTATCTCAGTTATTTGGTTACAGCATTGGAAAGCTGACAAACACCTATTAACATCAACTGATCCAGCTAATGCCCAAGATGATTCCACCTGGCAGTCCCTACATAAGATAGCACTCCTTTGTGTGCAAATCTGTTTGTATGAAAACAGAAGAACTCTAAATGTGTCACCATGACTCTTACCTGGCTATGCCTACTTCCCTCCTAAGAGGCCTCATATTTTAAGGCAGAAAGTAAGCCACTGGGCAGAGATTATTGTCTGGCTTATAGAGCTGAGTACTCCTGTCTGCATCAATAGGGAAACATTTTAACATTCAAGCTCTAGAAAGAGTTTGAAAATCAACTACCATCAAGACCTTTATCCCTAGCTTTAATCACCTTTTTCATTAGCCTGAGCCTGTGTAGTACCTTTTCCATTTCTATTATTCTCAACCAAGGACTTGTGTTTCCAAATCTTTGTTCTTTTGAGCCCCTAGCTATTTCTTCCCATTTTATTCCACTGAACTCTACCTCATACTCAATCTGTCCACCCCAGGCTCACAAGTCCTTGCCTGAAGTATGGCCATCTCTTTTTGATTAAGCCAGAGCTGCATCCTGTCTGCATTCCATCACTTCTAAGCAATTCCTTGTTCCTCTTTCTATAGGGGATTGTAGGCTGATTATTAAATCAGATTCTTGCATATACCCTGTTACTGAGATTTACTTCCCATTTGATCCCCAACTGGGGTAATTTTCAGATTTTTGAAAATATTCACACGACTTAAAGCTTTGACAGCACCACTAAACCTCACCATCTTCCACCCATGTCAAGATACAATCACAGTTACTTGCTTTTCCCCATTTCTTTCATCCATCTACTCCCATGGCCACACCCTAAAACCTGCCATCCCCCAAACTATCCCTTTTCTGATGCTTTATATTTCAGTACCTCATTCCTTACCCACTTTCTTTGGTGATGTTTGTCACTCATTGTCTTCTCTTCAGTTTTTGGGCATCTCCCTTTTTGCACACTCTATCAGCAATTCTCTGACCTTTCATCTTTTTTCTATTGAACCTAGACCTCTTCATCAATTCTACTTTTCCTGTAAATCCATTAGGCTTATCTCATTATATATTTCATTATATACTCCAGTTGGCAAATCTTGCTACCAAAACCCACAATTTAAAATATTTGGCATCCTACCTCTGGACTCTCATCAGATACTGAACATATAATTGGATGCTATTTTACCATCCAAGTGACATATATTATGTTAAAAACTGAACTTACTCTATCAAAATTTTTTTAAGCTTGAGTGAAGAAACAAATTGCTGTTTGTAAGATGTTTAAAATCATTATCTTTTTTGCATTTAAAAATGAAGAAATGTCATGCTATATTTGGCATGGTATCTTCTAGACCAGGAATGGAAAATATACTTCTTTTTCATGCCAATTTCAATTGCTTAGAGTACCAGTAACTCATTTGTATTGACTACTGAACACAAAATGCACAATTTGGTTAACAGGATTTGGACATTAGAGGATTAGAGAAGGTAGACTGTTTTCCAAGCAGTGCTTAGCTGATATGTATTCAACCATCAGGTTTCAGCTTAAACAGTATTTCCTCAAAGACAATTTATCTTGAAACTTGTTCTAGATCTTACCATGTGGTCCTTATCATAGCTCTTAATTAATATCCCTGACCTAATAGACTAACAGGTTCCTTAAGAGAACTTTTCTATCATGCTTACCATGGTATCCTATGCTTAAGTGTCTAGCAAATGCTTAATAAATATTTACTGAATAAGTTGCATGATTCTAACCTGCAAACCTGCTTTGCACATACATTTTCTAGCCCAAAGAAGCCATTTGTTGTCTCCCTTAGGACACCATATATCCCAATTTTCATTCCTGCCATTTGCTCAACACTTATAAATGAACCTTTATTAAAGACACTTCAGTGCCGTTTGTTAGACACTTCAATATTTTACATGTTTTCAATGTACATTGTACCAAAATTTCTATAAATAAATAAATTTGTACATAAAAGTAATACTTCCTCTTTCACATTGCCTCTCAGAAGGAGCAAATTCACATATTTTGTGGAAGTAACATTTATTAGTTAACTGTTGAGGACAAACCAATGGATCAATGATGACCTCTGGAACAATGATGCCCTCTGACAGGAACATCTGACATAGGTAGCCATTTGGCTAATATCTCCCTTCAGCTTTTTGGCTAAAGAAATGTACTTTGAGATTTTTTTTAAGGACCTTATTTGTTTCAATGTAATTTTCAGTGAATTACACATTGGCACTCACAAGACAGTTAGCTACAGGTCTCAAAAGTGTAAACACACCCAGGTCTAGGGCTAAATCTTATGTAGTCCACACCCAGTCCCGTCTATGTGAAGGGAGGGCATGGATGGGCCTGCTCAGGCTCCTCAGTAGACATGAGCTAGCCCTGGAAGGTGAGAACTTGATCTTTTTTACCCCCAGTGTAATATTATATTGGCAGAATTAAAACATCACTATTGAAAAATCCACAGGTACCAACACCAGCAGCCTTTGCCTTAATAAAAAGCCTCAGCTAACAATCCGGCGACATGGACAAGATGACATTTGCTTTTAAGAAAAAGTGAGCTTCAGAGAAGGAAGAAAGGCCTACCATCCTAACTCATGGCTTGTGGTGGATTAGCAACCTTCACTCCACCCCTCAAAGAAGCCAGCCTCCAGGGAAAAGCCCCTCACAGCAAAGACACATTGCAGGAGCCACCAACGCAGGCTAAACGTAACTTCGAAGAGCACACAACACCAAGGACTCCCCGTCCTTCCAAACCCACCAGGAACCCCAGGAAACAAATGTGGTTTTTGTCTCTAATTCCCACCATGCACTAAGGCACCAGAACTATTCCTAACCCCCCTCCAAGGAAATAGCAACCTGCAGGAAAGGCCAAGGAGGCCTCTGGGAGCTCCGTGCTGCCTGAAGGGAACACAGGGCAGGGCTGAAGGTCTGCGGGGTCCTCGTCGCACAGCCTCACTATAGAGTACAGGCAAAGACCCCTGGGGAAAGAGAAGGCCGTCAGAGCCAAGTTCCAGCATGACCAGCTGTGGCAGCTAGTGTAGCTGCCAGGGAGGCCAGAAGGACAGTAAGGGATCACCTTTTCCATCTAGGGACACCGCCGGCTTCCTCAAGGATGTCGGCATTCTATTGTTTGCTGGGGTAGAGGGACCTGTCCCCGGCCCCACTGCGAGGATGATGTGGAGAGTCTCCTTGGTCGCCCTGGCTGGGATCCTGCCCACACAGTGCACTTGGCTGTGTGCTGTCCCTGCATGTGGGCTGAGGGTGGGGGGCCTGCTCCTTGGAGTAACTGTCCACATCAGCATTGCAGTCACTGCACACGAGAGGGCCACTGGGTTCTGAAGGAGAGATGGGCCAGGTCAGAGCCACCCCCACAGAACAGGCCACCCACCTGCACCCAAGTGGGGTCCTGCCCCCGGCCTACAAATGCCCCCTCACCAAAGACCTTCACAGAAAAGGCTGGGCACATGCCACACCGTTAGTGGAGATGGGGTCCTTCTTGCTCACATGCCCCAGATTAAGCTAATCTTGTACTTAGAGAATGTAGTCACACTACTGTGATCAGAGGCAAAAAAAAAAAAAAAAATAGAAAAAAGAAAAACCCCAACAATTTAATTAGGTACCAGGCAGGGTTAAGAGTTTTCTGAACAATTAGAAATTTAACCTCAAAACAGCCCTGGTG
Organism: Callospermophilus lateralis; assembly: GCF_048772815.1. NCBI lineage: Eukaryota > Metazoa > Chordata > Mammalia > Rodentia > Sciuridae > Callospermophilus > Callospermophilus lateralis. The sequence continues at coordinate 9,703,734 of NC_135320.1, forward strand.
AACAGATACTAAAACCCCCTATGTTGCTTATTATTCTGGAAAATTATTGCTCAGGTTTACTGTACCATAAATAGTAACTAAGAGACACACTCATCTAGAATTAAAAGGGCACCAGGCCAGAGCTTCCTGTTTATATACTAAATACCCAATTTAGGGAGTGCTAGACGGAAATGTAGGCATCTCCCCTCTTCATTTAGTGAGTGGGTCAACCCAGATCTTGATTTCAAAAAGGCACTGGTTTTCCTGGTGGAAGCATCACCTACCCATCTTAGGTGGACCAGGTATCCCAGTGGCTTTTTCTGACACTTTCCAGGGCTCTTTACTGTATCTAACACAGAGCTTGGGCTGCCTCTGCATGATGCTGTGGACGTAACCTCTGGGAAGAGGCCCGCATCTCTCAGACACACACCTGCAACAGACTCCCCAGGTTAGAAACTGCAGAGGAGGTCTTAGTGAGTTTGAGGAGCAGGACGGGTGGGGCTGCTGCTGCAGTCTCTCTATCAGTGTGAGTTACTACTGTGCCACCACGAAGCTGGCAATGGGCCTGTTTTCTAGTACCACTTTCCCAGCAAGCAGTCTTTGAGAATCTGCAACCATGTTAGAGGAGCAGCTCTCTCAGGCCCGGCCTTCAGCTCAGCAAGTGCTCACAATCTCCCACCAACTGAAACAGCGCCCCCTGCAGAGAGCTTTCCCTGTGAGTCTGGAATACAGAGCAGGTCTGGGCACTGCCGCTGCACTCGCATCCCTTGGTACCTTCATGGTGCCAGAGCCCCCACACAGATCCCAAAATCCAGGGATGCTCAAGTCCCTTGTATATAATAACACACCATTTGCACATAACCTGAATACACTGTCCCATGTAAGTCACCCTAGATTAAGCATTGTGACTAGTAAAATGTAACTTTGTGTGCACAGCTATTGGACTGTGTTTTGGGGGAATAATGACAAGGAAAAGAAGGCTGCATGTGCATGCACCTTCTCCGCCCTGGATATTTCTAGTGTGTAGAAGATCGAACCCACAGATACCAAGGGCCAACTGTGGAAGCAGGGCTTGGTTTCAGGGCCTGGGGTTTCCCTTCAGCTGTTTCTGACAGTGGTCCTACCTTATCCCAACTGGGAGGCTTACTGCTAAGCCCAGATGGTGACCTTCCGGAGAGACAGGATGTTGAAACCTCTGCAAAGCTTGCACAGACCAGGACTGAGCTGAACAACAGAGGCCTGGGCCAGCAGCTGCCTCGTTCACCTGATGCTCCCTCCCACCTAATGCCAGACACCTGAATAGGGAGCTAGAGGCCATCTCCACCTACGGAGGATAGTCACCTAGATAGAGCTCCATCTCACTGTGTCAGAGGCCTTACTGTTGCTCTCGATGTGCTTGTTGGCCCAATGGCCACCCTCAGTCCTGATTGAGGTTTCTCACCAGTCAGAAAGAGTCCCCTGAGAAGAGAGGTAGCTTGGAACATCTTGTGGCACAATAGTTTCATCTGCAAGGAGATAAGACAATGAAATATTCAGGATTGCGGTGACAACAGATGCAGATGCACATTCACTGTCAGGCCCCAAGCAGGATCCCCTGGCAACAGCCATCGAGGCTGCGCAGAGACCAGGAGTTGGTGAAGGTAGGAGGCCCTCCCAGACCCGAGCTGAACCTGAGCCCAGGTCAAAAGCATGTGAGACCACAAAAGACGGGGAAGAGTGACAGGAAGGGAGACAAAACTAATAAATCCACAGCACTGTGATGCTTCAGGGACAATCCACCTCCGTTTATGAGGAGGACATCAGCAGGAAGTTCTTTTTTTTTTTACTTGTCAATAGACCTTTAGTTTATCTATTTATGTGCTGTGCTGAGGATCAAACCCAGTGCCTCACTCATGCCAGGCAAGTGCACTACCACTGAGCCCAAGCCCCAGCCCCAAGGCAGTTCCATTTCAGGCTCTGCCCTGAGTATGAACCCAGTGTTTGCAGGACCAAGGCTTCATTTCTCCAGAACCACATTCCCAGAGGTCCTGGAGTTCCCAGAGCATGAGAGCTCTTGAAGAGTGTGGACCTGGCTTCTCCTGCCCTGGAAATGAACGGCCACCATGCTCACCTGTGTTGGTGACACTGTACTCCTCGCTCTTCTTCCTGGTTTGGTAGATGATGCACACCCACACCAGCGACATAAGAACAATGCTGCACACCACGGTAATGGTGAAGATGCCATGGTGGTCCTTCCTGCAGCCAGGCGTGGGCAAGATGCTCAGTTGGCTGTGAGCGTGCTCCGTGCCCAGCGTGTTGGACATCTCGCAGGTGTACTGGCCCGCGTCCTCCACCACCACGTTCTAGACCACCAGCAGCTGGTTGCCGGAGGTAAGGTGGTGCCTGTCGGTGAGGCTCAGGAGGCAGTTCCCCTTGAGCCAGGTGATGGGGGGGGGAGGGGCTGCCAGTCACTGCACTGGAGGGCCACCGTCTCCCCCACAGACACCACGAGGTCTTCCAAGGGTACCACCAAGGACGGGGTCTCTGCAAGAGATCAAGAGACAGCACACTCACTCTGGGGCCTCAGTGCTGTGGTCTGCTTGGTTCTCAAGACATGGCATAATCCTACCTGAGGGCTTCCACCAGCATGGCAAGCTTTTCAGAAGTTGGCTGATCTCTGGTCACAAAGGTTCCTGGTCCCAAACTGTGCTGTGTCCCTGTTCTTGACTAAGACCACACCCCTCCTGCATGCTCCTTGGTCACCAGTTGCTCAAGGTTCTGGCACTGCACTGGCCTTTAGTCTTTTTAAAGAGATAGGAGCCATGGTGGTGGGACACGCCTGTAATCCCAGCAGCTCAGGAGGCTGAGGCAGGAGGATTGCAAGTTCAAAACCAGCCTCAGCAATTTAGCAAGGCCCTAAGCAACTCAGTGAGACCCTGTCTCTAAATACAAAATAGGGCTGGGGATGAGGCTCAGTGGTTGAGTGCCCTGGGTTCAATCCACAGGACCCCAAACAATTTTTTTAAAAAGAGGAAAAAAATCCTAAAAGCAGCCCCAAATTTCAAACAGTAGCAACACCTTCCCGTAACCCCAGGGTTCACAGAGCAACTCCGCAGGCCTTCCCCTCAGTGCCATTTCAGACTCCTACACATGCACGCACACACACACCCCCCAGAGTATACCAAGGGTCTAACCTAAGACAGTCAGGGTGGCATTCGCTGACACAGAGCCTGCTGAGTTCTGGGCGGTGCAGCTGTAAATGCCCATGTTATCTATTTTCACATTAGTGATGAAAAACACGTCGTCGTCTGGCATGACATGCATGCGACACTCCCGAGCTGCAGGAAAATATGTGCCTCTGTCATTCTGCCAGGCAATCTGGGGGTTGGGGTGGCCGGTGGCCACACACTCAAGGGGAGCCATGGTGCCAGTCTGGATGGCAATGTCTCGGGGCATTTTGGTAAATGATGGCAGCACTGGAAAACACACACAAAGGGGGAGGTCAGGGGACAGCTGGCTGCAAATGCAGGGAACACCTCTGGGGCAGAGACCCCCAGTGTGCGAGGGCCACTGCTCAATACCTCCCCGCCCTGTGCCACCGCCAGCCCAGGACTGCTACAGCCACCTCAATCAAGAGCAGTAAGCTTCCCAGGGAAAGTGCCAGCCTCTCCCCACCACGGCCTGGCACTTCCTCCACCTGTCCACTCCATCTGGGGATGGAGTCCCAGGCTATGGCTGACATTCTGCCTACTGCACCTCATAGGAAATGGGTCACACAGGTGGGACACTGGGAGTCGGGGCCTGAGGCTTACCTGCCTTCACAAGCCACAAGGACAGAGCCTGGGAAACAGAAATACCTGCTCACTAAGCTGCAATCACAGAGGGAAGGTCCATGCATCCCCAGGGCAGCCTGAGGGCCATGCTGCTGAGCACACATAGGCAGAAGCACTGGGCTCACTGGCTCAGGTTCAGCAAGCAGTGGGACACCAGAGTCAGTGTCCAGCTGCATGGCAGGCATCACCACGCTTCCTGTCCAAGCTGCTCTGGTCAGCCAGGTACCATGGCCCTCCCCTGTCATCCTAGTGTCTCAGGAGCCTGAGGCAGGAGGATCATGTTCAAAGCCAGCCTCAGCAACTTAGTGAGGCCCTAAGCAACTCAGTGAGACCCTGTCTCTAAATAAAATATAGGAAAGGGCTGGGATGTGGGTAAGCACCCCGGGACCTCATTTACCTGGTGTAAATAACAAATGCCCTGGCAGAGAGTCACTTAGTTGCCTGAGTCTTGAGGTGGCAGTGTGGCCTCTCTAAGAATACACCAAGACAACCTGAGGGTGGTCAAGTTTGTTCTGTGTTCTGCGGGGCTGACTGAGCGCAGCCTGCTGGCACTTCTGATGAACTTCGAGCCAACTCTGTCACTGGCACTTTAATGATGAGAAAAATCTCCCCGGGTTCTCAGGGAGATGCCCACTCACACTCCTCCCGTCCCCCTCCAAAAATAGCAGCCCTGAAGAGAGCAGCTCTGACAAGCTGCTTTCTGAGTACAGGACCTCATCCCACCCTCCCCCACACTTGTCTTGCTCTCTGCTGTCTTGAGAGGTGGGGACCTGCCCCTGCCCAAGCTGGCCTGTGCTTCCACAGCTGTGCCACCCACTCAAGGGCACAGCTTCCCCAGGGTCTGGGATACGGGACCTAGAAACTAAATTGCGTGGTTCCAGAGAAGTTTAAGGCTCAGCTCTGCCACTCACCCTGCCTCCCAACAGTCACCCAAAGTCCAGGGAGAGGGTGCTTTAACCTGCAGAACCTGCCCTGGGCAAACCCAGGGTACAGTGCGGTCTGATCCCAGGTCAGCCTTCATCCTCTCCTAGGTGGGCAGCTAGCAGGGCGGGGTGCCTGGGAGAGACCAACGGGGGCACCTACCATTCACCATGAGCTGGGCCTTGTTAGAGTAGGTGGAGCCAAAGTGGTTGGTGATGACACACTGGTAGCAGCCCTCCTGGCCAAAGGTGACCCTGTGGAGGTGCAGGATGGTGGTGTACTCCATCACTTCCCCGTCCTGGGTGCGCACGTGCAGGAAGTTCTCCATGTTGGCATTGGCCAGAACCTCATTGTCCTTCTTCCAGGCAAAGGTCATGGGGGAGCTGCTGCTGCTGGCTGCTGAGCACGTGAACCAGATGTCCTTGCCTACCACAGCTGTTGTCGTCTCCGGCTGGGTGATGATCTGTGGCTTTGGGAAGTAGACTGGGGAAAGAAGGGCCACTATGAGGAGAGAGGGACCAGCTGCTGTCACGCTCGCACAAAACCAGGCCAGGGACACCAGGCCCCACCCAGGTGAGGCCATTTGCACGCCCCTGCACTAGAAATGGGCCACCAGCACTTGGTCACCCAGCCCTCCGGAAGCTTCCTAGAGGCCCACACCCACTGCACCTGTTGATACGGCTACACAAGAGGTGCCACTTGTTGTGGCTGCACAAAGGACTCTGGCACAATGGCTTACAGAACGTTGGGACTCCCAGAAATCTGAACTCCCTTAAAATGATGAAAGTACTGCAAAAAAATGGTCAAAATCAACGGTTCCAATTTCTGGAAAATCAAACACAATGATCCACAGGGTGTGGACTTAAGAAAATGGAGGCCTCTTGGAAAGAGATAGGAGCTCTCTGGTGTTATGAGTTACCCAAGTCCTACCTGCCTCCACCCCACTCTGTGACAGCCTTGAGACTCAGCAGCTAGCAACCATTGAGGGGACAGGTGGAGCTCCCCCAAAAGCCCCATCTGAGCAGTGGCACTGTGTGATCTGTCAGGCCAAGACCTAGAAAGCCCCACTCATGAAGAAGGCTCACCACAGGAAGCCCTGTCCCCAGGCATCTGATGAAAATAGTGGCCACTGTGTAACCATGCCACTGTCCAAGGTGACTGTGGCTGTCGGGGTGAACAGGACAGTTCACTGAAACTGAAGGAAAGTCAGGTGGAGGAGATAGCAGCAGCAGGCCCTGTGAGGTCCACCAGAGTCCTGGGAATCAGGAAGTGCACGCCCACGTGCAGGGTGGACACACACCCTGGAAAGACCTCAGGGGAGCCCTCATTTCTTGCCTGGGCTCCGATGGCAGGCACACACAAGCAGGAAGTGAGAGAACACGCCAGCACATACATACCCGGCCTGGGTGAAGGACCCAGGATTTGCTGATGGGCGTGACTTAAGGACTTCTGTGTCCAACTATTGGCTACACACTAGCAAGCCAAGCAGGAACTCAAGGGGTTGTGCAGAGCAGGCTCCACAACACTCATCTAGGAGAGGCCCTAAAGGAACGGCGATGGGCTAGCAAGCCCTGGGGGAGGACGGGAAGATCTGACTCTGGACTTGCCATGTCATTTTACTTTTTTTTTTTTTTTTTGGAACTGGGGATCGAACCCAGGGTCACTTGAACATGGAGCCCCATCCCCAGCCCTATTTTGTACTTTATTAAGAGACAAGGTCTCACTGAGTTGCTGAGGACCTCCGTTAAGTTGCTGAGGCTGACTCTGAACTCAAGATCCTACTGCATGGGCCTCCTGAGCAGCTGGGATGGGGCCTGTGTTACCACACCCAGCATATTATTTTATCTTAAATGTCCAATTTTCAACAACAAATTATGAAACAGGTAAAAAAAAAAACATCAATACAAACTGTCCCTGAGGAAATTGAGATCTTGGATTCATTAAACAACATCAGAGGGGCTAGGGATGTGGCTCAAGTGGTAGCGCGCTCACCGGGCATGCGTGTGGCCCGGGTTCGATCCTCAGCACCACGTACAAAGATGTTGTGTCCGCCGAAAAGTAAAAAATAAATATTAAAAATTCTCTCTCTCTCTCTCTCTCTCTCTCTCTCTCTCAAAAAAATGTTTTAAACAACATCAGCTATTATAAAACTACTTGAAAAACTAAAACTAGTCTAAGAGAATTAAAGCATGAGAACAGAAACTATAAAAATGAACCACATACAAACCATGGCATTTACAAGTATAGTAACCGAAATTAAAAATCCACCCTAGGGTGGATATAGCTCATTGGTAGAGTGCTTGGCTTGCATGCACAAGGCCCTGGGTTCAATCCTCAGAACCAAATAAAAACAAAACAAAATCCACCCTAGGACTAGGGCTGTAGCTCCCTAGTAGAGCCCTTGTCTAGGATGGGTGAGACCCTGGATTCAATCTCCAGGACTACATAAAAAAAACCTAAGTAAAATAAAGGTATTGTGTCCATCTACAACTAAAAATATTTTTAAAAAATCCATCCTAGAGGGCTCAGTAGCAGAACTGAACTTGCAGATGAGTCAGTGAACTTGAGACAGGTCAGTGGAGATATCCAGTCTGAGAATCAAAGAGAATGAAGAAAATACACAGAACTTCAGAGATCTGTGCAAGAGCATCCAGCATCTCAACACACAGATCATGCAAGTCCAAGCACAGGACACAAGGAGCAGGGAGAGTATGTTTGAAGCCCTGATGCACCCAAACTTATAAATTGGATGAAAAACATGCACCCACATATCTGAAAAGTTTAATCAACTCTAAGCAAAATTCATTCAAAAGGCTAGGTTCATCATATTCAAGTGTTAAATGCCAAAGACAAAGCATTTTCAAAACAGCACAAGAAAAACAACTTATCAAGTACAGGGGATCCTTGAAAATATTTGTAGCTGATTTCTTATCCAAAACCAAAAAGGTCAAGAGGGAGAAATATTCAAAGTATTTAAAAAGTCTGGAAATCTCAGGTGCAGCAAAATTATCTTTCAAAAATAAAGATGAAATTAAAACATTCCCAGATTTTAAAAAATATACAAACTGAGAGAATTTACTGCTACCAGACCCTACCTACAAGAATTAACTGTGGTGGTGCATGCCTGTAATCCCAGCGGCTCAGGAGGCTGAGGCAGGAGGATCATGAGTTGAAAGCCAGCCTCAGCAAAAGTGAGGCCCTAAGCAACTCAGTAAGACCCTGTCTCTAAAAAAATTACGAATTAGGGCTGGGGATGTGGCTCAGTGGTTGAGTTCCCCTGAGTTCAATCCCTGGTACCCCCTCCTACAACAAAACAAAACAGTAAATGAATTAAACACTCTGATCAAAAGGCAAGGAGAACCATAATGGATAAAAAAAAAACTATGACCCAGTATACACTACCTACAAGAGGCAGTTTAGATCCCAAGACAATTAAACAGTCACCCAATATGAGACAAAATATTTTATTATGCAAATGGGTCAATCCATTAGGAAGACATAAAAATTATAAATATGTGCACCTAACAGAGCTTTACAAAATGTAGAGCACCACCTGTCAGAACTGAAGAGAAGAACAGACAATGTAACAATAATACTCTTATTTCCAATGAAAAGCTAGACAGAAAAACTAGGCAGATGAACAAGGATAAAGAAGACTTGAACAACAGTATAAACCAACTAGTTCTAATATACACCCATGGAACTCTCCATCAAACAACAGCAGAATATACTTTTGAAATGTACACGGAACAATCTCTAAGATAAGACTATATTTTAGGTCAAAACATAGGTCCAATATGTTTAAAAAGATGGAAATCACACAAAGTATCTTTTTTGATGACAATGGAACAATGTTTAAATCCACAGTGAAGAGAGTATTTGCAAAGCAACTTGCGGAAATAAGCAGTGCACTTCCGCATAGCAGAGAAGAAGTCACAGGGATGCTGGAAGATGCTCTGAGTTCAATGAAAACGATGTGTTTAGTTTTCAAGTCTCGGAAGCTATGCCTAAAATGGTGCTCGTGGACTTATTGCTGGAAAAGCCTGTATTAAAGAAGTTTAGGACTAGTAATCCAGTTTTTTAACCCAGAAAAAGAAGAATAGACTACACCATCACAAGCAGGAAAAAGAAATTAATCATGATTTGAGCAGAAATGAAAGGAGGAGGACAGGAAAATGAGAAAATCACTGCAAAGCAAAAATTGGTTCTTTGAAAATATCAACAAAATTGAAAAACCTTTAGCTCAACTAGTAGGCAGGAAGGAAAAACAGAAGGCACAAAAAAGGGCACCCTACTACTGACCTTCTTCCAGCCAGAGGAAAATAGGGAACACTCTAACAACTCTATCCATCTAACCAGACCACCTGGTTGAAATGACTAAATTCCTAAAACTGACTCAAGAAAAAACAAATTCTGGCTCAACACTAAGGAGACACTTTAGAATTTAAGAATTTTTAAATGTAGAATTAAGAAATTCCTATAAAGAAAAGCCCAGACTCAAGAGAATTCTACCAAATATTTAAAGAGACAACCAATCTAAAACTTCCAAAGCATTTTTTTTCCTCTTTCTTTTTTTGGACAAGTAGATGTAAAGAGAATATCTTCCAACTAATTTTACACAACTATTATTCTAACAACAAACACCTAAGAAAAACATCACACACACACACACACACACACACACACATCAACTATAACAACAACTTAGAGAACAATGTCTTTTATAAGTATAGATGCAAAAACTTCAGCAAAAATCCCAGCAAACTGAATTGTACAGCACCTAAAAAGAATCACATACTATAATCAAGTTAGGTTGATCCCAGGAAAGCAAGGTTTACCATTCAAAAATCAATGTACTAGACCATTATCAATAAAACAAAGGGGGGGGACCCTATACAGTCATCTCAGAAACACACACAAATATATTACACACAAGACAGAATCCAATAGATTTTCATAATAAAAATATTCAAAAAATTAGGGTTAAGAAAGGAACTTATTTAACCTCATAAAGGTCATCTTTGAAAAATCCACAGTTAATATTACACTTAGCTGGGCTCAGTGGCATGCACCTGTAATCCCAGCAGCTTGGGAGGCTGAGGCAGGATTAAAGCCAGCCTCAGCAATGGTGAGGCACTAAGCAAGTCAATGAGACCCTGTCTCTAAATAAAATACAAAATAGGGCTGGGGATGTGGCTCAGTGGTTAAGCACCCCTGGGTTCAATCCCTGGTACCTGCCCCCCCCAGAATAAAATTATTGTAAATGGAATTCTTTTCTTGTTTGTTTATTTAGTGCCTCGCAATTGCTGAGGGTGGCTTTGAACTTGCAATCCTCCTGACTAAGCCTCCCAAGCTGCTGGAATTATAGGCATGCACCACTGCAACTGGCTCTAAAAATATTTCTAAAAAAATTTTTGCACAACTGTCTAGAAACTGAAAAACCACCACCACAATTCACAGACTAGGAAATTGTATTTACAAATCATAGACCCGATGAGGTCTAATATTCTGAATATTCTAATATTCAGAACTGACAACTCATAACAAATATAGATCTGAATGTGCTAATATTCAGAATTGATAACTCATAACAAAATAGAGAAATGAATGACTTGAGTAGCTATTTTTCCAAAGAAGCTATGCACAATCCAATGAGAATCTAGAAAATTATTCAACATCATAAGTCATTGTGGAAATGTTAAGACTACCATGAAATTCTACTGTGTTCCCACTAGCAAAATCTGAAATAAAAAAGATAGCAAGTGTCCGCAAGCATGAGGAGAAACCAGAATCCTGTACATTGCCAGCAGGTGTGTAAAATCCTGAAGCCACTTTGAAAAAACAGTTTGACAGTTCTTCGGTCACACCTAGAGCTACCACAGGACCCAAAGATTCCATTCCCAGGTGCAATCCCAAGAGAATTCACATAACTAGTGCATGAATGTTCACATCAAAATTAATCATAAAATCCCCAAAGCACCATCAAATATCCGCCATCTGATGTATGGATGAAACAAAACCTATATCCATACAGCAGGATGTCACTCAGTCACAGAAAAGGAACTGATGCTTTAAAACTATGCTCAGGGGTTGGGGCTGGGGCTGGGACTCAGTGGTAGAGCACTCACCTAGCATGTGTGACCCACTGGGTTTGATCCTCAGCACCACATTAAAAATAAACAAATAAAATAAAGGTGTTGTGCCCAATTATACCTAAAAAAATATTAAAAATATAAAACAAAACTGCTCAGGGGTGCAGGCAGCTCAGGCCCCAGATCCAATCCCCCCACTGGGGGAGAAGACCCAGCAAAGTAAGAAGAGTTCCTCAGGCCACTTGCCGTCCACCAGCACTCATATTAACTGTCCAGAGCAGGCAGGTCACACACACCCGTGGACTAGTGACCGCCACGGCTCGTGGCCAGGAGAAGAGGGAATGCCTGCTAAGGCGTGGGGTTGTGGTTTCTTTCAGAAGTGATGAAAATGTTATAAATCACTGAGGACACAAATTTTGAAGACTCTAAATCCAAAGTTCATGTTTTAAAGAGACACATTTTTATGACATGTAAAAATTATATTTATAACACACAAACACACACACACACACACACACACACACACACACACACACCGAGCTTTACTGAGCAACAATTCACCTATACTACAGCTCGCCCATTTCAAGTTCACAACTTAATGGTCTGTGGTGCATTCACGAGTAGGTGTCGTCATGACCACAGTCAATTTTAAGATATCTATGTCACCTCATGAAGAAGCACTTTGTAGCTACTCCCCTTCTCTCTCCATCTCTCCCCAGGCTGGAGCACCTCCTAGGGCACATCTTACCTCTACAGATCTCCCTGTCCTGGGACTTCCCTGTGACTAGGTCATAGAATCTGCGGTCCTTTGTCACTGACCACTTTCCCTTAGCTTATCATTTTCAAAGTTAATCCAGGCTGTGGGAGGGATGGGACGGGTGGCATTTTATGGCCTGATAATCCTGCAATGTCTGAACCCAGAGCACTTAAGCACTGAGCCACATCCCCAGCCCTTTTATTTTTTTTTTATTTTTTATTTAGAGACAGGGTCTCACCGAGTTGCTTAGAGCCGCAATAAGTTGCTGAGGCTGGCTTTGAAATTGCAATCCTTCCGCCTCAGCCTCCTGAGCTGCTGGGATGATAGGCGTGCATCACCAAGCCAGCTTCCCCATAGTATTTTTTTTTAAACAGTTTAACTTGCATCTACCCATAAACGATCATAGCTATTAAAAACGTGAGCATAAAGCAATTACAAGGGTTTGTTACTCTGGAAGTTCTTCCTCATATTCACAAGGGCCCCAGGAAGCCTCAGTACTTACAGTTTCTTAAGATTCCTCATTGTGATAAAGGTGTCCAGCTGCACAGACCTGATGGCATTCTCTCCCAGGTCCCTGAAACACAACACAAGGACTTGTGCCAAGAAACCCCAGGTGCCCTTCCAGCCAGCCCTGTGTCTGAGCCAGGAGACTCGGAGGTTTTCTGTGACAGCCTTCGTTTCATGTGACCCAGAGGTGCTAACTCCACAGGAGGTGGCTCTCACACGTGTTGATACAGCACATGCGGTGACACGGGGACCCAACCTGTCTGAGGGGCAGCGCAGAGGCGGGTGCAGGCCTGCTCAGCAAGTCAACAGCCACAGACTCTCCCAGAAGAACCGGGGTTGAACTTGGTGCAAAGAGAAAACAGACTCAAGCCCACCCACTCGAAGGAGCTACCCCAGAAGGATGTAAAGTTCCCAGGGCTGGCTGGTCCCCTTACTCCCAGGGCCAGGCAGAGAAGCTCCCAGTGGGGTGGGGTATGTGTCACTCTGATGGCTGGCCTTGTGGGGGTGACAAGGAGACCAGGGCCCATGGAGGAGAGGGGGAAGCAGCAACACAGGGCACTGGAGGGAGGAAGGTATTGTCCACACACCAGCTGCATTCATGGGGATCACATCGACTGGCCATGTGTTTTGTGATTGCTCTGGCACAGGCAAGATAAGGGCCAGCATTGAAGCAGCTGCTGCTTCTAAACAGTCTGTTTCTCAGTTTACAAAGATGCCATTCAATCCTAGCTGACTTTGCCATGGCCACCCTTGGCAGGCCTGGGGGTCAGGCAAGGTCTGGCAAGATACTCACAGGTGCTCCAGTCCTTCCAGCCCCGAGAATGCTCTCTTAGCCACAGACTTGATCTTGTTCCCAAACAGAGTCCTGCAGATTCCAAACATCCAGGAAGAGACAGGGTGGGGGAAAAGGGGGGAGAAAGAACGCACAGTCAGCCTGTCTAGTGAGAGGCAGGGGAAGCTGACCTGCACTAAGATCCCAGGGTGGACACACACAGTCCTGCCCCTTCTGAGAGGAAACACTTTTCCCTCTATTAGAATTCAGGAGCAATGACAGGCTGAAGGTGCATGCACTTTAGGGCCTACAAAGGCCCCCTGCAGACTCCATCTCACTTCAGTCAGAATAGCTATCATTAAGAATACAACTAACAATAAGTGTTGGTGAGGATGTGGGAAAAATGCACACTCATACATTCCTGGTGGGACTGCAAATTGGTGCAAGCACTCTGGAAAGCAGTCTGGAGATTCCTCAGAAAACTTGGAATGGAACCATCATTTGATCCAGGTATCCCATTCCTTAGTCTATATCCAAAGGACATAAAATCAGCATACTACAGTGACATGGTCACATTAATGTTTATAGCAGCCCCATTCACAATAGCTAAGCTATGGAACCAACCTAGGTGCCCTTCAACAGATGAATGGATAAAGAAAATACAGTGTACATACACAATGGGATATTACTCAGCCTTAAAGAATGAAATTATGGCATTTGCAGGTAAAAGGATAAAACCAGAGACTATTGTGTTAAGTGAAATGAGTTCATCCCAAAAAACAAAGGTCAAATATTCACTCTGATTTGTGAATGCCAGCCCACAACAAGGGCGGTTGGGGGAATAATAGAAATCCATTGCATTAGAAAAAGGGAAATGAGGGGAAGGGAGAGGATGGGAATGGGAAAGACAGTGGAATGAATGGGACAGAACTTTCCTGTGTTCATATATGAACACATGACCAGGGAAACTCCACATCATGTCCAACCACAAGAATGGGAAGTTAGACTCCATGATGATCTGACATATGTATGATATGTCATAGTACACTCTACTGTCCTACATAACTAATACCCATTGGACACACACTTGTCCCACCTGGCCCTCTGTCTCCAAGGGCCCCTGAAGGGGGTTGGGGGTGAGGCAGGCAATAGCATCACAAGAGACAGGCTGGGTAGTCTCTTAGTGAGGAGAAACAGAGAAGGTAATGAAAACTATGGATCTGAAAGCTGCTGCCCACTTCTGAGAACTGTGTTCCAGGGATAATGGTTCCCCAAAGAGGCAAGAATGGGATAGGAAAATGGGTGGCTTGTCAGGGTGGCTCCACAGCTCTTTGCACCTGAGATGCATCCTGGCATCTCAGCCTGCAGAAGATGCCCTGTGCTGTGGTTTTTGAGCAAGACCCCAGATTTTATATGATGTCAACCCATCAGACATGGGTCCTACCAAGAACCAGGTAAGAAATGTGGAATACAAAGGCCAGTTCTACCTCCCCCCAGAGAAGCCAGTGAGCACCAAGTCCTCCTCAGGGATGCCAAGAAAGGGAAGGTGAGCTCCCCAAAATAAAAAAATGGCAGGGTCAGGCCATTGCCAGCTGTCTGAGCTTCAACCTAACTGCAACAGGGCAGGAGCAGCAGGTGTCCTCGAGAGTACAGGCCAAGCCAGGACCCGGAGCTCGAACAGGGAAGGCTGCACCACCTGCTCCCCAGACACCACCAGCCCACAGGCCAATGTCTGGGGCAGCCATGCCACAGGGCTCCCTGTCCCCCATTTCATCAGAAACAGACTCCTCCCCTGGGGGCCTCCATGCCCAGGGCCCAGCAGTCACTCCACATTCAGCCTCAGACAAAGTCAGCTCTGTTTTCTGTGTCCTCCAGAGGACAGAGAGCAAACAGGCCACACACCCCTGTGAGTGTCCTCCTCTCTGAGGTAGTGTGTGCATGGACGTGCCAGTAATCTCACCCCAAAAAGCACTTCTACAGCCTCACAATCAAAACTTCTGTTTTTAAACAAATAAACCAAACACTGAAAACCTGGTGGCTGGGCTTAGGCTCTGTAACTACAGAACTAGCAGCAAATAACGACTCAGGGGGGGCACCAAACTCCAAGCAAGGCTGAGGGCACTGCCAACCTCTCCACTTGCTCAGATCCGCCCAGGCTGAGGAACCGTGCACCCCAGGTCCTAGTAAAAATGCATGGCGCTGATCATCTAGACCTGTAAACCAGATCCAGGGAAATGCCAGGCTTTATTTCATCCACTCCATATTGGTCACGTTGACCCCTTTTACAGTGAGGCCAGGCTGTTATTCCTAATGGTGACAATAACAATAAAATGAATTCTCAATTTCGCAGGGCACGTCGTGCTGTGTGTGGACTGAAACAGGCCTTCACCTTCTCCCTGCCGGCGTGTGGGGGCTGGGTGGCGCTCAAGCTAGACACTGCAGTGGTTCTAACAAACAGCCACTGGGTAGGCAAAGGGGAACTGGAGCTCTCTGCTGGAGGGATGTTCTTGTCCCACAGTCAGGGATCCCAGGGAAGGGATGGCTTGCCTCTCATGAGTCTCCTGGCCAGTCAGTCATAGGCTCCCAAAGGCTGGATCAGTGCTTGCCTAAGCCACGGTGGCAAGGCACTGGGGGACGGTGCAGTGGCACTCATGTCCCTGGGACTAGCAATGACATGCACAAACCCCTTTCCCCATGAATCCCACTATGAAGGCCCTGCCCACCAGCCACAGGACCTCCTATCTCATGGGAACCCAGAGGCTCTGCATCTCCCCTGACACCCCCTTTACATGGACCTCTGTTCCCACCCAGCCTCCCAAAGAACGCCCCAGGCACAGGGCAGACCCCTGCATCGCCTGTCCTCCCCATGTCACTAACATTGCCAATGAACTGCCTCTCCTGGGGTCCAGAAATTCTCCCTTCTCTCCTCATATACTACCTGTGCAGGTCCCCAGCAGGTGACACCAGAGCCTTTTGGAACAGGATCTCTGGAGTGGGAGAGTATGACAATCCCACAAACCTGGGGGAAAGGAACACTCCAGCAGCACCAGAAAGAGCCAGATTGAAGAACTATCAATGGCTGGGCTTGAGGGACTACCTGAGCTCAAAACCTGGAACAAGGAAGGGCAACGTCCACCTGGTGGTCCCAGAGGGCTCTGCTGCTCTTAGTGAGAAAATAACTTCATTTAGGCCTGGCCAGTGGTGAGCTAGGAAGGACCTCAGGAGTAGCTCACCTTCCCATTCAGAGGCAGATCCAGCAAGACCAGCCTCTCAAGCTCTCCAAAGGCAGGTCCAGGCCACCTCTCTGGGACTCCTCATGGCTCCTCTGTGCTGGCATGCTCCACACTGACCAGGGGAGCCCCGCAGACTGGGGCCAGCCCATCCAGATGGGGCAACGCAGTGTGGAGGCCACATCTTCCAGCACAGCCATTCCACAGAGCTCCCAGTGACACTGGGAGGAAACCCAGCAGAGGAGGGGATCCAAGCAGCACGGTTCCCTCCTTAAGTGGTCACTCAACACCAAGCACAGTAGTCAACCTAGAGCTGCGCACCAAGATCCACTTTTCTCTTTCCCGTCTAATGCATAAACCTTCGCATACCATGACAGCAGACAAAAGAATATCGTGAACCCTAGGTGGTTGCCACACACCCACAGGTGTCATCAGATTGTGCCAATCTCATTATCTCCTCTACCTCTACTCTTTCACCATTTTCTAATCCAGCTGGATTATTTCAAATCCAAATCACAGGAATCAAATTATTTTCTTTTTTTTTTTTTTTTTTGGTATCAGGGGATTGAACCCAGGGGCACTTAACCACTCAGCCACATGCCCAGCCCTATTTAATACTTTATTTAGAGACAGGGTCTCAATGAGTTGCTTAGGGACTCGCTAAGTTGCTGAGGCTGGCTTTGAACTCGTGATCCTCCTGCCTCAGCCTCCTGAGCCACTGGGATTATAGGCATGCACCGGCGTGCACCACCACACCAGGGTAGAGCCCACTTTCTGCTGCAGGACTCAGACACAGGACAAGGGATCTGTCCAGGGGGTTCCAGTGCATGCCAGCACTCAGAGAGTCAGGTACTCAGAAATACTCACAGCTTGATAAGGCTGTCGAGGCCTGTGAAGGCACCACTGGTGTCCTCTAATGTGCCTGAGATCTCATTATGGTCCAGGTCCCTGGGGAGAAGACAGAGCATGAACCTCTCAGTCACAACCCTCAACCTACTTTTTTTCATTAGCTCTACATGACAACAGAATATGGCATCATTTTTAAAGCATGGGATATAGTTTGTTCTAATTCAGTTCCCAGGATTTCCCCCTCCCACTCTCTTCGGGGACAGGAGAACTGCTTTACACTGGGTTTCTACTTCACAGCTCAAGGCACCCAGGTGCACTCTAGGGGGCCCAGTGTCCTGTACAGTCATGAGGAGTCCGGCTCTGTGAAGCAGGCCCCGCTCTGTACAGCCTGCAGCGTGGCTAGGCTCCCACGGCCTTCCAATGCAGATGATGCACACCCCAAACAAGCAGCTTTCCCTGGCTAGGCCTGGGGCTGGGAAACAGTACAGAGCACATTTAGGAAAGCCCAGTTTGTAATCTGCCTGCACAGAGTAGACACCTGGCTGTGGCATGGAGGATCAGTTGACAAGTTCCTTGAGGTTCCTATCTTCTCTAACTCAACCAGAGTCCCTTTTTTTGACCCAACCAAGAATCTGGAACAAGGCACGTAGAAGAAAAAAATTGAGCAGTAAAGAAAGGAACCCTGGCCTTGTGCCCTGCATGCTGGCCGGTGAGTCTGGGGCCCAGAGCCCATCTCCTTACATGGCCTGCAGAGAGCTAGACATTGAGCCAGGGAGGACATCTGGGTGCTGAGTCAGACTTGTGACTCACTCGCCAGGGTGGGAGAGATGGGGCCAACTCTACAGGCCAGGCTCCTCCAGCAGAGCAAATCCCAAGGCCAGTGACTCAGCCTGCTTCCCAGAATCCAAGGGCAGGTCAAAGTGCCCAGGTGGGACATCGCACCTGGCAGCCAGGCCCTATTCTGCATGCACTCTGCCATCTCCAACTTTCCACCAGGCCCTCATGCCTGCCCTTCCCTCTCCTGAGCCCTTGCACAAGGGCCAGGAACAGAAAGGGATGCTCTTGGCTCCCAGGAAGACCTGGAATGGATGGTGCTAGAGGGAAGGGAGCTCTGACTGAAGGTGAATCATTCACTGTGACCTTGCTTGAGCAAAGTCAGCTGCTGGAGGGGCTTCTCCTTCCCACAGTTCCTGCCTATTATCTTCAGACTGAATGAACCCAGGCCTGGGGCGGTGGCTCTGTGTGCCTGTGTGCCCACTCCTGCTGCCAACCTTTTCCTCTTCCTCCGGCCTGCTAAGTCTCAATGCCTGTTCTCCTTATCCTGGCCTTGTAGGACTTCAGCTTGAATAGCTTGGCCTGGGGTGCTTTGCTCCCCCAGGCAGTGACTCCACTGCCCCCACTTTAAAACCAGCTCCACCAGGTACAACTGCAGAGGAAATTCCTGTCCCAGTTGCCTGCAGCAAGCCCCTGTCCACCGGGAACTCATGCCTAGGACAGGGGCCTCAAGAGCCCACCATCACTGTCTGCTGAAAATCACACACCCCGCTCTGGGGGCTTTCTGCTGATGGTTTGGAAACTGTCTGAGGCCAACAATCCCAGAAAAGCATCTGCGGTGACTTCTGGTGACTTACCTAATGGGACACTTAGAGGACACCTGGTTGAATGACTCCCTAATGAGGACAAGGAAAGATACAGAGTCCCCAACTCCACCTTTTTTGGAAATGAGGCACACTGGACACCAAGTGTAACAAAGGAGTTTTTGAACTAGTTTTTGAACTAGTTTTCTGCAATGGCTTTGAGAAAAGACATAGAGGGTTTAAAAAAATGAAACTGGGCCCAGTGTTGTATGCCTATAATCCCCAGGGCTCAGGAGGCTGAGGCAGGAGGATCATGAGTTCAAAGCCAGCCTCAGCAAAAAGCGAGGCACTAAGCAACTCTGTGAGACCCTGTCTCTAAATAAAAGAGAAAATAGGGCTGGGGACATGGCTCAGTGGTCGAGTGCCCCTGAGTTCCATCACTGGTACTGAAAGAAAGAAAAAAAAAAATGATTGCAGGGACAGTGTGGCAGTGGTTGCCGACCTGGGGACGCTCACTTCAACAGCAGGACCCAGCATCCTGACAGGCACAATGTGCAGCTTCTGCTTTGTGACACCACACTTTAAGGTTGTCATTCCCTCAGGCACCATTTCAGGGGAACAAGACATTCAATATCAGCTATGCACACATAACACATCAGCTTGGGGTCCAATTCCCACCCAAAGCCATTGGGAGTGGAGTTCAGAGAACTCCCAGAGAGGCCTTCGGGGGCCGGCTCTGCCCTCTTCTGCTCTCCTGCCCAGGACCCCATCGCTTGGTCACCCCCACAGTGAATGCCATACAGGATGCGCAGGTTCTTGAGTTCCTTGAAGGCGCCTTCGGTGATGTGGCTGATGGAGTTGTGGCTGAGGCGCAGGATGCTCAAACTGCCCAGCTTGGCCAGGCTCTCCTTGTCCAGCCGCGTGAGGTTGTTGAAGTACAGAATCCTGGGGAGGTGGAGGGGCACAGGTCATTATCAGGCTTCACAGACTTGCTTACAACAACCCATGGGGTCTCCGTGGGCAGGCAGTATCTCACAGTGGACGTGCAGCTAGGTCATCCACCTGGCCTAACAACAGGGATGGCTGTGCAGGTCCCAGTGTGGTTAAACTGTGGGGATGGCACAAGGTCATGCAATATAAAACCTCCCTGCTGGTGTCCAGGCTGGTCCTGATTCAGACCTTTCTTGGCAGAGGCCCGACACCCTGGATAGGCCCCTTGTGGGTCAGATGCTGCCACTCCACGCACTGGACAGCAAAGGGCGCCATGCATCCCTGCCTGGGACAACCACTGCAGGGCCTCAGCCTCAGGCTGGAGGCTCTGGCCTGAGTGTCACCTACCCTCCCTGTGAGCAGGACAGGACACGCCCCAAATCATCCATTTAGCCTGGATGTGAGACTCCAACCTTCCTCCCAGACACCCTTGCATTTCTGACACAACCCTGGCGCTGGTCACTTGGCATACGGGTCACCTCTGGTTGAAAAATGGGAAGTTTGGGCTGGGTCAGGAAGAAGAAAAATAGTATCAGTGAAGATTAATGGGTTTTTAAAGGGGGCAGCAGGCAGCCTTCTTTCCCTGCTGGAGAAATAAGTCATGGTGTCTGTCAGTCACAAGACCTGGCAGGAGACCAAAATTATATCCTCACCTGCAATTAAGGAATTTGGCTTAGGGGAGGGGCGGGAAAGCAACCCTCAGCCTGCCTCTGAGGTGACCTGAGAACGGGGCAAGCTTCTAGGACTGGTCAAGGCACGCTGCAGTGACCCCCGGTCCCTCTAAAGGGCACAGCAGACAGCGGTCCACAGCCAGAAAGGGGAGCAGCGAGCTCAAAGCCCCATCAAGGCTCAGGAGCACAGCTTCTCCCAGGAGGTCACACACCCTCTGCTGAGTCACAGGACGGTGGCTCCTCACCCTAGGAACTAGACAGGCTCAGGACTGTGGGACTCAACCTGCCCTGCTTCCCCAGGGCTCCCGGACTAGGACAACAGAGAACCACGTGTCCCTGGAGTTCCCTCATGCAGTCCTCACCTGAGCAAAGAGTGTGCCATCCGATACCACAAGAGGGAGGAAGCAGCACCCTAAAGCACCAGGAGGGCAAATCTAACACCCCAAGTCCAAGGGCAGTGAGCAGGAGGGAGAGGCAGGCTGTTGCATGGCACATGCTCTGACCACTGATCCACAGAGACTGAAACGCCAGGTCAGCAGAGGGATGCTTGTGGGCCCAAGATGCAAGGGACACACAACGGGAGGGACCGGCTAAGGACTCGGGCTGCAAGCGCAGCATGAAGTTCCAGGTCCCTGTGAGTGTGCCTGGCCCCCCTAACGCTTGCTCACATTAAGTGACGATTTTTCTAGGCCAAGCCTATGAAAAGTGGGAAAGGAGAAAACCCTCCCAAACTCTCCTGAAAAATAAGGAAACCCAACTGGACTAAACTAGAGCATTATGAAACTGAAAATTTCCACCTAGTGAGGACCTGTTCCCCCAACACAAGCAGAGATCTAGAAACGGGTGCAGACACGGGAACATGGCCATGTTCTCCGACCTTTGGCTATGCAGCTCTGGCTGTGCATGCAGGTCAGAGAGGGGACCCAGGTTCCCTCTCCAGGGGTCACCACTGTGGCTCTCAGCTTGGGCAACAGTGAGCTCAGGTGCCCTCAGGCCCAGCCTGGGTGTCCTGCCTGGGGATCTTCCAAAGGAATGGAGGGTGGGGGGACACTGTGAGCCTCCATGCACATCCACCTCCTCCACCAGGCACGACAGGTAAAGGGAAGAGCCAGGTCCCTGGGGAAGCTGACTGAGGTGCAAGCGCTGAGGACACACAGATTCTTCCAGTCAGTGGGTCGCCATTGCTCTGTTCATGATCCCAGTGTGGTTCAAACACACTCTCTCTCTCTCTCTCTCTCTCTCTCTCTCTCTCTCTCTCTCTCTCTCCCTCTCTCTCGTACTGGGGCTCCTACCACTGAGCCACATTGCCAGCTTCTTTTTTTTTTTGAAATAGGTCCCACTAATTTGCTGAGGCTGGCCTCAAACTTGTGATACTCCTGCCTTGGCCTCCCAGGTCACTGGCATTACACGTGTGCCACACCATGGCCCAGAGGCCTAAGGTACCATCACTCTGCAAGAAGCTACAGTGAGAAGGGTTCTTTAGGTTGCCCTTCCCAGACAGAGCCCTTGACTTCAGGAGCTTTTTCCACACCCAAGAAATCCCTGGGGACAGAGGATCTTCATGGGGACCGACAGGCTACACCTCTGTTATTTCAAAAATAGGAGGTAGGAAGGGCCTGGAGCTCAAAGACCTGACATTCCTGTTTTGGGCCTGGCTGGCCTGGACATCTATCCTTCTTTCTGCCAGAACAGGGCCACCGGCCTGCCTGCCTCTAAGCTTCCTTTGCCCCTGAGGCCTACACCCCTTCTTAGTCCACTGCTCTCTGGGCTCTGGAGGATCTGCCTCCACAGACCAAAGCCGAGGGCACTTACAACTCATGCAGCTTCTGACAGAAGTTCCAGCCATCGCGGTGGATGCGTGAGATGGAGTTGTGGCCAAGGTGCAGCTGGTGCAGGGCCGTGAGGCGAAAGAGGGAGCCGCTGTTCACTTCCACCAGGCTGTTGTGCTCGAGGTGTCTGCAATGACAGTGCCTGGGGTCAAAGGGGTCCAACCTTTACCCAATACCCGGAGTGTGCCTGGTCAGCACTCCGATCAGACACGGCGGTCACAATAAGGGTGTAAGAGCACAAGGGAAGCATGGAGACCCCCTGGTGTGCATACACATGGCGGAGAGAAGACAGGCAGACCCCAGTGGAGGGTCTGCAGGCCAAGACATACTCAGAAAGTTCGGAAGGGCAGGGGATGTTAGCCATAAGTCACTTTCAGCTAAGTCAAAGTGAACCAGGCAGATGAGTGGGCAGAGGAGCTCTCAGCAAGGGCAAAGCCAGGAGAGGAACAGAGAGACAAGGGGAAAAGGGAGACAGCCCTTATCCTCATCCAACTGAAAAAATCCACTGTGCCAGGAGACATGGCATTAGCTCTGGGGTCCAATGACTGTATGATTTTTGTTTTTCTGGTACCCAGTATTGAACCCAGGAGTGCTTAACCACTGAGCCCCAGCCCCAGTCCTACTTATATGTTTTATTTAGAGACAGGGTCTCACTGAGTTGCTTAGGGCTTTGCTAAGTTGCTAAGGCTGGCTTTGAACTCACGATCCTCCTGCCTCAGCCTCCTGAGACGCTGGAATTACAGGTGTGTGCCACTACTCCCAGCTCCATGACTACAAGATTTAAATATTGATTTTGCTATTTTGATGGCTTAATGAGTCTGAAAACCTGCGAAATGGAAATATCCAGAAGAATCCACCTCATGGTGCTGTATGGAGAGGGAATAGAGAATGTACCTCGGGGTTGTGGGCAGTGTGAGGATCTGGCTCCCAACAAGCTCATTAAGTATGCACAGTAGGTCCCTGACTTACAGTATTCCAACTTGTGATGTCCACACTCTATGAAGGTGTGAGACTAACACACATTCTGCAGAAACTCCGCTTTGAATTCCGAATCTAGATCTTTCCTAACTGGTACAATCCTTTTTCAATGCTGGGAGTGGCAGAGAGATGGCTCCCCCTCAGCCCTGTGGTACCCAGAGGAAACAACTGACACTCTACCATGTGTTGTGCTGCAAGCTAGGATGCCATGGGGACTAGGAATTAAGTGTATTTTCAACTTATGACATCCTCAGCTCACAGTGGGCATCTCAGGATATGACCCCACTGAATGAAGAGCATTCATGTGCCATTCCCTCACTTCTCAGAATCCTCACCAATGACAGCTCTGCCTAGACACCTGGTTTCTCTCATGGAAGTTACCGATGCACATTTTGCTCTTTTTTTGGTACCAGGGATTGAACTCAGGGGTGCTTAACCACTGAGCCATACCCCCACCCTTTTTTATCTTTGATTTAGAGACAGGGTCTCGCTGAGTTGCTTAGGATCTTGATAAGTTGCTGAGGCTGGCCTCAAACTTGCAATCCTCCTGCCTCAGCCTCCTGAGCCACTGGGATTACAGGCACACACCACCATGACCGGCCCTAATTTGTATAAATTCGATCCACATAAAAATGAAATGGTAGAGCCTCACACTGTTTTCTTATGAAAATTCTCTTAATCCTCAGACCATCATCAACTTAGAACTTCAGATTCTAAACGACAAACTTGAGGAAGGAAGAGTGTTCTGGAATATGCACCACAGAGATCCAGCCCAGCTGAAGTGGCAAAGGAGGAGAAGCCACTAGCATCCTGGTCATGCAAAGCAGAGATGCTTCTGCACAGTACACTGTGGGGCCTGGACCTAAGCTTCTGGGCTTGGTTTCAGTTATAAAGACAAGTAGTAAAGGAAAGAAGTGGGTAAAGATACTGGTGAAGATGTGCCAACTTGGAAGTAACCACCTGCAAACCTGAAAACAGGAAAACCAAGAGGAAATGCTGAGACCCAACTGTCTTCTGGGAGAAGAACAGGGATGTGGAGGGAGGGGGAGAGAGGGGACGGATGATGGGTGGGCAGCAGCTGCTTTCCTTTACTATCTGATTCATTCACGCAGAGGCATGACCTCTAATGAAAAATAAACAAATTAAATGTTGAAGGACAGCAGATTACATTCCTCTGCTTTTTTTTTTTTTTTGATGTTGCCTTTGTTTCTGGCAGGCCTCGGCTCCACTATTGGACACATCTGGCCGAAGAGAATGTTCCTTTGATAAAAGCTGCACATCTGCACCAAGTGCCTTGATGAGCTCACAAGACATAAATAAATCTCCTGTGATGAACTATATTTTGGGTCCACCTACACATCAAGGAAGACTGTCAATCCCAAAATGGGGAGAGAAGGAGCTTCCTGTGGAGTGTGGGAGTGGGGAGGATGTGGGGAAGGATCTGTTCTGCAGCGAGGAAGTGGGGGTGGGAGGAAGCCCAGGAATGGGGCTCCTTCCTGCAACACCTGACCTGATTCAAAAACCTCCTCCAAGAGATGTTCCTACTCTGCTATGGAAACACGAACAGATATGGTTGAGTCTGCAGAGACACTGAGTTGGGACCACAGGAAGACTCAAAGGACAGGTGGCCTTCTGGGTGCGATGGCACAGGACTGTGATCAAGGCAGCTCAGGAGGCTGAGACAGGAGGATCTCAAGTTCAAAGCCAGCCTCAGCAAAAGTGAGGTGCTGAGCAACTCAGTGAGACCCTGTCTCTAAATAAAATACAAAATAGGGCTGGGGATGGGCCCAGGGGTCGAGTGCCTCCCCAATTTCAATACTGGTACCAAAACAAAAAAACAGAAAGAAAAAGGAAAGGTGGCCTGCTCTCCACCTAGTGCTCAGCTGAATGGACACACACAGGCTGCCCCACTCCCCACAGAGGCAGGGTGCAGAGGCCACGGCCTCACCCTTGGGCGGGAGCCCTGCCAGGGCCCGCCCACATTTACAGCACATGCATATTGGACAGCCCCCAGAAAGCGCCATCCATCAGCTTGCTGATGTTGTTTTTCTGAAGCTTCAGCACCTCCAAGCTGTCCAGGCCCTGGAACGTGAGGCCCTGGATCAACAGAATCTGATTCCGATTGAGGTCCCTGAAGAGAAGAAGCCCACAGGGTCAGAGCCTCCCTGTGCACATTCCACACACACACCCACCCACACACACACCCACCCACCCACACACACACACACACACACACACACCCCTGTCGATTTTCCCAGCCAGCGAGCCAGCGGGTATCTAATGCAAGAACATTTGCAGTCAGGGCATCTGATGGGATCTCCATGTATGGGGCAAGAGCAGCGGGGGACCCCCCATGAAGCACACACATTCAGCTGCTAGCTCTAGTACTAGAGAGCCTCCGGGGACTGAAAGGACTCTGGGTGGCCTGGAGGGGCAGGGAAAGACACATGGAGCTAATGGGAAAGCCCTGGTTTCCCCCAACTATTTCTGGAGCATCTCGTGACCCAACCTCCTCAGCATCATGGAGACCTTCTCCGCAGACAGCCCAGGATCCACACCCCACTGAGCCTCAACAACTGTTCTCGTCAATTTAAACCAAATGTCCACTACTGGCTTGTTTTCCTGACATTTATTCTTCCAATAATAAAAAGAAGTAAAAAATCAATCTATCAATCAATCAATCAAGAGCCAAGCATGGTAGCACAGGGTTATAATCCCAGTGGCGTGGGAGGATTGTGAGTTCAGAGCCAGCCTCAGCAACTCAGCGAGGCCCTAAGCAACTCAATGAGATTCTGTCTCTAAATAAAATACAAAATATGGCTGGGGAGGTAGCCCAGTGGTTGAGTGCCCCTGAGTTCAATCCCCGGTACCAAAAAAAAAAAAAAAAAAAAAAAAAGCGAGAGACAATCATAAATCAACCACCTTGTAAGATTTAGGAGATAAAAATTGCCATCTCCTGCTTACCGCCTTTAGCCATGCTAACTTCCTGCCAAATTCAAGAAATGTCGAGGATGCCATCAAGCCTGAGGTACTTATTTTACGGGTACCTTTAAAACCAACACTAAAACCTCTGAGACAAATAAACAGAATGCATGCAGCCTAAGCACTAGCCACGCCAGCTAACCAGCAGGATTCCTCATGTCATCGAGGAGGACACTAGCATGAACCTGCACGTCCATACTCAGTGGACCTCATCCCTGCAAGATGAGGTGGCCCACCGGCCCCCGACCCAGCTCCAATCTGCTTTTACTAGGTGTTGTCATAGGGGCATTAATTACAGTTCATGCAGAACTTTACTGGGGGCAAGGTTTGGGGGGGAAGTAGGGGTTGCATTTGGTGCTAGGTCCTTGGGGAAGTTTGGCCCCCATAAAATTGGGCTATAACCTTAATTAAAGTGCTGGTTTCTGTACTCACAGTTGTGTCAGCCTGGGTAACTTGAATGCTTTTATAGGAAGCTGGGTGATCCTGTTTTTGCTCAGGCAAAGAGTTAGCAGTGACCGTGATAGGCCATCAAATGCTCCTGACTCCAGGGTGCCAATGCGATTGCTGGCCAGGTTGCTGGAACGAGTCAGGAGAGAAAATGTGACAGCTGTAGGAGGCCTTCCTCATTCTGTTACAGACACCAGACCCAGCTGGATCCGAGCTGGGAAAACACGCTAAGACACACCCAGAGGGACAGGTTTCCTGAGGAGATGTCTGTTATCACGAGGCTTCAGAGCCTGCCCTGACTCCCAGATGGGAAGCACTGCAGGTGGCAAGACTGTCCAAGGTCAACCTCCACTCAGCCCAGAGCACACAGCACCTGTGGCTAGTGGGCCCAAGAGGGCGGGAGTGACCGTCAGACACCTCCACCCCCAGCCCTCCTACAAACCTGCCAACCTTGGGCCACACCTGGCCCGCCACCCTAGGCCGACAAGAAAAGCCCTACACAAAGCACAAAGTCAGCTCAGAGGCCAGGTCAGATTCCATTCCATGATTTGGGGAAACAGTCTTTAATCCTGAAGTGGGTCTCATTTTTGGACTTATATAATAAGCAGGTATAAGCCAATTCCTTTAAATGATTTTAAATACCTGAAAGAAACCCTCTAGTTAAAGAGACTTGAGCCAAGTTCTTTAGAGAGCAAGCCATACCACGCCTGTAATCCCAGTAGCTTGGGAGGCTGAGGCAGGAGGATTGAGAGTTCAAAGCCAGCCTCAGCAAAAGTGAGGCCCTAAGCAACTCAGTGAGACCCTATCTCTAAATAAAATACAAAATAGGGCTGGGGATGGGGCTCAGTGGTTAAGCGTCCCTGGTTCAATCCCCGGTACCCCCGCCCCCGCCAAAAAAAGACAAGCAATACTTTTTCAGGGCCATCTCCTTTGACCGTGCTGAGCAGAGGGACTGCAGTGTATAACACAGACAGGTGTGTCACACTGTGTGAAAGCATAGCAAGCAGTGGAATAGAAAAGGGAAAAAATAAAGAGAATAAAATAAATCAGTATTCCTATGAGAAGTTACCCCTCAACACCCTTCTTACTGCTTTTCCTAGACAAAATTTTGGTGTTTTTTTTTTTTTAAACAAAACAACAACAACAAAAAAACAAAAACAACAACAACAACAACAACAAAAACCAGCGCCTAAGTGAAAAGGAGAAAGCCCAGAGAATCTTCTACACTGGGGGGAAGAAACAAGGCTCCTCTGGATTCTTTACCAGGCAGAGCCCCAGCACAGGGCACATGAGGATTCTCTACAAACTGTTTGTTCTTGACATTCCAGATTAGAGAATAACAGCCTCTTGGAAGAAGATAGAGCAGCCACAAGCTGCCAAAAGAGAAAGTCCCTCCTACTTTCTTGCAGGGACAGAAGGTCAGTGCAATTCCATTTCGTGGTTGGTGGTTTCTTGGTTCTGAGCAAGGGAGTGTTGGGCGGCAGCTGGACACCTCAGGACAGGCTCCACTTGAGGTTAACAAAGGCCAAGGCCTCCTGTTCCTGATTTCGGCACCTTGATGCAGCCTGAGAATAACTTGGAAAATCTAGAGGCCAAGGTTCATCTTCCCTGAAGAGATGGGTCATGACCACCTCTAAACAGGACTCGCAAATGAGCTCCAAAATGACTTTAAAACAGTGATGACAAAGCGAATGTAAACTCCCTCAGATTTGGAAATGTCTCTTCAGATTTTTCCCCAGAGCAACACTTTCCTACCCACAGGCAGCGGGTGCTGCAGTCTTTATCATTTTTACTCCTGTCTACCATCCACATCGCAGGTAAGATGGGGCCCGAACACAGGTAAGAGACACATCAGCACAGTCCTGAGAACCCACAGAACCAGGAGCCGCCTTCCCAGACAGATCCCATGATCACTGTGGGACGCTAGGAAGAAACAGCCTGGAGAGTATGCAAAGCGCTCTCCCTGCAGAGTGGGCCTCTAAGCTCCCCTGAGCCTTCTCTCCAAGCTCTGCTGGGAAGCAGCCCAGTAAATGGGAGTAAAAGCAGGCTTTGTTGTCAGGGCAGACCTCAGAGTCTTGAACTCTTTTGTCTGAGGGGGTGAGCTCCCTGGACAGGCAAGTCCACCTCTCCCTGCCAAAGGTGTCCACCTTGGGTGTAACACAGACGAATACTATGGGACTGGAAATGTTCCATCAGTGGGCATCAGAGGCCAATCCCTCCTGTCATGTACCATCCCCAGAGCTGAAAAATTGTTATGGTTTGGATGTGAGGTATCCCCCAAAAGCTCACATGTGAGATAGTGCAAGAAGGTCCAGAGGAGAAATGACTGGGTTGTGAGAACCTTAACCCAACCAGTGAATGAACCCCCTGATGGGATTAACTGGGTGGTCCTGGAGGCAGGTGGGTGTGGCTGGAGGAGGGGGCATGGGGGCATGGCTTTGGGTCTCTGTTTGTCTCTGGAGAGTGGAGTCTCTCTCTGCTTCCTGATCACCATGTGAGCTGCTTCCCTCCACCACACTCTTCCTCCATGACCTCCTGCCTCCCCTTGAGCCCTGAGGAATGGAGCCTGCTGTCTATGAATGGAGACCTCTGAAACCGTCAGCCCCCAAATAAACTTTTCCTCCTCTACAATTTTCTGGTCGGGTTTTTTTAGTCACACAGTAGTGAAAAAGCTGACCAAAGCAGAAGTGAAATATGCAGACTGTGTACAGACCTGGGCAATGGAGAGGCCTCCAGCTGACCTAGAAGCAGAGGGACAGCCCCAGCCACAGAAGCACTTACAGCTCTCTTATGTACAGTCCAGGGGGAAAGCAGGCGCTCCAAATTTCCATGATATTATTCAAACTCAGATCCAACACTTCTAAGGAAAGATAGGCCTTCAGCTGGCTCCCGTTCACACTGCGGATCCTGTTGTGCTGCCTGAAACACACAAGTGGAGGTTACTCGGGCATTTCTTTTTGCAGAGTAACTACAAGAGCCAGGCATAGTGGTGGACGCCTGTAATCCCAGTGGCTCAGGAGGCTGAGGCAGGAGGAACTTGAGTTCAAGGCCAGCCTCAGCTTATTGAGGCCCTAAACAACTCAGTGAGACCCTGTGTCTAAATCAAATATAAAAAAAGTATAAGAATTCTCTTTCCTATTTTACTAGTTGTTTCACTCTTTCATAACATGACCCTCTAGTGACATTCAAAATGAGCTTTCCTGTTGTTCTTCCCATCCATGATCAGCTGCTGGCTTCAGAGAGTATGCTGGATTTTCTCATATGGGACAAGCTGTTTAAAAAAGTATGGGAAAGAACAGAAGGGTGATCTCTAAGTACACAATCATGGCGTTACCTGCATCTACCTATATACCCACCATAAAGGATGTACCAGTGCAATTGGGCAGCTCCAAACCAATAACCTTCTGCAATCTTCAGGACCCAGTCCACTGCCATGATTTAAAAGGCTTGTAGGCACCAGCCTAGGTTTAGTCATATGGCTGTGTGCAGTATTGGGGATTAAACCCAGGGCCTCATGCATGCTAGGAAAGTGCTACACCACTGAGCCACATCCTCAGACCTCTCTGGGTCAGTTTAATCCAACTTCACAAATCACTACGTACTTTCACAAATCACTACTGACACCTCCCATGTGCCAGGCCTGGAGACATACAGGAAATTAAACACACACACACAACACACACAACACACACACACACACACACACACACACAGAGATAAAATCATGGTAATCTGCCGCAGTCTGGCTGCAGCAAAATAACTGGGGGGGGGGGGGGGGCTGGGGATGTGGCTCAAGCGGTAGCGTGCTCACCTGGCATGCGTGCGGCCCGGGTTCCATCCTCAGCACCACATACAAACAAAGATGTTGTATCCACCGATAACTAAAAAATAAATATTAAAATTCTCTCTCTCTCTCTCTCTCTCTCTCTCTCTCTCTCTCTCTCTCTCTCCCCCCCCCCTCTCACTCTCTCTCTTTAAAAAAAAATAACTGGGGGGTGATGAAAAACTTGTGTACATTGATACAGCAGGAGTGGGAACCCTTTATTGTAGGACAGGAGCAGTATTTCTACATTCCACACAGCTTATCTTAATTAGCATAAACTAGATACAGCAGTCAACCAATAAGGAATCTCCACACGTAATGGCTCCCTGGCATTACTTCACAAACCACTCCTCTGGCAAAATGCCAGGCACCATCTTGACTTGTTTACAGACCCTAACAGTAATCTTCATACATTGCTGGTGGGACTGCAAATTGGTGCAACCACTCTGGAAAGCAGTATGGAGATTCCTCGGAAAACTTGGAATGAAACCACCATTTGACCCAGTTACCCCACTCCTCAGCATAATACCCAAAGGACCTAAAATCAGCATACTACAATGACACAGTCACATCAATGTTTATAGCAGCTCAATTCACAAAAGCCCAGCTATAGAACCAACCTATAGGCCCTTCAACAGATGAATGGATAAAGATAATGTGTTATATATACACAATGGAATATTACTCAGCCTTAAAGAAGAATGAAATGATGGCATTTGCTGGTAAATGGGGGGAAATGGAGATTATCATCCTAAGTGAATGAAACATGCCAATTCCAAAAAAACCAAAGGCTGAATGTTCTTTTTGATATGCAGGTGCTAATTCAAAATGGCGGGTGAGTAGGGAAGAATAGAGGTATATAATAGAGGAAGAATAGAGGCAGAGGGGAGCAAAGGGAAGGGAGGGTGTTTTGGGGGTAGGAAGGATAGTATAAGGAATGGGACATTATTACCCTGTGTGCATATATAATTATATGACTGGTATGATTCCACATCATGTACAACCAGAAGAAGTTATATTCCATTTATGTTGGATGTTTCAAAATGCATTCTACTGTCATGTATAACTAATTAGAACGAATTTTAAAAAATAAAATCCTGGCACTCTGCAAAGGGAGAGAGGAGCTCACTGCAGGGTCTCATTGGAATCAAATCCCCTGCAGCTCTAATG
This sequence comes from Callospermophilus lateralis, assembly GCF_048772815.1. NCBI lineage: Eukaryota > Metazoa > Chordata > Mammalia > Rodentia > Sciuridae > Callospermophilus > Callospermophilus lateralis. The sequence goes on from NC_135320.1 coordinate 9,735,120, forward strand.
GCGTTGTTCGTCAGTTTTCTCATCTAAATGATGGAGCCGAAACTTGTCATTTCTGGAATACGGGCAACCCAACTTAAAACCATGCTAAAGGGGTAGCAGACATTAAAGAAAGTGCTCCGAGGATGTCCTGCCCACCTAGGAAGGCACTGTCCGCTATGACTTATTTGTATCTTTAACCCTCGAGGCCTCTGGCGAACCCCAAATCTAACCAAGGGACCAGCAGTCATTAATCAGGACAAAAGTAACTAATGCTGAGTGAGGTGGGGCCATGGGCCTGTTGTGAACATGGCTGTGCCTCACAGATTCAAACTGGGACAGGAGATGCATGAGAATCTGCTTGGTTTCCAGGTGCAGTGTGCCTGTCATCCCAGTGGCTCTGAAGCCTGAGGCAGGAGGATCACAGGGTCAAAGCCAGCCTCAGCAACTTAGTGAGGCCCTGAGCAACTCAGTGAGACTCTGTCTCTAAATAAAATATGACATAGGGCTTGGGATGGGGCTCAGTGGTTGAGTGGCCCTGAGTTCAATCTCTGGTACCCACCCTCCTCTCCCCACCTTAAAAAAGAATCTGCAGGGTGGCAGTGCTGTCCTCAGGGTTCCAGGCTCACACTTCTGCCAGGTTGAGAAAAGAGGGGCAGCTGTCCAGCCGATAGAAGTCAGGAAGCCAGCTGTCCCTTACCAAGTGGCATCTCCTTTATACCAACCCTTGAACATTGGTTCCAACAAGGCAGGTATGAGGACCTCTCTCCCAGAAGTTTGGGGGCCTCCCTTGGCTCATTTTGTTGTTGGTGGTGTTGGTTTTTCTTTTCACAAGTCTCCCAGGCCCTAAATTCAAAACTAGATTTACAAGGGCCCAACTCTGCTGACAGGGGGAGCCTCCTTCCAATGAAAGGACCCTTCCCCCCACCTCCTCCTCACCCCCCCCCCCTCAACAAGCTACTTCCTTTGAGGTCTGTATTCAGTTCTTTAATAAACATAGCCTCTTACAGTTTTCAGACTCCCAAAGCAAAAGAACAGAAAACCTTTTAGATAGAAACAAAAGTCAGTTTGACTTGCTTCATCTTAAACACTTAGCAAAGACAGTCAAAGCCAAAACACAGCTATTCTTGGGCATTTTAAATAAAATAATAGTTAAATGTAACTGAGTAAACTGGAGGCTTCAAAAGAGAGTCTCAGACAGGAATGCCTGATAACTATCAAAAGGAACTGCCAGAGTAGTTTTTAGTTCAAGGCCTTTATTTCTAACCTATGCAGGTAGGCTTAATGTTTGCTAGTATGGTTATCCAGCCCTAAGTAACAGAATTAAATATTTCTCTATTAGACACATAGGTCATCCTAGTAAAAGGATTTTTGCAAGCTCAGATGACATTAAGTTATTAAATTGTATATTAAGGAAAAGGACATCTGTAACCCTAAAAGTTAAATGTTGTGTTTACATCCCTGACAATTCTGGCAATGTGACAAATGCCCTTAAAGATTTACATGCTCAGACAGAAGCCATGTCCTCAGCAAATTTGTCATGAAAACAATATCTTAGCTCCTGGTTCTTGGTACTTCCTGGTGGAAAACATTGTTAGTCTTTGTCTTTGCCATCATACTCATTGGCATATTCCTGTGCTATGGGATTTATTGCTGCATCAATCTGGTTCCAGTACTAATTAATTCTTGTTTCCTCTTATAGACCACCCATCACTCAAATGGCCTTCCAGTCTATTACTTCTCAATCAAACTTCTATCATGGACCACTCGATAGACCCGATTTTTAAAGGGGGAATCCAAACTGCTTGCCCCACACCATCCCTTTTCAGCCTGAAGAAGCCAGAAAGATCTTCTTCGCCCCCCTTCCTTACAGCAGTAAGGAGTTCCCAAATTAGAGAGGGGAATGAAGCCAGATTTAAAATTAGGTAGTCAGTGTAGTTAGGTAAATCGGGTCTAATATCGAGTGAAATCTAAAATGGAGGCCATGCTGGGAATGACTCAGGGAAAACACAGGACAACTCATGGAATGTTAATGAAGCCCCAAAAAGGCCCTAGGCCAAGTCCACCTCAAAGAAATGTTAATGGAGCTCAGGAAACAGCCCCCAACAGATTTGGAGATAGCCCATCCTAAAAGGGGAAACAACCACACTTCCACGGATTCCACCTCTTGGGTCCCCTTCTTCCTCTGGGAGAAGTCTTTTCTGCTGTCCTTTAATAAACTTTTAATTTCTATTCTGAAAAAAAAAGACTGCAGGCCAAACCCCCAGTGAAAGACTCTGATGGTCATTAGGATTCACAATTATAGGGACTTGTGTCACTGTTACTTTTAATATCTGCTCAATTTCCCACAAAAGATGTTTTACTCCTCAGATCAACTAAAACTCATTCATCTCAGAAGCTGGGCAAAGATAGATTTTTATCTTATCCTTTAAATTTTTTTTTAAACACTCCCTTAGCCAGCAAGAGTGAGGGCATGCTGCTAAATGGTCTCACCTACTATTATCATACTGTATCCACTTTAGGGATCCAATTTATGTGGTTAACAAAACTTTAACAAATTCATTTCATCCTCACAACAATTATACAATGGGGAGATCAACTTAATCTTCATTTTACAACTTGGGAAACTGAAGAACAAAAATATCCCATAACTTATATAAAGTGGCATGCCAATAGTGGCACAGAATGGATCTGAACAGTCTTGCTTCAGTAGCAGGATTTTTCCAACCTCAATAGACACACAATTCAGTTAGCAATTTTATTAAATTCAGATACAGACTCAGTACTTCTGCTTAGGGGAAAACAACATTCTGAGTTTTTACAATCACACCTGTGATACAGATGTTGCTAGTCTGAAGATCACCCTTTAATTAGCAAAGTTCTAATCTACACTGGACAATAGTGAGAGATATGGCAACCATCAGAAACACAGTTTATCCTCAGAAAATTACTCTTATGTGCAAATTGCAAACTTCTGATTTAGAACTTAGGCTACTTCTTTTTCTTTCTTTTAAAAATGGAAGTTAACAAAATTTGCAAGTATTATAGTATTTACAAGTATTATAGTAGCTGATTTCAGGTTTTGATAGTCAACATATGATTAACATAAACTTGAAACTGTAGTATCTACCCCCCATAAGGCCTTCCCCTCATCCAAAAACGATTTACAGATTTACAATTACTCTTGAATATAATCTTTAACATAGATTCAGTCCAAACCCATTAATATTTATGAGTACATGTTTGTACCCTCTATACAGGAAAAGAAATTCAAGATTAACTTAGAAATCCAGCACCTTTCTAAACTTTTGCTGTTTACACAAGTGCTGACCGTAAGTGAAGGAAGCACATCCTTTGATAAATAGAATGTAAATGTCAACACATTACTAAACAACTCTCGTCCATAACTATCTGTAAAACAAAGGGATGTTCATAATAATTTCACTTCACGCTTACTGGTGAATTGATTTTTATACCCTAATCTAAAATATAGAATGTAAAAAGTATAAACATAAATCAAAAAACATATATTATTTCCCTGTGTTTAAAATGCATTGGCCCACAGGTCTTCAATATTTAAAACCTAAAATACCATCAAATCATTAGAAATTAATTTTTTATCAACCTTTTTTACTAAAAGAAAAAGAAGTATTCCTATTGACATATAATCAAACACTTTTAAAGTCATGAATTTAATTTGACAATGATATCTACCCAAAGGCCATCCTGGATGTATATATTAGACCTAATTATGTAACTATAGAATAACTTATTAATTAAAACAAAAGATGGGATTTAAGACAAATCTCCCTAGTACAAGTAATTCTGGTTTTCCTATATCTCATTCAACATTTTCCTGAATGTACCCAGATACACTTAACATTTCTTCCTTGAGGGATAATTAACACTGTCACATACTTTGACAAGTTTATACACACACACACACACACACCTTACCAAAAGCCATAATTAAATAATCACACCTGGAAGTAGCAAGCATAAGGTTTCAAAGGTCTCATGCAATATTAACCCACAAATTCTAAGTGTACTTATGATTGTGGAATCCCATTTTTAATTACAACATAAATTAACAAATCTAAATAATACAACTACCATAAAGCTAAAATTCTCATTTATGCAGCTATGAGTTAAAAGAATTATAATACCAAAATCTATTGCATTTTCTGGCATGAAAGCAAAAACACAATACAAATTTAGGCTTTTCTATCAAAATTACAAGAACTAACCTTCTACCCAGAAAAATCCAAAGACACACAAAAGCATCTGCATTATTTTACAAATGAGGTATATGGAAAAAAGTCTCTCCTCAAAGTAGTAAGAAACAACTTCTAATTTGCTAAGAAACTTGTATTTTACATTTTTTTTCCTGAATCACTTACACAGCCACAAAGAAACTCAGATATTAAAGAACTAGAGAAGTTAAAAGATGTCCTTTTCAATAGCCAACAGTGACCAAAGACTGTGACAAAAGAAAATAGATATAAGTTTGCACAAGCAAGCCCAAAGTTTTACTGCTTCACTAGTTAAATCACTAAATGTTAAGCATTATTTCATGAACTTAAATGAAATCTGGTATATAAAGAGAAAAAATATGCAATAAATGAAACTTACTATTTCATCTGGTGTGAATGCAGCTGCCGCTGAGGCTGCCCTAACTGCCCACCCCCCAGGACCCCAGCCCTGCCGCCCTACCTTGCTGCTCCTACTGCCCCCCACGCGGACCCCAGCCCCAGCGCCTTACCTCGCGGTGGGAATGAAGCTGCCGCCTCCACCGCCCTACCTTGCCGCCCCTACTGCCCCCCACGCGGACCCCAGCCCCGGCCTTACCTTGCGGTGGGAATGAAGCTGCCGCCTCCACGGACCTGGCTGAAGCCCACGTGGACACCATCACCGCTGCCCTACTTCCTGGCTGGAACAAAGCTGCCGCCACCGCTACCACAGCCCTAGCTGCCCCCAAAGCCGAACTCAGTCCCGCCACCTGAGGAGGAGATGTGGCGGCGGCGGCGGGAATGAGGCGGCGGCGGCGGCGGCAGGAACCAGGTGGCGGCGGCGGTGGCGGCAGGAACCAGGCGGCGCGGCGGCGCCAGGAACGTGGCGGCGGCAAGAACGAGGCTGAGGCGGTGGCAGGATCGAGGCAGCGGCGGCGTCAGGAACGAGGCTGAGGCAGCGGCGGGGGCGGCAGGAACCAGGTGGCGTCAGGAACCAGGATGCGGCAGGAATGAGGCGGCGGTGGCGGCAGGAACCAGGCGGCGGCGGCGTCAGGAACCTGGCGGCGGCAGGAAGGATGCGGCGGCGGCAGGATCGAGGCAGCGGTGGCGGCAGGAACCAGGCGGCAGCGTCAGGAACGAGGCAGTGGCAGGAAGCAGGCGGCAGCAGGAATGAGGCGGCGGTGGCGGCAGGAAGCAGGCGGCGTCAGGAACAAGGCGGCGTCAGGAACCAGGCAGCGGCAGCAGGAACCAGGAGGCGGCGGTGGCGGCGGCAGGAACGAGGCGGCGGCGGCAACAGGAACCAGGCGGCGGCGGCAGGAACCAGGCGTTGGCGGCGGCAGGAACCAGGTGGCGGTGGCGGCAGGAACCAGGCGGCGGCAGCGGCAGGAACGAGGCTGCGGTGGCGGCAGGAACAAGGCGGGGGCGGCGTCAGGAACGTGGTGGCGGCAGGAACGTGGCGGCGGTGGCAGGATCGAGGCAGCAGTGGCGGCAGGAACCAGGCGGTGGCGGCGTCAGGAAGCAGGCGGCGGCAGGAAAGAGGCGGCGGCAGGAACCAGGCAGCGGTGGCAGGAACCAGGAGGCGGCGGCGGCGGCAGGAACGATGCGGCGGCAGGAACGAGGTGGAGGCGGCGCCGGCAGCGGCAGCAGGAACGAGGCAACGGTGGCAGCAGGAACGAGGCAATGGCGGCAACAGGAACGAGGCAACGGCGGCAACAGGAACCAGGCGACGGCGGCAAGAACCAGGCGGTGGCAGGAACCAGGTGGAAGTTGCCCACGCCGACCCCCACGCGGACCCCCACGCCGACCCCCACGCCGACCCCCACGCCGACCCCCACGCCGACCCCCACGCCGACCCCCACGCCGACCCCCACGCCGACCCCCACGCCGACCCCCACGCCGACCCCCACGCCGACCCCCACGCCCCCGTTGCCTTACCTCCCCCCAAAAAGGAAGCAGCCGCTGCCACCGCCCACAGGAGCCCAGACCCGCTGCCTTACCTCGAGGTGGAAGGAAGCTGCTGCTGCCGCTGCGGACCTTGCAAACCCCAGCCTCCTGCCTGACGTCGCCGCCTGAAGGAAGCCGCCGCCGCCCCCCTCCACTGCCTGCACACAGACTCCAGCCCTCTTATATTGCGGTGGCAAGGAAGCTGCCACTGCCATGCCCAGGCTGCCCCCCTCGCGGACCCCAGCCCCAACGCCTTACCTCGCGGCCAGAATGAAGCTGCAGCCGCCGCCCTGGCTGGTGCCCACTGGACCCAAGCCCCACCAACTTACCTCCCTGTAAAATTCTCCCATAGAAGAATCAGTTTTTTATATGTTGCTGTTGAATGAATTCTTTTACTTCAGCAGAATAACTATTTCAGAAACTACCCAAAATGATTTATATCTGCTTAAATTTTCCATGCCTGGCTTATTTTACTATAGGAAGAAAACAATGTTCTGGGCTTTCAAAAATAGAAGAATATACCAGTCTCTGAAAAGATTTCTGGTATCAGATCTAGTCTTTATTTTCAGAATGTATTAGACAGCACTGTGCATGTTCAGTATTATTCCAAACAGTGTTTGAGGATTATATACATGGATTTTCTACCCAGACACCAATTCTAGGATTACCAAATTTTCAGCTATAGCACTCAGAAAATTGATGGTCTCTGTGTCTGTCTCTGTTTCTCTCCATCTCACTCTCACTCTTTTTTATGAACATTAATCTACTTTCAAGATTACATCAGTATCTCAATAAATGTCAAGTTCTTTACTTTTATAGTTTGAATAAATCCAAATGTTTTTTCTGTCCACCCCAAATTTCGTTTGAAATATTGTTGGTCATATAATGAATAAAAACATTGCTAATGCTTTTAGAGACTACATGTATCGTCTACTGGAGTGATGTTTATGATGCCTTAGGGGCCAAAAGCTAAGTACAGCTAAAGTGAGTTTGTCAGCCACAGGAGAATTCAGATTTTTCGCATGTACAGAGTTTTTATAAGGACTGAAGAGGGAAAATAAAATAGCAAGGTAGTTTAGGTCCAACATCCTGGGAAGTATATAAAATGTGCCATTCCAGACCTACACTCCCTTCTGATTGGTAGCTAGGTCACAGATTTTAAGATTATGATGTCATACCTTCTGTGGTGCCTAAACTCTATTTAAATGCTGAAGTTGTTTTTTCTGGTCATATGGTATATAAAACCATTGCATGATATTCTTAGAATTGGCTACCATTTCACATTCTGGGCATATATATAAAAAAAGCTTTAAGTGATATATTTGTATATTCACTTAGAAGGGTATTTTACTTTTGAACTGAGAGGAAACATTCAAATTCTAGCTGAAATGTAGGCATCAATTTTGAATAATCAGGGAAAAGGATTTTTTTTTACTTTTTAAAAATTTTTGTTATAATAGCAGCTCTACTAATGCCTATATAATTTTCTTTCCCTTTTGCTTATCCTTCACTGCTAACATGGACTTCTACAAAGGCTCAGGTTGGTGTTGCAATCTGTTCTGATCTTTACTGTTTTCATTTAGTGAAAAAAAGCTTTGATGTTTTCCTTTACAAATCAGCTTTCTTTTCTCTTTGTAAATCCTGATCAAACTTAGGATTATGTAGCAACAAGAACACATGGATCTGAAAAGGCTGAGTAGATTTTCACTAGTTGTCCTCTTGTTATGAGAGTTGATTCCTAAGATCAAGGGTCTTAGTGGGAATGACATAAATATCTGAGGCCTAACTCAAATGCCCTAAGAGTATAACAGTCACAGTTGATTACTCATGGCAAAAGATACAAGAATTGTTATTTTTGCAGTTATAGAACTTATAGGCCAGACTTTTACAACGTAGATTCCATGATACTCAAACTGGTCCTTCCTCTCTATCATGGATCTTTCTTTCTTCCTTAACTTTACCGCAACTTTAATTTTGAACTTGAGTGATATGTTAACTACTATCATCTCTAACATTAGACTGTATGTTCCCAGAGGGCAGATCTGGAACCATTTTTATGTCTAGCATTTTATTCTGAATATACAGTACCCGGTATACAGTAAATATTTCAAAAACTTTTTTTTTGAAAGATGAATGAGTAAATGAGTATAGTTCTGAGGTCACATAAATTATACTTGGACACATCTGAAAAATTATAACCCGAATCCAGAATCTATTTTCAGTTTGCATTGCAATAGATCAAAATCTTAATAAACAGAATAATAATTCCAAATAAGTTGGGTGGGTCAATTACACATCCTTCTATCTGGCATTTTAATTGCCTTTGAATCAAATCATCATCATCATCATCATCATCATCATCAATCTATAAAGAAGAAGTTGTCAAATAAATCATTGAGACAACAGGGCTTCACAAACTCAGAAGGTGGCCACATTTATTATCACTATCTCAAAAATAGTATTAAAATAGATCAGTTAATAGTTATAATTATTTAGGCTAATCAAAATAAGAATATTGTTGGCTTTAGATATGTCCTTAGATAGAAATATAAACCATTAAAAATACTTAATGATAAGAAGCTGAAGAAAATTCCTAACATTAGTGAAATGTCTGCTTCATGATAAATGGTGGACATAATTAACTCAGAGTTAAGTGATCTGTGAACAATGAACCATGCTCACAGGATTATTTTATTGCACATTAGTATCACATCTATGGAGATGAGTTATGTGTTGTCTTAATATTACTACCAAATCTTGGTGACAGCTGCCCAAAGATTAAAATTCAGATCACTGACCATGGAAACTTGAGTATATTATCTGACTCACTCTCCTCTCTCTCTCTCTTTCTCTCTCTTAGTAAGTGGATTGAACCCATGTCTTCAAGTGTGCTAGGCAAGCCTACTATCACAGAACTACATCCTCAGTTTGTATAACTCCTGATTTTGTATAGATCACCCAGGAATTTTGGTCTGTCCAGAACTTAGGAATCCAGCTCCATAGTTCAAGGGTTGCTAGAATTATTGGATTTCAGTTCACTGCATCACTACATGAAATATGTGTTGGGCAAATAATGAATGCATTATTAATACCAAAGGGGAAAATATTCTTGATGAATAATAATGGGTAATTTCTTTGATATGGATAGTTAAATTTCCACGGGGCAATAAATAAAAGCAATCAAAAGTACCTCTTTGTCATTCCTCGGGATACATACTGAAGAAGTGTTCAAAAGCATGAATAATTATATTAGACATAAGAATTTGAATGTACTATGACAAACTAAGTTGTTTTCCTGAAATAATGTGTATCATTTTCCCTTTCTGTCTTTAAAAATATTCTTTGCATCATAATTACCTAATCTCTTGTTAAAATATGTAATTTCTATAAAAGATCAAATCTGTATTGTTCTTGCTCAAAAATCTTTCAGATATTTCAACTGTTTTTACCTTTCTATATAGTCTTAATCTATGTCCTTGGCCTTGTTCAAGGTGTGTTTGGCTATTTCTAATATAAAATATGGTTACTGTGTTAACATCAATGTGTCAAAATGGAAATGGTTTAATTTCCCCACAGGGCCTACTACATCTCCACATATCAAAATATTACTCTTTCTTGGGGCTGGGGTTGTGGCTCAGCAGTAGAGCGCTCACCTATCACATGTGAGGCCCTGGGTTCAATCCTCAGCACAATAAATAAATAAATAAATAAATAAATAAATAAATATATTTAAAAAATATTACTCTTTCTTTAAAAATCATTTTAGACCTTACTTTCTCACCCTGCAATTCCTCACTTTTGTGCTTTTATTGTCCCCTGAATTCCTGAGATGCAACACACAGTACCAGAGGTTTGGCTTTCTATACACACGTTCTGTCTCTCTAGATGGAACCCGAGTTGTGTTTTGAGAGTAGGATCAGTAGTACATACTTCATCAGACAAGATTAAACCAGTTCTCTCTCCTACTCGAAACACTGCAGGGGCCCCATCACACATAGAATCATACCCAAAACACTCATATGAATGGCCTACTGAGCCCTAAATGACCCAACCCTGGTGTATTTCTTTAAAAATCTCTAATACTCACCGTGTAGCTTATGCATTCCAGCCACACCACCCTTTACATTGCTCCTCAGCCAGAACAAGTGAGTGTCTGTCTGAGTCTCACCCCTTTGTCTAAGGAATAGTTTATTCCTTCACTATAAGCTTCGTTAGAATTTTGACTGCCTTATTCTTAAATGTATCTGAGCAAATGGCACCTGGGATGCACTTAATAATTGTGTGTCCCTCAAATAATGATCTCTTCATATGTTAGGCAACTGGTATAACATCTTAAGCAAGGACTGTGAGGATTGGTAATTAAAGAATATTTGGTAAAATGATACTATAAAACTATACATACATGATTATACTTAAAGAAATAGGGATATGTGTTTGTATCCATTTTCAAAATATCTGATTTACTCATTGCATAAGATTCAATATCAGTGACAGTTAACCCAAACGGTAATTAAGGAAGTTCACTAGGAGACATTCCTTCTTTGTTTCATGCATTCCAGCACATACCTTGTCCTCATTTCCACAAATTATGAATTTTCCTTGAAGTGTGTTACCATGAATAAATAGAAGTGGTATATACCCACATAAATAATGAATGCTTATCTAGGTGAATATGAACCTAAAATATTGAACATAAGAAAAAAATGAACAAATTTGTTATCAAATTACAGATTAGAAAACTTTCATAATATTGTCTTTTTCAAAAATTTTAAAGCACTAAAAACCATAATGTTGAATCAAAGGCTAAAGGATATTTGAAATATTCCTTCCAAAAATGATGGAGGAAACAAGATTTTTTTTTTCAGTAGTAGGGATTGAACCCAGAGCCTCTGCACATTATAGACAAGGATTCTATCACTAAGCTATATCCCCAGACTGAAAAATAAGAATTTTGATGAATATATAATTAAGAAGGATATCAATAGACAAAACAGATTTCAATTCTATACAAAGTAAATATGTGTTTTTCTTCTTGTGAAATTTTATAATTAAATTAAGGCATACCATATATAGCCATTCTAAGTATTATAATGTGGAATCAATTGAAAGGATATGATTTTCTATGTAATATGTTCTTAAGAAATATGGTTTTTATTTTCTTATTTTAGAAACTCACATAGAGATGCTAATGATATATTTATGACTCATAGGCCTGTGTATTTATTTCTACATGTGTTAGAATTTGGGGGAAGATTAAAAACTATATTTGTAGCATGTATTTTAAATATGGTACAGAAACTTTCCCATAATTTAAGTATTTATTTTGTGTAAGAATAAATTAGGTAATATTTACATTTTACAGTTAAAGAAGAGTTAAACAAAGATAACTCAAAACTCACTTCTTCTTTCTTTAGAGCACTATATTTTGCTCTCTCCTCAGGCTCCAAATGAGAAAAAAGAAATGCATTGCACAGATATCTCATTGATGATATTTTTGTGAATGCAACTTCTAGTTGGCCATAAAATTCTATCCTATGCTCACATAAAAGGGATTGCTATACATGACTTAATAAGCACCAAGAAGTCTAAAAATAGACATACTGCTGTTAGAACCCTGGTTCTCATTAATCCTCTAAACTCTCCATAAATACATAAGAAGACAGAAAAAGAGACAACTATTTTTCTTTCATGATACAAAAACCAAAAAATCAAGGAAGACAACCGGATCAGAACAAAAGGGGAAACAGAAGGGTTAAGGAAATAATCAGTGCTTCAAACACTGTGGAAGAACAAAGTTGGAATAAAACCAGTTTTCTTCCCAATACAATTGTGTGTGTGTGTGTGTGTGTGTGTGTGTGTGTGTGTTTATGTGTGTGTGTTTTCACATGTGCGTATGGGCAGAGTTACTGTATTTACTTTTATATATTAGAATAAACAAGAGTGACATTGGAGAGAATAAACTTTTAAGAGTGTAGTTTCCAAATTAAAGGTTTAGTCAAAGTTTTCATTGTGCATCCATGTAATAAGGAATGCCAAAAAGACTGTCAGAGACAAAGGCCTGGTTCCAAGAGTGTATTTTTTTAATTTTAAAATTTTATTTATTCTAATTAGTTATACATGACAGCAGAATACAATTCAATAAATATTACACAAACAGAACACAATTTTTCAGTTCTCTGGTTGAACACAAAGTAGAGTCACACCATTTGTGTTTTCATATATGTACTAAGGGTAATGATGTCCATCTCATTTGACCATCTTTCCTACCCTCATGCCCCCTCCCTTCCCCTCCCTCCCCTTTACCCTGTCTATGGTTTGTCTATTCCTCCCATGCTCCCCCATCCCCATTATGAATCAGCATCCTTATATCAGAGATGACATTTGGCATTTGTTTTTTTCAGATTTGTTTAATTCACTTAGCATTATATTCTCCCACTCTATCCATTTACTTGCAAATGCCATGATTTTATTCTCTTTTATTGCTGAGTAATATGTATATATATGTGTGTGTATGTATGTATGTATGTGTGTGTGTGTGTATATATATATATATATATATATATATATATATATATATATATATATAATATACCACATTTTCTTTATCCATTCATCTACTGAAGGTTATCTAGGTTGGATCCACAATTTAGCTATTGTGAATTGTGCTATTATAAACATTGATGTGGCTGTGTCACTATAATATGCTGTCTTTAAGTCATTTGGGTATAAACTGAGTGGGATAGGTGGGTCAAATGATGGTTCCATTCAACTTTTCCAAGGAATCTCCATACTGCTTTCCAGATTGGTTGCACCAATTTGCAGTCCCACCAGCCATGTGAGAGTGTGATCTTTTCCCCACATCCTCACAAACACTTATTATCGTTTGTATTCTTAATTGTTGCCATTCTGACTGGTTGGAGGTGGAATCTTAAAGTAGTTTTGATTTGCATTTCTCTAATTGCTAGAGATATCAAACATTTTTTCATATGTCTATTGATTGATTGTACATCATTTTCTGAGAATTGTCTGTTCAGTTCCTTGGCCCATTTACTTATTGGATTATTTGGGGCGGGGTTGGCGTTAAGATTTTTGAGTTTTTTATATATCCTAGAGATTACTGCTGTATCTGATGTGCATGTGGTAAAAATTTGTTCCAATTCTGTAGGCATTCTGTCACCTTGCTGTTTGTTTCTTTTGCTCAGAAGAAGCTTTTGAGTTTGAATCCATCTGACTTATTGATTCTTGATTTTATTATTGCACTATAGGAGTCTTATTAAGAAAGTTAGAGTCTAATCTGACATGATGAAGATTTGGGTGTATTTTTTATTCTATTAGACACAGGGTCTCTGGTTTAAATCCCAGGTCCTTGATCCAATTTGAGTTGAGTTTTGTGCATGGTGAGAGACAGGGGTTTAATTTCATTTGGTTGCATATAGATTTCCAGTTTTCCCAGCACCATTTGTTGAAGAGGCTATCCTTTCACCAATGTATGTTCTGGTGACTTTATCTAATATAAGATAACTGTATTTATGTGGGTTTGGTTCTATGCCTTCTATTCTGTATCATTGATCAAGTTTATTTTGGTGTCAGTACAATGCCGCTTTTATTACTATAGCTCTGTAGTATAGCTTAAGGTCTGGAATGGTGGTGCCATCTGCTTTATTTTTCTTGCTAAGGATTTTGCTTTAGCTATTCTAGGTGTCTTATTTTTCCAAATGAATTTCATGATTGCTTTTTCTTTTTCTATAATGAATGTCATTGGAATTTTGATTGGAATTGCATTAAATCTGTATAGTGCTTTTGGTAATACTGTTATTTTGACAATATTAATTGTGCCTGTCCAAGAACAAGGGAGATCTATCCATCTTCTAAGGTCTTCTTAAATTCTTTCTTTAGCATTCTGTAGTTTTCACTTTACAAGTCTCACTTCTTTCATTAAGTAGATTCTCAAGTATTTATTTATTTTGAGGCTATTGTAAATGGGTTAGTTTTGTTCATTTCCCATTCAGGGGACTTGTCACTGATATACAGAAATGCCTTTGATTTATGGGTGTTGAGTTTCCAAATACATTGACTAGTTCTAGAAGATTCCTGGTGTAATTTTTGGGGTCTTCTATCTATAGAATCATATTGTCAGCAAATAGTGCTAATTTGAGTTCTTCTTTTCCTATCTGTATCCCTTTAATTTTCTTCATCTGTCTAATTGCTCTGGCTAGCATTTCAAAAACTATGTTAAAATAGAAGTAGTGAAAGATGACATCCCTGGCGTGTTCCAGTTTTTAGATGAAATGCTTTCAATTTTTCTCCAATTAGAATGATGTTGGCCTGAAACTTATCATAGATAGCTTTTACAATGTTGAGATAAGTACCTGTTATCCCTAGTTTTTCTACTGTTTTAAACCTGAAGGGGTGCTGTATTTTGTCAAATGCTTTTTCTGCAGCTATTGAGATGATCATATGATTCCTATCTTTAAGCCTATTGATGTGATGAATTACATTTATTGATTTCCGTATGTTGAAACAACCTTGCATCCCTGGGATGAACTCCACTTGATCATGGTGCACTATCTTTTTATATGTTTCCGTACTCGATTTGGCAGAATTTTATTGAGAATTTTTGTATCTATGTTAATTAGAGTTATTATTCTTAAGTTTTCTTTGTTTGATGTGTCTTTGCTTGGTTTTAAAATCGGGGTAATATTGCCCTCATAGGAAAAGTTTGGAAGTGTTCCCCTCCCCTTTTTTCCCTATTTCATGAAATAATTTGAGGAGTAAGTGGTAGTAGTTCTTCTTTAAAGGTCTTGTAGAACTCAGCTGTGTATCCATCCGGTCCTGGGCTTTTCTTGGTTCATAGGCTTCTGATGGCATCTTCTTTCATTGCTTGAAACTGATCTGTGAAGATCGTTCTGGTTCAGTTTGGGTGAATCATGTGGCTCTAGAAATTTGTTGATACATCTGGGATTTTCTACAAATTTTCAAAATAATTTCTAATTGTCTTCTGTATTTTTGTAGTGTATGTCATGATATTTCCTTTTTCATCACGGATGTTAGGAATTTGACTTTTCTTTCTCCTTCTCTTCATTAGCATGTCTAAATGGTTATCTATTTTGTTTATTTTTTCAAAGAACCAACTTTTTGTTCTGTCAATTTTTTCAATTGTTTCAGTTTCATTGCTTTAGCTCTAATTTTAACTATTTCCTGTCTTCTATTTCTTTTGGTATTGATTTGTTCTTGTTTTTCTAGGGCTTTCAGATATAATGTTAGGTAATTTATTTGTTGATTTTTTCTTCTTTTAAGTAATGAACTCCATGCAATGAACTTTCCTCTCTGTACTGTCTTCATAGTGTCCCAGAGATATTGATATGTTGTATCAGTGTTCTCATTAACCTCTAAGAATTTTTTAGTCTCTTCTTTGATGTCTTTTGTAAGCCATTGTTCATTCAATAGCATATTACTTAGTCTCCAGGTGTTGGAGTAACTTTTATTTTTTATTTTATCATTGATTCCTAATTTCATTCCATTATGATCTTATAGAATGTATCTGTAGTTTTTTGTATTTGCTAAGAGTTACTTTAGCAAATATAAAAAAATATAAAATATATTTTATAAATATAAATATATTTTATAAATATATATATATTTATATATATAAATATATTTTATAAAGATAAAATATGGTTTATTTTAGAGAAAGATCCATGTGCTGTTGAGCAGAAAGTGTATTCACTTGGTGATGGATGAAATATTCCATATATGTCGGTTAAGTTTAAGTTATTGATTGTTTTGAGTTCTATAGTTTCTTTGTTCAGTTTTTGTTTGGAAGATCTATCCAGTGGTGAAAGAAGTGTGTTACAGTCACCCAGAATTATTGTGTTGTGGTCTATTTGGCTCTTGAACTTGACAAGAGTTTGTTTGATTGACATAGATGCTCCACTTTGGGGATATATATATATATATATATATATATATATATATATATATATATATTATTGTTATGTTTTGTTGATATATGGTTCCCTTGAGCAGCATGGAATATCCTTCTGTATCTCTTCTGATTAACTTTGGCTTGAAATCTACTTTATTTGATATGAGGATGGAAACCCCTGCTTGTTTCTGCAGTCCATGTGAGTGGTATATTTTTTTTTAAAGAGAGAGAGATTGAGATTTTTAATATTTTTTTTTTTTTTTTTTTAGTTTTTGGTGGACACACCACATCTTTATTTTATTTTTATGTGGTGCTGAGGATCAAACCCAGCACCCTGCGCATGCTAGGCAAGCGCGCTACTGCTTGAGCCACATCCTGAGCCCTGAGTTGTATGTTTTTTCCCAATCTTTCACCTTCAGTCTGTGGTTGTCTTTTCCTATGAAATGAGTCTCTTAGAGGCAGCATATTGTTGGGTATTTTCTTTTAATCAATCTGCTAGTCTATGTCTTGATTGGTGAATTCAGGCCATTAATATTCACGGTTATTATTGAGACATGATTTGTATTTTCAGCCATTCTTGTTTATTTTTTATATTTAACTGACTTGGTTTCTCCTTTGATTAGTTTTTCCTTATGTTTAATACATCCCTCTGCTGATTTTCATTGTTTTTCATTTTCTCCTTGTTTAATATTTTGCCAAGGATGTTCTGTAGTGCCGGCTTTTTAGCTTTAAATTCTTTTAACTTTTGTTTACCATGTAAGGTTTTTATTTCATCATCACATCTAAAGCTTAATTTTGCTGGATATAAGATTCTTGGTTGACATCCATTTTCTTTCAGAGCTTGATTTTCTAGGTTTTAGGGTCTGGTTTGAAAAATCTGCTGATATCCTAATTGGTTTCCCCCTATATATAATCTTATTCCTTTCATGGCTTTTAAGATTCAGTACTTATTCTGTATGCTAGGCATTTTCATTATAATGTTCCTTGGTGTTGGTCTGTTGTGATTTTGTACATCTGGCATCCTGTAATCCACTTGTATTTGTTTTTCCAATTCATTCTTCATGTTTGGAAAATTTTCTAATATTAATTCATTGAATAGATTGCTCATTCCTTTGGTTTGAAACTATGCCTTCTTCTATCCTAATGCCTCTTAAAGTTGGTCTTTTTATATTATCCCATATTTCTTAAATGTTCTACTCATGGATTTTTACCATCTTCACTTTTTGATCTACATTATTTTTGAGATTATGTATTTTGTCTTATTGTCTGAGGTTCTGTCCTTCAAGTGGTCTAATCTGTTGGTGATGCTTTCTACTGAGCTTTTAATTTGGTTTATTGTTTCTTTCATTTCAAGGATTTCTGTTTGTTTTTGTTTCAGAACCTCCATTTTCTTATTGAAGTAATCTTTTGCTTCCTTTATTTGCTTATGTAGCTCTTTATCAGATTCCAATTGTAAAAATTGTAAAGATTCCAATTGTAAAAAGATTTTCATTCTTTTTGACAGTGATTAGAATTGCAACAATGAACTTCAAACTTAACACATGCACATAATCTTTATTCTCCATTTGCACCTCCTACCCAACATAGTTTCTAGAGCTTCAATATACCTCCCACATAAGCCCTGCAGTCTCTGTCATCTTGGACCTACCCTCTCCTCAGCTCTCCTCAGTCACCCCAAGAGCTCTTTCAATCTTTCTTCCCATACATACTTGCTCAGTCACTCTCTTGCTTTTCCTAAATTTTAGTATCAAATCATCTAGTCATCTATTTATGATCACAAGCATAAGTTTATTTTTTTCACAGATGATTTCATTTATTACCCATTGCAGAACATGTCTTCTTTTATAACAATGTTATCCTCTCATGAATTCTTATTAAACTGACCATCTCTAAATTTTTCAGGCAGTATGAAGTACATACTGGGGGAACTTATTGCTTTTGTTCCATAGACTTGGAAACTTTGAAAATAAAATTTTCCACCTGGATTTGCTATAATGCCCAATATTTGCATAGAAAACACTTGCACTTATCCTATTATTACTGGTTAAATTGTATAATTCAAAGAGAGAGAGGGAGAGAGGGATGGGGGAGGGAGAGAGAGAGAGAGAGAGAGAGAGAGAGAGAGAGAGAGCGCTACTGTGAGAGCCATGCCCTTGTAAAATGAGAGAAATACGAAAGCTCAATGAAAAGTGGTGTGAAATTGTGCAGCTCCACCCTGGGTCCACCTCCATTCTGGCCTCTGATATAGCCCTTCAATAATCAGGAATGCTTCTTAGTTTTGAGATAACCTGTATTCTCCTTTGAATATGCATCTACCTTCCTACATAAACTTCTGTCTATATTTAAAATGAGATGGCATGTTGCAAAATTATCATTCTACAAAACGAAGAAAAGAGGAAAGAGAGGGAAAAATGAATGGAGACTTCTGAGTTATGATAATTTTCTGTAAATTACAAAAAAATCTTGCCAGGGTTCAGTTTTTCATTATAACTGATTAAGTGTTATTACTATAATAAGTATGGCTATTTTGCCAGAATAAATTGAATATATTAACTTTTTTCTTTCTTTTAGTTTAGAAACTTGCAGAGGGCAGGGGCAAGTAGGAATAAGAAGCAATTAAAACAGCATTAGGTTTTTAAATGCTAAGTATAATGACATTCCTATTTGATTTCCTTTAGCACATGAAATATGGAGGAATGATTCCATCCATGAAACATATTTTTGTGAAATCGTAATCAACCTTTATCTGCTCTTATTCATTTCATAAAGTAGATAAAATATTTTCATCAGGCATGTAACAGTGAAATAGCAATGCTCCTGTAAGGAAATATTGTTCAATATTTTATTGCCCAATTGAAAGAACTGATGTAAAAGATTGCATATACTATCATGTTTTATGGTTTAAAAGCAATTCCTCAAAAATATAACAAATCCATACAGAGAGAAAGTTTAAAGCTCATATCTATCATTCACTTGTACCAAATCAATGTCCTATACCAAATAGAGAAAAACCATGATACAATAACAACTATTCAATTTGAAATTATGTCTAATATTTAAATTTAACAATTAAGTCTTCATGTTTAGAATTATTTCAAACAGAATAACAGTACATTACTGTTTTTCAATGAAATATGTTTCTCAAAATTTTTCTATATCTCAATAAAAAATTGACAGTTGCATTCAAATTTTGTTATTTTGTATTCAGACCCTCTGAAATATCTTGATCTTAAAATTATGAACACAACACTTCAATAGCTCTTATAGCTCACCATATATTTATTCACTTTTAAATAAAGACTACACCATATTAGTGTTTAGTAAAGTTGTCATAGACAACAACATCTGTGCTATAGAAGAAGCCAGGCACGCTGTTTTAGTTCAAGAGTAAAAGAAGAGAGATGATGGACAATACCAACATCAAGGTCACATAGAATCTAAGGCTTTTTACTTGTAATTTTTGGCTTTAAAATTTTTTTAAATCTAACCAAGCTGAACTCAGTATGTTAGCTATAAAATATTTGGAAGGTTGAATAAGGGTGACTGGTCAGGGGGTCATTCCACTAGATATGTTCTGAAGTCCCTCCATCCTTCACATCTATTAGTCTTTGCAAAAGACAATAAATCTAAAAAATATGCATAAAACAAGTATTACACAATATATTTTAAAATTTCTCTGGAGACCAAGACAAAAAACTCAAAGCAATCAACATGGGCCACACACTGAAATTGGTTACATATTAATTATAAGGAATTCATTTTGAAGATGTGGTCCTGGCTGAGAAAAGCTGAATATATTAGAATGTACCAACAAACCAGCAAGGAAGCCACAACACCCAGGGGAAGTTCCCAGCCACTGGAGCTTCCCCCCAGCGATGATCTATAAAAAGCAGACAGGGATCCAGGTGGAAAGAGCTTATTCTGTATTCTGCCACTCACACTTCTGGGTCCTTGTTATCTCCAATGACAATGATATGGGGGTTGAGGACGTTCTTCAAAATATCTGTTTTATCTGACTCTACAGAGTATTTGTAGAAACTGCTACATAACATTCAATTATCACATTGGTGATAACTGTTACAAAAAATGAGTTTCATAATATTATTTAAAACCCTCTCTAGCATTATTAGTTTAGAGTTTATGGTAACTACATTGTTCTCAATCCTAGAATCACAAAAAAAAGAGGATATATAATTTCCTAGATTTGGTAGCCTCATATTGGAGCCTCACTAACTCACATGTTAGCTCTCACACTGCAAAATACCCCTATTTCATATAAAGTTCTATGTCAGTTTAGGAAGTGAATGGCGTCACTGTAACTAAGAAAGCAAGACCAAATGATCTTTAAGAAAAAAAATCTTATGTGTAATTGAGTTAAACTGATTAGAAGTAGTAAAAAATTCTAGTTGAACATAATATCAATGACTTAAATTTATAAACAACATATTCAACCAATTATTTTCATAGTCTAGGGCTTACAGGTTGGTAGAGAACATATAAAAGAAACTTGTAATATGGAATATGTGAAGCTAAAATGTCATTTTCAATCCCAATGGATTTTTTCTCCAAAGAATCTCAATCGATTTATAATACAGGGGAAAATAAAAAATTTATTTTTGGCATTCTGAGTTAACCTGTTTAATAATTATTCGATGGTAACCATAAAGCATGTACCAAAATCAAAAATTTGAAGTAACATCAGTCTTCAGTGAGTAGACTAGGTCAGGTCACAAGCATATGAATTTGTAAATACTAATCTATCCTGTCCATCAGAAGATAAAATACTTTGGGACCTCAGATATTAGTGGAAACAGATTCGTCATCATGAACCTCAACATTTGAAGAAATATAATCAGGGGAATTCTACTAACTAAAGACTTTTAGGATATTTATTTTAAGAGGTTAGTTTACCCTATTTAAAATGAATATGTTGAACACTTTGATGGCTGGGGCATGAGAAGGGTAGCCAAGTTCAAAACTGAAGAAAATTATTCAAATAGAACAGATGCAAAGAAAAAAAGTAGGTGCTTTTGTATATTGAATATATTTTAGAGGTAGAAACTAAAATCTGTCACTTCAAAACAAGTGTAAACTAAGTAAAATAGAAAAATTAATATGCACTCAATAGCCAAGTGTCATTGTTTATTAAGAATATGTCCATAGTATTTGTTTTTGTGATACTGGTTGTGCTACCGTTTTAACTGGAACAGATTCTATTATGGTTCTATTATGATTATAATAAAACTATGTGAAGAATATGGAGACACTTTCTTTGCTGAACCCTAAGAAATTACATCTGAGATGTTTGAGCAATTGTTAACCATGATACTGAGGGGGTGGTGGCTAGGAAGAAAAATGAAACCTAAAAGTAGTATTCTAAGAATTATTCAACACCAGTTATGGGTTCATATTTGAAAACTTTTTAGAAGTAGAAAATTGTCAACATTAGTTAACATTTTGTGACCACAAGGAAAGCTAAGAATCAACATATTAATTTTCTGGATACTTACTGAATACCTAGAATGAGTCAGACACTATATATAGTGTATACAAAAAAAAAAAAAAACAAAAAACAAACAAAAAAAAAAAACGAATGAAACATACTTTCTGCCCACAGAAATTTTAAAAATCATTAGGATAGAGGACTAAGTTAGCCAATAATTCCAGCTAACCACTATACAAGCCTGAAAGGAGGACACCATGGGAAAAGAAAGAAACTCCTACCTTGGAAGCATCATGACAATGTTAGGCAAAGCAGAGAAAACAGACCACCTGGGGAAAATGAAGTGTGAAGCTGAATTAGGCATTAGAGGGCCAGTATCAGGTAAGGTAAAAAAGAAAAATAGGAGGGGCTGGGGCTGGGGCTCAGTGGTAGAGTTCTTGCATAGCACGTGTGAGGCCCTGGGTTCAATCCTCAGCACCACATAAAAATAAATAAAATAAAGTTTTGTCTTTTTTTTAAAGAAATGAAAATAGGAACCACATCATGAACTGCCCTACATTTTACATTTTAGAAGTGTATAGTGATATGTTAAAAACATTAAACAAGTAATGAGAAATAATTACATTTAGTCATTTAAGAAATATCAGGTGTATATTTGGAGATTCATATCATAGTCCATTATGATGATATGGCTTATATTAAGTTGGCATCAGTAAGAAAGAAGAGATTTGGGATCCGATGTGTAGGTCTTTTACTTAATAAGATATATTTATTTAAGAATTGGAAAGAGTGCAGAGCAATTCCCCAGTTATTCCATTCTTTTGAATACAGAATATAGTAATAATGTGTTGCATATATTCAAGTTATTAAGAGTATGATATTAAGTGTTTAAAATTGTAATTGAGAGAGCCAATTCTGATTTACTTAGCAAAAAGAGAATGACAGAAAGTAGAGCTAGAGACAGAAGAGATACAGAGGAAAAGAGGAGGAGCGGGGGAGGGGCGAGGAGGAGGAGGAGGGGAGAAGAGAGGGCACAAGTTATTTCACAGAAAAGGAAGGGAAAAACAACAATCTACATTCCAAGAACAAAAACTAGGGCAGTCCTTAATTTGAATAGCACAGAGATGTGATTAAATCTACACCTTGGCTCACTCAACTTGATAGTCAAATCTAGGAAACTAGAGCCTACAATGGCTGGAAAATTATGCAGCCTATCCCTTGGCAAGCAGAAGGTGAGAAGAAGGCACACTATTTGATTCATAGTTCCACTGTGTATCCCAGCAGCTTGGGAAGCTGAGGCCGGGGGATAGCAAATTCAAAGCCAGCCTCAGCAACTTAGAGAGGTCCTAAGCAACTCAGCGAGACCTTGTCTCTGAACAAAATATATAAAAGGGCCAAGAGTGTGGCTCAATGATAAAGGCGCCCATTACCACACACACACACAAAAAAAAATGTGACTGGGATAATTTTCTATTGGGACTCAGAAAAGGGACAAGTGTCATTAAGTTAAAAAAATACAAATAATCAGCATCAGGGAATAAATGCCTAATATGGAAAATATATTAGTAGATACCAACCACCATGGAGACAAAATTATTTTTCTGGTAACATTAGGAAGAAAAACTACTTATTAAGTACTGACTGTGCTAACCATAGATTGGGTTGTTACAATAATACCAACACAAATCAAACTTAGCAGGTTCTAAAATACAAACACAGAATAAATAGCTCTTTATGTGGAGTGTAATTATATCATACATGTCACTCCAAAACCTTAACTTCCCAGGGAGGCCGCTGATAAGATGGCACAGTACTCAAAATTTCAGTCTGCACAAGTGTTTCAGAATTTAATTACGAGTTTGCAGCTTTGCAACTGTCACATTACCATTTGCTGTCCAATTGTGAATTCTGAAGTGTCTCGGATCCACACGTTGAAACAAATGATTCTTTAAAGAAGTGGTTAGCACTGCTACAGATTAAAATGCATTTGTAATCAATTTACAGCTATACACACTATTAATCAATTAGCTTGTTATTAACAATAGGCACACATTGTCAGAAATATTATTTGTATGGTAAATTATTTGAGCAATCCAGAAAATACAGACATTTTCAAATTAGATCTGTCTGACTGAGGGAAAGCAAAGCTAATATTCCAATTGGGGTTCTAAAACAGAAATCGTTAACCTCAGCACTATTGATATCCAAGGCCAAGCTAGTATCACCCTCTGCAATCCAGTTATGAACAATGAAAAATGCCTCCAGATGTCACCAAATAGCCCTTGGTGATGGTGGTGGTGAATTCATCACCAAGTGAATACAGTGGTCTAGAGAAAGAGAATCGGCATTTTTCTCCTGCTTTCTCCTATGTAAGGGACAAAGTCCTCCAAATTTCAAGGACATTTGTGAGACACTTGATAAATTATGTAAGTTCAATTCATGATCCTGACATTCGAACATCAAGTTGTGTGATACCATCTCAGTTTTCTTTCATTACAAATACACTTTTGAAGCAAATTGTAAAATCTGCCCAATATGGAGTTAGACTGATATAGCCTCTGCTCTCCAGGAGATTCAACTTTATAAGCACATTTCCTGTTTCCATAATTTGATTTAAGTGTTTAAAAAGCTAGTTTATAACAATAAGTTTAATGTGTTATTATTTCTGGTTTTGACTCTACAAAATAAAATCATGCATTCATTACATGTATTTCTGTTCATTATATTTTTACAAAAGTTCTTAACTTCTTCTTGATTCATACTTATTGAGCAAACATCTAATAAGTGACAATTATTTATGCAATATAGAGGTATTTGCGGAACTGGAGATATAAAGATGAATAAAGCACAACCTAATAGGGAGCCCAGCATGGTGGCACACACCTAAATCCCAGTGAGTTGGAAGCTAAGGCAAGAGGATCACAAGTTAGAGGCCACTCTCAGCAACTTAGGCCCTAGGCAACTTACAGAGATCATGCCTCAAAATTTAAAAATAAATAAATAAATAAAAAGAGCTAGGGATGTAGCTCAATGGTAAAGTACCCTTGGGTTTAATCCCAGTACTAAAAACAAAACAAAACCTAATAAGAGAACATTCAAGTTATAATGTGACTATGATACATAAAGTACACAAAACTAGGGAGTATATGCTCAGAAATGCTTAACTACAGCTGGAAGAATGGAATCATTTGAAGAAGGGGGTGATATCGGAGATGGAGTGGGGGACATTAGAGATCCCAATAAATAAAGGTAGGTGAAAAGGTTTCCTGATATAAAAAGCCCAGAGGTGATGAGTGTTTTGTGGCCTTGGCAATGCCTGGCCAATGGATGGGGTCTTCGAAAAGTAAAACAGCACTGGGCTGAGGCGGCCCTTTGAGGCATATGACAATGGTGGTGAAAGCAGAGCCACTGAAATGTCTTAAGCAGGTAACAATCAGATGAGTTCCCCTACATAGGTGATTCTGACTTCAATCTGAGATAGATTTAAAAAAAAAAAAAAAAACATGTCAGGAAATAGGGAGAGCCATCGGGAGGTGCTGTGATACTCAGGTAGATGCAGAGGCCTTAGGAAGATGGGGCTCACAGGATGCTAAGGCTGACTCTCTTGGTTCATGGACAGCTAAAGATGCAACTCCCTGGTATTGAAACTCAGGAAGAGAAGTCCAGTTTCTGGAGGTAGAAAAAAAGGGTTCATAATTAAAATAACACTTATAAACCATGGTATACTGCTTGTACAGCAACTGATATTTAAGGGGCAAATCCTAAACCTGGAATTGAGAGAAATGACTTCACTGACATAAAGGCTTAGGATTATCCCTAGAGTTTTAAACCCTGGGAAGAAAGTTGGGGTGACCTGGGGAGACATGGCAGATGGAAAGAGAACTATGAAGACTGATGGCATACTAAGGTTTGAGTGGAAAGGAGAAGCCAGGCTCAGAACAGGGACCAGGCTCAGTCCAGGGTAGCATGAGTTCCAGGATAAAACCCCAACACAGGAGTAGAGGTTAAGAGTCTAAGGAAGCAGACCTCTGTGGGCTGAAGAGATTACTGGATGTAAAGAAGATCATGAGTGACAACTGAGAAAGGGGTCTCTGTGAACACTGAACCATTCTGTAAAAGCTTTTATCTTTCTTCCTCAGTTCCCCAGGACCTGTGTTCTACTTCCCCCTGGACTTCAGAGCAAAAGAGAAAGGAGCTCCTTCTTTTTCAGTTCCTGAAGTCACCTCTATAGTGGATCACATCCCGTCCCCATCTCCAGCACTGACTCCCTCAAGGATTTCCCCTCCTCCTGACAGTTTCAAGATCCTTCCCCGCCACTTCATTCTACTTTGTCTTTAGATGTGTACAGGGTGGTCTTGTCTTTGCTCTTCAAAACATGAGCTGTCATTCTTCTTTCCTGGTTTTCTTTGACAAATATTCTGTAATGTCATCTACTTAATATCTATTTCTTCTCAACCTTGGTCTCAAAACTATGATTTTTTTTTTAACCTACAATTACTCTGCTGAAATTAAATGCTAGATACTGAGCTATGTCCACCAACTGTCAATTTCATACTTCTGTTTTTATACAATTATTTTAGGTAATATGTTTTTATTAGTAAATTATAATTAATATTGAGATTTACTGTGATATATTCATACTTGTATAGAATTTGCTCTATTTAATTCCTTAGTACTTCCCCTTTTCCTCCCTGCTCTCGTGATGCTCATCCTCAACTCTACTGGTCTCCCTTCTGCTTACCTACTTGCCTACCTACTTACCTATTTACCTATCTATTTTTTAACTGGTACAAAAACATTTGAGAATCCTACACTGATTCTTCATAAAAATTTTACCTCTGTGATTTTTATGATACTATATTTATATTTCACAATAACGTAACGATTTTAGTTGGCATTCCTTGAAAAATAGGCTATCGGCAAATGAGCTTGGAAAACTCTGTTACATAAAAAGAAGGTAATAAAAATTTCTTAATTGCAGCAATTCTAGCATATGCTAACTCTACATGGAAAATTTCCCAAAGGAAAGTTATTTGGTCACACATTACATACCCTTCAAATAACTGATGAATTTCTCTACTCATCACTAGTTACTTTTACTCAAAAAAAAAAAATGCTTTGCGATATTTACACTTTCCCTAGCTTCTAATTATCACCATCTTCTAAGGGTTGAAAAAAACAAAGGGAATTAAGGTTTCCTTCATAAACACGATCACTGGCAAAATCACCAAGAAACCAGAATGATTATCCCATTGTAGATAGGACAGCTGAGATCCAGACAGGGTAAGTAGTTGGACCAACCTCACACAAGTACTGAGAAGCCAATCCAGGGCTTGAGTGGAGCTGCCTCTCACTGAAGCATTCACATGAATGCTCCCTGCTTTCATCACAGGAGACCGCCTCTCGGTGTTAGGCTTCTACACTTTTTATGTTCAACTGGAGGAAACAAGTGGCATCAACTACATAGGCAGAGGATATAGACAGAGGATTCCTTTAGGCAGAGGAATGACTACTCTTGAATATTTAAGAATGTCTCTCTCTCTCACTGTATGTGTGTATGTGCATTTTTGTATAAGTTCTGTTAGCTTTTTATGTCAATATTATCCCGTTCTCATTGGCCTAAAACCACTGAGTCCTTTCAATTCATCACTATACTTTGCTCTGAATATAAGATAGCTCGTAAATATTGCTGTTGGCTTTTTTTCTTAAAATGCCTTTTTTTTTTTAAAAAAATAGCTTACATGGAAATAATACCTTTATTTTATGTATGTATGTATTTATTTATTTATTGTGGTGCTGAGGATTGAACCCAGTGCCTTACACATGCTAGGCAAGCGCTCTACCACTGAATCACAACCCCAGCTCATTAAAATGCCTTTTATGCATATTCTTTCTAATCCTTTCAAAATATTACTATTTCAGCACAGGTTTCTAAATCCCTTCTTGCCATAATTACAAAGCCTCATGAACCCCAACCTTCCTATTTTCAGCTTCTATGATTTATATCCTACTATGAAGCAGATCACCTCATGTACTTATTGAGATTAATTGACTGTAATAGGTTTTCAATTCTTGTTCCCCATATAACCTGGATTAAGAGTGTGAATTTATTTTATTTTTTTGCATCTGTTAATCTTTCATAATATGGTTGGCCTAAAAATATACTGTTTAGTAACTTCTGCTTCTGTTTGGATTCACAGTAGCAGTAGAGCTATTTGAGGCTCCTATGTTAGTTTTTATAATCCCTAGTGTAACTGTGGGCTCCACATTCTCTTGCTGCTACCCAGAAGAAGGATTGGTGTTTCTGTTCTGTTTAGAGATGCAAATAAAAAATGCACTCATTTTACCTCCTCCTAATACAATCTTGAGATGGCATGTAGGTTAAACAAAAATGAACACCTTGACCTTGAGGGAAGCCAGGGGATATGCATCTATTTGAAGAGAGAGAATTCAGTCCTGGACAAGAGACAAGTAATCCTATTACACTTACACAGTTTGCAGTAGACTTTGAAATTCATATTAGCATTCCTGAAGGGAAGATAGTCCTGAGACCCATATGGCTAAAAGAGAAAATTCTTGATCAGAGTTTTACATTCTTCTGTTGAACAATCTTTACTTGTCACCCACCCATCTTCATCCCCAACATCCATTCCATCAGGGAAATAGAGATGAGAATTGGCTAAAGGAGGGAAGAAGGCAACTCTGTACTTTGCATCATAGCTTATTATGCTAGAAATTGACAGGTTGATGTAATACATTTCTGAATCCACAGTTAGCACAATTTTGTGACTAAAGAATTCTGCTTTTTTAAAATATTGTTTTAGTTGTAGATGGACACAATATCTCTTTACTTCATCTGATTTTATGCGGTGCTGAGGATCGAACCCAGTACCTCACACATGTGAGGCAAGTGCTCTACCAATGAGTCACAACCCCAGCCCTAAAGCATTCTGCTTTTGATTGCCCATTTTCTAAAGTATTTATTTGAAATTTATCACCAGTTTTTTTTAAATGTGCATATTTTACCTGCAGCAACCATGAAAGCCACAAAGATAATCCTACCTGGAAACATGTAAAGGAAATGAAAAATTATTCACTTACATTAAAATGCAATCTCTACTCTGAATCCAACACTTGACTCTCAAAACCCAGTGCCTAGGGTATTATAAAACCCATCCTTTTGTTACACTCTGAGGATATTTTAATTTTGAGAGTTGGCATATGCTGTCGATTTAATTTCTATATTCTAACCTGACCTTCCTTATTTTTACACTTTTAGCAATTATATTTTGCAGAGATCTCATGAAAGTTCCTTAAAATATTTATAATCCATCATTTGTTATCTGAAGCTTTTTGATAAATAATATTATGCCTTCTAATAGTGTATTCTGTTCTGGATGTCAGACTGGAAGTTAAAAGCCTCCCCAAGAGGATTCTTTAATGCAAAGAATATTGGGGTCTGATCACTTTTTCCTATGAGATTATCACATTTATTAAAGGTGATCTCACAATAAAAATGGGGCATGGCAGAACAGATCTAGGCAGGAGCTCTTGACCTCTCCATGACCCAGTGAAGAAGTAGTAAAGAACAGTTGATCAGAGAGTTGGGTGACAGAAGTCTCTAAAATTCCACATTGGACAGCTTGAGACTTGGAGAAAGTTGGAGTTTGGTTGCCAGAGTAGAAAATAAGGACAGAATTCCTTGATCTAAAACCCCGATGGGAGTGGAATTTAAGGGATGGGTAGGAGGAGAGAAAAGCCTATCCAGTACTTCCTTAACAATGGCTGGAAAGAAGAGCAGATCAAGTTAAACAGAATAGGAGCAGCATGACAGTAAGGATATCATATAGCTTAGCCATAATTCGGAACTGAAAGCTGTGCTGGGCAGGGCAGTCTTTGTGTAGAGACCACAGCTGGACAGCCTCCCTAGAAGTAATTAAATCAATACCATTTCTCCTGTCCTTAATATAGTAACCAATACAACCAGAGGGAATACCTCTGAAGTGGGTTATCCCAGCAATTCACCTAGAAAGAACTTTTAGAGGAATTGTTGCTGGCTGAGAATTGTGAAGTCCCCTCCCTATCACCAGGGACAAGGGAAGTGGGGTAGAACTGATCTGAGAACTACTCCCAGGGAGTGCTAACCTGCACCCATCAAAGCACCCAGCTCAGCAGGAGCTCAATCAAAGACAGGCCAACTGACATTCTACCAGCAACCTAGTGCTAGGCAAAACTATGTTGAGCTGCACCAGTGACAGCAGAGGCTTCTGTGCCTCAGATGGCCACAAAGAGCCTGCATCCGCAGGCCCCACAATTGGAGATAGTCACCAAGCACTTACAGAGCACCAGTATATAGAAGTCCCAGCAGAGGGGACTAAGCACCCAACAATTTACAACCACCTACTAACAGTAGTTCAAAGGCAGGGCAACTGATGCTCTATTGCAGACACAGGGATGGTACCCCAGTGATCTACATCAGCCAACATGGAGGCTTCTACATCACAGACCACCAACAAAAAGCCTACAGTCAAACATCTCACACATTTGACAGCTACCAAGCTCTATAGCACTTTAAAGAAAGTTACATGAAGAGAGCAGGCATATAGCATCCTACAGTAGTCATCAACAGTTCTGAGCCCTATGTCTGGTGCTGCCACAACCAACGGAAAGAGTCAGCTAAAAAAGCTCAGCACCCTCCAAGAATGCAGGCTTGAAACCTTGGGCTGTCTTAACAAGAACCACTTGACAAGAAAATCATAGTAACCAGGGAAGTAGCTCCTGTCCCCCAGCATCTCTAGGAGGAGCCAAAGCTATGAATCCCAGATTTGCCACTTAATTCAGTTCTCATTCATTCACATGAACCTACTGATTTAATCAGCATTTTCACCACTGTGACTAAAGGAACCAAGCAAAACAACTGTAATGGAGAAAAAGTTTATTTGGAGGCTCACAGTTTCTGAGGTCTCAGTCCACAGACAACTGGCTCCATTCCTCAGGGCTCAAAGTGAGGCAGGACATCATGGAGGAAGAACGTGGAAGAAAAAAGCAGCTCATATGATGCTCAGAAAGTGGAGAGAGAGAGGTCTCCACTTGCCAGATACAAATAGCCAAAGCCATACCCCTAATGCCCCACTTCCTCCAGCCACACCCTACCTGCCTTCAGTTACCATCCAGCTAATCCCATCAGGGATCAATTGACTGGTTGGGTCATCATTTTATAATCCAATCACTTCTCCTGTGAACCTTCTTGGATTGTCTCACATGTGAGCTTTTGGGGGACACCTCACATCCAAACCATAACACCCACAGAAGGCAAATCCTGAGGATAATCCCAAGCATCCATATTGAACCTTATGCATACATGATGGCAGTGTAGCCCACAACAGGGCTTACAGAGGAGAATCTCACAGACACTAGTCACTGCCCAGTGTGTCCAGATACAAACCCACAGACTTGTGACCACTGCATTCCAGAGAAGGCAGTAGCCTGACAGCCCTCTCCATGGGCCACCCAGTGAAACATCAAACAGAGTGCAATACATCTACCTTACATTCCACACCCTACACACTCCAAAATATACCTAGAGCAGCCCACACTAGATTTGACAGCACTAGATATATGGGGGTTTTCTTCAGGAGGGTACATAAGCTTGCACGTCCTAACAGAAAATAATTGGGCTGCTAAGTCACAGACAATTAGGAACTGTCTTTTCCTCTGACTCAACAGAAAGCTAGTAGGTACTTAGATATACCAAAGATACAGAGTAGTGTATAAATCCAGATAGAACTTACAAACTTTACAATTAAATTCTTCAATGAGTTAAAAGAAGTTATAATGAAGAAACTTAAAAGGAAGTGAAAGATCTTTCTAATAAAGAGCTAGAGATTTTGAAAAAGAAACAAACAGAAATCCTGGAAATTAAAGACCCAATGCATCAAATTAAAAATTCAGTTGAAAGCATCACTGATAAGTTAAACCACATAGAAGATAGATTATCAGGTCTTAAAGACAAAGTATATAATCTTGAAAATAAAGTCAAGAATAAGGAAAAGATTTTTAAAGACCATGACCAGAAGATTCATGAAATTTGGGATAACATTAAGAGACCAAATGTAGGAATCTTTGTTGCAGATGAAGGCACTGAAATATAAAGGAAAGGAATGTTCAACCATTCCAATAAAATATTATCAGAGAAAACTTGAAACTTATGAATAAGATGAAAACTCAAACACAAGAATCATTTTTAAACCCAAATAGTCAAGATCAAAAAAGTTTCTAAGACCTGGTATAATTAACATGCTTAATATACATAATGAGGATGGAATTTTAAAAGCTGCCAGAGAAAAATGGAAGGTCATTTTTAGAGGTTAGCCAACTAGAATTTCAATGAATTTGTCAGACTGAAATTTTAAAGCAGAAAGGCTTGGAATAATATACACCAAGCCATTAAAGAAAACAGGTGGCAATCAAGATTACTGTGTCTAGTAAAATTATCCTTTGGAAAGGAAGATGGAAAAGAAAAAAAAAAAACCTCCATGATAAATAAAAAGTAAAAGAACTAATAACCACTAAGCCTGCACTACAAAACATACTCAATGAAATACTGCATGCAGAAGAAAAGAAAAATAAATATCTGAGTCAGCATATGAACAAATATCACTCATTCATTATTGGTGGGACTGCAAGTTATAACCACTTTGGAAAGCAATATGGAGATTTCCCAAAGACTAGAAAGGGAACCACCATATGACCCTATGACTTACTTTTGGTATATTTCTTAAAAATCTAAAATTAGCATCCTATAGTGAGTGATAGAGGTACAGCAGTGCAATTCTCAATATCTAAGTTATGGAATGAAATTAGGTGCCCTATCAACAAATTAATGTATAAATAAAATGTGGTATATATATACCCAATGGAGTTTGACTCAACCATAAAGAAGAATGAAATGATGGCATTTGCTGGTAAAATGGATGGAACTGGAGAACATCAAGCTAAGTGAAATAAGGTAGACTCAGAAAATCCAGGGTCAAATATCCTCTCTCCTATACAAAAGTTAGAACAAACTGGGTAAAAAAAAGGGCAGGGGGATCCCAAGAAAAAAGAAAGAACAAAAATGGAGTAAAAAAAAAAAAGGGGGATAGAGGGGGAAGGGAAGCTGGACAGGAAAAGTGAGAAGAGCAGAATGAAATTGACCAAATTATGCTATGTACACATATGAGTATACCACAGTAAGTTTCACCATTGTGTATATCTATAAAGTCAACTAAAAAACAGACTATAACATGCCTGTAATCCCAGTGGCTCAGGAGGATCTTGAGTTCAAAGCCAGCCTCAGCAATGGCAAAGCACTAAGCAACTCAGTGAGACCCTGTCTCTAAATAAAATACAAAACAGGGCTGGGGATGTGGCTCAGTGGTGGAGTGCCCGAGTTCACTCCCCAGTACCACTGCCCCCCTAAATAACCCCACACTATAAGTAAATAGAAGAAAGATTAGAAGAGTAGATGAAAGGAAACAGGGAAAGGGAGGAGGAGGAAGGAAAGAGGAAGTGCTGGGAATTAAACTGTGGAGCATTAAAATATTGAAAACTGCCCTCACAAAAGGTACTGATAACAATATTTTTGGATAATTATTTGCTTGTCATCTAAATCAGAAATTTCAGTAGGTTGTTCTGGGAAGTGGGGACAAGTTCTCCTTTCATTAAATACACAGGAAAGGTATTGCCAGATGTCTTTGCTCTTTTAAGAAAGTGACATTAGAAGAAGGGTCTATGGGGTAGATAGCAGTTGTTCCCCATTCCCTACTGGAAATTCCCATATCCCACAGCTAATGTAGGTCATTTCTATTATTAGTAATAGTATTAGGCAATGCTGAGGATAGAACTCAGGGCTTTCTGCAGGCTAAGCAAGCATTCTACCACTGAGCTACATCCCCAGTTCTAATGTAGGTCATTTCTGTCCAAGTTCTGAAGAAAATAGATGAAATGACTCCACTTTCCTCCCAAGGAGAAATTTTCCTCTCCCCTCCCATACAAAAAAAAAATGTTTCATTTTCAAATAAAAGTGGTTATGACCATCTCTCTCTGTTATTACCCAGTCACGACAAAAACTGGTATGTGTTTCCCTTTCTGAATCTACTGAAATGCCTTTTTGTTTGTGATTTATATAAATGAACATAACAGAACAAACTTACATAATTATAAGTTTTTATTCTACATTTGGAGAATGAATGTCCAATAATCTAAAAGTATCTTCTTTTTCTCCTAAAAAGTACTCCTGGTATCAGATAGGAAAACATGACTAGCTGATTGCCATAGTTTGGGTCTGGAATGTTGTCCAGAGGCCCATTCCCCAGCATGTGTGTGGCACCATGGAAAGTGGGGGTACCTTCAGGATGTGGGGCCTAGGGAAAGCAAGTTAGGTTATTAGAGATGTACCTTTGAAGGGCACTCTGGCCCCTTCCTGTCTCTTTTTTTTTTTTTTGCTTTCTGGCTACTTTGAGTGAGCAGCCTCTTCTGCCATGTGCTCCTACTATGAAGATATGCCTCACAAGAGGCCCAGGAGTAATGGGACAACTGTGGACTGAAACCTTTAAGACTGTGAGCCAAAATAAATCTGTCCTTCCTTAAGTTGATTATCTCAGGTGTTTTATCATAATTGCTAGAAAATTAGCACATTGAGGGTTTGGATATTTTATGGACAGGTTGTGATGATACATGGTTCTTTTCAAAGTGTGAGCTTTTTGGTATATTACTTTGTTTTTTAGACAGATTTGGTTAGTAAGCTTTAACTCTCTCTTTCTATGAAGATAACAGCACTTAAAAATGATTTTCAGTCAGAAAATACAGTACTGAGACATACCGTATGAATTGTTTCCTTTGAGTTTTGTTCATATAATGCATTTAATTCTGTTTTTCAACAATATTCAGTTACATTAAAATCTTAAAAATTACATTCTGAAAAAGATTGAAATAAAAATACCTTACTAAAAAGGGAGACATAAACAAATATATATATATATATGTATATGTGAAGCCAGATTTAAAATTAGGTAGTCAGTGTAGTTAGGTAAATCGGGTCTAATATCGAGTGAAATCTAAAATGGAGGCCATACTGAGAATGACTCAGGAAAAACGCAGGACAACTCAAGGAATGTTAATGAAGTCCTGAAAAGGCCCTAGGCCAAAGTCCACCTCAAAGAAATGTTAATGGAGCCCAGGAAACAGCCCCCAGCAAACTTGAAGGTGCTAACTCAGAAGTCCTTCCTGCTCTTTGACCCACCTGTGTCCCACCCCTCGGGCTTTCCCACCTACATTCCATCACTGAAAGAACTATAAAAAGGGGAGACAACCGCACTTCCATGGATTCCACCTTTTAGGTCCCCTTCTTCCTCCGGGAGAAGTCTTTTCTGCTGTCCTTTAATAAACTTCTAATTTCTACTCTGACCTTGCCTTGCCGTGCTTCTTTGGTGTTATTCTTCAACATTGGGGAAGCAAGAACTCGTCACCAGTCAACAGCGGTATCATATGTATATATATATTTATATGTATTTACATTTTTGGACACAAGATTCAAATTGCTATACTATTTAGACTATCCTGTTTTTTAACCTCTTCCTATATATTACTCCACCCTATTTGAAAGCAAAGGCATCCCAGAACTTATTTTGATACTGAACTATTTTGCTCATTTTTAAAAAATAAAAAAATACTTTTTTTTTTTTTTAAAGGAATAGGATTTATTCAAGTGTGAAACTCTCACAGGGGCAAGAGAGGACCTGAGAGCCAGTTGCCACTTAGGTGTGCTAGTCTAGGGGTTTCTTTCTTTTTTTATTTGTTCTAATTAGTTATACATGACAGTAGAATGCACTTATATACTTTGATGTTTCATGCATAGATGGGATATAATTTTTCACTTTTCTGAGTATACATATTGCAGAATCACATTGGTCATACAGTCACATAAATACATACAGTATTATAGGTTATTAGAGATGTACCTAATTTCATTCTACTATTTTCTAATCCCCACATCCTCTGAGTTCCCCTCCTTTCACTTCCCACTACCTAAGGTCTACTTTTTTATTTTTTTGCACCACAATTCTTAATACACATGAATACCACACTTTTTACATTTCTGTTTGTATATAAAATATGCTGACATCCAATTCAAGTCTTCATACATGTACTTTGTATAATGATGACTATCACATTCCACCATGCTTGTTACTTCCCTATCCTCCCCTTTGTCTCCCACCCTTCTTCCCTATCTTGAATTCATGTATTCCTCCCATGATCTCCCTCCTAATCCCACTTTGAGTCAACCTCCCTATATCAGAGAAAACATTCAATATTTGTTTTTGGGGGATTGGCTGACTTCACTTAGCATTATCTTCTCCAATGCCATCCATTTACCTGCAAATTCCATGGTTTTGTTCTGGAAAATACTTTTATTTAAAAGACATTCTTTGAATGTGAAGAAAACACACAGATTCCATCAAAATGTTTATGTTAGATGACTAAGTTTCTCACTGTGACAAAAA
The DNA here is from genome assembly GCF_048772815.1 of Callospermophilus lateralis. Classification (NCBI taxonomy): domain Eukaryota; kingdom Metazoa; phylum Chordata; class Mammalia; order Rodentia; family Sciuridae; genus Callospermophilus; species Callospermophilus lateralis. The sequence goes on from NC_135320.1 coordinate 9,771,180, forward strand.
CTAATTATGGAAGAACAAAAGATGTGACAGTGATTAGAGATCTACCTCCTTTGGTCCACATAATATTATTCAATGAAAGTGACCTGAAAAGAATGCAGAAAGTCCAGGCTATTTCAGACAAGACACCTTTAATCTCTAGCACCTACTGTGTCTCCATTCCAGTGCCACATGTTGAGTCTTTATGCTGATAGAGGATGCTCACAGCTGACAAATGAGATGAAAGTACTCAGAAATCTTATTAAACCAGCTTTAAAGCAGCAACTTTGGATAATTAAAAAAGAATTCATCTACAGATTAATTCACACTTCTAGGAATGTCAGCACCTTCACTTTTTCCTTCTTGTTTTAGTACCAAAATTTGACCCTTGTAAGAGCAATTTCTTTTAAGTATTAGAATATGTATGTTTCTTTTTATACTTTCCTTTTCCATAAAGTGGAACAACCAGTATTTCTTTATTCAGATTAAAAGCAAGAAACTGGGCAGAAGGCCTGCCTGGTTCTCCGTAAAGGATTGGGACAACACAACTCAAGATGCCCATCTCCTTGGAGATGACAGAGACTTTTAGCCATGGCTGTAATTCTACATGTTCTTCTGATTTCTTAATTTTTTTCTTCTTTTAAATAGAAGAGTAATTACACAAATGGATTCCTAACTATGCACCAATTTTAAAAGTTAGCCACATAAACAATCCTTCCAAATGAAAAAGATACAAACATTGAATAAAATACACATCTTCTAAATTTATTGCTAGGTTTGTTGGAAAGAAAAGAATCAATAAAGCCCCAAACAAAAATGAAAGGATGAGACCCTGCAAGGTAAGCAAGAAAGACAACTTTTGTTGTGAAGGTTTCTATTAAACCTCAGAGATTGGACTTTAAATAGGGACTTTTTAAAAAGGCCCCACACTAAAAATAGAGATCACAAGGTTAGTCTTCAGAGTTTAAGGGGAAACTAGATAAAAATAAACTTGCCTATCAAAAGGTCCCAATAAATCCATTTGAAATTCTAAAACTTTGCATTGGATAACAAAAGGAAAGAATGTCTCTTGAGAATTTACAACCTTAAGCTGATTTTCGTAAGACTACCTGGTCTGAGTTTATGCACTTCTACAATGGGTCCTCAAAGAGAACATTAACTTTTAGATATTTTTTCCAGATATATATGGACTCCATCTGACTGTATAGAAGAAATGCAGACAAACACTTTCTAGGGGAGCTCAATAATAATCCAAACTTCAAGAAATTCCCATTGATGAGATTCTTTGCAATGATAAAAAAAGAACCTCTGTGTCAAGTTAACAACAACAATAACACTGCATTGGTTTTCTATGACAGCCACGAGAACTTCTACATATTGGTAGCTGAAAACAAGAAAATATTCTTTATCACACTCTGGAGACTAAGTGTCCAAAATCAAGGTACCAGCAGGACCCTACAACCTCCAAAGTCTGCATGGGAGAATCCATTCTAGATCTTTCCAGCTTTCAGTGGAACCAGATGGTCCTTGGCTTCTGGCTACATCATTCCAATATCCCTGTCTTCTGTGTCTCACAGAGACACTTGTCATTGGATTTAAAGCACAGGATAATCTTACCATCAGATTCTTACTTTTATTTATCATAATAGCACATCATAATTATACAAAATAATGTGTTTCACTACGGCATTTTCAGAGATGCTTATATCATTCTTTGATAGTATTAACCCTGCCTACTTTTAATTAAGATCTTTTTTTCAAAGTAAAGCCACATGCAAAGGGTATAGGGGGTGATATATGGATATATATATTTGGGACCCACAATTCAACCAACAAATAAGCGTGCAAAAAGTAGACCTCATCTGTGAGGACAACAAGAAATGAACACAGTGAAAAGCTTGCCTCATTCCTCCTCCAGCGTAATATTTTTTTTTTTTCTTGGAGTTAGATTTTCCATCTTTTGTAATGTGTTCACTTACATAACTATTTAGTACATTAAATAAATCACCATTTAAAGTATATTTTTGTCTAAGTAATACATATACATAGATTTCAAATTTGCATAATGGAGAAAAACAATTACCCAAGTCCCTGTCTTGAGTCAATTATTTTAGACCCTTTTACAGTTTCCTTTGATGTATACTTCCTATTTATGCAAATATGCATATGTTTCCACCTATTAATTCCTCATTGTTAGACATTTTCTATTGATGTCTTCTTAGAGCTCTTCCCAAGCCCTTCCACCAAAGTGTCAATATTGTTGAAACACAATTTTTGCTAGAATACATACTTTGGTGTTTTTCCTCGACAACACCATTGGCAGGGGAGCTGAAGACATGTTTTACCTCCACCTACAACTTTTTGTATTTCCTGGAGTTCTTTCACTTTTTTTTTTTTTTTTTTTGCATACCTTCTCTGAGTCTGTGTGTTTCTGTACTTGCAAAATGTTTCTCATGCAATTTTTCAGGTTAAACATGACAAATGATCTATTCTGTTCATTTACTGAAGATTTCCATTTTGACACTGTGTAGGTCTTTTGTTCCTACCAACATTAGCTGCTTTCTAGGTGTGAATGTGAATGGACTCTCTTCTAGGTAGCAAACCCAATTTTCCTGTTTTGCTCACCTTAGTGAAGCACATCTTTTAGTTGCCCTCTGGAAACAAAATACATTGAGTAAACTTTTGGAGATTTTGCTTTCTGCAAATATTTTCACATTTCCCTGATACTTGAATGATAATCTGAGATGGAGTTACTCATTATAAGAGTAACATGATTTCAATACCATAAAGAGAAAACTATTTTAAACCACATATAAATAGAAAATCTCCTTACCTCTTGTTTGTAACCCCTTTCCGCAGGCTTCGCTGGTGCCCATTATTCCCTGTCTGAGAGACTCAGGCACTAGGATACAAGGACTCCATTTCTGTGGTTTCCATCTGTGATTATAAAGAAAAAGTGAACTAGAAATTCTATAATTTTCACCATGACAAACATGCAGTAGAAATATTTGAAATAAATGGATCTGAAATCCAAAATCTGAAAAATAATTCTTCAATAAAAATGGACTTGAAACCAATGTCATAAAACCAAGCCCTGGGGAGCACTAGGGATGACAAATAGTCTCCTATTAATCATGATCCAAATTCATGATTAATGTAATAATTAATATGTTTTGGTTTTGAATGTTTTGCATAAAAACTCAAACAGAAACAAACAACTGTATCTCCTATTGAAAAGTGTTTAAAAAAACTAGAAGCACAGGTCAAATGGGTGCCTTATGAACTTGAGATTGCATACAAAAGAGAGAAATAGGATTGGGGGAAAGACCCTATGTCCTACTGGTGCATTAATTAGAGAATCTCAGTTTGAACCTCTGAAACCCTGGAGGGAAAACCCTTCAATACTCAGCCTTCTGCTTCACAATTTTTTATGTGATCCTTCCTAGGACTCAGAAGGAAGTCAAACATCTCAACAAATTATAGAATAAAAGGTAAAGAGGGGCCCTGGGGAGCATCTTAACTGATAGTTCATCAGAGGAAAGAGGAGGGAACGCACCTTTGTTGAAATGTCAAGATTTCTTTCCCTATGAGGAAATAGTTTTTAAGACAGTCATCTGGCTTTCCACTTTTTCCCCCCTTTCTCAGGCTAATAAAACTCCTACTTTCGTGACTCAGAGGGCAGATTATAACTTGGCTAATTTAATCCTTAAACCTGTTACTGTATAGTGTTTCAGAAAAGCCAAGCCCTAAATCTGATCATGTATTCTATTATTTAGTGGATCTCATTTTTCAATAAGAGCAACTTTTGTTAAGAGAGCTACTTAAAAAGAAGAAATACAAACTAAAAATATCATTGACCTTATTCAAATGGCCACCATAAAGGGAATAACTGAGGAGTTATGAGAAAAATCAGGAAACAACTAAGCAAAAATATACCCTGCCTCAAGAAGACACCTTTTAATCTTAGTCACACATTTACTTCGGACATGGACAGATTTATTCAGCATAATTCGAAAACATAGACACTATAATAATAAAATATTTTAGTTCAGCTTTTCTACCAATATGTGTAGTTTATTCGGGTTCTCTGAGTTTCCATAGGCTTCTTAGATGAATGAAAGACCAGACATTTAATCTAGTTAAATAGTTTGCTGTACAGACTGAAAGGGAAGAAAGACATTTTCAGAACTCCCATGTGAAACTTTCAGGTTTAGGATGATAAACCTGAGGTCAGAGAGGTTAAGTGATAATTTGAGACTGCCTAAGTCAGCATGGGCCAGTTTTCAGTCATCAGTCTCTGGATACTCAGCTACAGACCCTTGCTTGCAGCCCACTGCCAAGTCTATCTAGGAATAAGGTTCTCATGCTCGTTCCCCTTTTCTTACTAATTTAATGAGTTGAGATATGCTCTAAATTCACAGAACAAATAATTAGGCACTTCTGTTTTGATTTGGTAAGCATATATGATACATTAATAAAGTTAAAAAGAAAGATGAAGATAATGATAAACTTGTATCTTAAGATAATGTCTCTACCTTAACTTGCATCTTAAGATAATACCAATAAGGGGGAAAGTAAAATCTAAAGTGGAACCATATTGCTCAAAACTAACGAATGGCTTTCTAAGGAGAAGAAATTTATGTTAACTTGGATACAGTTTGAACTACACATCAGGAGATACGATACAATCTTCCAGTCGACACACAGTGGAACTGATTTCGGGGGGGGAAATGGCAGGAGGTCAATAACAAAAACCAGTTCAAACATAAGTAGTTAAATTGAAGCGCAACCAGATAGTAAAGAGAGTAGACAATAGAATAGCCTGCTAATAGTTTCTATAATTACATCTGATTATAATAGCCCTGGGTTCATACTGATGTCTAATAATATTTGATTTGGCTAATTTTTCACTTGGCTACCTTCCTTGAGAGCTCTTTTGCAGGCCTCAGAAGTTTCAATATTTAGACATGGCAGTAAAGGATGGATATTGACAGTGTTTCCACAATGGTCCTGTGGTTACTGAAGAAAAAATGGTACCCTGGGCCTGACTCCAGTGTTTTGTTTTGTTTTTTTGTTTTAACATCCCCCCCCCAAATTGGGAACCAAACAAAAAGCCCAGAAGTAAAGCATGATGAAATCGATAGGTATTTGGACTCCTTCAATGACCCTCTTGAACTTTATTTAAAGTGAGGACTTTATCCGAAAAGAACTTGCATTTTCCTGAACAAATTAGCCCTTGAATTTCACAGCTTTAAGATATAATTTCTCAAATTATCAGAAAAACTCTGAACATCTTTGCTAACAGTATTTTTAAGGGTGCTGATAAAACCTTATGATTGTTAAGACCGTGAGCTGTTTACAATCCAACAGTGATTGAATTTAATTCAATAATACTTTAGAGCAATGATGCAGATTGAAAACATGTGTTAAAAAGAGTAGGAGGTTATGACACAACACAGAAACCTGAAACATTGTTTTAGTGAATAAAAATTAGCAATTTTCCAAGAAAGAAGACAGAGTGAACATAATAGAGTTTAAAAATATATTAATTTCCTCCCCTTTTAAAAAAATGTTTTCTCCTTAGGTTAAACATTTAACTGGTTGTTTCTGAAATTGTGATAAAAATTGACAACCTATTTTTATTAAAATAATTATTAAATGACTACAATTTTTTTCTAATTCTTTATTAAAGATTTTAAGATGGAAACAATAAAGATGTTACCCTTCTCTGTTTGTGTGTGGTGTGTGGTTGGTTTGTGTGTGGGTGGGTGATGATGTGTTTCCCTCTAGTTTAATACCTTCCATCGTGAGTCTATTTGGATCATGATCCTAAATTTGACTGCAGAAGTGACATAAATCTAGTAGCTCACTTGGAGTCAAACATGTCTTGATTTTTGCATTTTAATTAGATGTTAACATCCTTTAGTCCTTTCAAATATATTTCAGGGGAAAAAACACTGAAGCATTTGAAAAATACATTACCTCGTCTTCTTTTTCACTAAGCAACTGTATATTAAATGCAAGAAAACAGTAGGATTTATACTTAGATCTAATGATAATTTGAAAAGGTAACTAATTACCGATATGTGGGGCACAAGGAGACATCTTCACACTCTCTCTCTCTCCATATAAGGTATCTGGGCATTCTTGGCCTCCATTGGCTGCTTCTTGGATGATAATTCTGTATCGAGACTGTTTTATTGTGGTATTTCCTGAAGTAAAGGAGAAATAAAATTTTAGTGCCCTTGTATATTGATGCAGACCAAAATCCAGGTAGTAATTAGAGGGGAGAGAATAAAAGACACAAAGGTAGAGAGACAGAATTGAAGGAAGCATATGTGGAAAGACAGCCAAGAAATAAGATAATGCCCAAGTTCGCTTCTGTGACACAGGCACACTATTAGCAACTGTAATTTTAAATATATATTATTCTAATATGTAAATATATCTTCCTACTCTTTTAATGTATTTTCAATTAATTAGAATCTACATTTCAAATGACATAAGATATACAGGGCATGATCTGAGGGGTCTCAGAAACCCTCCTGAATCTCAAACAACAGCTGACTACTCTGTGGTTTTCTTATTAATTTATTCCATCTAATAAGGTGTTTTCCTCTTTAGGCTACTTTATATAATAGAAATTCACCTAACAAATTAATATTTAGTAGCCTATGGTTTATATTACATATTAGTTTATTAGATTTCTTATTGCTCATAAGCTTATAACCAATATATATATATATATATATATATATATATATATATATATATATATATATATATATATATATATACATGTATATAGAATTGGAATTTAGGGAAGAAGTGTTGTTTACTTCAAGGTATTTCTGAGAAGTAGAACTCTTAATAAGCAGCTTACAAAGAAAACTGATTGAGCTGGGGATGTGGCTCAAGTGGAAATGCTCTCACCTGGCATGCGCGGGGCGCTGGGTTCAATCCTCAGCACCATATAAAATAAAGATGTTGTGTCCACCGAAAACTAAAAAAATAAATATTAAAAAAATTCTGCCTGTCTCTCTCTCTCTCTCAAAAAAAAAAAAAAAAAGAAAAGAAAACTGATCAATTTAATGTGTTACTTCATCACTTCACAATCTTTAGATGTTTTCGGAATCAACAACAAAAGTCAATTATCTTAATAGTGTTTAGCAATTACTTCAATTACTAAATGCAAGACAAGTGACATGTACTAGATATGCAGATGCAAATCTCTGACCCACAGAAGAAAGAGGGCAAGTGTATACATAACCAGTTATAAGACTCCGCAGAATATGGGATATGGTAAGCAGTGAGATGCTGTTATGTGGGTACAGAAGATAGAATGATCCTTTATGACTCTGGAAATGAGAAACAGTTCATTGAGGAGTTAGATTTTATCTTGATTCTTGAAAACTGAATAGGAAAAGAAAAAAATTTATATATATAACTGGACATTGGAACCAGTTTGAGAAGAGGCACCAAGACACAGAAGCGCAAGAAATTTACAGAGAAAGACACATAAGTACATTCAGAGGAAAGGTTTCTGTGGATTTCTTGCCTGTGTGCCAATGAAGGGCTGAGGGAGGGAAAACTCATAGTGAGAGTCATAAAGAATAAGAAAGGGGGAAGTGAAGGAGAACATGGAGTTAATTGGTAGGTTTGGGACAGGCAGTGGACCTAACCATGTTAAAACATTAATTTATAGAAAGAAGGTAAACTAAAAATGAGCATTTATTGAAGTTATATATACATAAGTTTTTTTTAGAAAATGATTAAAACAAGACTCAACAATGAAAAACAACTGACCCACAATCCAAACTCCCTTACTTGGTCTTCCTCCTCAGAGGAAACACTTTTAACTCTTTGTTTCTATATTTAGCTCTGTGGTTATCTCCAAATTTATACCTAATATACCTATGCCATTATTTCTTAATTTATGAACTTTAGAGATTATCTATTGACTTTCTGCTACAATTGAAGAGAATTTACTTTGTACCTCCTTTCAATTTTTTATAACTGCATACCTATTTTTAATGCCTCTACTGGTTATTTAAAGTCTTTAACCCATATAGTTTTTAGCCTACTCCTTGCTCCTGTCTTCCATCAGGGTGGCCACCATGAGTTTGAAGAGTCCTCCTGAGTGTACAGGCTTTCTCCTCCACTGCCATCACCTTCCTGCTAGGTTAGGTCATGGTTTCAGCTGCCATGTTATCAATTTCTCTATTCCTCAGTCTTTATCCATCAAAGTCTAGTCTTCCTCAAGTGAGTTTAAATCTCCCATCCAGTGATGGTCCTTTCCTTTTTCTTTAAAAAGAAACTAAGGCTTTAAAATTTCTTTCTTAATAAATAATGTTTAACAAGATTTTCAGAAGAATAGGAGAATGACACACACAGGCACATTTTATGACCTTGAGGTACAAGTAAAGGTGAACAGGATCTCCACATCCCCGCTCTGTGTCCATCTTTAACCTGCTCTCTATCTAGGAAGCTAACCACAGAAGGACTGTGTTGGTGACCACTTGCCTAATGGCTCCTGTTGAATGTGTCCAATGGGAGGATGGAACACAAAATGGAAGGAAAAAAGAGAAAAAGAGGAGAGAGAGGTCAGAGTGTTTATTCCACTAGATTTACCACCTCTATATCAAAAGTTATAGTTTCTATGGATTGGCAATTGACTCTAGTTACTTTCTTCTGATGACACTAATTGTACTTTTCTCTATTGACTTCCAGGATCCCATCTGTCACTAGCCCAGGTACAAAATCATCACCTGCTGTTAACTTATACTGATAATCCCCACTCCAGTGTAAATCATCTCTTCATTAAATTTTCCTCAATTGCCCAATTTGAGGGATATCCCAATATATACAAAGGAGAGATGCTGCTACAAAAAGTGGGAGTGCTATAATTACCCCCTTTTTAAGATGCAATGAAGTCCCTGTGAGGAGTATAGAAACAGAAGTATAAAAAAAGTAAGTGAAACAATTCTGCATAATAACATAAAAAGCTATCTTCATTTGGGTAGGGAGATCTTTATAAATAATTATGCCTCTAGGAAGAAGTCTCTTCTGCTTTCCCAATTAATTCAAATTAGATTGTACTTACTCTGCAAATTAACTTAGAATGTATACATGACTATGGACTTGTGTGTGTATGTTTTTTGTCTAAATATTATTTTAGGAGACTATAAGCAAAGACTGAAGATAGTAGAAAGAATGAAAGGGTTGCCTTCACCTCATATTGGGATAGAAATCCTAAAGGGGACTAGCTGTACAGCATGGATCAATGCTTCTCCCTTTCATGTGCACACTGGCACATGCCACACACTCAATACAGGTCAAATAACAAAAGTTTGCGTAAGAGAGTTACATTGATTTTCATGCCCTACAGTTGTTCAGGTCAAGCTTGAGAAGGATGGATTCCATAGTGAAACAAATACTGACAAAGAGGTAGGATTCTTCAGAGGGGAAAATGACTCACTGTAGAGAAATGAAGAAATCATCGTTCATGCCTTTGGATCTCCAGACAGGGAAACACCAAGATGTGTGAGATACCTGTTAAGCAATGTTTTTGTGTATTCCTTTTCCCTTGAACTTTGGAATGTTCATATTCAGAATTCAGTTTTGAAGAATTTTCCCTCTCCACATTGTTACAAATGCTGTAGGTTTCCATAGCGGATGCTGTGGCAATTGTAAGAGCAGGCAATGTGCACATTGGAAATGGGGCATTGGAGGTCTCTCCAGTATACTTCTACTTTGAAGCCACTGTGAGAGTGGCACTGTTGTCAAGGGAGAGGAACAAAGTCCTGGAAATCCAGGAGGTAACAATGAACAAAAGAAGCAGATGCCTAAGGCAGTCCTCAATAACATGGTTTGAAGTCAGGCAAGAGAAAATGAGCAAATATCGAAGATACTCTCCCAAAGTGATCTTAAACAAAGCCTCACTAGTCTACTGATCACATAAGAAAAGTGATTTCTAGAATATAGGCACAGAGAGGTGATAGTGGCTTTTTAAATATAAGAAATTGGTGTTATGTATATGTGAAAAGTCAAATAATCAAAAGCTGCCCTGTTTTATTATAACATCTTATGAGATAGCTATTGTTGTTGTTGTTATTCTCATTTCACAGAAACAAATATGGACAGAGGAAAGAGGTCAATAATTATCCAAAGTCACATTACTAGAATTAAACGGCACTAGGCAGGCATCCAGGCCCATGATCTTTCTACTAAAAAGAGACTTTATAGTCAGAAAGAGAAAAAGGGATGAGGATGTGGGGGAAAAGGTATACTCATACATTGCTGGTGGGACTGCAAATTGGTACAACCACTATGGAAAGTAATATGGAGATTCCTCAGAAACTTGAAATGGAACCACCAATTGATCCAGCTATCCCACTTCTCAATCTATACGCAAAGGGCTTAAAGTCAGCATAGTATTCTAACGCAGCCACATCAATGTTCACAGCAGCTCAATTCACAATAGCTAAACTGTGGAAGCAACCTTGATGTCCTTCAATAGATGAATGGATAAAGAAATTGTGGTATATATACACAATAGACTATTACTCAGCATTAAAAGAGAATAAAATCATGGCATTTGCAGGTAAGTGGATGGAGTTGGAGAATATCATGCTAAGTGAAGCAACCCAATCCCCAAAAACCAAAGACTGAATGTTCTCTCTGATAAGTGGATGCTAATCCAAAATGGGGAGGGGAGAAGCATCGGAAAAATGGAGGAACTCTGTTGGTCAAAGGGGAGTTAGTGTGAGGAGGGTGCAGCGGGGCAGGAAAGATGGTGAAATGAGATGAACATCATTACCCCAGGTATATATAAAACTGCAAGTAGGGTGTGGTGCTACATCATATACAGCCAGAGAAATGAAAAGTTGTGCTGCAATTATGTACAATGAATCAAAATGGATTTTGCTGTCATATATACCTAATTAAAATGCATTTTAAAAAAAAGAAAGGGACATGTTAGGTGGAAGGGTTAACATCAAAACTCCTGTTATTCCAAAGAGATACTGCTTCTTTTCTAAGAAATTCTTTAATAGCACCCTGTTTGCAGAAAGCTTACATATCAATAAAAACAGAGTATTTGTAGGTTTTTGTGAATGTTGCTTCCCACCTCATTATGCTTATTAAAAAAATAAATTAAAGTGATTGGTTGCAAACTGAACAACTGCACAAGAATGATTGTGACTAATAAACAACTCATTTAAATTCAGTTTTGATTTATGCATATTCTACTATCACTAAGTCATTAGGTATAATGAAACTTAAGTTATTAAATACAGTCCAAAAGAAGTAACACTGAGAAAAGATTACAATTTAAAGATCAAGAACCATATTTAACATAGAAAATATGAGTGGAGACACAAACATTAAAGGATAGCTACAGATTCTTTATGAAAGTCTATGCCAGTCTTTTCTAGAAAGACAGTGGCAAAAGTGGAAGAAATAAGTATATGAAGAGTCCCTTTGGGTGATCTGCAGTGAACACACCACAGTGAATTAAAGCCAGGGTTATTTAATCAATGTTTTGGAGAATTAATCATTGTTTTGGAGACTTGGCTGTAAGTGTCCAACTGACTGAATAAGTGAGCATAGGAAAAATGCTAGTACTTGGTAGAGCATCAGTGAACTAGGCACTGGCTGATAAGAGAGGCAGAGTAGGAGATGAACACATGGCAGGAGGCTCTCAGAGGCAAGCAAAGTAGATGGAGGTTGCAGATGGCTATGTTTCAGCAATGCATAGCAGTTATTGTCCACCTGCAGAATAATGATCTGTAAATACCTGAATTATAACTCTAGGGCTTTTCCTTGTTTCTCAAATATCCTCATAACTAAAATACCTCAGGGATCCCTTATGCTTCATGACACTGATATTCCTCCAGGCTTATTGTCATTCTAGGTTCACGGTCTGGCTCTCTTCTTTCCTCTTCTGTTCTACATCCAGTTCATCATTCATCATTTTATTAAAAAGATGGCACTAATGATATGCTATGATTTACATTGCATAAATGTTCATGAGTTAAACACCTCTCAGTGTGAAGTTACAACACTACCTGTTGGATTCAGGCAATTCCTTTAACATAGCTAAGTCTCAGCTTCCCTGGCTCTAAAAGAATTTCTGCGTTGCTGTGACCAAAATACCTGACAAGAACAACATAGGGGAGGAAAAGTTTATTGGGAGCTCAGAGTTTCAGGGGTGTCAGTTCATAGATGGCCAACTCCATTGTTCTGGGCTAGAGGTGAGGTAGCACGTCATGGGTGGAAGTATGTGCAGAAGTAAAGCAGGATGGGCCATGCAATCAGAAAGCAAAGAGAGAGCTCTGCTCACCAGGGACAAAATACATACCCCAAAAGTGCATCCACAGTGACCTAACTCCTCCAGCCACACACTACCTGCCTACAGTTACTGCCCAGTTAATCCCCATCAGGGGATTAATGCACTAAATAGATTAAAGCTCTCCAAACCCAATCACTTCACCTCTAAACTCCTTGCATGGTATCACAGTGTAACTTTTGGGGAACACCACTTATCAAAACATAGGCCCACAAAAATTTGTAGTTCTTATGATTACTATAAGGATTTCATGAGATACTGAATGAAAAGCATATATACATTGATTGATTTAGGAAATTTTCTTTAGTGTAATTTGAATTTCTGAATGAAGGGAAGAAGAAAGGCAAAAAAAAATAGTAGAAAAAACATTTCAGTAAATGAGTTACCAGTGACTTAAAAAAGAAAAAAATGACAAAGTAGCCTTCTATTCACAGCAGGGTCTCACCAGTGTTCTACACATCTCTGCATCTAGGAGATCATGAGAGACTAGAATTTTTTCCATATTCCTGTAAATTAAACTGCTTTTGCAAGGCCATTAGTACCTACATCTACCCTCTCATCTAATGGACAGGAATAGATAGGGTGATCAAACCCCTGTTTCCTCAGGGCAGTCCTGATTAATGCCTAATATCCCACCTTAAATATTAATAATGGCTTTTCCATTCACTCTTAGAGACGTCTCTGTGTGAAAAAAATCACATGACCACCCTAACAAAAACAATCATGACTCCCATCCCCATGTGAATGTAAGTAAATAGCATGTCTGTTTCTCCTTGAAATGCATAGCATTGCATTTTAAGTGTGGAAAAGGCAGACTGCACTGGTATTTTTTAAATTATTCAATCTGACCACTGGGTCTTCAGATGGCTCGCAAAGGAATTCTGTTTGAGACAGCAAGTCCTGCATTTGGAGATGACTTTGGTAACCCAAAGTAACTCTTGCTCATGAATCATAAAATTAAAACTTAAAGGGAAAGAAAAGTAAAGAGCTTATCATAATATAATTGACTATAGTGACTTATATATGTGATGGTGATAGAAACATCACAACTAGAAAGAAGTGGAATTTTGTCAAAGAAAAGCATTAATATGAAGGGAGAATAACAACTTGAACTTGGCTTGTTAAGCAGTCTATTTCTGAGTCAATGCTACAGAGAGACAAAGACTGCAGTATGATGTTAGGCAGTCGAAGTTTCTTTAACATTGAATACTCCAGAAAATACATTCTCTCTACTAATTATGTGCAAGAAAACAATCCTTTTTAAATTTCTTCACAACCACTATTGACAGTCACACCAAGTTGAATTCCTTTTTTACAAAACCAAGGATTTACCATCATTCCCGCTTAAATCTGGAGAAACAAATACTGTGACTGAATTCTCAGAGGGAAGTGTTTACCGCATACTGTGCTGTCATTATGGATAAATATTTATCAGCTGTCTGCTATATGTAGGAGATTCACCTAGGTGCTGAGTATTAGACTGAAATGTACATACATGCATTATTAAACCTCTGCAGTGCAGCAGAAGTGAAACCTCATGGATGGATAATAATGCCAAACTTCTCCGTAGTCTTATAAGGATTCAAAAATGATATTAAAAACTTTGTATTAATTATCCAAAAGCCATCACCCCAGCATTTCGTTCTTTGATCAAGGACAAATGAAAGTTTAGTGGTTAAAAAAAATGCAATGCCCTAGAATAACTATACGCAGGAAGTTTTTATGTCCTTCTTGTGCATCATGGTATTCCATATAAAGAGCAGATACATCGATAGCAGCCTCTTCCCACCACTAAATTCCCTCCCAGCCTAAACCTTGCAGTACTTCAGAATGAACACTGAACTAAAGACCCTGTCTACATATGGATGAAATTAAGCACAAATTGCAATGCTTTTTTACTAAACTTTCCAGCAATGTTGAAAATAGGCTCCAGGATATCCATACACTTTGAAGTGGTGCCTGAAAAAATGTATTCTATATGCTTAAATTTTCATAATCATCATTCATTTTGCAACAGAAGCCAAATTCAATGGAATTGGCAACAGACAGGACCTCCAGGGCTCGGATTTCTAATCCCAGCTCATTACCCAATTGCTATATGACCTTGGGCAATGCACTTAACCTTTCAGAGCTTCAGTTTTCTTACTTGTCCTATGTGGGTAATATTGCCTAGCCAATTCACAGGACAGCTGTTAGGAATGCCTAATTAAATGGGATTTAAAGCATCTTGTAAAAAAAAAAAAGAACTTAAAATTCCTTATATGCAAGCCTTTTAAATAGATTCTATGCTACAAACATAACATGTTTATATCTATATAAATATCCAGGATGAGAATTACAAACATTTCCTCTCCATGGTAGATGTTGCATGCTTACAAAAGTCTCCACAACAGTTCTAAACTTCCAGGGTTTCTCTCCAATCCTCTCTAATTCCTATCCTAAACCTCTGCTGCCCTCAAACATCTCCCATTTAGAGAATTAATCTTATCCAATGGTGGATAAGATCTTTGAATCTGGGCCCTCCTCTCACTCTCTACACATCACCAGGGAAATCACCCACACCTGATCTGTCTCCACAACCCATGCGGTTCTCAATCCTGGCAGTATATCAGAATGGCAAGGAACAATTTGTAAACTCCTAATGTCCCCTAACACAAACCAATTTATTCAAAATTTCTTGTGGATAAGGCCCAAACACTAGTATGTTTTTAAAAATCCTCAGGGCAAGAGATCCACTGATGTAGCATAATTAAAGCAGAGCCTCTTATTCACCCAATACGTAAAACAGGAAAAAGACCATGCAGTATGCTTAACTAAGCCACAGAAAACAAATGAGTACTAGCTAAATTATTACCACTCTCAACACATTTAAATAATGCCACTTGCCCTCCAGCTAAGTACATCATAATGGGCATAATTGGAAATGTGTACTATAAAGAAGGAGGGTCAACACTGCAATTTAGAATGATGAGTTGCACTTGCATTTTCTTCTTGCCAACATGTGCTGATATGACAGGGATGTATTTTGTTCCCTATCCTGACCCCCTTTTATTTCAGCAGATGCTGTGTGTCCTGACTGGCTGTTACAAGGCTTGCTAACGTGTTGTGTTTAATTAGCATTGAGATTGAAACCCCATGTTAGTCCATTTACAGACATGTTTGGGGTGAACAAATGTCAAGATGCAGTCATCATTACTGGCATGAGAACCAACAATATATTCTCTCTCTCTCTCTCTCTCTCTCTCTCTCTCTCTCTCTCTCACACACACACACACACACACACACACACACACACACACACACAAAAAAGCCCTCTTCAAAATAATCCATGTTGCCCTACTCCATTAGTACTATAATGGAGGGCATTAAATAATGCTCCTCAAACCTAGTATCTTGCAGATAGTTGGAGGACATAGGGCTTCACCTTCCATGTCATAGCAAAATGAAGACACACTTAAACACAGCTAGCAGCCTTGGGTCATCAGACCCTGTGTTCTCATAGATGAGTGACATGTATCACTTGGCAATCAGCTGTGTCACTTAGAGTCTTCTGTGTTCTGTATCTACCACTAATCACTGTGGCTTAACCACATGAATCCTTGTTTGTAAAAATTCCTTTTAGATGCCCCTTCAAAGATGTGTATACATATAAAGGCTGGTTTACCCTAATGTAAGGTATAAGAAATCACACAGAGAGTAGACATTAGTTGTGATATTGATGTTCTTGTTCTGGGGATAATAGTTGGACAGGTTAGGGACAATAAGTCTGAGAAAGAAAACCAAATAAAACTAAGTTTTTCATTTTTATCCATAAATTTTAGCACAAGGCAGACAAAGACTCTTACTGATCGTGTTCATGCAAAAAGTACATGTTATTTCCTGTCTTTCTGCCTTCACTGTGTGTGCAGTCTCAATATAAAGCCACTAGATTTTGAAATTCCTTGTCAGGCTCAGAGTTGATGTAATAATATGACTTTTTAGAGTCAGTGAATACAGAATCGTGGATCTGCAAAATTTTGAAAATTAGTTATCTTCTGGTACCTCAAAGGGAAATAATAAGAATACCCCATTCTGAGGTTTTGAAGAATAATAATCAGGTACAAGCTAAGCAATTTTAATATAAAAATCCGCAATCTGAATTGTTCTAAAATCCAAGATCTTTTTGAGGGCTGACATGCCATGGAAATTTTGTGCTATGAATCTTTGTTTCATGTAGAAAATCCTTAAAAAAGTTCATATAAAATTACCTTCAGACCATGTGTATATAAGACATACGTAAGTTACAAATGAATTTCATGATTAGATTTTTTTGTTCCCATCTCCAAGATATATCATTATGTATATATGTAAATACTCCTCCCCAAAATCACAAATCTGAAGCACTTCTGCTCTTAAGCATTTCAGATACAGCACACTCAGCCTGTAAGAAGTGTGACGAGGTGAGTACAGGGTCTGCCATTAAGAGAGTGTGCAACAATGTTAGTTAGGGGACAGATTTCTGGGGTTTCATTAAGCATATTTCCTCTACCTGTGTCTGAATAACCCCTAGATTCTCCTGGAGACTAAGAAGAAGGTAACCTTCTTCAGTAAGTCCTTCTCAACCCACCTCACAGGCAGCCTCCTTTCCTGATCCCATGCCTCCACCAAGCACCACTGGTGTTCTCTGCCTCACTGAGCCTCTCCAGGTCTTATAGTTCTGACGAGTAGGCACATCAAAGATAATGGGTGAAGAATAATTGAAAATCATGATTGAAGGAACATGGAGCCATCTACAACATATTTTTTTCTTGAGTGGGGAGATGAAGACATTATTTTCTTATAACATAGTAGACACGTCTCTGACACAGGACAACTAGAATGCTAAAATTTATGTGGAACACAATTTAAAATTTGCATCACTATTATGTTGGAATTTTATAGCTTATCACATAAACCCGTGTCCATGTCCCCCAGCTTTAATAATCATTAATACATGGCCATACTTATTTCATCAACAACCCTACCCACTCACTCACACCCAAATTAGTTCAAGAATATTCAGACATCATAGTATTTATAGACAAATAGTTCAGAATAGATTTTGAAAGGGTATAGGCTGTTTTTGAACTATATCCACAGTGACACTATGGTGGTGTCAAGTTATATACATATGGAAACCAATTCTCCTAAAATACTAACACCCAAGTGCTATTTACCCTATATGTTCCTTCCCCTTTACTTTTTGTTTCCCTTGTTGTTCTCTTTGAAATTTTGTTTAAGTGCATGGTTATAAAAAAATAAAAAAAAAAACAAGAAAGTAAAAAAGCATTTCAGAGAACTAGTCCTTGGGGAAAATTTTTAGATCACTGATGATAAGAGCATGGGTTTTAATGGATGTGGTAAATCAGGAAACAGGAGGCAAAGCCTGTGATCAGAGCACAAAACAGCACCACACACAGGCAACATACACATAATACTGAAATTCTTTGTATGTAAACTAGAAAAAAATAATATGTCTAGAGAAAGAGAGAGGTTGCTCGTCTATCTTGGCTTCAAATCTAGGAGGAACAGAAGGATACCACCAAAGACTTTCAACCATATGTCTCTACTTGTTGAGTCAGAATTCACACTAGAAGAAAACCTAAGATAAAAACATTGCAGCTTCTCCGGACGGTTCTGGATGGAAAATATGAACTCCCCTAAGAAGATGAAACTGGTTCTAGAAATTGAGAATAGAACAAAAGAAGAAAAGAATTTCTATTCTCAAGGACCTTACATTCTAGGGGAGGGAGAGGAAAAAAACAGAAAATAAAAAAAGTTCGAATTTAATGTTTCATTTGGGGACTCAATGTTCTGCAAAAAGAAAAACTGGCAGGGAATAATAGGGATTGCAAGCCTGTGCGTGTTGGGGAGGAGGGTGGTAATTTTAAGCCTGAAAAGCTTCAATAAAAAGGGAATTTTTGAGCCAGAGCCTGAAGGAGGTAGAGAGTCATCTATGTAATATCTAAAAAAGGAGAATTAAAAGCAGAGCCAATGGCAAATTGCAAATACCCAGAGTCTAATTTCAAGCAGAGCAAGAACAGGCAGATCAGTAAGAAGGGTGAGGGGGATGAGAGAAAATGAGGTCAGTTTCTCTACTTGGAAGAAGAGATTGGAGTCTTATCCAATACCTTGTATAGGAATTAATTAAAAACAGATGTAAACATTTCAAAGAAGAAGATAGGATACTACCTTTAGGATAGAAAAAAAAGTATCTTAAAACACAGAAATGAAAATTACTGTATAAAAACTGATAATAAATTTAGCTACTTAAAATTAAGTTTTATTTTTATTAACTAGGGATTGAACCCAGGAATGATTTACCAGTATGCTACATCCCTAGAACTTTTTAAAAAAATATATTTTGAGACAGGGTTTCACTAAAGTTGCTCAGGCTGGCCTAGAACTTATGATCCTCCTGCCTCAGCCTTACAAGTTGCTGGGATTTCAGGCATGCAACACAAGTTTTAAAAATTAAGCATTCCTGTTCACCAACTTCAGTCTGAAATGATAACTGTGTTACATGTAACCAAAAATATTTACTATGGAAATAATAACCTTCAATAAAACAATTCAAGCACTTCATATACTAGCAAGTGCTTTACATGTATCAACTTGATCCTTATAACAATCATAAAACAGTTTTTTTTTTGTCAATCCCATTTTGCAGATAAGAAAATGGAAGCATGGAGAGGTTCTATACCTTGTGCAAGGTTCCAGTAAGTGGTTCAGAGCATTTGAAACCCAAGAAGTCTGGGTCTAGAATGTGTGCTGTGATCTACTCTGCTTTGCTGCCTGTCTCAAAATTATACCTCTTTGAAGTCCTATTTCCTCCAGCGCTTGGATGTTGTCAGCTGAGCACAAAAAGTGCAAGCCATTAAAAATACCTGGGTAAGGGGTCAGTCACTCGTGTGACAACTCTTTCTAGGAATCAAAATTTAAACCTCATAATGATCTCAGCTGCTAAAAAGCCAATAAGAATTGGGGCCAGCATCTTGGGCACATGACCTATGCGGATTCTTGGATGGTTTCATGCTCTGTGACAGACTTTTGAAATTTTCAACAATATTTGAACAAGGGACTCCCCATTTTCATTATGCATGACACCCTAAAAATTATTACTTTTCCTGATAAGAACAGATGGGATGTGAAAAATACTGAGATGCTATAGGTATTTGAGTCCATTTTACTTCTTGGAAGCACATACTGAGGAGAAGTAGCTAAGAAAAGTTTGCTTCTTGGGAGTTCTGACTGCTGCTTTTTCTTGTTCCTCTCTTACCATTTAAATTTCTTGATCAGGAAAGTGTCCATGTAATCACCAGTTATGTGAACTCCCCAGAATGGGTGAAAAACTCATTGTGCTCCAGATCATTAAGACACACTATTAAACAATGTTGAATTGTGGCCATTTATATGCCTACATATGATTCACTTTTCTATTCAAGAAAATACACTTCTATTTCTTGCTCGGGTAATTGAATGGTCATCTAATTCTCCTGCTACTTTCCAATGCTGTCTCACCTCATTAATTTCTGTACTATGTTTTAAAAAACACAGATGTGACTTTATCACACCTATGTTCAATTTTAAACGGTTCCATCAAAATTTCAGATGATGTCCAAACTCCTCAGAATGAATTGAAACTTTTCATGAGCTGGCTCCCACATATCTTTCAAACCCTGTTTCCCATTACTCCCCCATATGGATCATGCATCCCAAGCATCCTGAGCTGTCTGTAATCCATTCATTTACTCTGTAGTTTCCAAACACTCACCTACTGCACACACATCCCCTTTGCTAATTTCTACCTCAACATTTCTACCCCATGTTTGCCTGGTGATTCCTGATCTGCCAGATCTCAACTTCTCTGTTATATCTTCCCATCACTTTGCTAGAGCAAGGTCTGATCATTCTGCCTCCAGAATTCCCTGTGTTCCTCCCAGCTACAGAAAACATGTATTTACTTTCCTAAAGCATTTATTTTAAAAACTCTTGATTAAAGTAACCTCATTTCAGCCTTATTAATTTAATTAGTAACTGGCATAAAACTTGATATACAGTAAGTTCTGAAAAAGGGCTTGCTTGATGAATTAATGATATACTCATATGTTAATATTCATTGAATAAAGATTTAGATATTGACTGTGGCAGCCACAATTCAAAATGTCTCAAGAATAATAAGAAACAGGCAGGAAATTGAAAGTACTGGTAAATGAGATTGATCAAATCATGTGCATGTATGAATACGGTATAATCAATCCCACTATTATGTATAATTATAATGCACCAATAAAAAAGAATATAATACAGAACTTACATTCTACACATAATAATGGCAAGTGCCATGAAGAAAAGAATACAGATGCTCTTCAATTTATGGTGGGATTATATCCTGATAAACCTATATTAAATTGAAGATATCTAAGTCAATTTGTATTTGACGCCCTTAACCTATGGAAAGGCATAGTTAGCAACATGATACACACTACCATGTCAGTTGTTTACCCTCAGGACCATGTGGCTGATGGGGAGATGGGGCTCACCATCTTTGCCCAGTGTTGTGAGAGATTATCAAACTATACATCACTATCCCAGGAAAAGATCAAAATTCAAAATGGCACGAAGTGCCACTTCTACTGAATGACTATCACTTTTACACCATTATAAAGTAAAAAAAAAAAAAGTCAAATTGAATGATTTTAAGTCAGGGACCATTTGTATAAAGTAATGATGAAGAAAAGAGAGCACAGGGGAAAGAGACCTTTTAAATAAGGTAGTCAGGAAAAGGCTCTTTGAAGTGGTGGTATTTGAACTGAAACAAAGTCTAGATCAAAGACACCTATGCATAGTACTGGGAGAAGAGTTTTCCAGGGGAGGGAGTACAAGAAGAAGCATGAACCAGATGGAACAACTTGATCAGAAAGAAGATCGACACAGCTAGAGGGAAGAGCAGGCAGGGGCAGAGGGCAGGGTGTGGGTTCACAGATTCACAGCACCAGACAGTGAGGGTGGAGCCCTCCTGTCCCTGGATTCTCTCCACCTCTCTCACCTATGGTTCTTTTGGGAAGGCCGAGTGGCACCTGAATCATGATTTTGGAAGAAATAAATGGACCTATGGACTTGGATTTCTCTCTCCTCTTTATTTGCTCAGAAGACGCAGGTATTCTGCTCTGTTCACAATTGTGCTTGTTCAAGGAGACTTTCGCTGTCCAGTATATGGTATGACCAGGTAGGAAAGTCTAATTCTAGGGTTGAGAATCAGCTAAAATTGTGATGTTCTTCTGTTCTCTCAGTTGTTGTGGATTCAAGCAGAAAGAAAGATTGTGGGTGAAAGACAGGACTCTTCAAAGTCCAAGATCATGTATGACCTTGTTGGTCACATATCAAGTTATTTCCTATACCATGGCAAGGGAATTCAAGATACATTACTAAACTTCTAATATTATTCTGCTATAAAATGTGTTTTTCTCTCCTTACGTACAGAGGTATACACTCACATGTGCTGATGAAATTCATAATGTTTGTGATTTGAACTTTAATACTCATAAAACCTATAACTTTTTTAGGAGACATAAAATACATCATGGAAGACAAGGAGGGAATTATCATACTGATAAACTATTGCTAAAGTAGCCTCTTCACAGGGCATAAGAAAATCCTACTAAGAAGTTGGATTACAGAAATTACATTTTATATCTGTTACAAATAAGCCTACTAAATCTTGGGGAGGGTAATTAAATTCAAAACACAGCTGAGAAGTAGCCACACCAGGAGTCCACCACAAATCTGTTAGATCTAAAAATCACAGTCAACTTCTTCCTACTACATGAAAGCAAATTAGAAAGATGCTCAAGACAGAATATAATTAAGTGCTAAACTGAACACAGTCAATGTCAATTCAGTAGTCACTGGTCATTCAGCAATGGGAGAGGATATCATTGACTCAAGTTAGAAACACACTTCCAATAGGACTTGTCACCGTGTTCACATCATCCTCATTTCCACTTTGGTTTCTATCCATAGGTGTCAAAGTAATTTGTGATAAGCACATTTTAGGAATCAGCAAATTAAATTTAAAATTGGAATATCTCAAGTGATAAGATAGTCTATCATTCCTAACATATTCAGTTTTGAATATTTTATTCCTTATCATTGAAAACATATCATCAGATATTCTATATGAACCATCTGTATGTAGCAACTGAATTAAAAAAAAACACTTTAAGATATTGGTAGAACAACCAGGAATATTCTACTTCATTTTGAGAATAAATTTAATATCTTCTTGATTTGAGACCATCTATAAATTGTTCATTGTTCTTATAAAATCTGGAGTTTCAAATTGACAAATCAAGATCCCAATGTATACCTCTAACTCTAATCTTTGATACTGTACTACAAAATAAGCAATTTATAAATCTACCATTGTATAGTGACTCCACCGAGTCAAAATTCTCCAGAAATTTCACTCTAATTTAGAATCATATAAAAATGACCATAGCTGAGGAAATAAAAACAATTTATTAATTTTAACTGTACAAGATTATTTCATAAACTTAAGGTAACACCCCAGCTAAGTCAAACTCATTTATTACATGTTTTTATGGGATCTAGATTGAAAGTCTAACAATAATCTTCTAATTAAAATAGGTACCTTGGTTTCTAAAAAGCAACTAATATACCTCTATAGACACATAGGATCATATTGCAGTGTACACACAAAGAAAATTCTAGAGATGTAAAAATGAAACCAGCCTGAAATAAAAGCAGTTTGAAAAAAAATTGGATCTAAAGGAACACAAATTTTTGCCACAGTGCTAACAATAAATCATTTTGAATATCCATGTGTGCCACAGGATTTATTTATGGTAATGCAGCTTGTCTGTTGAGTAAAGAAAATTAATAGTGCTTTAAAAACAACTATTAGATGCAAACTAAGGAGGCATAACACTGGAATTCAAGTATAAGAACAAAACTCCATGTAACAAATTTGCATTTATTTATTTTGTTTGCTTTATTTATTTGCTTTGTTCAGTATGTTGGTTTATGTTATAATACAACACTGCTCATGATAAAGCATTGATAATAATCATATTTGAAGCATTTTGTTAAGAATTAAAGTACACTCAGACTGCACATTTTGTTTGTTTGTAGTAAAATACCTGACCCAGATCATGCTAACAGTGAGGGCTTTCTCCTCCCACTTTCCAGTCCACATGAAGGTATTATTTTTACTGCATTTATAGCCTCTGGAGGTACATTTTCCTCTTCTAGATTTCTATCAAATTACAATATCTCTTTTCCCAAATTAAAACTGTGAAATACAAAGAGGGTGACTTTTGCATTAGAAGCAAATGGCTCTTTAGCCTATTGAGAACAGTGCCCAGAAGAACTGGTGGGGCACAAGGAAGAGGATGGATTTCCTCCAATAAGCTGAGCTTGAATTTTTTTTAAGGCCTATAAACATTTATTAGAAACAGATGAATAATCATGACACTCTCTGCTAGCCCATTCCTGTAGAAATGTCTATACAACTAGGAGGGAGCTCAGGATCTATTTCTCAACCAAAAAGCCTCTCTCTCTGTCTCTCCCTCCCTCTCCCTCTCTCCTTTTCTCCCTCTGACCCTCTGTCTTTCTCATTTCATTTTATACTAGGGATTAAATCCAGGGTGCTTTACCAATGACCTACACCTCCAGTCGTTTCTTTTGAGACAGTGTCTTGCTAAGTTGCCTGGGATAGAGATCCTGCTGCCTCCCTGTAGTCACTGGGACAACAAATAGGTATGACCATGCCTGGCTCCCGAAAGTGTTCTTTCTTTCTTTTTTTGTTCTAATTAGTTATACATGACAGTAAGATGCATTTTGGCACATAATATATAAATGGAGAATAACATTTTATGCCAGCCTGCATCCCTGACCACCTAAGGCCCTCACTTGGGGAATGCTCCAGCATTGGCATCTGTTGGCTTTGGGCCCCACTGTCTCCTTTCCCTTTCAGATAGGTTTCTACCTGAGGGGCCTCTCTAGCAGGCTGATAGCCATTAAAGGACCTAGCACAAAAATATGAACAAGAACACCAGATTTTCTTTCTTGGTAAATAAAGTCTGAAGGGAAGGTTCTGCTGATATTGAGTGCTTGAGTTAAGTTGTGTAGAGGAAGACTGTGTAGCCATTATAGGGCCATTTTCCTGCTGTTTGAAACTGTAGAGCAGCACAGACCAGTGGAAGCACACAAACACAGAGAGATGAGGATAGAAGCCTGAGTTTCTGCTTGTATATCCAATTTCTATAATGCCCAAAGGGATTTTCTTATTTTTAGATATTTGTAAGATTTCCTCCTATAACTTTTCAACAAGTCCCTTTTTACCCAATATGACTAAAAGTTCTTTGATTCTTAAAAACCCAAATATAGACTTATTACAATAATTATAGTAAGTGCTCATCATGTATTCCTTAAAATACATCTATTGTTAAATGGTAAACTCAAATGTTTCTCCAACACAGTGATTTTAAAACTTTCATGAGTCTTAGAATCAACAGAAAAGTTTGTTTAACAATGCAGATTTGTGGGTTCCAGTTCTGACTCCCTTCAAAATCAGAATTTGTTGGGCAAGTAGCCAGTATCCCATGTAGATCTAGCTGACTTTTCATGGATCACACTTACAGAAACCTGTTCTAGTGATTTTTGTTTTACCCTTGGGTCAGTAAAGGCTACAGAAAGATTGCCCATGACCATAACTTTGCATTTTAATCTTGTAGCCTTGAATTTTTATCACAACATCCATTAAACTTTGTATTAAATTATCTTTAGTCATACTGTGGACAATGGTGATCTCTACCTCAGTTGGCAACCTGTTGAAATGTGAAATTCAATGAAATTCAATTCAATAGGCTTTGCTTCCATGAGATAGTCCTACAAGTTCCCTATAAATAATAAGATAATGGACAAATGAACAAGAAAAAATAAATAAAAAGAATTGAATTTTTTTCCTTTTAACTGTGTTTTCCAGGAAAACAGACATAAATCAGTTAAGTCTCCTATATTTGTGCATCATGACACTTGTTCCTGCAAAGAATTATCAGAGAAACTTAGTCATAAAGGTAGACCAAATTCTATTTTAGTGGTTTATTAGGGTTGTTTCCTACTGACATCTCTGTATTTATCATAGATTTACTGAGTTCCATTTTGAATAAATTTACTACTAAGGAAGTTTGGGGAATAAAACCTGAAAAGGGCAAGATTTCAGATCTCAAGGAGATTATTCTTCACAGGAGTATGAAACACCTTTCCCAACAGCTAGAATGTAAGCGATTCAGACAGATTACAAGACTTAAAAGGGGAAGTGATTATTTTTAGAAGAAGCATCAAGACAAGTTCTATGAAGGAGACAAGAGCGTACACCTTGGTAACATTTGGGAAAGCAGGAGAGATGATGAAAAAGATATTCAGAACAAAGAGGAAATCAGGTTTTCCTTATCATCTTCTGCCATAACCCTCTAATCTTCTGCATAGCACATGCCACATGTTCATTTAGGGAGTTATATATTCAATGCCTTTATCTTCCTTCACTCAATTGAACTTTCCATAATGCAGGAACTGTATCTGTTTTACTCCCCACTCTTTGAATATATATGGAACACCTGGAACCCAGGTGCATGGTACCTGGAACCCACTGATGGTTCAGCAAATGGTTACGAGTTTAGGATTGCACATGGTTTGACATTCCTTAGCTTTGCAATCGTGGGCTTTATCTTTAAGCCTGTACTTCCTCATGTGTAAAATGGGGTAGTAATAGTCTTTCTATATAAAGTAAAGGTAAGAATTAAATAGTGTACTACCCTTTTAACAATTTTGAAATATACAATATATTATTTTTAACTAGATTTAGGTGAGATAATCAATTAGCTTGATTTAAACATTCCATAACTTATGCATCTATCAAAACATTACATTGTACTCTGTAAATATATTAATTTTTATTTGTTCACGAAAATATAATAAAATATAAAAGTAAAAATAAAGATAATATTAATAAAGTTCAGCTATTATAAATTTAATAAGAAAAGGCAGTGAGGTAAAGTAAAATCTGTTGTTTCATGGTACCAAATTTTAGTGGTAAAAGTTGAATTTTCTATAAAAAAGTTTTCTCTTATATAAGCATTTAGAGACACCAGGCAAGACAATGTAGCAAGTTTGAACACTGGGTTTCTTGACTTTGCTCCTTTTGAACTCTGTGTTCACAATGCTCACCTTGAGGAGTTAGTTGTTTTAGCTACGGAGTAGGACTAACAAAATAGCCTTTCCTTTGTCATAGTCCAGACTGTCTATGAAATGGTGTGTGTAAAAGTAGTGTGTGACTTGTAAGATGCAAAGTGTGCATCACAGGTACCAGACTTCAAATTCTTGATGTGCTAACAGACAAGCAAGCCAAGTTTGTGCCTCTCAATGTAGGAAATGACTGGTCATGGGAGCAAAACAGGCTTCAGAATCAAGGAAACCTGGACTCTCAACCTGCTCTGAGGAGAAGATGCTGAGTAACCTCAGAACAGTTGTTTCATCTTTCTGAGCTTGCAGTTTCTCACCTGTTAGTCATATAAGCTTGTGTTTATCTCCTTGGGCCATTGTAGGATGTAAAGAAAAATCCAGTTGATAATTCTGTGCACTCCAGATGTTTATAAACATACATCAAACTCTGATCCAGAAGCAAGACAAGGGGAATGGGTAGGAGGAAGGACTTTGAACTGAGAATGCTTCCACTATCAGGTATTACTGGTTTATCTGAGGAAGTATAAGCCACACCAACTAAGAGTTCTGAGCTCTGAGCAGCAGTTCTTGTTCTAACCCAATGTTCCTACTTGTCAGAATATGATAGTCCTGGACGCTGAGCAAATCTTTTTAAAAACATTTTTTCCCCAAATGATGATATGTTATACTATGTTTTAAAAGAGACAATTAGAAATGTCATAATTTAAGGAAAAAAATAAAAGGGAGGACAAAAAGAAAAAGAAATTTTAATCAGGAGCATTTTATCACCCCTCTATGAATTGAGAGAAGGCACCTTTTATGAATTTTATCTGCAGAACTCCATAGTTTGGCAGAAGTATGATTGAGAACTGTAATCTCTATAGCTTCAAGTGTTTGTCATTCCTCCTCCTAAATTATCAGGAATATTTATTGAGTACTAGGACCACATAGTTATCTATGAGCTTTAAATTACAGACTAAAAAGAGCAATGCACACCCAGTGGCACAATAAAGACAAAGGCACCTGTACTCTTGTATCAGGAATAAGTGTGAGGACATATATAAGCTATATATCAATAAGATTTATAGCTTATAAATTATACTATATTATATTTAATATATTATATTAATTAATTTCTCAAAAAAATTTGAAAAAGAAACCATTATCCAGAATTTTCAGAGGAGTAACAGATTTAATTGTAGCCACTTTACTAAGGAAGAAAAGGTGTTGGATTACTTCCAACATTATTTTGGGGCCAATGTTCCAAGTTCAATGTCTTAATAACACAAACAACAGTTTCTTTATTATTTGGGAATAAATTAGCATTCCATTGTCTATTTCCAAGGTGGACAAAAGTAGGCCCAGAGAAATGAGAGAAGATCACAAGTACTTAAAAGAGGAAAGTAAAGAGAAAGGGTGGTTCTTTTATGCAACGAATGGAAGAGATTTGAAAGTCCAATCTATGTCCTTGTGGCTCTTTGACATTTGGAATGACCAATTCCTAACTGGCCTGGATTTGATGAGTAATCTGTTAATGCTATAGTTTCCTCTAAATGAGAACAAAATTTTAAGAATTAGAAATGATCAGGGAAAAAATGAAGAATTTATTTGCTTATATTCAACAACAATTACCTAATGCCCATCATTTTCTAGACTCTGTGGAAATGAAAATTCTTATTCTCTAGAGTTACAGCCTGTTAAGAAAAAAATGCAGACTTGGAAACAAGTGTCACAATTCCTACATGTGGTGGGCCTAATACTATAGGAGAGCCACACGATACTAGTTTCCATCATTATTCAATGATAATAATGACAGTACATGTCTGTGTACCTGGCATAGTTCCACCTGTTCTTCTTATAACAGCTGTATGAAGTAAGCAGTAATATTTTCTCACTGGGAATTGAAATTAAAACAGCATGTATCAAGTGATTTGCATGGCAAAGATGGGACTTGAACTTAGGATTCTAATTTAAGAATCCATGCTCTCGGGGCTGGGGTTGTGGCTCAGTGGTGGAGCACTTGCCTAGCATGTTCAAAGTCCTGGCTTTGATCCTCAGCACAACATTAAAAAAAAATAATAAAAATAAGAATCCATGCTCTTAACCATTAAGATAAGTGTTTTTTTAAGTGTGTGTGTGTATATACTTATAAACACACACACACACACACATACACACACACACACACACACACATAACTGACTGTCTTTGATACTAGAGCCTCAAGGCCTAACTCCTTGAGGGTTGACATGGGAGGAAACGGATACCACCAAAGGAGATTTCCTAGAGTGCTGCTGGCCTTCCTGTTACCATGACACTGCTGTGGAGCTCATCCCTAGAGATGAGAGTTAAAAGAGCCCTATCATTCTCTAATTATTGAGACTGACTAATAATTAACTATTAGCTCCATGGTTTCTAGGAATTTATAGGAAGATCTATTTTGAATATGTTTCACTTTATTTTCTAGTCTATTAACTTTATCTCTTCTACATTCTTCCTTTCCATAAAGTAGAGAACAACACACCTGGGAATTATTTCAATTAGTCCTCTGGGGGTACAGGGTAAAAACCAGTAATATAGACAAAATAAGAATGCCCATGCTTTGATAATTGTTTTGTACAATCGTCACTGCACAGAGGACATAATAATTTTCAATACATTTAGCCAGGCACCCTGGCACATGTCTGTAATACCAGTGGCTTGGGAGGCTGAGAAAGGAGGATTATGAGATCAAAGCCAGCTTCAGCAACAGCGAGGCACTGAGCAACTCAATGAGACCCTGTCTCTAAATAAAATACAAAATAGGGCTGAAGATGTGGCTCAGGGGTTGAGTGTCCTTGAGTTCAATCCCCAGGACCCACCCTCTCAAAATTATCAACACTTTTTATTTAACATTGTAGTAATTTATGTATACATTGGAAATTTCATGTAGTAATTAAATGTATAAACTAGGCCTCTTGAGAGATAGCCTGGTAAGAATCTTAGAAAACACTATTGATTTGAGACCTTAAAAGATTAAAAGCAAAAAAGAGGAAGTATGATAGTGATGAGAGCAGTGGCTATGATAATTATTTTGTGACACTGCCCAAGCATACAATTAGTAGTGATCTCCTACATAAGGTTATAATGTACATTAAGCCATATTGTATAATACTAAGGGCCAAAAGAGTGCCCTATCCTCCAACAATGAAGTCACCTATAAAGAGGTGTTTTTTTTTTGGTATGCATATTTACTGAGATCTTTACTAAAACTCTAACTACATTTGTTTTACAGAAATGGACAAACTGGTCCTAAAATTCATATGCAATTGCAAGAAACTATGAATGATCAAGAACAAATAATTTGGAGAACTGATACTTCTAAATGTTAAAGCTTACAATGCTATGGTAATTAAACGTGTGATAATAACATAAAGGTAAAGATCAAGGATACAGAATTGAGAATCAAAGACATAAATCCATATATCTGTCATATATTGCTTTTCATACAGTTGCTGTGATCAATAAAGTGAAATATGCAGATGTCCTTTGAATCTGAAGAGATTCAGCCTGAGGTGGGCTGGGATGCTTCTCAGACATCTGTGCATTGGGGAAAAAAAAAAAAATCCATGGGGCTGAGAAACACTGCAATTCCCAAGCTGTTGCTATTGTTAAGGAAAGGACATTGGATCCTTCAGGCAGCCATTTGCTTTATGGGCTGAAGAAAGAATAGGAGAAAATAGCAAGAAAAGTACCAAGACATTGTTCTTAATCATTTAATTAATTTATTACAGGGACTTTGAAATTGGGCCACAACAGAGTTTGAGCTTGATGGACCTTTGGTTTGCTTAAAAGAATAGGGGACTCTCACTAATCCTTTAAGGAGAAACTCAGATAAGAAAGAATGAAAGAAAAGCAGTATGGTTGGCTACAAGCCACAGATTATTCAAGGCTTGAAAATTCCTTTAAGTCTCAAGGATTTAGCTCCTAAACCAAGTCAGGACAAAATAAAACCCGACACAGCTCCTCCATGGCTAAGACACAAATCAGTGCTGACACACCTGGCCCTCTGGAACCACCTTGGCTCTCCAAGAAGTTTAGCATGGATTTGGTCTGAGTCACATAATCAAGTGATTTCCCAGTCACATCATGGACCTACTAAATCAGAGCAGCTGAGAGTAGGCATGGGCATCAGTATTTTTTAGAGATTTGCAGGTGATTTTATCATACAGCCAAGTCTGAGGACCATGAATGTAACCTCTTCTCAACTTTGATGACCCACCCTAAAACCAAAGCTGCAAAAAAGTTACTCTGTCCTCATTAGTTGAGGTTACAACTTACTCAGGGTCATCCTTCTCCTAGGACACCTTTTCTCATTTCTCAGAGTCAAACTATTTTTCTCCACCCCACCATGACCTCACCATGACCTCACCTGTGTGTCCCAGATTCATGCTTCTCACTTTTCAACTTTGACAGTGACATTTCCTTGCTTAGAAATTTCTAATGAACACCACTTCACCTAGAGCTTTATACCCAAGGGAATCACAGGGGAGTTTATATAAGGACACATTTCCAGGCCCATCTGGGTCTACTGAACTGGAATCTGCATTTATTCAAATCCTCAAGGGATGTGTATGCACATGTAAGTTTGAGTAATACTGTCTTAGAGCACCAGTCTCCAAAGTATCCTGGAAGAAAATGCTCAAAAATAGAAAACTCACTGCTATATTCAAATTTTCTATCTTCTTACAGGACATCTGTACACTTTAAACATATCTATTAACTGACAACTATATACCCATACTGCGCTGGGTTTAAAGGATCAAGTGGTGAAGACACCAAAAGTGGACCCTACATTCCATTTGTGGATTTACAATCCAGCAGGGATTAATGGGGCAAGATAAGTATGGTGAGCTCAGGAAGGAGATGTGTAGGATGCTGTGAGATGATTTACTTAGGCTGATAGGGAAGGGCCAGGGTTATCTGGGAGATGAAAGCAATATTCCTGGGGAAAGGCAGGTCAGAGTGGATGCACTTGTTGAGGGCCCAGGAAGGCAGCTGAGGAGTTTGCCAGCCTCACACACAGCAGGTGCAAGGGCTCCAAACACCTATAGAAACACCTGCCTCATGCCTACTCTGTGCCAGGCAGAGGTCTCAATGCTTTCCTTGTAGGCAGGTATGATTAGTGACCCTGTTTTACAAATAAGTAAAGTGAGGCAGAGAGCAAGCAAAGTTTCTGTGACAGAGAAAACCTGGGAATCCAACTCTAGCCATCTGCCTCCAGTATTTCTGCTTTCAGATTCCAACCTACAGCCTCTTGACCTGGGAAAAACATGACATATTCAAGAAGCTAAAAAAAAAAAAAAAAAAGGGGACTTAGGCCCTGAGGTGGAGCATATTCTTAGAACTATGAGCATTTTTCCTTAGAATGGGGGTGGTGAAATCACCATTCAGAGGCTTTGCTTTCTTACAACTGCAAATTCTGGCACTGATCCCACAGTTATTGGAGGAGAATTTCTAAACAAAGACCTGCTAATCTGCATTTTAACAGTGTTTGCAGGTGATTCAGAAGCACTGATGTTTGAGAACCATTGATTTAGAAGTACTATTTCCTGCAAAATTCCTCCCTTCTCATAGTATCCTCTAATTAACTCATGGTTATTTAATAGTATCTCAGTCCCAAGGTATGAACTAAACATGAGGGTAAATAAGAATGAAGTGGAAAAATGGAAGAAATCTGAAAATTGAATCTTTACTCTTCTAGTCCCTGGCTGCCAAGCTGTGTAAAGAGTTACCTAGGCTTGAAAGTTGGGAAGCAAAAGGAGATGCCACAGAGACTTAGAACTATTTTCATTACAATGCCAGTCATTAGACTAATTGAAACTCCGAAAATTGGAGTAAAATTTAAAGTTGCTTCAATATACAAACTCACTCTCTCTCTCTCTCTCTCTCTCTCTATATATATATATATATATATATATATATATATATATATATATATATAATTTTTAATGTATAGTTATTTGTATACTATATATTTACATGTAGATATGTGTGTGTGTGTGTATGAGTGTGTATGTATATATAAAGAAAAAAAAAGATTTTAGAAGATAGAAAGACTTCCCATGTTCTTGGATAGGAAGAATCAATATTGTCAAAATGGCCATACCACCCACAAGCAATATACACATCCAATGCAATTCATATATATATATATATATATATATATATATATATATATATATATGTGTGTGTGTGTGTGTGTGTGTGTGTGTGTGTGTGTGTGTGTGTGCGTGTGTGTATAGTGTGTATATTAAATAAGAAGCAGCTTTGACAAAAACTTTACATGTCTATGATTCCTCCACTCTCAGTTATAGTTAGAAGACTCTCAGGCAGCATAAAAAATTTTCTTGAATGTTGAATACATGGAATAGCAGTGGCAGAAGTAATCTCTAATCACCAGGGTGCATTGGCTCAACAAAATTAATTGTCCCACCTAAGAATGCATCAGGGGACTTTGATAGCCCCAACACCAAGTTTAAGCTGTCAGTAGGATATTGTTTTTAATTTAGTCTTTTCCTTTCTTATAACCATGTAGCCTAGGAATTATGCTAATCTTCCACAAGTAAGAAACTAAGGAAAAAAAAAACTGACCCTCAATAAAACTCCAATATCATAAATTATATAATTCCTCTGCATTTTTCCAAAATTTATATTTAAGAGCCTGAAATATTTTGGGCAACATTACCATTAAAATTTCCAAAGTTGGCTTCTTAAATGCTGCCTTTTTAATGGATCAGGTTAGAGATGGTGGCTTTTCTATATCACTCTGTCTGGAAATGACATTTCCCTGGCTGTTCAACAAAACCTGTTTAATCAGTTCACACACTTTGGATCTTCATTCAAAAAAAAAATTGGGAGATTTTCTGGAAGAGATTGTTATTTTCACTCCTCAAATGATCAGAAATCAATAGTTTTCCTATACTCCAATAGTAATTTAGCCAAATAAGAAATCAGGAAAACCATCCCATTCGAAATAACCTAATAAACCTTAAAAAGAAAAAAAAACTGTAGAATTCATCTAACCAAGAGGCAAAAGAGCTCTAAAATGAAAATTATAGAATACTAAAAAAAAAAAAACAAACCAAAACAAACAAACAAACAAAAAACCCCAAATATCTTAGAATATAGAAAGACTTCCCATGTTCTTGGACAGGAAGAATCAATATTGTCAAAATGGCCATACCACCCACAAGCAATATACACATCCAATGCAATTCCCATTGAAATACCAATGATGATATTAACAGAATTAGAAAAAAAATCTTAAATTTATTTGGAAGAATAAGAGACCAGAATAGCCAAAACATTACTAAAAAAATGCAAGAGGTATCATAATATTTGGACTTGCATTATCCTGTAACACTTTTATAACAAAAACAGTATTGGCATCAAAATAGACATAAAGTCCAATGACCAATGGAACAGAATAAAATACATAGCTACAAACCCAATTAAATACAGCTGTCTAATATTTGACAAAGGCACCAAAAATATATTTTGGCAAAAAGACTTTTTAACAAATGGTGCTGGGACAACTGGGTAGCTATATGTAGAAAAATTACATTAGCACCCTATCTCTCACCCTGCACAAAACTCAAATTGAAACGGATCAAAGACTTAGGAATTAGACGAGGGACCTAGTAATTGCTAGAAGAAAAAATAGGGTCAATACACATCATGCAGGGGCTGGCGCAAACTTCCTTAACAAGACCCTCCCCCACAAAAAAAAACCAAACCAAGAAGCAATAAGTGGGATGCCATAAAACTGAAAATCTTCAGCAAAGCAAAGGAAACAAGAGGGTGAAGAGAGAGCCTACAGAGTGGGAGAAAATCGTGACCAACTACTTCTCTGATAGGAAATTAACACCAGAATGTACAAAGAACTTAAAAAACTTATCACCAAAATGAAAATAACCCAATCAATATATGGGGAAAAGAACTAAACAGAAATTTTTCAAGAAATGCAACTAGTCAACCAATATATGGAAAAAAGTTCAATATTTCTAGAAATCCAAGAAATACAAATCAAGTAAGATTCCATCTCATTCCAGTAAGAATGACAATGATAAAAAAATATGAACAATAATGAATGCTGGCAAGGTTGTAGGGAAAAGTGTTCCATTGTTGGTGGGATTGTAGCCTAGTACAACCACTCTGGAAAGCAGTATGGAGATTCCTCAACAATATAGGGATGGAACCAGCATATGACCCAGCCATTATGCTCCTTGGTGTTTTCCCAAAAGATCTAAAATTGGCACACTACAGTGATACAGGCACCTCAATGTTATAGCAGTAAAATTCACAATAGCTACATAATGGAATCAACCCAGATGCCAGTCAATAGAAGAATGGATTAAGAAATTGTTATTGATGTATACATATGCATGTGTGTGTGTGTGTGTGTGTGTGTGTGTGTGTGTGTGTAGTTCTAATTCAACTATAAAAATGAATTAAATTATGGCATTTCCTGGTAAACTGGCGGAAATGGAGAATATCGTGCTAAGTGCAATAAGTCAGAAACTCAAAGGTCAAAGCCTTTCTCTCATATGTGAAAGCTAGAGTAAAATAAAAAAAAAGTGGAGGGAAGGATAGGATAACATAAGTGAAGGTCAGCAATGTAGAAGAAGGAGATCAAGAGGCAGAGCAGAGGAATAGGTAAGGGTGACAATGCAGAATGAATTCTTAAAAAGTAATGTTATGTGAAGACATAAATAGATCACGGGGAACTTCACCTTTATGCATACGGATAAAGGACCAAATATAAATTAATAGATGAGCAAAGGAAGTCTGCTAGAGTAGAGGAAGGAGAATGGGAAAGAGGGAGGGAGTATGAGAGTTTAATGGATAGATCATGAACTGAAATTGAATTCCATGCATGTATGCATTTGTCAGGATGAACCCAACTGCTAACAAATAAAACTCTAAATAAGAAAAGATCATAAACACAATAAACTGTGGTTTCAAAGTTCCTCTTCACTTAATACACACATTTTAACATATATTTATATCTATACATATATATTTGTGTGTTTATAGAAAGAAATAGTGTATGTGTACGTATATACATGTGTGTGTGTGTGTGTGTGTGTGTGTGTGTGTATAGTATTTATGTGTGTTGCTTAGAACCCAGGGCCCCTCACAGATGCTAGCAAGTGTTCTATCACTGAGCTACATCCTCAAACTCACATTAATATATTTATTTCTGATTCTGTTGGTAAGCAAAATTCATTGGATGCTTCTTCATTATTTCTGGCGCAAAGTAATAAGAAGATGAATTGCAGAAATAAAAAACTTTGTGCAGGTACCCCACCATTGTGATACAAGACACAAATAATGACAGTCTTCCAGAGCTGTCACTATCCCTTTGCCAAATACTTACAGGTAGTCTGAAGGGCCATTATATCTGTGCTGATGTTGGTCATATTTTAATGTCGCTCTCATGAATTGACACTATAGATGTACGAATAGAAAAACATTTGGGAGATTCTAGAGGCACAGGGCTGAGATTTTCTAAGAAAAAGTGCTAATGCTTTAAATCTCTGACAGGTCCTCCCTGTGTATTTCCCTATTTCTTCTGGCAGCAGCTGCACAGCAAGAGTGTAAAAGCCATGCCTGCTTGAAAGTTGATGGCGGGTCATCTACAGTGTCACTTCTGAGAAAGATGTCTGCAGTTGACGTTTTATCAATATTCATGTGTGTTAGTCACAGTGGCTCCAGTTACACTGGAGTTCTCTGGTTAAACACAAGGGATCTTGAATCACAGCTGTCCCAGAATCAGGTTGTGTCTCAGACCTGTGACATGAAGCTTTTAAAACATTACAGTCCTGTGCCACTTGTCTTTATCCTGTCTAGTAAACAAAGCTGTCTCAACTTTTCAGGTGTTAAAATACATTTCTCCTTCCCCTTGCTTGAGACATAGGGTCTCATGCTTTAGATGTTAATCAGGACACAGGAAAGAACCAAGTGCAAGGCATCTCACACACTGAATTTTTCTCAGTGTTTGGGGACAGAGGACAATGCCCAGTAATCACAAAGAACCACAGCAAGAGTGAAAGTGGAGAGTGACAAGTGACTCTCTCATATCCATTCCCCATCTCCAATGTACTCTGTGAGTGTTAAGTGTTATGTTGTAGATGGGGTAGGGGAGCATAAAATCACCAGTCAACTGTGTAATGCTGGAGGAAGAAGTTTCCGGGGTCTGTGAGTTTTGGTCAAAACCCATACCTTTGAAACAAACTTAAGGCTACCCAGTGCTAACTCACATGTCATTTTAAATCTTTGGTATCAGCATAACATAGATGGGTCTCTGTGTCCTTTCAAGTTTG
Source organism: Callospermophilus lateralis (assembly GCF_048772815.1). Classification (NCBI taxonomy): domain Eukaryota; kingdom Metazoa; phylum Chordata; class Mammalia; order Rodentia; family Sciuridae; genus Callospermophilus; species Callospermophilus lateralis. The sequence continues at coordinate 9,808,134 of NC_135320.1, forward strand.
GTCATTTGTTCCAAGGCAATGTCAACTGGTTCCAGAGAGTAGTTCTATGATGGACTCCTCTTGGTTACATTCCTTGATAATCATGCCTCAGGGACTGACATGCAGGATTCATAGTTAAAATGCTGGTTAAGAGAGCCAGGCTGATAAGACTGTCCCAAAGAGCTAAGCAACTGAAGAATAATAATAGGTAGGGACTAAAGAACTTCTCTACTATACCCTGGAATGTTTTCCCTTCATCAGCTGAGTAGCTAATTTACTCACTGCTTTTAAATACCAATCCCCTCCTCAAACCCTGTTTGTTCAAATGAGGCTTCTCTAATGGCCCTGTGTAATTCTATAACCTGTGCTGACTCCCATCACAGCATTCCAGAAGCTTTTACTTTTACCTTGCCCTAGTATTATATATTTTTCCATAACATATACATCAAGTGTATAATTTACTCATTTTCTTCATTAAGTTTCACAAGGTGAGGGAAATTAGTCTATGGTATTCTCTGAAATACCACAAACACTTAACATAGTACTTGGCATAAAGCAAGAGCTCAATGTGTATTTGTTGAATGAATGAACAACACATCTTCAACTGCAGACATAACAGAGGGTAAAAGCCAAAGCACATTCTGAGACATTTGAAAAAAATAATATGAAGACTCAAGAGAAATGTACATTTACCTGCTGGTGAGAAATGGAGTGAATTAATTGTTTGATGCATAAGAATTGCTCATGAATTCTGGGAAAGGATAATGGGTATTTCCGTTCCCTAATAGATTTCTGTTTCCATTTGCCTTGTTCACAATGAATTTCAATCACTGATGTCAAACTAAAAGCAGAAGTTAATGCACACCTTTATTCTGTGTGGTATATCTTTCTTGTGGTAGAGGCCACAGCTCAGGTTTCAGACAAATAAGAATGTCAACTGATGTTAATTTTGTTGCTGTTATTTATTCATTCTTCTTCCGACAACCAAGTAAAATCAGTAGTTTAAACATCATTCTCAACAGAAAATGCAGGGGTTGATATTTCAGTGAATTCTCCAAGACAACTACTTCCTAATGATTCATCATGTGAAAAGGTTTTTTGTTTTGTTTTTACTAAATTCCAAAATCAGCAACATTTCCAAAAAATAGAATTAAGGGGCCAGGTTCATCACCAGTGAAATTTGCCAGTCTCAACTTTCAGACATTAAGGATCAATCAAATGAAGATCATTATGACTAAAAATAAATAAATAAAAATAAAAAATATAAAAACAAAATCAAATTTAAAAAATGAAGATCAATGAAGAAATTCATCTTGCATACATATCAAATTATAATAATTCCAAACTTTTGGAGTAAAAGATGGTGAATTTAATTATGCACATATATATGTATGTATATATAATATATATCCTTTTCTTCTATATAAGATATAAATATAAGATCTATATTCCAAATAAATACATATCCTAATATATAACTGCATATATATTTTGTGTGTGTGTGTATGTATGTGTATATATATACATACATACATACACACACACACACTAATAGGTAGGGAATTAAGAACATCTCTACTATACCTTGGAATGTTTTCCCCTCATCACCTGAGTGTGTATATACATATGTACATACACATATGCATATACATACACATATATATATATATATATATATATATATATATATATATATATATATATCCTCTTCTTATATTGGTTATTTTGGTGCAGTCTTCACTGAGCCTATATGAGAATCAGTGTGATGTACTGGGAAGAACACTGACTTAAGAGCCAAAAGGACTTCAGCTGAAATCTTTTTTTTTTTTTTTTTTTCTCAGAGACACAGATTTATTTAGGAATGTAGATACACATTCAAGGGAGATTGCAAAGTATCTCAAGGGAGAGATGTGTTTTGGGGTAAAGGAGGAAAAATCCATTCAAGGGAGAATGCAGTCCATCTCAACAGAGACAGCTTGAACCGAATCTTAACAATGTCGGTTTATACATCTTTCACTCACAAAATTTCCCCATTTGGATTATAAACTGTCATTACTCTAAGTAGTCTTTATATTTAGTTAATTTCTAAATCTGTTATAATTATTGATCCACTATAAATACTCAATGAAAGAGAGGCATAGTTTAACAAATATAAATGCAACCCAACTTTCTTAGCATCATCAGGAAAGTTTTACTCTGAATTCAACAGAATAATAATAGTCATTGAGAAAAAAATGGGATAAGTCTACTGATAAACTATTGAAATGGCAGGAAGTAGGCACTTGCCATTCCATGAAAAGAATAAGGTACATAGGCACAAATAGAATGCTATTTAACCCAGATTCCATCCCTGCCTGCCAATCATTAAGAAAACTTCTGAATTACACTTGCATAGGGAAAAAATGATTTTCAAATTACCCAGAAGAAATAAGTTTCTATCTCATAAAATGAATACAGCATGCAGTCCAAGGAAAGGAGGGGTTCTCTTTATTGAGGGAAAAAAGTCCACCTGCAAATACCAACAATAATGATCACCCCTTTAGTACTGGCATTGTATGCCAAGCACTGGGCCTGGTATGTTATGTATCTCGTCTCATTTTTCAACCCTGTACCACAAACAATATTTTTAGACACATTCTACCGAAAAGTGAAATGTCTTAGAGATATTGTAGAGCTTCTTTAAGTTCACACAGCTAGTAAGTCATGAAGATGCAATTTTAATTCAAGTATATCCACTTTCAAAAGGGACAGAGACCCCAAAGACAAGCTGTTTCCAAGTCTTTGTTTGCTCAAAAATTAGTATTTGGAAAGGTGGATATATAATGAACAGAATGAGAAGAATTCTGTGAGACTGTGGGTTAGTGTGTGAATGATCACAAACTTCATTCACCTCCTCTTCATGTAAAGTAAGAAGTCTTTTTGGGAAAAAAAAAATCAACTTCAATCAATCAATACTGACTCCATTTGTGAAGTGAAGGATGGAGTGACCAAAAATCTCAGAACAAAAACTTGCCTTTCTAACCCTTACCTCAAAACACATTATTTCAGGGTTAAGGAATAGCCAGGTTCAGCCCATCAAGCACACCTTTTAGGTTTATAACTCACCTGCCCTTCCCATGACTCCAAATAATTAATTTATCCCGGAAACTACTTTTGCCTTGTTTTTGCTTTTGTTTGATGGCATGATTCTTAAATGTTATTAAGGCCATAAAATATGAAAAATATTCATTTTAAATAGATAAGAGTTTAAAAAATAAAGTTCAGGCCTGGAGTTGTAGCTCAATGGCAGAGCACTTGCCTATCACATATGAGGCCCTGGGTTCGATCCTCAGTACCATATAAAAATAAATAAATAAAATAAAGGTATCATGTCCATCTATAACTTAATTTTTTTTTAAGTTGAGGGCAGGTGTCCAGCAGAAATTACCACAAATCCAACCTTAACAGACTTATGAACAGCCAGCTTAAATCAACATCTGGGGGCTGGGGTTGTGGCTAAGTGGTAGAGCGCTTGCCTAGCATGTGGGAGGCACTAGGTTCAAGTCTCAGATATAAGCAAATAAAACCACATAAAAGCAAATAAATAAATAAAGGTACATCAATAACTGATAAAAATATGTAAAAAAAAAAAAGATCTACTAGTATCAGACCCACCTGGCCCCCATAAGCCAACAATCTAAAGGAGGATATGCAGGAGGCCTTTATTTGGTGAAATATAACCTGGCAAACTATAACTGATACCAACATGTTGAAATATAGTTATTAATAGATAACCCTTTTTCCCCTCTAGCTCCCTAAGGATTCTGGAATAGAAATCATGCCACAGAATGGCAGTAAGATTTGCAGTCAAAAATGCACTATAACCAGAGTGCTGTCACTCATTAAGAATGCAACCTCAGAAATTATTTAAACTCTATGACCATTAATGGGCTCATTCAAAATTAGTATGAAGGTTTCAGAGGTTTTTATTAGAGTTAGGTGTGCCTTGTCAGATAACAAGAACTAATAATTACTAAGCATTTACTATGTGCCAAGTACTAGGTGAAGTAAGAACTGCTTGTAGATGAGTAAAGCAAGGCACCAGAATTAAGTAATTTAAATCCATATAATTAGAAAGCCACAGAAACAGGACTTGAACACAAGGAGTCGACATCAAAACCTATGCTCTTAACCCACCACTCTATAATGACAAGTATGGAACTTCTATACCAAGGAAAGACTCAATAAGTGAGTCTTAGCTAATTATATTATTGTCAACATCCCTACCACCACTTCAAATGAAGTCATAAAATAAAATAAAAATATTCGTACCAAAAAATGCACACTACCTGGAACATGGTTGCAGAAGGTCTCCTTCAACAATGCAGGCCTCTTTCTCTAGAAGTTCTGGACACTCCTTTCCACCCCCAATGGCAATGTGCTTCACCTTCCGGCTCCTGCTCCTAAATCCTGGTGATAGATTCCCTGAACGGCACGTCTTGGAGCAGGGGCTCCAGGAGGTCCACTGGGAGGTTTCACAGTCTTTTGGCATGAGGCAGGACTGAACAGTCAGCGGGAAGGAGTCCTGCATACAATGGCTAAAGGACAATAGCAGAAAACATGAGGACAGGATGAAATGAATGCAATCAACATAATATTAAGTTCTGACCATGAGAAGAAAAAAATTTAAATTTAGCGTAAGCTTTAAAGAAGATGATATTTACTTCTTAACAGTACATCAATGATAGCATAATAGAGGACATCACTTTTAAGAATGTGTACTCTAGGCAGGTTTGGTGGTACATGCCTGTAATCCCAGTGACTAATAAGGTTAAAGCAAGAAGATCACAAGTTTAAAGCCAGCCTCAATATAGAAAAAGCCTATCTCAAAAAAAAAAAAAAAATTAAAAAGGGCTGGGGTGTGGCTCCTTGGTTAAGTATCCCTGGAACTTAAAAAAAAAACAAAAACAAGATTGTGTACTCTATTTTACTGGAACCAATGAAGCTCTTTTACTTCAGCAAAATACATATGGAAGGTGGGTACACCTTATCCCTGTTCAGAGCATTATCAGAAACAACAGAAGTCCTTAATAGGGTGTTTCACTGAAGATGCAGCCCACTATTACCATTTATTGACTGGTTCCCAACTGTGTTGCACTTCACAGGCCACAACAATTATATGAACTTAGATTTTATTATCTTCATTTTGCAGATTAGAAAATTTAAGTCCAGAAAGGCTATATAATCTGTTCTTCTCCAAACAGGTAAGGGAAGCTTTAGAGTCATCTACCTATTCCTATAAATATTTAGAAATTTTTAAATAGGGCATTGGTTGTTTCCTCACACTGTTACACTCTGAGCATCAATTTCCTCATCTGCAAAAATTGAGTGAAATCAAGTAGACTGAGACTTTAATTGTAAAATATAAATAAAGGGATGAGATAATGTGACATGGTGATGAAGCCAACATAAAAGCATTTACGAGGAAGAGCACCAGCACTGGTAAAGTGGAGATGAACCCAGGGGCAGACAGGGAGTGCTTAGGGAGAAGGATATCTAACCTGCAATTTTAAAGATAAATGAAGCTTCTTAGGCACAAAGAGAACACTATTATAAGTCAAGGGGCAGCATATGCAAGCCTTGAAATCACACATCATGAAAACGGAAATACTGGAGCTGGCTACAAATCTCCCAAGACCCAACTGTTTAACTTTTAGGAATTTTGCAAGACACTTGACTACATTTATGTAACCTGAAATTGGCGAAAGGTGGGAATATTTACACTACAGAAACTGGCAACTGCTATAAATCAAAACCTCTCTTCCTAACCCCTGAGGATGAATTGTTAAACCTTTACAAGGTCTCTTGGGAAACACTAAAAGCTAATTTGGTTTGCTGAAACTAAGAAATCAGATAGATATTATGAGAGTTCTTCAAAAGCCGGCCTAGAAAGGTTTCACGTCATGGCCTAAGAAACGTGGATTTGACTGTATGTGCAATAAAATCAAACTCATAGAAAATATAATATTTCAAACATTAATTGGCATTCTTTTCATCACTTCATTGTTAGCCTTTCATTATTTACTCAAAGGCATCCATTACTTTGGGAGAAAAAAGTATAGTTTTCATAGAAATGTACACTAAAGAAAAGTCAATATTCTAATGCTGACTTACAAAATTGAGCCTGTGAACTCTGGTAGAATAAGGGGCTACAGATGATTTAATAATGACCCCTCCATATGAGCCCAGAGAAAGAAGTCTTAAATTGCTTCCCGGTTCCTAACATGGAAAAACACACGTATAAAGGAGCTACTATTTATAAAAGACAGTAATCAGAAGGGAGTAAAACAAGTTCATACTTGTCCACATTGATGAATAAATTATAGTGAGATTTCCATACTGGCATCCATCAGTAAGCCATTGAGAGTTAATAGGTCATTCCAATAGAAAAAGAGAAAAATGACATAAAACCAAATTTTGGTCCAATATTTACTTTTGTACAATCTATTTAGATCATATAAGTAATTCTAAAATGAAAATAGCAGTATACATTTCATTGCCATTCAAATGTGGTGTTTGGAGGACCTGGAGTAAAAATGCACTAGGAAGAATGTCTCCTTCAAAACGATACCCAACGAATGTATTGTCACTTTTTTGGGTACTGTGGAGTGGAGTAAGGGAGCCACCTCATTCTTTAGTGTGACACAATAGAAAACCGTCAATCAACAAGAAGTTTCTAGGTTTTGACTTTTCTGAAACCATTATAAACTAAGTTCTAACCCTCAGCAATTCAAAATGCAACCTCAATTTTGGAGATAGGGTCTTTGAAGAGGTGGCTGATTAAAAATGAGGTATTAAGGTGGGTCTAATGCAAAATGACTGGTGTCCTATGAGAAGATATTAGGACACAGGGACACAGGAGAAAAATTAAGAAAAGTCATAGAGAAGACAGCCACAAATTGAAAGAGAGAGGTCTAAGAAAGAAGCACTGCTAACATCTCCATTTTGCACTGCCAGATTCCAAAAAAATGGAAAACATATTTTGGTTGATTATCCATCCAGTTTGTGCCATTTATTATGGCAGCCTGAGCAAACTAATGAATAAACTTAATAAAGCTTTTCAATGTGTACATGTTTTTAGAAAAGAGTTTCAATTTACAAGATGGACTTTCTTCTTCCTATAAAGTCCAGCAGGATTTAGTTCTCTGTGGTAGAAGTGGTGCCTTGGTTCTTCCCACTTACCAGATTTTACTCCCATCTCTCTCACATGGACTGGACTGTTCCCATTGGAATCACTAGTCTTCAACAACAAAAGTAAGTGCATGGAATTACACTAAGTGAGGCTTTTGCATTTTTAGAAAGGGATCTTCTTTTGTTTTGAAGAATTTTTTTTTGTCAAGATAAATCATATGTCCCATTGATTACAGATTTACTTATTTTAATGTTAGCTACAATAATCCATTCCCTTGGTTGAAATGATGAAAACATCAGGCCCCTTCTAATTTGATTAGTAAGATTCCATTTAACTGGAATAGAGGAAGGAACAATAGGTGGTAAATCACAAATACCTGGATCCTAGATTCTGTATCGCATAGCAGTAGTATGATTTTAATTTCTTGACTACCTAAGTAGTATAGTAGTATGATTTTAATTTCTTGACTACCTAAGTTTCATAATCTGCACAAGAATAAAACACTAATACAATGTGATTTGCTCACCCCCAAGAGTTGTGGTAACCTTTATTGTAAGTAGAATCACCTTAAAAACTATAGTCCACAAAGAAAACTGTCCAGAGACAGAAATGGGAATCAATTATTTCATAGAAGTCAGGTGTGTCTTTTTAATGAAACAGACACTCAGACACTGTTGATTTTTCTTTTAAACAGGAGATGCTATGGTAATTATACCTCCTTGACATTTACAGAGCATGCTGTCATCTGTAAATTACTTTGCAAGTATTCAACTGTAAAGAGAATCTTTGAAACCTAAAAATTACTATAGGTTTTTTTTTTCTGGAAATATAAGGAAATCTCTCAACTTACAAATAAGGTCAGAAACACTTCCAAAATAAAAAACAGTAGTGAAGTATCCCTCATTCATTAGCACTTCAGTTACCAGCACTTCAAAACAATATTAAATATTTCAAATACACAGAAAATAGATTAATAAAACAAATACTCTGATATCTTTCAAGTAAATACTAAAATTTGGCACAAAATTTTCTCATACAAATTTTTTAAAAATTACAAAACCAGGAAAATTCACATTATCTTTGCAATTGTAGTTCCATTTCTGTTTTCCATTTTATGACCACTATTCTCAAATTGTTTTGTTGTTTTGTTTTGTTTTTGTTTCAGGGCCAGGGCCTTGCATGTGCTAGGCAAGTGCTCTGCCACTGAGGTAATCCCCAACTCCTCAAATTGATTTGCATTATTTTAGATTATATATTACACTTTAAATAAATATACATACATTCATAAGTAGCAAATAGCATTGCCACAAGTTTCTTAAAACTTGAATCAATTTTATTTTGTTACACCACTTGTCCTAGAAAATATTTTCCTTGTGGAATAATGTGACTTCTAGATCTACATGTTAATAAATATGGATAGAGTTCACTTATTTTTATTGCTGACTTATATTCTAGTATGCAGCAATTCATTTATTCATTCCCCAATTAGGGGCTCTTTGGTTGTGCTCAATGTCTTGCAATTCCACAGGTAATGTTTTGAACCTGCTTGTACATGCAAGAGATACTATTATTGCCTAGAGTTGAGTCATGAATACTTCCATTCTCAAATGTACTAGATATGATCTTATTTCTCCTTTCCTACCTGTTCTCAGTTCTTGGTATTCTTGAACTTACTTTTCAAAAACATTGAGAAAATTCATTTCTTTTCCAGATTACCATTGAGCTTCATGTTCTCTTCATCCCTTTAGTGATGACTCAGATTTTCTAATCTGTGAATCTGCCCACAGTGCCTGCATATTGGGGCATGCAGAATAATGCCCCCACTCCCTCACCACCCAAGATGTTCACAAGTATTGGCTGGAATCTGTGAATATGTAACCTTATGTGGCAAAAAGGGTTTTGCAGATGTGATTAAGTTAAGGAGATGGTTTGATAATTCCAGAGTATCCAGGTTAGCCCAAAGCTATCACAGAGTTCTTGTAGAATGAGAAAGAAGGGTCAGAGAGGCAAAGAAGGAGATGTGAAGATAGAAGCAAAGGTTGAAGCAAGGCAGGTCTCTGAACTGAGGAATGCAGACAGCTTCCAGATGCAGGAAAAGGCTAGAAAATGGCTTCTCCCCAGGGCCTCCAGAAAGACGATGCATTGCTTACCTCCATTTAAGATATTTTTTTTATCTGTTATGTTTCTACCTCTATTTATTTTCTTACTGAATTTAAGAAGTGTATTCACCCACATATATACATAAATAGATACTGACATAACAAATATATAGATAGATACATACTTATCTATTCTAAACAGTAACTTGTTGGCTTTACATAATACAAATATATATTTCCCACAATTAGATTTTTGATTTTGCATGTGATATGTTATTGCGGCAAAAATGTTAATTCCTTGTTCAGCCTTTCCTCTTGTAGCTTGTGCTTTTCATGCCATACTTTGGAACTTTCCCCTATCCCAGTACTATAATGTCCTACTCTCATAATTTTTCTTCCAGAAAATTTTATACCTTCCTTCTTCATTATTTAAATAATCAATTTGATATTCATCTTCATGTATGTTTTATAGCTCCTCCATTTTTTAAACCATTATCAGGCAGATGTTTAACCTATGTAATTTTTATGTCTTTGCCCTACTTTCCATGTTTTTTTCTTTCCAAATGACTTTGCCAAAATTATTTACTGATTTTAAGCATATTTTATAATTAGATTTTAATGTTCATGATTTCTTTATTTTAAATTATTCTTTTAAAATATCATCCTATCTTTATTTCATGACTACCATATTTCATCTTGTATCTTTCACAATATTAAAATGAGTTTAAAACTATTTCTTGCTCCTTACATTATCTCATTCTGATTTCTGTTTATTTTGGTCTGTTTCACATTGAACTCCGCTCAAATACCTGGTGATCCTTTGTGATAGGGACTGGGATAAGAAATAGCAAATGCAAACTGGAAGCCTTCTGATTATAGGTAGGACTTATCAAATGATAGATATTACCATCAGCTAACAATGCAAAGGTCAGGCCATTTTACTGGAGCAATTTAAATATTGGTCTTCATCAGGCTTTACTTTTAGCTTGCTTCTTTCCCAAGATAAAAATCTCCTGTCATTTGCTTCACCTGTGTAGATCTGGATGTTAGATTTTTGGTAGCTGACTAGAGAAAGGAAGCATGCTTAAAAACTATGTATGGATTTTTAGAGAACATGTGTGATCAAAGGATAATGTTTTATACTTATGTGATCTTTTGCAGGTAAGAGGTTAATGTTTAGAACCATTAAACATGCTCATCCTTGGTCATTTAGCATCTATAATGTCTAGTACTTCCAAGAATCTTGTATTAAAATTGGAACAAAATAAGCTACAGTACTGTAACAAACTGGAATTTCAACACTTTATCAAAATCAATATCTTATAATTTTCCTATATGAATACATCATAATGAATCTTACCATCATGTACAGCCTTAAGAATGGGGGGTGTGAGCTAGATTAATAGATATACCATGTTTATATAATTATGTCAAAATGAATTCTACTGTCAAGTATAACTAAAAAGAACCAATAAAAATGTCTTTAAAAAAAAGCGTCGTCCTTTATTTTTATTTTCATTATTTATTCCATTTTGGTATCTTCATAAAATTTGTTGTAGGTTATCCAGCTTTCTGCATTCATTCCTCTAACTTAAGCCTTAAGGATTCAGCTTGTGTCTACCTTACAGATTCACCATCTGGAATATGTGGCTTCCAAGTTCACCTTTAAAAAGGGAGGGGCGAGCAGGAAGATGGCTCAGGGCGACTCATGACTTTTGACTGGAAGTGGCTTCTCTCACTTCTGCCACTGACCAGAACTCAGACAACTGGCTCTAATATAACTACAAAAAAGACAGTGAGATAAATTTCCATGCACGATAGAAGAGGCAAACGTGATAAATCAATGGATGTGTATCTAATGCAATTATGCTATGTAAATTGTGTTACTTCTAACACATTTTCCAACTGAAGGAGGGCTTTCTATTTTCTCCATGCTGCTGCATGATTTACCACTCATCTGGTTTTCAGCTCCCTAAATTTGCTGATCTTTCTTTTCAGTGGACATATATTTGGCCATCACATTTGTGCTTAAGAGTTTGTGTCTTTTTATTCATTACTGTCATTTAAAAAGGCTTCCAGAAAAGAGCAGAAATACATGTTTGTGTTCATTTTGTAATTTATGGCCAGAAACACAAAAGTTATGTGACACAAACCTTTGCTAAAGCCATATATTAATCCCATCTATAAATCAATGTATTCCTAGACAGCTAAATTTACCCTACACAGGGAGAAAGTACTGATTAGAGTAATTAAAAATGTATGAGTTAAGAGTCTAATTGTGAAAGTATTTCCATTTCTTTTACTTTTGTTCTAAATTAAATAAAATCAGTATATCTCATTGAATATTTACAAAATAGGCTTCATAGTTAAAAAGCAATTCTTTGTAAACGTGAAATTGCAACTAAGAAAGCACTTTAGAAACCCTTAATAAAACAGTGGGCCATACAAAAGCAATGTTTTGCAATTATTTAGCAAAAACACTACTATCCATATGGCAGCCCCATACCCAAATCAGAGCATAACAACAAGGGAACAGTTGCTCCTGAAGCTTACAGATTCTAACTTAGGGAATGTTTGCAAGATCACATCATGAAAATAACACCAAGGAATAAAAATGTGAGTGGAAAAAAAAAATGAAGACAAATGAGCCAGAACTGAGACCAGCTTAAAGGAGCCTAGATCTAGGAAATCAGAAAGGATGTATGCTATTACTTTTAATGATTCTGACTCCAAACTGGTAGCATTTTTCTGCCACAAGTCCAGCTAATAGGAATGTATGAAAAAAAATGACAAGTATGATAACTGGAATAAGGAAAATATGCATATGCCAAGGCTTACATAAATCCCCAACTGCTTGAGAAAACAGAACCCAAAATGAGCCTTGCCACCTACTACAACATGAGATTCAGCAAATAAAGATATTTCAATAAACAGAGTTTTATAAATAGAGACTTGTAGATAATTTTGAAAATGTTAATTTACCGAGAATGTTAACCTACCAAGAAAAATCATTGAGGATTACTGAGAAACCTTAGCTGGAAGAGTGCATGAACTTTCTTTTTTTCTATGGCCTCCTTTCTTAGTCAAATTAACCTGGTACTTATGACTTATTTATCTAAGGTTAGTATTTACAGCTAACAGGGGCACAAATTGGGACATACAGCCTGGTTTTTTTGTTTGTTTGTTTATTTTACTTCTCAGATAAAACTGTATGATTAAAACCTCTCTTAATTTCTTATCTCCATTTATACAGTTTTAAACTTTTCAATAGGTAATAAACCTAAAATCACATAGTAAATCTAAAGTAGCAATATGAAATTAGGTTTTAAATATGCTGTTCAGTTTCCTCTGTGGAACACAAAGATTGTTCTATAGATATAGACATAAGCATACAGATATATGGAGACATTAAATTTTTGAAAAGGAATATCCTTGAGTGTGATGTTATATCAAAATAGAATGTGTTCAGTATTATGATCATTTCCCATCACTGGAAAACATTATTCAGCAGATTTAAAATGCAGTGCAAGTTTCAGAATATAACAGATTTAATCTTCACCAAATTTCTTGGACACAGCACTAAGTATGATATGTTGGTTCATATTTGTGGGTGTGCATGTAACCAGTTAGAGATGAAAGCTGTATCAGCAATCATCTGAAGGTTATGGCCACTACTTTCATTTTATAGAGATGGAAACTGAGGCTCCCCAAAAGAGAAGCAATTTTCTAATGAATAAACAGCAAAACTATAGAATGACCAAGGCTAACACTGAATTACTGTGCCTTTTAGTTCAAAACCATGTTGGCATGGGAGAACTGTGCTTGTTTACAGACTCAAATTTATAAGATCCTAAAGTTGCATTAAAAAGAAAAAGCCTACTTGGCCTCCAGGTTTGGAAAACATTGGCAGTTACCTAACTTGGGAATTCCTCTATCAAAACAACCCTCATGACAAAAAAAGAGAACAAATAAAACTACACATTACCTTTGCATTCCCCATTACTATCAACATAAAATATATGTGTGCACACAAACACACACACCTCCAAATTATATGTAAGTGAAAAATAAATCTATTCTAACAGATTATACATGATAGAGCCAACACAGTGGATATGAAAAGAAGAGGTGAGTCCCAAGATATTACATGAAAAGGGCTACAGAGGTATAAATGGCTTAGATAAAACATAGAAAAAGATCACTTTCAAAATAGAAAAGTTCACCACTGACTTCAAAACACAGAATACAGGTCAGAACTTGGCAGTTCTGAATCACAACACAGATACAGAGAAAAGCTGTGAAGTGTATGGGAATGAAAAGGCAGTCCTGGAGAAGCATTCCTTTGAGGGATAATCACATAAAGAGAGAAGGGCTGGTAGTTAATCCTTAGAGATGGGACAGAATAAAGAAAAAAAGGGAAATTGGGAGGGAATTAAGGAGAAATGAGACATGGTACCCCTTCCTCAATAACACTACCAGAAGCAATATCCATAAATGAAACTTCACAAATGAAGGCAGAAATGACAAAAGAATTGCTTTTGAATCAGAATCCCTATTAATAAAATGGACACAAATTTAACCAAAACATATTCCAAAGTCAATACAATATTAGAAAATGTAAAAGACTTTCTACTAATAAAATATCTCCTCCTTAGCAAGCGTAACTTTGAGAAAATGGTATATTACAACACAATACACCGAGGAAAATATCCTCAAATATTTGGGGTGGGGGGGCTTGAGTTGATTGTTCTAAGAAAATAAAAGAAAAATTCATTTCAAAAGTGAATTTTGAACTAAAAGATGCACAAGGAAGACACATCCAAATGAAATGGACCATATTAAGGGAAAGAAAGAGAACTTTAAAAAATAAAGAAAAAAAGAATTGAGGAAGAAGTAAAATAGATGAGATAAATGGATTAAGAAATTGTGATACAAACAGAGAGACACAATGGAGTTCTAATCACCCATAAAAAAGAATGAAATTATGGTGTTTGCCAGCAAATGGATGGAAATAGAGAGCATCATCGTGCTAACTAAAACAGGACAAAGTTAGAAACTTAAAGGGTCGAATATTTTCTCTCATATGCAGGAGCTACAGTAAAATAAAGGAAAGGTGGAATGAAGGATAATTATAAAGAACCAATCGAATATAAATTAGTAGACAAGTGAAAGGAAGTCAAGTAGAGTAGAAGGAGAATGAGAAAGGGGAGGGAGGATGGGAGGTAAAAGGGCAAAGGGAAAAAGGGGGGTCATGAACTGAAATCAATTTAGATGCATGTATGCGTTGGTCAGAATGACTCCAACCACCATGTATAATTATAAGGCTCTTTTTTTTTTTAAGTGGAAGAATAAAAAGAGAAAGTAAATGATATGGAAAATAAGTAGAGTGGTCTAACTTATACATATTTCATGTCCTTGATAAAGAAAATCAAAACAGCATAACAAATGACTATTTAAAATTATTATAGTCCCCAAAATTAAAATAAATAAAATATCTGAATCTATACATTGAAAGTATATGCCATGTACCTAATAGAAATATGATCCAGAATAATCAACCCTTAGACATACACTAGTAAAACTGTTAAACCTTAAAAAATAAAGGGGGGGGGGGGTCAAGTTTTCAGGAAAAAAAAAAGATGAAATAACTTTAAAATGCATAAAAATTTAAACCAGCAGAAAAGTTCTCAGAAACAAACAAAACAAAATAAAACCCATACATGTCAAGGCTGTAGTGGAATAGAATTTTCAATAAAAGTAATGAGAAAGTGTGAAGTAAGAATATTATATCCAACTAAATGATTCTTCAGTTTTGAATTTAACATACTAAGGAAATATTATACATTGTGAATTTCCTGAAGAATCTATGAGAATTTGAGACTTATCCAAGCAAAGATAACTTGGTGTTATGGTTTAGATATTAGGTGTTCCCCAAAAGCTCACCTGTAAGACAACACAAAGTTTGGAGGAGGAATGATTGAATCCCCTGATGAGATTAAGTGAGAAGTAACTGAAGGTGGGAATGGTGTAACTGGAGGAGGTAGGTCAATGTAGGTGTGCCTTGGGGGGATAGATTTGGTGAGCCGAGCTTAGTCTTTCTCTGCTTCCTGAATATATTGTCAGCTACTTCCCTGGGTCACGTATTTCCGCCATAGGGTTTTCCTTATCTCAGGTCCAGCTGTCTATGGACTGAGATCTCTGAAACTGTGAGCTCCCAAATAAATTTTTCCTCCTCTAAATTTGTTCTTATCAGGTCTTTTAGTCACAGCAATGAAAAAGCTGACTAAAGCACTTTGAAATCCTTAGTAAAATGACTGAAGTTAAGCATTTCAAATACATAACTGCACAGCAAAGGTAACAATTAGGCAAGTAATTGGCAGAATAATAATATGTAAATATCACACTCTCTAACAAAGTAAAATGGATAACATGGAAAGACGAGGATAAAAAAATGGGGAGCGAAAAATAAAATTATAGGTAGTAAGTGCTAATCATTTAAAACAAATTTAGTAGGTATTAACGCATTAGGGTAGAAAATGTGACAGAATTAAGGGCACTACAACAAGTGTTAAATATATAGGTAACCCCTAAAATGCAAAGTCTATCATTCCTAAATAGCAAAAAAAAAATTACATTTAAAAATCAAAAAGTATTCCCCAAAGAAACAAGTAAACATAAGTTATACATAAAATTATATATATATTATAACCACAAAATAAAATGACATAATTGAGAATAGATAAGAGTCATTAATAAATGTAAAGTTGACTAAACTTGGGACCAGAACAACAGAGTTGGCCATCATGGACTGAGACCTCTGAAACCATGAGCCCCAATTTTTCCTCCTCCAAGTTAAGTTGGGTATTTTTGTCACAGTGATTTAAAAAAAATAACTAAAATACAGAAAAAATACTAATGATTAAAAAACCTTGGGCTGGGGATGTGGCTCAAGCGGTAGCACGCTTGCCTGGCTTGTGTGCACCCGGGTTCGATTCTCAGCACCACCTACAAACAAAGATGTTGTGTCTGCCGAAAACTTGAAAATAAATATTAAAAAGTTCTCTCTCTCTCTCTCTCTCTCTCTCTCTCTCTCTCTCTCTCTTAAAAAAAAAACCCTAAAAAGTATAATCAATAAATGTTGTGTGTACACATTTATGTGCAATTCAGTGCTGCTGTTTCTTATACCACCGTACTTTTTCAATCCTGTATCGGTTTTATTTTTTCTTCATGCAATTTCCTCTGTAAGCACCAACTGAAACTGAGGACAGTTATTTAGAAAATGAAAATATATTTAGGATACTTCAGCAAGTTATTTTTTAAAACATATTTCTCTTCTGAGTCTCTTAGGGTATGAACTAAATCATTGGAAACATGAAAAATTCTGCTTTATTAAAATCCTGGCTTTAGGGCTTTGCTTTAAATGAACCATTGCCTAAATAGAAAAATATTAGTATTGAGCTAGATATATAGGCTTTGGAACATAGTAATTTTAATGGGAGCAATCATTTATTAAATGTGTATTGTCTTCTTGGCACCACATTGTATCATTGATCCTCATAACTGCCGTACAAGTTGGTGCATTTATTATTTTTAACCTAATGTAGGTAATGAACTAAAGTTTGGAAAGTTGAAGTAATTCTTGCAAGTTTACATTACTGATCAGAGATGGAATGAGATCTCAACAGGAGAAAACTGAGGCAGAACCCCCATTCTTAACTGCTACATTAAGTCTGTGTTCCACTAAAGTTTATCATTTCACACTGATTGGGTTGGGAAGTGTGTAAACTGATCTCCATCTTCATGTGCTTAGCAGAATGCGTCTCTTAGTATCCATACCCTTGTTTTTCTGCCTATAGGTCCCTGGGGAAGGTGTACAGGAGACTGTGGGCCGGGAGGAGTCCAGAGTCGTGCAGTATGGTGTTTTCACGTTGAAGGGTGGACAAGTCACTTATCTAACTGTGATGAGAGCAGCAGGCCTCCAGCGGAAAGAAGTTGTTTCCGAGTCTGTGACTGGCACAGTGACCTCTTCCAATGGGAGGTTTCTGATTGGCACCACTGTGTGCTTGTTCCTTATGCCCAGCGAGAAGTTAAGCCTAGGACTTAGGAGTGTGTGACAGCTCAACACGGACCGAAGCACCGAACAGTGCGCTGTCTTCAGAAGTTGAACAGAACCATGGTGGCCAGTGACATCTGTGAACACTTTGCCCCTCAGCCCCCCACAGAACAAGCTTGCCTCATTTCTTGTCCCCGAGATTGTGTTGTATCAGAGTTCTCCCCATGGTCCAAGTGTAGCAAAGGATGTGGGAAGAAGCTGCAGCACAGAACTCGGGCGGCCATCGCGCCCCCTCTGTATGGCGGTGTGCAGTGTCCGAATCTGACCGAGTCCAGGGCCGGTGATGTTCCCATCTCCTGCCCTCTTGGGGACGAGGAATATACTTTCAGCCTTAAGGTTGGACCCTGGAGTAAATTCAGACTTTCTCATCTTAAAGAAATTAGCCTCAGTGAAAGAACTGTTCTGGATTTTAGCTCTGATTCGAATGAGCAAGTCACCTTTAGACATCAAAGTTACAAAGCATATCACCATTCCCAGCCCTGGGACATAGAGATCGGCTATCAAACTCGACAGGTTTGGTGTACAAGAAGTGATGGGAAAAATGCCCTGTTGAGGTAGGTGGTCTTTCAGTGCTTTCTTTAATTGGCCTAAACTATTTTCCTATTGCAATTTTATAAGGCTTCTTGGTGATTTTCTACAAAGGGAAAATTGTAATAAAGTTTATAATTTGGATTTTTAGAAGTTTCTTTGAAGAAATTTTAAATTTCCATTAGAAATGTTAGAAGTTTCATTGCCAAAGCAGCCATGCTCTAAATTCTAATGTGATTCCTAGAGTGGTCATAAAGGGAGGTCAGCCATTTCCACATTTTATCAAGATAATAACGAATAGAAACACAGGTCTTTTGTTACTTTAATAAACAGTATAACTGAGTAGTTCTTTATAATAATTAAGACATTCAAGTTCACTCTCAAAATTGTCATGGGAATTATGTCAATGTTTACTGTTTTTGTTTTTTTTAACAATCATTTTGCTTTTTAAAATTTCTTTTGTTTTGCAGGGTTTATTTTTTCAATGAAGATTCTCTCACCTCTGAGTTGTTGATTTTTTAATATTAGTTAAAATACCAAAAGTTATTCTAACAGGGCTTTTTTTTGGCATTGAACTGATAAAAAGGTCAACTTGCCTCAGCAGTAATTAGAATTACCTACCTATAAAGGGAATTAACTCTAAAAAGCAAAAGTTTAGATTTGAAAATTATATCTACAAAAATGTGTTCTCCTTTATATTCCATACTGTTTTTCTGCTGTGAACATAATAAAGAATTTTCTTATTCACTTTACTTGTTTTTAATATATATATATATATATATATATATATATATATATATATATATATATATATATATATATTTAAATTAGACTTAATTTTTTAGGTCAGTCTTAGGTTTTCTGGTTGTGGTATGAGGGTAATCCTGCCCTAGAATCAATTGGAAAGTATTTTCTCTGCTTCTTTTTTCTGAAAGAAATTTTTAAGAGTTGGTATATTTTTTTTTTTCCTTGAATATTTATAAATTCATCAATGTAACACAAATTATGATATTTTCTTTTTTGGATGGCTATTAATTATTGACTGAACTATCTTAATGTATTCAGACACAATTCAGATTATCACTTGTCAATATCAGTTTTATTAGATTGTGGCATTTAGGGAATTAGTCCATTTTTTGTAGGTGTTTAGGCATAAAGTTGCTCATAATAGTCCTTTATTGTTCTGTTAATAGTTATGGGATCATTAGGGGATCATTTTCTTTCATTTCTGATATTAATAATTTGTGTCTTTTTTGTGGTTAGTTACCCTGCATAGAGCTTTATCAATTTTGTCAGTATTTTCAAAGAACCAACTTTAGATTTTAGTTATTTTTGTCAATTGATTCCCTCTTTCTAATTAATTTGATTTTGCATAAGATCTTAATCATTAATAATTTTATTTTTTTAGATTATGAAAAATATAAAGTTAAGATATTAATATAATGGGCATATTAAATATAATCTAAGAACAGAATCAATGTACATTTATGCAGAATATAAATTTAAATATGAATATTTTAATTATTTTCTTATGATTTCTTTGTATTTACTCTTTTTCTAGTTTCATAACATTATCAGTTTTAGATATTTTTAAATTTTTTCCTTCACGTATTTTGCTACTCAAGGTGTATATCATGATTGCATTGTTGTCTTGGAGACTTAACCTCATTATTTTATAACGCCCCTATTATAAATTTTTTTTTGCTGTAAATTCTCCATTTTCTGAAACTATTAGAATTACTCCATTTGATTAGTGTAATTATCATATTTTTCTTCATTCTTAACCTTTTAATCATCTGTGTATGTATTGAAAGTGGGTTTCTTGCAGATGACATGTAGTTGGATCTTCTTTTATTCACTGTGCCAGTTCTCTGTCTTAATTCATATATTCAGACTATTGAAGTTTAAAGTGTTTGTTGAAATTCTTGGATTAACATCCATCATATTTTTTTTACCATTTTCCATTCATTGCTCTTGCTCTAATTGACATCATTCTATTTTTTGGGGGGGTGGGGGGAGTATAGGGATTGAACTCAGGGCCACACAACCAATGAACCATGTCTCCAGCCCTATTTTTGTATTTTATTTAGAGAAAGGGTGGCACTGAGTTGCTTAGCACCTCACCATTGCTGAGGCTGGCTTTGAACTTGAGATCCCTGACTCACTCAGCCTTGCAAGGCACTGCTGGGATTACAGGAATGCTTTACCACACCTGGCTGATATTATTCTATTTTATCTTTGCTTTTAGCATATCATTTATATTTTTTAACCTTTTTTGATGGTTTCCCTAATGTGCTTGCAGGAAAATTGATTTTCAAACAACACTGTGTGTGCTTCACAGGTTGTGTAGGTAACTTACAGCAGTTTTCCCAGTTCTTCCAGCCAGCTATCCATCATACTACCACATCATTCATTTCTCTTATTAATAACCTATAATCACTAAATACATTGGTGCTATCATTTTAAACAGTTTTTAATTATTATATCAACTATGGGTAGGGAAAATAAAAGATTTTATTTTATCCTTATTTTTTCTCCAATGACCAATCTTTATTTTGTAGATTTGATCTGACCTATGTTGTTTCTCTTCTCTGAAGAACATATAACATATTTTTGCAAAATAAGTCTACTGGTGACAAATTCTCTTAATTTTTGTTTGACAAAGCCTTACTTTCTTCTTCATGCTTGAAGGATACTTTTATTGGACATAGAATTTAAGTTGATAGGGTTTTTTTTCTCTGAATACTCTAATTGTTTTTACCATCTTCTTTAAAAAATTAGTCCTTTTTTTTAGATCAGATTTAGATGTTTGAAGTACATAGTGTTTGAAGAGAAGGTTGTTATAATTCAGATCCTTTTCAGTTGGATAACATGGATTTTCTTCTATTATGGCTTATTTCCAGATTTTTTACCTTTGGGTTTGATTTTCTGAAGTTAAATATAATTTTCCTGTATTATTTTTTGATATTTACCTTATGTTGTATTTCCTGAGCTTCTTATTCTTATGATATGGTGTCTGATATTAATTGTGGAAAATTATCTGCCATTATTGCTTGAAATATATGTGTTTTCCTGCTGGGAGCCATCAGCCAAGTAGGTATGACAAATTCCTTGCCAGCTTACTCCCATGCTGTCTAGTGGAAGGACTTCTGAAAGGTGACCTTGCTCAAGGACCAGGGCAGGATCCGTGTTTAGGGTGTTCCCCCTTTAGAATAGGGCAGTTTAGCATAATAGGAGAGTAGGGTGTTTCCCCTTTAGAATAGGGCGGTTTAGTATAATAGGAGATTAGGGTGTTCCTCTTTTGGAATAGGGCGTATCCTGCTGCTGAGTTCCTCTTGAGTGCTTAGGGTCAAACAGTATTTTTTGAGAGACAGAAGCCCATGCGGTGTGGATTTGGGAGAGAGTGGATCAGGGCAGAGTGGAGATTTGGGAAGAGAACGTGGATTCCCCCAGAACGTGTTTGTAGACGGCCGGTGTGAGTTCGGGAATAAAGAATTGCTGTTTGAATCTACAAGCTGTGTGGAGACTCGTGATTTGTGCCCAGCCGAGAGACTGCGGCATTTTCCCCTTTTTCTTCAGTACTGGTGATTATACCCTGAGCCCTAAAATATTTTTTCTCTTCTTTTTTCTTTCTGATATTCTCATGTGTACGTGTTTCACCATTTGTAATTATACTACATTTCTTGGATATGCTGTTATTTACAAGGTGGTTTTTTTTTTCCTCTTTTTTTTTTTGCATGTTTGGAAATTTATATTGACATTTCCTTAAGCTTAATGATTCTTTCATGGTCTGTCTATAATCTGTGGACAGGCCCATCAAAGACACCTTTCATTTCTTTTTAATGCCTTTAATTTCAGTCATTTTCCCATTTCTTTTTAGAGTTTCCCTCTCACTACTTACAGTGCTCATCTGTTCTTAAATATTGTTTATTTTTCCCACTAGAATCTTTGTTATACTAACCACAGTTTTACATCCCCAGTCTGATTACCCCATTTTGCATTGAATCTAGCCCATAGTCTAGCTAGAATACCATGTAAGTCCATTTAAGATGTTTAATTTATTTTTTAAACATTGTTATTTATCTTTTGGTATACCATGCAACATCTTATTAAAATTGGACATGATACACTGAGCAAAAGGACCTGAGCTAAAATGGACCTTTAATATGAGGTTTAATGTTCACCTGGTTTGGAACTATACCATGTCTGTTTTATTTGTTAGGTGTCAGAGGCTAAAATTTCATTGGTGTCCTCACTTCTTTTCTTTTTGTTGATTTTTTTGTTATTATACTTTTTCCTATTATCTTTGAGTTGTTACAAATACTTCTTCCTAAATAAGATCTGAAAGATGCAAATATTTCAGTTGTAAACCCCTAATAAGTAGAGGAGCCCCTATATGTGTTGTGCTAAATTTGGGGGATAGGGGAAGTTTCTGTAGTCCTGTTATTTGGACCTAATATTTTACTAAGCATGTGTCTCTGGGTGTCGACCATTATAAACATTTTTTTTTATCTCCCATCCTCATAGGTCATAAGGAGCTAGAGATGAATATTTTTTTTCTCCCATTTTGATTAAGGTCTGGTAAAATCTCAGTTGGTTTGTCCACGGTAAAATAATTTCTTTGAGGGCAAATCTTAAGAAAAAAAGAATTGTCTGGGTCATTTCAAAATGTCTAAAAAGAGAATATTCTCTGATTTTTCACAGTGTTCTTTTTAAGTAAAACTCATGAAAGTATCTCGCTCCCACAAGGGTGGTTGGTTCCCTTTGAAGTTTCTGCCATGCTTATCTACATCTAACCTTCAGTAATTGTTAATAATATTTAAAAAATTGTCCTGCCCTGATCTTGGCCCCACTGGTGATTTCTGTTTCTGGCTTTTCCATCAAATAACTTATGACTCTCTTTATCTGATACTTGTCTCTCCAATTTGAGGGGCAGTCATTTGCCTTTTGACTTCAAGTCTCTGATGGATCTAAGAAGGGTTGTTTATTTTCAGTTTGCATCACTTTTTTCTTATTGTGAGCATAAGAGTGACTTGCTCCTAACAGCTCTGAATGGAAGAGAGAATTCTCCATGATTTCTTTTGCATCTTAGATAGCATTTTGAACCAAAATAGCTTCCTTTGCACCATTCCATGAAATCAATAACATTCATTCATTTAGTAATCAAAGATTATGAAATGACTCATATACTATTATGAAAATATCAGAGTATTATAAAAAATATATTATTAAGTGAGGGCATCTCTATTTCTGTATCTTCCACTGTCCAAAGCAGAAATGTTACTCTTGACAGCTGTGTGATCATGTAGTCAACACTATTGTCTCATTTCTGTTCAACTTGATGAACTGTGTTGACATTGCCTAATAAAGGAATTTTGTTAAAAAAGCTCAAATTCATTTCTGAAAAAATACACATTGTTTTCTTTTGTGAATTTTATGCATTCAGAAAACAGTGATATTTTTGTGCATCTATTCATTTCTAGTATGAACTTTAATCATTGTAATTTATCCTGATATAGATTTCTTGTACTCTGTACTTACATCTAACTTCAGATCTATTTCTTTTTGGTGATCTCCATGATACTCTAGGGACAAGAGGCATTTTGTTTTATATGTGTTGACTATGGTTGTCATCACATTTGGAATAAGAAGGGCCTATCTTTAGTACCATAATATAAGCTCCTGGTCTTGCTTTGCTGAAAGTCACTTTCTCACTCTAGAACACTACAGAGCTATAATTAATGCCCTTTATTAGCTATCTCATTGATCATTGTGACTTTTTATAATCACCTTAAGTGGTTTTCCCTTCACAATTATTATTTGCAATGTGGTAGGCTGTTGTATTGCTCTTGGTGCTCCTCTGCTCCCTCATCATCGATTTCTCTCTTGTGTTTAAAGATATTTTGTTTTTAACTGTCTCAGCTCATATGTTAATTTTTGTCTTATTTTGACAAGACTTTCTCTTAAGTTCCACTGTTGCATTTTAGAATAGCTGCTATACAGCCTGTTCATCATTTTTGCTCAGAGAGCATTGATACCATTATTGACTTTTTACACTAACTTATTTTGTGAAATTAAATAGATTATTCAGTTTTTGTCTTTGTTTTATTCTTTTTCCATTTTTTGATAGAAACATATCTGATTAAGACATCTGAGTTGTAGACTAGTCAGACTGTTTATGAGAGCAGTGATTCATATTGTTTTTGAATAAATCTCAGATGAATGTATTTTATTTTGATACAGAGGAGCATGTGGTATGGACAATCTTTAAGAGCTCTAATCATTTGTACATGTTAAGCATACTTTAAATTCTCAGACCACTTTAATCATATAAATATTCTGTAATATCCCTGTAAAGGAGCATCCAAAATGTAATGAATTTTAAATACTATATAAAGAACCATCAGCTCAAAAGCTCAGATCTTATTTTTACTTTGTTTGCTTGTTTTTTTTTTTAATCTGTACCACTAAAGTAGATTTGGAAATAAATTTTCCATTTCTATTCATCCCCAAACATGAACAAATGCAAGGTTGAAGTGGCAACCCTGATTTAATACCATTCACGCAGTAGGAAGAGATGCTTGCCTTATTATTCATTTTTCCTAGCCACAGCTTTTATTATCCTGGCATTGTTGTAGTTTTAACTTGGGAAAGAGGGTTGAGGACTGACATGAATCATAATGCAGAACTTTACCATCTTAAGTTAAAATATCTGTGGATAATTATTCTACCAAAGCACTATCAAAAACCACAGAATTATAAAATCTGATATAAAACAACAGTGACTCACTTGCAAGAGACTTCATCTTCAAGAAATAGCTCAAAATTTATGTAGTAACTTTCATTGCTCCAAAGGCATCTGCAACAACTTTAGAATAAAGTAATAGCTCACTTACCTAGCAGATGCTTATATAAGAAACTGCACTTAATAAAATACATCCAAGAACACAAGAATGAGAAAAAAGTGGTATTCATTCATTTAAACAATTATTCATCACTAACCATTTGACAGGTAGTACATCAGACTCTGGGAATATGAAAGTTAATGAGACATTATCTCTTACACAATCTGTATTCTAAATGTACTGCTGGTTTACCCATGAGAAGGTCTTATGACCCCCTGTACAAGCCTATTTGCAACCTACCATACACTGTATTAACAATCCGAATGGTTTCCCAGAGTTCTTTAGATCTGAAGCAGCAAACCCAAAGCTGGGAGGGAATCTTGGAAGCAGGTATACTGATGAAAACAAGAAGAGTTGCGAGGTCCAAGCCCAGATTTCTATATCTATCAGGATAATCAGTAAATCACCACAGGAGGATGCACTGAAATACTCAATACTTTATGAACTCTCAAAGAAAATCTGCTAATTTCACATTACTGAGTCATTTGTCACCAGATGCTGTTAAGAATACAACAGAGAATATAGAAACACAAATATTTTCAGGTGGGAAGGAATTTTAGTTTTAAGGCCGTTCATTAAAAGCATCCTATTGCACATTTTTTACAATCCAAATAATCCTTAACACTAGAATTGTTTTCAGAAAACATATCCAGTGTCCTAAAAAATATGTATGCTAAAGCATTCCAATTAATCTCCTAAGAAAATCTTCCCAGGAAAAAAATAAATGCTTCCAAATACAACTTCGTTTTCATAGGTATAAAAACTTACTTTCAACGGTATCCATGATTCCCGTCACAGAGAATTGTGACAGGACATTCACACTTCATAGAAGCATAGGCATTGTTGCTAACATCACTGATTCTTTCTGCAGAATTGTATTATGTTTAACACTAATAACGTATTCTCTATCCATTTCACCTTTATAGACAGATAACTCTGACTTCAAAGCAAAGTGCATCTGTTATTTATCATTTTTGATTACAAATTATTAGTTGCCAGTGGCTAGAACATCCATTAAAAGTAGCTCGGCAGGAAAAATAGATTAGAAATGTATCTGAAGGACTCATCAGCTGATGTGAACACCACAGAGACAGAAAACCACCTTAAAAAATTGTTTATCAATATATGTGATTTGAACTCCACTTTCTAAAAATTCTAAAGGCTAAAAGACACTCTCAAGCCACTATACTTCACAGCATTCTGACACAAGTGAGTCTTTTAGGATCACTAAACCCACACCCTACTAATTCCCTAGAATACAGTGGTGGAAAGGGAATCTCAGAGCTCGCAGTTTGTGCAGGAGGAAATAAAGCCTAGACAAATTCAATGACTTTCGCAAGATCACACAAGCATTTCAAGTGGAAATGAGATTGACAGTGTCATTTCCATGCGCCCAATCCAGTGGTCTGCATCCTATAATACTCTGGTCTCTATTACTACATTTCTAAGATTGTAAGGAGAATAAATACTCCATAAATGATTGCAATCTAAGGCGTGAGGGAGAAAAAGGAGGGAAAAAACACAGGGAAATTATATTAAATCTCATATAACAGGCAACAAACTGCCTACTGAGACTTCTCAGCCCCCTGGACTGTTACCCAGAGCAGACAGTTACTCCCAATGGCCCTTCACAGTTTATTATATGAATTGTGAGACATCCTGCCTTTATATGCAATGAAAACAGACTGAATTCCTGCTTGAGTACATACATTAAGGTTTGGGGGTTTAACACAAGAAGGAACCCTTGAGCAGCAATAAGAAATGATGTGTCCATAGACTAGCTATGGCAATAACAGTAACAGGCACCAGTTCCTTCTGAACACCTACTATCTTCCCTGTACCACACATGCATTATTCATATCGTTGATATTGTTCTGCTTTGCTGGATGAGAACATCAATACTTGAGATCCAAGAATCACTCAAGGTAAACAGCTCAGGAGCCCTCTCTCAAGCTCTTCTTATGCTAAACCTTTCCCACAACTGCAGTGAATCTATTCTTAGCAGTGATAGCCCGTGAACAAATGAGGCCTTGCAAAGCCCATTAGGCAAAAGATATTTAGAAGGGGGTCTGTCTGATGGGTGTGCAGCTAGCATGAGGAGCTGAGGGTCTTGCCACCCCCCATCTGCCTATAGCTCTTTGCCTCGTCTCTGTCCCAGTTCAGTGGGCTGGCTCAGGTGGTGGCCTCAGAACTCCCAAGGCTCTGATACTTGTCAAGAGATATTTATGGGGTATTCTCATCCCATAAATATGGCTCCACTCGACTTTGACTTTACTTACAGTAAACGCTTCAGCTCAGCTCTCCAGATTCCCTGGAGAGGTGGAAGAAAATCATTTACTCAGCTGTTTTGTGTTAGTTAAGTGGAAAAGACAATCGAAAGTAAGCCAGAGATGAAATAAAGCCAAATCCCACACATTGTTGTTCTCAAGGACTTCCTCACTCAGTTTACTGACCACCTAGGCATTCTGGACTCTCCAGGAGAGTCAGAATTCTGTTTGCTTTACCCTGTGCAGAAAGCAAACTGGAAAACACGCAAAGGAGGAGGAAACTTTTAAGATGTGTCTCTATTCAAAAATGGAGCATATAGTTCTGCTTACAGTCAGTAAATGTTGGACTGCCTGGAGGCCTTCTATGTTTTCTACTAGAGATTCAGGAAAAGGCAGCACAGCAGTTATGGGGCCAGGCAAACAGGCTTTAAAAACACCCAGAAGGGTGGGATGTTATCAAGCATGGCATTCGCCATTAGGTAACTTAAGAAATAACTGCCTAGGAATAAAAATAGCACAGGAGCATATTCAAGACAATATTTTTCTTTGTGACTTTGAGAAAATTGTCACTGTAATGGTCACATGGAGTATATCTGCTTCAGAGTACATTCTCTTTCTAGTAGCAGATATTTGTATAAAGTACAAATGAGAGAGAACAAAACACTAGCTGCATTTTGGCAGACAGAATAGCTCATCTCATTTTTTTAAAATAAATAATTATTTCTCTTTCAAAACAGCAATTTTAATAATATTTGAGATTCTTTTCTAGTTGGGAAAATAATTTTCAAATTATTATGCTTGGAAAAAAATCTGAGGAATAGCAGTATCATGGAAACATCACAATGTTAACTTTTTTTTCTATCTAGGAACAACTAAAATTACCTATTTGACCTATGTAATCTAATGGGTATGCTAAAGATGTACATAACAATGTTAAAGATCACATCCGTTCACTCATTCATCAGTTTTACCTCTACCCTATTGATGCTTCTTCATTGCCGCTGTGGCCACTTTAGCCCCAGCTCCCCTCTATGTTTCATGGGTGAGAGGATGAACTATCTGTTTATGTAACAGAAACTTAGAGGCTGCTTTTGCTAAAAAGCACAAGACACCATCAATATTTGTGGGGATCTTCATCTGCCAGATGTTAAAATGCCCTATTCCACACCCCTGGAACATGGAATAAAAGTCTTCACCCACTGCCCTAAACCTGCAGTAACCTTGGATTGCAAGAACAGTGAAGCCTCACAAACAGATCCCCCCATGATGACATCCCCCCTGATGACATCAACCCTTAAGTGACAGTGATTACCACAATACAGAAACTGAAACAGAAACTGAGGAGGCTCCCCTTTGACAGGAGCAATCATCCCAAGGGAAATGGATTGCCTCCTCAAGCAGTGATGATAACAACTTCTCCCAGGACCTTGAAGAACCAGGCTTGAGCTGGTAAAAGACCAGATCATTTTGACCAAGGCTACAGAGTTACAATACCCTCTTGCTGCTGCCCTAATTCTCCCTCTACTTAAACACAATGCTCATACAAGTAACCCCTAAAAAAGGGATGGAAAAACTTGTCCATGGTCTTCTATGTATAGCTACATTGATTAAAGTTCTTTTCTTGTTTTTTACCAATACTTTTAGCATTTGTTTTTGGGGTAAGTGGCTGTATGTGATTTGTTGGATGCCCTAGAGTTGGCCTCTGGCTAGAAATCCAATAACGTAAACTTCCATAATCTATTGATCCACCCTCATTCCACCCCTGCCATCAATTACTTTTCCCTATTACCATGTATTGTTTAATAATTCAAATTTAGTGCAATGTATTATCTGGATGTTATCCCCATGCTAAAAGCCCATCAACTGCTTCCTATTGGTGCAGCCTA
This sequence comes from Callospermophilus lateralis, assembly GCF_048772815.1. NCBI lineage: Eukaryota > Metazoa > Chordata > Mammalia > Rodentia > Sciuridae > Callospermophilus > Callospermophilus lateralis. The sequence goes on from NC_135320.1 coordinate 9,837,082, forward strand.
TATGGAAAGCAGTATGGAGACTCCTTGGAAAACTAGAAATGGAACCACCATTTGGCCCAGCTATCCCTCTTCTCGGTCTAAACTCAAAAGATTTAAAAACAGCATACTTACAGGGACACAGCCACATCAATGTTTATAGCAGCACAATTCACAATAGCTTAACTATGGAACCAACCTAGATGCCCTTCAGTAGATGAATGGATAAAAAAATGTGGCATTTATACACAATGGAATACCACTCAGCAATAAAAGAGAATAAAATCATGGCATTTGCAGGTAAATGGATGGAGTTGGAGAAGATAATGCTAAGTGAAGTTAGCCAATCCCAAGAAAAACAAATGTAAAAATGTTTTCTCTGATATAAGGAGGCTGATTCATAATGGGGTAGGGAGGGAGAGCATGGGAGAGATAGACAAATACTAGATAGGGCAGAGGGGTAGGAGGGGAAGGGAGGGGGCCGAGAGTTAACAAGGATGGTGGAATGTGATGGAAATCATTATTCAAAGTACATGTATGAAGACACAAATTGGTGTGAACATACGTTATATACAAACTAGAGATGTGAAAAATTGTGCTGTATATGTATAATGAGAATTGTAATGTATTCCAATGTCATTTATTTTTAAAAAATCAATTAAAAAACCTCAGCTTCCTGTTCTTTCCAGAATAAAAAATTCAAGATACTTAAGATGACATGCAAGTACCTATCTGATCAGCCCTACCTTATTCTCTTAGTGTCCTGATCATTTGGGTTACCTACTGCTATTCCATCATGTCAGTCACTTCTGGCATCCTTCTAATGTGCCCAGTTCCCTTTTTATCTCTGCATCTGTATATACTGTATCTTAAACCAAATCATACCCACTGCACTTGAGACTCCAATGAAATTCATTCCTACTCACCCTTCAGATCTTACATCACTTCTTTAGGAAACTCTTTCTGGTGCTCTGATAGTACTTTATTCTACTTCAAAGTATTTGTCACTCATGCAATTACAAATTTATTTATGTAATTCATTGTTTGATCCTTGATTCACCCACATGACTCTATAATTCAGTTATGACAGAAACATGTTGGTCCCATTCACTACTCCATTCCTGGCAATAGCTCATCACCTGGAATGTGATGAGTGTTCAATCAGAACTGTCTATCATTGAAGCTAGAAGAAGTAGCAGTGTAGGTAGCAGAGTCATGGACAAGTACAGTTAGGAGTAATATCACAACTGTGAACTCACCAGGGTAAATTGCATGTTGTTTTGAGAAAATAGCGGACAAATTAAAAAAAAAAAAAGTATTTTCTTTGTGCCCCCTTAACTAATTCTTATAGGAAGAGAACTCTAATAATGGTACCCCAGAGAATTTTCAAATGCTGTTTTTTCATAAATCCCATCTGTAATGCCCATTTTTCTTTGTTGGACTCTGTGGACCCTTTCTTGTCAACCTCCATAAAGCCAAAGGAATTTAGTAATGGAGTTTTCAATCTTCTCTTGATTAGCATGTTAATGTGCTAAAATTCCCAAGTTTTTAAAACATATTTCATCTTAGATATATGTCTAATCAAAAATGATCCACGAAACTCATTCAACAAGTAAGATGCAATTATTTTCATACTTTGAGAAAAAGAAAAGATAAATGAGAATTGCAAATCCGATCCTATCAAGTTTTCTACTATTGGCAAAACTAAAGAAGAATGGGAGATGGAATTGTGATGGTCACAGGCTCATTACAATGACAACAGCAGCAACACAACACACACTTTACTCAATGATTTATAATAATCATTCCACGCAGTTCTTATAAAGATTAGAACTCCAAGTACCTTAAGTTTCCTTAATATTTTCAAGAATATTAAAAGAACAAAGGAGATGAAGGTGAATGTTATCTTTTTAGAGATTGTTGACATGATATTCTCTGATGCCTAAGAAAATGCCTAAAGGAAAAGCATAGAAGGTGTGTTTTAAGCCTATTAATATGGACCTGTCCTCTGCCTGATGATAAAGCACTAAAAGATGCAGAAAACCTCAGCAGCAGGGAGAAGGCTGTCAGATGCAGACTCCTGGCCAGAACTTGGAAGACTCTGAAGAAAATGTTTCATGCTTGCATGCTAGCAGGGCTGGAAATGAAACTATTTATTCAGAGGGGTGGAATCTGTATCAGAGATCCAGGATCAACCTTGAAAAATAAATAAGAAATGAATTTTGATTACAGAAATACAAAAATACCACTTCTATGCAACATCATCCTTGAAACTCTAGCCAGAGCAATTAGACAAAATAGAGAAATTAAAGGGATACATATACGTAAAGAAGAACTCAAACTATTACTATTTGCTGATGAAATGATATTATATCTAGAAGATACCAAAAATTCCACCACTAAATTTCTAGAACTAATAAATGATTTCAGCAAAGTTGCAGAATATAAAATCAACACCCATAAATCAACCCAGTCCTATATATCAACAATGAATCCACTGAAAGAGAAATTAGGAAAACTACCCCATTCACAATAGTCTCAAAAAAAAAAAAAAAAAAAAAAAAAAAAAAAAAAAAAAAAAAAAAAACCACCTGGGAATCAATCAAACAAAAGAGGTGAAATACCTCTACAATGAAAACTAAAGAACATTAAAGAAAGAAATTGCAGTAAACCTCAGAAAATGGCAAGATCTCCCATACTCCTGGATAGGCAGAATATTGTCAAAATGGCCATACTACCAAAAGTGTTATACAGTTTTAATGCAATTCCTATTAAAATCCCAATGACATTCTTCAGAGAAATAGAAAAAGCAATCATGAGATTTATTTGGAAAAATAAAAGACCCAGAATAGTTAAAGCAATCCTTAGCAAGAAAAGTGAAGTAGGAGCTTAAATTCACAATACCAGACCTTAAACTATAATACAGAATTATAGTAACAAAAATGGCATGGTATTGGCACCAAAATAAACTTGTATATCAATGGTACAGAATAGTAGACTCAGAGACAAACCCACACAAATATAGTTATCTCATACTAGACAAAGTTTCCAAAAACAATCACTGGAGAAAAGATAGCCTATTCAACAAGTGGTGCTGGCAAAACTGGAAATTCATATATAGCAAAATAAAATTAAACCTCTCTCACCTTGCACAAAAATAAACTCAAATGGATCAAAGACTTATGCACTAGAACAGAGACCCTGTGCCTAATAGAAGAAAAATAGGCCCAAATCTTCACCACATTAGTCTAGGATCTGACTTCCTTAACCGGACTCCTAAAGTGCAAGAAGTAAAATCAAGAACTAATAAATGGGATGGATTCAAATTAAAAAGCTTCTTCTCAGCAAAGTAATGTGAGGAGAGCCTACAGACTGGGAGATAATCTTTACCACATACACCTCCAATAGAGCACTAATCTCTAGAATATATAAAGAAAACTTAATACCAAAAAACCAAGTAACCTAATAAATAAATGGGCTAAGGAACTGAATAGACACTTCACAGAAAAAGATATACAATCAATCAGCAAATATATGAAAAGGTGTTCAATATCTCTAGCAATTAGTGAAATGCAAATCAAAACTACACTAAGATTTCATCTCACTGCTGTCAGGAGGTCAATCATCAAGAATACAGAAAACAATAAATGTTTGTGAGGATGTGGGGAAAAAGGTACACTCATACATTGCTGGTGGGACTGCAAATTGGTACAGCCACTATGGAAAACAGTATGGAAATTCCTCAGAAAACTGGGAATGGAACCACCATTTGACCCTGCTGCAGCCTGGCTGGCTGGGCAAAATAACCGGGGGGGGGGGTGGGGGGGGTGGGGGTGGGGGTGGGGAGAGTGAAGGGGTGGGGGGAGTGGGGGGGTGGGGGGGTGGTGGTGTGAGTGACAAGCAACTTGTAAAGACTGATACAGCGGGAGCCGCTTTATTGTCGGACAGTAGAGGTATATATACACTTAACTGATTATACACAACTTGTTTCAATTTACATCAATTGGTCATTAAGGAATCCTCACATCTTAATAATTACACACAGCTTAACTTAATTGACATAATCTAGACACAGCAGTCAGTCATTAAGGAATCTCTATCATCTTAATGGCTCGCTGGCGTTACTTCACAAACTACTCCCTCTGACAAAGTGCCAGGTGCCATCTTGACTTGTTTACGAACCCTAACATGACCCAGCTAGCCCACTCCTTGGTTTATACCCAAAAGACCTAAAATCAGCATACTACAGTAATGCATCCACATCAATGTTTATAGCAGCTCAATTCGCAATAGCTAAATTATGGAAGCAACCTAGGTGACCCTCAATAGATGAATGGATAAAGAAAATGTGGTATATATACTCAATGGAATATTACTCAGCTTTAAAGAAGAGTGAAATTATGGCATTCGCCAGTAAATGGAAGGAGTTAGAGACTATCATGCCGAGTTCAATAAACCAATCCCACAAAACCAAAGGCCCAATATTTTCTCTAATATGCAGATGCTAATTCACAATAAGGCAAGGGGTGGGGGCACTAGAGAAGAATAGCACTACCTTATATTAAGTAAAGGGAAGTGATGGAAGAAGAGGGGAGGGAATGTGGGAATAGGAAAGATAGTAGAATGAAATAGACATTATTACTTTATGTATATGTAACATGTACACTCAGAAAAATGAGAAATTATATCCCATCTATGTATGATATATAAAAGTGCATAATCCATTCTACTGTCATGTATAACTAATTAAAACAAGTAAAAAATTATTAAAAAGAAATGAATTTTGATTATAGAAATATAAAAATTAACGAGAGTGGTCAGAAGACATTTTAAAAATATTTAATATATACAATAGTTTTCCTTCTTCCTGGTATTTCTCTTTTCTGTTTTTCAACTTTTTAAATGGTCATTAGTGACCCATGCTCATATTTTTTAGAAGAGAGGTGCAATAAAGAAGAAGTAAAGACAGCCAAGTCTCTGGTAGTATAAACTATTACATAGGTTATGTTGGGGTGTTGGGTATTTCTGAGGGGCAGATTCTCTTCCCTGAAGTAATGTATATATTTCCTGTACCTTGTTTTCCCAGAGAAAAAGCCACAGCTCAATCTAAGCAAAGCAAGCCACAGCCACTGAGTACCCTCCTGGAAGAGCTCAGCGTAGCAGAAAAGTACCATAAAGGACTAGCACAGCACAGAAGCTCCAGAGAGAGTCAGAGTGTTGCCAGCTGGCCTCTCAGGAATTAGTATCCACTTGTAATCTGACATAGAAAGGTGGACCTCTTAGAGAAAAAGTCAGGGAACTTCATGATAGAAAGGGCTCAAAACGTAATCAAATAAAGATAGAGAAAAACAAAATTATATTTCTTATACGCGAGATATTTGGGGCTAAGACTGATTCCTACTGCAATAATCACTAGCACGTGTAATTATAATTTTAAAGGGAATCAAAGAAGTATTAATAAATGCATTTCCCTCTGGTCCAGGGGCTGACAGGCCTGTAGGACATGCAAGCCTTCATTCAATAGTTCACTGAGAAATCCATTCTCATTACCCTTTCGCAGCTGCGTGAGCACATACCAATGACCTGCAGTTGGTGTCAACTCCTTTTAGCTTTTGCAAGATAGGAATTTCCCAGAGTGCTTTGTGGGAATTCAGCTTCCAAAGAAAGTGAATTGAATAAATGTCATTTGAGTTAAGGGGGTACTTTACATTCCCATAATGAAAATAGTAATTATTATAATGTGTTTTGTTTTTTTTCACTTGATAGACTTAATGTTAGTTTGCAGACTACTGAGAAAGAAAAAAATGCTGAGGTTTACAAGTTCCTGGAGACAAGGAAAGCTGTTGTCCTTGCCTTTCCTGGAGTAATCACCTCCTCTTATTCCTACTACAGATAGAATGTACTTATTCCTACTACAGACAGGATTTCCCAAACTGTTTTCAGTGGAATGAGTGTATCTCCTGAGATCAGTAGGCAAGGAGAAACCCTGTTATTAAATACATTTGGGAAGAATGCAGGGTTAAATAAAATTCAAAATTCTCCATTTTATAAGACTCTTCAAGGATTTTAATACACATTTTGAATTCCCAAGACTTGAACTCTAGGTTGCAAAGTATGTAACCCTTTTTACTAAAGATAAATTTTTAAAAAGGAATATTTTGGGACTAGGGTCATAGCTCAGTGGTAGAGCACTTGGCCTAGCATGTGTGAAGCACTGGGTTCGATTCTTAGCACCACATATAAATACATAAAGGTCCATCAACAACTAAAAAAAATTTTTAGAAATCTGAATATTTAAAAGAAAAAAAAGAAATATTTTGTATACGTGATACTTTTAGGTTGTTATATGAGATAGTTCATCTTTTTAATGTTTTTAACTTCCATGATTATAGGTAACATGAAATGAAAATATTTAAAAATTTTAATTTTAGAAATCACATCTCACACATCTAGGTCCCATGTCATCTTTGAACCCAAAGCCCATATTCACATCCTTCCCAGAATAAAAACCAAAAAGCAATGGACACGAGAAAAAACGTCAGAGATCTGACACATGTTCACAAAGGTGGATGGTTAAAAAACACACAGTAGAGACAGCATGTTTGTTAGGTGTCAGCTAAGCAATTTCCAAAAACCCAAGACACAAAACCAAAGTGAATGGAATAGGGACAAGGTCCAAGGCAAAGACACAAAAACAATCAGAATAAATGCTGAATATGCTGCTAACTCATCAAACAATGAAGGGGTCTTGCATATGGGACTAATTTTAGATTTTCTATATCATTTCAAGCATAGTTTATGTTATGCTAGGATTTTCTTCAGGATATGACAGGATGTACTTTACTGGCCATACATTAGTGAATTATAGCAATGCAATCATTGATTCTAATTTTAGAACATACTATTATTGACTCTGTGTGCCACATCAGGGAACAGTACATGAATCTGACATTCTGTAATAATATTTACTAAACAGAATTGGCTTATAGATTTGAATCATTGTATCAATATATTATGTAATATCAATATTATACTAATATATTAGATATGTTTAAACCAATTATTGGATATGCATATCTTTGTATATAAATATTATGTATTAAATGAAATACAAATATATTTATAATTGTTTAATAAATGTATATTTTATACACACACACACACTCTTGTATGTATATATACACACATATGAATATGTGTTACTAGATTTTCTGAATATCTTAGGACATTTCTTTCATACATCAATCACTCCTAATTTGCACTAATTACCTCTATGATCAAAGGTATTGCTTATTAGCATACCTTGTACCCACTCATCGCCAACACCCTCAAAGAGACTTTTTCTGTTTTTCTTACTTTTACATAAACAAATGGAATACTACCCCCATTTAGTCCTGTGTTATAATATGCAAATGAGTACACATATCCAATATTTAAGAAATTTGAGTTCTTTATCCTCACAGTGACCACAGAGAAATTGATAAAATACAGGAAGGTTTTTCTGAGCCATCCAAAAAGATTACATTTATTGTCATTTTAGAGTGAGCTGTACTCTGTAATATCCCTGTTCACTAAAAATCAATACTTAATTCTGGTCTAAGTATGGAGATTTAATGTTGACTATAACATTCTATCCCCCAAGCACTAACTTACCATAACACACTACCAAAACTTTTTACTCCCCTGTGATTTCAGAGAATTAGTTTGAGTACCTCATAATTCCTTTCCTGATGAAACACATGATTAGGGTATACACTACTTTGATGTAACTGAAGGCAACACTTCTAATCTACATCAAGGTTTACTTGAGGTTTTATCCTACCCTGTTCAAGACACCCAGCAAGAGTTTCTCTTTTTTACTTTTTCCCAAGTTTACCATATAAACCATGGGTATGGTGGATGCCCCATCTACTGAATCTCAGAAAGAAAAAATTTGCAACCTACTTCCTGTGCTGTTCACCTAGAGGAGGAGAATAATAAAGTTTAGTTTGAGTACCTCATAATTCCTTTCCTGATGAAACACATGATTAGGGTGTACACTAATTCCATGTAACTGAAGGCATGTGCATGCACTTCACATGCAGGGCTTGTGAAGCCAGATAAATCTTTGCTATGGGGAGCTACCTTATGCAGGATGCTTAGCAGATCCTTAGCCTCAACCTAATGAATTGCAGGAGTACTACCATCATGACAATCAAAAGTCTCTCTACAGGTAAATTTAATTATTTCACGTGTGTGTGTGTGTGTGTGTGTGTATACAAAAACTTCAAAACATGTTGTACACAATATATTTAATTGTATCTATTGAGTTTTTTAAAAAATTATATTAAAATCTAAAATGTCTCCAGACATTGCCAAATTTCCCCAAGGGAACAATATCCCCATAATTAGGGGTCACTTATGTACACTATATCGTTTATTTCTAACAAAAATCATAGGATATGGGTGACTTTTCTATATTACAAAGAAGCTACATCATCTGTACACTCAGAAAAATGAGTAATTATATCCCATCTGATTCAAATGTATGATATATCAAAGTCATTGTACTGTCATGTATAACTAATTAAAACAAATTTAAAAAATTTTAAAAAAAAGAAATGAGGGGAGATTTAGGACAGACAGCCTACGGTTTGACCACATCTCTGTGTCACATACCTTTAAAATGTGTACTTTATAAAGGTAAATATCAGAGCACCACTAATATCTATTCAGCACTCTAAGTTCAACTTTGCCTTCCCAAAGAAACATTCAATAGTGTGTGTGCATCACCTGCCCTCCATTTTTATTAATCCTCAAATAAACAAGTTTTCAGAACCATCCCTATTGCCACATTTGAGTGCTATTTAAACAAATTCATTTTATCTTTCTCATTTCCTGCTCTAGAAATAGACTCTAAACTTTAGATTCAGACAGCCTTGATTGGAACAGCAGCTCCTCCACTTTCTGGCTGTGTGACCCTGGGCACGTTAACCAAATTTCACCTTTATATCCCACAGAAAAGCAAATAGGTTTTGTCAACTTCACAGTGGAGTTAACAGCCAGACCTCCCCTGCAGACTACTATGCAGGGCAGGGGTGAAAGTTACAAACTGCAGTTGTGGGGTGCAGCCCTGGCTCCTCAACCCTTATCTACAGGGCCATTATCAGAGGCAGTAGAATTCTTGACCCTCCATTAAATGTGCCCTGGCCGATTCACAGGTTTACAAAGAGTAATCTCACCTTCTCCAAAGAAACACCCGTTATAAAGAATCCAACTTCCCAATGAAATTCATACAAATCACCGGTAACCCAACTGTTCTCTCTGTTATGAAACTTTGGAAAGGAGTCCATCAATTGCATTTCTTTTCTAAGAAAGAGTCAAGGTTATCAGGAGTATGTGTTTTCAGAAAGTGGAGGCGAAGACCTATAACCCAGCAGAGACAAAATTAATCTTTTTCATCAGGCAGGTTTGAACATGATCATTCATGTTTAAACCTCTTCTTGGTAGTGATCTTGAATGAGAAGGTTTTACTAAGATGTGTAAAAATATCATAAAATAGCAAGCATTTCGATCACTTTCCTAGAGCATCAAAATCCATGAAATGTACTTGTGAAAGGACAATTTTAAGGACATAGAGCCTTTTAAAATTACAAAATGATAATTATATCTCTGATTTGGAATGAAACCACAAAGTAAAATAAAAATAAAAACATGGGTCAGAGTTCTATCTGGAATTAAAATTTTACAAGATAAATAATAATGGTGAAACATTTTAATTTTTCTTAAGTATTAAAGTGAAAATCTTAATACATAGATACATGTGGGATTATCCTTTTTGTAGGTAATACAGTCAACACTTACTCCATTTATCCATCATTCTTGACTTAATGCATCCTCCTTATGTCCTCTGAATGCTTTCTCTTCCGTCTCTATAAATCATGCAGCTAATATAAACTACACTGTTTGTACCACCTTGTCACACAGTTGGAAATGTGAGAAAAACAACAATCATAAGATAAAATTAGTGCAGAAAGTACTGTAGCTGGATAAATCCATATTTATCATCCTAAGAGTTGAAGAGAATGGGCAAAAAAGAAAATGCAGAACTGTTGATTCTCCCATCCCAAGTCAAGGCCCATTGGGAAAAAATAAGACCTTCTCTTAGACAGAAGGTGTGAAAATGAAAAAAGCAAAACATATTTACATGGAAAAAAAGCTGTATTCTTACATGTCTGTTCTTTTTAAATAAATGTACAGTATTCACAATGTGCTGTAAACACATATACCATATATACATGCTCATACACATACATTCAGTTCAAAAAGATGATCTCTATTTTCATTACTCATCACTAGTCTACGTACAAAAAATCAAGTATCCATTTATATTTATTTCAGTATAAAATTTCAGAGTTTTAGCACCCACCTATATAAATTATACAATTCAGTATTAAGTACTATAAATAGTACTATTTATATCACTGCCATGTGTAACCTTAATTCAATCAGCATTAAAAGTAGCCTGTATGTATAAAACACAGTTATCATAATTGTATCAGAAATACCAGGCATATATACTTAAGATGATATCTCTGTTCCTCAGATTGCTTAGAATGCATTGGTTTTTAAAAAAAAAAAAAGACTTGGGCAACAATAATGTTAAAACAAAGAATTATGAAGTAGTTATACCAAACAATGTAAAAAAGCTTTAGAAACAGGAAGTTAGGAAAATAAATCAGAAAATTGAATGTTTCACTGACAATAGAATATATAACTACATATATTCTATTCCTTCTCAGAGAAGAAAGGGAGAATGGGAGTATATAAGCAAATCTTAAGGGAGGAGTAGTTAAAGGAATTTATACCAAGTGTTCTTGACCTTATCAATAAGATGTGAGTTTAGCATGTGAGAAAGTTCAGCCAAGCTACTCTGAGGACTGACCAGGAATCCTTCAGGGATGAGTGATAGTCTCTCTAAGCCTTTTACCTGTTAGTACACTATGCAAATATTTAAAGGTTACCTGTATCTGTGATACAGATACCCTTTCAGTGACATTCCAGACTTCACCGAATCCCTCTGGGAAATGAATGCACACACAATTCTGACTTTATATTTGGATAATATAATGATTTTCTACTAGCATATAGAGCAATGGAAGTATTTGATAACCTTATTTAAGCAAAAGTCTATTTATGACAGGGATATTTTTTCAGGTTTCTGGAATTCATATATAGAAAGTCATAAGAGTTCCTTCAGGTATACTCAAATGAATAACTACTTTAGGGTGACATTGGTAGTGATAATATATTTTCATCATTCATAGATATTACTCATAAAGTTGGTACTGCAACTAAGGAAGATAAATGAGTTTTTTTGCAGGGGGTATTGCAAGTATTATATTTTCACGTTGGTGGCATAAAACAAAGATGTAACAAAAAGATTATGTATGCTGACATTTCATTGATAGCTCTGTGGCCATTTGTGTATGGCTGTTAAGCAGAATGTACAGGAAACAAGGATTATCTTTCAAAGAAAGAAGTTGTAAAGTAGTTCTATGGAACATTTGAATATGAACAGTGGATATTTCATGTGAATTAGTGAAAATAACTAAAAATTGCAGGATTCATGATAATGTCTAAAAAATACTTACATTGCATATGAAAAACACTGAATCATTTAATCTACTTTTTTTTTAAAGGACCCAGTCATTTGTTCTAAGTGTTTGCACATTTTGAATATATGGAAGCACATTTTATGTACTTTGGAGTACTGCTGATGTAGTAGGCAGTATATCATCAAACTACTGCTGCAGCAATTCTAAGGTCAAAGCTATTGCTTTTGGATTTGATACATTTTTTTTCATGATTTATGGATTAATTTTATGGAAAATATGTAAGCTATATGTCCAAAAAGCATTTTATGGTATTATAACAATAAAATATTATAGTTATGGGATGCCCTCCATCTAGGGCCTCTCAAAACCCTTTCCCAGCATTAGTTAATCCTTGTAATACTCCTCAGAGGCAAGGAAGTATTACCTGCACTGCTTTTTTTTTTTTTTTTTTTTTTTAAGCTACAGCAAGCACTAGGAATTTTTGCAAGTCCAGCTGGGTTTAGAGCTACTACAAATCATCAATGCATTTACTCATTCATTCTACCTATTACAAGGCCTAAAGAAGGTATCAGGGCCTAAAGATAGAATGAAACAAATTAAGCAGAAGCACTATGTCCATCCTCCCTCTCTTGGAAATCACTGTGCTAAGTGTAAGATGCTTTCTTACATGGGGAAGAAAACAACATGGTGACATTGTTCTTATCCTGAACCTCACCCTAGGCCATCTGGAAACACACCTCTGTAGGATATTCGCTAGTAGCAGCAGACTGAAGATTCCAGCAACAAAGCTACATCACAAATGAGATCTTCTCATACGAAAAACTTACAAGGAATTACTTTGGACAAATCCCTAACAGATTTTGATCAATTGATTTCTAAGGAAATTAGTCACAGTGATAAAGAAAGGGTTATGTAAATGGGCATTAGAGACAGCCTAATGATAAGAAATGAGACACATATATTCACAAAAAAGACAAACAAAAAAGCCCAAAGTGTCACAGCAGTCAGACCAATTAACCTCAGGAGCCCAGTACCTGAGCTAGTTCTTCTTCATGAGGCTGCTGTTTTAGGTCCTTTGAAAGAAAGAGCACTATCTGTTCATCCCTCCCTGTATCTACACCATTTGTAAGAGAACTTTGTAGCAACTCCAACAAGATTTGGAGTCCACTTCTCCATTCTTGAAATTGGGCTAACCTGTTGATTTACTTTGGGCAAAAGAATGGAAGGTGATATCAAGAGAGACCTATTCACTTCTGCTCACTGTGATAGAACCTCACTACTACCAAGTTAATAAGCCTGGGCTAGCCAGCGGGAGACTGAGATCACATGGTATTCAGGTTCATTACAACCCTCTTAGATCATCAGCTTCTAGACTCTTCCTTGACCTAAAAGGAGCCAAAAGAAAATTCAGCCCAAATCAGCTGGGTGTATATCCGATATGTAAATGAATAAACAAAAATAACATTTTATTCTTCTAAGTCACTAACTTTTTTTATTTAAGTCACTAACTTAAGTTACCAAGTAATAATTACTTTATGAAATTGAATTTCAGCAAATATTAACTATTACATAAAACAATGAAATTAATCATTGGAAAAAAAACTGAAATCCTTCCCAGTATCTTCTGTTTAATAAGGCAGAAAAGCAGGAAGACATTTTAGAGAAATTTTCATCTGAAGTGGCCATTAAAAATACATAAAGAAAAATCTAAAACCTGTGAAAACAAGCTATCCAGTGCAGTTCATTCCCAAAGTTGCCAACTATAGTCTAAATTTTGCTGGAAACGAAGATCAGAATTATAAACATGATAAATTAGATGGTGCTAGACATATTACATGATATTTTATGCCTTGTAAATGATCTATTAAATGACTCTAATACACATTTAAGCTATGATCCAATTATTGAAATCTACTTTCCAAGCAATTTTTTAGAAGCATATTGGTTACATGATACAAGAAGCACCTCAGGTCTACAACTATTAAAACCTAAGTCTATCCTAAAACATTCTAAGGTATTCTAAGACATTTTAAGGTATTCTAAGGATGTTCTGAAGTATTGGTAAGCATTGACTACAGATGCCTTTTCCCTCTTGGGAAGACCTGAGATAGACACAGAATATTATAATTTAGGACCAGCTGGGGACCACTCCCTCCCTCATAGACTTACAGAACACTTTCTGAGCACTTCTTATGTGCCTTGTATGGTACTTTGTGTATGTATATGTATGAAGATATGACTAAGATGGGTAGGTTCATGTCCTTGGGGAAATATAATCTGTTTAAAAAGACAAGTAAGCCCAAGTCAGGGATCTTCAGGCTAAACAAAAGACCTGAGGGCAAATACCAATAAAAACATTTTTTTGGACTTCATATCTCAACTGCCATCTATTATCAGTTGGAGTGCTGGGTTAAGAGCATTTCTTAGACCATATCCAAGATCACTGAAAAGCAATGGTCGATTACCCAATGATGTAAGAAATGGGCAAAATAGTGTAATATGGTGACATGGGTCACTTTAACAAATAAATACATTTTGTTATGTTCCTTTGTGAATGTAGTCAGTGAGATCCTACATGAGCTAGGTATGGTGCTAGTCACAAGTATGTGCATGCCCTTAGTTTCATCTGTGTCATACTGCCTCTGAGGTGACGTGTGACAAAATACAAGGGTTTCATTAAAAGCAAGAGACTCTTTTCACTAGAGAATTGTGAACAACAAGTCTACATTTTATCATACTTTAAATTTCACTCTAGTTTCTCTTGGTATAAATGTGAAATATTAAATATAATAACAGTGTTGACAAGAACTATAATGTAGTGCTTGTTGAGTATCAGTGCTTAAAATTATCACTAAATCTTCACAACACACAGATCATCCCCTTATGGGCAGCCAGGACTGAGAAAGGTTAAAGTAGCTGTTTAAGGTCACACAGATCCTGAATTACAGAGTTCAGATTTACACCCACAACTTTCTGTCTCGCAGCCCAACTCTTACCATGTAGGCTACACTCCTCGGACCATTGTCAGATTATTATGGCTAACCTAACCTAATACTGCATATCCCAGTAAGGAAGAAGAGCTCACAGGAATCATTTGTGTACCCCTTGTGTGTTAAAATATGTTTTCTAAGCCCTTCAGTGAGCTGTCAGATCTCTTAGAGCATCTTTAATACCCTTCTCCTGGAATATTTATTATAGACTGTACAACTGTACACTCATTTATGTATACACACAGGTGCATGCAACACATGCACATACGTACACACACACACACACACACACACACACACATACACACACATTCTCTTGTTACATGAAAAAAAAAAACTGAGGGAAAGAGCTCCTTCTCATATCCTAACATGTGCCCCATGGGGTGCAGCACAGTTTTATACAGAGCAGGAACTTATGACCCACCGAAGATGAATTAAAGCAACCCTAATTACTTCAGTTACTCAATTAGCTTCCACAAACTCTCAACCAGCAACAGTCTCTTCAATGTTACAATGATGTTATAATAAGTCAGTGTGTGTTTCCAAAGCTGTGCTCCATGGAACACTAGAAAAATAGCCCAATCCAATGCTTTGTAAAAACAGGATACTGCATTCACACAACTTTGGGGATCGCAACTCAGTGACAAACCTTCTGTCACACAAACAGTGCATGTTAGCACGTTAGTGGCTCTGAGAATTTCCACAATTGGCTGTTTCAATATTGATTAGCATCCTGAAGGACAGCTTGGTCACATAACACTCAAGGAGACACTAACTTTAGGAAGAGAGATCTGGAGAGATTGTACCTATCAAGAGATTCCACTTGTGCAGTTATAATGACCAAGGAAAATGAATTCTTTCTTGATGCTATTTTTTAAGCTGTTTTGAGGTGTAGACATTGCTATATCATTACAAGTATTTTAGCATAACTCTGAATTTATTTAAAATAGAATTTTAATCCTCAGTGATATTTTAAGATGTAAAAAAAAAATTAAAAAATTAAATGTATAGCAACAAGGTAAGTATTCAATAGTTGGATTTATCTTTAAGATGTTATTTATTTTGTGCCTTAAAACAATGCTTATATGATGCTTTGAACGGTGCCTGGCATAGTAAAGATGTTTAACCAAAAAAAAAAAAAATGCTTATAAAGACTTTGGAAAATGCTTCTAATACTTTTCTAAATGAAAAATGGAAAAAATGTTTCATACTGCCATATGTCAATTATATAAAATTTACAGAGAAACACAGCCATAAAATAAACTATAATATTAACAGTGCTTTTCTTTAGTCAGTGGGATATGGAAAAAAATACACATGCATACTATATAATATATATGTATTATATGTATATAAATATATAATTCTACATCTTCTAATATGTTTTAATGTATATTTAAAAAGTCAATTCTATGTCATCAGAAAGAGTCAAAGCATATTTACCTGAGTGGCTCCTAACTATTTCTCAAGTTAAACTTAGATATAAGTTTTTTATTTTTTTTCTAGGAAACCATCCAGTATCACATAATTATGAGAGAATCCATAGCATACTATACTCTCCTCTCATGGTGCTTATCATTGCATTTTTAAATTTACTTGCTTATACACTATCTAGACTATAATTTCTCTCTAATTCATCACTGTAATCCCAGTGCCTGGCCTAGTGACTAGAATATTCAATTATTATTGAATAATTGAAATTTTTTTTTTCAATTCTGAAATATGGAGGTGGGGGAAAGGGTACCTACACTCATACATTCCCCTTTGTCTAATTCACTGAATTTATATCCCCTTCCCTTTGTTGTGTGTTAGTCTCCACATAATAGAATACTTCACCTTTGAATTTTTGGGGATTGGCTTATTTTACTTAGCATAATATCCTTCAAATCCTTTAGGTAGGATCAAAAATTGGTACAACCATGCTGGAAGGCAGTGTGGAAATTCCACATACACACACAAAAAAACTAAGAATGGAACCACCATTTGACCCAACTATACCACTCCTCAGTATGCATCCAATAAAGTTTAAATCAGCATACTACAGTGATACAGCCACATCAATGTTTATAGAAATTCAATTGACAATAGCTAAGCTATGAAACCAACATAGGTGCCCTTCAAATAATGAATGGATAAAGAAAATGTGATCTATATACACAATGGACTATTACTCAGCTGTAAGGAAGAATTAATTTATGACATTTTCCAGTAAATGAAAGGATCTGGAGAATATTACACTAAGTAAAAAAAGCCAATCCCCAAAAATTCAAAGATGCAATTTTCTATTATGTGGAGACTAACTCACAACAAGAAGAGAGGGATAGAAATTCAGTGGATTGAATGAAGGGAAGGAAGTGGGGATAGGAATAGGAAAGATAGTGGAATGAATCTGGCATAAATTTCCTGTGTACATCTATAAATATAACCACAGTGAATCTCAACCTCATGTACATCCACAACACTGGGATCCTAATTAGAGCAAGATATACTCCATGTTTGTATAAATATGTCAAAATAGACTGTACTGTCATGGACAGTCAAAAAGAACAAAAAAATTCAAAATATATGAGGTATTTAACAAATTTTTAAATGAATGAAAAATTATAAATAATTTTTTAAAAGATTTGCAAAATTATCTTCAAAGGACAAAAAGATCACATATTTGTATATATGAAAGCAAAAAATTTAAAACTCCTCTGTATAAATTTTCTAAACATTTAAAAAACATAAGCAAACAAATGTAATATCTGTATTTTGGAATAACAACATTTTTCTCTCAAATGACACTGCTATTAACATAGCTGATCTTGTTCATATACTTGTCAATGATTTATATTTCCTATGAAATTTCATCTACAAGTCATTTTCTCCCCAACTAGTTTAAAGGGTAACAGGGATACCTGCCAGTCATTATCTAATTTTATAGGATAACTGCTTTAGCACTGTTGGGTTGTAAATGTTTCAGTTGGAGTCTCTTACTTTGCTTCAGTTGGAATACATTTCTCCAGGCTTAGGAGGCCATTAAAGTGAATTGTTTTAGCATCAAACTCCTATTTAGATCAAAAGACAACCATATTAATAATGGAATCCCTTTAAAGTCCAGAGATGAAACTCCATTCAATTATTCTCACAAATTCATGATATGGTGAATATGCATAGGCATATATACACACAAAATAAGAAGGATAATACGAAGGAAAGCAGCATTTATTGAAGGTTTCCTATGTGCTGGGCACTAATCTAAAAAATATGCAGATGTTATCTCATTTAAATCTCCGAGAGATTATTTGATTTTCCACTTTGATAATGGAAAGATTGAAGTAAATATCCTGAATTTACAAGGCCAATGAGTGTGAGAGAGTTATGACTTATTAATCTTATTGTTCTTCATTCTAAAAATATGTATTGAGTTCTACTTCCCTATGTTCTAAAAATATACTAGTGAACAAACAGGAAAGGCACTAGACTCCTGGAATTTAAATTTTAATCGGGACAAATGGAATTTTAATCAGGGCAATTGGAAATTTAAGAACATACATTAAACATGCAGACATAAGGTGTAAAGATGGCCAAAATATTCACCAAAACATATATGATCTCTTTCACAGAATATTGTGTTATCAGGAGGAATTCAGCCAGCATTCAATTTTTCAGTTCCTCTCCCATATAGACATGGCCATGTGGCTACTTTTTCCAACAGAATGCAAATTAAAGAGATTTGTGTTCTTTTTGGACAAAGCCTTCGAGGAATCACTTGTGGAGTATATTTTCTTTTCTCTTTCTCTTCTTATGAACTGCATGACAATAACCAATGCCTAAGAAAGAGAGGAAAGTCTGCTGGAACATGCTTCAGTCTCCAAAATCACTACTTGAAGAAAAGATGCTTGCCCACTAGGAAGACTTGCCTTGTGAGCCAGAAATAGATATTTACCAATTTATCCATTGTACTATGTGGTTTATTTGTTAAAACAATTAGCACTATACTAAACCTTACAGAAATTGGTACCCTTGATTTGGATGCTAACATGAAAATAATCTAAGTGTGTGGTATTAATTTTATATCCAAGCAGTGAGTAGCGCAGAAAAGGTATCACAGTAGTTGTAAAATATTTGAGAACATTGCTGCCTACGATAACTAAGAAGGTGAGCTACAAACATACCAAACCTATCACTGCATGGAGCTGGACTTCTGAAAGTTAATTTGTGTTTGCTTTTTCCAATGCATTATAAGAAACTGATAACACTAGGGGGATAGATAACTGCCTTGGAAACAGAAATTAACGAATCTGCTGAGAAGGAGAGATCAAATAATCTATGACCATAAATGTAGGTAGGAGGCAGAAAAGTAAGGATAAGTTCTTATTTAAAATTATGATTTAAACAAAGAGATTCAGCTAGAAACAAACAAAATGATTACAGGTGGTGATTTCCAGCTCATATATATTGTTTCAGATGGTCACAGGTGGCCACCATATGGCTGACAGGGAGACGCATGGGTTTTCAGAAGCAAAGAAGCAAAGTGCACTCAAGAAAGATATATAGGAAAGAATAGGAGGAAATATACAGATACATACCAGTACGTGCAAGCCAATAAGTCAAAAGATTAATAAATTTTGTATTTTCAAAGAAACCATTAGCCTACCCTTTAAAAAAAAGCCTTGGATTTACAAATATTTAAGATAACTTTGGTCTCTCAAAGTTTTATGAGCAGGAAGCAATTTGCAAAAATTGCAGAGTCTCTAAGGGAAATGTTCTCCCAAAGCTCTCTTCAGATGCGGCCACAGAGGAAAGTGGACAAAAAAGAACTTCCTAGAGAGCAAAGCAAATAATTCCAGAAAAAAAAATGGAGAAGGAAGATCCCCACAAACATGAGCTAGGTTCTTAATCAGGAATTCCTTTCAGTAGAAAAGTAGAAACCAATCCCTGTCAAGAAGGATCCATCCTTGCTCTGGACAACAATTGTCATGTGTATATCAATCTTCCCTGAACTGAATGGGAATTGACTTGTCCAAATGTGGTCACTGTCCTACCATGTGACAGCAGGGGTGGCAGGGTGATAGCTCACTTTTAATTGAATCATCAGAACACACACAAAAAAAAATCACAAGTGGACCATGGAAATAACAGAGCACCACTCAAAAGTTCTGGATTTAGACATGGAAACAGGATCTGAACAAAACATTTAGTTGTCTTGCTTGAGGAGGGAGTGAACATGTTTTATGCAAGAAAAATGTTATGTAAAGAAATTGCAGGCTGGGGTTCTGGCCCAGTGGTAGAGTGCTTGCCTAGCATGCATGAGGCACTGGGTTTGATCCCTGGCACCACATAAAAATAAACAAATAAATGAAAGGCATTGTGTCCATCTACAACTAAAAGAATTATTTTTTAAAAAAAAACGAAAAATTGGTTTCCAGAGTAACAGAAATAACAAAAAGGACTAATTTTCAATAAATTTTTTCTTTTCTTCTTAATGCATTACTGGTGGTTTTCAACTTGCCAATCAGGGGTGCTACACCCCATCTTCCCCACCTTTTTGCAAGTAGATAAGGCCATGTGATAAGATATCATCAAAAGAATCTGAGCATAAATAATATGTTCCAGTTATGGGACAAAAATTTTAAGAAGTGAACATGCTTCCCACATACTCACTTCTGCTTTTTAGGGGAAGAGCAGAGTCACAGACAATAGGTATCTGAAACCCTCAATCCTCACATGCAGGAAAGCTGTCTGCCAACCAGGAACACAGACTTTGAACCTGAGTAGAAAATGAACTGCCACAATAGAATTAGCACATAATTTAGGGACCTGTTGCCAACTTAGTCAATGCTAAACAATCCAATCCACATTCCAAATAGTGAAATAGGAAGAAACTAAAACTGGGTAATGGATAAAGCCATTTGTTAATGAGATGGGTTGATTCACTGAGATAGAAAATCAGAGGAAAGCCTCTCTCTGAAGAGATCACACTTTAGACAGAAGTCTGGCAAAAATGTGGGACAAGGATTTTGGACAAAAATATAGCACATATGAAATTCTTAGGATATAAACTAACTCTATGCTTCTAAGGAAGAGCAAACACGTGTGAGAGAAAAGCCAAGCGAGAAAATGGAGAGAGGCAGACAAAGCTGATATGTGGATCTCACTGGCATGGTGATACAATTTTAACTCTCAAATTCAGATTTTAAGCAAAAGAGTGACACAAATGATCTAGTTCATTTTCTGGGCTGCAATGTGAAGGATGACTATCTAACCAAGATGAAAGAAGGGGGCCAAACAGGAGACCATAGTAGGACCCTAGGAATGAGAGACATGGTAGCTTGCCTACATCAATAATGGTGTTGATGATAGTCAAATTGGAATAAATGTTAAGCTAGAGCTGAAAGGGTTTGATTATGGGTTAGATATTGGAGGTGAAGTAAAACCAAGAAACCACTGATGCTTATATGTTTGGTCTAAAAAAGCCAAGTAGATGTATGTGTAATTTGATGAGAGAAAGCAAACTGAGGGAATGCGAGATGACTATGTGTGGAAAAAAATTGGAATTTTATGTGTATACTTTAATCAAATTATTTGATGTGGTAAATATATTAAATATCAATTTTAACATGAGCATGCTAATACATGCTTTTAGCCCCTACTATAATGGGAGAGGGTGCTAATTGGTGGAGGGTTTTGAGTGAAACAACAAATATATCACTCCACCCTACTCCCTAAATTTGAAATCAACTAAAACCAGGAATCAGTCACAGGGAGATTTAAATATCACTGTAAAAATGGGTAATGCTGATCAGATCATGTAAACTTACATCATCAGTTAAGTAGCTTTGCTGATACCCCCCAACACTTCCATGGGTATCTGTGAACAGAACCAGGCCTACACTATAGTGAGGTTAGAACACATCCCATTTCATGCTTTCAGAAGGGTTTGAATCACATTTGCTTACAATGTCATCTCAAATCTACCACCCATCAGTTAAGTATTCTCCCCCATTCTCCCAAGAAGGGAGTGAGGCAATCAATCATGAATTTAAAATGTTTAACTAAGGAGAATTATAAATGCTATGGTTTGAATCTGGAATGTTCCCCAAAGGCCCATGTGTTATGGGCTTGTTCTCAGGAATATTGGGAAACTTTAACAGGCGATGCCTAGTGGGAAGACTTAGGTCACCAGGGTATGCTTTAGATTTTAGGTCTCTTTCTCTCCTACATTTTTCTTTCTTTCTTTCTTTCTTTGCCTGCCATGGTGTACTGAGCTGAAACAGACCACAAGCAATAAGGCCAATTGGCTGTGGATGGAAACCTCCAAAACTCTGAGCCAAAATAATAAAGTGAAAAGAGTTTCTCTCTTAAAACAAATAGAGGTCTGTAAAATGAGAACACAGGATGCAATGAAGGTGCAAGAAAAGAAATTCCAAGGGATGGGTATCAATTCAAAAAGCAAGAACGTGTGATAAGTAGCCTTTCCCTTGATAGCTTCTAACCTAGTTCTTGGAACTCAGGAACAGATGAAAAAAAATGAGATTTTACCACCTGAGGATGCTGGTCCACAGGGCTTTTATCTTCTTCTTTCTTGACTAACCAATTTCTCTTAGGGATTAAATAGCAAAACTACTGAAAAAAGAGTCCACACAAAGAAAGATCTGCTACACAAATTGGTTCTGTTCTGCCACCAGCTAGCTCAAAGTTTCTTACAGCCTCCCGCCCCCCCGCCCCACTCCTGCACACACACACTTTATATTTTGTTTTAATCTGTTAACTAAGAAGACATTGCTCTCAGATCCTTTCCCCAGGCTTCTCAAGCTTGGCTCTGAGTGACAAGCAACTACATTTCACAGATTTCTTCCCTAAGATAGCCTTACCCACTGCATGGCACCAGCAGTGGGTAAGGCTATATATCCAACATATCCTCCAGTTCTGGTCCCACTGGTGGCCATTTCTTCTGCAATCCCAGACCCTGACAGCCCTCAGATGACCTCAGAGAACATCCCTGATCTCTTTCCCTGGCATTCCAAGTTTAGGATCAGTAGCTACTTACAGTGGATGCTAATTTCAGGGATGGTTTACCATCCCCTCTTTAGCTTCTTAACTTTTCCATCTTCTTTGTAAATAACCACCTTTTAAATTCCTTTGGTGAGATATCTAGGATGTTTTCTCATTTATTAATTGTAGAATATCTGATAGAGCCAATCTGGTCAAGTCAAGCGCATTGTGTGTGATTCTTTATATTCCTCATACCAGGGACTGGTATATGATGGGCACTGGGCCCATCTTCTGAGGTTGTAAATAATTTCACTGGAAAACAGATGTGGTCATTCACTTAACCACTGCATTACCTATATTTGGTTTTGTGCTACAATGACAGAGAGAAGAACCAACAATAGAGATTTAATGGTTCACTAAAATTGCTTCTAGCTGGCTTTTTACAAAAAATATTTGGTAATTCCTACACTTAAAAATTAAATAAATAAATATTAAAAGGGCCCCTAATCCAGAGGCCCATCCAGTCTCTGTGATCATTTAGCCCACTAGAATAATATGGAGTACACTATCATGCAATTGAAATTTTCTAGTCACATTAGAAAAGTAAAATAAAACAGATAAAATTAATTGCAATAATTGAAGAAACAGATTCAATGTTATCAATATAAAGTACTATTGAATCTGTTTTGTATTATTTCCAAAACCCAGTGTGTACTTCATACTTATAGCAAATCCCATTTTGGATGCTTAATTTTCATTACAAATACTAGATTCCTATGTAGACTTTATCAAATTTAGTGTTGAAAAACTAACATGACACATCCAGTAAAGTGGATATAAAAATAGAGACAACACAAAATGCTGCAGAAGATGAAGACAATTTGGTTCATTTGTACATCACTGGTGAAAACTGATAACATTACAGCCACAGTGAAAATAGTTACACAGTTTCTTATGAAACAAATCAGGCAACTACCATATGATGCAGCAATTATACTCTTGGTATTTATCCCAGTTAAATCAAAATTTGGTTCACAAAAAAAAGTTCACAAAAGTACACTGTAGTTTAATCTATAATAATCTCAAATGGGAAAAAATATAGAATTCCTTCAACAGGTTAATGGTTAACAAGTTGCCATACCAAAGAATATTACCCAGAAAGAAAAAGGAACAAATTATTAATATATACAACAACATGAATAAATCTTAAATGTATTATAAGAAAGAACCCAGACTCAAAACTAAAAATACTACATGGTGGATCTGTTAACTTTTGCATCACTCTGATCAAAATACCCAACATGAACAACTTAGAGGAGAAGTTTATTTCAGGCTCACTGTTTCAGTGGTCTCAGTCTCTAGATGGCTGACTCCATTGCTCTGGACCCAAGGTAAGGCGGTATATCATGGCAGAAAGACCCAGTAGAGGAAAGCTGCTTAGCTCATGGTGGGGTCAAGAAGCAGAGATAAGAGGGAGGAAGGAGCTGCAGGAAGAATAACCCTTCCAGGACATAACCCCAGTGACCCACCACCTCCTTCCTACAGTTACCAACCACTCAGTCCACTGACTAGGTCACAGATCTCATTAATATAATCATTTCACTTCTGAATGTTCTTGCACTTACAGGAGCTTTGGAGGTGGGGGGCGGCAGGCATCCTGCATCCAAACCATAGCATTCTTGAAATGATAAAGTTATGAAGATGGGAAACAAAACAGATTTAGCTCCAGGGATTCAGGATGTGGGTGTGGCAACAAAAAAGCACATAAAGGATCTTGGTGGTGATAGTGATACTCTGACCATATCAAACAAACTTTCTGTGCAATTATTTAAATTTTTAATGTTCCCCCAATGCCCATGTGTTAGCATCTTGATCCCCAACTTGGCACCTTTGAGACATGGTGGAAACTTAAGAGGTAGGGCCTAATGGAAGGCCTTCAGGTGGGGGCCTGCCCTGAAAGAAAACTATGGGACCTTGGTCTCTTCCTCTTCCTGTGTTTTCCTTCTTGATAATGAAGGGAAGAGCTTGCCTGTGATACATGTCCCCCACAGTGATGTGCTATACCTCCACATGCCCAAAGCAATAAGACCAAAGCAATAAGACCATAAATGGGAATCTCCAAAACTGTGAGCCAAAATAAACCTTTTCCCTTTATAAATTAATTATCGCAGGTATTTGCTACAGTGATAGAAAGTGGACTCATGCATGCAAGTTATAATATGGTGCCACAGTATTGCAAGATATTAGTACTGGAGAAATTAGGTATGGGATATTTGGAATTCCTGGGTTACTTCTTAAATCTGCTGAAAAATTTAAAAAAATAAAAAGTTCAACTTTAAGAAAAAGTTGATAATTTAAAGTTTCCCAATAACAAAATCACATGTGTTTTAAAAATCTAAATTAATTAAATAAAATTAAAGTTTCAATCTTTAGCTGCACTCATTAAATTTAAGTGCTCAACAGCCACTTGTGGCCAGTGGCTAAAGCACTGTACATGGCAGCTTTAGATCTTCTTTCTGGGTTAGAGCAGCTAAAAATATAGCTAAATTTGAGCCATTAAACTGAAAAAAATGGCTACACAAAATTAATCCCAGAAACCACACTTGTTACAAAGAAACACACATTCATACTCTAATAACTCTGTGATTCCAAACAAGGTGATGAAGCCTCCAGGGTGTTAAGCACTAACCAGTTGTGACAAACTACTTAAAGAGATGCACTGTTCTCTCTGGACAATTCCTTACCCAACTAACGTGATGCTGTCGCCTGGAAAAGACGCACATTTCCTCCTTAAATTTGCTTCTTCTTTAAGAAAAGAATGGCTAAAATGAAATAAATTATTTTAGACTACAGCTTTTCCTACTAGCCCCTACCTCTGCATGGACAATGGAGTTCAGTATGATTATAAGCGGTAATGGCAATCTTCACAGTGGGGAAAGGGGATGGCACGCTCAGAAGGCCCCTCTCTTTGACAAGTTGACAAATGCAATTGGAGGACAAGGCAGACAACCTAGAGGCAAAGCAAAAGAGTTCTTGCAGTCCCTCCATGCATCTGGCTGCCTGCCATGCAGAAGGATCACTGGAGGCAGGTGGGAATGGTTTCTGCTTCTAGAGCTCTAGGCAAGAATACATAGGGTCCAAAGGTTTCTGCTCACTGCAATGACTGCTGCAATTAGCTTCTCAATAAAATAACGATACACCCTCATACAGCATAACTGTGCTACTTACATTCCTGTTCCCAGTGGTGGGGCTGGAATGAGGTAACATCTTAACTGGACAGCAATTGGATCAGGTTAGGAGAAAATAAGCAAGAACAATTTTTTTAAAGGAATTACAGCAATTTAGCAGGTCTGGAAACAAGTCAACAACCATTCAGCCTAGTATTCAAAGCTCTCCACCATCTGGCCTTGCTGTCTCTGGGCTTTATGTGCCACGCTCCATTCAAGCTCGTCTACTCGATTCCCTCAGAACATGGGTCGGATTGCCCCTGTACTTGTGCCTGTGCTATTCAGTCTGTGCATGTGTTACATCTTCTTTTACTAGAGTGTTATTCATCCTTTAAAGTTAAAACTACATTGCCTGGAAATCCAATCCACCTATAAATGATCTTACCTTTTGCTTGATTTCCATAGCTAATAATAATAATTTTTAAAAAGCTACTATTCACCAGACAACTGTATGTTCCCAGTTCTGTGCCCGGCATCTTCATGCTCCCTTACTTTATCCTCACAAATCTGGGGCAGGAATCATTACCCTTAATTACAGATAGGTGAACTGAAAATCAGAGCTACTAAGTGGCTAGTCACACAGCACCTAATTATGACAGCCAGTATTCAAACTATATTTCTTCTGAATCCAAAATTTACATATTTGATCTCTGAACTACTCTATTAAATGAGGACATAGCAATTTAATCAAATCACATTTAAAAAGTAATCTGAGGTATACCAAGGGCTGAGGCTATGGCTCAGAGGTAGCTCACTTGCCTGGCATGTGTGAGGCCCTGGGTTTGATTCTCAGCACCATGTATAAATAAATAAAATAAAGGTCTAAAACCAACTAAAAAAAAAACTCAGTAAATGATAAATTCCAGGTTCTTATAACACAGTCATATAAAAGCGTTAGGTAAAGATACATACAAAGAATTATAAGGCCTCACAAAAATGTGACATTTATAGTGGATTTACAAGATATATGAAAGTTTTTCAGGCAAAAAAGGGCCTGGTCAAAAGGATGGCAGAGGGATGTGGGAATATGAGATGATAAATTCAAGACAGAAAGAATACATGTCCAAAGGCAAAGAATTATAGAACTCCACAGAGTGTTGGAAATTGTTCAGCAGCATTAGTAGAAACACTATCAAGGACAGCTTAGGAGGGTCTGCATTGTCACACCCAAGAATTGCAGGTTATTCTGTGGATAGCCATCACAAAATGATATTTAAGACCACATTGGCACCTCTTTAATTTATTCAAGTAGATAGAAAGTACCAAGCATTGTGTTGAAACTGGAGGCATAAATGAGAGTCTTCAACTGAATGTTGGAATCAAATAAATCAACAAATATAGAAAACTACAGTAACTCCTAGCACTACATTATGGAGAACAGAAGAGGGGACACATGTTAGAATGGAGAGAGGAAGCATGTGTGTCATCCATAGGAAGGGGCTGGTGTCCCTGAAAGAGTGGGTTCAGCTATGAAGAGCATTATTTGAGAATTATGTCTTAGAAACAATTAAAATAGTGACTTACTGAAATGTGGGCAGACAAGAAAGAAGTAGAGGGAAAAGACTGGGATGGAAATAAAATTTTTAGCCCTCTGAGTTGATGAGGATATCAAGATACAAAGAATATTTTAAAAAGTGATAAAGTTTGTGGAGGAATGAGTCTGTGCACAGGTTCATAAACAATAATGGGAAACTACCAATAATTCACAAACAAAAAGGAGAACTGAACAGAAAGAAAACATTGGAAATAGGATAACAGCAAGCCAGATAATAACTTATTAACTTCATGTTTTGTCATTTTCTAATGTTAATGATTAGATGACTTAGCAGATAATGTCAACATGATGCTTTCTCGCTCTCAAAATAATGTATATTTGAGCTTACTAATATAATAAATCCTTTTATTTGATTTCTTGTTACACAGGTATCTTACCCTATGCACATTAAATTCCCTGAACATTTGCAAATGGGCATTTACAGGACACAATAGAGCTTTCCAGATTATATGACAATAGCATCACTCTAAGAGTGAATGGCACATGTGCTAGTGAATGTTTGTGTTTTCCCAGGATTTTCCGTGATTCGAGGAATAGATATTTACCTTTCCATAGATCATCTGTTTGTTCCCAGCACTTAAGAACTCCTACCATGTTTCTTTGGATTATCTGCTTTCATCTTGGTAATCTCATTAACAACAAATAAATCATTCTTTGAACTCAAGAATATTTTCTCATGCATATGCAGGAATACAGTAAGAACTAAGTACACTTTAGCGATATTTCCAATAGCTTAACATTTTGGGAAAATATTTTAAAGTTTAAAATTTTATCTATAAGTCATTTGGAATTTAATAGTACTGAATTATACTGAAAATTTATTAATACTGTATTTTCCTTAAATTCCAGAACTAATTATGGTCTTTAAAAAAAAAAGAGCTGAAGACCCACTTTTAGCCATAGCAATCTATATCTAAAGATGCTGAAAAAAAAATCAAAATTCTTGGCTCAAAAAAGGAAGGCATCTTCTCCAAAAAAACTTAAAATGCAAATAAGACACAAAGTATCTTTCCTTCAGCTTCACGGATGCTAATAATTTCTCTTATCCCATCTTACATGGCAGAACCTTTGGAAATATTATAATAGTGCAAGCTAAGGCACCGCATTAACTTTGAATCCAATTTCTAAGAATTTAAAGAAAAAGGATTTGGAGATTCTTTTTTGATGAGATCTTCAAAAGTTAATAAATGATTTTGTGCAACTTTTCAAACTAAAATTGAAAAAGTCATAGAAGCATAGTACAGGGTATGTTATTGCTGTTGAGACTAGAGAAGGGCCTCACCATACCTGATGGACTAGGGAAGCCTATTTGGGTGACAGAAAATGAGGGACATTGTGACATCAAAATATCTCAGAAGCAAGAATCAACACATCAGGCTGGGCACAGTGGTGCACACCTGTAATCCCAGTGGCTCGGGAGGCTGAGATAGCAGGAACCTAAGTTCAAAGCCAGTCTCAGCAACTTGTTGAGACCCTAAGCAACTTAGTGAGACCTTGTCTCAAAAATTTTTTTTAAAAAAGGCCAGGCATGTGGCTGACTGGTAAAAACAACACATCAGATATATTCACAGTTCAGCCTAACAACCTGTTTTCTACATTCATATTTGCCATTTCCAACCTAAATACTGCCCCTGTGACACTGAAAAGATGAGCCTGGCCCCTATCATATGAAAACCAGGTCATGAGACCCTCACTTCCATGCCTTGCCTCCTTCCTACCTTCTATGAGCCAATCCCTCCCCCCCCCCCACATACACACACCTCTTCTGGCTACCATTGCCAATCCTTCCCCTCCTATTCTCTCAGAGGGTATGCATCTCTCTTCCAATTTCTTCTCAAAATGACTCCTCTCTCCCAGCCTCCTAATATTTCTTATACAAAATAAAGCAGGGGATATGAAGATTTCCACAGAAACTTCTTTTTTATTTCAATTTCAATGTTACCTCAATTTTTTTATACCATGTTTGTTGCTTTCTGATTCAGAATAGTGAATACATATTATACTCTACAATACCTCATCCATAGTGTCATTGCTAAAATGCAAAAAAGTTCTTAAAACACACAAGTATGTATGTGTATATGTGTACATTATGTGTGTATACACACACACACACACACACACACACACACACACACACACATATACCCACACATATATAAAAATCAATTCATTTGAAGGCAAAACCTGATCCACTAGTTTGACACTTGGAGAAGCTACTCTTACTTTCTGGAACAGAAATATCACTGTGACTGATTACAGCATACTGGGGGTACTTTATAAAATAAAGCATATATGCACTATATTACATTTATAAAATTGTAGATGTCCATATTTTTATAGGTATATGGCCCCAAGGATTTGGGGTGAAGGATTATAAACCTGCACTATCATTCAAATAAATCTTAATAGCCAGGAGGACTTGTACAAGTATTTACAGTATGTGCTTGATGAATATAGAGGCTAATATGATATACTGGTGGTTTTCTACTTAAGACGTTCTTCTACAGAACTGTGGTCTCATTCATGCTACAGTAAAACATTAAGGTGCATTAACATGTCTAGAAACTCTTTTATATATCATTCAATATTCTCAGAGTCTATCCTGGTCCAAATATGGAGACTTATTAGTGAAATAAGCCTTGATAATGTTCAGGATAATCAAACAATGGAGAAAAAGAGAAAGTAACTACAACTTGTATCCCTCCCAACTAAGAACTTTGGAATATCATCCTCACAGAAAGATATGTGCACTGGTAAATAAATTTGATGTTTGTCCAACTAACCCAGGAGGTGAGGGTATTTTTACCATTATCCTTAACTGAGGTCAAGTTGTAGCTTCTTGTAAAAACTCCATAATTAATTGGATAGTATTATGTTCTTTTAGAACACACAACTCTCCTACTTATGATTATTCCTTTCATTTAGAAAATAAAAATAGGGTTCCCACTAGGCAAAAATCACTTTTATCTGTAAAAATTCACTTTTATCATTTGCTAAGTTAGGAAAGCTCTCAGGAGTTTTGTTGTTGTTTTTAACCTAATTATTCATTCAGCAAACCCTATCAGTTTTTGGAAGTGAAAAAGCAGAAGTGAAACTGCAGGCTCCAAGGTCCTACCAGCTGGGTTGGAATTCTCATGTTTCACATTATGACCTGATTTTTCAATGCAAAGCCCTTACTTAGCACAGTGTCTAACACATAAGAAAAGAATTCCACAAATGTTAGTGTAATAGGATATGAACATTCTCTTTCATTATGAAAGTTATTCATCTGGGTTTTTTTTTGTTGTTGTTGTTGTTCGCAACTATACTAGAAAGAAGGGAATACTGATACTTACATTTCTCATCATCTCCTTGGAAGTTCTCTTCACTAAGCCTTCCCTCCTCTCCAGGAAAGGGATACTAATATCTGTGTGCTGATAGTTCAGGTTCTAAAATTTATTGGATATGTATCACCACCATCCCTAGGGCTGTGGATTAATTATAGAGGCACTCTACCACTGAGCTACATCCCAAGCCCTTTTGTTTCTTTCTTTTCTTTCTTTCTTTTTCTTAAATTTTGAGACAGGATCTGCCTACACTGCTCATGCTGGCCTTGAACTTGGGATCCTCCTGACTCAGCTTCCCAAGTAACTGGGATTGCAAGTATATACCACCACAACTGGCCAAAGTATATTTTTGAAAGACAGAGAGTGGCTTTGTATATCTTTATAATGATATATAAAGAATGTTTAGAAAAGACATAAAAAGTTATAGAATCAGAGGCAAAGAAGAGCTTCCAGAGATAAGAAAGACTCTTTAGAAACAGCTCAGGCCTAACAGTATAGGAGAGGGTTTGGGTTTTGAAATAGTGAGGACTCAGTTTTATAACACTGGCTGCAGCCAGGGAAGCAGACACTATGGTGACAAAGTGAAAAATGGTACATCAAAGCTAAATGAAATTCATATAATGTTTCATAAGCAATAAAAATCATAAGTGTATCAAGAGAGATGGGCTCAGAGAACTCTAGGTACCCTTCCTCACCAATGACTTCCAGTTCTCTTCATAGCACCAAAGTGGCAGAAAGCTTTAGAAACAAAAGCTATCTCAGCAGTCACCTCTGAGGACACATGAATGATAACCAAAAAGTCCTCAATACTGTGGCACAGCCAATTGGGGAGAGCCCAGGCCAGCCAAGCTGAGTTTCCTAACAGTCCCCTCTGAGTAATTTAGAGTCACAAATAATGCTGACTTATAGCAATAAAAATAAAAGTCAGGACTTGGCTATCTGGTGCTTTGTATGAGACCCATGTCTACTTTAGTTATCTATGTTATTTTCATGACTCTGTTATTACCATTTATGGCAGGCTCAAGGTATACCACAGTAAGCAAGAGGCAGGGGCATCACTACTTGGGAGTTTAGAGTTTACTAAGACTTTGTCATGATGCAGGAAGTGTGAGACAAAAGTGGATGCCAAAGAAGAGAACCAAGCCTAGGTTCAGGGAAGGCTTCTCAGAGGGAGTGAAGATAAAGCTGAGGCCCGAGCATATGAAAAAGGAGAGCAAATGAAGACAGAGGCAAGTGCTCCCAGCCGGGAAAACAGCATGCACAAAGCTCCAGAGAGAAGAGAGAACTCAACGATGCAGTCAAGGATAGAGATGACTAATTGGACTAACACACAGAACACAAGGGAGGAAATGCCTTGGGGTGGGCTTGGAGGGAGAAGAGGTCTGATCTGGAGCGACAACGTCTGAATAACTTGAATAAATTGACAGGGCAGTTCATGGTTGAGTCAGAGCTGCTAGTTGTCATGACAATAAAGAACAGGCAAACACCCAGAGGGAGCCAATAAGGGAGAAGCCAACACCACCAACACCCAGCAGAACAGCCTAGATGGGGGCTCCTAACAAAGATAAGTATTTAAATTTTAATGGACCAAATAAAAGTACTCCAGGGCTGATAATAATTGAAAACTCCAAGCCAAGAGAACGGCTGTAAGTAAACAGGCAAGGCTCTGAGCTGTTGTGGAAAAGTTGCACAGAACAGTTGATCCTGAACCACAGGTGAGGAGACCTGACTTCAGCAATGAGCAGACTTTAAGCATATACAGCAGCATCAACTGCAGCAGCAAAGGAAGAGAGCCCGTCCCACAAGTGCCCAGCTCAGGACTATTCTGAAGACATATACTCTGCAACATATTTTATGTCAGCTTAAACTGTACAACAGAAACCAGAACCGCACAAGTAGTTGCAGACAGGAATGTTGAGCATGGGGCTTGAAAACTGATTCAGCCACATCCCAACCACACTGTTTTGGATGAATAACCCACATCTTTGAACTTCACTTTTCTCATGGGGAGAGCAGAGAAAATATAATTTTTTGCTAGGCTTCACTGGTGGCAGAAACACAGTCAACCAGTATAAACAACAGGGGATGACATTAATGATGAGTCTGATGGGCCTAACTCAATGGCTGGACAGTCAGGCCTCCCACGATAATATGAGAGGCTAAAAAGTTGTGGAAAGAAATCCCTGTTTCTCTCTGCTTCTAATGTATGCTTGCCTCCACATCCTCAACTTTCCCAACATAAATATGATGGACTATGGCTCCCCAGAACCCCCTGGTTTTATATTTCATTAGTTATTAGTGGAGACTGACTCCTTTCTATAAATATCCATTCCTAAATCCCAGGAGATCCCTTGTTCTGCCTCAGAAGAGAAAGGTCACATACACTAGCCTGGTTCCTGGAGTCCTCCCGGGGACAGAGGCTTGGAATGCAGGAATGGGGGAAAGGTTTTAACAAAGACTGTTGTGACTTGACACAAACCACCAAAGGGAACCCTCTAAAGGAAAACTGCAAAAAAAGGTTGAGTTCAGGATTCATTTTTTTCTATATAGAGCAGATAGGACATAAAAAGTCTCTATGTAATAACCTTTGTAATCTTATGAAGAATTTTGTAAGTACTGAGAGTTATTCTGACAGGCTAAAGTGAATCCATATAGGGATGGACCTGGATGAGTTTGATGCATGAATTCTTCACCACATGGGCATTTCCCAGGTGTGACCATAGGCCAGGTAGTCTATATCTCATTATTATGTTAAGAAAGAATATAATTAGCTTTACTATTTAAAAGAGTTTACTTTTGAGATGATATGAGCAATGTCCATGTTTCTGAAATCTCTAAACAATTGTTTAAATGTGCTAGTGAGAGCAGAAGGAAGATCCTCCATGACAAGAGAACACATTGGGAAACCTGAGCTACTGGTATGTGATGTTAGAAAGCTGTGATTGTCCTACACTTCTCAAATGTCACTGAAAGGACCTTGAATTTGGCTCTCCAATGTTTAATAATCACCTGAATGCCACATGAGTACTGAACTTACTGAACAACCAGATACACTCTGAATAACAAGTTGTATTTGGACAGAGAAAGAATTAACTGTGCAAGATTTCCTATTAATCTATTAACCTTCCCTTCAGTAGTAAAACCAAGCCATTAGCTTCTAGAAAGATGCATGTTTGATTTACCTGAATGGATGCTCCTTCTATGGTTTTTAAAGGACCTTGTTCCAAAAATAATCAAGCCCAGGGTCTTCAGTGGTTATGTAACCATCTTTTTTGACAAGGGGCCAATGATTAACTGGAGTTTTCTTGCTCAAGTGGAAGACCATATATTTATAGAGTTCTGACTTTCCAAATTCTGGAGACTCTTAGATTGCTACTTCCCTAAAGAAAAAGTAGTTTTATAAAGTTGGTTTTACCAATGTCAGTTACTACACCTCCATGATATTAGTTACACTTGAATTACACATTAGGTGGGTAAAAGAACAATTTTCCAAAATAACTGATTGCAATAGAGACCATATAATTTATGTTCTCACTTCTCCAGATGGAGAATCAGTTTGTTGGTGCATTTTTTTTTTACAATAAGATTGCTTATGCCACATTCAACCCATTACTTAATGAGTGTCCTTATCCCAAGAGCTTTTCGAGGTGCTCTATGAAGATGCAAAGTTAACTAAGGCGCAATTTCTCTCTTCAAAGGATTTATAACCTAGTAGATATAAAAATATGTAAACCTTTCAATAAGCACCAATAGGCTCAGCTAATGGATGAAGCTTGCCACTATCAAACAGAAAATAAGCCCAATGGGAATTCAGAAGTAGAAGACATGAAATGGGCTCTAGTGCTGAGAGGAGGCTTGGTATAGCTGTTGAAGTTCAAGCTCAGTCTCAAAGGATAGATGGGATTGAAACCTGGAGAAGACAAAGGAGCTTTGGGTGCTGCACAAGCAAACATAAGTTGGGGCAGCAAAGATTTGTAGTATATACTGTGCACAATAGCTAGAGAGAGAAGCTCTCTATTTAAGGCAGCAGTTTTCAGCCAAGGCTGATACTGTCCCCCAAAGACATTTGGCAATATCCCAGTATCTGGGGTCATTTTTGTTATGCAAACACAGAGAGGATGCTGCTGGAATTTAGTTGATATGGGTAAGAGATATTGCTAAATATCCTACAATGAACAGATCAATCCTCTACAATAAAGAATTTCCCCCACCTAAAGCATCAAAATTGCTAACACTGAGGAACCCTAATACACGTTGAGCATAGGGTTACCAGAGGATGGGGGGGGGTGGAAAGGATGGGGAAAGGTTGATCAATGGGTACTAAATTACAGTTAGAAAGGAGGAAGAAGTGCTATCATAGAGCTCGGTGACTATAAATAACAATTATGTACTGTCCACTTAAAAAGCTATAAAAAATTTTTTGAAGGGTTTTATCATAATGAAATGATAAACATTTAAAGAGATTAACTCTTTGTGTAATTTGAGCACCACAGAAAGTATTCATACAACATCAAACACCCCATTCAATAAATATTAATGCTTTGAAAAGTAGGCATTAATACATATTGAATGAAGAAATAACAATACACCATTAAAAACACAATTTCTATGTCCTTAGGCATATAATTAAAAATATTCAGTTATGATTTATTTGAAGTAGTTCACTAAAAGGTGCTTTCTTCAATCAGCCGAGAGATTTAAAGGGGGGGGGGGAGGAGGTGTACAGTTTAAACAACAAATGGTATGTAAAGCACTAGAGGCAAGGCCCAAATAGATGGCTTCAAGTACAGACTGGCTGGATTAAAGGTTTGAATAACTGTACATGGTTTCTCTTTCCATGGTTTCAGTTACCCATAATCAATCATGCTCCAAAATATTAAATGGAAATTTTCAGAAATAAAATGAGTTTATTTCTGAGTAGTGTGATGCCATCTGACATGCCTCATGCTGGATGTGAATCACTTCTTTGTCCAACAGAGGCAGTGTATACACTACCATCTGGTTAGCAGCTACCTAGTACTCAAACTGACCTCCCAACTACCACAGCACTTGTACTCAAATGACCCTGATATGTGGCCCAATGCTACATCTCAATGCCCAAACATTTGCCACCTGCATGTCACATAGGCATTGTATCATTTCACATTATCACATGAAGAATAAGTATAGCATAATGAGATATTTTAAGTGAGAGACCACATTTACATAACTTTTTGCAGTTTATTATAATTACTCTATTTTATTACAGCTGTTGTTGTTAATCACTGTGCCTTATTTATCAATTAAAATTTATCATAAGAATGCATGTAGAGGAAAAAACAGAGTATATTTCTATGGTACTATCCACAGTATGCATGTACACACACACAAAAAAAAAAAAAAAAACTATGGTACTATTCATAAATTTAGGTATCAGCTGAGGGCCTTGGAACATACCCCACCAGAGAGTCAAAAATCTCTATTCCAAAACAGTAAGACCCATCCCAAACCCTGCGAAGTTTAACATTCCTTACTATTGGTCTCAAGGAGAAGCAGGTCAGAGAGAACATAAATAGTTCAGCATCACCATTAGGAAGATAAATCAAAGTACATGTTATACTAATGAAAGACTAATAACAGCATCTTGATGATAATGTTAATCATGGTAATGATAAAAATTCCAATGTTAATTACTCCCTGAGAGGTCTTTCATTGCCACTGTCCATCACTCTCATCCCACATTGCTGTATGTTTTTCATAGCACTTACTTACATAAAAGTACCTGAAATTACATAAATGGATAGAATTTTTAATTCTTATTTACTGGCAGGCCCACTAGAATGTGAACTCCATGAGGTCAGAAACTTTGTCTAATTACCTACTGTACTCCTGAGTCTAGAGAGTTTCCCTTCTGGGCTTTGAAAAGTAGGCATTAATATCTATTGAACGAAGAAATAACAATAACTTGCACATAGTGTGCAATGTTACAAAACACTTTTACTATAATTTGATGGGGGGAAAAAAAACACATTTGGCACTGGGATAGAGACAATGGTAAAAGAAATACAAGCCTGCCCCTTGCTCACTTTACAGGTCTGAAATGGTGGCAGGCAGTAGAAAAAAAATAATTACAAATAAACATGATAAGAATCCCAATATGGAATCTTGAAAGTATGACAGACGAGCACAGCATGTGGAAGAAACCCAGAGCAGCATCAGGGGAGATGGATACAACTGTTATTTCATCAGTGAGAAAACAGCAAGTCATAGAACTTAGCAGAATTGTTCCAAATGATTTGGTTGAGAAAGGAAGATGAGACTGGAGATTCTTGTAAGGAAATATGGATTGCTTAGATGTGAATACTAATAGGACTCTTTTGAAGTACACATGTAATTGAAGTATGAGCCATATACATGCTGCGTCAATATATATTCTTTTCCATGCAGGCAGGATGTGAAGGTTTCTGGGCGCCACTCTGTATCTGATTGTAATGGATTACACATCTCCTTGAATCAAAATGAGCTGAAGATGGCTACACAGTGAGATGACCTTTTGTTGGTGGTTGGCCAGCACTGCATAGTTAGGAGTCTAGAAGCAGAAGTGTGGGAGGAGTGGGAGGGGTGGGAGGAAGTGAGGATGAGGGGAGAAGGAAAAGTCATGGTAATGTATTCAGATTTAGATAACAGAACTGGATTTAAGAAATATGTGCTCTTAGAATGCCAACGTGACTGAATCACATTTTCATAACCTGTCTGAATCCAGAACAAACTTGTGGGTTCTCTGCTAAAAGTGTAAATGTTGTATGCTGCCATGAGATCTGCACTTGCTTCTTCAAAAAAAAAAAAAAAAAAACTGTCAATTATGTGCCAGACCTGGAGCCACCCACCACCAGGATATTTGGTAGTATCTAGTGAGATTCATGTTGACATGAAAGAGGGAAGGAGGATTTTTTGGCATTCAGTGGATTTTGTGGCTGCTAAACATCCTAAAATGTACACAACAGCTTCCTACAATAAAGAATCATCTGTTTCAAGACTGAGAAATTATGTTATAGATCCAGAGATCAAAAGAAAGAACTCCTTCTATTAAGGACTCAGTGATTGATCATGAACACGGTAAGTTCAAGGTGCAGTGTATATAGATGACCTAGGCACACAATATCCAGACTTCTGGAAGTCACCAGGGGAAATTCACGGTTTTCCACCCTGACTCTCTGACATGCAATAATCAATCCTACATAATAATTTATCTAGGTTGTAAATGTTGGTGCCATTAAACACATAGCCCCAAAAGTTTGCAAATTTTCTCTCAATGTTTTTTAACTTCTTCTGTTCTTTTCTATCTGCTGAAGAACGAAAATGTACCATGTGGCATATTAGTCTAGAGTATTTTTATGTCAAACTTTATACAGGCCAAACTGATGTTCAAATAACAGAAATTACACTGTACTTTGTATATGTTGTAGAAAAAAGGACTTTGTTCAAATACGAGAGAATGAAAAGAAACCATTTTAGATCATTTATCTCTCTAGTGGTTAATAACAGATTTCTCACTATTTATGAACAAGCACTATCTCCTTCATTAACCTTTTTATTACACTCTCCACCCCTACATAAAAAGAAAATGTTCCAGAAATTGTGGTGTCCATGCAAATATAAGGATTTCTATACATTCTTATAGAAAATAAGAATTCCAATCCTTTCACATTGAATAGAAATAGAATGCACATCCACACCCTGCACACATATCAGAGAAACAGCAATATCAGTCATAGCAATATATACAAATTTAGTCTTATTCTGAGAAACCTTACTTCTGCCTGATTAACTAAAGAACTACATCAAGCTCAGATTGGTCATTAGGTCACACATTCAGTTTTCTTAATAGCTAATGGAGATATTTTATAGGCAAACATCTAAAGATACAATGTATTCTTAGGGCTGAGGGGTCTGTATTTTAGTTTCCTTTTAGCCAAAGCTGATTTCTTTCTTGTTTTTCATTTAACTTTTTTCAAAAATGGGCCTTCCACATTAATTTGTTTCCACACATTCAACTCACTGTCTGCCAAAGGACATTCTCATTAGGACCCGTTTTACTCTACTCCTCTATCATTACATCATTTAACAGTGTACTGCAAAGGGTGCAGAATTCAGAAAAGGCTTCTGCTCTCTGTTGCAAACAGAAATTTTGTCCAGAGGGTATTTTTCTTATTAAGTCCAACTTGGATACACTCTTCTGATTATACACCACTTATTCATGTTTTTACTAGTGGAGACAGATTAGTTATGAAACAATTAAGTCTTAAAGCCTTGACATCATATAAAACTTATCTAGATAGCTAAATCCTTCAATAATTATTGTTGAAGTTATGCCAACTAATATCAATCACGCTCAGAAAAGTGGTTCATATGTCAGTCCAAATTTTATAATGGAGATTTGTTTCACAAATACTAAAATAATTAATGATAATGTGAGTTGACCTGGAATCAAAGTAGTATTTAGATGATTCATAGTGAAATAAAAGACTTCTGGTGAAATTAATTAATCATACAGAGTTCTTTGCCCAGATTTTTCATTGGTAATATGATCTCTAGAGAAATATTATTGTTGATGCATGCCTTAATTTCTGCTTCTTTAAATGTTACCACCAAAATGTCACAAGAGTATATCTCTGCAATTCTTATCTCATGGTGTTATACCTTTGCAACAGTTGATGACCTCAGTATAGAATTCAAGGTTTGACCAGGCCACAAACTACCCTTAGGGATTTCTGTCTGCATACAAATTTCCACTGTTAGTCATATCTAATGATGTGAAAGAAAAAAATAATTTTAGTTATCCTAATACACTTGAATATAACATCTTTGAAATTAAGAGTACATTAAGATTATTATGTTTTTCATATACAAGGCTAGAAGAAAATGTTTTCAATAATACCAGTTTGCGTAAAAATTACATTTTTATCATGGAAAAATTCTCCTTAAATTCTTTATATCCCACTATTTGAATTACAATTTCTTATCACCCAATGTGATGAGTAACATTTTAAAACAGAATGGCTATAGAGAGTACTGGGTAATAGAAAATGCAAAATCTTTTCCTTATTGTGTAGTGGGATTTTTCATATGAAAGCATGCTTCCAAATGTAAAATGTTCAAAAACTGTTAATATACACTCTCCCATTGATTAAAGTATGTTATTTTTAGTGGTTTAGATAAATTTTCTATTTAATTAATATTTGCTTATTTCCAAAGTATTTGGAGAAGTTGGTTATTTAGTTTTCAGCACTGATAGTAGAGGATGGCTGGACAATAGAGAAGAGATGTGTCAAATCAGTAGAAAATGAAGATTACAAGAGTTCTTTAACCTCCTTTACACCAGCTCCAGGTCATGTCTCAGTCACATGGGCAGGCTTCTCATACACCACATACGTATTCCTTCAACAGTTCAGATGGGGCTTCTGGTTGCATAGTATTTTAGGCAGTCCTTATTTCTTTACATTTAAAAGTGTGAAACAATATTTTTATTCAGCTTTGTGATTATGTCAGATATTTCCTCTCAATAATTTAAAAAGATATAATACAGTCCAAACTCCATAACCACAGGTTCCACATCAGCAGATTCAACCAACAGAGGATTGAAAACATTCAAAAGATAATTTCATATATACTGAACATGTACCGACTTTTCTTCATGTCATAATTCTCTAGACAATACAACTATTATATAGCATTTACCTTGTGTTGGGTATTGCAAGTAATCTAGAGATGATTTAAAGTATATTGGAGGATGCATGAAGATTATATATAAACATTACACTATTTTTTATAAGGAACTTGAGTATATGTGGATTTTTGGTATCTCTTAGTAGGATTCACGAAATCAATTACCTGTAGATTCTGAGGAATGATGGTATTCAGGTGTTATGGTTTAGATGTGTCCCCCATAATCTCACATGTGAGACAATGCAATAAGGTTTTGGGGAAAATAATTGGGTTATAGCCTTAATCTAATCAGTGAATCCATCCATGATGAGATGAGTGGTAACTGGAGGCAGGTGGAGTGCGGCTAGAGGAAGTGGGTCATGGGTGCCGGGGTGGCTATGGAGTACATATTTTGTATCTAGAGAGTGAAGTCTGTCTCTCTGCTGCCTGATCATCATGTGAACTGCTTCCTTCCACTACACACTTCTGCCTCACCTCAAATCCCAAAGAATGGAGCCAGCCTTCTATGGATGGCGACTTCTGAAACTGTGAGCCTCTGAGTCAACTTTTTCTCCTCTAAAATTGTTCTTGTCAGGTCTTTTAGTCATAGCAGTGAAAAAGCTGACTAAACCATCAGGATTAACTGCAAACATGGTATATGTGCACCCACACACACACACACACACACACACACACACACACACACAATGTTATGTTGAGTTTTCTTCCCAGTCTGGTAACACCAAAAATTATGTCATTTACTCAATGACATTATTTTTATGTTATTTTATTTTAAGGCATAGACTTTAGAAAGTGAAATCTCCATTAACAGTATAATATGACTCTACCATCTGAAATACATACAAAGGAATCCATCAAAAAGAGCTTGTCTCCTTGTTCTTT
The DNA here is from genome assembly GCF_048772815.1 of Callospermophilus lateralis. Lineage (NCBI taxonomy): Eukaryota > Metazoa > Chordata > Mammalia > Rodentia > Sciuridae > Callospermophilus > Callospermophilus lateralis. The sequence continues at coordinate 9,878,320 of NC_135320.1, forward strand.
GTATAATTGAAAACTCTAGATTTAGGTTCATTTTTTCTCTACAATAGATGCCAAATTAATTGGATGAATTTAAATTCATGAAACTTGGCAATGGCAGAATTATGACACAGAATAGCCAACAATATAGGTATATAATTACTTCTGTTAAGATATCTCAATTTCTTCTACAATTATGCCAACACATGAAGTCTGATCTAAGAGTAGTAGAACATCTCAAAACTCCACTGCTTCACCAAGTTCCAAGGTGCAAAGCAAATAAAGTAAAGGATGGGCAGTTCCACTGATGGCAAAGCCGAGCTACTGCCCTGGGGAGAGAAGACAGCAGATGATATTTTCTGTATCATCCCTACATTTCTTTTCTCTGGGGGATTCAAAACATAAAACAACTGACATGTTTTGGCAGGTTTCAGAACATTTCAACTCCTCCATCTGACTTGTTCATAAACATTTCGTGGCTCGAGAGGGAAATTTTGCTAAAATAAGTTTGATGAGTACTGAAATCACATCACATTTTCATATAAAAAGCCTGTCAATAATCCAGCTCTCCTGGTTTATATCAAATAATGATTTAAAGGACTGGCAGAATGAGATCTCTTCTGATATGTTATATGTATTCATATTTCATTAGGATTTTCTGAGCAGTAGCAATTATTTATTTATTAAGACCAAGTTTGCTTCTTAAAATTATAAGAAAAGTTACAAAATGCATGCATGCGTGCATAGATAATACAGTCATATGAAATCTCACTTCAAAATAAATAGAATAATACCATAATGGTTAACTATTCATGGATATTTATGATAGATATGTTCTAAGGAAGCTAGAGAGTGTTTTAAAATAAAGTCAGTTTATTCTAGAATGTATTTCAAAACATTACAAAAATAGAAACAAAATGAGGATCACACACTGTTGAGAATAAATACTCACAAGGAAACAAAGAAAAGTTTTAGTCAAATATTTGGGTCCAATAAAATGTCTGCAAAGCTGGATGATTATTTTAACAGAAGATGAGATCGTATCTAAGTTACTATACTTCTTTAAAGACATACAGTTATTGGGATTTTAAAAGTAGGGTTTTTTGAAAGTTTGGTATAAGATCAAAATTTTCCAGAAAGATGAGTTATCAGACAAGCAAATTTTCCCACGAATTAGTCTGTTCTTTACATTTCACTGACTTTAAAAAAAAAATCCATCATAGGAGGCACATTAAAAGACTTGTGTCTCCATGAATCCATAAGTAAGAGCAATTGTTCCTTAAGAACAACATGATTGGGCTGGGGTGTACCTCAGTAGTATGGTGTTTACCAAACATGCACAAGGTCTTGGGTCTGACCCCCTGAACATCAGAAGAAGAAGAAAAAAAAATGAAAAACAATAAAGTGGTCTGCAGAACAAAACTAGTCACATGACCTTACAGCGTTTCTCCTAGAATGAGGTGTAAGTGTGTGTGTGTGTGTGGGGGGGGTGTATGGATCAGGGGAAGGAGGGTAAAAGTGGATTAAGGTAAGCAGTGCAATCTATGAATGCATAAATGCATATACATCTCATTTTACCAACCCCTAAAAAATAATAAACTGAATCCTCATCATATTTTTCTTCTAATGAAGGAAATAATTTCATATATAATCATGAGTTCATACTGATTACCACAGAAACTTTTTATCTTTTAACAATCAGGACACTGAGGCAGAATTATAACTCTGCAACTTATCATGCATTTAGTCACTTTCAGGAGGAGCACTGAAGGGTATTTTTTGGCATCAGTGGAAGAGGACAGGCAGTGTAGGATTTTGTGAGCAAAACTCACAAAATATACATGATATTTTTAAGACCAAGAAGTAAAGGGGTGCAAAAATTATTTTAAATGCAGTGAAGTGCAGGTCTGAGCACTCATTGTTTAATGATGGGCTTTTTACTTCAATGTCTTGTAACTTCCTTATCCTTACAACTATTCACCTCAGAATTATCAAGCTGACTAATGAGTTCACAAATTTGAAAAGCCAGGGCTAATACAGAGTAGGCATCCAGCAAACAGGTGCTTATGAAGAATCCTTCTGGCTGGGCCTGGTGGTGCAGGTCTATAATCCCATCAGCTCCTGAGGGTGAGGAAGGAGGATCAAAAATTAGCAGCCAGCCTAAGAAATTTAGGGAGATCTTTGCCTAAAAATAGAAAGAACTGGGGATGTAGCTTAGTAGTAGAGACTTCTAGGTTCAATTCCTAGTATCGCACAGAAAATATAAATAAATAAAAATACTTTCTATGTGAAGTTCATCTGGAGAAGGTGCTTTAATAATCACATGGAAGGGGCTGGGAATGTGGCTCAAGCAGTAATGTGCTCACCTGGGATGCGCGGGGTGCTGGGTCCGATCCTCAGCAACACATAAAAATAAAATACAAATGTTGTGTCCACTGAAAACTGAAAAATAAATATTAAAAAATTTCTCTCTCTCTCTCCTATCAAAATAATAATAGTAATAATAATAATAATAATAACAATAATCACATGGAAATCAGAGACTTCCATCCAGTCCTGCAAAGGCAGAGACAATTTCATCTAAAGACTCTGCCTCCAGAGAGCTGCGATACTTTATATGTCCTCTTTATTTCAAATGGGAGATTTTTGGTTATGAATTTTAAGAATTTGAGCAACTCTCTAGTATGCCTTTTAAAAAGCAATGCATGAGCTGGGTGTGGTGGTACATGCCTATAATCCCAGGAATTGGGAGGCTGAGGCAAGAGGATCCCAAGTTCTAAGCTAGCCTGAGCAACTTAAAGAGACACTGTCTCAAAATAAGAAAGGGCTGGGAATGTAGCTCAGTGGTAAATCACCCTGGTTCAATTCAATCTCCAGTACCATAAAAAAAAAGAAAGAAAAGAAAGAAAAGAAAAAAGGAAAAAAAAAAAAGAAAAGAAAAGCATGGGTCCTCACATTCCATAGAAGCACAGTGTGGCATCTAGTTCAATTCTTCCTCTGATGCAGATTGACACATAATTGTTAACAGACTTACAAACTAATAAATAAATTGGATAAAAGTCTTGAGTTAGGACATGCAGTGTTAGTTTATACAGACACTGTATGAATAAATTTCAATGGCTTCAACCTCCATAGACATCCATGTTACTGGTTTTAGCTGCTCACCCACTAAAAAGAGTCCTTAACAATCAACTTTTTTTTTCCCAAACTGAAACCTAGTTATACTGTTAGGGCTCAGAAAGTGGTACCCAAAGTTTGGCACCTTGACAGGCTGAGCACTTGGAATTAAGTTCTCTGGGACTTTTCCTGTCTCTCTCGCTCTTATTCTCCAAGCACAAGGAGAGGGTCTCTCCAAAGCTTCCTTAACTAGCAGAAAGAAGTTCTTGAAAAAAAATATATAAATATGCAATTTTTCATGGACCCCCATCCTGAAATCTCATTAACAAGAGGTGATTAACACATAGAAAGAGGACTAAAAGCCCCCATGTATTTACACTTAATACACCATCTATTCTTCAGCACAGACAGACTGTTCTCTCTACTTCTGGAAACTTGTCACATCGTTATGGCTCTGGTGAACTTTATCCCAGGCTATTTTCTGTTCTTTTGTCCCTTTATTTCTCCTAAAATTCATTCATTGCCCCTCTAAAATTGCCCATACCCCCACACCATCTCCTTCTCCATTATAAAGAATGTATTTAAGCTGCAGCCTTTGGCTCTTCTTTAATTTTCAAAATATATAATCTTGAGAATTAATTTGACCACACAGTGAAGATGGTAAGAGAACATGAACAGAACTTCTAAGAATTTGGAGATAACATGAAAAGATCAAATTTAAGATTTATCAGGATAGAGGAAGGCGTGGAGATACAAACCAAAGAAATGTACAATATTTTCAATGAAGTAATATCAGAAATTTTCTTAAACATGAAGAATTAAATGGAATACAAAATACAAGAGGCTTACAGGACACCAAATGTACAAAATTACAACAGACCCACCCCAAGGTACATTGTGATCAAAACACCCAGCATACAGAATAGGGATTGAATTTTAAAAGTTGTAAGAGAAAAGTTATCAGACTACATATAGGAGGAGAAAAGCAATCAGGAACCACTAGAAAAAGCAATCATAAAATTCATTTGGAAAAATTAGAGATCCAGAATAGCCAAAGAAATCCTTAGCAAGAAGAGTAAAGCAGGAAACGTCATAATATCAGACATTAAACTATACTACAGAGCCATAGTCATAAAACAGCATGGTATTGCCACCAAAATAGACATGTAAACCTATGGTACAAAATAGAAAACACAGAGACAAACCCACTTAAATGCAGTTATCTCATACTAAACAAAGCCACCAAAAAGATACATTGGAGAAAAAACAGCTTCTTCAACAAATGGTAGTAGGAAAACTGGAAATCCATATGAAGCAAAATGAAATTAAACACCTACCTCTCAACCTGCACAAAAAAACTCAAAGTAGATCAAAGACTTAGGCACTAGAACAGAGACCCTGTGCCTAACAGAAGAAAAAGTAGGCCCAAATCTTCATATTGTTGGCTTAGGACCTGACTTCCTTAAAAAGACTCCTTTGGTACAAGAAGTAAAATCAAGAATCAATAAATGGGATAAATTCAAACTAAAAAGCTTCTTTTCAGCTAAAGAAAAAGTCAATAATGTGAAGAGAGAGCCTATAGAATGGGTGAAAATCTTAAGCACATGTACCTTAGCAGAGTACTAATTTCCAGGATATGTAAAGAACTCAAAAAATTTAACAACAAGAAAACAAATAACCCAATCAATAAATGGGTTAAGGAACTGAACAGATACTTCATAGATGAAGAAATACAATCCATCAACAAATATATGTAAAAATGTTCAACATCTCTAGAAATTAGAGTAATTCAAATTGAAACCACTCTGAGATTTCATCTCACTCCAGTCAGAATGGCAATTATTAAGAATGTAAGCAACAATACGTTTGGCAAAGATTTATGGAACTCATACATTGCTGATGGAACTGCAAATTGGTGCAACCACTCTGGAAAGCAGTTTGGAGATTCCTCAGGAAACTTGGAATGGAAGGACCATTTGACCCATCTATCCCATTCCTCAGTTTATACACAAAGGACTTAAAATTAGCATACTACAGTGATAGAGCCACATTAATGTTTACAGCAGCTCAATTTACAATAGCTAAACTACTCAAACTAACTTCATGTTCTTAAACAGATGAATGAATAAAGAAAGTGTAGTATAGATACATAATGGAATACTACTCAGTCTTAACGAAAAATGAAATTATGGCAGTTACCAGTAAATGGATGGGGCTGGAGAATATCATGCTAAGTGAAATAAGCCAATCCCCAAAACCAAAGGCCAAATGTTCTCTCTGATATGCAGATGCTGATCCATAAAGGGGGTGAAGGTGGGGGCCTAGGAAAGAATGGAAGAACATTAATTTGAGCAGAGGGGAGAGAGAGAAGGGGTTGTGGAGGTAGGAAGGATGGTGGAATGAGACATACATTATTACCCTATGTTCATGTACGATTGCACAACAACCAGTGTAACTCTGCATCATATACAGCCAGAGTAATGAAGAATTGTGCTCCATTTGTGTACATTGTGTCAAAATGCATTCGGCTATTATATATATGAGTGTATATGTGTGTGTATATAAATTAAGGCAAAGGCAAAATAAAAGTGATGCTGGGTGATATAGATAATCATATTTCATGAGATTTTATTCACTAAGAATCTCCATCTGTATTACAGATTCAATAGCCTATTTGGCTTTGGCAGACTAGAGCATCATGATTGTAAAGACAGAATATTATAGATCAAGAACCAAAGTTATCTGGGCTATTTCTAGACCACTTAATAGCCATCTACTATCAAATTCTGTATGTGAATTAACATCCTAATGACATTTAGGTAAAATTCTTGGAAAGCATCACTAGGCTTGAAATACCTCCAGCCTCCATCAAGATGGGAATGTGATAATATCTGAATCTCATGGAAGAGATTTTCCAACTTTTCTGTTGCCTACTTACCTACCACTTCCACAAAGTCACGAGTATCACCAATATAATTGGAAAAATGTATTGACAAGAATTTCATTTTTTTCTGTGACTACAAAAGCTCATTAACCTCTTCTTAGGTGGAACATGTCCATGAGGGTAACCTGAACTCTTATTCCTGGGCCATGGTCACTCATATTTGACTCAGTGTTTCTTTCTTTCAAGTTTTTTTTTCTTCCAGATTATGGGGCATGCCTCCCCTGTGCACTTGAATTACAGGCTACTTTAAGTATTGTTGAAATCATTTATTTAAAAAAATAAATAAAATTATTTTTAAGGCAACATTGTTATTTTACATTGACAATTTAGCGAACCTCCATGGAGAATTCAATTTATGTTAGATGTTATACAAGATGACAGAAAACAAAGAGTAAGGTCTCTGTTTTCTAAGATCTTATAATGGTGGAGACAGGGATAGTCATAGGCATGAACAAAGTTTTATAAAATTCATAAGATACCAAAGGGAAATCGATTCTTATATGCTGAGATATCACAGGGACAATAAACAGAACACAGGGTTAGTGTTCACCTGGTCCTATACCCCTTTTCAGTATTGCAGGGTCTCATAATCTTGGGCAGCTCAGGTGAAATCCTTTGATTCTCAGTTTTCTCACCTGCATGATTTCAACAATACTTAAAGTATCCTGTAATTCAAGTGCACAGGGGAGGCATGCCCCATAATTTGAAAGTAAAAAAAAAAAAAAATTGAAAGAAAGAAACACTGAAGTAGAACCAAAAGGGAGGGGAAATGAATGGGTTATTGACAAACTGTCAAAGAGCAAATTTCAGGGAAAACAAGTCATGCAAAAATCCCAGAGTTAGAAACAATAGTCATGTGTGAAAGGCAAAATTTATACGAGCTTGGCTGGATGATGAACTCATTCAGAAATAACAGTAATGAGGTAAGAAAGAAGGTAGGGTATTGGAAACCAGCAACTCATCTGAAGGCAACACAATAGCAGAAAATATATAGGAATAAAATCATGGAGAGAATATTGAAGAGAACCGAAGAGAACAAAGACAGGGGATAAAATTAAAAGCAAAAAAAAAAAAAAGTAGAAAGAAAAGTATTTCTTGTGTCAATGAAGACAAGTGGTTGTGAGAAAATGAATGAGTTGGAGGTTCAGAAAAAGTGGGTTGAGGCTAAATATAGATGAATGATCAACTTTGAGGATTATTTCTGAATTGGAGCCTTCAGTACTGCATAAAAAAGGGCATTTTGAGGTCAATGCAACAGCCAAAAATATTGGGCTTCTGCAATGTTTTAGCTGTCACACTCAAAGCATCCACAAGCAGGATGAATGTAGAACAGGAAGTGAAATTGTTGGGTAATTCTGATGAAATACTTTCTTCCTTCTGAGCCCCAAACCAACTTAATTGTTCTAAAATTAGACTTCCAGCAATACCAAATGAGATTCAATCCTAACAATAATTATTTTCTCTTAGCTAACATTTACTGAACCCTTCCATGCATCAGGAACCATGCTGTGTTTTAAAGGCACTCATTCAGTGCTTTTTATTTGAGAGAAAAAGATGTGACTGGCCAGAAATGTGATCCTATCCTATTTATCCTTTCCATAAATGAAATTCAATCCTCCTTGTAGGCCTGAGTATTAAACAATTGGATGCCAAGAGGATACTCTTCATCAGTCATCTCTACACCAGGAAGAACAAATAGAAGCACCATTATCACTTCACACAGGCAAGTCCAAATGAATCCACTGCATTAAGAGGAAATCAGGGAAATGTAAAACGTGAAAAAGACTGCAATGCATAAAAGTTAAACGAGGCAATATAAAACAACACATGCTCTTAAAACCTTCAGCCTCTTGTTTTCATCCTATAATGCAAACATAATATTACTACCTGGAGGGTGAATGGGGAACAGCTTTAGTTATCATAAGGAATAAAATAAGAAAACATCATTCAAATCTATAATTAACTAGATGGCTTCCATTACAACTGTGGGAGGCACCCTTTCAAAATGCAATGGCTTGTTGGTGAGGTACCTTTCTAGTGACTAAAAATAAAAAATAAAATAACATCTGCAAAGGTATGCCTGGAAGTTCTCTAATTAATGATCAAAAATGCATTTACTTCAGTATCAGTTCACATTTTTATGTAAAGTCTTATTTGATTGTAATTAGTACAGACTACAGGACTTAATTAGGACTAATCATTCCTTAATGCAATCAGAATCCCAAAAGAACAATATAAACAGATTTTTATTGGTATTTGTGATGCAGACTTGTAAAATATAGAGCCAATTAACCCATAACAATGCTTCCAAAATATAAAATAAAAATAAATTATAGGTGCATTACCAAACAGTTTCATGAGTACACTAGGAACATAATAACAGTGTTAATAATGAATCCCCATGGGATGAGTCTTTCATCTTAAATGCTAAAGATAACCATGCAGTCACAATTATGATGCATATTAAAGTATGTGATCTCTTAATAAGACTGAACATAAAAGACTTTCCAAGATACTGTAGGTTCCATGAGGTCAATACAACTTCCAAGATAAGGTCTGAGTCAGGAGGAAATCTACAATTCTCGGATCACATAACAAAAATCAGTTATAACCCCCCTAAATTTTCAAAAGTTAATGTAACATGTACTTGACCTGGGGGTGGGGGAGTCAGGGATACTTAGTAAATATTGCTGCTTTACAAGTTTATGAGCATAACAGCAGCTATACTTCTCTCTCATCCAAGATACTCGAGCTCTATGAATTTATTCTTTCAGCCTTATAATTCAACCCTCCTGGAGAAAAACTAGTAGCCAATATCTTCAGCTGGACATTTCTACTGGAATTTACAAAAAAAAAAATTAAGTGTGATTTGTCTTAACGTGGAGCTGTCTAATGAAATTTCTTCATTGGAATTGGAATCTACCCTAACAGGTCTGGAATATTGCACACAATTAGGTTTAGAGCTCCAACTGCTCTCCATCCATTTCCAGAAAGTGCCAAATTGAACACGTTAGCACAGGATGGATTCTCTTGACTGAGCCCTGAAGTAAAACTTGAAAAATACAAATTGGCATACAACTTCCACTGTACCAAAATTACTTTCCAGCTGGGCTTTAGTCAGACATTAAGGGAGAGGTGCAGTTTTTGAAATAAGTAATCTAAACAGTATGCTCATATTTCTTGAATATTGTGAGTTTCTATCACAATACTGCAGATTCATAGAAGCTTGCTGGTGGACAGATGCTGAAATCACATGCTAGGAAGACAGGGGAACAGACTTTCAAATTTGGGGAATTAACTGATCCCTAACCTGCCGACATTTTTCAGCATTTCTAGGGTGAGTTCAGCCCAGTTCATATAAATACATAAAAAGGATAAATCAAAGTCAATGCTATCCTTGGGAAAAAAAAAAAAAAGATCTCTGTCGCAAATTTATCATCCTGTACTGCTTTTATCCCAAACCTTCCTAGCTTTCCTTCCCACCCCCCAGGTTTGTCAAGTTCTGCCTTTTACTAAATATGAAGGAATCCACAACCTGGCAGAGCTAAGTTCCATGATTCACCAGGAATTTGTAAGAATAGGCTGTTTATTGTGCATGGTTATACTGCTTCCATTTCAGTTATCAAGAATTGGCAATCTTCTTTGTGCTCAGAGGATAAGATCAGGAGCTATGGAGGGTGGCTATTTTGATGGGGCTTATAATCTTTCTGAGAGAAGACTTCACTTCTCCTAAAACTGCTGAGAACTCTGGAGGCAAAATACAACCAGTCCCTTCAAAAGGGATACAAGTGTAGACAGGAAAGAAGAGGTGAGAATTCTTGATCAAGACTTCAAAGAGGAGGCAAACTTTGAAAGGAATATTATGAATTCTTAAGACTTAAAAGAAAGCAAGTAAACGGAGTGTGAGTGAGTGTGTGTGTGCGCATGAGTGAACGTTTGTATTGGGGATTATATCAAGGAGCGAGAAACATAGATGATGACACAATGAATGAAACCAATCACTTCTTACCCACCAACAATATTTTCTCAAGCTTTTTAAGCTTATATTTCAATTTCGTAAAACAACTTTAGGTGCAGAAACTTGAGAACCTGAGACCAGGAAGGAATCGGAAGCAGAGTTTTGGGGCGTGAGCTTAGTATGGTACCAAATGAAAGCAAATGCGTATGTCTCCGCTAGGAGGCCACGCTCCAGGCTGCACCTAGCAGATCCCCCCTCCCTCTGGATAAGGTGAAGTTTTATGTTTAAGTCTAACTCTTCTGTAAGACATTATAAAGATCTTCCCGCCTCTGCCATTAGAGCATTCTCGCACGGATGACATGAGGAGAAAAGCAGCAGCTGACCTTATCCACACTAGTGAGAGTCATGGGATGAAATCCACATGATACACAAAAATGTACAGAAAAGCAGATACCTACAGCAATGAAAAGCAGTGGAGGAAAAATAAATTTGCTAGTAAAAGTGTCTTTTTGCTTTTTCTTTTTTTACTTTTTTGTCCTCAGGCTTTTTCCATTTATAAGATTATTTTAGAAGGTAAACTGCGCTTTTTAAGAACAAATTATAGGCTTTCAGGGTTTCTAATGCTTCTTCTTCACAAAATGTCATCTTAAGAGCAGCAAAAGCTTATGTGATGCCATGGCAGTTGAGTGGGGTCTTTGCTTTTTTTGTAGGTCTTGGTCAGCATGTCTCGCTTGTCTCATCCTGTCCTAAGCAACTTACACTGTAGCTTGATAAGGTGTGACTGTCAAACTTCTGGCTTTTTCTCTTAGTCCAGGCCCACTTATCTTCCCCTTGCCAATTCTGCCCTCCCTCAGCTCTTGCTAGTGCAGGTAACCCTTTGGGCCTAAGCCAAGTCCTCCTGCTCGACCCTGGCTTTAGCTACATGCCCTGTAGCCAGCATATGGGACTGGGATCCAGGCTTTGAGCTCAGAATTCTCCTTCTCCCAAAAGGCAAAACACACCTGTCACATAAAGCAACCAGACCAGGCATGGATTCATTAACTCATGCCCTCTCAACTATTAGATGGCTTGCTTCTGCCACCTCGGTGCCTTTCCCTTCTATTCTACTTTCACTAACCCAAGGGATTTTCCACCCCCCAGTGCACCTATGCACCTGCTTTCCATTGTCTGAAATAACAGAAGTGGAACATCAATGGATGAGTGTAATTTTTTACAATGACCACATTTGGTTAATATTTTAAAAATATTACCTTCTGTGATTCTAAGACATAACCACATCCATGCAAAATAAAGAATATAACTCGTGTTAGTTATTTTAAACTTTAACATCTAATTAAACAAAATCTTTAAGAATGTGGGTTTTGTCTTTTATCTACACTCTAATTTTGAAGAACAAATGTCAATAAAACAATTTTGTGAATAGGATTGTAAATAAAGGAAAAGAGAGGTATAATGAAATAAAAATGAAGATAGAAGGGCAAGGGAAATGGAGTTTATCGCACCTGGAAAGATTCTCAGCTTGACACAGTGAAAATAACCTTTGAAGGGACTAGGATTCATTTAGTGGTAGCAAACCATCCTGGATCCAGAGAGAGATTGATCACATTATCAGCTTTGTTTCCAAGGATAAGGAGTTGAAAAAAATAGTATTATAGATTTTCAACCATACATATTTCAGAAAAGAAAAGTAAAAGGCTTCCATGAATACTTACAAAATGTAATCAGTAAAGGCAACCCACTTCCCTATTACTCCAGTCCAGAAAGTTTAATTGGAAATGTTTCCAATTCAGTTCATCAGAAAAAGTACAGTATTTCATTAGTAAAATTAAAAGATCTTTCAAACATTCAATTCTATACCTTTGTTAGATACATGTATCTTGGCATAACACACAATTATTCTAAGGATACACAATGAATATTAATAAATGATTACATTATTTTATTTAAAGCAGAAATTTGTGTTCTCAATGTATTTCTAAATCACATGTTAAAAAAAAAACACAGTCTGACTCCTTTTTTAGTAAATTAAAATAGGATTTCATGTCTTTTCCAATTACCCACTGAATTTTTAAGCAACTTTTTCAGTTGGCTAGACTCGTGCACACAGACCAGAACTGGGAAAACATTAACACGACAACACCATCTCTGCAGAAATGAAAACACACACAGTATTAATATCTAAAAAAAACAGAGTGCAACTGCAGATGACACTATCATTTTTTATATGCTGCTATTCAGAGATACAAAATATTATGTGAAATTAAACTAAAAATAAAGATAATCCCTTAAAACCCTTGAGGAGAAAAAATAATGGATCAAGATTATGAGGACTGAAAACCATTTCTCTGCAGGACACACCACTATTGGCTCTGACCTCAATAATAACATGTACTTTCTTCACTCCACCCATTTAAAAATAAAGCTTAGGATTAAAAATACACAACTTGGGGGAAAAATGTTTCATTATGGTATAGAGAGTCTACTCTTGGCAAATTTTCTTGATTTTTCTCTAAATGAGAAAGATAAAGTCTGGTAACAATTAACTCTGTTAGGTGAAGTCTAGGAGAGTTTTTTTTCTCTCTCTCTCCTTAAGATAATGTCAGAAAAAGCAATTATTTGCTCATCTTATTCTTTTTCCAAGTAAGTAAAAATCTGTGCCTTCAATATTGATTCACATGACACCTCCCCAAGAAGTGTCTCCTCGGTTGGGGTCACTCCAATTTCAAGGAAGAGAAAGATACTCAGACCTAAGTTCAAATAAAAACTAGGTATTTATTGGAAGAATTAAGAGAATATAACTATAGACAGAAGAAAAACTTAGTCTCGGAGAAGAGGTGAGAGGGTGTCTTTGCATTCTCCATAAATCAGGGATGCAGGTTTGCTGGTCTCTGACTCTCTCCGAGATTCAGCTTTACTACACTCAATTTGACCATCTTCCTTTCCCCCACTCCACCTCGGCTCTTCCTGCTTTGATGACACAGCATGTTCCACATATGCCTGCAAACATCCATTTCCAACTTCTGGTCATAGATCCCACCAGAATTTGAGCTGAGGTACCTACTCTTAGTTGTGAAATTCTGGGCTGGGTAGGAATGATCCTCTCTTCCCACTCCTGCAGCCAGCTTTGAACTCTTTGAGATGTTTGCCACAGATTAACATCTGGCTCTACAAACTGGAGCTAACCTCTTAACCATGGCAGCAATGCAGAGTCAGGCTAGCTCAGTCCTCATAAGAGACACACCACACGCTCCACCTGAAGACCTCCAAATCAAGAACTCTTACCAACCTATGTTCCAAACAAGAATACCTTAGACAAATGAAACTTAATGCCAATTTTTCTATATTTGAAAAATGTAGACATACCTGTTGCTTAGAAAACCTTATGTTTAGGGCTATATATATACTTTAAAGAGTGTAATCTGGTTTTGAACTTTGGAGCTGAGGCTCATTATTTATCTGATGTGAAACATGTGCTCATGTATAGAGGAACATAGGTTTTTCTCTTCTTGAAAAGTGTTTTTTTAACATCATGCAAGATTGTTGTGGGAACTCAACAAGAAAAGAGAGGCAACTACCTGTCTCAGGACACGGCATCCAGAAATTCTCAATATATACTGTTATTCTTAATCTACATTTCAAAGTTCTTGTATACTTTTCCATGCTTTCCCATCTTTTTTTTTTTTTGTAAGATGAACAATTTAAACTTCTCATGCCAGCAGTATTCAGTTAGGTATTTCTCACCATGAATCCACCAAGCAAATCACTCCTGCAGCAATCTTTCTTACAAAGACAAGGAATTAGTGATGTGGAAGTGGCAGAGTTGGCCTCAAAGCTGGAATATGATTAAAATGGAAAAAGTATGTGAGAAATAGTTACCTCTACTATTCCCCCACTCATCATATCTCATTGTTTTCCATAATATATTTGTACATATTTATATATAAATACACACATATAAAGGTGTATGAGCATATTCATTACAAGTACATCAGTTTTTCTTTTCTTCCTTCTTTCTCTCCCCGTACCACCTCCCACACACACAGAGCCCCATCTTTACTAATGAAAGTAACCTAGTATTCATATAACTCTGTGTTAAGTCAGCTTTTTCTTACTGTAACAAAACTCCTGACATAATACATTTAGAAAAAGGAAAGGTTTATTCTGTTCCACACTATGGACAATTGGTCCCATTGCTATAAGGTCCATGGTGAGGCAGTACGTCATGGCAGAGAACTCATGGGAAATAAAGCTGTTCGCTTCTTGATAGCTTGGAAGAGAAAAGGAGGAAGGGGCTGGGGTCTAAATATCCCCTTCAGGGGCTTCCCAAATAGGTCCTACCTTTTTTGCAGATTACCAATAGTGAAATAGTTGGTGACCAAGCCTTTAGCGTTTGGGCCTCGGAGATACTTATCAAAATAGCCACCTCTCTGTCAGAAAGCCCAAATACCATTTGGTCTGTATGCCATCTCTAGCCATTAAAAGTTTTATTTGACCTGAAAAGATTTGAGCCACATACTGGTTTTGTTTTAATATTTTTTTAGATGTTGACAGATCTTTATTTTATTTATGTATTTATATGTGGTACTGAGAATCAAACCCAGTGCCTCACATATGCCAGGCAAATGTTCTACCGCTGAGCCACTGGACCAGTCCCCCATATACCATTTTAAATGTACAGATATTTTCTTATTTAAAGTTTTTGTTGGGGCTGGGGATGTGGCTCAATTGGTAGCGCGCTCGCCTGGCATGCGTGCGGCCCGGGTTCGATTCTCAGCACCACATACAAACAAAGATGTTGTGTCCGCCGATAACTAAAAAATAAATATTAAAAAAATTCTCTCTCTCTCTCTCTCTCTCTCTCTCTCTCTCTCTCTCTCTCCTCTCTCCTCTCTCCTCTCTCCTCTCTCACTCTCTCTTTAAAAAAAAAGTTTTTGTTGGGCTGGGGCTGTAGCTCAGTGGCAGAGTGCTTGCCTAGCACATGTGAGGCACTGAGTTCCATCCTTAGCACCACATCAAAAAAAAAAAAAAAAAAAACAAATAAAATAAAGGCATTTTGTCCATCTACAACTATTAAAAAATATTTTTTAAAAAAAGTTTTTGTCAGTGTCACATGAAAAACTATATGCCTACATGAGAAGTTGGAATTGATCTATAACCACTGGCCTGACATCCCCATCTGGCAGGCAGCCTGACTGCACTGGGTGGAGTCCAGGCTTCCTGCATTCCTGAGGAAAGGCTCTCACACTCACTGTTATGCTCCTGACCACACGGCTAAGTTGTCGTGTTACACCTGGCTATTTTCATAGCCCATGTGGGTATCTCATTTTGTGCACTATAGACCATGATTTGATGTCCACTTCATTGTTTAGGATTTTAGATTCTGGGACAAAGAAATGCATTGGCTTGGTGTGCTTTTTATACTGCCTAAAGGTGTCATATTCAAATGGAGATGCCTACTAAACGTGTGATATTAATGACGACAGTGATACAAGCAGGCAGTGATTTGTGCTCATGTACCTCTGAAACATCTAAGGCGCCCTCTTGGCTGCTGAGGCCTGCACTGACAACCCTTGATTATTCATGGTCTGCTTCCTCAGTTTATGAATGATTCAGGTAGCTTTGTGTCTCCTCATTTTGCCCACTGCCTGCTTGCGTATTTCCTCCTGTGCAAGAGCATGACTAGAAAGATGAAGGAACTAAAATCTCTTGATAAGATTATTTATGAGGGGGGAAAAGGTGGAAATAATGGTTAAAAAAAAGAGAGAATAAAGATTTCAGGGTTTAACTTTGTTCTCTCCATTCCTTCATTCTTCAGATAGTCTAATGTTGGAAATAGATGCTGTGGCACACACTGCCAAGGGTCTATGCACAATCGTGGGACTATTCCATGTATGGGTGTCAGCTTGATTTTTTAATTGCTAGCAGCAAACATTTGTTCCTCCAAGGATCAATCCATAAGTTGCCAGAATGTGCTACTGCATCAAGGAGTTAACATTCCTGGGACAGGGTACTACTAAGTCAATGTCTTGAGAGGTGGTATGCAGCTGTCCTACCCATTTCATCCCTCAATTGTGTACTTTGCAGTATTCCCTAAAATCTTCTCTGAAATAAGCACCAGGAACCCACCACTGATTTAACAGTTCACCCTTACTGACCATTCTTTCTCTTTCCTGTACTACTTTACTTTGTGTCTCTATGGGACTTTCCTTACTTCCCAAGGAAGCTCCTAGCACTCACCTCTGTTCATCACATCCACTACTAGAAGCCCTCACAGAAGACACATGTACCTCTGACATAGCAAAAGCTACCAAAAAACAAACAGCTAAATTGGTTCCCATGATTTTCAAAAAACCAAATTGACAGGAAGATAGAAACTCCTTCAGATCTGTTTCAGCCTTCGATTGGTATAATTTTTGCAAAGAGAACTTTTTTTTTTATTTTTATGTACCATACTTTAGTCATTTAAGTAAGGTCTTGGTAACTTGAGAAGAAAGATAATTGTGAAACAAAGACAGTTTAGTCAAGCTTTTTATCTTGGTTGATCTGATGTGTCTCTTTATTGCTATATCAATCAACTAAATTATTTCTTCCAAGTCTGAAATAAAATTATATGTTGGTGTGTTGGAAGAAAGAGACAATGAGGATAAAACTTTAATTTGTTTTCATGAATGTGACTTTGTAGCTTATGTGACTGCTGAAGGGGTCTCTGTAATCTTTATTATGGCAAAGTGACTAATGGAGAAGCCAGAAACCAAATAAGAAATCCTGTTTTAGGGCCAGACAAGCTTCTGAAAATCGTGAAAACCAAACAGTTACGATTTGGCATTCAAAGTTTATGGACCTGAGTTACAAAATACCCTTGACAAATTTAATTTGGCCTTGGGGGCAGTGATGAGGAAATAAGAGAATCTGAAGGAGATAAATGAAGCAGAAGAAAAATTAATGGGATGAAAGAATTGGCTATGAGGACAGAATGCAAACAATAAGGCTAAGTAAAAACCTTAATTCTCACTGCCTTGTAAATGAACAGTGAATGAAGGAGTTTACAAACACATTCATGCACTGCACTCAATTGACCCATCTCTCCAGATACTCAAACACATTGGGAATCACCCACCTATTAGTTAGAATTCGCTTCTCTAGAGCCAAAGTGATCAAAGTTCAGAAGCCAAGAGAGATGTTCCCTCTCCATTGCACACCCAAATGTGCTTGTGACTTCCAACAACACAAATGTAAGTACAGATCTTTTTTTTTTTGGCAAATACATAATTTATCTAAAATCTTTCACTATATCATGGCTGACCTTCATATTTTTATTCCTTACTCTTACTATTATCCTAGGAACTCATTGTTCATATGATCAAAGAACATCCTACTTCCCTCCACAACAGCAGTTATGTTACAATCATTTTTTGATGTGCTCTAATTAAATGGTGAGATCTATTTGCAATTTAGGATCCTGTCTTGCTCAATTATGCATCAACAAAGCCCAGTAAAAAATTACCACTTTAAAAAAAATCTATTGAGTTGAAATGCTAAATTATATACCTAGAACTTTCTGATGGAAAAAAAAACAATGTATAGCCTTTCTATTGAATGTCAGATATCTTTGTTCAGGCCATTGTATTAAACAGATAACCACCTCTTTTTTTTTTTTTCAGGTATTTAATTGTGCTAGCAGAGACCATGTGACAATGTCAACATCTCTCTCACATCTCATTCCCCTCATTACCTGCTGATTTGTGTTCCAAAATCGCCTCGCCTGTCATGTTATGCATTGTTTCATTTTTGACTATTTTACTTTAACAAGGAATTTTAATTTGTGAAAATGCTCAGTGCTCAGAAGAAATGCCATTGGCTGGGCACTGTGGCATGTCCTCTTCAGTGTCTCCATCTTAAACAAGGTATTAGCGAAGGGGAAATGCAAACTGCAAATATTCCCCTAGTTCCTCAATTTAGTGTATTTAATGTAGAAAGCTGTTACAAACTTGTCCACTGTTACAGTAAACGCCTTATGAAATTGGACCATTTTCCCCCATGTTTTGCAAAGCACTTCCATCACGAGTAATTAGTGTCAGTGACAGTGTTTCTCACCCCCACATTCTGGTGTAGCCCATCTGCTGACTGTCCTCTAATGCCTCAGACAGTCTCATGTTCATCTGCTCCCTGCCTGGCGCTCCCCCCTGCAGCCCTGACCATCTGCTGTCTTCCACACTCTGACCTTTAAAGTCCTGTCAATTTCCCAACTCTGCCACCTTTGCTCAGGAATCTTTGATCACCTTGGGCTGACATACGATCTACTCCACCAGCCTGTTCTATCAGCTCAGGTATCTATGCCCAGTGACCAATCTATCTGACAGAATATCTGCTCCTCATATTACAGAAGAAAAGAAACATACTTTATGAAATTATAAATCAGGAAGGACATGAGTAGAAAGAGCAATTCAAGAGAAACCTAGAGTTCTGCATTTTACCATTGGCTCTGACATTAACCAGATGAATAAAATCTGAAATGCCACTGATTTTTTTCTGACATAGGTGCTTCAACTCTAAAATGAGGGGACTGCATTATATTATCTCTAAAAATGTGTCTAACTCAAAGATTGAAAGTCTTCATCACTTTAGATTAGCCAACTCAATTGAGACCATTGACAAAAAAGGAAAAAAAGCAGAGGACATGTCACATTATAACAGTACAAAGGCAAAAAGAATGAAGAAAGGAAACATGGGCTTAAGAATTAACACCTAGGTGCCTCCAGAATTCAGAATAAAGTACCTGAACTCACATGGGGCATTGTAATCCTACCTTTGAAGCCAGAGATACAAAAATCCAATCTAAGAACTTCCTAAACCAGCTTTCTCTTCTTAAAGCCTTCAGCAAATCCTGTAGAGACCTAAAATACCATAACTTACCTCTATCATTATCACCCCCATGACACCTAGATTTTATACCCAGACCTTAGAGTCACATGGATTAGAGTCACAGGTCATATTGCAGCCCTCTCCTGCATGGTTGCCTAATGAACCCAGAATAAATTCCAAACACGGATCCCAATCTTTCTATGTTGGTTCATTATCTCCTTCCTGAGTAGCAACCACACTGACCTCCCTTTTGGTCTTTAGAGACACCAAACATATGCCCAGATATTTCTGCTTTAGTACCTCACTTCCTGTGTTGTCTACTTGGAATACCCATCCAATAAATATTTACTTGGAAGGCTCTTTATATTACATTTCAACCTCAATGAAAATACTCATCCCTCACTGAAGCTTTTTCCTGATAGCTCATCTATATTATCCCCACCAATAATTTTTCCCTAAACCTCCTGTTTTAATTTCTCATTGTTATTGCCCTGCCTCTGAAGGCATCCTATTTGTTTGTTTCTTTACTCCCTCTACTAAATGCAAACTTTCAAAGATCAGGGACATTGCTTTTCCTATTCACACCTGCATCCCATCCTCTAGAACAATGCTCAAAATGACAAATTCTTGTTCAATGGATTAATGAGAGTGTCCTGGGTTGTGAAGCCTTCTTCAATATGTTAAATGACAGACTTGATTCTAGAGCTAGGCTGCAACAGAGCAGATTTTATAGAGCAGATTTTGAATACAGAACAAAAATAGGCATTCCCACTAGGAAAAACTCACATGCCCAAAGTGAAAATCCACAATTTTCACTTCTCAAACAAGACTCTCTCTGGAAAGCAGAAATATTTCAGAGAGTGAGAACAAATATTTCTAGCCTTGACACCCAAAGGACAGTCTTTGCTCGAAGCTCCTTATACATGGAACCAGTTTACTCACACATCAGTAGAGGCTGGCCTTCTCAAGTAAGATTGCCAGGGGTCATATTCTGGCCAGAGAAAGAATTAAACAATCTGAAACTGCTTTTTAAAGATGGTTTTCAATTACAGTGGCCAATGTGAAATAAGATTTGGATATGGTGGGCTGGGCTTGTGGCTCAGTGGTACAGAACCAGCCTACCATGTGTGAGGTACTAGGTTCAAGTCTCAGCACCATATATAAATAAATGAATAAAATAAAGGTCTATCGATTATATATATATATATATATATATATATATATATATATATATATATATAAATTTAAAAAAAGATTTGGATAAGGTATCATTCCTTCCACTGCTCAAGGCCACTCTCCTCCATAACAGATAAAATCAAAAGACTCAATAGAATTCAGAATGAAGTACCTGAGCTCACATGGAGCACTACCTCTGAGGCCAGAAACACCAAACACCAACCTAAAAACTTCCTAAACCACTTTTCTTAAAGCCTTGGGCAAATCCTGTAGGAACATAAAGTACATTAGTAATCATCTGAGGCTAGAAGTGAGAAAGAGGATTAACCATATATAAAAGAACATCAGGTGATAAGTATGTTCTAAAACTGGACTATGATAATGATGGCTGAACTCAATACATTTACTAAATATTAAATTGTATTATTTAACATGGATAAATTTCATGAAATGCAAATTACGTCTCTAAAAAAATTTGCTTTTTGAAAAGAAATTTTTGTTCTTAATCAGGTGGCATCCTCTGGCTTCAAGTTTCGAAGAAAGGATTCCATATAAAAATGTATTTTTTTTTCTTTCTTCATCTTAGTCTAAGAATGTGGGAAACTCAGCTTAATAATACTACCAGAGGTTCCCAGGCAAGGCAAATAATGTGTCACTCCAAAATAATGTGTCCTTTCTTCTTTCATTCTTTTTGTCAAAAGGAAAGTGGCTGAATGTAAAATCTTTGGCACATATCCTGTGCTTGACCAAATGCAAACGGACACAATTATGAGGTGATGTGAAAGTCTGAATGATCAATGCAAACCAAGTTAAAATTTTGACACCTCTCTACGGTTGAAGTCAGACACCTGATGCTGTGTGGTGGAAAGGCTGGTGAGAAGGGTAAATCTCCATCAGTATTCTAGAATCACTAACATCCCAATTCCTTAATACAGTCTCTCAATGTCCACATTGCCTCATCCCTCTCTCCTTGTAGTGAAATGTGGATCTTATTTCTCACCTTTCAGCCTAAATGTGCAATATTCTGCCTGTTGTGTACCTGATCCATTTACGAATAATTGTCAATTCTTTTTCCACATTTTTAAAGCATTTAAAAATTACTTTACATTTTTATTCTTTTTTCTCAAGGTTCTAATTAAATAAAAGCCCCAGAAGTTCTCCAAACTGGAAATGCTACAGGTGTGACATTCTTTGCCAAATAAAGTACACCAGTACTTTATTCATTCTGCAGGAATTTCAATTGTGTGCCCTTGCTAAACAGCTTTGCAAAATCAAAATGAAGGGATCTGTTATTTGCTCTCTAGCATATACATGAGAGATGTGACTGGCAGATCTATATGCTAAATGTGACAGCCTATAACAGAAATAGGATATATTAAAATACAGTTTGGACCATTGTAAATCCAAGTGTTCTCATCTGTGAAATGGAGGTCATTATAGCTACCTTTCAATATCACTGAAAGATACAGAGATCACACCATAGTGCAATCATAATGTAGATGCTCAATTTGGGGGTAGCCAAATAACTCCTAACCAATACTTTTACTGTCATCTATCATCTCTGGACTTGGAGATTGCTCTAAGTCACTTCCAAATCTACTAGAGAAATTGTTAGCACATTAAAAGAGCCTTGGTCTGTTTCTCAAATTATAAACCATCCTTATAATCATACTGTCTTTTACCCATGGGAGCTGACAAATTGACAGAATTAAACTCTCAAAAATGATTTACAAAGTCCACTTGCTGCTGTTTCCAAGGATGACTATCTACCCTGTAACTCATGTTCTTAAGTAACGTATACTATCTGATTCTGAAAAATACCATGACAACATCAGTGCTGTTGGACACTGTCTTACAAAAATACAAGAGGAACAGTCCAACTACCTCTCCATTTAGAAAATTGTTATTTGCTTCCAAATCCCTGCTTATCTTACATTCTTCAACTAGACCATTCTGAGGATAAGAAGGATAACACCCATTGAAAAGAGAACATGAATCTCCTAACACTTTTTGTCCAGGATATATGTCCAGCTGGTAATTCATCATAGACGTCCTTGTTGGTACTTACAAAATATTTGTTTTTTTTCTTTAAAGTCCTTCACATCATATTTTCCCATCTGAGGACTGCTGCCTTAGGAACAGAGACTATGCTGTACTTTGCACCTTGCCAAACATGTTAGCTAGCTCCGTTAGTGCTCAAAATGTTTTCATTGATTCCATCCACTAAAATGTTTAAGTTGTTCAGAAATTTCCCTTTCTGTGTGGTTGATACAAATTAAACTCCCTTATGAAGTCCAGGTTAGCAAAACTGCAAGTTCCTGAGAGGAGGGTCTTATCACATTTCATCCACTGCTCTGTGGATATGAGGCTCTGTATTTACTGTAATGTGGCACATTTCTCTATCACAGTTTATGAACAAATAGACAATACTGTGTTAAATTTAGTCGGTATTGTATGTTATGAGTCCCTTGAAAGTTAAGGGTCATCATGTCCACCTTGGTATCCCTAGAACTTTACCCAGCACTTACTTCTTGCACAGTGGTTCTCAAGAGCTCTATAAAAGCCAGGAAGTGTGACAGTTACTCAGTGGTCAACAAATGAGTAAGACAAAGATCTCCCAGTCATGGTTCTCACAGGCCATTAAGGAGAATTAGATAAAGAAATAACTGCAAGATGGTGCAGAAGAGCTATGACATGTGGCAAGAATTACAAGTGAGGGTTCCTGCTCAGCCTGAAAGAATCGCCAAGGTTTTCCAGAGAAGCTCATGGTGAAGAGGACAGTTGTACAATGAACAAATCGAAGGCATCCAGCTGGGGATCCCAAAATGAAGCACGTAGATGCAGCAGTGGTGATACGGATGCAGCACCCAAACCTCTGCAGGCCTCGCAGGGTAAGGGCACTCTGTTCCTGAGAGCTACCCAGAGCAGGGACACACAGCTACTACCCTCAAGGGAGCTATAGCTACAGCAAAATTAAACCAAAACATGAACAGAACAAGCTAGGTTAATAATGAAGCAAAACGAAAAAGGCATTCATGTAGATCACTGAAACTACCCAAATGGAAAACTAAAGGTGGAAGATAAACCCTCACAATATACACACACCACAGGGCCCAGATCAATGTGCAGCACTGCCGTCTTGTCCAATTCTCAGCTTTCTCTCAACACCTCAGCTTCCAGCTCCAGGCAGGCAAAACTGGAAGCCTCGTCTCCAGCAGTTGCCACCATTCATAAGGCAAGTCATCATAAGAGTCCTTTATCAACTACAAAACCTCCACTCAAAACAAGTATCAGAATATCAAGTTCCTTAGTCAGTGCTGCTCACCCTTTACATATAAGATTATGTTCATCCTTTTACATATATCCTAGTGAACACTATTTAACTGTTTTATTACATAAAACTTCTTATAAAAATAAAGCACTACATTTTAGATAAATTATATATAAACATTTTAAGTCATAAGGATACTAAAATATTATAGATGTAATAATATACAATGCAAGGAGCCAATGATTACCAGTAGTATGATGAAAATAAATGACATAAAATCAGATGAACTTTCATTAAATTCTTATATAAATCATAATGAGAAGGAGCATAATCTACATGATCATTACTTAATCACTTCTAGTTAGTCTTTCTTTAAAATATAAAACCCTTTTGAAATATGTGGTTATATGATATATTATCTCATGAGATTAGTTTTAAAATAATTTTCTACACAAATATAAGTGAGTAAGGAATAAAATATCTCTTTTTGTCAAAATTCTACATGCTATCTTATACTCTCCAGAATGCCAAAGTTCAAAAATATTACCCTAAATATTAAAACTCAAGGGTGTTACTTTAATGAACTTAATTATGCAAAACACCAAATGCAAGAATGTACTAGCAAAACAGCAATTTGAAACAGATTGGTAATTACAACAGTTTGCTACAGATGGCACAGTAGTACAATGTATTTTTTCAAGTTTGGTTTTTTATCAAAAAAGTAAATTGAAAATGCTTTTCTACTGGTACAATAATAGAAGGAATATGTTAAAGACTTGAAAATTCATTTTCACAAATAATTTTGGAAAATGGTGAATTTTCCTACTCTATAATGACAAATGTCCTTTCAAAATAAAATCCCATTGGAAGGGGGGAAATGCAGAAAAAAACATAAACAAAGGCATTTAGTCTTTAAATTTAACTTATTTGCCAAAGTAGAATGTCAATATAGTCTTACACACTGAAAAACAAGAGCCATTAGATAATATGAAAGCACTCCAAATGTGAGTGGTATAAAAACAGACAATATATTAACTGTACATTGGGAAGGAAAGGAAGGTCAGTTAAGGAAGCACAAAATTCAGAATGGGAAATACAGATGAGATGTTCTCTGCTTCTCTAGAAGAATTAAAAGACTAAAATAAGGAAGAGAGTAAAAAACAATATCCCCCTAGTACAACCTCAGCACTTTCTAAGATGCCTGCCTTCAGACTGGCACTGTCAGTAACAGTGACCAGAAGGCAAGGCTGGAGAACAGAAAATGTGAAGAAGAGAATAAGGGGCAGAAGAAATTATATCGCTCTGAACTTGACCCTATTTAAGACTTGAAAATTTAGACATATTATATTTTTAAATCATGTTTATATAAGGAAGAGGGAGAAAGCAAACTACTGATCCTCAATCTTTGCTATTCACTAGGTTACTTAGAAGACTTTTCCAGATAAATCTATATTGGTGTAAGTGCCCCATACCTCCCTACCATCTTGATCTATTGGTTTAAGTACAACTACACCCATTTTATCAAATCCCTCCAGGTGATTCATGGGTAATACAGCATTTGATAATGACATTTTAACCCTTTACCCTCTCTAAAAAGTATTTGTCTTAAACCCAAGTTTATTTCATGTCTATAATGAAAGTATTTTAAATGAACCAAGGATTACCCTTCGACACTCAGCAAAAAAATTTCAACAATCTAATACCTTTTAGTGAAGGATGGATTAAATATTATAGAAAAGTAGATGTGAAATAATTAAGGTGAGAAGTTTAATATTCATCATTTTAAAAGAATATTTTTATCAAAAAAAAAAAAAAATATATATATATATATATATATATATATATATATATATATATATTATTTAAAACACCAAATGACACTGAGAGATATAATGAAAGTTTCAAAAAATATTGTCTTTTTCATTTCCCTCCTATTCCCCAGAAGAGTAACTTCTGGTTTTATCTCAGCAGAAACTAACCACCACACATTTACACTTCTATATCTTAATTCAGCAATATTAGACATTATGTGCTAACTTCCTAGGTGGTTGAGAACTTAGCTCTTATTACCCCTAAACATTTCCTACCTCAAGGTCAGCAGAAAGTGTTTGTTGCCTGTTTAATGTCCACCCATGGACTAAGACTCCAAGCCCATCAAGGTGATGGTCTTTATAGCAATTAATTTTAAGTATAGTTATGTGACTTGTCCTGGTTACAGAGACTTGAAGGAATTCAGCTAAAGAGCCATTGAGAAAGATATCCCAGATTATAAGGAGACCTCAGAAAAGTTTGTTGTCTTGCTGGTTCTGGATTTTATCATAACTGGATATAATAGCTGGAATTCCCATTGTCATTTTGCTATCTGCCTGATGGTAATGCCAAAAGAATGAAGGAGAGAGCTAAACATTTATCCAGAGCTAGACCCCTGCCAACACTGAGCTTGTACCTTCCCTATATCTAAATTTATCATGCGAGATGTTAGCTTTAGCTTTATATTTGAGTTTGCAATCTTGTCTTATAGTTGAATGTGTCTTAACCCTTGGATACTTCTCCACCATTTAACATGATTTCATTAAATATATATTAAGAGGTGTACATATATATCAGTGTGTACACACAACACACAATTTTTTGTTATTAAATCAAAGTGTTTTATATCTATATAATTTTTTTTCAGTGATAAAAAGTAATTAAATTTCTTTTCTGTATAACATTTAGTGTTTTCTTGGAATTTAAAATGTGTCTCATTTTTCAATTACTTAGATTGCTTTCTCCCTGTAGTTATTTCTTCCTGTACTTCAAGTCCCTTTCAGTGCCATTTTTCACATGTTACAACATGTCCATGGTGATTGTGTAATTCAACATCATACCTGGGGCTCTTCTGAAAGTGAAAGTTTGTATTATCATATTAAATCCATAGGTCCATAGGCATAAATCACAACTATAATAAGAAAGCCAAGGCATAGATGGATCTAATAATTTATCAGAACATTTTATGCTTTATCATACTTTTCATTTGATGTTTTTCTATCCTCTAATTTTCTAGAATATGTTGATGTTTTCTAAGTATTTATGTTTTTAAAGCATCCTGATTTTTTCCCATGGGTACAATATTTCATATTCCTTTTAAGAAATTAATTTTTTAAAATATTGCACTCATGAAATAAGATCAGAATGCTTTAAAAAATATTGTACTTTTCTTATACTCCCATTACTTCAAGTTCTTTCTGTAGGTTTGCAGTTTTTGTCTTGATGTAGTCTATGACTTTTATACTAGAGGCTTCCTTCCATGTATGGAGAATCTTGTTTTCCAATCATACTGCACATAAAGCACTGAAAACTTTAAGAAACTGTCACATGGTGGGCTCCACCAACAGTGATTAGGTGACACCCTTTTTTTTTTCCAAATGGAAACTAGGGATTCCCAAATATATGTATTTCTAGATCTTTCCTCTAAGTTTACTCAGTGTCTATAAAGAAAAATCTTCTGCCTTCTAACCAATGTGTGCTAGGAACACAGCAGCAATTGAGGGCCCAGAGTGTCCATTTTCTACTTCATTTAAATTTTCAAAAAATATATTTACAAAAATATTACTCATCAGATAATACCTATAAGCTCATCTTTAAAAAAGTAAAACAGATGAGTTGGTTAACTGATTAAAAAATATTTTTGAGATCCCATATTATTTTTGATGTTTTGTAAAATCCAAAAGTATATGGGGTTACATATTTGCCCCCAAACAGTTCACTGTCTACTAGAGATAAATATCCTGGCATAACTAAATTTTTTATTTGTTCTAATTAATTATACATGACAGGAGAATGCATTTTGACACATCATACATAAATGGAGTATAACTTCTCACTCTTCAGGCTGTTCGTGATGTGGAATTACATGGGTCATGTAGTCATATCTTCACATAGGGTAATAATGTCTGATTCATTCTACTATCCTTCCTACCCCCAAGCCCCCTCCCCACCCTTCACTTCATGTGAGATCTACGTTTCACACTACTACAGAGAGCAAGTCTAGCAACAGGGGTATACCACATCATGTCCTGGGAAACAAAATGAAGTACTATAAGCGTGGAATAGACTTTTCTCCTTAAAGGGACATTAAAAGACTTTGAGAATAATCTAGATTTTTAGATGTGAAGGATTTTAAAGTTCAGAATCAGATGGAGAAAGAGTTAAGGGGAAATTTCAAGGAAAAGCCCAAGAAGTCTAGGGAATCAAAGCAAGAACCTTTACTACAATGGCAAGCAGACTGAGAGCTGGCAGAGTTGTAGTAGCTCAAGAGATGAGTGAAATGTCCACTGTGGTGACCCAAGCAATATCTTACATGTTAGGGCAAAAACATTGGAATGTATTCTCTGGGTAACTGAATGATATTAATATTTTAAAATCTTACTTTAGTTAATTCTGTGTGCTGAATAAAATTCTATATACTTTTCACATATAAACTTATACAATGTTCTAGAAAAGCAAGTCTCCTTGTACAACATGAGGTAGATGAAAGGAGAAGGAACTATAGGGAGAGCCAAAGGGAGTTCAAGTCCATTGCCTACCACCTAACAAACAGCATTAGCAAAAATCAAAGGTGGCTAACTCAGACATTAAAAGCTTTTAGAAGATAATATAGGAAAATATCTACAAAACCTCAGGGTGGGAAGGGATTTCTTAAACAAGATTGTTAAAGCACTAACTGTAAATTATTGATATGTTGGTCTACATTAAAATTAAGAACTTCTATTTTTAAAAGACCTCACAAAGGAAATTAAAATCTAGACATATCAAGAAAATATGTTTACATCCTATTTAACTAACAGAGGACTCATTTCAGGAACATATAAGTATTCCCTAAAAATCAATAAGAACTAAAGAGAAAACAAAGTAGACAAATGGGCAAAAAAGCTCAAATAGGCATTTAACACAAAGGAAATACACATGGCCAATAATATATGAAAAAATCTCCAACTTGATCAGTATTTACAAAAACACAAAATGAAATTCAAAGATGCTTTTAAATATCCACACAAATAAGACAAAAATAAAATTTTATATAACCCTGATGATACCACATAGTGTTAGACTATCGATTAGTATTGATGTTCATATAATGAAAATAGGAGTATAAACTGGTTTAATCTCTTTGAAAAAGAGCTTGCCATTAATAGTAGATTGAAGAAATGCAGAGCCAGCAAATCCACCCCAAGATACAAATCCTATACAATCTTTTGCACATCCATACTGTGATATATTCATAAAACATTCAGGGAAACAGTGTATGAAATAGTAAAAATGGAAACAACCTAAATGTCCATTAATAATAGAATAGCTGAGATAAATTGTGGTGTATTCATTCCATAGAAAGATGAACAGCAATAAAAAACATACAACAATATGTCACTGTATGGATGAATCTCAGAATCACACTGTGGAGTGAAAGAAACAAGTCTCAGAAGATCCATATACAGTATAATTTCATTAACATAAATCTACATAAAGTTCAAAACCAAGATATTTTCTTTAGGGAAGCATCCATCTGCAGTAACTGAAAAAAAAAAGGAATGTAAAGATTATTACAAACATCAGAGGAAGCACTTTCCTCTGGGTGAGGAGGAATAGATGGTGATAAGGAAGAGACACACAGGGAGCACAAGCAATATTCTATTTCTAAGGCTGAGTTGTTTCAGGGCTCACTCTGTACTTATTCTTCAAACTTACATTCATATGTAGTATTCTAAGTATATATACTAATATAAAATAAAATATATAAATATTATAAAATACATGAATAGGATTGGGAAACAGAAAACTTGTCAAAAACGAAAGGAAAACCTATTGTGACAATCCAGGAGGAAGGACCTGTGGTCTTGAACAATGATGAGGGATAGGGAGAGATGGAGAGTTCTACAGTGATTAGAAGTAACTGAACTTGGTGAATGCTTGGCTACAGTAATGAAGAAATAGTAGAAACAAATATGTCTACAAGATTTTATTCAGGTGACTGACTATGCCACAGAGAGGGGCAACAGAAGAGGGCGTTGCAGGAGAAAGGTAGGGATGGGGATAAGAACAGTTTGGACACTTTAATTTAATACCCCTGTATGATATTCATCGAGAGATGTTCAATGGGCTTGAAACACTGATCTATAATAAAGCTTCATGGCAATCAGCAATTATTTATTTCAAATAGACAAACAATAAATGCTTTTCCTAGTACCTGAAACTTGGAAGGTTTGTATATACTTTGCATTGTGGAGGACACAATAAAATATACAAGGCGTATTTTTCCCTAGGAAGCTTATATTTTTTCTATAGGTACAGAATACATATAAATGGAATGGCAACCATGTAAGAGGCACAGGTAAATGAACTGCAGAGATTATAAATGATGGAGGGTTTAGTGGGGAAGCAGAAAGGAAAATAAAGGGAGGGAGGGAGGGAGGGAGGGAGGGATGGATGGATGGATAGTGGAATTCATACTCCCTTTGAATCAAATGTATGATATATGATATGTCAAGATCAATGAAATGTTTTGAGCAACTAATAAATTTCTGATGTTAAATAAATAAATAAAATAGATAAATAGAACAATGAGCAGATGGACAGTCAGGTAAGCAGGAACATAGATACATAGATAGATAATGAGGGAGAGACAGCCATATCTTACTACTTGGTTTTTTGTTTTTTGTTTTTTTTGTCTTGTGTCAGAGTATAAATAGGACTTAGAAAGGATACGAAAGTCTACCCAAATAGGAAATATAGTTTAGTATTCAGAGGACAGTGGACAGACAAAGTCTGAGAGTAAGAGAAAAAGCAGAGACAACAGTGACAGCACAGGATGGAGACAGATTTTTTTTTCACCAAATGAACAGGAGGTAAGAAAACAGAGCAAGTATAAAGACAGCAGTTTGAAGACCATGTCACTATTGTAGTTAAGACAAAAAGATGTAAAAGACCTAATCTAAAATGTGGCAGCAGCAAAAGAAATAATTGAAAAAATTGACAAAACTAAAAGTTGGTTCTTTGAAAAAATAATTAAAATTGACAGACCCTTAGCCACACTAACGAAGAGAAGGAGAGAGAGTACTCAAATTACCAGCATACGTGATGAAAAAGGCAATATCACAACAGACACTACAGAAATACAGAGGATAATTAGAAATTATTTTGAAAACTTATACTCCAATAAAATAGAAGACTTTGAAGGCATCCACAAATTTCTCAAGTCATATGATCTGCCCAGGTTGAGTCAGGAAGATATACACAACTTATACAGACCAATATCAAGTGAGGAAATAGAAGAAGCCATCAAAAGATTACCAATCAAGAAAAGCCCATGACCGGATGGATACACAAGTTCTACAAGACCTTTAAAGAAGAACAAATACCAATATTCTTCAATTTATTTCAGGAAATAGAAAAAGAGGGAGCACTTCCAAACTCATTCTATGACGCCAATATCACCCTGATTCCAAAACCAAACAAATACACTTCAAAGAAAAAAAACTTCAGACCAATATCTCTAATGAATATAGATGCAAAAATTCTCAATAAAATTCTGGCAAATCAAATACAAAAACATATCAAAAAGATTGTGCACCATGATCAAGTGGGATTCATCCCAGGGATGCAAGGTTGGTTCAACATACGGAAATCAATAAATATGATTCATCACATCAATAGACTTAAAGATAAGAATCATATGATCATCTCAATAGATGCAGAAAAAGCATTTGACAAAATACAACACCACTTTATGTTCAAAACACTAGAAAAACTTGGGAAAACAGGAACATATCTCAACATCGTAAAGGCTATCTATGCTAAGCCTCAGGTCAACATCATTCTAAAAGGAGAAAAACTGAAGGCATTCCCTCTAAAATCTGGAACAAGACAGGAATGCCCTGTTTACCACTTCTATTCAACATAGTTCTTGAAACACTGCAGAGCAATTAGATGAAAGAAATTAAAGGAATATATATATATATAGGAAAAGAAGAACTTAAATTAGCTCTATTTGCTGATGATGTGATTCTATACTTAGAAGACCCAAAAAAACCCACCAGAAAACTTCTAGAACTAGTAAATGAATTCAGCAAAGTAAAAGGATATAAATTCAGCACCCATGAAACAAAGGCATCTCTGTATATCAGTGACAAATCCTCTGAGAAGGAAATGAGGAAAACTACCCCATTCACAATATCCTCAAAAAAAGGAATCAACTTAACAAAAGAGGTAAAAAATCCATACAATGAAAACTACAGAACCCTAAAGAAAGAAATCGAAGAAGACCTTAGAAGATGGAAACATCTACCTTGCTCTTGGATAGGCAGAATTAATATTATCAAAATGACCATACTACCAAAAGCACTAAACCGATTTAATACAATTCATATCAAAACCCCAAAGGCATTCCTCATAGAAACAGAAAAAGCAATCATGAAATTCATCTGGAAAAATAAGAGGCCTAGAATAGCTAAAGCAATCCTAAGCAGGAAGCGTGAAGTAGGTGGTATTGCTATACCAGACCTTATACAGAGCAATAGTAATAAAAAGAACATGGTATTGGCACCAAAACAGACTGGTAGAACAATGGTAAGAGACTAACCCACAAAAGTACAATTATATTATATTATATTATACAAAAACATGCACTGGAGAAAAGATACCATCTTCAACAAATGGTGCTGGAAAAACTGGATATCCATATGCAACAAAATAAAATTAAACCCCTTTATCTCTCACCATGCTCAAAAATTAAATCAAAATGGATCAAAGACCTAGGAATTAAACCAGAGACTCTGTCTCTAGTATAAAAAATTATGCTCTAATCTTCACCATATGGGATTAAGCCCCAACTGCCTTAATAAGACTCCTATAGTGCAAGAATTAAAACCAAGAATCAATAAATGGGATGAATCAAACTAAAAAGTGTCTTTTCAGCAAAAGAAACAATCTGTGAGGTGAACAGAGAGCTTACATCCTGGGAGCAAATTTTTATCTCTCACACATCAGATAGAGTACCCATCTCATCATGGAATTTGCAGGGAAATGGATGGCATTAGAGCAGATTATGCTAAGTGAAGCTAGCCAATCCCTAAAAAACAAATGCCAAATGTCTTCTTTGATATAATGAGAGCAACTAAGAACAGAGCAGGGAGGGAGAGCAGGAGGAAAAGATTAACATTAAGCAGAGTCATGAAGTGGGAGGGAAAGGGAGAGAAAAGGGAAATTGCATGGAAATGGAAGGAGACCCTCATTGTTATACAAAACTACATATAAGAGGTTGTGAGGGGAATGGGAAAAAAACAAGGAGAGAAATGAATTACAGTAGATGGGGTAGAGAGAGAAGATGGGAGGGGAGGGGAGGGGGGATAGTAGAGGATAGGAAAGGCAGCAGAATACAACAGTTACTAATATGGCATTATGTAAAAATGTGGATGTGTAACCCATGTGATTCTGCAATCTGTATTTGGGGTAAAAATGGGAGTTCATAACCCACTTGAATCAAATGTATGAAATATGATATGTCAAGAGCTCTGTAATGTTTTCAACAACCAATTAAAAAAAAGAAGAAGAAAATTCCACAAAATACCAGACCAGCTTTCCCCTAAACTGCTAAGGTCATCAAAAACAAGAAGGTCTGAGAAATTGTCAGTCTAGAGGCGCCTAAGAGACATGGTGAGTAAATGTTCTACCGTATCGTGGGGAGGGGAGGATCCGGGAACAGAAAAGGGATTCTTGGTAAAAACTAAAGAGCTATGAATAAAGTTGCATTAAGACCAACACATCAAAGTTGATTCGTCGGATGTGACAATTATAGCAGAGATCTTAACCAAAGGAAAATTGGGTGTGGGGTATATAGGAACTCTGTCCTGTATCTGCAACTCTTTTGTAAGTCTAAACTGTCTTGAAGTTAAAAAACTCATTTAACAGAAACCCCTCTCTGACTCAGGTTTTTCCTCTTTGCCCATGTTGTTTTTACTGTGTACAGAGCTCCATGCAACAGGAGAGGACTTTGGTGACTTTTCTCACTGGTTCTGATGACGTAACAAGAAATTCTATCTGCGGAAGTTCAGGCCTTCCCCACACTCAGAGGCCACTGTCCCTGAACATCAGCCACCAGCTAGGCGATGCCTGCCTTCTCTTACAGTTTGTGTCCCACTGACCATGTTACCCCCACTGGCCACCACTGGGCTCTTCCAGGGGCTTTTCTTTCCAGGGTGTTTTTCAACTCCCCAGCACCCACACCCCAGCCTCATGCCCCCAGCTCACTCCCAGGCCTTTTGGTACCAGTCACCCCACACCACCCCCAGAGCTGTGGGGCAGGGGTGAGCTGAGCTTCCATACCTCTCTCTCCTGCACCCTTCTACTTTGTTGAGGTTTATGAGCACCTACTATGTGTGGGGTCCAAGCTGGACCCCAGGACTAAGAACACAGGTCTTTTCCCCATGCACTGGCACATTTCCACGTCTCCCACCCCATGTCCTTGAACTCGGAGTCCACGGGCTGACCTCCTGGGCTGCAGTACGTGGCAGGTTCCCTTGCCCTCTGGTTTCTAGTTACACTCAGGAGATGGAAGGTACTTGTGGGAAGCAGAGGGCAGGGGAATGGCAGCCGGCAGGGGTTCACCCTGCACTCTTTACCTGAGGCAATAGCTCCTACCCCTGTGTTCAGATCCACACTTTCCCTGCCCTTTCATGCTTAGGGTGGGTGGAAGCTCCTGGGATGCTGCACCATCTCTCTCTGTCCCTGGATCCTACCCTGCACCCACAGCCAGGGTTTTTGCTACACTCACCCACGTGGCACTTGAGGCTGGGCTTGGGGGAAGAGCTGTTGGAGTGATGGGGCTGTGGCTCCCCAGACCTGGTATAAAGGTGACACTCAGGAAGCCTGCAGAACCGCTAACTGGGGAATATCCAGGATGATGGGTTATAGCCTCTGGGTCCTGTCAGACAGGCCTGAGCCCTCCTGTGCAGGCTGCGAGTGTCTGTGTGCTCCTGGCCACATGCTCTTGGCCAGGCAGCTTGGAAAAAGGGTTCAAGTCCAGTGCTATTAGTTCCTAGTATGCCAGGTCCTTCTCCCTTGTGAGTCTGTGTCTTCATTTGTAAAATGGTAATAATATCTACCTTTTATGGCTTGAGGATAAAGTAACCCTGGTGAAAAGGGAGCCGTGGTGTCGAACGCAGACTCCACAGTCGGTACATGGCCCCTTTTACTTTTCTTACTATTCCTGTTTGGAGAATGAATGGATGGGAAGGTCTCGTTCTCCTAGAGATGGAATGTTGAGCCTTCTGTGAACAAAAGCAATGCTTACAGCTCGGTTGGTGACAGATAAGAACTTTGTGCTGAAAATGTCCTGTGTACCTGACCTTGAATTCCAGGAAAAGTTGTTGAATTATTTATATCAAACCAAAGGCCAGGGCGGGGGGTGGGGGGACACCCCAAGGAAACCAATGCTCCTGGGCCTTTGAGGATCCTGACGATATTTTCTTCTTACCCTGAGTTGGAAGTCAAGGACACTGTGGGTGACATGTGTGCCACTGTGGGTGGACTCAGTCACACTCTCCCTGCCACGTCCATTCGTTGTCTGTCACCCTAGCACCCGAGCAGACCCAGGGAAGAAGTCATGGAGGGTTCAGGGAGCCACACTTCAGACTAGGACGGTTCCAGCGCCACCAGGGTTTAGACCCAAGACCTCCTCAGGCTCAAAAGCACAGGAAAGGGATGCCATGAGGCTGTGGGGAGCCCAGACCTCGGGTCCCACAGCCAGGGGCTCATGGCCACTCTTCTCTGGGCAGCCCCCTTCTGCCCAGTCGATCCCTGGGAGGGACCACTCAGGTCCCAAAGGCTTGTTTTCACAAAACGCAGGGAGGTGGCATCATGAGTACCTAGTGAGACAGCCTCATGGGAAATTCTTAGCACTTGGAACACAGGTGGCCTCGTTCTAGGCAGGCCCCACTCAGAAAGAAAGTTCTAGAAGAAAATTCAAGAAGGCAAAGGGAAGAATCCAGCTATTCTAGATTTGGGATGGTAGAGAAGGAATGGAGAGAGAGGTACAGAAGACGGAATGTCCCTGACAGGAGACCCACCTTTTCCTCCCCGTCTGAGTCTTAGCATCCATTTTCTGGGCCACAAGGCCATGGTCTGGTGACTGACAAATCGGCTGAGGGTAGTTTATTTGCTTGTTTGCATGTTGTCGAATCAGCCAGCCACGCTCTCACTCCAGTGCCATCCCAGCCACAGCTGTGAGACAAGCAGAGCAGGAAAAGAGCCCAGAGACCTTGTTCAGACACCTGGCAGCCTGGGCAAGGCATCCTGCTCCCCAGCCCGCGCTGCAGCCTGACCTGGCCCTGCCCCAGCCCTCCCACAGCCAGGCAGGGCTGCAGAGGGCAGTGGCAGGAATGTTGGCACAGATGCCAGCCAGAAGGGCTGGGTAGACGCCCAAGGGGCTGAGCGAGGGGAGTGGGGACCACAGCGTGACCGCGTGGGCTTGGGCGGGGCCACACGTGGTGCCAACGCCTGCCCCAGTTTTGCTTTTACTGTCATTGTCTGATTTAAATCCTCAGCTTCTCGGGAACTGGGACCAGCATGTCTATAGAAATTCTGTGGCCCAGAAATGGGTGCCACATGGATGCCCCTCCCCCTGGGCTGTGGCTGAAGT
This sequence comes from Callospermophilus lateralis, assembly GCF_048772815.1. Taxonomy (NCBI): domain Eukaryota; kingdom Metazoa; phylum Chordata; class Mammalia; order Rodentia; family Sciuridae; genus Callospermophilus; species Callospermophilus lateralis. The sequence continues at coordinate 9,914,297 of NC_135320.1, forward strand.
AACGGAGGTCTGGGATGTGTGTCGGTCATCTGTGGCTGTGCCATGAAGGACCCCGACACAGAGCAGCCTAGGTCATCAACCGGCCATCTCAAGCTGCTTTTCTTTTTTAATATTTTTTAAGTTATAGATGGACGCAGTGTGTTTTTATTTGTTTTTAATGTGGTGCTGAGGATGGAACCCAGGGCCTCACAGGTGCAGGGCGAGTGCTCTACCACGGAGCCCCAGCCCCAGCCCCTCATGCTGCTTTTGACGTCAGGGATCAGGGAGCCTCTCGCCTGGGGCTACTGGCTCAGGGCTCCTCCTGAGCTTTCAGTCCACTCCCTGCATCGTCTGAAGACTGGGCTGGGCCTGGAGATCTGCATCCCAGAAGGTGCATCCCCAGGGCCATGTGGCCTCCTACAGGCTGTTGAGCGTCCCCACAACATGGCAGCTGAGCCATGGGACAGAGTGAGCAGGACCCTGCAGAGCCTTTTGTGACCCAGCCTCTGGAGCTGCGCATGGCCCCTCCTGCTCTTTCTCTGATGGCTAAAAGTGAGTCGCTAAAATCCAACCACACTCACAGGGAGGATCTCCCACAGTTTCAAGGCAATGTCAGAGAGTGGTCTAAACCCAGAGGACTTGGCTTCTCACCCAACTTGTCTCTACCTTCTCTGTGACCTTTGGCTGATTTCTCCAAATCTCTGGGCCTGTTTGTTTTTCTGTGAAATCAGAGAGCTGAGCAGTCCTCCAGGGGCTTCACTCAGCCCCCAGGCCCTGTCATTCATTTGTTCCTTGCTATTATTTTACGAAACAACTATTCAGTTCTTCTAGAATACTTGGGAAGGGCTGGGGCTGTAGTCCACTGGTAGTGTTTGCCTAGCAGGCATGAGACCCTGGGTTCGATCACCAGCACAACACACACACACACACAGATACACACTATATATATATATATATATATATATATATATATATATATATATATTACAGAATGTTTGGAAAGCCTCCGGAAATCTGATGCCGACTCTTCTAATCCAGTTATAGGTGGTCTAAGGCAGATCCCAGGTATCCCCACAGTCTTTAAAAACTCCCACAGTGATCCTAGTGTGCAGTACACGGCTGGGAGTCATAACTCCCCACTTGGCTGTGCACACAGATCACCTGAAACTCTTGTTAAAATGCAGATTTTGGTACCACGGGTGTGGGTAGGATCTGGGATTTTGCATCTCTAACAAACATCCAGGTAATGCAGTGACTTCCAAGATGACACTTCCAAGAGCAAGATTCTAGACGCTGGCAGACAGGTGGAGAAATACAAAGATAATTCTCACCAGGAGGAGCAAAGAATCCAGCTAGGAAGGGAAGATTAATCATGGAAATGCAACCCACAGCCCAGAGTGGGCAGCAGGAACCGAGACTGAGGGGTGAGGGAGACCCCGAGAACCACAGCCCCACCTGGTCCTGTTACCCATGTCCCCAGCATCACCCTGCACTGCCCCCCACCCCCACAGCGGAGGCAGCAGAAAGTCTGGGCCCTGCTGTGGTCTTTGGGAAGTCTTTCACACCGTTAGGTGGTTTTGCTGAGCAGTAGTTATTTCCACAGGGAAAGAAAAGAATTAGCAAATTCATCACTCGCATTTGTTCGGTTGTGCATTCTATTCCCAAGACCAAACATTTGTTTAGCGAGCCTGCTTTTATTGGTGCCACTAACAAATTGAAGTGTGCTTTCCAGACTTTATTTTCATGGTGTGAAACTCTAGGCTTATGGAAATTCTAGTAAAATTTCTTTTCATGAAAGCCACAGTCATCCTTGCCCTAGTTTTTCCTCTTTTTTCCTACCTTATGGTTTTTCTGTTTTCTCCTCGGGGGGCCCTTTTCCTGTTCCTGGAGAAGGGAAGAATTGGAGGTATTCCAGATCCCCAGATTTTGACCCCCAACAACTCTCTGATTGCTGTGTGCAGCTACCAATGCTCCCATCCACCCTCAGTCCTGCCTGGCTCCCAAGGCCTGTCCCGGTTCCCAGGCCAACCCACCCACGGTCCTGCTCCCTCTGCCTCTAGCTATCCAGAGTGATGTCAGCGTCCTCTCATCTTCTAGCTCAATCATGAAAACAGACTCCTCCATGAACTCTGGCCCCCAGGTGCTCTCGACTCCAACTGACACACCTCCTGCCAGGAATAGTCCCGAGACAGCTCCTCCCTCCCATCACTGAGTCCAAACCTGCTGGTTCCTCGTGTCCCTAAGAAGTTCTTCAACATTAATCTGCACCTCCTGGAGCCCCATTAAGAACTGTTCTGACCCAGTGAGTCTCAGCTCCAAGGAGCTCCCAGTAAGGCCCCGTCCTGGAGAGAGGCTTGGGAACCAGGCTCTGCAGAAGGAGGGTCTCCTCCAACCATCCCTTCTCTTCCACGCCGAGGCACAGGTCTGCACGTCACCAAAAAGCCAGGATTCACACTGGGCCCAGGCCTCTTCCTGGGTGGCTGTCCCTCCCTTAGCTGTTCTGCCCTCTTCCTTCATCATATCTGGAGTTGAGATTCTCCCCGACGCCTTCCGTGCCTAAGTCGCTCTGTCACCCTTCTCGAAACCCTGTGTGACTTTGCTCTGCCAGGCTCCTGATCACTCGCCACCTGGCGTTGTTATTCATTTATTTTTTTTTAACCTGTCTCTGACCTTCCAGACAGACGCGGAGGCCCCAGGGACGGTGGCTGACCCGCCTTTCATGTCTTGTGTTTTTCTTTCAACACTGAAATAGTGCCATGCACTTAGTAGGCCCTTAATAATTATATTTTCTTTAAATGACTCAGTAAAATTCCCATACTTAATCGAAAATTAGTCGGAGAAGTAAAGGAAACAATGAACTCAATTGAAATAGAACCATCCCCATTGCATAGCCCTCCGTGAGTTGTAGCATAATTGTCACTTCATGCTAACACCCGCCACCGCCCCCCAGGTCCTCAAGCCACGACCTGTTTGTCTTTGGTGTCTGGTTCTGACATGTATCAAATACATGAGGCATGAGTTCACTGGAGATACAGCCATGTGCCTTCAGCCATCACGTCCTTGGGTCATGTAAGTCAGTAGCAAGGGGGAAATGGGGAATTTTTTTTTTCATTTTTTTCATTTGTTCTTTTTAGATATACATGATACTAGAATAAATTTGGTATATTATACATACAGGAAAAGAACTTCCCATTCTTGGGGTTGTACATGATGTGGTCTCACTGGTGAAGTATTCATATATAAACATTCAAGAGTTATGTCCGAGTCATTCCACTGTCTTTCCTAATCCCATCCCTCCTTCCCTCCCTTCATTCCCCTTTGTCTAATCCAATGAACTTCTATACTTCCCCTCCTCCCCTTGGTTGTGTGTTACTGTCCTCATAGCAGAAAGAACATTCGACCTTGGTTTTTGGGAGATTGGCTTCTTCCACTTAGCACGATAGTCTCCAGATCCATCCATTTACTGGCAAATGTCATAAAGTCATTCTTCTTTATGGCTGACTAATATCCCATTGTGTATATAGACCATATTTTCTTCATCATTCATCTGTTGAAGAGCACCTAGGTTGGTTCCATAGCTTAGCTGTTGTGATCGAGCTGCTATAAACATCGGTGTGGCTGTGTCACTGTAGTATGCCGATTTTAAGTCCTCTGGGTATAAATTGAGGAGTGGTGTAACTGAGTCAAATAATGGTTCCATCCCTAGTTTTTTTGAGGAATCTCCATATTGTACCAGTTTGCAGTCCGACCAGCAGTATATAAATGTACTCTTTTCCCCACATCTTCACCAACATTTATTGTTACTTGTATTCTATTCTGACTGGAGTGAGATGACATCTCAGTGTAGTTTCAATCTACAGTCGTAGTTTAAAACCACCGTGGGAGTGCAGCATGAACCGAGTGTGTGCTGGGATTTATGATTTTGTACGAGACTTATCAGGAGGCATGTGAGGTGGCCACGGAGCTTCCAGGAACATCCTAGGAACTGGATATTCAGAGGCATTTTTAAAAGAATGCTGGGGTAACAAACCTGCTCAAGGTCCCACAGAGCAATGAAGTGATAATAATCTTTGGAGGTTGTCTTTTTTACGAGGCCAAAATTCTGCCAGCTAACATGTGATTCCACAGTGGCTGGGCTGTGGCCCAATCAATAGTACATAATGAAGTCAAGCCCAGGGACACCCCCTAGAGACTGGATCGTCTCGGGCAGACCTGATCTCAGGAAGGCACCTTTCTTTCCAGGTGGCTTATTTCCAAGTGCTCGATGGTTTTTCGAATCTGCATGAAGTTTTAGCCCAGGGTGGCCCAGAGCGAAGAAGGCAAATTCTATGCCTCTTCTATTTGTTTTGGGGAGATTGGCTTCTTCCACTTAGCATGATAGTCTCCAGATCCATCCATTTACTGGCAAATGTCATAAAGACAGTCTCCCAGCTTGCTTCTCCCCTGGGAGCTAGGAAGAGAAGAAAACACCATGCCATTATCAGAAGACGCTGGGATGGGCGGGTCCTTGCCCCTGGAGCCTTGGAGCCCCTGCTGAGAGCGCCTCATGAACCCTTCCACTTCAACAAGCCACGGGGCCTGCAAGGGCTCTGTCACCTCCTCAGGGAAGGAGTGCAGAGGAGGAACCTCCCCATCACCAACAAGAGGCGCCAACCCCAGTTGTCAGAGGTTCGACAATTAAAAGGATCTTGCATTGTTAATAAATGTTAATGCTTACTCCATCTTACCTCATGCTTTTCACTCTGCTTATCTGTGTGTATCCATGATGTACCAACAGAGTGACACAAAGGCTTTCCTAGGTTATACATAGGATGCTTACTGAACAAACTTTGTGTAGGTGCTATTAGGGATTCACGATCCAAAAAAAAGGGGGCGGGGCAGGTGGTGGCCAGAAGGAAGGAAAGAAAGAAAAAGGCTTGGTGACCTGGGCTCTGCTATTGGCAGCCTGCCCCAGGAACCCTGCTGGACCCCAGCTGAGTGGATTCAGCCATCTGCCCACATCAGAGACAGGCCACTGAAGCTAAGCATCGTGGTGAGGCTGAAGCGGGAGGAGCCCAAGTTCAAGGCCAGACTCAGCAACTTAGCAAGACTCTGTCTCATAATTTAAAAATAGAAAAAAAAAGAAAAAGGGCCAGGGATGTAGCTCAATGGTAAGGCACTCCTGGGTTCAATCCCCAGTATCACAAAAGTATCACAGAAGGAGGAAAGGAAGAAGAGGAGGAGGAGGAACAGGGAGAGGGAGAAGAGGGAGAAGGAGAAGGAGAAGAAATGATTAATTCATCTCAAGTTTTAATATGTCTCTGAGCCACCTGGGAATCTAATTAAAATAGCAGATTCAGAGGAAGAGGTGGGGGGCAGGCTCTGCACCTCCTACAGGCTCCTGAGTGGTGCTGGGGCAGCTCCTGTGGACCAGGAGCAGTCCCCCCAGAGTGCTGTCAAGGACTCTGCCTCCGTCTTGCTGCTGTGAAAATCAAGGGAGAGTGTCCCTGTGCGGAGCTCAGCTCCACGTCAGGCACTCAAATGCTGGGGTCCAGGCATTCCTCTCCCGCACCTCCTGTCCCCTGGCTTCCCTCTCTGTGCGTGGAGACCTGCTCCCTCTGCACACAGGCTGCTTCTGCCACTGCCACGGGGCGGGGTGCTCTGTCCCCACAAAGCTGGATTTGACAGTCCTTAGACTGGCTGATCTCAGGGTTTTCCTCTTTTGTCTGTGTGAAGTCGCTCTCTCAATGACATTGTTACATGAAGAGACGTTTATCTTGGTGGGTTCTTACTTTCCTTTTAAAAAATATCCACCTATGAAACCCTCAAACAAACAGAAATCCACCGTCTAGTTGGACCCAGTAGATTGTGTTATCAGAAGCTTTGGGGGGGGCGGGGGGGGCCATTAAAGGATCAAACTCACCCTGCATTTTTCTACAGAGACTGGCTCTCCCATGCACGGACAGCAAACACCCCCCCCACACACATACACACACATACACACACACGCACACACACATACACACACATACACACATGCACACACGCGCACGCGCACACACAGATACACATATACACACGCACACACACGTGTGCGTCCGCACACACACACTTGCACACACATATACACATACACACATGGACGAGCACACACATACACATACACACACGCACCACACACATACACACATACACACATGCACGCGCACACACACATACACATACGCACACACGCATGCACACACGCACATACACACATCCACACACACGCGCACACACACACACATACACACACTCACACACACACATACACACACGCACACACGCACATACACCTGCACACACATACACACGCACACACACACGCACACACATACACATACACACGCACACACATACATACACACATGCACACACACACATACACACACACAACACACACACACATACACACACATGCACACACACATACACACACATGCACACACACACACACACACATCATTCTTTTCAGCTTTTACAGCCACCTCGCTCAGGCAGAAAAATCAGGAAGTCACCTGTTGCACCAGGACTGCTGTAAACCTCTTTGATAATAAAAGGATGAAAGACAAGTGAGGGGACCCGGGAGCACTGACTTTAAAGACCTGCAGCCTGGCAGGCCTCCCTTCCGCAGCTCATTTTCTTCGCCTGCAAGCCCTCAAACCACCTACCTCTTCCACCCTGCGCTTGCTCAGCCTCAGGGAGAACATGAACTATTGAAGTGAAAGAAAATTCTAGCCTTTGATATTTTTTTTTCTGTTTTTCTCTGTGAAATATAAACCCACAACTGATTATCACAGGGACTTGATCTCAAAAGCGCAAGATTGGCTGGCCTTCCGTGGTGAACCTCCTAAGAAGGGGCGGGGAGTCCCACTCTGGGCTGCCCCTTCTGCTTTGATGATCAAGTTTGTGGTGGTGTTTGTCCTATTTGACCAATTAGCCAGGGACAGTGGTCCACACATAATCCATGCCCTCTGTTCCAAGGAGACTGGTCCTCCCTCCCTCCGTGGTGGTCCCCTCCTAAGACCACTCCTGCACTCCTGCCAGGGTGGACGCTCACACAAAGTTCAGAAGATTGGCCAGCATGAGACCCCAAACTCACCTCTGCAGGTGGAGTCCACACCCCTGAAGCTCATCTTCTCAGAAACCCTATAGCAAATACAGTTGCTGGGCTGGGTGTTCTGGAGAGCAGTAGGTTTCCGTCACTATTTGAATGAGCTCAGGTACAACAGAACTGTGTGTGTGTGTGGGGGGGTTCTCACTAGGTCACCCAGGCTGGCCTTGAACTGACAGCCACCCTCACCCCCCACCCACACAGCCCAGAACAAAAGGGACCTCTTCCTCCTGGGCTTTCAGCATTTTTCCTCGGGAAAGAAGACAGTGTATGGTTGCAATTGATTGATCAAGTGATTGATCACAGGCTCCATGCTCTGAAATCCCTTCAGGAGCCCAGTGACACATTGCATAATAGGATTTCCTGTGCCCTAGAAGGGTCTTCCCAAAGGGGATCCACCTGTGATGGTCTCCAAGGCCACGGCCACTTCTTAAAACTCTGGAGTGACTCCATGGCCAATGCTAAGTCCTTCACCTAAAGTCTATGGGTTAATTGCCAAGATTATCTAGGAAAATGCAGATGCTCCTCCACTTGCCAAGAAGCTATGTCCTTAGAAACCACCCTAAGTTGGAAATGCACTGAGTACACCTGACCTACCTCAGATCCCAGCTCAGTAACCCGCACACCAGGTTGTTTCCCTCTTGTGAACTGGGAGCGGATTAGGAGCTTTATAGGAGCTGAGGCTCACTGCTGCTGTTGCCCAGCAGGAGGGGATCCTGGGACATATCACTAGCCCAGGAAGAGATCCAATTCAAAATTCCAAGTACAGTGTCTGTTGAAATCTCTTTTGCACCATTGTAAAGCCAAAAAAAAAAAAAAAATCGTAAATTGAACCATCATAAATTAAGAAAGTCTAAATTAATAATAGAAATAACAAAGACAGAACATGACTAAGCTAATAAAACACTACACAGATTAATCTTTGAGTTCTTAAAATGTAATACATGACATGGGGGAGGTGTTGATGAGAGGATCGCTTCAAAGATTGCCTGATCCAAACACCTTGATGTGCTAATGGTGTTCTTATCAGGAGTTCAGGGCCATAAACAGCATTAGATCAAGGATCTGGTGATGTCAAATGTTTTCATGGTGCATATTAAAAGACTCAGTTGGAAAGTGTAAGGGGTCACTCACAGATAAGGCAATTGGACCTGAATTTTATGACCGAATTTAATTAGCACTGATTTGAGGCTGATAGTACCTGGTTTTTCCAGTTTTCAGGAAATGCATCTTTGCCTGGGGGGTACAGAAGGAAACCCTGGAGGGAGAGTGAATCCCAGGAGGGGTGGGGAGGGGGCTGTGGACATGAAAGGCCCCATCTTGAATTTCCTCTGTGATGTGATAAAACCTTGGCCTCCCTCTCTTCCCCTGCCAATGCACTGAGCAGCCACCTCCCCCACATCAAACACCAGTTCTCTAAAACCAAGGAAGGGCCAGAGGCAGCAGCCACCTCGCAGAGAGGAGCGAGCACACAGGCACCCAAAGGTAAAAAGAAAGACCAGGGTGCTTCTGAAGCCCACAGAGGGCTCAGGAGAAAGTTTTTAGAGGATGAAAACTCTCTGCTTTGTAATTTCTTTCTCTTGATAAACTTGTGTCTGAAGACAAGTGGGATGTTTGTTATCATTAAAAGATGCAATCATGACACTTGGGGGACTCAGGATGAAAACACCAGCCCCTCACTCTGATTCCACGTTTCCTGAGCTGGTGGCATCGTTAAAAAACAGGAGACTGTGAAATAAAGAGGAAGTTCTTAGGAAATTCTCGTGAGATGGGCAGGTTGTCGAGAATAAAGCTTAGGTTATTAAAAAAAAAAAGTATTTAATGTCAAGCTGAACTTTGCAGGATTTAATTAATTTAGAGGGATGAATTGTTCCCTATTCTAAATGTGCTGTTGCCAGGTATTCTTTTGTCATGCTTTTGAGAATTTTTCCCAAAGATTTTGTGCTGAGTGCTCTCCGACTTCAGGGCTGTGGCATTGTTGAATGAGCAGGGAGCCTATCAGAGTGGAATCCAGCCCTGGGCCAATGTTTCTTATCTCAACAACTGTTCTCTCTGGAACTGATGTGCCAGCTGCAGTTCTATTTGCTCACAGAAACCTGGTTATTTAAATAGTAGTCCCTTCTTGTGAAAAAAAAAATTGTCCTCTCTGGGTACATTTTTAAAAGTGCCTGATTTCCTCTTAGTTTGAATGCAAACTTTTATTTCCTGTATCTGAGTCTCCTATTCGGGTTAAAGGAAGGATGAGCAGTTTCACCCTGTTCTCAGCACCTCCGTTTCCCAGGAGTAAACTGAGAGCATGACTCGTCCCGACAACCTGGATGTTTTTAATCAGGACATTCAAGAGATGGGAGGGATCTTTAAAAGACCCTGTTCTGAGTTGCCCATTGAGGTAGACCTGTGGACCTGTCTGGAGCTGGAGCTGGGTGTGGGCTAGACGGGGCTGATTGATGCTGGCCTCTGCTCACCTTCTGGTCTGTTGTCCTGTCTCTGCATGTGTGGGTGTTTCCATAGCCGGCCGGCCCTCAGAGCCAGTCCCTCCTGCCCTCAGCTTTTCAGGAGAAGGGACGAGTCTCCCAAAAGAAGGGGCTTGCTTGCCGGTTGCAAGTAAATGGGGAAATTGTCCTGAGAGCTGCAGCCTAGGAATCACTCCATATTGTCCACATCATCCTACAGAGTCCCCAGGCCATGCTTCTGCTGAAAGGGTGCCTCACTCTTGCAGATCATGCAGTTTTATAAAGTGGACTCTCTTAAATATCCTCTTACAATGGCTCTGTATTATCTTGGCTATCTGGATGTCCACATTGGAGATATAATGTCATCACACTCTGATTTTATAAGGTGAAACCACTGAGGCAAACTGGTTAATGAGAACTGGGGAGCTCTCTGAGATATCTCACAACTGCACAAGAATCTAGAAGGACCCCAAATTAAAAGTTTAATTAAAATTTTCTCTTATGGTTTTTATAATTCAAATCTTAAAATGTTTGGAACTTGTACTTTAGGCAGCCTAGAAACAGATGTTAAAGGACTTTTAAAAGCAAATTGCATTTTTTTTTCCTCGAAGTTCCTATTAATTTCAATTTTACTAAGTTTAGAGTTTACCCTGATCATTTTGCTTACAGTGATCATTTTACACTTTCTACAGAATTTCAGATAAGACCAGACAAAGAACATAAAACTTTATGATGCATCTTCCCAAAACCAGAATGCACGTCTCGTTGGACTCATGTGCTGGGTCCAGAGCCACTGAATTTCATTCTCTTAATTGATTGTTGCTGCCAAAATCACTGGGAAGTAAGATGGGCACCCACAGTGGGCAAATCCTTTCCCTGGAGTCTCTGGGTGGCCCTTTCTCCATCCTACGGCAACATGAGGATTGTCCCTAGATCACTCATTTGTAGACCTTTAACAAAACCATTGAAGTGGGAGGAGATATGGGATTCATGCTTTCAATTCAGCATCACTCTGCTGAGTGTCCTGGACAGGCTGGTGCTACATGTGACCCTGCGGAGTGTGTCCCTGTGGGTTAACATCAAGCAAATGAAGACACGCGGGCCTTGGTGTGGTGGTCCCTTGGTTCAGGTTCCTTTTTAAACACTGGTGATGTGAACTTAGATCATTATCTTAACCTCTTTAAAATCAACTTCTTTTTTTTTCCTGCTTTTTATTCAACTATTTTGTTTTGTTCTGTTTTGTTTGCGGTACTGGGAATCAAACCCAGGGTTTCCAGCACGTCAGGCAGGTGCTCTACCGCTGAGCCTTGTCCTCAATTTCTTTATCTGTGAAATGCACACTTGCAAAACCCACCCATGTTATGGGATTTTTCGTGAAAATAGACTTTGGTTAATATGTGAAACACTCTGAAGGAACGCAGGGGCCATGCCAGTACTTCACCCCGATAGACAATACACTGTCGTGATGTTGCAAGAGGCTGGCAGAGGCCTCCCAGGCTTCCACATGCAGACCCCTGACAGAGTTCATGTGCATGCTTGGATGTCCATAGGTCTCTCTCCATGACTAAGTAGTTTTATCCAAGCTGTTATATTCTAGAGAGGTACTGGGAGCAGTGACTCATCTACAGCTGCATGCCCCTCCCGCTTGGCTTCCCTGAACACAGCCAAGTTTTCTTACAAATATTAACTTGGGAAAATGAGAGTTGGCCTGGTCACACTGCAGTGGACTCTCTCCCTCTTTGATTCCAGCATGAGGACTGCTGGCCTGGGGCAGTGACCTCCACCCCTCACACTCCTACTGCAATTAGAAACTCAACTCCTGGGCCTGCTCACTCCTTACCTCCTCCAAGAAGCCACCAGACCTCTCCCCACCCACCCGAGGCTGAGCTGGGCCTAGGGCCCTTTCCATGAGCAGGAGTTCACTTTGAACACAGAGCTTCAGAAAAGAAAATGTAGCTAGGTCACCATCCGCCAATGCTTCTTAAAGTACCCATGTTTTGTAGAATCTCCATAACCTAAAAGGCATGTCTACCTCTAGCTTGCAGATCTGAGGTCTGTTCCTCAGACTCCAGGCTAGGTAGCAGGTGATGATAGATACGTGAAGAACTTGGCTTGTCCCTCTCTGTGTCTCCTCTGCTCCAAGGCATCCCCAGTGCACATCCAAACAAACAAAAAAAAGGCGTTCTGGAGTCAGGGGTCCTGGCTTTCAGAAAGAGGATGTGGACCCTGCTCTCCCAAGCAGGTCCCAGGGCGGCTCAGGGCAGGTTTCTTGGAACCAGAGCTCTGCCTCCCACTGAGGAGGAGTGACTGCAGATTGTGCTGCAGCCCAGGGAGCGGGACTGGAAGCCAGGAAGGGTGGGGCGGGGGCTGTCCTAACTCCTCCCGACTGGCCCGCTGGCAGTGGGACACTGGGCGCTCCTGGGTGAGGCAGGGCAGCCAGCCTGGGCCAGGGTCCTGCCAGCAGAGGCAGCTGGCCTCAGGCTGCAGTTATGCCAGCCTTTCCAGTGAGAATTTTCCTCCTAATTATTGACGGGGGGGGGGGGGAGGAAGGTCTAGAAGGTTTCCCTTTCTTGGATCTGTTTCTTTGTTCTTTTATACCAAAGCTTGCTCATTCTTCTCTCTGGGTCTCTAGAATCCAGTCAAGGCTCTAAGGGCTCTTGAGTAAAGAGGGCTCTGCCCGGTGCCAGTTGGGAGGTGCCCAGACACCTACCTCTATATGCACTTCAGACTCTGCTTATATACTTGTGACTTTTGACCCCATAATACCACCACCAGGACCCTCTTCTGAAAAACAAAATAGAGTTCCTTACACCAGTGGTTTATGTGCCTGTGACATTACTTATACCAGTGAGAGGAACTGGAATAAACTTGAATGTCCAGCCTGCGGGGGGTAGGTTGAATATTTATGGAGATCCATGTGGTAGAATACTATACAGCCATATTCCTGAAGGACACTTCATGACAAAAGAAGAGCTTCATTAAAGTATTAAGTGAATCCAGGTGCAATGGTATCCACCTGTAATCCCAGCTGCTTGGGAGGCTAAGGCAGGAGGATTGAAAGTTCGAGGTCAAGCTGGGTAATTTAGTGAGACCTTGTCTCGAAATAATAATAAATAAGTGAAAGGATACAAAATTCTAGATGTAATATGGTTGTCAATTATATATGTATGCAATTTGTGTATATAATGAAAAGAAATATATCAAAATCTCAATGTTTCTGGATAGTAGGGCTAAAAGAGTTTTTTAGCTTTCTTTTTTATACTTTTATATATCTAGAAACTTTCCACAATTAATATATATCAGTTGTTTTTTTTTTTTTTTTTTTTTTTTTTTTTTGTACTGGGGATTGAACCCAGAGGTGTTCTACCACCAAAGAATACTCCCAGCCTGTTTTTTTTAATTAATATTTTTTTAAATTAACGACAGTGGAATGCATTACAATTCTTGTTACACATATAGAGCACAATTTTTCATATCTCAGGTTGTATATAAAGTATGTTCACACCAATTCATGTCTTCATACTTGTACTTTGGATAATGATGTCCATCTCATTCCACCATCCTTGCTAATCCCCTGCCCTGTCCCTTCCCCTCCAACCCCTCTTCCCTATCTAGAGTTCATCTATTCCTCCCATGCTCCCCCTCCCTACCCCACTATGAGTAGTCACCTTATATCAGAGAACATACTTGGCATTTGTTTTTTGGGGGATTGGCTAACTTCACTTAGCATTATCTTCTCTAACTCCATCCATTTACCTGCAAATGCCATGATTTTATTCTCTTTTATTAATGAGTAATATTCCATTGTGTATATATGCCACTTTTTTTTTGTATCCATTTATACACTGAAGGGCATCTAGGTTGGTTCCACAGTTTAGCTATTGTGAATTGTGCTGCTATAAACATTGATGTGGCTGTGTCCCTGTAGTATGCTGATTTTAAGTCCTTTGGGAATAGTCTGAGGAGAGGGATAGCTAGGTCAAATGGTGGTTCCATTCCCAGTTTTCCAAGGAATCTCCATACTGGTTTCCATATTGGCTACACCAATTTGCAGTCCCACCAGCAGTGTATGAGTGTACCTTTTCCCCCACACCCTCACCAACAATTATTGTTGTTTGTAGTCTTAATAGCTGCCATTCTGACCGGAGTGAGATGGTATCTTAGAGTAGTTTTGATTTGCATTTCTCTAATTTTTAGAGATGGTGAACATTTTTTCATATATCGATTAATTGTATATCTTCTTCTGAGTGTCTGTTCAGGTACTTGGCCCATTTGTTGATTGGGTTATTTGGGGTTGTTTGTTTGTTTTTGGTGCTTAACTTCTTGAGTTCTTTATACACCCTAGAGATGAGTGCTCTATCTAATGTGTGAGGGGTAAAGATTTGCTCCCAAAATGTAGGCTCTCTATTCACCTCACAGATTGTTTCTTTTGCTGAGTAGAAGCTTTTTAGTTTGAGTCCATCCCATTTATTGATTCTTGGCTTTGATTCTTGCGCTATAGTTGTCTTGTTAGGGAAGTTGTACTCCCCGCCCTTTTTTATTTTTCAAGACAGGGCCTCACTAAGTTGCTGAGGCTGTCCTTGAACTTGCGATCCTCCAGGCTCAACCTCTGGAGTCTCTGAGATTACAGAGATCATGCCAGGCTTACTATTTTTATAATCAGGAGAAAAATCTCAGTGACTGAGCCAGAGAGGCAGAGGTGGCACACATTTTCCTGTTTGCTGGCAGAGTGCTGGGTGGAGACAGGTGTGATTCCACCCTGGTTCCTCACACCCCAAACGATTCTAGAAGTCCTAGGTAATACTCATCCGTGGTGGTGTGGGGGGGAAATTCTGACACCCACTATTTTGGAGGCGCCCCATGGCTGCCCCCTAAAGCCATTTCCATCAGGAGCATGTTGTAAACACAGCCAGTCTCCACTAACACCTCCAAGGTCCTGGGTACCTCTTGTGTTCTGCCTCCTAGGAAAGGGTCAAATCAGATCCCAGAAACACTGGGTCAGAACCTCAGGGGTCATCAACCGCAGGGCCTTGGTTGACGGATGGAGGAGCTGCAGACCACAGGGACCTGGTGGCTGCCAAGGTGCCTGGGCTGAGTCAGGACTAGAGTCCCCGCCCCCCTTGGCCCTTGCCCTGACGTGGCCTGTGTGCTGCCCTCGATCCTGGTTGTTGGTTGGGGTGGGGGCCAGAGTGTGATGCATATGGTTGACAGGTACCCCCCTTCCGCCCTCTTCCCTGTGGCTTCCCATTAGCACAACCATGACACAAGGGTGTGAGGACATTTTTTACATGGCACAGTGTTGTAGGACCTGGAATGGAATCGAGAATGTCATTTAGAAAGGGTGAGAGTTGGCCCATAGATTTTTTATTTCAGTCAGATATGTGTGCTTCTGTGATGGTCAAGTGCTTTGCCAGGTGGCTCCAGTTTCTGTGGTGACAGACCCATGGAAATGTCAGGACGCACCTTCCTCATCTTCAGACATCTGCTGAATGACTGCACATGAAGCATCTCCAACTCCCAGGAAAGGCCAGCCCCTGCCCCTGCCCCATGACAGGCCCCAGCAGCCATGGGCTGAGCAGTTAGAGCCACGCACCCCCGGGTGTACCCCCAACTGAACCCTGGCCTGGCTGAAGTCCCCAAAGGTGTATGGGGCTGGAGCGCCTGATCCTCCTCAGTCTCAGGACCACTGGGGGATAGAGAGGTCCCTTGGGAACCGACAACCTGAGTCATATTGGCACAGGTTTGAACATCACAGAAAAACAAAGTATGGAGAGATGTAGTATTTTGTTTATGGAGAATCCAGAAAGATGCCAAATTGGGCCAGAGCACGGAGAACTCCACGTTATAGTCTCTTCCACCTAAGAACACCGAACTTTAACTTCTCAAGCCAAGGCTGACCCTGCCCCCCCCACACCTGCTGGGACTTGTAGACACTCAATGAGGGTCAGTTCTCCACTGTGGGCCTGACCTCCAGGCACCTGGCCCACTGTGTCCCCTGCTTCACAAATGCTTAGGGAACTCTCATTCCCTCCCGGGTGTCTGATTCTTTGGGAAAACAAATCTCGGATGCCAGGTCCCCTCTTCACCCACCAGGCTATGTAAGTCCCCAAATCTCAGACCACAGCTCTGCATCAGCCCTCACGAATCCCTCTTCTCACATTTGGTCTCTTTAACTTCACTGAAACTTGGCTTCCCCCTGATCACCCCCCCGCACCTGCACCCCTCCATGCACACACTCCATTAGGCAGTATTCCAGCATGTTCTCAGAGTCAGGAATTTATGGGAAGCCACCGAGAGCTGGTGTTGACACAAATGTTTCTCTGGCTTCAGCCCATTTTCTAAGCATGGCCTTGGGAACAAGCTCAGCATCCCATCTTCTCAGATGCCGGTGGCCGGTTGCCTCCACCGCCAGCCACGTAGGCTGTTGTACGTGAACTTGCCAGAGGACGATGGTGGTGTGTGTCATGTCTGGGGCCCCCAGATTCTCAGGAACTGCTGTCATCCTGCCCCAACTCAGGAGCCTGGACAGCCCACTCCCCATGGATCCTTCTGAGTGATCTTAAGGTCCCAGCATCCCAAACAATCAGAAGGCTGGCTCTTGGGCGGTTGGGTCTCCTGGGCCACCAGATATTGTAGAACAACCCAATAGAAACCATCCTGCAGAGGAATGAAAGCCACAATCCGTGCTGACTCGTGGCCTTGCGGTTTCTAAGGGAGTTGTCCCGCTAGCCCATACCCTCTGTCCTCTGACCCCTGCCCTCCGCAAGCCCCCACCCCAGCCTTCTACCTCAGCCCACCGAGGGCTCCTGCTTGTTTTACTTTTTACTCCTGCTGAAGGAAGGACTAGTTCATGGTCATTAATGAAAGCGATAGCAATCCCCCATATTTATCTTAGATTATGTGGTCCTTAGGAACTGAAGCATCTCCAGCAGCCAGTCTGCGGTTGATTTGAAAACAGGTGAGTCCCAACAATGAGCTTAAGGAAAGGTGTCAGGTATAAATCTCATCTTCAAACAGCCGGGTGCATTCCAGACTTGAGAGCCACTTCTTTGAATAAAGGCCCTTTTTTTTTCCCAAGCCCTCCTTTCTCTTCCTTGGGCATGGAGGAGGATGAAAGTGTAGGGGCGTGTGTGTTCCTTTAGTCTGATAATGAGGGTGAGGCTCGCGGGCATAGTAATTTGGCAGCTTTGGCACTTCCTGTAACAGTTTTGATTTTTTTTTTTTTTTTATCCAAAGGCTGCTTAAAGACAAACATTTTTTGTTAAACTGCTGGTAGTTCACTTTCTGCAGGAACCGTGCAATTAATCTTGTTTATATTAAAGAGGTAGGTTACCTTTGTCAGCTTTCCTGAACTGTAATTAATGAAGATCAAAAATGTTACAAAGACATAATATTTAGCTTAATGCAAATGAGGCTGGGCAACAGCTGCATCAATTAGAGGAGTAAAAGGGAAAACAAATATTCCTTCCTTTGGAATAACTCGGATACATTAAAAAGTGGGGATCACGGGCATCTTCCCTCCACCGGCCTTCCCTGCTGGGCTTGGTGACAGCTGGGGCTTGGACATCAATGGTTTGTGACGCCCCATCAATTATGGCATAAATGCAGTTGGACTCTCCACACCGGGCCCTAGTTTCTCCAGGTGTGTGGCTGTGGATCAGAGGCGCAGAGCCTCGGGCTCCCCTGGGGGAGGGTGAAGAAATCAGGCCGCAACAGAACCTGACAGGACACCTAGCCCACAGGGGGCGCTGAGCCAGCCCAGCTGCTTTACTTAGAGGCCTGTGTTTGAAGATGGTAATTAGAAATTACAACTAAGGGCTGGGGATGCAGCTCCGTGGCAGAGTCCCTGCCCAGGATGGGTAAGCCCCTGGGTTCAGTCCCCAGCACCGTAAAGGGAAAACAAATAGTCAGAGCCGATCAGATGCATGCACGCCATCAGGGCAGCTGCACCTGCTCTGCCAGTGACTTCCTAACCCAGTGACTAAGACCTATGGCTTCCACGTGAGAGTTCAAAGGGGTCACCTTTGCCTGCAAACAACAGAGAATGGGCTTTCCCCTAAGTCATGAAGCCGATGGAAAATAGCTCCCCGGAGATACAGGGCACAACGGCTGAGGAATGGAGGCCAGGGCAAGCTGTAAACTCACGTGCAATGTCATAGAGAGCATTCACCTTTTTGGCTGAGCCTCACAAACTTGAGATCCCAATCTCAAAAGCCCAGGATGAGAAGAAAAACGCAAAATGAATCAAAGACCAAAGACTTGGCAAACTCTGGTGGTACAAGAGTCTAGCTGAGCCGGTGGAAAGAGCTGCCCGTAGTCTACAGGGAAAATTCAGTCGTTCAAACAACTAACCAGGAAACGTCAAGGAACCCCATGCCTGAGCTGGGGATCAATTCCACACGTCGCCTGGGGCTTCCCAAAATGGTCTGGTGAGTATCAGAACCTGCAGATGTGAAGGACTGTGTGCATCTGGTGGAGGACAGGAAGGCCCAGAATGCAAGACCAAACTGCTCTGACCCGAAGCCAAGCCAAATTCATTTCCAGGATTTCAAGGAAGCCCGGGTGACATCATTCTCACACCTCACGCGGTCAGCATCTCATGCCCTTCAACTTCATAATCCTGCTTTTCTGAATTCATAAGAACCAAGAAGATACAAAGATGCTCATTGCAACAGTATTTATCATGGTGAAAATTGGGAGCCAACCTGAAAGTCAAGTATCAGAGGACTGGTTGACTTAATTATGATCACACATAGAACAGAATACTTTGAACTCGTTAAAAAAATGTTATTTAAGAATAATTAAGGCTTTAGAGGATGAAAAACCAAACCACAAGTACCATTACACTGCTGTCCTAATCTCTTCTTGAAAGATATATGTGTCTGAACTTCCACACTGTTGGTGGGACTGTGAATTAGTACCAGCGCTGTGGAAATCAGTATGGAGCTTTCTCAAAAGACTAGGCTTAGAACCACCATGGGACCCACCTATACCACTCCTCGGTACTTATCTTACAGAATTAAGATAATCATACTATAGTGACACATGCATACCCATGTTTACAGCAGCACAATTCACAATAGCCAAACTATGGAACCAGCCTAAGTGTCCACCAATGGATGAATGGATAAAGAAAATGTGGTATTGGGGCTGGGGTTGTGGCTCAAATGATAAGAGTGTTTGCCTAGCACGTGTGAGGCACTGGGTTCGATCCTCGGCATCACATAAAAATAAAATAAAGATATTGTATCCACCTAAAACTAAAAAATAAATATTAAAGAAAAAGAAAATGTGGTACATACACACAACAGAATTTTATTAAGCTTAAAGAATAAATAATGCCATTTTCAGAAAAATAGATGGAATTTGAGAGCATTATGTAAAGCTAAATAAGCCAAACTTAGAAAATCAAAGGCCATATGTTTTCTCTCATCTGTGGAAGCTAGAGAGGAAGAAGCAAAGTAGGGGTGAGGATCTCATGAAAACCAAAAGGAGATCAGTAGAATCGAGGAAAGGCACCAAGAGGACGAATGCTATTGGCCAAATTGTATTGTTATATCATGTACATGTACAAATATGTAACCACAAATCTCACCATTATTTTTAATTATAATGCATCATTTAAAAAACATGAAATATATATAAACAAATAAAACCATTAGCCATCCATTGGGGATGCATTTGCTTTCAACTTTTTTATTTCCTCTTTATATCTTTTATTTTCCAATTCCTCCAAAAGTGAAAAATAAAGATGTAACCTTGCATTCATTAACAGTTAAACTATGTGACATGCCCTGTTATAAGCACTAAATAATCAAACCAGAATTTTTACAGAATTTTTCTGTGGGGTGTGTGTGTGTGTGTGTGTGTGTGTGTGCGATTGTGTGTGTGTGCGCTGAGGATTGAACCCAGGGCTTCCCATGTAATAGGCAGGTGCTCGGCTACTGAGCCACATTCCTAGCCCTCAAGCCAGAATTTGAACTCAGGAAATCTGACATCAGCATCCTGTTCTTTTAGTTACTGTCCTATAATGCTATTATTTAAATTAGTTGTGAGTGCTTCCTGGGGGGATGTGTCAACCACTCACAACCTAGGATGACTTTCTATATGAAATGATCTTCCCCGTCACAGCTGGCTGACAAAGGTCACTGAGGGAATGGGTGGAGGAAAGCAGGTAAGAACAGGGACCTGGGAAAATACCGTACAAGGTCCAGTGTGGATGAAGGGGACCCTGCAGAGAATGTGTGCCACAACTGTGCCACAGGAGTGGGTGAAGAGCCCTTTTCCAAGGGTAATGTCAGGGCTGCAGGTCACGTGGATGGAATGGAGGCCACCACACCTACCCAAAGATTGCAGGGTGCCAAACCTGGAAGAGAAAGGGTGAGTTGGCTTCAGAAAGCCTGTGAAATGCCTTTAAATCATAAACCAGTCAAATGGCTCATCACAACTTTAAGAAGGGACAAGCTGCAGCCCATTTATCACAGGTCTCTGTTCAACATCTGCCCAGAACACCACCACTTTCCTACTGGAACAAGATCCCCTATTCTGAAGAGAAAACAGTCCAGGATACAGAATTCTTGGCAAGGAAATGCCCCCTGTCTGGGCTGCCATAATGGAAGGATTTCATAAAAGGTGGTGGATGAATAAGGGTTACCTTCCTTCATTAGGTTATATGAGGAAACAACAGTGAGGAATCATAGGAGCATAGTCTTGTACAGAGGCTCCTCTGGTTCTCTTTGTCTGACCGCGGAAGGCTTACCATTCTTTTCAGGAAAAAAACTGATAAATTTTAGAATCATTTTGGGTCTCACTTTAAAAAATATTATTTCAAAGAATATTCATATCCTTCACCCTTGGCAATCTGGCTTAACTTCATTGCCTCTTGAGTATGTAAATAACGGTAATAAAAAAAAAAAAAAACAGATAAAACTTTCAGAACAATTCTCCTCTAACTTGTCTCCTCCTACCAATTTTCTAAGTACACGTGTCCCTCCATATCCACTAGGAATGGTTCCAGGAGCTGCATGGATACCAAATCTCTCAGATGTTCAAGTTCCTCATGGAAAATGGTGTAGTATTGGCGTAGAACTTAAGCAATCCTTCTGTATACTTTTTAAACGGACTCTAGATTATTGATAATACCTAATGCAATGTAAATGTTGTGTGAATGCTAGTTGTCATGTTGTTTTGTTTAGGGAATCGTGACAGTGAGAAAAGTCTGTACATGTTCTGTACAGATGCTACCATTATAGGACCAACTACCGTTTTGATGTGAAGTTGGAATCAGAGGGTTGATTGTTCTCTTCCCCTCCCTCCTGCCCCTCTTCTCCCAGGACCTTGCACATATTAGATAAGTACTCTACTATTGAGCTACACCCCTAATCTGTATTTCCTTTTTGCTTCATTGCCCCTACCCTAACTTAGGCCCTTGTTTTCAACCACCTGCCTCCAGGTCATCACTCATAGCTACCCTAAAATGACACCACCCAATTATTCTTCCTAAAACATCATCATATCAGGTCCTGGACCACTAAAAACAGCTGCATAACTAGACCACTGACAACATGAAGCATTTGACAACAGGAGGAACAGCACTGTGATCCTTAAGAAAGGAGAAATACACCATTCACCCCAACTTCCTAACCAGAGACACTTTGCAGTAAGGCAAAGCAGAGAGTCTGTCTCACTGAGATGAGGAGGCAGAGTCTGGAATTTGGGGTTTATAATCTAGAACGTGGGGAACAGGACACCAGAAATGAGAGACCTGTCCTGAAGGGAGCTCCAGCAATCAGCATGAGGTTCTGCTGGTCCTTGGTCAAGGCTCAGCACAATCCAATCGGCAGTAGCTATGGTGAGGCTAAGGGCTGAACAGAAATCTGTGGTCTCACAGGACTAGGAAGTTCTGAAGTGCTGGTTAGCCAGAGGAGATGAACCTCATGGAGCACTTTGGACATTTAACGGAGACTCCAGAAAGTCCAACAGCCCCTGGGAAGATAATCATGTTCAAAGAATTAATCAGGATATAACCATGCTGTAATAAAGTAGTTCATAACTCGGGTGTTTGTTCTGACAGAGTGTTGCCAAGACTTTCACTGCATATCACCAATCTAAAAGAGCCATGTGCATGCGCTGGTAGAGCTGCAAAAACTCTTAGAAGCAATCTATTACAGTAACCTCTTCCTACAGATGAGGGATTGAAGGCTTTGGCATCTGGTGCAGCGACTTTCCTCTCGACCATACAACTTCTATCCAAGTGCCAATATTCATACAGAATTATCAACAAGATTGTATGCAGGGCTTGAAATGACGGTTTCCAAAATATATCTAAATTTTGATAAGACTAACCCCCTTCCATTTACGTGCACTTTGTATTGAATCCATTCAAATCCTCCTGAAGTTCACTCTGTGTTAATGCCATAGGCACATGTGATATTTCAGCCTGTATGGTTGAATTCTTGGCTGATCTCAAACACAGCTGCCCAGGTCACAGAAATGACTGGCAGTTCAGCTCTCTGTGACCACCTGCTGAGTTAGAGTTCCTCTAGGACCTGTACTGGAGTGAGGTCATTGGAATTAGATTATATTAGCCTGAATAGATACAGAGAGGGAGACTGAGATGATTCAACACACAGCTGATATCAGGTGGTGGAACGAGTATAGCCAGGATAAAGGGAAAATGGAGCTCCCACTTTTATAGCCCTCTGAGAAAGAGGTTCAAGCTCTCTAGAATCATCTCAGGGTGCTAAGAAACCCCTAGAATACATAGTCGTCAGCCTGTTGAACAAGCAGCAGAAGTAGGTGGGAGTCTAAGAGGTATGCTGTCCTAGTGGAACCCCCAGGTACTGGGACAATACCTGGCAGCAGCTACAGTTGAGGTCGCATGCAGAAGCTATCCTTGGGTGAAGATACCCGCTCATCCAAGGACACACCCCCTAGTGGAACAGCTCACCCCCAGTGCCTGGTTGATACAGGGGCTTAAAGTCCTGGTCACCTTATTCCACTTCAGGGCAATTCTGTAGGGTCATCCCTTTGCTGGGCTGCACTATAGCCAACTTGTCGCTGGACCCACAATGTCCTGCCCCAAAGTTCTCCCTGAGAAGCATCTAGTGCAGTCTCCAGCGTAAGGTCTGTATCCTGTGCAAGGCGAAGAGGGAGACAAGGACTCAGAGAGGGATATAGGATAACTCCAGCAGGGCAGAAGTGGTGGCAAGTGGTGGGTGTCATGTCCAGAGCACAGAATCAGAGCCCTTTGGCATGCAGGAAGAAGTCAGCCCCACCTCTCAGTCATGCTGTGGGAGCATGAAAGAGGAAAAGAGTAAACTGTCACTCAGACTTCCCTGACGAACTTCTCCTGGCTCACCCACCTGCTTTTCATGGCTTCAGCACCTGTAAAAAGAAATGCAGATGCTCTTTGATCTGTAATACAGCTATGTTCCAATAAACCCATCAAAATATCCTAAATCAAAAATGTGTTAAATACACTTAACCTGCCAAAGAACCTGACTTAGCCCAGTCTGCATTCAATGTGCTCACAACACTCAGAGCTGGGCAAAGTCACCTAACACAGCGCCTGTTTTACCATCAAGTGTGGACTATCTTATGTAATCGACTCAATACTGAAAGTGAAAAGCAGAATGGGTGTGTGGGTACTCACTGTTGATGTGCAGGTAATGTTTGCTAAAGGATGGTTCTTAATGACGGCTAGTCGCTTTCACATCATTGACTCAAAAAAAATCCGAGGCTGGGAACCATCTATGCAACACATATAAAGAAATACACATCATAGAGGGCTGTGGCCTGCTCTGCTTCGTAGGACTGGGCCTTTCCCTTGTGTCGCCCTCACCTCCCCAGCCAGGAGGCTCCTTCCTGTGGCCAGAGTCTTACCTTAAAAGCCCTTTCCCCAGGCACCATACCCAGCCAGGCTCATTGCATCCCCAGCTGATCACTTGATTGGTCCAGTGTGCAGCACCCAGTCGCCATGATTCCAGAAGCAAGTTCCACCTACTCCCAGATACTGATTTCTTAAAAAAAAAAAAAAAAAAAAACTCATAGGATCTTTGATTTGAAAGAGACATGTTATTCTGAGGCCAGTTTCCAGTCACATCTGTTGCCAAGGCACCATGAAGAACTGGTTCATGATAAATCATAGGCTGTGTGCATCATTATTATCTTAATTAAGTCACTCTGTAGAGTTTAGGGAGGAATGAGAACATGCGTTTTCCATATGGCCTACAGGGCTGGAGTGGGTAGACGGGAGGTGACCAGTGGGCTCGCTGGTTGGAAGGATTAGCTCCTGCAGCCCCAAATCAGTCCTCCAGACTCAAATGATTTTTTTATAGGCAAGAGTAGGAACTTCATCACAATTTTTAGGAAAAAATAAAAACTGTCTTCATGACACAAATCAAGCCCTGGTTTGGATACTGGTTTCCAAAGTGATGACAGGAGCAAGATGCTGGTCCAGTAGAGAAATCAGATACACCAGGCAAGATCATTCTGAACCATCTGAGCCATTTTTGAGCACAAGATGGCTAGGCCACATTTTCCTGTTAACTGAAAAGCAAAATCTCCAAAAACTGGTGCATGTGCATGCACGCGCACGCACACACGTGTGTGTGTGTGTGTGTGTGTGTGTGTGTGTTTGAGAAAGTGAGAGAATATCAGTACCATTGCTTTTTTCTTTAGAATCATTATTTTTAAAAATAGCCTTTGCTAAGATTTTTTTTTAAAAAATCAAGCAATATAGAAAGGTACAGAAAAGAAAACTAGCAAACAAATATTATTTCTTCCACCCAGAAACAACCATTACTAACAGTCAGTGGACATTGCAGGGGTGTGTGTGTGTGTGTGTGTGTGTGTGTGTGTAAAATTCTTAGAGTTTCTCCAATAAAGAGTTCTGCCACTTCTTAAAGGAATACAGAATACATGAAAGAAATATTAAAAAGAGTTCTGCTTTAAAAAGTCTGTCTTTGAAAAGTAGAATGCTCCAAAACAATTTTACTTTTTGGTATTTGAACTCTTGTCTTTGGCCAGAGGACCTGCTTTATAAGAATTGTTGCTGCTCCCATATTCCTGACATCAGTTCCCAGAGGTTATCTCATTGTGCAATTCAGTTCCTTGGGTTTTCCTGAACCCCCACTGTGTGCAGGCCTGGGGCTGATGTGGAATACATTCAGGTATGCATTGTCCCAGGCACTGTCACCATCTCATAAACCTGCCCTGCCCACAGGTGCTGACTTGGGTCTGGGGTATCTGAGGAGCCCATGATGAAGTGAGGGAGGCTGAGCATGTCAGGTGGTGCCATGTCCCTTTTGTACCTGGCTGATTCAAGCAGCCTCCAGGCTGAATTCTGAGCATGTTTCACTAGGGCTGGGGAGGACTGCCATGGAGAGGGACTGGGGTGTCCCCAAAGACACCAGGCACTTGGTGGTTCTCCCAAATGGCTGATTTCTTCATCCCTGAGGATGAGTGCTCCCCATACTAAAGAAAGGGAGCCAGGAAAATGAACATGGTCTGGAAATCGTTAGTGGCTGAACCATCTTTGACACCGAAGAAGGGGCAGAAGGAAGCAGGACAGAACAGGCATCCTTGTTATGGAGAGGACCTGCTCCAGGCAACCACTTTCCACTCCGTCTTTATGAATTCAACTACCCTAGACTCCTACCACAGTGGAATTCATTACACGGTGTTTGTCCTTACGTCACTCAGTGTAAGGTCCTCCGGGTCACTCAGGTGGTAGCATGTGTTGAGTTTTCCTTCCTTCTTAAGGCTGAATAATATGCCGTTGTGTGCATAGACCATGTTTTGTGAATCCAATTGGGATCCAAGACCTTTTGAAGTAAATATATCTCAATTAAAAAAAAAACTTAGGGGTCTGGGGATATGGCTCAAGCAGTAGCGTGCTCGCCTGGCATGTGTGAGGCACTGGGTTCGATCCTCAGCACCCACCACATAAAAATAAAATAAAGATCTTGTGTCCACCTACAGCTAAAAAATAAATATTTTTTTAAAAAAACTTAGCTGTATTCTTATTTTCCAGTCATTTCCAATTATTTTTCCTGGTGTTCCTGGTGGTTGACACTGAAGATACTGGCAGTGCTGATAATTCCAATTTCATTCATTCTGCCAGACCTCTGTTGGCTTCCCTTTAGACCCAGAGAAACTGACCTCTAATAGGATTTTATTAAGTTAACAGGTCACGAGGTTTAAATTAACAGGTCTCAAGGCTTCACGTTTTTTAAAAAATTTAATTTAATTTTAGTACCAGCATAGTCTAGTTCCAAATATTTTGGCATCTTTTGATGTCTCTTGGCATGGGAATAAATAAATAGCGACATTCCAACCACCAGTTCTGAAACACATAATGAAACACCTAATAAATTGTGTCTTTAAGGGTTGCATGCTTTGGGTCATTGGCGTAGCATCCCACTAGCCCCTGGAATACACAGAGTGCAGCAGGAGGGAGGCTCAGCCATGCACACCATGATTGGTTGGGCCATTTGTCCCCAGACAGGACCCTCAGGCCATGACATTGAGGGTGGGGCTGCCTGATGAACAGGTGGCAAGTTCACAACTCCCTAGAGTGTCCAGGGGTCAGAAGGCTCCAAACTGTGCTAATGCAAACCAGACAGTGTGAGGAAGGTTCTTTAAATCACCAAACTGGTGTTATACGATGCTCAGGGTGTTATTGTGTCCCCCTCTACCTTACCACTGTCCCAGCCTCCATTAAGGAGGGAAACTATGGACCTCTGTTCATGTCACCTTCCAGACCAACAGCAACTCCAGGACAGGTGAATGGGGATCCCATGGTAAGGCTGGGGTCAGGGGCTTGGTTCTGCAGTCAGCCCCCTGCCCAGCTCCTCCCCTGACTCTGGGTGACTTCAGGAGCATCTGAAACCTGCCCTGTCCCACAGCTTCCTCCTCTGCACAGTAGGCACACCATGCCCACGCCTCCTGGCCATGCACCCTGGACCCAGCCTGTGCCTGGTCATGGTGGTCCTGGTCCTCAGCACCTAGCACGGCAGAGTTTAGTAGGGTCGACTGAGGGTGGGAATGTTCCAAATCCTTCCCAGGGTAGGATCCAGTTTGCTCTTGAAAGAGCTTCATCAACAGTCTGGGAGATTCGGGTACCTCGACAGTGAGAGTGTCCTTGTTAAATCAGGGGCAACATGACCAGCTCCACCCAGTGCTGTCACAGTTGTAGTATTTTAAATTTTCTGAAAGAAAATACCATTTCTCCAACCTGGAGAATTTGCTCCTATGTGGCCAGACAGGAACACTCCTGAAGAACCACTCGCAACATTAAGCCTCTCACATTAAACCTTTCCACCTGACAGTTTTACCTTCTGAGAAATAGGCAGGCAAGGAGACCTGCCTCCCTGTTTGAAAGGTAAGGTGACTGAGGAGCAGGAATGAGTCACATGAGGTCATGGCTCTAGTCACGCTGGGCCCCTGGCACATAGAATGCATCCCTAAATAACCTGCTGAATCCGTCTCCCCCAGCTGGAGCACAGAGACCAGCCTCCAAGAAAGACAGAGCCATGCAGAGACTTGGGCTATCATTCAACATCAGGTCAGAAAGATATGCCACAGCCTTTTATAAAAAATACATTTTGTTCTAATTGGCACATAATGGTTACATGTATTTGTGGGACAGAGTGTGCCATTTCCATACACATATATGCTGTGTAATGATCAGATCAGAGTAACCGACAGAGCCTTCACCATCGTGTCTGTCACTGCTTTGTGTGGGAGCACTCCACTGCTAGGTGTAATTAATTAACATTAACACGTTACCCTGCTGGGCCTCAGAAGTTCTTCCTCCCATCCCACTGCACCTGGAAGGCGCGTCTTTTCTCTGAAATTTTTGTTTGGAAATCGGGGTGAGATGGGTGACAACTCTTCCCAAACCTGCAATGGCTAATGTGCCTGATGTTGCTTCTGCATCATTTAGACCAGTGACTGCCTGTCTTAGCGAGGACCAACTCTTACCTTTTTTTTCACCCCCTAATTGTAGATAAAA
Source organism: Callospermophilus lateralis (assembly GCF_048772815.1). Taxonomy (NCBI): domain Eukaryota; kingdom Metazoa; phylum Chordata; class Mammalia; order Rodentia; family Sciuridae; genus Callospermophilus; species Callospermophilus lateralis. The sequence continues at coordinate 9,941,880 of NC_135320.1, forward strand.
GTTCACCAGTGGCGTTAGCTCCTCCACCTTGCTTGTAAGAAAGGTTCAAGGTCAGACGATGAAGACGGGGTCATTGCAACACACTCTCTATCCCAGCAGTAATGACACATTTTCTGTGCATGGATTCCCTTCTGGCCATGCTCAGGGCTGGTGTGGAAGGACCTGTGTGTTGCATGAATTCATTCTTTGAATCAAGCAAGGAATAGGTTTCACTCTCAACCCCACTGATGCCGGGACTCAGGGGGATATGACAGTTCCATTTCTCCCTCAGTCCAGCAGAGGCCCTGGGGACTCAGGGCAGATGGCTCAGGTGTCCTGAAGAAGCCTCCCAGGGGCCCGGGCTCAGTGTGGCCTCCTCAAGACCTTCGTGTTCCTGTGCCTGAAAAGAGAGGGCTCTTTCAAACCGGTAGAACGAGACTCAGAGTTTGACGGGAAGAATCCAGATTTATGAGTTCCTGGCTTCATGCTGGGACTCGAGTTTAAGAGAGGAAAGAAAAGTCCCCTCTGAAAGGGACATTTAGTGCTTATTAATAGATCCCTGCCATCCGGGTCACCTGCCTGATGGGCTGGCATCTGTGCTGAGCAGGGGTGGGAGGGATGGCCTAACCCAGGATCAGGAGTCGGGAGACACTTCATCTGCTGGTGAACAGGTAAACAAACAGAAATTCTGCCCACGCATGCTCCAAACACTGGGGCATGTGGGAAGCTTGTGGCCGCTGTTAGGTGTCTTCAGTGTGAGGTTCTCAGGGCATGAACCCTCTTGGGAGTCCAAACGGCCACAGCTGTGCCTGAGGGTTCAGCTGCTTGATGTTGAAAGGGGAGAGGAGATAACAGGAATGCGCAGGAGCCAAATGGCTCCGGAAATCTTCAAAGGCCGCGGGTGCAGGAGGCTGAGGAGGAAGGCCCTGCTCAGAGCCTCACTCCCAGCAGCCTCACCGAGGGTGGGCACCATTGGTGTTCTTCAGGAAGGGAGGGAGGGAGGGAGGGGGCTCAGACCCCTGCAGTTCTCTTGGTGTGGTCCCCAGGCCTTGTCAAGAATTCCCCACCCACCCTAGGTAGCAAGGATTGGGATGAAACCAAGCCACAGCACGTTGGCCTCCTTTGCAGATCCGACAGTCTTCCCCTCCCAGCCCTAACCTTGACCAGTTTTTCTCAGCGGGGACCCCTCTTCCTGAGGCTGTGTAGGAAAGCAGAAAGCCCCTAGCAGATCTGGGTTTATGACTCTGTTCTGTGACCTCGGGCAAGTCCCCCAACCTCTCCCAGCCTCCTCGGACTCCACAAGTTAAATAAGGAGAAGCAGGTGCCTCACTGGTAACATGTGGAGTGCTGAATGAGAAGTCCGGCACTGGGTAGGCCTCCCCCGAATGCTCTCAACAGGCTGTGCGACTCTGCATCTGCCCGCAGCAAACACACCTGCGGCTCCACTCCAAACACAGATGCCTGAAGAAATCCAAGGAAGTTCTCTTAAGCACGCGCCCAGCCTCATCCCACAAGGCTGCCGCTTCCCCAGCTGGCAGGACTGGAACCCTGGAGAGGACCGGCCTCTCGCTGCAGGCAAGACCACATTCCACATCCCACGGCCTGCCTCTCAACCTGCCTGGCTGCTCAGGTTCACGGAGAGACTGAAGGGACGCCATCAGGGCCAAGAGGACAGCCCTGGGGGGAAGTGAGGCCTCTCTTGTCTCTGCATCTCTGAGCCCATTGGTGTGCGATGGCATCCCGTGGAGGACGGTTACGTATGATAACCAACAGGCTGTTGTCTTTTACACAGTCTAACAATCTTTCTGATGTGACTGTGCGAGGAGCCTCTGCTGTCGTTGGCTCAGGGAAAGCACTATCGTTTCTCTTCCCCTTTGGCCTTTCCTTCTGGCCGGGCTCATGGCTGGTGTGGGAAGGCGCTGCAGGCTTCACATGTGGACCCTCAGAACTCACAGGCTGTCTCCATGGCAACTGTCAGCTGGTGGGGGAGATCCGGCCCTGGGAGCTCTTCAGGGGCTCAGTGGAAGCAGTCTGGAAGCGAGATGCCTTCCTGCTTGCCCTGGAGACTGGAAGGAAGGCCAAGCCCTAGGAGGTTCAGAACAGAGTTACACAAAGAGCCAGGGGCAGCCCCTTTGGGAACCTGCCTAATATTTTACTCACCTCCATCAAATAGAAGGTCAGGACAGCCCCTAGTCCAGGAAACAACCAGCAAACATTTTTTAAAATGTAATGTTAGCAAAAAGAAATTGAATAGGCGAATGAATGGAAAACATTCTATTCCCCAGTAAAAGCGGAAAACATGGATGAACCACAGATGTTGTGTTCAGTAAAAGAGGCAGCTGCAGCTCCACTTCTGGCAAGATCTAGAGCCGAATGGCAAAGGGGTTCGAGAAGGAAGTCATGAGGATGTTCTGCTCAGGATTATGTAGTGATTGCCGCGTAAACACCATCCACATCCTCACCGAGAACACTGACTGAAAATGCGTGGATTTAATTAGGAATTAATTACATCTCGCTTTAAAATTTTAGTTTTAGCAATAGTATAAAATTATGTGCCTGGGCACAGTGCACAGATCTGTAATCCCAGCAACTCGGGAAGCTAAGACAGAAGGATCACAAGTTCAAGGCCAGCCTCAGCAACGTAGCAAGGCCTTAAGCAACTTAGTGAGACCCTGTCTCAAAATTAAAAAATAAAAGGTGCTAGGGATATGGCTCTGTGGTTAAGCACCCCTGGGTTCAATCCCTGGTACCAAAGAAGAAGAAAAAAAATTGTGCCATTAGTCAGGGCAGTGAACCCCTAGCTTCTTAGGAGGCAGACTCAGAGGACATGCCTGCACCGTTCTGTGTGGTCCCCACTGGACTGCGCCTGTGCCGCCAGGAGTGGTGCTCTACGTGCCGCAGTGGGTAAGGACAGCGCTGGCTCTGCTCAGAGGCAGCTTCCAGATTATTCCGCATGTAACTCTACATGGCGACAGTGGCATCCGGTTTTGTGACTCTGTCTGCAGCCCCATCAGAAGCCCAGGTGCAGCCCAGGAAAGGGTTGCCCAGGGGCCAAGGCCACCCTGGGCTTCCTCTGCACGGGGAGCTCCTCCGCTCTCCAGGCTCAGGGTGACTGACTTCAAAGGGGCAGGAAGGAGGGGGGAGTGCAGGGTGGGTGGGAGGCCCTGGAGCTGGAGAGCCGAGCACCTTTGCTGCCCTTTAGGTGCCCTCACCCCCCCTCCCCTCAGTCTGCAGCGCTGTCCCAGGGGGCCTGCGCCACCCATGTGGGAGTCGTCTAAATTACCCACAACAACTACCCTCAGGGGAGCAGCAAGCCCACTCAGGGCCCCGCAGGCAAATAATAAGAGCAATACTTCTCAGAGCTTCCTTGCTTCATGACTTGCTGCAGCTTTGTAGTTAATTGAGAATCTATTGCTCCCGGTGCTAATAAATGGTTTCTCTTCCTTGACTTCCATTACCTAGAGGATGGCATCACCATCAGATCCACGTCTTCTATTTGGCTGATGTGATGTGGGATTCTGGTGTGTGTCTCACAGGAACGAGGGCGACGTCCTTGTTCTGGTTCTGCCGTTGGGCAGAGTTGATGGGAATGAGACTGTCGGTGCAGCGGGCCTCATCTCCACCCCACCCTGCAGGTTCCAGGCCAGAACCTCCTGGTCTCTAGTGGACTCCTCGTGAAGAGGAATGGCTTGGTCGGGGTGACAGGGTAGACTGCGCATATGGCTTTCCAAGCATCTCCGAGCTGATGAGGGCAGGAGCCAAGGGAGGACTTGGCACAGCAGCACCCTGTCCGAGAAGAAGAAAGAGCGCTAGATTTTGTTGGAACACAGCTTGGGGAATAGTTCGCCTGAATCTGTCTGTAGCCAGGAGGACAGAGCAGTGACCCTCCAGAGACTTCCCGTGACACAAACAAGACGTGACAGCCTTAGCCCACGCCGGTCCCCTTCCTTCTTCTTTTCCACTGTGACTCCTGGCTAACTCCTAGCCACTCTCTCTTCTCAGAATCTGGAACAGTCTTCCTGACCTCCAGAGTGGGTCAGGTCCCCGCCCACAGCTCCCCTGGGCCCATCAGTCACTTTCCTTCTCAGTGCTTATCGCACTGTGCCGAGTCTGTCTCTCCCATGGTATTCAAGGAATTGAAAGGACCCCTGCCCTGTGCAGGGAGTGAACTGATGTGCTTATTGTTCATCTTGGTCTAGAGTAGGGGGTCAATAAATATTGCATGCACGGATGGATAGATGAACAGATGGATGGGTGGATGGATGGACGGATGAACAGATGGATGGAACCAACCAGGCAGACAGTAATGCAGGGATGGATAGAAAGATGGGTAGATGGACAGATGAATGAACCAATGGAGGAAGGCTGGGCAGGATGCATATTAAAAGTTCTGGGAAATGGCTATTATGTCTCAACAAAATTTCTTGTTAATATATTTATATGAGAGTCCTAGAAAAACTTTTATTTTATAATTTAGAGCAATTCATTTTAGTTGTAATCGCTTCCTTGATTGCATCCTGAAAATGCCTCCCTTCAATTTTCATAAGGTAACAAAATCAGGGTCTTTTTTTTTTCCTCCAAAACTTCCCCAGGCTCATCACTTTTACAAGTATCCTTTCAGCTCTGAGGCACTCAATGAAACAGAAATGAAACTGTGAACACATACCTTTACAGCAAGGAATTTAGATAATTGCCCTCCCTCTGAACTTCTGGATGGATACTGGCTAGCCACCTTACTTTCCTGGGCAAGTCTTCAAGAGAGTAGGAGCATCCAGATGTCATCCTCTGCTAGATACTAGAAAGAGTATTAAAAGTATCCCCTTTTTTTTTTTTTTTTCACGCACACATGCTTTTATTTACTTTGAATCAAAGATTATTTCTAAGGTCAACATCAAGCAAATAGAAAGGTGCTTTAGAAATCCAGTTACCTTGGAGTTTATTTAAACTAAGAGGAAAAGGTCATAATGTTTTCATGCAACACATATTTGGCTTTTTAAATGACAATTGTGGCAAAAAGCAGAAAGACTTAAGGAAAACTGAGCTTGTGATCCTTACAAAACACCAACATTTTAGATTGAACATAATGAAATATTTCACCTTTTGAAATCCTGTGACAGCCCTTCTTTAGCTCCCTGCCCATCACCCCACCCTCCCTGCAACTGCGGGGAACTCACTAAAGCGTCTATCCTGTTAACCCTTGCATGGCACAACAGGTACCAAACCAACACCTCGGGATGAAGGCTCCTGACTACCACTCACCCCGTCTGTGGCACCACAAGCTGGAACAAGCAGCAAAAACTGGAGTCCTAGTGTGTGCAGCCCGGTGACCCTAAGCAAAATGTCCCCAACAGAGAAGAAAAGCAGTTGAATCTTAAAAAAATAAACACACACACCAAGAGGCACAGGCCACATAATGACATTATAGTAAAAAGTGAGCTATGTGTACAGAGTGGTCTCATAGGGTTAGAATGGGCTGAACAGTTTCCATCCTGCAGTGATGTGGCCACTGATCCTTGCAGTGCAACACGGGACTCGGGTCTGTAGTGGTGCTGGTGTCAACACACCTACAGGGCTGACAGTCACATGAAAGTAGAGCACCTACAATTACGTACAGCACATCGTCCTCTATAACGATGATCAACAACTGGTTTAGTGTTTACTGTACTGCTCTTTTAATTGTTGTTTTAGAGTGTACTTGGGCTAGTTATTTCTTTAAAATCAACTGTAAAACAGCATGTCAGGTGATGCCAGCTGCAGGCTTGTACATCTCTCATTGACTGTGTCTCTCATTGCATCATCGCCTCCCTCTGATTGATTTGAGCTCTAGATGCTTTGCCCACTGTGGCCTAGGAGCAGCGTGCTGTACTGTATGTAACCCAGGTCTGTGCTAGGCTGTGCCGAGGTCTCTGCAGATGTGCTCCATGACATTTGCGTTCCTTAGAACACATCCCATCTCCCATCGTTATGTGACGTGGGACTCCACATCCACATGTATGTTATGGGTTTCCAGTTAAACTATCCCACTGAAGGAACGTGGCCCACGCCCTTGAGATGCAACTGGGCCAGTTGACCCCTCCCAGCCCTGAAATCTTCACCAAGGACTTTGCGATTGAGGTTTTCCTGCAGTGTTGAACAATGATGTCTGATTCTTTAAAAGCCTTGTGTGATGCTAAAGCGCTCAGACACCCCCCACCCGCAACATGTGCTTTGTGGCTGACAGTTCTACATCAGCTTCCTTCTGTGTCCCCCTGGGATCCTGCTCCAGCCTTTGGGGGCTTTGAGGACATAACAGTGCTCTGACCTCACTGCCCTGAGGCCCTTTTCAGATAGGACCACGAAGTAGCCTCACCTGCCAATAAGACTGGATAGACCATGCGTGGGGCCCAGTGCAAAATGGAAATGCAGGACCCTTGTTCAAAACAATCACAAAGTTGCTTAGGGGCCCGATAAGTTGCCAAGGCCGGCTTTGAACTCATGGTCCTCCTGCCTCAGCTTCCGGAGCCGCTGGGATTACAGGTGTGCACCACCACTTAGCGAGACCTGTCTCTAATCAAAGATGAAAAAGGACTGGGGATGTGGCTCAGTGGTTAAGCACCCCTGGGTTTAATACCCAGTACAAAAAAAAAATCATGAAGAACGGAGGCCAGTGCCACAGAACGTCACGAGCACGGTGCTCGGGCTGGAAAAGTCAGTACAACACAGTTGACAAAAACAGAATAAAGAGAGGATGAGTCAATCTCTGCACAATCTAGCATTAGCGCTCTGACTGGGCCATAAATCACATCAAATGGGAGTGTGTTCAGCTGCTCGGATAATGACCTTGTGGCTCCTGGTGGGAAATGAGGATCTGTCTTTGTGGGAGGGAAGAGGGGGCCTCCTGGGGAGGGATCCTGGCATGTGGGGAGGAGGCCACCAGCAGCTGCCCCTGGGCTCCTCCTGCAGGAGGAGAGCCTGGGAGGCCGAGGGAGGGGAGGGCCCACGAGGGGAGGGCGGCAGGGAGAAGAGCCAGCACTATGGCAGCCTCCCCCACACAGGCAGCTGCCAGGGCTGGGCTGGCCATGGACCTCCCCTTCTCCTGCCCTGAATGTGGGCCGCCCCAGGGCAGCACAGGGCTCCCAGGGATGGCATGGCCTCTGCTCCCAGTGGCTGCAGCCTGTCAAGGATGAGGGGCCCCGTCTGCGGGCACCACCTTGACGCCCACATGGGCAGGAGAGAGAGGCCACAGACAGAGACCTCCAGCCTCCACACTTGGAAAGGTGACTCTGTAGGGTTTGCATCTGCTGAGGCTTCCCACAGCCAAATTTCTCAGCCCTTCCCACAGACGGGGACAGGCTATGGCCAAGATGTGGCCTCTCCAGGGAGAACACACTATAGGGGAGAAGTGACTCTCTTCATTTAAGAGGGATCCGAATGGATGGAGGAACATGAAGCCCCCCAGGCTGAGCTGTCCACTAGCCGGACGGTAAAGACTGACAGGGGGGACAACCACCTTCTCCCTGGGGTGGGCACCCTCTGTGCTCCAGAGACAGTGCGAGGACAAAAGTAGACTGAGGCAGAGCCACCCTCCAAGGACAGAGGTCACTGTGAGAGGCAAGCTGCCCAGAAAGGACACCGGATCCGAGGGAGGGACTTAGGAAAGTGGCCTGAACTATATAATTCTGGGTTCAACGTCTGTATCCCCAGGTAGCTAAGATCCAGATCGGCAGAAACCTTGTCTGTCATGTCCCCAGGGTCTATACAGCAACAGCTGCGCAGGTGTGTGTTGAATGAATGTGTGAACTAACAAGTGGATCAAGGGACTTGCCGTGTATAGCACAAGCACAGGGGATGGCATCCAACATTCGGTCCTTGGAAGAGGACCAGATTTGAAGGAGGGAGACACCCAGCCAAGTCTTTCTTCCTGGGTTCCCAGGGGGAATTAAACATTAATTAAACATTAAAAACCGTCCTCCAGCCCCAACAAGACGTTCCTAGGGAGGCCGTCTAGACAGTTCTTCTCGAACTTTCATGTACACACAGACACCTGCAGATGGGGTAGAAATGCAATTCCCAGGCAGCGGGCCTGGGGGAGGCCTGAGACTCTGCACTGCTAGCAGGCTCCCAGGAGATGCTGATGATGCTGGACCAAGGTCTCACCTGAGCAGCAAGGCCCAGTGGACACTACTTTTAGTGGCTTGGGGTCTCCTGATTTGACCTGCATTTAAGCCTGATCTGAACATCCAGGCTGACTCCACACCCAAGGAGAGCAAAAGGTCAAGGCTACTCCTGGCCTTTTACAAAAGGGAAAGCCAGCTGGGCTGGCTATTCTCCCCTCCCTTCTGTACCAGTCCCTCACTCTCCACCAGCTTTTACAGGCCAGCTGTCCCAGGAAGGGGCTGTGAACTTGAAACGACTTGAAGGTCATGGGCAGCCTCCCATTTCCTAGCAGTATGTGCCCTCCACCTAGAATGTTGGGAACCTGGAGTATATCTGTCATCACAGAAGACGGCATGCACAGGAGGAAGGGAGAGGACATGGTCCTGGGCCTCAGCAGCCAGTGACCATGGGGTGTGCTCTTGCATAGCTCGTGAGATGGAGCCTTCAGCATCTGTGCACGTGGGGACCCGGTCCATGCCTCCGAGCACCTCAGGAAAGCCATGACATCCCTGTAAGTGGGGAATGCTTTCTGGTCAGAGGTCTCAAGGGACAACTATGCAGGGTGTTGGGGTCATGAATCGGCTGGCTAGGTGCACCAGGTATATTGATGGGGGAGCCAGGGCAGCCATGCTCCAGGCTTGCCTGAACTCTCTAAGGAACACAAATGCCAGGGCGGGGAAACTCGGGTTCTCATCCCACGACCATGGGAGCCACAGTGACTGCTGAAAGCATGGAAGCTGAAACGCAGGCTTCCTGCTGAGTCTCCAGGATGGCGGAGCAGCTCATCTCAGAGAAGCAAGGCTGCCTCTGCCTGTTGGTCAATTGCCTTGGTGTTGCTGTGCCACTTCCTGGAATGTGGTATCTTTTTATTCTGAAATAGTTTCAGGTGTGCAGGCCAAGTTGCAAGCCTGGCTTTGCACCTGTTACCATTTTGCCCAATGTGCTGTCTTTAGGCCCCTGGAACTCGCTCCTCCCCACAGGCCCTAGAGGGGTGTGCTTTGTTTGACCTTGGCTTTCTCTGCTGGGTCCTGCACAGGGCTCTTTCAAGCAGAGCGTGTGATGGAGGTCAGGTTAGAGCAGTGCCGTCCAGCCTGGGGCAGTTAAGCATGAGAGGGATGCTCCTGAGGACCGGGCACCTCTCTTTCATTCTCCACGCATCCAGGGGTCTTGGTTTACTGAACAAACAGGACAGTCAGTACAAGACAGGAGCCTACCACATCTCACCCATCAGAGCCCCTAGGTGCCCTCCACCTGGTAACAGCCATGCCTTCCTACTCAGATCTTTCTCCTGATTTCATTCATCAGCAGTTGCCCAAGGCCACTTCCTCTGGGAAGTCCTCCAGACCCCTTACATGCCCCAAACCGGCCTAGCCAGGGTCCTTGCCACCTCCCACACACTGTGTCCTGCTCAGTAGCTGCCACACACTCACCCCAACAGCCACGATAGATAGCTGTGGCCAGGCTCAGTGGCTCTGCACCGGACATCAGCAGTCCTCAGTCCTGACAACTCTGCTGTCCAGACCTGCCCCATCCAAGCCCTTCTCCCCCAGCCTGCCCCCACCTTGGGTGTGGCCACCATCGGCTCCTAAAGCTGTTCCTCCCTCCATTCATCCCTTCCTCTGACTGGTGTTTTGCAGATTATAAATCATCTCAGTAGCAGGTAATAAAGTCAAGTTCACAAAGAAGAGGAGAGGATAGGGGAATAAGGATGGGTAATGCAGAATATAAATGATCAACATATGGTACATGTCTACATAAATATGCCACCATGAAACCCATTATTCTTATAATTAATATATACTAATAAAAGTAATAGGATAAGCCAGGTGTGGTGGTTGTATACCCATAACCCCAGCAATTCAGAAGGCCGAGGCAGGAGGATGGCAAGTGCAAAGCTAGCCTCGGCAACTTAGCATGGTCATTAAAAATATGAACTCTTTAAGGAACACAAATGTGTGTTAAGTACCCCTAGGTTGAATTTCCGGTACCAAAATAAATAAATAATAGGATAGACTGTAACAGAGCCCATTGCGCTCAGTAAGTACAAGTGTTTCAAGCAACTTTGTCTCGATCGTGTGATAGCTGCATGTGTACATGCATGTGCATGTGTGTTGGGTTTCGTTCTGACATACTTCCTCTGTGGATCTTGATCACCAAAGCTTGACAGTGTCCTTCTCTCTCCCCACAGTGGAGAGCAGGCCTGCCACTCTTACTCCACTTACACATGGCCTTTACATGAGCCCTGCCTCATCTGACCTCACACTCAGCGCTCAGCCCAGGCTCCCTCATGTTGGGCCCTTGGGTTCACTGCCCCTTCCTGAGATAACTCCGTGCACTCTCTCAGCTAGTTTTTACCTGCCCTTCAGGACTTAGGTGTCTGGTCTCGACCTGTCCTGCTCTCCCCAAGAATGGATTCGGTGCCCAGGGTGGCAGAGCCCTGGTTCCCTATCCATGACCTCTAGGGAAGCCTCCCTCAGCAGCTGAAGGGGCACAGAGAGACATTTACACCACAGGAGTGAGCAAACAGCACCACAGCACCCATCTCGTGGGTCCCAGAGATCTTGGACCTCCAGCCCCAAAACTGTGGGTGACCATGCGGCCCACACCCTACCAATCTCCTAATCCCCTGGAAGGCAGAAGCTGGCCCCACCCAAGGCCAGAATGTGGCCAGGGTGGAGGCACTTCACAAATGTTTTGAATGGATGAGACAACACCTAGAGTTAGGAGACGTCGACTCCAGCCCTCCAGGTTGACAAACCCAAGGGCTGTGGCCCTGTGAGCCACCTGGGATCCTCCTGCCTGTGGCAAGCGTGGGTTTCAGAGAATGTTGACCAGTGAACCTGAGGCCCCAGGGAGAGGTTTCTTAAGAGATGCCCAACCCCTTATTTGGGGCCTAAGTTTTGAACTTTTGTCCTGTTGGGTCCTGAGTGACGGCAGCTGATGAGCAAAGGTTTGTGCGTGAAGGGGCGGTGGGGCAGTTCCTGGGTTGGCTTTTCTGCCTCAGTTCCACAGGAAGGAGAAGACAGGAAGGAAGTTCCCTGATGAACTTGAAGACGTTGTCACAGATGTGGCTGTGCCCGGACCACCTCCCTGGCCTACATTTCAGGAGGTCAGACTGGTGTTGGCCAGGGACCTCCCAGAAGGGGGGAAGTCCTGGGGGAGCAGGGGCAGCACTCGACAGTCTGGGCTGAGGGCAGAGACATCAGAGAGGCGCACCCCGCCCACAGGACCCCAGGGGAACAAGACAGACCACAGTTCCAGCAGCAAAAACTCTCCAAATGGGGCCTGTAGTCCCAGTTTCTTCTTCCCACTGACCCTGACGTAGTTGCCAACCTAGTCGGGGAGATGGGGAGTGACGAGAAACAAGGACGGTCACATGTTAAGCATGTTCTCTGGCCTCAGTTTCCTGATCTGTAAGAGTGGGGAGAATGATGGAGCCCACCTCCCCTGGGGTGAGGGCTAAGCCAGAGCAGGGGCTGGGTCGGTCCCACACGGCAGTGTCATGGTTGGGTTGTCACCCTCAGTGGACGTCATGGGGAGGGAACAATCAGAAGCAAGAGGGTCTAGAGGGGTGGGGGGAGGAGACGTAGCCAGGCAGGGCAGCCAGCCTTTCCCATCCAGGGTGGAGTAGATACGTGGGATCCCTGCTCTGCCTGGTCCTGGGGTCTCCATCTTTTCATGAAGCTCTTGTCCTGCACCAAAAGCAAAGGTGCAGCCAGACTCGGACAGAGAGCCGTGGGCCGCAGGTTGACCAGTGGAAGGAGCCTGCAGGATCCTGACCCCGATCGTTCACGAGCTGCTCAGCTCCACCAGTTCAGGGTCAGCCTTGTCTGCACACGGGTAGGAAGGGACACTTTGGTGCTCCCCGCATTCCTCTTCACTGTCACAATCATGGGGCTCTCTGGCCAGAGGGGCCTCCCTTAGCTCAGCTCCATTCAGAGACTTTGCAGCAAGTCAGGGGTTCCCCAAGGTCACAAAAATGCAAATGCTGCTGACTTTATTTCTATCTATCATCTATATCTATGATCTATCTATCTATCTATCTATCATCTATCTATCTATCATCTATATCTATGATCTATCTATCTATCATCTATATCTATGATCTATCTATCTATCATCTATATCTATGATCTATCTATCTCTCTATCATCTATCTATTTATCTATCTATTTATTTATTTTTTGAGGCAGGGTCTGGCTGTGTGGCCCCCGCTGGCTTCATGCTGGCCGTCCACCTGCCTCAGCCTCCGAGACAGCAAGCATCCCAAGGGTGCATAGCCACTTTCCGCTCCTCCACTCACTTTTTGTTTGGCTATCTGTTTATTTGTTTTATTTTTGGCTCTTGGATCTACAGGATATCTTTAATGAGCCTTTCCGTAAATGCTCCTCGTTAACATTACGGTGCACAGATCTGGCCCTTCTCAGGGAAACCCTCCAAGGCCCCTCAGCTATGATTAGAAGTCAATGAAATTAAAACATCTCATATGGCTCTTGAAAGCCTCCAGAGCAGCAGAGAGCCCCTGGCCCTGTCCCCAGACCAGGGACACCCACTTCTGCTCACCCCACCATCCTGAGGCAAGGCCAGGGCTGTGGGTCCCAGGGCGCAGACTCCCTTCCGGCCTTTGCCATCCCTGCTCCTCCCGGAAGAGCAGGCCTGCAGCAGCCTGGGGCCTCCCCTGCTGCCTGCCTCCCCTTGCTCCTTGCTAGAAGGAAAACACCCAGCAAGTTCATGACTGGGGTGGCTGCCCGGGTGCTTTCATCTTGGCTTAGTCCAGTCAGGGTCTTTCAAATGTGAACTAAGCACCAAGGTGCCCGGCAGAGTGCTGGATCATGGGAAAGGCAGTCCTTAAATTCGTCAAGAAAGTCCAGAAACATAACCCTTCCCCAAGACCATGATGGTGCTGAGTGAGTAGCTTAGTACCAGGCAGCCAGAGCCCGCGGAAGACCAGGCCTGGCCCAGAGGGCTTTGCAATGACTCTGATCAGGCTCCGAAGGGATCATCCTCTCCTGGCCACTCTTACGGCATCAGGAAGGCACACTGCAGAGTGAAATGTGTTTATGGTCTTTTTCTCATCACGAAGTTGACGCAGACTCTGCTAAACCATTCACTCTGAACCTCAGTCTTCCCTCACCTCCACACTATCTCACCTCCTGCCAGAGAGTCTTTGTTGGAAGGTCTGTGGGTGCCACCAGACCCATCTGAATGCATATGGAAACCTTTACAAGTACAGTCACAGAAGCATCTTCTGTGTGATGGTCACTCAACAATGGAATGGCCTCCAGGAAAATAGGGAACGGTGGATTTTTTTGTTGGTACTTTGTCTATTGCAATGATAAGCAAGCCCCATCTGGACTTTAGCCACCCCGCTTTTCCAGGAGTGGAGGGTTTGCTGGGACAGGACACTAGACTAGCATCTTCCTGGGGTGCTCTGGAGGGCAGCTGAAGCTGGAGGGTGGGGCTGCTCCAGTGCATCAGATGCGACCCCTCACCAACCTCTCTGTATATATGTAGGCCTTACGTGCTTCTCCTAAATGTGCATTCTCCAAAAATCTCACGGAGCGAGGCTTCAAGTCTGGGGGGACCACTCAGGGAGTTTGTTCTTCTCAGGAGCAATGCCCGCTGCCCCACCCTGCTAACTGGTCTTCTGTGGCTCTCTGCCATTCCCCGACTCTTCACACAGCTCTCCCTCATTCTCCAGCTTGATCTCTTTATTTATAATACATAAGTGTTTGACTGCTTCTCTTCTTAATGCCTTTGGGTTGTTATAGAGACAAAGTTCAAGGCTAGGAAGGAAGAGGAGAGAGAGAGAGGAAGGAAGGAAGGAAGGAAGGAAAGAAGGGAGGGAGGGAGGGAGGGAGGGAGGGAGGAAGGAAGGAAGGAAGGAGGAGAGGAGGAGAGAACAATGGTTTCCCATTTGCTGTCATCCCCAGCTCCCTGCACAGGATTTTCCTGTGTGGGATGGTGATCATTGATTTCCATGACCCGTGATGAGGACAGGTGGGGGGAAGGTCTTGGCAGGGGTATTCCCAAGGCCCCAATTGACTCCTGGTCTGTGTCAGTACCGGATTCTAGAAGATTCCTCAGCATCTACAGTAGGGCATGCTGTTATGTCACTAACTCACCCCCAGTGTCAACTCAGTGACCAAAGTGGCAGCTGGGGAATTTAGACATACACACATGAGAAAATCATCTCTCTTGGCACAGCCGGGCTAATTAATACCCAAACTCCCAGGTAAAATTGCTTTAAGTTAGAGACCCAAGTCCCCCCTTCATAAAATGAACAATTGAACACCACCTCCTCCTACAAAGCCACGCATTACTGCAACAGTTCACCTGAAAAGCGCGTGAACCCCAGCTGTGACCATCCTCCTTCCATTAAGTAGCTGTGTAACCGTGGGCAAGTCACTCAACCTCTCTGGCCTTCAGTTGTCTCAACCTTACAGTGAGGTGGTTGGACTTCTACTACAATTCTCTGACTCAACCACTTTGATCAATGACCCATGCTTCACAGAGAAAAGAAAGACCCTCCAGTGGGGCTGGGAGAGCAGAGGCAGGGGAAAGACTAGACGTGGTCCCCAGCAGCATCTCCAGGGGTCCTCCTGCTGCCCTGGAGCCTGGGGATCAAGACCACCCTGGAGCACTCTGTGCTTTAAGCTGGGGTAAGGCCATCTTGCTTCAGGCTCTCTGAGCACATCAAACACAGGTCACCGCCCAGGTGTGACAGCAGGCCCTCAGCCTGCTCCAGTCCTGTCTCAAGGGCTCTTTGGGGGCATGGTTGGGATGCAGCTGAGGGCCACAGAGTCAGCCCAAGGGACATGGGGCTGGGACACAGCTTAAAGTCTGACTTTTCTTTAGGGGGGTCCACGCTGTTTGCTGGAAGGCACCTTCCGGTATATCCAGTGAGGCACAACGAAGGCAGCTGGAGAGAGGCTGGGGGCCGCTGCGGCACCCCCAGGTGCTGACGGAGCGTGTCTTTCAGGTGAACTCCCGGGAGAGCATGGCCCACGAGGAGGACTCCAGGTGGACGCCCTGGCTCCCTGTCCTGGTGGTAAGTGGCTCTGAGCATCTGCTCCCACTGCATCCTCAGGATGCAGGAGGTCCCCCCCCCCCCCCGCCGCCGGTCAGTTTCCCAGCAGCCTCCGGGGTCTCCGTTTCCACAGCTGTAAAGTGGGAATAATGGCCACAGCCCCTCTTTCCCGGGGTCTGTCTGAGGCTGAACTAGGATCAGGCCTGCCAAGCACCAAACACCTTCTGCGCTCACTGGTGCGGTTGGCGGCTCCCTTTGTAGGGCTCACGGGTAGAGATGACGTCCAGGGCTCACGGGTGTTGTGCTCTCCGCAGCCTGTGCCTGTGTGATGGGTCCACACTTGTGGGCCCCACAGCTGAGAAAGATCCAGAAGATCCTTCCTTCCAGCACTCCTCCTGGGGATGAGGGTGGGTCAACGAGTGACTAAAACGTCACTGTGTGGAGGAGCCCCACTGTTCAGGCTCAGGACAGGCCGTGGAGAAAATCCAGGATTCGTGGGAGATGAAATCTAGAGCAGCCTTAGTGAGGGCGGGGCTCAGACAGCAGGGCGAGGGGGACATGGCTCTGGTGGGCATCTGCTGGCAGGAAGCAGGGGTGGCCAGCCCAGCTGCTGACAGCCTGCGGACCGAGCTCCAGGGAACCACTCACTAGCTTGGCCCTCTCTAGGACTGAGCACCCAGCTCCACCAGGGCACTTCCTTCCCAAACCAGCCCCAAGCCCTCTGAATGCCGACCCTGATTAGGAATGCATCTCAAGGAGGCGTGGAGCCTAAAACGACCCCCCTTTTGTGGCAGGTGTCCCTGATGTGCTCAGCCAGAGCAGAGTACTCCAACTGTGGCGAGAATGAGTACTACAACCAGACCACGGGGCTGTGCCACCAGTGTCCCCCCTGTGGGCCAGGGGAGGAGCCCTACATGGTAAGGACAAGCCTGGGGGCTTGATGCCATGGTCCCCATGTCCTGAGATGGCATTGTGGTGTGAGAGGTGTGCAGGGTAAATCAGGACCGTCACCTGTGGCCGCTGGACATTGAGACCGAGTGGCGTGAGCTGTCATGAGCCCAAGATGTGCTTTCCTGCTGAGCACACGTCAGCAGGTTTCTCAGGAGTTCTTGGTTTTTCTAGAGGATGGCTTTCCGATTGTGCCCTGATTAAAGAGGTGTCAGAAGCGTGACTGAAATGGGACGCGTCTCCCTCCGCTGGGAAGCTGAGCATGATTCTCTGTGAAGCGCTAAGAATCATCTAGCCTTTCAGTTCCTGGGTTCTTGTAGTGTGCTGAGAAAGGCTGGGCTCCCAGGGCTGCTCTGCTCCTGGGCCGTTCCGGGAGCCAGGGGGATCTGTTTCAGGGACCTCAGAAGAGGAGCAGCATCTGAGACCCAAGCCCAGGGGGGAGGGGAGTGGGCTCAGAGCTGGAGCCAGGAGAAGAGGTTTTGCAATTAGGATGAGACAGGGGGCTGGGACAGCAAGAGTGTCACTGCCTTGCCAGCCAGCGTCAGCTGCTGTGCTGACCCATGTCCTCTGTCCGCTTCCTTGGCCAGTCCTGTGGCTACGGCACCAAAGATGAGGACAACGGCTGCGTGTCCTGCCCAGCAGAGAAGTTTTCCAAAGGAGGCTACCAGATCTGCAGACGCCACAAAGACTGCGAGGGCTTCTTCCGGGCCACCGTGCTGACACCGGGGGACATGGAAAATGACGCCGAGTGTGGGCCATGTCTCCCTGGGTAAGTGGGGACACTGCAGGGCTGACCCCTGAACAGTGATGGGCATAGGGCCAGAGACCCTTTGACCAGGGTCCACAGGCACCACAGACCTTAGAGCAGTGTCGTGCCTGCCCTTCATCCCATTCCACAATGGCAGCATCCAGGATGGTGAGTCCTGTCACCAGGTGCCCTGTCCACACCTCTTACGTGGACACTAATCATCGTGCATCTTCTGACTGCCCAAATGAAACAAATTTGCTGAACCGTTACAACGAGACAACACATGTAAAACCTTCTGAAAGAAAAAAAAATATTCTACATGAAAGTATTCTTGTTAATATTCTGGAAAACCTGAGGGTAAAAACTGCTAATAAAAATGTTTGAGTTAGATGATGCCTGTAATTCCACCTCAATTATGTTATGTATCAAAAGTCTTCCCAAAAAAGTGAAAATGCAATTAGCCTAAAAGACAGAAAGATTTAATCTTCCATTTTTCCAGGGAGGACCCATTAGTAAATTCTGCCTAGGACCAGAAACCTAACAACATTGACTCCCAGAATGCTAAACCGCAGCTGTTGCTGCTGCTCCCTCTAGTGGCCACAAAACATAATGCTTTCCCAGGACTGCAGAAAAGCAGAGCCTGCCTGATGGAGGTGGTGCAGGTGGTGATGGAGGAGATGATAATGATGACGGAGGTGATCAGGAAGGTGGTGGTGGTGGTGGTGCAGTTGGAAGTAGTGATGGAGGTGATAATGATGATCATGGAGTCAAGGAGGTGATGATGGAGGTGGTGGTGATGATGATGGGCATGATGGTGCAGGTGGTGATGGAAGTGATGATAATAGTGATGAATGGAGGTGATGAGGAAAGTGATGGTGGTGGTGGTGGTAATG
Organism: Callospermophilus lateralis; assembly: GCF_048772815.1. Taxonomy (NCBI): domain Eukaryota; kingdom Metazoa; phylum Chordata; class Mammalia; order Rodentia; family Sciuridae; genus Callospermophilus; species Callospermophilus lateralis. The sequence goes on from NC_135320.1 coordinate 9,959,614, forward strand.
GAAGTGATGGTGCAGGTGGAAGTGTTGGTGGAGGTGACAGTTATAATCATGGAAGTGATGATGGAGGTGATGGTAACAAGACAGTTGTTTTGAATAGCATACTTCACTTCACAATGTGCTTGCATAGATGTCTCCCTGGACATGTATCGATTTAAGAGGAGAAAGAAAATAAGATGTATCCAAAAGAGGACATGGAGCATTAGCAATAAGAAGGACATAGAAAGTAGGAAGACCCACCAACTTCAAGACAGATGGAAAGCAAATTAACTCTTTACCATGAGGAGATATGGTTTAAACTCACCCAAAATAACCTCATTTAAATTTTGTTACTAAGAAGCACGCCCATCTGTGGCTTCCACCTCTGTCTATCTGTTGGTGACGATTCCCCTTCCGCCCTCCAGTATTTTGTCTCTCTGGCTTAGGCTTACCTCCCCAAATACAGAATCAGCTGTCCAAATACTGGCTGGACAACCCTATGTCAATGTCCCCAACACAAAGTATGAATCAAAAACATATTTTTCAAGTGAATCCGTAAAGCACAAGTTTAGGTACCTGACACAGGTACCTTATTTTCCAATATGTAAACAAAAGCAGATAACAAAAAACTGAGAGGATATTAGGCTATTCTCTTAGAAAATATGATAAAAATAAAGTTTTTTGGCTGGGTGCTTTTAATTCAGTTTTTGTGATTATTGTGCTGTGGAGCAGCTCCTCCAAAAGGAACATGGGTATTAGAAGAATCAGAATCAAAGCATTCCCACCCAACTGCACAGGTATCCATTGGGACTGCTCTGTGCACACACTCTGCTTGCCTCTGTATGACAGAAATTCTGTAGGATCTTGTCATTAGATGGCGAGAATCAGTCTCTGATAATTAACATGCTTCCTAGAGCAATGAATGTTGATTCATTCATTGATTTTATTGGTGCAAATACATGACTCACAAAAGACATACAGAACTCCCAGGAATTAAGTAGAGAACAGTATTGCAGACCTTATCATGTTCACCTTTGCAAAACCTAGATTTATTCTGAAGGCTTCCCAGTGTGAGTACCTGACCAGGCATTCGTGAGTTAATGTGGCAGCTCCAGTGTTTGTCTTCATAAACCTGTCAACTAAAGCGACTAGACCGGCATCAGTGAGATGGGGGGAGACATGCTTCCTCTCTCCTCGGTGGAGGAGTGAAACAAGGAAATCAGCAACCACAGCACCGTTTAGTAAGGCACGCACAGAATGTTCTAGAAGCCCATGGAAGCAGTAGGATCGGAGGGGTCTTAGGCTTCTGGAGGTGGGAGGGAGGTGGTCAGGCTGAGACACAGGGCAGAGCTTTCCTAGTGGAGACTGAAGCCCAAGTTCAAAGGGTGTAGGGTTCTGATGGGGTTCGTGTGGCAGAGCAAGAGGTGCACACGTGAGATGTGGAGAAGCTGCAGTGGGCAAGGACCAGATGGAAAGAGCTCTGGAAACCAGCACTGAAGACTTGGGTCTTCAGCTTGCTGCTGATGCAGGTCACCATGCGGACTGCCACGCTGGAGCAGGACACGAAAGAGCTGTACATTAGTAGTGGTAGGGAAAACAGCTGAGGGAAGAGCCTGGAGCCCAGGGCAGGGTCAAGGTGGGAATTTATGGGAGCTGTGGCAGGAGCACTGGGGCTGGGGAGAAGCTGAGTGCTGGCCAGCAGACAGCGCTGACCCTAGTTACCCGACAGAGGGCACGCAACAGGAAGAGGACTCTTGGATGTCTGCCTTTGGCTGGTGAGGTAGACCGTAGAGTCATTGCTCCAATGCACAATACAACAGGAAGAAGTCTTTGGTGGGAAGGTAGAGGCAGGTGGAGACTGTCTTGTGAAATCTGAGGTGCTGTGGGCACCTAAACCAAGGTCTCCAACACAGTTGGTAGTGGGTGTGGTGCTCAGGGCAAGATCCAGGCTGAGCTCAGGACTTGGAAGCCAGCCACCCATTGATGGAGCTAGAGCCTCTGGTCTGGACGGGCTCCCAGAATCAGCTTTGCAGAGGGGTTAAAAGGGTGTCTGGCAGAGTTGACTGTCTTGCACTGCTGGCTCTGACTCGGTCAGTCTTGTGGCCGCATGGCCTCAGTAGGCTGTGGAATTCAGCTGTGACTTTGTTCCAGATGATCTCAAAGGAGCAGAATTAGGTGCATGGAGCAATCTGTTTCATTTTCACTGAGAGCCACAGAAACATTCTAACCAGACAGGACAAGCCTGGGGCCAGCCTGGTAAATACGCTGACCCATAGGCTGGTGCCAGCCTGGCACGCAGAAGACTCTGTAAGCCGTGAAGACAGTTTGCTTGGTGGATGGCCATCTGTGGAAGTAGCGGGGGATATCATGTACTTGGGAAAGATTTCACAACCCAGACCCTCAAAGGTAGAAGGTCCTGGAACAACATATACCAAGCTCTGAAAGAAAAGGGATACCAACCAACAATCTTATATCCAGCAAGATTAAGCTTCATATTTGATGATGAAATAAAAACCTTCCATGATAAACAAAAGTTAAAAGAATTTATAGCAAGAAAGTCTGCTTCACAGAACATTCTCGACAAAATATTTTATGAAGAGGAAATAAAAAAACAATAATGAAAATCAAAAAAGGGAGGAGCTGCATTAAAGGAAAAACCAGTCAAAGGAAAAACCAAGGCAAGTAAAAAAACAAAACAAACCAAAATGACTGGGAATACAAACCATATTTCAATAATGTTAAAGGCCTAAACTCATCAATCAAAACACATAGACTGGCAGATTGGATTAAAAAAATAAGAAGACTCAAGGTAAAAAGATGGGAAAAATCATACCACTCACATGGACTGCATAAACAAACAGGGGTTTCCATCCTCATATCAGAAAATGTGAACTTTAAACCAAAGTTAGTCAGAAGAGATAAAGAAGTACACTTCATACTGCTTAAGGGAATCAGACATCAACAAGACATAATAATTGTAAATATTTATGCCCCAAACAATGGAGCATCTACGAACATCAAACAAAACCTTCTTCTGAATTTTAAGAATCAAATAGACCACAACAAAATAATACTGGGTGACTAACAAACCTCTCTCACCACTGGATAGATCTTCCAAACAAATAAATTATAGAACTCAATAATACAATTAATAGTTTAGACTTAACAGATATATATAGAATATTTCATCCATCAATGAGCAAATACACATTTTTTCTCAGAAGCACATGGATCCTTCTCTAAAATAGACCATATGTTATGCCACAAAGGAACTCTTAGCAAATACAAAAAAAAAAAATAGAGATATTACTCTGTATTCTTTCAGACCATAATGGAATGAAATTAGAAATCAATGAGAAAATAAAAAATATAAGCTATTCCAACACCTGGACATTAAATAATATGCTATTGAGTGATGCATGGATAGCAGAAGACATCAGGGAAGAAATTTTTAAAAAATCATTTGAAGTAAATGAGAATTCCTATGCAACAACAAATCTCTGGGACACTATGGAAGCATTACTGAGAGAAAAAAAGTTCAGTGAGTTGAGTTCATTCATTAAAAGAAGAAAATGTCAACAATTAAAGACGTGAAATTATATCTCAAAGCCCTAGAAAAAGAAGAACAAATTAACACCAACAGTTGTAAAAGAAAGGAAATAATTAAAATCAGGCCTGAAATCAATAAAAATTAAACAAAAGCAACAATTAAAAAATCTGGTTCTTTGAAAAACTAAAGAAAATTGATAAACCCTTAACCACCCTAACAAAAAGGAGAGAGAAGACATATATTACTAAAATTCATGATGATAAAGGAAATATCATGACAAATACCATTGAAATACAGAAGATATTAGAAACTATTTTGAAAATTTATACTCCAATAAAATATAAATATCAAAGACATCAACAAATTTCTAGAGAAATGTGAGCTGTCCAAACTGAATCTAGAAGACATAAACATTTTAAACAGATCAATTTTGAGTAATGAAATAGAAAACACCATCAAAAGCCTACCAACCAAGAAAAGTCCAGGACCAGATGGATTCTCAGCCAAGTTTTACAAGACCTACAAAGAAGAACTAATACCAATACTCCTCAAATTATTCCATGAAATAGAAAAGGAAGAAACCTTTCCAAGCTCATTCTATAAGGCTAGTGTCACTCTTAAGCCAGAAAAAGACACATTAAGGAAAGAAAACTTCAGACCAATAACACTGATTCTCAATAAAATTCTGGCAAATCGAATACAAAAACATATTTAAAAAATAGTGCATCATTATCAAGTGCATCCCAGGGATGCAAGGTTGGTTCAACATATGGAAATCAATAGCCATAATTTATCACATCAATAGACTTAAAGATAAAAATCATATAATTATCTCAATAGATGCAGAAAAAGCATTTTATAAAATACAACAGCCTTTCATGTTCAGAACACTAGAAAAACTAAGGATAGTAGGTACTTACCTCAACATTGTAAAAGCTAGCTATGCTAAGCCCAAGGCCAGCATGATTCTAAATGGAGAAAATTTGGAGGCATTCCTTCTAAGAACTGGAACACGACAGGGATGCCCTCTCTCACCACTCCTATTCAACATAGTCCTTGAAATTCTAGCTTGAACAATTTGACGGACAAAAGAAATTAAAGGGATATGAATGAATAGGAAAAGAAGAACTCAAACTATCACCATTTGCCAATGACATGATTTATACTTAAGAGGATCCAAAAAACTCCACCAGAAAACTTCTAGAATTAATAAATGAATTCAGCAAAGTAGCAGGATATAAAATCAACACCAATAAAGTAAATGCATTTCTACACATCAGTGATGAACCTTCAGAACAGAAATTAGGAAAACTATGCCATTCACAATAGCTTTTTTTAAAAAAATAAAATACCTGGGAATCAATCTAACAAAAGAGGTAAAAGACTTATACAATGAAAACTACAGAACACTAAATAAAGACATTGAAGAATACCTTAGAAGATGGAAAGATCTCCCATGTTCTTGGATAGGAAGAATTAATATTGTCAAAATGGCCATACTACCAAAAGCATTATACAGACGTAATGTAATTCCAAGTAAAATCCCAACAACATTCCTCACAGAAATAGAAAAAACAATTATGAAATTCATTTGGAAAAATAAGAGACCCAGACTAGCCAAAGCAATCCTTATCAAGAAAAATGAAACAGGAGGCATCACTATATCAGACCTTAAACTACACTACAGAGACATAGTAACAAAAATGTCATGGTATTGGCACCAAAATAGACATGTAGACCAATGGTACAAAATAGAAAACACAGAGACAAACCTACATAAATGCAGCTCTCTCATATAGACAAAGGCACCAAAAACATACATTGGAGAAAAGATAGCTTTTTCAACAAACAGTTCTGGGAAAACTGGAAATCCATATGTAGCAAAATGAAATTAAACCCCTATCCCTTACCCTACACAAAACTCAACTCAAAGTTGATCAAAGACGTAGGAATTACACCAGAGATCCTGCACCTAATAGAAGAAAAAATAGGTCCAAATCTTCATCATGTCAGTTTAGGTTCGGACTTCCTTAACCAGACTCCTAAAGAACAAGAACTAAAATCAAGAATCAATAAATGGGATGGATTCAAACTAAAAAGCTTCTTCTCAGCAAAGGAAACAATCAATAATGTAAAGAGAGTGGGAGAAAATTTTTACTACATGCATATTAGATAGAGCACTAATCTCTAGGAGTATAAAAACTCACAAAAAAAAACTTGACACAAAAATGTAAATAACCAATTGATCAATGGGCTAAGGAACTGAACAAACACTTGTAAGAAGATATACAATTGATCAACAAACATATGAAAAGTGTTCAACTTCTCTAGAAATTAGAGAAATGCAGGTAAGATTTCACCTCATTTCAGTCAGAATGACAGTCATCAAGAACACAAGCAATAGGGCTGGGTTAGAAGCTGAGTGGTAGAGCGCTTGCTAAGCATGTGTGAGGCACTGGGTTCGATTCTCAGCACCACATAAAAATAAATAAATTAAATAAAAGTCAATTAACAACTAAAAAATATTTAAAAAATAAGAATACAAGTAATAATAAGTGTTGGTAAGGATGTGAAGAAAAGGTACCCTTATATATTGGTGTTGGCACTGCAAGTTGGTACAACCACTATGGAAAGCAGTATGGAGATTCCTCAAAAAACTTGGAATGGAACCACCATTTGACCGAGCTATCCTATTCCTCAATCTATACCAAAGGATTTAAAATCAGCATACTATAGTGCACAGCCACATCAATGTTCATAGCAGTTCAATTCATACTAGCTAAACTGTGGGACAAACCTAGATGCCCTTCAATAGATAAATGGATAAAGAAACTGTGGTACATGTACACACTGAAATATTTCTCAGCATTAAAAGAGAATAAAATTATGGCATTTGAAGTTATATGGATGAAGTTGGAGAATAATATCATGCTAAGCAAAGTAAACCAATCCCCCCCCAAAAAAGACCAAATGTTCTGATAAGTGGATGGTGATACATGATGGGGGTGGGGAACATGGGGAGAATGGAGGAACTTTGATTGGGCAACAGGGAGACAGGGAAGAGGAGGGGTCATGGGAACAGGAATGCTGGTGGAATGAGATGAACATCATCACCCTAGGTGCATGTATGACTGCACATGTGGTATGACTCTACATCATGTACAGAGAAATGAAAAGTTGTGTACATTTGTGTACAATGAATAGAAATGCATTCTGATATCATTTATAACTAATGAGAATAAAAAGTAAAATTAAATTTAAAAAGTAATGAATCACTTATTTTTATAGAGTGATATTTCTCAGCCAATATATATATATATATATATATATATATATATATATATATATATATATATATATGAATATACATATATATTGTAATACTCTCACATCATTTTGCTGGCACTTTTCATTAAATGTGTCTTGAGCATTTCTACATTAAGCTGTATTTTCTCAAGCCCAGATTGGCTCTTAGGTCATCCCTTTCTTCTATCCAACTATTCTCATGAACTCCATTGCATTCATTTATAGGAGTGAGTGGTAGAGTGCTTGCTAAGCATGTGTAAGGCTCTGGTTCACCTTATTGGGAGATACACCTTACTGGGGAGATACTTTCCTCCTCCTTTACATTCAGGAAGATCATGGAGAAGAGTAATGCTATCCAAACTCCCCACAGGTCTGCTGATTGCCAGGTGAACATGTTTATGGGATATATATGAATTAAAAGATCAAATACATATCATCTGTGTATATATATGTGCAAAATATACATATATACATACATATATAAATATATACATATATACATACATATATAAATATATACATATATACATACATATATAAATATATGTATATATATATATTATATATATATATATAATATATATATATATATTATATATATATATATACATACACACACATATATATATAAAGAGAGAGAGCCCATGCATGTTAGTTTCCTAATGCCTCTGTAACCAATTACCACAAAGTTGACGACCTAACACAAATTGTAATCTTACAATTCCTGGATTCAAAAATCTAAAACTAGTCTTGCTGGCCTAAAATTGAGGTGCTGTTAGGGCTGGGTTCTTTCTGAAGGCTGTAATGTCTTTTCCATTCTCCAGAGGCCATCTGCACTCCATTACCTCATTCCACATTAAAAACCAGCGATGGCTGATTGTCTCTCACACTACATTCCTTGGATAATCACTCTTTTTTTGCTTCTTTTCCCACTAATAAAAACTCTGGTTGTTACATTGGATCTGTCCAAAGAAACAGGACACCCTGTCCATCTCAGGTTCAGCTAATTAGCACCTTTAATTCCATCTTCAACCTTAATTCACTTTATACCATATAACCTAACATATTAGTAAGTTTCAGGCATTAGCAAATGGGAATTTTAGTGGTAATTGGACTGATGGAAATATTAGAAAATTTAAGAAATATTTTTATGATCTTAAAGTCATTTTCTTTAGTTCCCAATTCTCTTGCTGATATGATAAGTAACTGAAAGTTGTATGAGACTTCAACTCTCTCCTGTCATTCAGAAAATGGAAACTACCACATTCCTTCATTCTTACAGAGCCCATGTGGATGCCCCTTGTCTATGGTAATTTATCTTTCTTAAACATAAAACTAAAAATGATACATCCATAATACCAAGTTTGTCTGTTTCCCACTGGACAAGTGAGATATAAAGATTTCCACTTAGTAGGAGACACTGAGTCCAGCCAAGAATTATTCATTTAGGGAATTCCCTCATGGTTTTCCAACTCCCACTGGAAAGTAGAATCCAATAATGTCTAAGTTAACATAACCACTTTGTGTCCAAAACTGATACCTTAATTCTTACCAGAGAATTTTCTGAAATGACCATGGTATTTCATTTTCACACTATCAGTCTTCCTTCTCCCCAAGCCCACATTTCATCCTCCATTCTTTAATAAAAGCATCAGTGACAGTGGCAGCTCCCATATTTTCTACATAAGGCAATTCAAGATGGGAATCTCATGGAATAGGAAAGACCTGACATTAGAGGATATATGTTAAAGCTGTTGCTTGAAGAGCACTTCTCAGAAACTGTGTTGAAGTTATCTATTTCAAGGAAGAGAATAAAGCTAAGGGTGACCCTGAGAAGGCTAAATGCATCTCCCTCCCCAAGTCAGCCTGTTGCCACTACCATGAACGGACAAAGACCATGGAAACTTTATAGGCATGAACTGCATATGCAGTGATGGTCCCAGTAGATTCTATCACCTAATGTCTTCATAGCCATCTTTGTGTAAATGCACTCCATGATGTTCACCAGTGAAATCGCCAAACACACTTCTCAGAACATATCCCTACCATTAAGCAGCACATGACTCTATTTGGAAAAGACTCAAAAACCATTCCAGTCTCTAATACATCTCAAGAGTGTTCTCAAATAAGTACTCATATGATGGGTCATCTATCCACTGCAATAGCCCTTCAATCACAGATAAACAACCAGAACTTACCAACTCAACAATGGTTAGCAGTCCAGCTCATAGCTGAATTAGAATCAGAATTCTAATCCTGAGTCAGTATGCCTTCCTTCAGGCTAGCGTCTTGGTTCTTTTCACAAACTTAGTATCCAATTCCTGCTGATGAAAATTCCTACAGAGTATCTTTCTTACTAAGTACTCCACTCTAGTTGAGGACAAAGTACTTTTACCAAATAAGCTCAGAAATGCCCCTGACTATCTCTGCAATATATTTAGGGAGGTAAATGGCAGGGGCAAACACACCCCTCCTGGCTATGTATTCGATTTCTAGTCCACCAGATTTTAGGCTGCAAAGCATTTGACCAAGGAAGAATAATGACTTTAATTAACTTCAAATTCAGCCAACCCTGCTAAAAGATCAACAAGAATACTCAAGTTGATTTCTCTGACCAAACCAAATGTATTATTCAAAAAGTACATGAAGTAAGTGTTTTGACAATCAGGTAATTTTAAGATGATGTGGAAAGTAGTAGGTTTCTACAAAACTGCATTGAGGGCATAGTAAATTTAGAGAATGAGCAAGTTCTATGACAAGAAGTAGGAGTGTCATTCCAGTAATTCACTTCAACAAAGGCTATAAATTGGAGAAAAAAGGATGCTAAGCTCTTGTGTAACAAAAGAGAGCCAGAGTTTATCTCCACTTCCACTCCCTTAAACCACCACAAGCTGGAGGAATCTTGGCAGAATGCTGTCCTACCAAACAAAAAAAGCAAGAAATCATTAAGAAATTCACAATGAATGAAGGAAATTAGTTCTAACTGTGTTATATTGAAGTACCTCCTGGTTCTAAGATGTGCTCATGGTCCCTAAATAGCATCAGACCTCAAAGTTTCCTTATGTCTCTGCTCTAATATCACTTGAAATCAAGTAAAATTCTAAAGGAACTTACCAGAATCCCAGGTTGGAGGGAATCTTAAATATACACTCTTGTTCCCCACTCAGCACCATTATTATGTTCTCAAAGGCCTGTCCATGTGAATCCCCTCTTTTATCTCCAAGTAGTGCTTTCTCACCTGAGAGTAAATGGGGAGCTCAGTGATCTCAAAATACCCACTCTACATGAAATTTACCTCACAGTGGGGACAATTCTGTCTATTGGACTGCTTGGTCTTGCTAAGCTCAGTCTAGTCAGCTGAAACCTGCCTCCATAAATAGGGCCCATGTGTGCTCTCCACGTTACTCAAGGGTATGTTTGAATGTGTCTCCCAAAATTTCATGTGTTGGACACCTCATCTCCAAAATCATCAATGGTATTTGGAGATAGGGCCTTTGAGAGGTAATTGGATTAGATAGTGCAGTGGTGAGGGGCATGTTGGCATTAGTAGCTTTATAAGAAAAGGGAGACTGGAGCTAGCAGGCTTGCTCTGTCTCACCATTTAACACTCTCCAACACATTAGAATGCAGGAAGAAGGCCCTCATCAGATGCCAGTGACATGCTTCTCAACTTCCCAGTTTCTAGAACTCTGAATTAAATAAACTTCTATTCTTTAAAATATACTTGGGCTCAGGACTTTTATTATAGAAACACAAAACAGACTAAGACACCATTCTCCCACATAAATGCTGTTCAAATAGTCATTCTACCTCTGAAGTAAACTTTCCTCAATCACTGAGAATAGTGACAGTTCCTCTCACCCTTGCTCAGCCTTTCCTCTAAAACATACCCTTGTCAACATTCCTTAAACACAGTGCCCAAAGCAATCTGATTCTAAACTATGGACCTCATCCCAGAATTACAGGTGATTATTACCACCCACACATGAAGAGGATTAAACTACTTGACATCTGAATCAATGTTTTTAAATTCATCATTTTGGCTAGTAAACAAGTTGTTAAATTGTATATGTTCAAAATCAAATACATTCAATAAATTGTTTTCACAATGCTGCTGATAAATCACATAAGTCCTTCATCCTGTGTTCATGTAGGCTAAACTTTATGACAAAATGATAAATCTTTACTTAATAGAAACTTTAGAATTACTTTTTCATTTTGTTTTTAAAATTTTGAGTTTCCAATATTTGCATTTTCATAAACTTCAAGATATCTGTCTTCTGATCTCTTTTTATTTCTTCATTCATTACTTTTACATTTCACCTTATTTCCACAAAGTGAATTAATTAAGATGGGAACATTAATTTGTTTGGGTAAATGGATTAAAAGCCATATAATTAAAAAGAAAAAAAGGCTTTTGCAATGGTACCAAATTGTACCACTGCAGAAAAGCAGACCTCTTTAAATTTTTTCTTGTTACATACAAATAATTATTTTAGTTATTGGAGACTCCTAGTATTTCTGATTTAGATATGTGAAATATCAATCATCCCATTCAGCTTTGAGTCCAACTAATAAATACTGTCATTAGTGGCTAACTTCAAGATTAGGAAAAATACTGGCCAGATTTGGACTAACACACTGTGAGCAACAAATATAATGTTAATATTGCAAATTTAATCCCCACAATTTGAGTACAGTCTTTCAATTAGTCAATAACCTATCTAGCTATATGCTATCATTTGTCTCAAATTTTGCCCACATTGATCCAAGAAGTAATGAGGTATGATAACACATAAAGTACTATAATGCTTATAACTACATAGTTTTATTACATTATGTAGAGTGCTCTAATTCAAATATAAAATCCAAATTTCTATTTGATATAATAACAAAGAAAGGGAAATAGCTCAGCCACACCAAAGGAAACCATGTTTGTCAGGAGTCTTTCTTCTAAAAGTTTCAAAAATAAAATATCAATAATAATGATAATTTAACTAATAAGTGCAAAAAAATAAAAATTATAAAAGAAGTATTGGTTCACGTAACTGAACAGGCCAAAGTAAGCGCAGCACAGTCCTGGCTCCTATACTACCATCAGAACTGGTTCCTGGTCTTCCTCTCACCCTTCAGCTCTGCTCTCTTCCACATCAGCTCATTCTCCAGTTGCATATAGGAGCAAGATGGCTGTCAGCAGCAACTGTCCTGTGTCCTCTTGGAATCAATCCTTAGTGGGGGGAAAAAATCTCTTTTTGATATTACAAGCTCAAGGACCTCCAAAAAGTGATGCAGCAAATAGACTAAATAACACTGAATAGTTAGACCAAGTTACACATTCCCCTCCAGAACCAGGAAGGAAGCCCTTTGGAACATTATCAGAAGGAGGCAGCAGGCATTTGAGATACTGTCACCAGAAGAAGGGTGAATGGATACTGTGGGGCAGAGGACCCAAAACCTGAAATGACCACTAAATATGCATAATAATTTTTTTATGGCACACTAACCATGGGAGAACACCTTGCCAGATGAAAAAGGAGCAAAGTGGCGATATCAGTCAGACCTATAAGAAAACTTCAGATGTTTCCAGATACAAATGAGCAACGATTTCTCCGAGATTAACAAAATATGCCACCACATTTTCCATTTCAGCCAGCATACGGTCCATTCTGACTCTGGGCCAAGTTGGCACTCTAGGCTGCTCAATAAATTATTTGGCTCACTCCAAGTTAAAAAGCAGTTATATCTGCTTTTCAGAGTACCTTTAAGATCAAAGGTTTCCTTCAGGATTTCATGCAGCTGGTTTTTTACATATTTAAAGAATTTAGAGTAAAGTTAATCTTCCTACATGCCTGACTTATTATATTTCTACTGCCTGAGAGTAAGAACTTTAGTGTTTTCATGTTTAAGAAAACATTTAGATTTTCTATTGCTTCTGCTGCTGCCTCCTATAGATGAAATACCTTCACTTTTTCCTTGCTTGAACATTCACATCTCTCATACCATGTTCTGAAATTTCTATATCCATTTAAATTCTGAAAATTCAGATTCAAAATTTTAAATCCACGCACTCAAACACTAATGAATATTAACATGTTTTAAAGGAAACTAAAACTTTGAGGGAATCTGATGGGTGGTTCTGTGACTGAGTTTCCTGAGATGGCAGTTTTGTTTCTCTGAGAGTTTCCTTTTTTTCACGAGCATGGTGAGCTATTCTTAACACATAAGAAGAATCTATACAGAGTAGATTACATTTAGTCATATCATTTCAATTCCCTTCTGGAGCAAGGCTAATTTAGCTAGGCGATTTTCTTAAATTAAGCTATAACAATTTGCTGTTATAGACTAAAAACTTACTCGGTACAAGATCTGGGCAAACAATGGTTCTCTACATTTTCATTTATACATCAGCTCTATCAAGGTGGTTCAGTATTTTCCAGCTATCCAAAAATCACCATAAATGGCACACAATTATATTGCTAAGTCCTTGGTTCTTAACAAAGGCACAGTTCCCCAAGCTGTGATTCAGGGAGGGTGATCACTGGTCCTCAATCTACATCATTAGTGAGACTGCTCTTTCCTTTTTTTCTCCATTATAGTTTTCTGGGGTTCCTCTGATAAAAGTTAATCTGAATATGTGGATATGAGGGAAAACTGCAATTAAGAAAGCTAAATTTACAATTTACTGATACAAAGTAAAATGGTTTGGCCTCAGAGCCTGTTGAAATACAAAAAGAATGACTTTATATACACTATTTAAAATATATATGTGAATTTTTTAGCAAAAGACTAAGAACTCAGAAATGAATGCTCTCACAGTCCAGTAAAAGAGTCTATTTTAAAAAAGAATAGAAATGTTGTTATGTGATGTCTTAAAAACAAAGTAGAAAAAAAATAAGCAAGGCAGAGACACTAATTGGTCAAACATGAAATGAGGAGGAAAATCACTAAGAAGAGTTGAACAGGCAAGATCTGCAAAACTCTTACCTTTTCTCACCTGACTACCCTTTGATGGGTTTCTTTAAATATCAGCTGAAACATTACCTCCTTAGGGAGCCTTCCTAACCCCCAAACCAGATGAGCCTCCCTTCCATTATACATCTACAGTAGCCTGTTTTCCTCTTGCAGAGCACATTTCACAATTGAGACTCCATAATGAATACTGTAATGATTTTTAAAATACCTGATTATTCTGTTGCAAACTGAATAACTGCAGAGATTCAGCTCATGTTCCCAGCACCTAGCAGTATCAATAAATAACCCAACAAGTAATTTTTAGCGAATAACTGAATGAACCATCTAATTCCCTCATTCCCTAGAATGTGACTCTAAAATAAAATCTGGAGGCATATCACTATTCAGACAACTGGATGAAGCTGTACTTCAAATACATTTGTCATTAAGCAAATCCCTTACATCTTTTCATATTGAACTCTAGAAATGTGGGTGACTTTCAGGACTCCCAATACCTTGGAGAAGAGCAAGCACAGTAAACAAAATAATGTCCATGAGACTCTTAGGGGAGAATTTTAAAAAGCTTTTAAGGATTAGGAATCATTGGTATTTCTAGGAATAAATGCTTATTTGCAGGCTTTGTGTTTGTGTGTGCTTTAGGATTGATGAGATTAATTTATAAAGGATGTGAATGCATGAAAATGGTGGAGTGGTTCTGGGGTCATTTCTCTTCCCACTGTGGTGCTCCATTTAAAACTGATCCTTGTGAACTCTATTAATGATTTTTTATACATTGGTACATAAGTGGAATAATAATGAAAAAAACAGATATAATCTCAGCATTTACAAGAAAAGCTTAAGTATAAGGATATATAATTATTTCTTTCTGCTTCTCTGTTTAGGTCACTTCTTATTTGGGTAGTAAGTATCGTAGCCTAATACAGACAGAAGTCCCTGAGGCTGAAAAGAGTTGCTCTTTAAAATAGCTTAATGTGTTCTTCAAAGCCAATAATCTGACTAAGTAGGAGTGTCTTCAAAGGAGTTAGCAAGCCTTTAAGTCCAAAAATAAGTTTATCTTTCCTACAAAATCTCATCTGTAGAAAGAGGTACTCTACTTTGTTCTCAAAGTACAAGTTAAAAATCACAATTAATCATGAACATATGTGTTCTAGTCATAATTTCCAGTATTTTAAAAATATTTTGTCACTTTTTACTGACTCTGTAACAAAGTTTTCTTGCCATTTGCCAATATTATTTTATATACATATGTGTGTATAAATACACACACGTATATTACAAAAGTCTTCATTTTTACTATAAAAATGTCGCATAAGTTATATATCATTTAGGTAGTTATAAATTACCACAAACATTTGCTTTGGCAGAATCCAAATGAAACTGTAATTCTAAGTGGTTTATGAATTTTTTATTCCTACTAATAGCAAATATTATATATACCCAAGGGGGAGATAACCCACTATCCTAATGTTCCTCCAAAGAATCTCTAGAGACCCAAACTTCAAAGTCTACACAAGGTCAAAGGTAAAATGGCCTCAAAGTCTTCACACACTTTGTCCTAGAGAGCACACTCAAGGCAAGAAGAGGCCAGATCCCCTTGGTTACGAAACTAAACATAAAATGCAAGAGATAGCTTAAGCTCTTTGAGAACCTCTTTAAAGGTACTGATATATCCTGCAGATTATATAGTAATTCACAAAGAATAAAATATTAAAAGGACTTTGTGCTGTTAGATGATTTACTGTAATGATTTGAAAAAACTTCCAAAGATCGGTCATCTGGCACTGAATGACTCTAGACTTAAATTATATCAGACAATTCTAAGAAAGGAGTTTAAATAACTTATAACAAAGAAATTATACACACAAGTCTCAACCTGTTGAAATATTTTGTTGATATAATATCAATGAGTTCAAAATAAATATTTTTCATTTTCAGGTTCCTCATTTAAAACACATTAGTTATTTTTAAAAAGAAAGAAAGAAAGAGCCTTGCTTGCTCAAGGCCCTGGGTTCAATCTCTAGCACTACAAAACAAAACAAAGCAAAAAAAAAAAAAAAAAAGAAAGAAAGAAAGAAAGAAAAATCTTGATGAATTACCTGCGTCATAGACAGCAAATAAAAGTTTATTTATGACTTAGTTTAATAATTTGCCAGTTCTTTTTTCTGACCACCAACTAGCAATTACAATATTCATGACCATCCTATCTCAAATATCTGAATTCAAAACTATTAAACCATCTTTCCTAATACAACACCATCTGCATCTCTGAGTACTGGCAAAAGATGAAAAACAAAACACAGAAAGTCAGAGAAAAAAATATTTAACTATTCTTCCCTCCTTCTGGAGTCATGCCACATTTTTCTTTCTAGTTTCTTTACTAGAGAACAAGATACAATTATCTGGAGGGATTTTTTTTTGTCCCCAAAGTCCTATTGGCCAAGAAGACAGTTTAGATACACACGTGAATTTTAATAGTATTCCTGATTTTGGGGGAGAGGGAGGATGTTTCTCTAGACTTTGCTACATCAGAAGTAGAACTATATTTACACTTTTTATCTAAATAGATTTTCAGGACACATTAAAAATCAAACTAGTTAAATGTGTACATAGGGTGTATGTAGAGTATAGATAATGATAAGAAAATGGGGTGAAGGAGAGAGAGAATATTATTTGGTATCTCTCAAACTTTGTTAACTTTCTGACACCAAATAAATGCCTGACATAAGCAATTTAAAGAGAGGACAGTTTGTTTTGGCTCACAGTTAGAGAGGATCCAGTTTGTGACTGGTTGGCCCAGTTTTTCTGTCCCTGTCCTGAGGCAGCACATCAGGGAGGGAAAACACAACAGAGAAAACCCCTCACCTTGTGGCCAGGATGTAAAATAGAAGACAAGGAAGGGGCCAGGTCTCACCAGCCCCTTTGAGAGCACACTTCCATTACCTAAGGATTTCCTACTAGGTCCAACCTCTTGAAGGTTCCACCAGCTCCCAGGAGCACTACAGGCTGGAGACATTAAATATATGGGCCTCTGGGAGACACCCAAAACAAAACAGTTTTAGATACTCAATAAACCTCTCTTGAAAGCCAGCTCTCAGGTACATGCTTCATCCCTAGGTAGACCGATTCCCAATTGGTTTCATGAGACCTGCTATAATTAGTGATGCTGTGAGGCCCCTCTCCTGTATCTCACCCTTTCTTGACCCTCCCAGGTGTGGAAATGCTAACACTGAGAAGCAAGATAATGAGGGAAACCTCACAATTATCTAAATAAGCAGTTTTTCTAAAGCACTTTCAGTCTTTGGCTACCACCATACAGGTCTGTACCACAACCACAACACGTTTGTATCTCTCCCCACTACCTGTCCAAAATACAACATATCCTGTGTTTAAAAAAAAAAAAAAAGAAGGGAGTTATTGATTGGTTGCTTTCCTTAGGATCAAGAGAATGCTATGCAAGACCACTGGTCTGCTGTCTTTATTCAGTGTCCCTGACAGAATCTGTGAAAATAATTGTGGGAGCAACAATCATAGAATAATAGAACACCACCATTTGAGCTAAAAGATGTCATTTTCTCTGTCCACTTCATCCTAGAAAACTAATCATTCATTTTTTATGGTGATATGAGTGGGGAAAAGATCTCCCAAGAGTAATTTTATTAATTAAATAATTTAGACATAATCAAGGTTAAATTTATTCCATCTACACTTAGTCTTAATAATCAGACTTAAAGTCAGTATGATCATAAAGACAGTTAAGAAGAGAGGCCAGGAGATAACAGACGACTTTTAGACCAGTGAGTCTCAACTCTGGTAGAAAATTAACATCATCTTGGGAGCTTTTAAAAATCTGGATACTAAGAGAGCCAGGTGCAGTGGCACATGCCTGTAATCCCAGCTGCTGGAGAGGCTGAGGCAGAAGGATCACAAGTTCAAAGCCAGCCTCAAAAAGCAAGGTGCTAAGCAATTCAGTGAGACCCGGGGTCTAAAATAAAATACAAAATAGGGCTGGGGACGTGGCTCAGTGTCAAGTGTCCCTGAGTTCAATCCCCGGTACAAAAAAAAAAAAAAAAAAAGAAAAGTCTGGATACTAAGGACCCATCACAGACTACCTAAACTATAAACTCTGGGGTGGGCGGGGGGGGGGGGCTTTTACCTTACATGATGTGTTCTAAACTCACTGATGAATCTAACAAACACCAGGGTTGAGAATTCCTCGTCTATAGTGACTACATGAACCCCTTACACCACTAAGTTAAAAATTCAACAGCAGTCTGAGGGATATACACAGAGCCCTATAGCAGCCATGCTAGAAGACAATCAAGTGCAAAACCTAGTTTTATCAGTCAGGATAATCTAGGATATGCTGCAGTAATAAACAACCCTCAAAATATCAGAGGCTCAAAACAACCAATTTGAGAAGTTTAAAATGCAATTCATCTAGGTTTTCCTTTATGTCATTCTTTGGACACCAAACTAATAGGTACCCCATGTCCATTCTTACACAGAGACTCAGGCAGGGAAAAAATGAATGTAGAGAATCACATTGCTCATAGAGCTTTCTTCAAGCCCTAACTTGCATTTTTTTTTTTTTGAGAAGTAAGTCTTGTGTGACATTCAGTTCCAAAGGGGAATGGAGATATAATTGCACCATATGATAGAATAAGATGCAGTGGCAGAAAGCCAGATATCTTTGGTGGTCAGTACAAATGGTAACCCCAATAATCCACCAGCTTACTTCCAGTGTTCCTAAAGGCCATTAAAACTGAGAAAAGGTAAGCTTTAGGAAGCCCCTGGAAATGTATAGTCAGTATTCATATCAATAGGTTCTGAATCCACATATTGAACCAATTGTAGATCAAAAATATTTGGAAATATAATTGTGCCCGTATTGAACATGTACAGATTTTTTTTCTTGTCATAATTCCCTAAACAATACAGTGTAACAACTACTCTATATATTTTTAGGTATTACTAATAACCTAAAGATGAGATGAGTTAAAGTATGCAGGAGGATTTGTATTAGATTATAGACAAAGACTCTTTCATTTTATATTAGGGAATTGAGCATACACAGGGTTTTTTGTCTGCAAGCACACCTGAACCAATATGCTGTAGAAAGCAGGAGAACACAGTACAGGACAAATAACCTCACAAGCTGACTTGCAGCCATAGACAATGCATATTACAAAATCCAAGTTCCAAAACTTGTGCATGAAGCAGAAATTATGTATAGCACAAAGCAACTTTGGAAAGAGAATTTAAAAGCTATCATGCTAACATAATGCTCACATACTAGATCTCAGTAATTCTAACACAGCTAGCTTTTCCTGAATGTTCAGAACAGATTTCTATTTCTTTAGTTGAGCAGCACATGAAATATTTGATTTCTACTTCTGGGGCCACATTAAACAGGACCACATTTTGTTTTAACAATCAACTGTGATTGAATCTTAAAAAATCTTATTGAGAAAGGCAAAATTATAAAGATCAATGAGGGGAAAATAGAATCAAATCCCCTATCACAAGTTTAATCCTTTAATCCAGGAGGTATGATCATTAAAAGGAAAGCTGAATAGAACTGCATATATTGCTCGTATTGGTATTCTCTGCAAAATTTTTGTCATTAACACTGTATTGTTGACATTGTGAAAGCTAAAACCATACATAATAAAATTCTACTTCATTTATTTAATACATGAGAGGAGATGTTCCCTACTCTTTTCCATCTATTCAAATTATATTCAATCAATACTAGAGTCCTATAGCAAGAGGTCTCTGTGCAAAATTGAATTATGTAAATGAGAAACTGCAATAAGGTCATATAATATTCAAAATAGCAGAAATAACATGAACTGCCCATTCTTTTTTTTTTTTTTAAGGAAAATCGAGTAATTTCTAAACTAAGAGAGCCTGTGAACTTCAAATTACATCTATTATTATCATCACCTGGTAATACAACACCAAGGTTTTGTAAGAGTACTCTTTAATTCTGTATGCTTTCCTCCATCTGCAGCATCTCTCTCATATAAAATGTGACCCACATGTTCTCTGTATCTTAGAATTGTAGTAAAGATGAGATGAGGAAAATGGCAGTAAATCTCTTAGAACTCTGTACAGCACAGTAAGTGTTTGTTTCACTTTATCTAGGATTCGACTGCAATCTGATTTTATATTTATAAAACTTCAAATATACATATGTGTATATACATTTATATAGGAGAGAAAGAAAACAAAATATGTGCAGATTGCATAATTTCTGGTCAGAGTGATCTGCCATCATGGAGCCCTGGGTTTAAGGGGTCTGCCCTCCAATGAATCATATACATAACAGAGAAACTTAAAAGGTGACTCAACCCCTGACTGTCACATGACAATTTTTGTTGCTGTTGCTGTTAAAAAGGCAGCATTGTTTATGGAAGCAATCTAACAAAATCAGAAGATGATCTAAAATAGGATCCCCTAGCCTGTCTACTTCAGGGTTTTATAAAAAGGAGGAAGGAATAATTAATATCAAAGAGATTACACACTGTGGGAAGAAAAATCATCTTGATAATTCTTCAGCTACCTCACTTAAATATCTCTTTCTACCCATTATTTCTAATGCCATCTATCACCTTCCTTTCTGCCTTTAAATGTGGTAATAGCTGAAAAAACAACAATGAATAAAGGGACAAAGCTTCAAATACTTTTCCTGGTAGGGAAAAAAAAGAATATCTCAGCTGCCTACATTAGGATTAAATCAAAAAGAGCGGACGTATTAATTTTACAGATCCTGCTTATCATACAGCAGGAAGGACTTCCTGACTAGGATACTGGTTCCATGAGCTAAGAAGTACTGACCTTGCATACAAATATAAAAGCCATGTGACACCACAGGGTGGCCCTGGTGGTAGTGGAGACTGCTAAATAATCACAATTCTTTTGCCTAGAGATTCCTCGTGATAGATGGTGCAAATTCACAAGATGGATGGCATGGTTAGACAGTGTAAGCTGTGCCTGTGAAATAAAGAGCAAGGAAGGAAGTCTTTGGAAGTGAAACATGTACAATGCCTACAGCAGCTCTAACAGAAGAACAATGTGCACACCAGGGTTCACAGAAAAGAAAGATCACTACAAATCATCAGAGAGAAAAGAAGAGAGGAGGAGATAAGCTTGGGGAATGGCTCCCAATTGGAAAGAGCCACCCATCTTCATGGTAAAAGGGAAGATCCAGCTTAGCAGGAATATGATAAAATCATGAAGCACAAGCTGTGAAGGCCAGTATGCCAGATGAAAGTAAATGGAACTATTTATTGCAGTAATGGGGAAAAAAAATTATCTGAAGTAGCACGATAACATGCTAGCATTTGAGGGGTAAAGATGAACCCATTATTTCCCATTCAAGTGGCTGGAAAAGGATATGACCAAAGAGCAGAGAATAACAAAGGGGCTGTTGATAGGGTGGTAGTGAAAGGTACCCAAAGGTAATTTTAAGAAATTCTCCACATAACATGGTGATTAATTGGACTAGAAAAATGAATGAGGAAACTGAGCCAAAGCCTACAGGAAGACAGGTCCAGGTAATCAAATGATGTAGTCATTTTTAAATTGAAATCTGTGTGAAAGGAAGATATTTAGGAATGAGGCCATGGAATCCTGTTTTGCATGGCCAGGTGGGCTGCCCGCCAATAGGAATCACACAAACAGCAAAGGAGTTGTGTAAGATTTCCTCCCAGCACCATTTTCACGTTGCACAGATGCATCTTCATTTCTCTAGCAGTGTAGATTGTATTATTTTCCTTAATTTTCTAGTAATTAGAATCTACATGAGAACAAATATTCTATTTTGGCAGTCACCTGTGTGATGTTACACCAACTCAGATTGGTTTATTCATCAAATTACTCTTTGACAGACATGGACACACGGGGGCATCACCAGTTGGATTCTCATCATACTCTTCCCTTCAAAAGCTCTGTCAAGGCCTTGCAGCCTCCAACACAACATTCCTAATGTTTCACTACAGTACAAAAATGGAAAGTATGTCTCAGTACAAAGTAGGATGTCTGCTTCAACAGAAACAGAATATCATGTTTGACTCCAAACTAAAGGAAGTGAACATCCTTACCCATATACTGTGTTCTAGAAGTGTCTGAATAAATGCCAAATGTATATGTGTGTGTGTGTGTTTGTATATATATATATGGAGCAAAAGGAAGGGTTCAATATTAAGATTTTAGAGTTTCAAAGAAGTAATATACCTGATTGTCCTTCTCAATTGCAGGATAAATTTAGTTTGTCAGCTACTTCCTCTCTGAGTTTTCTATCTTTTCTCTTTCTTCTTCCTTTCTTAGCATTTGTGGCCGCTCAATGATCCAGGCTTATTTTTCATTCAACTCCAACTTCCCTGAAAATCTCACATTCAGATTCTATAGAAAGGATGGGCACTTCATTCCCTCTGTGCACTCTCCAGGTTGAGCTGCAGACCACCTATGTCAGCACCCACTTCAGCCTGGGTCAAGATGCAGATTCCTAAGTATAGCTCAAGTTAGGTTGGGCTGCATCTCATACTCTTTCATGGACTTCTTTTACCTCTTGAAGTATTTTTATTTTCCCTTTATCTTAATTCTACCTGTATAAAATTGGAACAGAAGCGGAATGTGGCTTGATCCATACCCAACTTTTATGGGATACACTTACCAAAGGCCATATGCTTAACTATCACAGGTATTTCACGTACTCAATTACAAATTCAAGCAACTGCTCTACTCAACGGTTTATTCAACAGTTCAACTCAAGAACTCTTCAACTGCAAAGGAGGACAGAATTTTCTGCAAAGAAAAATATCCACCATAAACTCAAGAATCAGATTTCTTTTGTTATGAGAAAGTGAAGATGATTTTTTGGCCAAATTAGGCAACTATATCAAACTGGTGAGTGAAGAGAGGTAACAGTTTATACTAACTCATGCATTGAGGAAAAATCAACAAATATTTCGTTGATTAGCAACTTTACACAAGGCACATTCCCTGTGCAGTATACATGCGGGTCAAGCATCTTGCAATGAATTTGGGAAATTAATGCCAATAAATGAACAATCCAATGTGATCTCAGCAAGTTTGACACAAGACCCTGTAATATATGCTTGCCATATGGGGCAATTCGAGTTCTGAAAAGACATATACCAATTCATTCTGAGATATGAGCAAAGATTTCACAAAGAAGATGAGAGGTGAGCTGGGATTATTGGATCTGCATAGGTAGAACAAGATAGGGACACGAATACCAAGTAAGGTGTGTACAAAGCAAACTATGTGATAAAAAGGCAGAGACGCCAAAGCAAAAACCATGGACTAGAGAACTTATGTATATCAGAGTGGCTACAGTGGAAATTCTAATCAGAGAAAAATCAGGAGAAAGTCTCACAAGTAAAAAAAGAAAGAGTCAGTAGATTAGTGGTTGCCTACCTATGAGTGCAGGGGAGAATGGAGAGTGATGGGTATGCTATTTACTTTGAAATGACCGCTATCCGATATATATATATATATAAATCCAAACATAACTGAGTCTTGCATCTTTTCTCTATAAACACAAATATCATGAGTCACTCTAAAATTAAAACAATGAGATTACTTTTGGGGATGATGGAAATTTTTAAATTAGAAAAGCAGCTTCACAACTTTGAGAATCTTCTAGAAAGCAGTGAACTGAACATTTTCAATGGGCAAATGCACTATATAAATCCCATATCCATAAAGCTATTTAAAAAATGTGAGAGAGGGACTGGGGATATGGCTCAAGCGGTAGCGCGCTCGCCTGGCATGCGTGCGGCCCGGGTTCAATCCTCAGCACCACATACAAAAACAAAAGATGTTGTGTCTGCTGAAGACTAAAAAATAAATATTAAAAAATTCTCTTTCTCTCTCTCTCTCTCTCTCTCTCTCTCTCTCTCTCTCTCTAAAAAACTGTGAGAGAAAAAGGCCTTGACTAGTCACTGTCACTAGAGTTTTCAAAATTATCTTTGGTATAAATATCCTAAAACCTTATAAATATCCCTGCAACGGCCCCCCAAACACCTGGGCATCATTGTCTCTTGCTCTTTCCCCCAGCAGTCCTCACAGCACACACTTCCACTTCTTAGCAACCCTCCAAAGCACCACAGACTTGGTTAGCAGGCCTCAAGGATTTGGAAGAATAAATGAAACTAGTCACATCTGATATTTTACATTGTTGATTTTGTGGTCACAATGCCTCTGAATCCCAATATGCTATTTCTAATAGCCAGTGGAATTTTTTCAAGCCAAAAATATTTACTCCTATACCCATCCTTTCTGTTGATATGCAAATGTCCTAAAATTGTCAAAGATTGCTGGTTCTAAGGATATATTCTATATATTCCATCCAGTTTTATCCCCAACATGGTAGAGAAAAAAAAATGATGCAATATTAACCTACTCCATTATGAGCATGTACTAAGTATTTCCTACGGGTTCTCTTCAAAATTCCATGTTGAAAAGTTAATAAAACCCATCACATAGAGGAAAAGACTGAGGCTCAGAAATGTGTAGTAATTTTTTCCACCACTAGTAAGTGATAAAATCAATGTTCTGACAGGTCTAGCTGACTCCAAAGCCAACCAAGAAAGTTTCAAAGGGGAAAGAAAATAGAGTTGTATGTAAGTACAATTATTAACTGAAGTTAGAGCATAGAAAAGAAGATAGTTTTACATCTGGATCATTTCATTCAAGTCTTTGGATGCTTTTAAGTATGAATATCGACCTCTAATTGTCTTTCAATCCATAAGCCTTTTCTCATGATCACGTTCTCATAAATACTGCAGTTTTAACCCAGAGGAATGTCAACATCCTTTATAATCACCTGAATTTCAAAGTTTCCTGAATGCTTTAGATAGACTAATACTAATTTATAATTTAGTATATTAACTGGTATTTTTATGTGATTTAAGAAATAAAATTCTGAATGTAACTGATTCAGCATTTTTATAGAATTGGTAGAAGCTCTGCCATAGGTTAAAATGATTATTTTAAGTCTAACTCCCAAAAAGATGAATTATGTGTTAAAAATTCTGAAACAACTTAGGTATGCCTAATTTCTTTTTGCTACACTACAGTTATCTTCTAAAGTTAATGCTGACAAATAATCTCTTATTTAAAATGCATTTTCCCTAGTATACATGTCTGTCTTCCTCTCCAGAAGATCCTGGGTATCTGACATCTTTCCAGACAAATAAAAATTCTGTGGGTCTACAAATTCATTTGGCAATAATTTGTTTATGCAATGATAAAGCAGTGAAGTTATCCATGTTTAAGTGTAAAACAATGGAAGACATAAATTTATTTTTACTTGAAATGAGAGAGTGTTCCACTGTTCTGCACAATCCATTAACTGCTATACCTAAACAAAGTCTTTATAATGTTATGTTTCTCATTTCATGAATTTTTATAGCTATTGTGTTTTCAGCCAAGAATAATGTGGTGATTAGAAGAGAGTTCAATAAGAATATGTGACAACGCAATAAGTATAGAAGTTAATGAATTTCTCCGTGACTAGAAAACAATTATTGATCACCAATTTTTGGAAAGCTTTAAGTCAATTTTCATGTCATTTACTACAAAAAGTTCTGAAACAAAATTCAACAGGAGTTAGATAAAAGATTTTGAAACTAATAAGATATTGATTTTTCTAACTTTGTATGCTAATTTGTGAATTTAATAGCCCCTAATTTAATTAGACTAATACCTTTTGTGTGAACAGAGCTTATAGAAAAAGACTGCCTGACAAACTGCCTGAATTCTGAATTGCTTTATCTCCTAAAAGGGAAAGTTAATACACTTCTGGCTTGGGAATGTCAGTTAATAGCACAACTTAAATAGCTAAGGATTTGGAGGATCATGTGGTTTCGCTTGGTCCTTAGTTATGTGTCCCTTTAAGTGAGTAGAAGAGATAAACTGGTTAAATTTTTCAGTTAGGTTTACTGTCAATTAGGTTAATACAATTTAGCATTAGAATATGAAAAAAGTAAGTAGAGTCTGGATTTCTGTGACAATTCTGGAGGATGGGGGACACGAAGCAGAAAAAGGAGGAAGAGGAGAGAAAGAGATCGGTTATGGAAAAAAGAGTGATTTAACAAAAATGCATCAACAACAAAAAGCGCCCCCCCCCCCAGTCTCTCCACCAACCAAGAACATTCTATGCTAGCTGCTAGACAGTAATCACAACAGACTAGAGCTTATCTTTTATTTCTAAATCCAACCTACTTAAGCATATATTAAAGAACAATTAAATACCCAACTGATGAACAGAAGAGAGAATGGATAATCTAGAAATGGGGAAATTATTTCATGAATAAAGTCTGATATTAGGACATTCCCTGACAGATTTACAAATATTGTCCTTCTTTTCTTTAACCACTCTCAATGCTATTACCCGTAATGCTTTACACCTGAGTTGGGCCTATTGCCTGTTACCTTCCAATCTTCTCTAGGACATTACCACCCCCTGGTGGCCAGGAGGGGGACCTCTTGAGCTTCTTGTATCCTATCACCTTATTTCCCTACCTAACTCTACAAATTCAGTTATTTTCACTGTTTCAATACCATCCTCTGGCGTAAATAATTCCATCGCAAGAGTCAATTTTCAGATTCATTTGTATATCTAACTGTCCATTTTGTTCAGACTTCTTTATCTCTTCCAATTTTTGGTAAATTTCCTAAAGAAAATCATCTCTTTTTTTTTCTTTTTCCCATCTCTTAGGTACAGTGAGCTGAAAATGAACCACTGGGCTTAGAGGTAAAGTTCAAGTAATTCCTCACAAGTAAGTACATTATTTCCAGTGATAGAACCTTAGAAAATTATGCCAAAGAGGTTTAAAATGGGATCTAACTGCACACGATCCTCAATTTATGCCAGGGTTATGTCCTGATACACTCTTTGTAAGTTGAAAATATTATCAGTTGAAAATGTATTTAACACACTTCACTTACAAAACATCACAGCTTAGCAAAACGGAATACTGTAGAGGGCCAGGCACTTACCCTCCTAATCGTCCAGCTCAGAGCATTGCACAAGAGGATATAACTACATATTATGGTCAGTCTGAGAGCAAACCAAAATTCTAAACTTGAGGTATGGTTTCTCCTGAATGCATATAACTTTCACATCCTCTGAAAGTCAAAAAGTTGTTTAAGTTGTGGAACCTTGTCATGTGGAGACTGCCTGCATATCAAAATAAAGAAAAGCTACAAAAGCAATTGAAAAAATAGCAGAACCAATATTATCTATATTAAGTATAATTTTTAAATGTTAGATCTAGTAAATCTACATTATATGTAATTGAAAATATATCTGACCTATTACTGTCTATATTGAATTACTTTAAAAGGACCTAAAATGTCATTTAAAATCTCTACAACTATTTTCCTCCTATCAAAACCTTTGAAACAAATGTGCCTATATACTAAAGATGTTATAAATTACAAGCTAGTTCTGGTTTAATTTTTACTAATTTTCAGCTTGGGAAACAATGTTGTCTATTTCTTTCTTCCCTAAGACAGACTATTTTGGGAATTATATACATTTTTATTGGCCAGTTTTTGACTAAAGACTTTTAGTGATATTTATTTCTATAAGGAAAAGCTTTCCATATTTCATACAATGGAGAATCATCTGGACATGAAAAAAAAAGAGTCCTTTTCCTAGAGCACAGAACAGAACTACAGTGATACATTTGCCAAGAATCTACCCTCCCAGCATGAGAGAAGCACCAGAAAAGTGCAATTAATATAATTAGCATTAGCTCAAACAAGAAAGGGTGCTCTCTACCACTGTGAGGATGAGAAATTTCATAAAGAGAAAAGAATGCTGATTTGGAGCCAAATTTAGATTTCAATTCTTAACCTACAGTGTAAGTAGATATTTAACCTTAACCAAATTGATAAGTTCTCCCAGCATTGATTTTTCTAATCTGTAAAATATGGCTAGTAAAACTTACTCTAGGACTGCACTAATACACACAAGTTTGCATGCATGCATTTCCAATTCCTGTATCACTGATCTAATCACTGCAAGTTTCTGCATTCTGGCTTCATTCTCTCGGACTTGGTGCTCCATGCAAGTGTAACAATAGTAATAGACAGATCTGGTCTTATATCTTTATGACCTCATGACTGCAAGAAAAGCAGGACTTTTCCTAACCAGATAATCAGGGGAAAATATAATAATTGGGAAAGCACTCTTGTTGGTCGACACAGAGTTAAATATTCATTGCAAAACAAATTACTTTTCCCTAGGGAAGGTAGTACTGTCTCGAACTACCTTCATCTGTGATTGAAGGGACACAGGTCTTAGCTGATGGAGGCTGGGCAGGCTTCTGAGCAGACACAAATACCAGCCTGTGCAGAACCATGTCTGCATCTTGAATTCCTCACTCTGTAGAATCAATAAACTCTTACATATCTTTAAAATCACAAATCATTATTCATTTCTGAAATAAATCCATCAGCCTGGATGACTGCAGACATATTCTAGCTGGATACCACTTTCAGACTCAACATCCCACCACCATCTGTCACATTACTTGCAGACTCAAGAACTAACATGGATTTTTTTGTGACCTGTCATAAGAGATCAAACCTCTGCCATTCAGCCTTAAAGCTCCTTCAATGTCTGGCCCACCCATGTCTGGCCCACTCGTATGCAGCCCACTTTATCTGCTACTATTGCTTAAGTTAAACCATTCTTTTGGGATACTTAATATTCCCTGACCATGTCACTCATTCTCCATCAGTCTCCTGATTATGTTAATCTCATTATTCAAAATTCTCTAATCTCTCCACTCCAAATCCAATAACTCAATACAAGCAAATGCTCCAATTCTGTTCTATTTTTAGATGCAACTCATGCTATTTTTTCCTTCTTTGAACTCTTACAGCATCCAGGTGCAATCAATTTTGTAATAATTTATTGTTTCCTATTGGTTCTACCATTTCTTAGGTTATAAGTGCTTAAGAATACAGACATGCCTCAGGGATCTCCTTCTCATGGTTGGTTATAATGCCCACTCAACTACAAACACTCAATTTTCATGCCCTTAGCAGAACAAGAACCATCCTCTTCCATACCCTACCTAGTTAACCCAAGGATAAAAACAAAATTTCTCTGGGATTAAACTCATCTGTCTCTTTTCCCTTTAGCTGTCATGAAAATCTTATAATTCTAATTCCACATTTAACTCCAGTTCTACTACTGAATAAAGGTCATTTTCATATGCTCATGTGACTTAGGGGTGGTTAGAAACTGGAAATCTGCACATGTTTACGAGAATTTCAGTGCATGCACTATTCCCCAGGGAGACGTGATACTCTGGTTCACAAATAGGCCAGTAGTCTGCAATGTTGGCAGTTACAGACACCAGCAACTGTCTCCTGAAGACATCAGAAAAATCTCATCTCCTGAATCTTAAGTAGCTAATTCAGCATTCCATCAAGCTAATAAGAAAATGCACCATTCCTTCATACCTTACCAGACCTGATGTCAGTGGTTGCTATTGTGATAAAATGATAAAAACATTCCAACAGAGTGGATTCTTAATGTGCCATTTCATTTTTTTTTAAATTTATGAATTCACAGTACCAAAACACTACTGATCACATACAAAAACATGAAATTTGGAAACAATTACATTAGACATCTGACTTCATACAAAAACAAGATGCACATCCATTAGTACTATTTATGTAGAAAGCCACAGAAATGGGAAGTCACAGTCGGCACAGGAACAGAAAAGGGAACAATGGCTGATTTAGAGTGATAAGTGTTTCAAAACTAAATTGAATAAACTAAAGCAACCATCTGCTTTACAAACTTAAATGATTAATTTTTAGTAAATCTTCTGATGGGGCAGTATTTTTGGCAGGGCATTAATTTGTTAAGAAGCAGAACAAACAACGGGCAATCCTGCACATTTCATAAAGGATAACTACATTTCCCAGTTATCCATCTGGGTCCTTTTTATTTTAGTGGTTTAATTAAAACTCAATGGTATTATAAATCTGTTACATTTTTCATGTTGATGGTTATTACATTTACAGTACAGCAGGAGTACAAATTAAAGTGAGAAGATGATAAATCTCATCTTCAAATTTCATTTCTGTTTCTCTAGTAACTAATACTCTGGTAATATTTTTTAGCTCACTCATGTTTATAGAACAATCTTCATGATTTTTTATGATTAAAAAAGGGGAAAAAGAAGAATGTGAATAATCAAGTTTTTCCTTTTACATGTGCTAGATTTTATGACTCTTCTATCAACCCACTGTGTATACATATTTAAATTGGGCTCCTCAAAACTCTACCATAAACTTGTTTTTATAACTTCTTTCTTAAAAGGTTTACTGTGGTTTTATTCTGCATGAATTTTTTAATGTTAGACTTTTTGAAATCAAAATAAGAAATATACCACTCAATTTTAAGTATTTAAACTTATATATAAAATTGGACTGGGGCTGTAGCTCAGTGGTAGAGCACTTGCCTCACACATGTGAGGCACTGGGTTCGATCCTCAGCACCATATAAAAATAAGTAAATGAACATACTGTGTCCATCTACTACTAAAAAAATAATTAATTAATATAAAATTGGCTATTGACTGTATAAGACATTAGCCAAAGAAACAATCACTTTTTCATATCAAGAATGCCTCTTTAAACCTAGACCATTAAATATATATTCTTTGGGTTATATCACAGATACAGACACATAATCTTGTTAACATGGTTAAAAACTGGATGGTGACAATGTCAAACACAAGGTGCAGTGGGTTACACTAAAAAACTCCTATCCAAATACTTTCAGAATATTAAAGTATATACAAAAATATCAGTTCTAGGCTGACTTTCTTAGGTAAAAACATATGCAAAACATCTGCCCTCTCCCCCATAGGGACACTAGGATGACAATGGATAAGACCCAATGTGCCTTAACAAATAATCTAAAGGGCTTTAAGATGGTGATCATATTAAGAAACAGAAAAAAAATGTGAAATAACTAGTGTCAAAAAGTGAGCTGGAAAATCTTCTCTTGACCCTCCTTGCACTCCTAAGCTCTGGTTGGCCCTGTCATTGCCATCAGTCATTCCTCCCTATCTACAGTCTACTTATTTGGACCAAAGTTAACTCCATTCCCCAGAGACAAAAACAAGCTCAGAAGGCAACACTCACTTCTCAGGAATACTAACTACACGTCCTGCAGCAGCTTAACAAACTTAAACCTTATGCTAGGTACCTAGGTGACCTTATCTGTTCAACACGGAATAAGAATTCCATCACCAAAGCCAGTTATTTAATAAGGATCCCACAACATTATTTCAATGTCAAAATATATGTGTGTTCTAATTGGGCTGAGGAAACAGAAGAAAATCCTTGTTACAACTGCAGAAGTAAACTAGCTTGCAATTCAAATCATTTCCTAGGCTGCTTAACAGTGAAAAGACAATTTTTCCTGAAAGTCACCATGCCTGGGTACCTGACTAAGTCAAGCTTACTCTAAGAAAGTGTACAGATGTGAGGTGGGGGTCAGGAAAAAGTCCACCCAGCGGGTGACTGTTAGATGTTCTTAACAGACTAAAACAAATTAATTATGAGGAGATATGAGGAGAGAGATAAGGAGAGAAAGAAGGGTTAAAGGAGAGAGGGAGGAAGAAGAGGGAGGAGCAAAAACAAAGAGCAGGGAAGAGAATACATTTTCCTGGAAGGACAAGAAGTTCCATATTGCTCAAAATTGTATGTGATTTCAGCTGAAGCAGAAGATAAATCCTAAAGAGTGTTCTCAGCATAAAAGGAAACCCACAGTTTATCCTAAAACAAATAAAAAAAAATTATTGAAGGATTTTAAGCAAAGAAGTGTTAGAAATAGGTTTCTGTTAATAAAATGAATGAACCAATTCATAATTTGTAGACAAAAACATTTGAGGAAAATAGAAGAGCAATGCATTTGAGAAACAAGGAGAAATTATAGGAATATTTATGATACAGATGAGGGAAAGGTGTTTAAAGTACTGGGCTGGGGATGTGTCTATTACTAGCTTGGCCAAGAAGATCTCACAGCAATTCACAGAAATAGCGAGCAAAGTAGACAAAGAGGTTCTCAGTGCTGCTGATGAGCACAGGTTTGGACAAGTGAGTTTGAAACTACTGCTCAGGATCTGAGAAGATCTACAGACCAGAAGCACATCTTGA
This sequence comes from Callospermophilus lateralis, assembly GCF_048772815.1. NCBI lineage: Eukaryota > Metazoa > Chordata > Mammalia > Rodentia > Sciuridae > Callospermophilus > Callospermophilus lateralis. The sequence goes on from NC_135320.1 coordinate 9,991,649, forward strand.
TTTCAGAATTTGGAAGTGTGTGTTATGTCTGTGTTTCTCCCATGTATATGTTATGTATCCCAAATAAAGATTAAAAATATAGGTATAAGAGAAAATGAAGGGAGTGAGGGGAAGGGAGATAATGGGGGGGGTTAGAAATTATCAAATATTTTATGTGCATGTAGGAATATGTCATAATGAAATTATTCTGTATGACATGTATTAATGTTTTTTTTAAAAGGACTGGGCTGAGATGGAGGAAGAGAATCAGAACAGTTTTTAAGAGAGGGAAAAATTTCCAAGAAAAAATATACTCCAATAATGTCAACTGTATCAGAGATATCAAAAGAAATCAAGAAACCAAAGTGTAAGTTTTATAATATACACAATTTCCATCCTATAAGGGAGGTATTACCACTGTTATTGTTATTATTATCCTTATCTTAAAGAAAGAAAATAAAAGTGTGAAAGGTATATATTCATTTATTCAACATGACATGACAGAGTTCAGGGAACCACATCATCAGTTTGATCTTTCTATCATAGTCTTTCTACAGTTTGACTGTGGAAAAGACCATTGGGACATTAGAGGTAAATTAAGGTTGAAAATGAAAGCATTGTTTACAGAGAAGAGAGAAACAGAAAGAGAAGATCTTATATGATCCTACTGTAGAAAGTCCTAAGGACCACATAAACACAAACACACACCTTGGCATGGTGAACATTTCAGCAAATTTGCAGAATGCAAAATTAATATACAAACAATTACATCTATATACAGTAATAATGACCAATTAGCAAAACATTTAAAAAATTACCTCAGAATCAAAAGTAATCACTTAGAAAAAAAACTTTGCAAAGGAGATTTTAAAGAATCATATGCTGAAATCTACAAAATACTCCAAGAGAGAGCAAGAAAAGATACATCGATGGAAAGTCATATACTACAAAACATAATGTTATTAAAATACTACCCAAAGTGATGTATGCATTCAATGAAATCCCTATCAAAAATCCAATGGCTTCTTTTTTTTTTACAGAAATAGAAAAATCCTAAAATCCAATGGAATTTCCCAAATAGCCAAAACACGTTTGAAAAAGAAGAATTGTCTCTCACACATCGCAATTTCAAAACATAGTATGAACGAATAGTAATTAAGACACTGTGGCACTGGAATAAAAATGGATATATCACCCAGTGAAACAGAATCAAGGGTCAAGACATAAACCCACACATATCTGGCCAAGTGACTTTTGACAAAATTGTCAAGACTACACAGTAGATAGACAGAGGACAGTTTCTTTAACAAGTGGTATTGGAACACCTGGATATACATACACAAAAGAAAAAAAAATGAAGTTGGAGACTTAACTTAAACCATATACAAAAAAATTAAATCAAAATGGATTAAAGACATAAATATAAGACCTAAAACTGTAAAACTTCCAGAAGAAAACCCATGAAAGCTTCATGATATTTGGTTTGGAATTGATTTCTTGGATATGACTCCAAAAGCATATAAGAAAAAGGAAAAATAAATAAATGAAACTACCAAACTTATATAAACATTCAAAAGAGTGAAAAGACAGCCTAATTATGACAGGAAGTACATGCAAATTATACTTTTGATAAAGGTTTAATATCCAGAACACATAAGGAACTTGTACAACTCAATGACAATACAAAAAAGTGTAAAACCTGATTAAAAATGGGTAAATAATTGACCATTCTCCAAAGAAGACGTATAAATGACCAGAAAACACATGAGAGATTTCCACATCACTAACTGTAAGATAAATACCATCCAAAATAACCAAGATGTCACCATAAGCCATCAGGAGTATCACTATCGAAAGAACAGAAATAACAAGTGTTAATGAGGGAGGACAAAAACTGGAACCTCCATGTATTGTTTGCAAGCATATAAACTGGAGCCAGAATGATGGGAATATTACAGAGTTTCCTTATAATATTCAAAGGAAAATTAAACAAGAATCATTAAAATTATGTGCACATCCATATTCATCATGACATTACTCAATATATCCAAGAGGGGAATAGTTCAAAAGTCTGTCAACAGATAAATGGATAAAGAAAATGTGGGGCCTGTATGTATGACTGAATTTGTGAAGCCTTTTTAAAAAGGGGAAGGATCCTCTCACAGGATACAATTTGAATAAACCACTAGGATATTATACCAAGGGAAGTAACCCAGTCATACAAAGCAAGTACTATATGATTCCATTCACATGGAATATCTAAAGTAGGGCTGAAGTTGTGGCTCAGTGATAGAGTGCTCACCTAGCACATGTGAGGACCTGAGTTTGATCCTCAGCACCACATAAAAATAAATAATTAAAACAAAGGTGTTTTGTCCAACTACAACTAAAAAATAAATACTTTTTTTTTAAAAAAAAGAAATATCTAAAGTGGTCAAAGTTACACATTTAAAGAGAGAGGTGGTTACCAAGATCTGAGGGGTAGAGAGGAGGGGAATTAATGTTTAATGGGTACATAGTTTCAGTTTTGCAAAATGAAAAACTTCTAGTGGTCTTTTGCAAGATAATTTGAATATACTTAACACTACTGAACTGTACACTTAAAGTGGATAAGATGGCAAATTTAATATTATGTACTTTGCCACAATTTTTAAAAAGATACTAAAAAAACATAGTAGGTTATCCATGTGCACCTCAGATACATGAATATGCAGAGCAATGCCACTTCCCCAAGTGCAATTTCTCTCTTCCACAAAGTGTTACAGAGCATCATTCATCTCTGATATATGAAGAAGAAGGTTAAAAGTGGCTGTGCTATTTTAATTAAAAAAGCAGGTTATAGTGAGCTTGACTAACAAAGATTAGTCACAAAAAAGGAGGTTTATTTTTTAAAACATTTTATGGGGTTTATTTTAGAGAAATATATAATTCTGTCAAAGTTACCTACTATAGCCAACAAGGGTTCATTAATCAAGTACAACAAACAGAATGTATGTCTCATATTTATATCTGCAGCACACTGGAGGAACTGAAAATATAAACACATAGAGATAAAGAAACTTATTGCATTTTTGGATACAATTTCTGACTGACAGATTAAAAAGATTGTCAACTGCAAATTACATCATGGTCAGCTAAGTTGATACTCTCTCCCAAATAATGTGGCTTTGTTAAACACACTTTCCTTCCTCTTTCTACCACCTTCAGAAGATGGAAATGGCAAGATTTACAGACAAGAGAAATTTATTACTTATGGGTAAGCACAGCATCTTCTCAGTAGAATCAGGTGGGAAAATATGGGGCAGATATCATAATACTATAATTACATAGTACCGTGTAATACTATGTGGCACAAATCCCCTCTGGTCAGAGAATATAACTATATGTTTAATAGGTACAGAGTTTCAGTTTTGCAAAATGAAAAAGTTCTAGTGGTCTGTTGCAAGATAATTTGAATATACTTAACACTACTGACCATCCCTACTGAGTTCCCCTAGTAGGCCAGGCAACCAAGTGGGAATTAAATGAAAGTCAATGCTGGGAACATTGACCTTGGTATTGGTTTCTCATGTCCAACAGAGATGATGGCAGGTACCAGGGAACCAAGAGGCTATGGGTGAAGAGGAAATAGGAGCTCTGCGAAGAACATGAGGACCATTTATTCCTTTGCTAAAGTGTAGAAAATCTTACCTGACATTAGAGTGTAAAAACTAAGGAGAAATGAATATTAGAAAGCACAAAAGGAATCCCAGGCTGTACCTTCCATAACGTATCTTTGCAGCTTGGAAAGTTGATTAAGGAAACTTGATGCCTCTGGGCCAGGTGATAACCAGTCAGAAAGATAAGAGACATGAATTTGCACAATCTAAGGTCAGAGTACAATTTGACCCAATTGTTCTATTGACCGTAATAAAATCTATAGAATTCTGTTTTGCAAATAATTGTTTGCAAAAACTGAACTTTATGAATTCCACCATCCAGTGCTTTTTCCATAAACATGCTAATTAATTCTAATTAAAGAAAATATTATGAATCTATTTTTTTTTCAAAAATCAAGAAAATGCTAAATTGAAATTTCTATCAAGTCCTTAAGGCAGTATTCAATAGTAACACCTGGAACAAAAGCCAAACATTCTACCTCCTTCATAAACTATTTTCCACCTTCCTTAGTTTAGCATATCTTTCTTGGTCTATGACCAGCCAGGCTCATAAGAGAAACAAAACCCAGTATCTACAGAAGCAGGCTTGCACATAAGCAAAATAAGAAGCCTGCCTACCTGTGTTCCTTGTGGGTCTCTTAGAGGTAAAAGTGCCCTGAACTTCCATTTGGGCAAGCCCACCTGCCCCAATCATAGAGTTAGCCCTTTGAGTTTAGTTGTTACACAATTTTTTGCAATGTTTTTCTTACTTCATGAAATCTTACTAGTATTCTTTAAGGCACAAACACAGCCAGGTAGGCTGCAGTGAAGAAATCTTATTTTTATAAGAATTAACCAAAATACTTTCAGGTACTTTCTTCAGTGATGTTTTCTACCTTGATTCTGGGATTCCAGGTAATATTAAGCTCTATAGATACCACAAATGCAGAAAATCCTCATTAGAATCCTTTTAATAATGCAATAACAAAGGGAACACTACTCATAAAGCCACTCATACGGCCACTGGGTTCCTTCACCCTCCTACAAACATCTCCCCTCAACAGTTTCCAGTGGTATTCCTTCTATTTTCCATTGTTTATAATATGGAAGTTTCAATTTACTGTGATCATGTACATGCCCATGTCTAAGGGCCATGTCTTCTTTCTTTAGAGGATTTTTTTTAAATGCTCATATGTAAAATTTTTAAATATATATATAAACACATGAACTTTTTCCCCATTTCTCCTACACAGATTTCTTTTAACAAATTCAATTGTATTTTCTCTTCTACCTAATTAAATGTTTCAGGAAGGGTCTTTTTATAGGAATGTCCTGACACCAATCTGACCTCAATATCAACCAAGATGTTGCACATTTAACATAAATCTGTTGGACAGTAACAGTTCCTATTAAACAGTCATTTCCATAATTTGGTGTGGGTCATCAGTCCAAAGCAAGCTCTTTTCCTACAAAAACAGACTCCTTCCAGGTGAGAAGTGTGGAGAAGAAAGGTCAGGAAATGCTACCAGAGAAATTAGCTGCTTGAGAATTGCCTGAGGCTAGTTCTAATTACCAGGAAATCATCAAGAATGTATCTTGGCAGGAGGAAAAAAAAGGTACTCCATGGTATTACTTTTTAGCAACTACTACTTTTGTGTGTGTTTTATTCCAGTGCCATCTCAAGAGCTTTAGGAGAGTAAAAAGGACTAAAGCTATTGAATTTCCAATTATTTACTACTGCTGTCCTAAACTGCATGCATTTTTAAGGAATTCATCATTGTGAAACTGTTTTGCTTTGGGGCTCGAGAAGCACCAATTTAAGAGACTAGAACTAAGTCCACTTTTAAAAGGAGTTCTAAATTGAGTGCATAACAAGGAAGAAGACCTGAGGTATAAATGCCTCCATGAGGAGAATTCCAACTCCTAGTCACCACAAGGCACACTATTCATGTCCCAAGTATGTCTCCCAGAGTAAAAGGAGCTATTTTATTCAGCCAAATCAGAAGACCAGTGTGGCGTATATGAAGGAAGATATCAGTCTGGGGTTGTGACTCAGCGGTAAAGTGCTCACCTAGCACGTGCAAGCTGCTGGGTTCGATCCTCAGCACCACATGAAAATAAATAAATAAAATAAAGGTATTGTGTCCGACTACAACTAAAAAATTTTTTTTTAAAAAAAGAAAGATATCACGCCTAAGAAACTAAGGTTCCTTCTAACTATACCAATGGGTATTTTAAATAGGCTAGCCTACTTAAAAGTTTCATTTCTGGAAAATCACTCAAGATGCCAGGCTACCTCATATGATAGGAGAAACCATATGGCCCCACGGCTCCAATTCAGAAAATCCTTTCACAGAGAAAGACAAAGTACTGGGTACTTCTTGTTGTTACCCCTTCCTCTAAGTAGTATGACTTAGAGACCTTCTCAGCAATGAGGCTGTAACTACCAGACCTTTAACTTCAGGAAGGCTGCCCCTTGCCACAATCTATCCCAATATCTTCATTACAGCCAATCAGGACAAAGGAGGAGGACAGACTTAGGCACCAGGTCTCATCCAGACAAGGATAAGAATAAACAGAATATAGCAACTATATTTGGCAAGGTGATTCGACAAGAAGAAAGGGAAGATGGATTGAGTTCTGCTTTACTTTCCCTTGTCCAACTGGCTGAACCAGAGTGGGAAAATGAAAATGAAAGAGACCTACGTTTTGGTGCCTGCCTAAAATAGGATATGATGGGAGATGATGTAATAGAAAAGTCCTTCCTCAAAAATCTGGTGACCTGGGCTCTGGTTCTCCAGAATGCAGGCTTCAGAAAGTCCATTTTATTTCTAGCCCCAAAGTTCTTCAGGTACAAACCGAAAGATTATATAGAAATAATCTCTGAGTCTATCCTGTGCTCCAGCCCCCAAATTTATAGACAAATGTATTAATAAGCAAACTAGATTTACAAATGAAAATAAAACTTAATTTTTTCAGAATCTGTGAAACTGATACAATTTAGGGATTCAAATATTTTTAGATTACAAGTAGGCATGTGGCTCTAGAACTGCAATTAGTGCTCTAGAAACTCCTTCCACCTAATTCTAAACCATTATATTTCAGTTAAAGAATGTTAAGCTTTGGATATTGTACTTGAGACTTTATGCCAAAGAAAAGAAATCGCTCAAGGCACATTTGAATTTTTATGACTCTAATGATGTCAGTTCACAAGATGGACTATTTCCTTTGGAAAATAAAGAGTCCTCCAGGGTGACAGAACAGACGGTAGGCCAACTTCTACTTATGGCTCAGGTTACATAGACACTGCACCTTAAATAATTCATACGATGTGATCACTCTCAGGTCTCATCTGTGGGAACAGACTGAGTGAAACCAAATATGTCCCAATCTGTATACTAATCACTGCTCAATAGCAGAGATGCGGTGGAGAGTCCATTAGGCCAGCCAGAGTCTGGAGGCTCATGCCACTAAAGCACTGAGCAGATGCTCAATTCTGGTTAAAATGCCTAGTTTCACCTCACCCCCAGCTGAGAGTTCAATAAAGGAAGTTGACTCACTGACTCAATTAGACAAGAGCTGACGTGTGAGTCCACAGACAAAGCCATGCATCCCTGTGCTTTCCTGCTGAAAGAACCCAGCAACATGGGCAATCTCTATAAACTAATAATACCTACGTACACAGCTTCAGTGTGACCATATGTCCATCCCATATCAATTCAATAAGGGGGTTACCTTGTGCTATAAAGTTTGAAATTTGGTATTTAAACCATTTATAAAAATCACATCATAGTCAAAAATGTTCCTCATGAAAGTAATTGATTATTTACCTAAATAGCCACTTACACGAGACTGATAAAACTAGTGACTACTTGAATGCCATTTTTCTCGATATTTCTACAAACTCTTTTTTTAGAGCTTCATAATAGTGCTGTCTCTATTTGTCCATTTCACAGATGGTGCTCTAAGGTCTACTCAAGTTAGTGCAATGTCACAACTAAATGAAACCACTGATTCGATACACATGGCCTCAGGATTCAGATCCTTTTCCATTGTACACAGTGTTATGTGCCTCCTCCATCCCTGCCTAAGAGTGTGGAAACAGAATCAGAAGCACTGCAAAACAGCCTGCCCACTGCTGAACTATATGAGGCAAACGGGGAAGGGAAGGCAGAAAACTCCAAAAAAACTTGCTCATTAAGAAGCTGCACTTCATGCCGAGAAGAAATGTTTTAGATTACACACCTGAACCACAATAAAAGGCTCTACGGGAAGGAAAGTGGGCAAGAGTTCCAGCCATCCAAGGCCCAACTGAGCTCTGCTGCTCATAAGCTGTATAATTTTGAGCAAAGTATAGGGCTTCTTTTTTGCCAGAGTCTTCTCATCCGTAGTACCAGGCTAATCACACTTCTTTTCCATTACTGTTTTAGGAAATGAATAAACGCATATTAACCAGTGTCCCTGGCATAGTAGGTACTGCACATAAGGCACTTTCTATGTGTGCCTGAGGCCAACCCATCTTTTAAGGCCACAAATTAAGTCTAAAGCAGTATCCCCTGCTTCTCATAGCAGAGACTAGTACACATCCTTCCCACCTAATTCCCCACTGGCCATAGACAAAGCATTACCACACCTAACCACCTAACAAGTACAATGAAACTTGCTCTTCAGCTCTTCCAGTCTTTCTTTTTTAGGGGGGGGTGGGGTGAGGTGGGGGTGGGAAATAGGAGAGGTACCAGGACTTGAACTCAGGGGCACTCGACCACTGAGCCACATCCCCAGCCTTATTTTGTATTATATTTAGAGACAGGGTCTCACTGAGCTGCTTAGCACCTTGCTTTTGCTGAGGCTGGCTTTGAACTCATGATCCTCCTGCCTCAGCCTCTGGATCTGCTAGGATTACATAGGTCTGCACCACTATGCCTAGCCAGCTTTTCATTTTGGTAGCTGGAAATGTACTTAAGAAATAAAAAACAGTTGTCATCTTTTCTCTAGTGAAGGTTACAACAAAGAAAGTAATTAAGCAATTATTAGGAAAAGTAAGAGTGGTTGGTTCATCATGTCTTTGTCCATTATATTTTAAAATAAAGAGAAGGTGATGGATGGTTAGTTCTTAATACGTTTTTCAAGTATTCACATGTAATATAAATCTATTAAGTGAATTGTCAGGTTGAGCAGAAATCTTTTTTTCTATATATTTAATCCTAGATCTTAGGACTTACTATAGTCACCCCAAAAAAGTAAGTACTTTCTATATATGAGGCATTGATTTAGGACTCAGGTTCTGGAATCACAGTGAGTTTAAACTTAGTTCTGCAACTAAATTGCTTGTGACCTTGGGCCAGGTGCTTAACCTTTCTGTGCTGTAGTGCCTCAACTATAAAATCAAAATACTAATGATAGCACTAACCTTCTAACAATCCAAGTAAGCAAAATAATATAAAAACTCATGCAAAGCACTTGGAATAGGACTTGTCCAGAAAAAAAGCAGCAAATATTAGCAATTTGGGGTAGCTATTACTAAGTGAAATCTCACAGGTCTTGAGGGCAATGTGATAAGTTAGGACTAGATGGACTAGTTGAACTTTGAGAGTCTTGAAAGAGTATCTTATAATAAAGTTCCCAAAAAACTCTTTGATAGTTATGTTACCTACTGTGATCACAGGAGAAACAATGGCACAGTGCCACATTCATACCTGAGAGGGGAGGTGCAGCAGTTTATGATCAAGTTCTGTCCCCATCTCTGGAACGAGTGCACTGATTATTCCAAAACCATGAAAAATTAACCATTTCACCTTGCTTTGGAAAAGACTTTTTAAAACCCCTTATCTCATTTTGGAACACAGTATGGACCTCATATAAATGTTTCCTGGATACTAAAATGTCATGAAGAACACTGGTATCTCATTCGATTGAATGAATTCCACTCCATGTTGATCCCACCCTGTGGCAAAAAAAAAAAAAAAAAAAAAAAAAAAAAAAAATCACCTTCTGTTTGTGGCATCTCATTGCCTGAATAGTACAAATCTCACCTAAGATAACCCAGAAATCTTCTTTGTGTTTCTTTGAGTTAAAAGGCATTTTTAAAAATCTTTAATTGCTAGACTAAAATGGCATTTTGTCAATTTCATTGCTTACCTTACCTATTTCTTCATCTTTCTTTAATAATGTTACTAGCTCTAAAGCTCAAAATTATACATCTATAGAGAGAAACTATCATGAAAGAGACAGTGAATGCATCACTTCACACAACTGATTTCAATTCTCACAGTATTATGAGGCAGTAAGTATTATTATGACCTTTGTACAGGTTACAGAAGTGAGACAGAGAATCCGAATCAACTACCCAGAATCTTGCAGCTGGAAAGTTCACATACCACTACACTAAACTCTAATGCCTATGCTACTTTTTTCATTTCTCCCTCCCCACTTCCCTTTCTTCCTTCCTCCATCTGTTAATCATCCATCTGTTCATCCACCACACTTCCATCTGTCCATATATCCACCTGTCCATCACACCATCAAGCTATCAATCAAGCATTATATGGGAAGAAAGAATGAATTATAGCATATATTTAGAAAGAAATTTGGAATTTAACTAATTCAAATAGACCAGTAGGATTTGGTGGCTATAAAATACTCCCTTGTAGTAGACTCATCAGGGCATGCATTATTAAAGAAACAGTGCCTTAAATGAGTGTCAGTTTTTCAAAATGCAAAACTTTGCTCTATTCAAGGAACCCAACAGACTTGAAAGGACTTGTACAATCTTGCTATACAGCAGCCATGTTACTAAGATATTAACATTGTATCTAAAAGGAAAGACATAATCAACAATTGTTCCTTTGCTTTCTATGGGAAGAAAGCAAGGTAGGAGTAAGTCTAAACTATCTTTCCTTTCTTAATGAAACTGCTATTGATTTTTCATCCTAGTGATTCATTGCCTTGAAGCAATTTCTTTTAGCTGCAGGTTCTCACATTTAATTTGGATGTATGCTTAAGGGAGAGTTTATCAATAAAATCTCCAGAGGAATGCCAAAAGGTTTTTATTAGAGAGAAACAGCAAAAGCAATTTTATCAATTTTGTTAAGCACAAAGATGATCAGAGAATTATTAATGAATGGCATTTAAAGAGCAATTTCAATGTGAATATGGGTCATATCAACAAAATCATCTCTTCAAATGTTCTCAGTGGGTATAAACATTAAAGATTTCCAAGAGCAAAACAGGAATTTGCCTGCCCTTAGCAGAAAGAGCAATATGTGTCTTGGCCAAAAGCCAGCCTTATAGTTGACTTTGCTAACCAAAATTACTATCTCTTCAAATTCTTTTCACATGATCTTTTGTTATATACTAGTTATTGTATATATTTTTTTGTTATTGAACAAAGCATGATGACCCACGTGTTATCTCATCTGATCTTTGTAACTATCCTATAAATACCTTAAAACCTAATTTTATGTATAAAGGAAATAGATTTAGAGAATTTAAGAAAATTTTCCCAAGTTTTATAATTTCCAAATCTGAGAGACACCATTAAAACTCATGGTTCTCTTTCCAGAATACATATTAGCAACTCTGAACTGTTAATATATAAAAAGCACTTTGATTCTCCTCTATTAAAAAAAATAATTGAATAAGCAAATATTTTCATAACATTTATGAGAGCCTTGGAATAGTAGATTTTTGAAGTAATTGAGCAAAACCCATGTGCATGTTAGAAAATAGGACAATTTTAGAAAAAGATCATATTCTTGAGGTTCAATTTGTCACTTCACATTCCTATTTATTACATTTCCACATGGAACCTGCTCCAAGATTCCTAAAACCCAGATCCCACTCTGGAAAGTAGCTCAAACTAGGGGAGATACCTTGCCACAAGCCCGAGGGAACCTGGAATCAATCTGTAGGGAAGAACACGATCCTTTCTGTTCTCTGTGCCAACCACATTCCTAATCTCTTGGGTTTCTCAGAAAGTCATCCCATTATTCCATAAATTCACGTTTACCCCCTAAGGAAATAGTGAAGAAAGCTGTATAGCAATGATAATGAACATCAGAACAAAACAATTGACAATGGTCAATAGTTGGGTCACATCGTAATTACTGAAGTAGCTTGTGGATTCTTCTGATTCAATGACTTTTCAACATCATTTAGCACGTGTTTACAATGCCATCCGCTTTTCTCCTTCATTTCTACTATGATTTTGGACTACATTTTAGAGACATCCTAATAAGTAAGTCATTTGTGCATTTCAGCACAGATTCATTCCTCTATTTGCAACACACATTTATTGAGCTTAAACATAAGCTAAACTCTGGAAACAGAACTTTGAGGCAAGTTGCCCTGAAAGATGTTCCAGGAGTGCCAATGGTGGAGCACCAGTCAGTATCAGTGATGGATAAAGCAAGGACAGTTCTCTGCTGTCCCTCCATTCCTTTTCCCTACCTCATTTCTCACCTGCTACCCTTGTTTCTTCAACCTCTTTGCCCTTCTTGCCATCTCTTAGGTATCTAAACTCTACCTGGCATTCCTGTCCTTGTTTCAGGTGCCATAAGCTGAAAGTAACAATTCCTGTGCATTTTCTAAGCTCAATTCTCAATACCCCAAAAAATGAAAATAAAAGCAATCAGGGATCTAATAATAACTGATCTATCAACATTACCATTACTATTGCTGCTATTCTCTCTATCACATCTTGCAGGAATTTTTGTAAGACTTGTCTTATTATTAATTCTGTGTGTGGCATAGTATCTTATGTAGCTCTAGAGAGTTAAAATGAGCCCTAGGAAGCAAATTGTGGTTGCTATACTCAAGATTCCTACAGAAAACAAATAAACAAAAATGATAAAATTACACCAAGTGTTTTAAACCAAAGATGTCAAATAAATTCCCTGAAAGAATGAAAAGTAAATCACGCGATTTTAAAAATTTTAAGATGCTAAATTTTCAGGCAAATACAAAAATTTCCATCTGTTCTGTTTTCCTATGTCACATTCCTCCTATTAATGTCATTACTATCACCTAAAATCTCACACCAAAGTAGACATCTTCCTGTTTAATGTTGATGACATTTACTTTTCACCTTAATAGGGGGAAAAACAACCCCCAAAATTGAAATTTTAAACTAAAATAATAAAATAATAGATTGAAACACCTTTGTAGGCTAGGGATTTACAGCAGTTGCCTTTCAAAAGTAGAAAAAAAATAATTTATCAGTATCTGAGACCATAATTATTACTTCGGCTTCTATTAAGCAAAATAAATTATAGGAGATTTTTAATAAGTTGCTAAATCACTTAATGGAACTAAATGGATGATTACTTCTAGGTAAGAAGCTATTAAGGTAATCATCATAAATATTTAATGAATTTTATTTATCATTTTATCTTTTTCTTGTTCTGTTTTCTGTTGTTTCTTAGTTTACAATTTATTTAATCCAATATGTGGACTAAAATATGCCTATTTGAAATTTTTTTAAAAATTCACTTAAAATTTTTAAAAATCTATTTTCTTCCTTGGTAACTAATCCGGGAAATAAACATTAGTAACTGCTTAATTCTCTTCCAGGTTTCCTTTTTTTCCCATTTTTAATGAGAAACACTGAAATATTTAGACTTTTAAATCTCTTATCCAGAAACATTTTGTAAAAATGACATTTCATATTTATGTAGGGAAATTTTTAAGTGTGAACAATAGTTTGTTCAATTTCATATACAAAGTTTAATAATAATTTTCACAATTATTTTATTTAGTTTTTAAAACTAAATAGTTCCATAGATAACTTTTGCAAAGATTTTATAGAAAATCTAAAACAATTACTAAAAAAGAAAATGCATTATTAATTGTGCCATTTTTCTTCTCTTCCCTACACAGAGTCACCTTTCATTCATTTATTTTCATAGCAGGAAACAGAAGACTTTGCAAAAGTATCACTAGAACTCCCAAAAGAAATATATCATTGTTTTAAATTACCGTTTTGATGTTTCCATATTCCTGCTTTGTGTTAGTATAATCAATAAATTAAAAATATATAAAAAAGGACTTCCCAAACTTCTCAGGTTTCTTTTACATGAATCCTCCCCACACACTCTTCCCCAATAAATCTTTTGTTTCTCATCAGGAAAGTCCTATGTTCTACAAAAAAATATGTATCTATAGATAGATACCAGTGTGGGTACTTCTCCCCCCATACTATTTATAGCTTGTGGGTAGGTAGATTAATAAAGATATGGATATATAAATGTAAATATGCACATACATCATATATGCACAAGACACACATATGTGCTTTTTTTGTCTAACCAATATTCAGAGTGCACTTAAAACCACGAGGCATTTTTAAACTAGGAAGGTCTCATAAAACTATACCTGCAGCTGAATATTAAATGCTCACTCCAAACAGATTTTTTTTTGAAAATTCATTCCAATCAAGCAAAATAGGATAAAAGAGGGAATACAGAATATTTTCAAAGCCCCTATTATTTACTTTTACTGAGAAAAGGATTCAGAGAAAGCAGAGCAGAGGGATTGAAAGGCAGGGAAGAGCAGATTGAAGGAGCTGAACTGTGGGAACTGCTCTTCCACCACTGAGTAAGAACCTGTCTACACAAAGGCTGCCCAGCAAGCAGAATGACACAGCATGATTCTGCAGTTAGCTGTGAGTATCCCCACTGGGTATTTAAGATTCCAAGTAGCATGTGTGCCTTTCCCACCCCCACCGGAATATAAGAGGCTCTATCACTAGCCCCAACTGTCTCCCCCTGTCTGACTGTCCCTGGAGTTCTGTCTTTGCATGAGGCCACATGCTCCCTCAATTTTAGATTGCCACTTGTCTCCAGGCACAATGATGTAATTGCCTCAAATTGTTGGTTATTATTGGTGTATCTGCCTACAACTACAAACGACACACTTTCCTGATATACACTGCATTGTTTAAACTGTATTTCTCATATAATCTTTGGGTTCACATAATGTCTTTCATATATTGCTTTTAGGAATTCTTTCTGTAATTGTCTATTTCTTTACTGCCTCACCAACCAGACTGGAAACTTCTGGAGAATAGAGGAACAGGGTACCATCATTATATCCTTAAGGCATGGAAAATGACTCATAAAAACTTGAGAGCCAATTGAAAGAATGAAGGTTAAATTGTTTTTCTTTTTTTTTTTAAATTTTACTACTAGAGTTGGGGATGTGGTTCAAGCGGTAGCACGCTCGCCTAGCATGCGTGCGGCCCGGGTTCGATGCTCAGCACCACAAAGATGTTGTGTCCGCCAAAAACTAAAAAATAAATATTAAAAAATTCTCTCTCTCTTTAAAAAAAAAAAGATTTTACTACTAAATTTTAAAGGACGATAGTCAATGACTTGCCTTCTGATTCTATCTCCACCAATGATTTTTTGTCTTGTCTTAGGCAACCCACACACAGCCACCTACATCATTCATACAGTTCTGATGAAGATCACATCAGAGAGAAAATGTGAAGGGAGAGGCCAAAGAAGGAGTAAATGAGAGTCACTTCCTCTCCCACAGACTCAATTTCCTGAACTATAAAATTGGTAGTTGTACCACACAGAGTTGTATGAGTGAGTACTTCAAATTCCTAAGCCAAACACCCAAGTTTTCAGATGAAAAAAACAAAAAAAATCACATCAAATGAAATATGCATTCACTAGAAGGAT
The DNA here is from genome assembly GCF_048772815.1 of Callospermophilus lateralis. NCBI lineage: Eukaryota > Metazoa > Chordata > Mammalia > Rodentia > Sciuridae > Callospermophilus > Callospermophilus lateralis. The sequence continues at coordinate 10,006,950 of NC_135320.1, forward strand.
TCCCCCCCTTCATTTTTCTCTATATTTTATCCAACTTTTTTTTATTTATTCCAAAATTATCTCCCATTAGGATCCCAGGGTCAATCATTAAAGGTTCCTGCGGGTCTACAGACCACAGAGGGTTTCTCCTACTGGGATGCACTGTCATTGCCTGAGCATCAGCTGTCCCAACCTAGTGTTCCAACCAGGTCAGAAATGGCTTTGGACATACCAAGGCCCAAGCACCTTGGCTCTCATCTTAAGGGTGCGTGGTTTCTCCTCATGGATCCTTAGTCTATAACAGATTTGCAGTCATCAGAGGAGGGGAAGGAGGCATCCATCACAGACACACAAGAATGTGGCCCTGTTACCCACCCAGAGCCAGCTGTGGAAGGACTTGGAAGTGGGAACTCTTCCAGGCGTCAGGGTGGTAAGGCATCCTCATGAATATACACTACTGCAGACCCATTCAGCTTGGGTTCTGCCTCCTCTCCTGTGCACCTGCTCTGTCTCAAGGATCAAGACACTTCCCACAGCCCAAGCTAGCCGTTTACTTCTGCCATGTCAGGATGCCACTAGTCAATGACCCTAATTCTATTCCCTTTCCACTTTTGTAGGGTCGCTATATACTCTCACCCCACACCACATAGTATTAAACTGGGGCAGAGGGAAACAACAAGATTTTTTTCTGATAAAATGCCTACTTTTACCTTCCTCACTCCTTGGGAGCATTTGGGGACACAACTGTGCCTATGGATTTAGTCACTTGCTTTAAAACTTCAAAAGTCTTGCCTCTGGCTCAGTTCAGATACCCCCACACACCACTCCCTCCCAGCACACGCACACGCACACACACACACACACACACACACACATTCAAGGAGACTCTATTGAGTACTGAGAACTCCTTTCAAAGTTCTATTTTTCTTCTGCCTGTCCTAAGACAAAAAAAAAAAAGAAAAAAGGCAGGGGTGGTAGATACAGAGTCTGGTATAAAGCCCACTGACCCTGGGGTGCTGGGGTTCAGAAGAAACCTTACGTATTACCTATTTCTAATGGGAAAAGGGTTTTCTTAACATGCATTCCCAACCTTCCTGGAGGCACCAGCATATCTCTTTGGCACTATGATATGAGCTGGAAGCTGGGCTCTTCCTATTTGTACCAGTTCTGATCATTGATCAGGAGGCAGGACCTGGCCCTCCATGTGCCTCTACCACCCAGCATAGAGGAGTGCACTTAAAGACTTCTACCCTGTCCATAATCCTGGCTTTATACAAGTACACAAGGGAGTTGTATTTTAAAATCTTTTATTCTCCTCTTAAATTTAAAAAATAAATGTAGTTCTGAAAGCAAACAAACATCAACAAACATGAAGCCAGTGCCTCCCGGTGTCAGGCAAAGGCCACCTCCACAGCCATATTCTCTCTGCACAGCCACATTTTTGATCATTTTTATGCCAGATGCTATATCACATTACTCCTCTTCTCCAGCCAAAAACTTGGGTTTCCTTTGCCAGAAAAGCAATCCTAGCAACCATTCTATAGCCTATGGAGCATTTAATGTATGATAGGCACTGTGCTAAGGGCTTTAATGTATTATCCAATTTCATACTCAAAAAGAAAACTGTCTGGTGTAGCTATCAATAACCTTATTTACATAATATGGTAAAGGCTAGCATAAATGCTACATTCATGTATACCAGATAAATTAGGGAAGGAATATAAAGCTATATAGAATACTGAGGATGCACAACTGGCTGAAGCTCACACACTAGTAAGAAAGAAGCTGGACACAGATCAGACCGGTATCCATCTAACATCAAGAAGCCTCTAGACTGTCGGGTATGGTGGTGCGCACTTGTAATCCCAGCAGCTCTGGAGGTTGAGACAGGAGGATCGTGAGTTCAAAGCCAGCCTCAGCAAAAGCAAGATGCTAAGCAACTCAGTGACACCCTGTCTCTAAATGAAATACAAAACAGGGCTAGGGATGTGGCTCAGTAGTCACGTGCCCCTGAGTTCAATCACTAATACACTCTCCTCCCAAAAAAGAACCCTGATTTGTAATGTTGACCTTTTATTTTTGCCCTTGATTTTAAAATGACGTAAATATACTGGAATGGTTGCTTTTTCTCACCAGGTCTCAGAGCTATCTACTATGGCACAGACATTCAGGTGTATAATATAATATCATTATATTAATGATATAATCCTAGATATATGTACTCTCTTTTATATCTGCCTTTTCTAACTCAAAACACTCATCTAAATCATTGATGATAGCTCCCATTTTTAATGTACTGCTACTTTCACTGTAAAAAGTGAAATGTGTGCCATGAAGTCCACAATCCGCTCCCTCCCTCACACCAGGCTCTACTCCCATCCCCATCAACAGTCCATGTGGAAGAAAAATGTGGTCTACACTTAAAATGAGGCAGGGAGAATGAACTCAGAGGGCACAGGCCCTTGTTCTGTCTCTGCTGCTCCAAGTTGTCTTTCTGGCCCTCATTTTGCTCTCTTGTTAATGAGGAAACCAGTTTTACTGATCTCAAGGTCTCTCCTAGCTCAAAAATCCTACAAAAAAAAAACTGGCTTAAAAATCTATTTTATGGCGGGGCGGGCCGCGGGCGCCGGCTGTCAGGGCGGGGCCGCGACGGCGCCTGGAGGCGCGCGAGCTGGGAGGACCGCGGGCCAGAGCCGCGGCCTGCCCCGCTGCCGGTGCCGGGCTCTAGATCCAGTTCCGAGGTGGAGTTTCTGAGCATCCTTGATTCCTAGAGGAAGCGCTGCCGAAGGATGGAATCAACAGCTTAACTTTGGCAGGTGTCTGGGTGGCTCTGGTTCATCTGCTATGGTCGCGGAGCCTGAGGTCTAAGCAATACAGGGACTTTTGTGATGACAATATGACTAATAGTAAAGGAAGATCTATTAGCAGTAAAACAAGTGGTGGTTTCAGCAGTGGAGAAGGTTTTGTCGATTGGACTTTAAATTTAAATACAATTCAGTCTGACAAGTTTTAAACTTACTGTTGAGCATGGTTCCAGTAATTTACCAGAAAAGCCAGGAAGACAGGCACAAAAAGACCAACGGCCTTTGGCAAGATGGGTTGTCAGGGGCAGGCCAGGCGTTCAGTAGCAGGTCCGAGCAGCATGTGGAGTACCACGGTTTCTCTGAGCAGCCTTTCCACGGGAGCAGCGGGCACGCGCCCTCAAACTGCAGTCCCAAGTACGACGACTACGCCAACTACAATTACTGTGACGGCAGGGAGGCCTCAGAAACGACTGCCATGCTGCAGGGCGAAGACGTGTCCAGTGAGGGCGACGAGGACGTCATTGTGGAAACAAGCCAAAAGTTGCCCAAGGAATCCAGCGGCATCATGGCTCTGCAGATCCTGGTGCCGTTTCTGCTGGCTGGATTTGGCACGGTTTCAGCCGGCATGGTTTTGGATATAGTCCAGCACTGGGAGGTGTTCAAAAACGTAACAGAAGTTTTCATTTTAGTTCCTGCCCTTCTCGGTCTCAAAGGGAACTTGGAAATGACACTGGCATCCAGATTGTCCACTGCAGTAAATATTGGGAAGATGGACTCACCCATTGAAAAGTGGAACCTAATAATTGGCAACTTGGCTTTAAAGCAGGTTCAGGCAACAGTCGTGGGTTTTTTAGCAGCGGTGGCAGCGATCATCTTGGGCTGGATTCCAGAGGGAAAGTATTACCTGGATCATTCCATCCTCCTGTGCTCCAGCAGCGTGGCCACCGCCTTTATCGCGTCTCTTCTGCAGGGAATAATAATGGTTGGAGTTATCGTTGGTTCAAAGAAGACTGGTATAAATCCTGATAATGTCGCTACACCCATTGCTGCCAGTTTTGGGGACCTTATAACTCTGGCCATATTAGCTTGGATAAGCCAGGGTTTGTACTCCTGCCTTGATAAGAAAGGTAAGAGTTATCTCTAAATTGAATGAGAAAATTGAGGGTCATAGAAGTTATATATGCTACCCATGTTTTCACAACTCCAGGGAGAAAGGCTGAATGCAGAGACCTATTACTACGTTTCTCCACTAGTTGGTGCCTTTTTTCTTGGCCCTAACTCCTATCTGGATTATAATAGCTGCCAAACATCCAGCTACGAGGACAGTTCTCCACTCAGGCTGGGAGCCCGTCATCACGGCGATGGTGATAAGTAGCATCGGGGGCCTTATTCTGGACACAACTGTATCTGACCCAAACTTGGTTGGGATTGTTGTTTACACTCCAGTTATTAACGGTATTGGTGGCAACTTGGTGGCCATCCAGGCCAGCAGGATCTCCACCTACCTCCACTTACACAGCATTCCAGGAGAACTGCCAGATGAACCCAAAGGTTGCTACTACCCGTTTAGGACTTTTTTTGGTCCAGGAGTAAATAATAAGTCTGCCCAGGTGCTTCTGCTTCTGGTGATCCCCAGGCATCTGATCTTCCTCTACACCATCCATCTGATGAAGAGCGGCCACACCTCGCTGACCATGATCTTCGTAGTTGTGTACCTGCTTGCTGCTGTGTTACAGGTGTTCACCTTGCTGTGGATGGCCGACTGGATGGTGCACCGCTTCTGGAGGAAGGGAAAGGACCCAGACAGCTTCTCCATCCCCTACCTGACGGCGCTGGGCGACCTGCTGGGCACAGCTCTGTTAGCCCTGAGTTTCCATTTCCTGTGGCTCATCGGGGACCGAGATGGCGATGTCGGAGACTAATAAATCCTACCTGCTGCTCTCAAGTCACCCAGGAGGAGCACCCAAGATGACCACTTCCAGCTCTTTTCCAAAACTCTTAGGTCACTAGTTTGACTTCTGCCAGGGTAATCTTCAGTTGGCCCTGATTCAATTAAATGGCCTTAACTTTTTTTTAAGGAATTTGTCCTGAAACCAGAATGAACAGTATTTGTGCTGCTTTTTGTAGAATAAATAATTTGACATAGACCTAGATACAAACTCAAGCTCTGAAATTAATTAAATAGGAAAGAATGTATATGTGTGTGTATATATATTATAGAATGTTTACAATGAATAATTTTGAAACCACAGACATAGCAGAAATGTACTTTTATTACTGTTTAAGTTTTAAGGCAAAGTCAGAGGAAACAGCCCTAGCTCTGCCTCTGTCTGGCGGATGTGTTGTACTTCAAAGCATACCATGAATCGAAGAGCACCCACCAGGCTTTTAATCATCTGAATTATGCCCGCCTCTGTGCTAGCTGAGGATAAATTTACCAATTACCTGCTCCTAAACTGACCTAAATATGTTCTGCTGAGCATAAGATAAATTTGCTTTTACCTGCATCTGAAATGACCCTGTGCCAACACTAATTTAATTTCAACTCTGCAAGCTCTTGGAAGGCTCCCCTTTAAACAAGGAATGCTCTTGAGAGGTCTTTCATGAGAGCAGTTGGCCATTTTTGATCACTGATTTGTTGATCTTTCTCAGAAAACAGTGAAAAATGGAAGATAACTTGAGCTGCATCTGTAGACACAAGATGGCATGAGCAGTTGTGTGAGAGAGAGAAATGAGAGAAGCTTTTGATGAACTCCAGTGCCAGTAGTCGACCGTGAAGATCACAGTGCTCTTGAGCCACAGGTATAGAGGTGTCCTTCAGCACAGTTTATTGAGGCTCCTGTCATTTGATCCCAACACTTTGCTGCTGAATTCAGTGTTTGTTACCTACATTGTAATTAGTGGTTTCTTCTTATTTCAAAATGAGAGATATTATTTAATACAACCCTGATATAGATCCAAGATTGGCAAGGGGTTCCTTTGCCCTTTTCAGGAGGCTTGAGGGGAAGCTGGGTTACTCACCAAGCACTCGAGCCCCCATGCGCCTGTCAGCACGGGTTTATTTCCACAGGGACCTTAGGGACACTGCTGTATTGTTCCAGTATTTTTCTAAAACTCTCAGCTATGGTCTAACCACTTAGCCAGCACCTTAGTTATTCAGTAGATGAGCATTTTTATTTCACATACAGTTTGGGCTTTAACTGCAGTGCAATGTCTCAAGACCATTATTTAATAATTAAATTATTAAACTGCTGAGGGAATAAAAAGGCACATAACTTTGATCATCGTGGCTTAAGTTGTGAGTTAGTATTATTATATAAATAGTAGGTTGTTTAAAAATATATTGGGGAAATATTCTTGTTAAGCTCTTTAAAATAAGAGGGCTGTGGTTTAGAGGTATATATTTTTGCTTATTTTTAAACTTTAATTATTCCATTCTTCTGTCTTATAATGAAGGTTTTAAGGCAGAGAACTGAACTAATTATGGAATTTCTCCCTTGGAGAGTTATGATATCATATAGTGAACATTCTTATAAAAGAAAGAATGATTAAATTTAAGTTGATGAATATTTAGCTGCAAAGATTTTTATTTTTAAAATATCCATGGATTAATTTTTTTAAATCCATGGATAATATCTTTGATTTTATTGTAAAGCATTTGTAAATTATTTACATTTGGGCTACATGATTCATATACAATTACATTTCTCAATTATTTCTATTGATTTTTTTTTTAACCTAGGGAAAAAAATTGGAGAGCAGGCCACAGTTTTTAAGGTTGAGCTAACAACTTTATTTGGTGCATTCTGTATTCCAAAGCACTTTTAAAGATGGGCCTCCCAGTCCTCACAACCAGACCTATGACCTAGGTCAGACACTGCTAAGTGACCAGCTGTCACCTCCCTGAATTCCAGGTCAGTGCACTTTCTGGGACACATCCATAGCCCTGTGCACCCCAGGAGAGCCCACCTGATTAACTACAAAGAAGCCAATTGGAGAAACAAGGTTTGCAAAAGTGATGCGTCTGAGGGTGAGCATGGCCAGCTCTATCCCCATATTCCCAAGATCAAAGAACTCAAACCACGAAAACATTTATAACAGGAGCTTCAGAATGAAGAGCAATGACTTATTTCATAGAATATCAAATTGCCACCACCCTCCCCAGAGCTTGCTGATTGCCAGGGGTGGTGGTAATTAGGAGGACTGAACTGAGCTTGTCTCCATTTGCTTTTGCAATGCAACCTTGGTTGGACCAGCAAAATGTCTAAAAGGCATGTAATGGGGAGGGCATGAAAATGGGAAGAGGAGTCACAGATTAACAGATTATAAAAGGATACAAATTCCTTTAAAAATTACTACTGGTCTTTTGAAAGCCTTCATATAAGTATGTAACCAGTAAGATGATTTTTTAAATTTATCCATAAAATAATTTATTTTCAGCCTTATGTAATGTAAATTAACAACATTTATTTTTATACCATATAAAAACTCCTGTTTTCCAAAATTCTTCTTTCACTGATTTATTGGGCACTTAATTTAAACATTTTTAAGTCATTTTTTCTATTCTTGCCCACCAACCATTTCTTTCAAAAGTCAAGTTTCTCAGAACCTAGTTAAATAAAAACGTGTGGTAATGTATCTTCTGGGAGACATTAAAAAAAAAAAAAAAAAAAACTCCCACAGCACAGACTCTCCATGAGGTCGCCAACGGAGTGGTTTCGTGGGTCTGGTCACAGGGCTCTCTTGCCTTATGCTGTCTGTGTGGTGTGGCCTACCCATCGGTAATGGGCTTCTGTCATCTTGAACTGTTGTAAACCCAAGAATAAAATTTACGAAACGTTAAAAAAAATCTATTTTATAATGATCCAAATAATCATAACCTTTCAAACTAATAAAAAATGGATTGCACTTTAGCTGATCTCTAATGTCAGTATTGACTTCAGTGTTGATTGATAATTTAATCACCCTAAAACATGGTCCCTAACCACCAAATAAACTCAGTATATCATGCATTTGCCCTTTCCTACATTTTCTAAGCTCTAGACTCCTTAATAGTTTCAGGATTTCTATTATGTGACTTAAGTGTAGTCACTGTAGATTAAGTGCCACCATTAAAGTCAACCCTTTGACATTTGGAGTTGAAGACCTACAAGAAACGGCAGTACTTTCAGGCCAGCGTTGGGATATCAAGTATCAGCAACATGTACTCAACATCTGTTCACTAATACATTCTGAATGGTGCTTCCACATACCCTCAAATCTGATTTTGGGCCTAAATCTTTCTCCTCTAAAAGCTGGCTCACCTGTTTCAAAATCAATCAAGGGCAAACAAATCAGAGAGTTTAACAAAGATGAATAAGAGATGGCAAAGTTTAACTTTGAAAGCATCACTAGCTTTAATACTGAATACAGAATGCTTTTCAAAAAACTTTTCAAGAAAGTATCCTTGATTTGTAAAAAGCCTGGTGAGAACACAGAGTTCCTTTCTTGACTGTTATAAATAAAACTCTCTAGGGGAGTCTCTCCTTATCAAAGTTTACTCTAATGGAAATGTCTTCAAAATATCAAAAGGTTTAAAGAGTGAAAGTCACTTCCCCAATAATTTTTAAAAATTTAAGCAGGGAGGAGTTTTTAAATAACCATGGAATTTGTCTCAAACTTCCTTTTTCTAGTCACCTCAACATCATCCTTTATTGACCATATTTTTCTATTTTAGAATTTAATGATAAGGAAGCACATGAGCTTCCTTGGATAATATTCTAGACCTTTGAAAAAGGTCTATAGAAAGAATATGTCCTGGGCTGGGGTTGTGGCTCAGTGGCAGAGCACTTGCCTAGAATGCGTGAGGCACTTGGTTCCATTCTCAGCACCACTTAGAAATAAATGAATAAAATAAAGGTTCATCAACATCTAAAAACATATTTTTTTAAAAAAAGAATATGTCATTAAAACATCAAATGTTTTGCATCAATACAACTTAGTGGTAAATTCCTTTAGGTGCTCTTTCAGAATGGGTCCTTATGCGCCAGTTTTTCTACACTGGGATCAGTTAACACAGCCCTTCCTACTTTGAAACAGAACTAGGTCTTGCTTTGCTTTGTAAGTCACAGCACAACACCAACATATAGTGTCCAAAAACTATTTACAGCATGAACAGAATCTTAGGATTTATAGATAAAGGCAAGAAAAAAGAACTTAAGGCCTTTCAGATCAAAACTTCTCTATTAAAACACTATTGTCATGTCTGTAAAAAAATAATTAATTAAAAAAAAATAAGAAAATCCAAGGAATGAGAATTATGATTTACATAAGCACTAAATAAAAGGTTGTAATGATGGTTTTCTAGGTACCATGTACTTTTGTACTCATGCCTAACAATAGAGATTGTATATAACAGACACTTTCTGAATGGAGGGTACCAGGATTTTTCTTTATTGAGAAACACCCACCCTCCTCATTTTCAAACTCAGAAGCAAAGCTTTCTAAATTCAAGCTCCATACTAAAACCACTGCTATGCAGCCTAATCTATCATCAAACTCTGAGCCAATCTTTTCTTGTGGATATTAAAATTTTTCTCTCAAAAACAAGTCTTGAATCACTTTTAAGTCATCATAAAATGTTTATTTTAGAGGTTACATAATCCATGCAAATAATAAGGGATGTATACAAAAAGATACTTTTCTGTTTAAAAGAGTTTCTTAGAAATATGAAGCATCAAATAAATGTAAGCTAATAAAACCTTAAAGAGAACAGACCTCCTTTTTCTCTTTTATAAAATGTAATAAAAGTCTTTTTTCAATGGATACAATAATATTGAGAATGTTCTTCACACTAAAATATAGAGAGGTTTTGCTGTGTGGAATGTTGTATTCTGAGTGCGTGAGTGCGTGAGTGCGTGAGTACGTGTGTGTGTGTGTGTGTGTGTGTGTGTGTGTGTGTGTGTTTGTGCTCTAAATTAAGCCATGGTTTAGAGGCAACCTTGGTCCTACTGATCAATAACAACCAATAACTTGAAGGCATCCCTAGGGCAAAGAAGCCAAAAGAACCTTTTTAGCTGTCACACGAAGCTCATTACAGAGAGAAAGGCAGCAAGAACACACACATACTCACATATGAACAGCAGATATGAGCCAGACCCCAAATTTTCTGGACCAAGTGGATTAGTGACATTGGTTTGGAGATCCTATTCTCAGCATCCATTAGACACCAAGTAAGAGTACAACTCCAAGCTGCAGAGATGTCAGCTCCTCATTCATGGTGTTCCAATTGGATTCTCTTTGAACATATGCCCTTTCAAGTGAAATTAATCAATCTCTTTATCACTCTCACTGCATCTGGAGCCATAATCATTACCCAACTGCTGAGAAAGAAATGAAACCACTAATCGCACAGGGAGTTGAGAGCTTAGTGTTCAAAGCAGGAAAGTTTTTATTAAGTTCTAATTTCAAAAGTGATTTTTCACGACTAGCCATACAAGACATTCTATGAGCAGGAGGCTGTACTACCACAGCTGCCAGCTAAGTATCCACTAGCGTATTATCAACTCCTGAACAACTACAGAACTTATACTTTGTTTAAATTGTCCAATGACTCGATCTTCAAATCAGTTTAGAATACCCAACATGAAAGAATCCATCTAATTCTCTGAATTTAACAGAAATGCTTTAAGTGTCAAACACACGAATGAATGCCCAGTAACTTCTAATCTTTGAATTTTCCCACCAGCTATCCAACTTAGAACAGTGTAAGTAAATCTACCAAAACGCACAAATTCTTGCTTGTAACATTCTGAACTTTATGAAACTTCAAACTACTTGGGTGAGTTAAACACTGTGCTTCACTCTAAACTGCAGTACACAACCCATTTATGTTAACTAAAATACATTGTCCAATTGACTTATCTTGTAAAATTGGAATGTTTTCCCAGAAAAAAATTAGTGTGAAAAATCACATTTAAGGATGCAATAAGCATTTACCTTGACCCAAATAGTTGGATGATAAACAGCAGCTACTTAAAGCATATAATAATACACAATACAAAGAAATATTAAAACAAAAACAAGACTTAATCCTCAAGGGGCTAGAATTTTAGAATACTAGACTGCCTACAGGATTGATCATTCTTCCCTATGTGAGCCAGGTACTCTCAACAGCATACTAAGCTAAAGACCTTGGCCAGGTTCTGATATTAATAGTCCATTTCATTTTTTTTTACTAAAACTATTTCATTTAACATGGTTCATTGATACTTTAAGTGGTATTTGCTCAATTGTTTTGTTTCCTGGGGAAAAATCTTTCTATGACAAAGGTCAAGGAGCATCCTTCAGAACATGAAGAATAGCAATAATCATTAGAAGCCAGTTCCTGAGTATTATAATCCATGTGAATTTTAACAGATTGTGAGTTTCTATAAGACAGAAACTATTGCAAGTTTGTTTTACATGCATGTTTAATATCCAGAAGATTTGTTCAATCGGCATAATTCCAAAATATTATCAATTTTTAATCATAGCAGCTTAATCACTGAATAATAAATTTAAAGACCAACCAGACAATAAGATAAATGTCTATAACCTTTTAGAAATATATTTTATTTGTTTATACTAACAGTCAATGTTCTGAAAATAAAATTAAGGAAAAATATCTGTTCAAAATAAATAAGATATTTATTTTATTTTGAACATAAATAAGTTTAAAAGAGAAAGGTTGTACACTGAAAGCTACAAAACATTACTGGGGGAAATTAAAGATATAAAGAGACATTCCATGTTCATGGAACAGGAAGCTTACTATCATTAAGATAAAAATTCTTTCTAAATTTATCTATAGATTCAACCCAATTGCTATCAAAATTTCAGCAGGTGTTTCTGTGGAAATTATCAAAATGATGCTAAAATGGAAATGGAAATTAAAAAGACTTAAGAATAGCCAAAAAAACTTTTTTTAAAAAAGATGCAGTGAAAAACTTTCACTTGTCAATTTAAGAATTTAATATAGAGCTACATGTATCAAGAAAGAAAAATACTAGCATGAAGAAGGATGTTTATCATACTCAATTCCACTCCCAAGAGAAGTAAAAATACATGCCCACACCAAGATTTTGACACTATGTTCACAACAGCTTTTTTCATAATAGCTCATATCTGACAGTCCAGAGATAAAAACTTTCCATTTATGGTTAACTGATTTTTGAAAAAAGAAGCAAAGACCATTTGATAAGGAAAGTATAGTTGTTGTTTTCTTCCCCCAGCAAATTATGCTGGTATAATTGGATATCTACATGCAAAAAAAAAAAAAAAAAACAAATAAAATAAAATAAAGACTGAACTTACAACCTTACTCCTTCCAGTAAGAAAAATTAATGCCAAATAGATGACATACCTAAGAATAAGACTAAAACTATAAAAATTTTAGAAGAAAAAAATCTTTGAGTTCTTGAGTAAGACAAATATTTCTTAGATGTAGGGCCAAATGTATAATCCATAATTGGAAAAAAATTGGTAAATTGGACCTCACCAGAATATGAAATACTTGCACTTCAAAAGACATCATCAAAACCCGAAAAACAGGCCATATACTTTGAGAAATTTTCTGCAAACCTCATATTCAATAAAGAAATTTCATCCAGAATATACAAAAACTCATGAAACTCAATAATAAGACAAACCAGTGAATTTAGAAATACAAAAAGATTTGCTAAGACATTTCACTAAAGAAAATATACAGGGCTGGAGATGTGGCTCAAGTGGTAGCGCGCTCACCTGGCATGCGTGCGGCCCGGGTTCAATTCTCAGCACCACGTACAAACAAGATATTGTGTCCACCGATAACTAAAAAATAAATATTAAAAAAAATTCTCTCTCTCTCTCTCTCTCTCTCTCTCTCTCCCTCCCTCCCTCCCCCCCTCTCTCACTCTCTCTTAAAAAAAAAGAAAGAAAAGAAAATATACAAAGGGCAAATAAGTACTTTTAAAGAACATATCATTAGCCTTTAGTGAAATGCAAATCTAAATCACAATGATATACTATTTTATATCCACTAAAATGACAATTAAAAGAAAAACAGACAATAACCCATGTGCAAGAATATGGACAAATAGGGATCCTCATGTATTGCTGGTGGGAACATAAAATGATCGAGCCACATTTGGAAAACAAGTTGTATTTCTTAAAAAATTAAACATGTATTTGTCATGCAGTCCAATCAATTCCACTCCCAAGAGAAATGAAAGTAGATGCCTACACCAAGTTTGGCATACTATGCTCACAACAGTATTCAAAAGTGAAAACAATTCACTGGTGGGGGGTGCGGTTGTGCATACACCTAATTCCACTGGCTTGAGAGGCTGAGGTAGGAGAATTTCAAGTTCAAAGCCAGCCTCAGCAAAAGTGAGGCCCTAAACAACTCAGTGAGACCCTGCTTCAAAATAAAATACAAAATAGGGCTGGAGATGTGGCTCAGTGGCCGAGTGCTCCTAAGTTCAAATCCCTGGTACAAAAAACAAAAAAGTAGAAACAATTCAAATGTCCATCCACTTATGAGTGGATTAAAAAGAAGTGCTATAGCCATACAATGGAATTCAGTGACATGAAGGAACGAGTGTTGGTGTATGCTATAATATCAAAGAACCTTAAAAATGTGAAATAAAAGAGACTAGTTATAAAAGACCAATGTTATAGGATTCTATTTATGTGAAATATCCAGAAAAGAAAATTAATAGAGGCAGAAAGTAGATTTGTGGTTGATGAGGACTATGGGTAGGAACAGGGATTAACTACAAATGGGCATGCAGACGTTAATTTGGAGTGATAAAAATGAAAAGAGTGGAAATGATTGCACAGCTTGTTAATGTGCTTCAACAATGAATTTATACATTTTAAACGAATAAATTTTGTTATATAAACTAGGCCTCAATAAACTTGTTCAAAAATAGCCAGTCTCTCAGACTAAGAATTACTAGTATTAAATAGTATAAAATGCTATAAATAAGAAGGTTCCATATAAAACATGTGTTCATCTAGATCACCAATCACCCAAAATTAAAGCAATTAACGTGGCAACTAGAAAATACAAATGTGTGGGGGGTTTTCCCTTTTTGTTGTTGTTATTGTTGTTGTTGTTTGTGTTCATGAGAGCCTCTGGGGAGACCGGCCACATCGTAAGCAGCTGTAAGTTTCAAAGAGGTGAACCTAAGGCCTGTTCATTGTGGAAGTTCCAGTAGTGAAAGGCTCCACTGCATAATATCTATGCTATTCTAATGCAGGTTCTTCAGCAGTAAAACAATTGGGATCCTTGCCCTGCCTACAGCTTCCTAGGGTGAAGCCCATGTAAGATTAATGAAAGAGGAAGAGGTTCTAGAATATCATAATTTTTAACTTATTGCCAAATATAATGGTGCCACTTGCACTCTGGCTTTCCCTCTTTTCAAGTCTGAAGATGGTAGAAGTCAATGCAGAGGACTTATCTAAGCCTGAACCCAGGCTTGGTTGAACCAGTCACTTCCATTATCAGTTCTAAGAAAGCTCTGAGACTGCAACCTGCATGGATATAGCTTTGAAAAGAATCCCACAGCTCTTGCTTTGAAAACAATAAAATAGAGTTTTATGAATAGGACCATCAGGGGAAAATATCGAAGGTACAATATTTGAAACGGCTAAGGTACATGAGGCATGCCACTAGAAATACACAGTAAAATGGAAACTTGTACACTTATTTTGAAAAAAATACAGTACAGATAAAGAATAATTAATTGCCTCTTTAGAGACATGACATTTATTATTAAATGCATGCCTATTTATCCAAACTAGAATATATTCTACATATCAGAGGTAGAGGGCAGGGAATAAGTCTGATCAAGTAACACTCCTTTTCCAGTAATAAGGAATAAAATCACTTAATTGCTTACTCTGACTTTGAGCTTGTGATATTTACTTTTGAATACACAAAATTTAGTTTGAGCATGTACTACAGAACATGAAGTCAGTTTTTCTTATTTCCATTGTGCTGATGAGAACGTAGAGGCATGAAGTTAAGGACCTTACCCGAGGTCACACATAGTCTGTCACAGAAGATAGACAGTCTGATTTAGTGCTCATGCCCTGAAGCACTCCACCACCAGGCTTGGTATGTACTGTCAGCTTCTGTATGATTTATAAACATTGATATTTGAAAATGGTATGAAATTATGTACATATATAGCTAGGTAATTAATCCTCAAATAAGTTTTCTTAAAAAGATTCAAAATGTAGCATCCTTTTCAACACAGTGCATGTACTTAGCAATAGAAAACTTTGGGCAGCTGCATTCCATTAAAAATTATTAACCCTGAGTTAAAAAACCCATGTTATTTTTATCATTTATTGTTAGTTTTGTAGTAAAGATTGTTCATGAATGAAATCTATCATTTGATGATAAAACAAATTTTATCCATAATGGCTTTTATTTTGTAATTTTGGGGAAACTGAACTTATCAATATAAGTGGGTGCCAATATCACAGATTCCCTACATAATCCACAGTTTTATTCCTATATTAACTTTAAAGAGGGAGAAAAAAAAACAAAAGAATGAGATGACTATTTCATGATCATACTTTGATGAAGAAAATAAGCTTTATTTTTTATTTGTCTTTTTAGATATACACGACAATAGAATACATTTTGACATATTGTACATAGGTGGAGTAAAACTCAATCTACTTAGCATCCCATTATTGTGGTCGTACCTGTGGAGTTTCACTGATGGTGTGCTCATATATGAACACAGAAAAGTTATGTCCAGTTCATTCTACTATCTTTCCTATTAACATGTCCCTTCTCTTTCCTTCATTCCCCATTGTCTAATCCATTGAACTTCTATTCTTCCCTCTTCATCCCCTTATTGTGTATTAGCAACATCATATCAAAAAGAACATTTAGCCTTTGGTATTTTGGGATTGGTTATTTCATTTAGTATGATAGACTCTTTATCTTTACACTTACTGGCATAAGTCATAAAGTCATTCTTTTTTATTGCTGAGTAATATTCCAGTGTGTATATATACCACGATATCCTTATTCATTCATTTTTTAAAGGGCACCTAGATTGATTCCATTGCTTAGCTATTGTGAATTGAGCTGCTACAAACATTGATATAGCTGAATCACTGTAGTATGCTGATTTTAAGTTCTTTGGATATATACCAAGCAGTGGAAAACTGGGTCAAATGGTGGTTCTGTACCTAATTTTTTGAGGAATCTTCATACTGCTCTACAAAGTGGTTGCACCATTTTCAGTCCTATCAGCAATATATGAGTGTACTTTTTTCCCCACATCCTCACCAACATTTATTGTTACTTATATTCTTTTTTTATTTTTAAATTTTGATTTGTTATATATGACAACAGAATGCATTACAATTCATATTACACATATAGAGCACAATTTTTCATATCTCTGGTTGTACACAAAGTAGAGTCACATCATTCGTGTCTTCGTACTTGTAGTTACAGTAATGTTGGCCATTGCATTCCACAGTCTTTTCTATCCCTATGACTCCTCTTTTTCCCTCCCTCCCCTTTCCTCTTTGCCCTATCTAGAGTTCATTTAATCCTCCCAACCCCCCACCCCCCACAGCATAATATGGATCAGCATCCTTAAATCAGAGAAATCATTTGGCATTTAGTTTATGGGGATTGGCTAATTTCATTTAGCATTATATTCTCCAGCTCCATTCATTTACCTGGAAATGCCATGATTTTATTCTCTTTCAATGCTGAATAATATTCCATTGTGTATATATAACACATTTTCTTTACCCATTCATCTACTGAAGGACATCTAGGTTGGTTCCACAGTTTAGCTATTGTGAATTGTGCTACTATAAACATTGATGTGGCTGTGTCCCCATAGTATGCTGATTTTAAGTCCTTTGGGTATAGTCTGAGGAGAGGGATAGGTGGGTCAAATGGTGATTCCATTCCTACTTTTCCATACTGCTTTCCATATTGGCTGTACCAATTTGCAGTCCCACCAGCAATGTATGAGTGTGCCTTTTTCCCCACATCCTCACCAACACTTATTGTTGTTTGTATTCTTAATAGCTCCCATTCTGACTGGAGTGAGATGAAATTTTAGAGTAGTTTTGATTTGCATTTCTTTAATTGCTAGAAATATTGAACGTTTTGTCATATATATGCTGATTGATTGTACATCTTCTTCTGAGAAGTGTCTGTTCAGTTTCTTGGCCCATTTATTGACTGGGTTATTTGTTTTTTGTTTTTAGTTTTGGTGTTAAGATTTTTGAGTTCTAGAGATTAGTGCTGTATCTGATGTATGTGTGGTAAGAATTTGTTCCCAATTAGTAGGCTCTCTATTCACCTCACTGATTGTTTCTTTTGCTGAGAAGAAGCTTTTTAGTTTGAATCCATTTCATTTATTGATTCTTGATTTTAATTCTTGTGCTATAGGAGTCTTATTGAGGAAGTTGAGGCCTAATCCAACATGATGGAGATTTGGGCCTACTTTTTCTTCTAATAGATGCAGTGTCTTTGGTTTAATTCCTAGGTCCTTGATCCACTTCAGTTTTGTGCATGGTGAGAGATAGGAGTTTAATTTCATTTTGTTGCATATGGATTTCCAGTTTTCTCAGCACCATTTGTTGTTACTTGTATTCTTGAATCTTAGTGTAGTTTTAATTTGCATTTCTCTCATTGCTAGAGAAGTTGAACACTTTTTCATATATTTATTGACCATTTGTATTTCTTCTGGGAAGTGCCTGTGCAGTTCCTTTGCCCATTTATTGATTGGGTTTGGTTTTTGTTTTGTTTTTGGTGTTAAGTCATGAAATTCATTTGAAAAATAAGAGACCCAGAATAGCCAAAGCAATCCTTAGTGAGAAAAGCAAAGCCAAAGGCATCATGATACCAGACTGGAAAACTGGAAATCCATACGTAGCAGAATGAAATTGAACCTTATCTCGTACCCTTCACAAAAGTCAACTCAAAGTGTATCAAGACCTAGACATTAGACCAGAAACCCTGCATCTACTAGAAGAAAAATAGGCCCAACTTTCCATCATGTAGGCTTAGGATTTGAGTTTCTCCACAAGACTGCTAAAGCACAAGAATTAAAATCAAGAATCAATAGACGGGATGGTAACAAACTATTATGGTTTGGATATGAGGTGTCCCCTAAGACAATGCAAGAAGGTTCAAAGGAGAAATGACTGGGTTGTAGCTTTAACCTAATCAGTGGATTAATCCCTGATGGAATTAATTAAGTAGTGGCTAGAGGTGGGTGGGGTGTGGCTGGAGGAAGTGGTTCTCTGGGGGCATGTCTATGTGGTATATAGTTTGTGTCTGGAGAGTGGAGTCTCTCTCTGCTTCCTGACCATCATGAGAGCTGCTTTTTCTCTGCCACATTCTTCTACCATGGTGTTCACCCCTTGAGCCCCAAGAAATGGGAGCTGGACTTCTATGGGCTGAGACCTCTGAAACGGTGAGCCCTCAAATAAACATTTCCTGCTTTACAATTGTTCTAGTAGGGTCCTTTAGTCACAGCAGGGGAAAAAAAAACCTAAAACAAACTAAAAAGCTTCTTCACAGCAAAGGAGACAATCAAGAGTGTGAAGAGAGAATCTACAGAACGGAGGAAAATCTTTGCCTCAAATAGAGGGTTAATCTCCAGGATATATAAAGAACTCAAACTACTTGAACACCAAGAAAATAAGCTTTAATGTAAATATTACTGAAAGAAAGTAATAATTATGAGTGAAGTTAAATATACACTTTTAAATTATTTTTCTGAACCTCAGTGTGCCACTAATGTATGCTGCACAGATGTCATCTGTGGTATAAATTTTTTGGAACTTTGTTGAAATATAAATTAACTGCATGAATAGAGTAAATCTATAAGGAGCCCACAGGAATGTGGGCATTTTCATTCCATTCAAGAGTGGTGGTGCTTGATAGCACCTAAGGTCATGACCATGAAGATGTTAACTAAATAAGCTTCTAAGGTTGTTTCATGAATGTATAATACTCTCATTTTGTCTTTAATTCATGTTTCAATTTCACTTTGATAGGTATGACTTATTTTGAACTTTACTCTTATCTTTCTTTGCTTAGAAACCTTTATTTCTTAGTTAATCATAATTCAAATGAGTTCAATGTCAAAATACTGTCATGGAAGACAAAGTTGAATGGATATATTTGTAGGTGCCATAATGTTGTTTGTCCCTTGATAATCTGACCACCAGTCAGAAAACTTTCCTATAGCAATCACCAATCCTGTAGCTAAATTTGACACATACATACACACAAACACACACACAATCCTGTATAACCAATGAACATTTGAATAAAACTTAAAAAAAAAACAACTTTTAACCTGGAGAAAGTTTGGTTGTCAGCTGATTCTATGATAGGTACATTTTGTAACACATGCTCAAAGAGAATATCTAGATCAATTTCCATAAGATTCACCTAGTTCAACATCTTTTCAATTCCAGAATAAACAACCTAAAGTTACTAGAAGTCATAAAAAGTAAATAAGTTAACCAAGTAATGGAACCAGCCCAAGTGTCAACAGATGAATGGACAAAGAAAATGTGATGTATTTGCACAACAGAGTTCTGCTCCAGCATAAAGACAAATAAAATTATGCCATTTGCTAGTAAATGGATGGAACTGTAAAACATCGTGCTAAGTGAAAGAAGTCAGACTTGGAAAGTCAAGGGTCAAATGTTCTCTCAATGTGGAAACTAGGGGGAAAAAGGGAACAAAAAAGGGATCTCACAAAAATAGAAGAGAGATCAGAAGAATAGAGGATAAGGGATAAGGACAGAGGAAGGGTACTGGGAAACAAAATTGACAAAACTTTGTTTTGTCAAGTAAAAATATATCACAATTAACCCAGTTTATGTACCAACTTAATAAAATATGAGACCAGTAGAATAGAAGGATCCAGGGGGAAGCCAAGGAGAATTAAATCGATGAGATTATATAATATATATACATGGGCAAATATGCCACAATGAATCCCACTATTATGTATCATTATAATGCACCGATAAAAACAGTGAAGACATCCCCATTGATGTGGGTATGACATTTTTTTCACACCCTCCTGTTACCCTGTTGAAACAACAGTAAAGGTACTAAAAGATATAACCCCAAAAGGATCATAAATGCAGAGACACTGGTCCCAAAGAAATGAGTTCTGAGACCAAAAGAGCAGAGAGACGAGCTCTACACATCTTGTTAAGGTAGAGGATGCTACAGATTAATTCAATACAGAAGGGCATGGTAACAAGAAAAAGGCAATTTATACTGAAAGAAGTATGAGAAGGCTGGAGAATTAGAGACACTGATGAGGAACTAGGCTTGTGGCTTGAAATAGAGAATAATTTAAAATCTACAAATCGAGTTAATTAGCCCTCTAGTCCCTTTCCTCTGTCCCTTGCCCAATCTCAGCAGGCAAAGAGCAAAATTCAAATCAAGTGAACATTTTTGAGAAGAGAAGGCAAAGAGAAGGCAACCACGAGTTGGCCCATTCAAAAGAGAGCTATGAAGTAAAAAAAAGTATCTATGTTGAGCCAAGAATTCTCCCCTTGCTCTCTTTTCAGTCGTGCAGTGCGGGAATGATCCATTTTAGGTGACACAGGATAGCCCCTGAAATGAAGGCTGCTTATTATGATGAATCTATTTTCCCTTCTGACATGGCTACCCAAACACAGGCTATACCTTCCACCTTCCTTTGTGACCAGGTGACTCTCCTCTTACCAGTGAATTCTAAAGAGAAGTGATGAATCGTGATTTAAAACCAGTCTGGAAATCCTTTGCCACACCTCTGACCAAAAGATGGAACCCCAGCTCTCTTTTCAGAGACTTATTTGGAAACAATGGAATGCAGCTTTGGTGTCCACACATGACTCCCAGGCTGAGCAGCCACAGCTATGCAATGCCTTCCTATTTCTCAGCAGAAGCTTCCTCTGGGATTCTGCAGCCCCATATGAAGAGAACACACAAGGAAAAAGATACCTGAAGAGTTCCAGCTGTTCCAACCACTGTTTGAGTCTTCCCAGTCCAGTCACTAGGTGTGTGAGTGAAGAATCATCCCAGATAACTGCACACTCCGCTACGAAGTGATCATTCCTAGCTGAGTCCAGTCACCCCCTTAATGTGTGGACAAAATCCATGAAAATTATTGTTCCAAGTCACTATCTTGTGGCTAGCTGATATAGAGAAACAGAACATGTGTGCAACTTCTGTCACTTATGTGAAATCTCTTGTTCCTGAAATCTCTTGTTCAGCTCTGTGCACTTTTCATCCAATAGGCAGTAGAAATGCCTTAGCCCAGCTTGGATGGTGGAGAAAGATAATGTTCTTCAGGAAAATAAAAGAAAAATGCCTGGCTGAATAAACACAGAGAGCAGAGCTGCCCATCAGTCATTCTGAACCACTAACTCTGTGACCTTCACATAAGAGAGATATGAGCTTCTGGGGTTTTAAGCCATTATATTTGGGAGCACCTTTGTTATAGCTGCTTAATCTTTACCTTAAATAAAACCAGCCTCAGAGAAAAGACTTTTAAGTACTGATGGGTATAGATTTTTGAGAAACTCACCTTCAATAAAAAAGCCAGCTCACCACTCAAGAAGTTCTCACAGCGAAGTCCAACAACTGAGTCAGTTGCAAGGAATAACCAATCAGTTTTTAGTATTTCATTTTTAATAAAGTGAGACACTAATGAGACTGTCAATAATCAATATGCATTAGAAGAAAGCTATCCATCTCTATGGCCACCCTTGAAGAAACAACTGAATAAAACAGGAACAGTGCATTAGAAGAAGAATAAATGGTGGATAGAACCCAAGGGGGAAAAAGCAAGCATTAAAATCCCTGAAAGAATAACCCCTATATCTGTGACACAGGATACATCTTTTTCAAATCTTAGAATAACTAAAAGATCATATAAACAAAAAAAAATGGGATGACTAAAAAAAAATTCAAAAAGGATGGTTGAAAATAGAAGAAAATTTTTAGAAACTGGAATAAAAATATAAACAAAAACAAAAATGGGAAATGTCTCAAAGTTGAACATTAGTTAGAGAGTTCATATGTTTCCATGAAGAGTTTCAGAAGGAACAGAAATGACAGAGGGAGGAAATTATTAAAAATAATGATAATAATTATAAGTCTCAGTACATGAGTAAACGAACTGAAATATCCTACTAATGTCCAGCATAACAAGAAAAAATAGATGTATCTCAAAACATGAAATCATGATATTTTAGAAATTTATGGATTAAAAGATTCCAGAAAAAGGGAAACAAGCAAAGAGGTGTCATTGGACAAAGAGATGAGATCTAAGTGGCACTGAACTTCTCGCTAACCACACTGGAAGCCATAACATGATGGAGTAAGACTTTCAAAATTCTGAAGGAAAAAGCACTTTTTAATGGTGAACTCCACACCCAAGGTATCAATCCAACACAAGCACACAGACCCTTCACAACCTAAGAGGGTTTGAAAATTACTTTCAACGCACCCTGTTTCAGCAGTACCAGAAGATAAACTTAGCAATTCTGGAAAATAACGCAAGAGAGAGAAACAAGCACAGGGAAGAAGGAATTCAAGACGAGAGGGAATGAAGGGAAGTTTCAGAGAAAACACCCAGACACTGTAGTCCAGACTGAATTCAGGGGACAGATGGCTGCACAAAGATCTCCCAAAGAAAATAATGTAATTATTCTTAAGAGCTGCACTGGAATGTTTGGGCATGTGACATCTCTAATGGAGTATTTGGGGGAAAACAGCAATAGGCTCAAAGACCACACAGAAAACAAAATGAGGCCACTTTTCATTTCTGTATAAAACAAAGAGCTGAATGAGAGAGAGTACACTTGTTGGCTCAGCATAGAACAATATCTACATAGGAAATGAGCACCCATTGACTTAAAGACCTTGATACAACAAGTTTGAAAGACTGCAGGTAGGAGGGGAGAGGTAGATGGATGAGAGATCAAATTCTCATTTAGCATAACAGCATATTGATAGGAAATATCTAATATTTATAAATCAAGAAGTATCAATAATGAAAATGCTGCTTAGAAATATGGAGTTAAATATGAGAATAAACATCAAAATAACAGAAACTGTGTCCCTCTGTGGAATGGAACTGGTAAGATGAGATTCTATAGGTCTATCTCACCTAAGTGTGGTAGTAATATTTTTATTTTTAACTCTATTTTATTTTTAATGTTATTTTCCAGAATATTCTAATCTATTTTTTAAGAAAATGATCACCACTGCTAGTAAAATCAAGCAATGTGGAAATATAGACTTTATTTCCACATTCACTAATCTGTAAGTGTGACTTTGGTTTCAGTCATTTCATAGATCCTCAATATATTCAAGCTCCAGAATAACATAGATCATACATTTTTGTCTCCTCACATCTCAGACACGCAACACACACACACAAACATGTATGCATGCACACACACACCAAAAAACAGTTGCCCCTTATTAATGGGCTTCGGATATTTTTATACACAGTTATTGGTGTTCTAAGTTCTTAAATATATTAGTGAACAAATCCAACAAAATCCCCTGTTCTCATGAAACCTACATTTTAGCGCTATTTAGGAAAAAACAGCAGAGAAATATATTTTATGTTATTTGGGTAATATACATTTTTTCTGACTTATTGGCAATATCATAAAATTAGCACTTGTAGTTTCTAATGAAAAATGATTAAAAATTTTTAGCAGTAAATCCCAAGCCCCATATGTCTAAAATTTTTGTTATCACAGAAACACCACCACTGAAAGTATAATAAACATGTACCTTCTCCATTAACTAAAACCCATGGAAGCAATTAAAATGATCCAGAGAAAATATTTCATGGGCTTATTGCACTATCAAAAAATATCTTTCTTCCAAGAACATTTTATTTTCTCTAAATACTTCTGAACTTTAATATATGTATAATATATAATGCAATTTTTCCTTAAAGTACTTTCAACATTGAAAATATTACTTAAACTATAATAAATATGAACATATGTAGGATCCTTTTCTCCTTCTGCAATGTGATTTTGATCATCTCCTTTTTTTTCCCAAAAGAATAATTCCAATTTTTCTACTTAGTTCTTAGAACATAGGTCATTCTTCTCACTCTTTTTACTCACTGGGTAGAAATGGCATATGGCAAGAAAGTAAATGTCTATAAAATTATTTATAATTATTTATTAATAAGGTATATACAACTATCAAACTTTCCTTTTGTGTGTCTAAGAAATGTATACAAAAATTGTATGATAGAATCAAATATTTCAAACATGAAATTATAACATAATGATAGAAATAGGTAACATCTGAGTAACCACTTACACAATAAGCACTTCAAAATAGAATCTTGCTTCTCAAAATAATCTAGTGAAATGTTGATTGTTTACCATTTTCAGATAAATAAGGCCCATAGAGCTTCAATAACTTTCTCCCCATTAAACATTCAGGATTTGAGGATTCAGCTTGTGCACAAAACTTTAGCACCTTCCATTACGCCAGAGTGATCTCTTAGGATGACTTAGGCTATTTAAAAAGTCTGTCACAAAGAAACGAATACAGAATATCTTTTTCTTTTAGAACTTGTTTTCCAAAACAAAATTTGTCTCCTAGTTTTTATAAGATCAGTTGCAAATGTAATTTTAGATAATGAAAATGTTCTGGAACTAGATAGCTGTAATGGTTCCACCACACTGAAAATGTACTAAATATCACTGAATTTTACACCTTTAAAAATGCTAAAATGGCAAAGTTTATATGCATTTACCAAAATAATTTTTTTAATGTCATTTGGCTTCCAAATGGAAGTAATTAGAATGTGATTCACTACATATTTTGGATCACATATTTCAGGCTCATCTTTTCATTTCTAAGGCTTCACATTTAAATTCTACCACTTTGCTTGCGGTTCCCAAATTAATTTCTCCAGCAAAAGTCTCCTACTGAATCAGACACTACACATCTCACTTTCTGGTCAACCCTTCCACATGAATTTCTAACACACTTGCCCAATACCTACCTCCTAATACTGCATTTTCTCCATAGCAGCTCCTTCCCGGACAGCCTATCTTAAATATGTCAACTCCACTCTTCCAGCTGCTCAAGGAAAAGTCCAAATCACCTAATGTCTCTTCCCTCCCACCCCATCACAAATCCTAAGTGCTGCGCCCTGAATCAGGGTTTTCAACCTGGGCACAATTGATATTTGGAGGCCTGAAAATTCCTTTCTTGTGGAGGGCCATTCTGTGCATTTTTAATCATTTAGGATATTTCGTAGCACACCTGGTTGTGCCAACCAGAAATGTCTTCATACATTGCCGAAATCACCTCTGGCAGAAAAACATGGCCCTACCTATATCCAGAACTCAACCCTTTCTCACCATCTTCATGCCATGACCTTGGGTCAGATCATTATCATCACTCCTTATTTCTCTAGCTGCCTAACTGGTCTTTCTGCTCTACCCTTTTCAACTCCCTACCTACCACAAGGACCCTTTTCAAATTTTACTAAAAAGAAAGTCAGATCATGTCACTGCTCACTGAAATCCCTCTAGCGTCTTTGTGTATCATCCAAAGTAAAAACCTTATCCTCTGAGGACACAACTGATCTGGCCCCCTTACCTCTCTGTCCTTATCTCCTATCACTATGCCCATGTTCTCTCTGCTGCAGCATTCTGGGCTCCTCTCTTGGTCTTTAAACTTGTCCCAGGCACTCCTGTCTCAGAGCCATTGCCCTATTGCACCATCCATCTGTCAATATCCGCATGGCTGGCTCCCTCACTTCCTGAAGGTCTTCACTCAAATTCACTTCCTTCTTGAGGTATCCCATGGACAACCAACTAAAACTATCAGTCTCTCATCTACCACCATATATCCGTCTTCTTTGCCCTGTCTGTGTTTCTTAGCACTTCTCATCATCTAACCTGTTCTCTAACTATTGATTATGTTTAGTACCCAGTTCCTGAAAACCAAGGATTTGTCTGACTTACTCTCAATTATCCATTTATCTCACATCCTTGTAACAGTGTCTGACACACAGTCAGCACTCAGTAGGTATTAGTGGAATGAGTGATGAGTGCACCTCTTAGAATTAATACTTAGAACTTTTTACAAACTACCATTTACTGTCTCCTACAAAGAAGGTAAACATGAATAATTATATACCTAAACTTACAACAAAAGGCAGCCTTATTCCTTAACTGATACTCTTCCTAATGTGACCCTACTTTCTTCACATGAATGGCAGATAGCCTGACACTAACTGACTGATCAGGCATTCAACAGCCTTGCCAGATCAATGACCCCACAGTCTATGATACACTAGACTCTCCTTTAGTACAAAAATCTTTAGCAACATATATTATTATTTATCAATCCATTGTTTTCCTGAAACCATGACTCACCTAGAAATGCCACTAATTTGGGAAAAGTTGACTAACATCTAATGTTCTGATTCAAAGAAAAAACAATAGACACCAACAAAGAGTTTAAGTGGATGACACTACAATCTAAACCAAGAGAATGGTTTCCAGGTTTCTGAAATATACTTATCTGTGTCTCCATTGAAGTCTATTCAAATTCCAGATTACATTGGTCTTGTGATGTGATAACATGTTGTAAAAAATATTACTAGTTTCAACTAAAAACAGCTTTAAAATCAAAATGAAATATAGTAAACTCATCAATAAATAGGTAACAGATTTTAAGGTTTCAAAGTTGACTATGAAAGGGGTGATTCATAACTGCTCCAGGATATATGGTTCCTCAAGTAAATAAATCTACTTCTTACCTTTAAAATCCTGATTCATCCAGGTCATTTGTTTTTATAAAAGCAAAGAAACTAGAAACCACAAAAATGCAAAGCAACAGGGAGAGAAAAAATAAATGAAAAGGAAACTAATGAAATAACTTATTGAATTAAAACATGCAAAAATACTAGACAATCATTAAAAGATGAGGCTGACCTATGGGCTCTATGATGTAATATTCATCAAGACCATTATATGTCAATTATATGATAAATTATATGAGATAAATGAAGCTGCAAAAAAAGAAAGCTGAGAGCATGATTCTAGTTGTGTATGTGTATTAATTAGGTATTTTCATAACCATCATTCTCCACCATCCTCCCTGCCCAGGAGGCCCACCTGCATGGATTCAATAGGCTCTCCTCTCTTGTGGCTTTTGGTAGAGTTCAGACAATGGAAACTTTGGGAGAAGATGAAACAGAAGGAAAGAGTGAGGCAAGGTCCATTCACTCTCCAGTTCCTTTCCTAGTTTCTACCTTTGGTTGGTTCTAGTCCTCTAAAGGCCAAGGCATCTGGAAGGCACTGCATCTACAGATGAATGCTTTTTTCTTGAGATTCTAGAAACCATTCTTTTTGCTTACCCCTGTTGGCCTACAAATTGCAAAGATCCCCCAACTGATGTAATTAGGGGCACTGCACAATCCTGGTGGCTGTCTTCAAACTCTCCTCGGCCTCGCCCACTTTCATGAATAGTGTTTTTCCCAGGCCATTTCTTTCCTGGAAAAATCTAAACAACATTAATAGCAATACTTGTGTGTTGTAATTTGTATACATAAATATGTACAATATATACGTACACATGCAAGGAAAATTTTAGAACCCTAAAGAGATTGGTGAATGCAATACATAGTCTGGATTTTTGCTTTAATTTTATACTGCTTCAATTTTCATATTTTAAAATATATGATCAGGTACAAATAATTTGGTTTAGAATTGAATTCAGAAATGAGAGAAATGTATCTTACTTACTACCTTTGTAATGTAACAGCAAGAAGGGAAGGAAGCAAAGAACACCAGGGAAAATGAGAATAATGACCTGGATATTCATTTGAACATGCAATGTATTTGATAGGAAGGATTCTCATTGCTAAACCTCAAGTTGAAAGTTATCAATGTATTCATTCAGTGTAGAGTTGATTCTGCTCCTTGCTGTTCTAATGACCTACTTTTGAAAAAGCAGATATTTTTTAAATTTACTTCAAATTAAGCCCATTCTCTTAACATATCTCATTCATCTCAAATTTGCTATTTTTCATTTTAATTGCGTTTTTGGAGAAATATAGACAGGAGTAGAATCAGATAAATGTGCTTATTTTAATGTGTTAAAATATTTGTCTTTTGTTATTAAAACAAAATAGCTCCATTTGCAGAAAAGCAACATTGACTTTTAAAACTATTTTCAAAGCCTCCTAAAACTACTGTAAAGGGGGAAAAACACAAATCACTATTGTGGTTTTGGAGCCATAATTAAATTAACTTATAGGGGCTTTGATGCAATTAAATTTCCTCTAGACTATCTCTCTAATGGTGCTGGAGTTTTTTACTTAATATCCTTTAAAGCATAATTCACTTTCATTTTTGCAAAATCATTTAAATATTACAAATATCACTTTTATACATATTTCCATGGTGACAATACGTTCACAGTCTATTTAATTTACAGATGATGAGACCAAAATGAAAACTCTGAGAACCATAGATCTTCTACAACATCACATTTTCCTTCCACTATATTAGGAGTATAAGTTATCTGTATTCACAAGAAAGGACTCTTGAAACAGTAATAAATATTTTAAACAATCTGATTGTGAAACTTTAAGAAAATTAAAATCCAGAAGAACAAAAAAGTATCAGTGACACAAAGAGCCAAGATATATGGGGCTCATAATTTAATTTAATAAATTATTAACTTTGAAATTAAATTAACAAAATTTTTCACAGCTAAATTAAGGAAATATTTAAGGAAGAATGTAAGTTATATATAAGCTTCCAAACACCAAGCTCAACTTATTCATATATATGAAAAGATTATACATAATATAGCTAAGGATCACCAACATCATTAAGATGACTTTATAGTCACAACTAGTAAGCAAAGCTGTTAGAATAATATTTCATGCCCCCAAACCTAGATATACAGGATGTATGCTGGAAAGTATGTAATACTAAATAGCTAACTAGTTTGAACCCTGAAAGAAAGAGTCAACCAGGACTGTTCCAAAGCATTTGTAGCAAAGGATACCTGCTAAATTCAGATGTCATTTTTGCTGCAACTGTGCTGCACAGTGGTGAAATATTTCACAAAGGAGAAGTAGATGTAACTATGGAAATCATAACTTTAATTGACAACAACATGAAAATTTTGAAGCATAACAAGCATCATGGATAGCGGTGACAATTATGCAAGAATAAAAATCCAATGTAAGCTATAAAATAAAGGATTTATTTTTCCTGCCTATATATTTCCCACTATTCCATACTAAGATCAAGGATGGAAAGAATGATTTCTCATTAATAACAATGGGACAAAGGAACAGCCAGGACATTCCTACCTGGTTTCCAGATGAACTGATTATCTCTTTTGCCTTCCAAATGAGCTGCATGGGGCAGCAAGAGAGACAGCAATAGAAACAGCTTCCTCATGCTCCTCCATACCCAGTAAGTAACAGCCAGATTATCCTTTGGAAACATTCTTCAGACTTCTCAGCCTCTTGACTTGCCTATTCCTAAAAAAATAAAAGAAAATCAGATTAAGTTTATTCTGTTCACAAATGATGAAAACTCACTTTGACTTCTGGAACCTTTATCATGATAGTATTAGAAATCTTCCATTAACCTGAAGATGATAACACATACAATACCAATATTTGAAGGTCAGCAGTTAATCAGTCACATTTTCAATCCTTACCCACAGACCCACAGAAGCCATCATTGATTCTATGGACTTGGTAGCCCCTCAGTTAGTTGAATTTTATTCTTAAGAGAAAGCAAGATTGACAGAAAACTGGTATGCATTTTCCCTTCCACTCAGCCAAATTCCAAATAGTTCACAAATGGGGAAGAAAGGTAAGTAAACACAACAAAGTTCAGAAAAGGGTAAAGAATCCTCTAAAAGTAGCATAAAAAAATAGATGGAAGACTGAAGACAAGGCAATTACTCTTCTGTACTGAGAAAAAGAGGGGGGAACCTCACACAAGATAATAGCTGAGAAGAACCTAGGGAATCATAAGGGCTAGAAGGAGTGAGGAAGGACACACCGGGCAGAATGAACCACAAGGTGTGGAAATGCACATCGCGTTGGGAAACTAGTGATGAGGTGGGTGGTTGCAGGGAAGGACACAAGGAGCAGGAAGAGATGAGAGACACAACACAGACTGAGGACCAAATTATAAAGAGCCTTGGGGTATTTGAGCTCATGCTGTGTATAGAACCCAGAAGAATTCTGGGAAGAGAATGACTTTGAAATAACTGAGATCAGTGTACATAAGGATTATTAGTGGATGATGTTACAGATGTCAGGGGCAGTTAGGAAACTGGTATAAAGTAGTCCAGGTAACTACTGATGGATGAAAAAGACCTGGAGAGATTTGAGAGGTAGGGCTCAGGTTGGATTAAAAGGATCTGGTTGACAATTGGGTGTGTTATATAAGAGGAAGGAGATTAAATAGGACAGCATGACTGCAAACCTAGATGACTGAACTGATGGAACCCAAAGAGGAGAAAGAAGAAAAGAGATGGATTTGAAAGGGAAGATAAAAGGCATTTACTTTAGAGTAGTTGAAGTCCAATGTGATGCTAGATATCCAATAGAATTTTTGTTTGTTTGTTTGTTTGCTTGGTTCTTGTTTTTGTTTTGGGTGGATAGTACTGAATCCAAGGCCATGTGCATTCTAGGCCATGCTGTGCCATGGAACTATAACCTCCAGGTACAACCTTCTAAAATATAATAAAAGATTGAAATGTAGGTCAGTGATAGACTGCTTTCCTAGCAAGTGTGAAGCCCTGGGTTCAATCCCCAGCAATGCAAAATAATAAGATGAAAGAAAGAAAGAGAGAAAATGCTGCATGGTGTTAAAGACAGCTGAGATAACATTCCATAATGCATGGATTATGAAAAAATATGTAAAGAGACATAGGTATAGAGGATAAAAATTTTGAACAGTACAAAAGGATTCCAAGGGTAGAAGTTAATAACCCTAAATATCTATCTGCAAAATTGCTAAAGGTGGGTAACAAATCTAAACATGAGCTTCCTAGTGACCAAAGAAAAGAAATAGCTACTGTAGCCCTATAGTCCTCATGTGTATAATTCCTTTTTTTCTTTTCTCTCCAAGAAAAGCCATTGTCCTTCTTTCAAGCACTGAAGGAATTTACCCCAGGAGTCCTCATAAATACAGATGATGCTGAGCACATTACTTCATCAAATAAAACAGACAACTGCAAGTTGCATATGTTCGAGTCTCTTGGCACTCCTGGAACACTCCCAGGGTACAGTAACAAAGTACAAGTCAGTAAAAGTTATTCTACAAGGAGTCAAGCAATGAAGTTCAAGTACACAGCTCTCCAATGGCCAGTATCATTTCAGGGATGAAGAGAATACTTTGAAAGGCAACCAGAAGCTTTTCTTCAACATTCTGTATTACAAACCAATACTAAGAATGGTAAAAGCAGAGGGCTCTGGCTGAAATAAAACGAGACCCACTCTGCTGATGTTTGTCTTCAAGAGTGGCCTCTTGGTGGATTTCATGGAACCCAGGGGACATCACTAGACAAAATTCTAAACCCTCTGCCCTGGAGAACTGAACTAGACAAATTTACTTGGGGCAAACAATCAAGAATATGTCTGATCATAGCTGCACTTTTGCTGAGGTCCAAGCAACACAGATACTAAAATATAGTTTGTTCTAAGTCCATTGCTAGCCCATATGGCACTTCTTTGTGAGGCAGAAAAATATGTTAAAGTTAGTATATTATTACAGAACCTTAATTGTTCTGGCCATGAGATGTTTTCCAGGACCCCATGGACAGCAGCCAGCATGCACCTGCAGGCCCACTCTAGCTCCCTTGCCAATGTGAGGATTCACAGACACATACATTCACCATGGGGAAGCACACTGCATGCCCGCCCTCCCATTCTACAGGTGTAAAGTCTGCTACATTTCTGATTGGAGCTGCAACAGAGCTAAAGGACCTCTGGGAGTGGTAGGAGGCAGGGCACAACCACAGGCTTGTGTGTTCACAAGTCAGTACCTGCTATGTCGGGTGCACAAGGCCATGGGTTCAGCAATGGGTTTATGGAGGAAGGAGTTCCCCCTTCTACTCTAGAAGCCCTGGAATCTCAATTCCCCTCCACATGCTCCCTTGCAAGTTAGCATCTATCAATGAATTGTGGCCCCTTTATGACACATCTTTGAATATCCAGATATACCCTCAAATATGGATATAACACATTGATAATGACAAATTCACATGCTATTAAGAAACAAAGGGCATTGTATCATGATATTTTCAACTTTAGTTTTGTGTATCAATGGATGGTCACTCCACTTTTACTGAAAGATGGACTGAAATCTGGCTAATATTTCATTAGAAACTCCAACACAGGGTTTTTGCCAGACATGCAAATGCATGTACGTACACACACATACACACACAGTGAGAGACGTGATTACAACTGTATAATATGGAATTGAAATAAAGACTTTAGAGTGAATATTTTTCAGAAAATGTCATGGCCAATTATGCCACAGAAGCAGTAGGAAAAGAAATGTACATCTATCTTATCACCATAAAATAAAATAACTTCCTGGTGAAGATACAAAGTTTCTTCCTGGTGACAAACATACCCATGGGAAAGCTGCCTTATACATAAAAATGAATTTGAGTCAGTGCCACATTAGAGTGTGTTTGATAAAAATTATTATATTTTAGGGTTATTGATTCCAAGCTATTTCCAAAGTTATCAAGTAACTATGTTGTAGGACCATCTCTCTGTTGAAGCCACCCTTTTCATGACACAGAATCACCCTGGGCCAGACACGGTGGCACACTTCTGTAATCCTAGTGGCAGGGGAGGCTGAGGCAAGAGGATCAAGAGTTCAAAACCAGCCTCAGCAATTTAGTGAGGCCCTAATCAACTCAGTGAGACTCTGTCTCTAAAGAAAATACAAAAAAAAAAAAAAAAGGTTGGGGATGTGGCTCAGTGGTTGAGTGCCCCTGAATTCAATCCCTGGTACAAAAAAAAAAAAAAAAAAAAAGAATCACCCTGGAATACAAAACTTTGTCCATTCTCATTAGTGGGAGGCATGTATTCAGCACATCTAAAATCTATTAAGGTCATTAAAATGTAAACTAAGGAAAAGATGGACCAAAAGCATATTTGCTCTACTATGAATGGCTGTAGTTAGGAAGCTAAAAAAAGATTTTTAAAGAATTATGAGTTCCAGTGAGATTTCAGAATGAGTAGCCAAAGAATAAATGCTCCAGAATGAGTAGCCAAAGATTCACACAAAAATATTTTTAATTTTTCAACAATCTTTGTATTTTGCTTGGAAAAAAATATTAATATTATCTTAACACAGGTTACTATGAGCCGTGGTCTCCTCTTAAGCTCTCTTGCCAGCCAAAAGCTCTGTATGGACACTGCAAAGGAAACTAATGCCTTCGCAGCTCCTTCTGTGATCACCTATGCCAGGACCCAACTCTCAGCGTGGAAGATGCTAGGGAAGAGTGGCTTGCAGAACCTTCTGGACTCCTGCAATCATCATATCTCCTACCTGTCACTAACAAAGCAAAGTACCAGTAGGAAACCTAAGACAGATCTGGAACAAAAGAAAAATCTACAACAGATCCTAGGTAATCAGAAAAAGATTTTGATTCAGGAAGTAGCAGCAAGATTCCTCCTAAAAACACCCATATGTTTTAGGTTTTACACTGACCACACTGCTGTTCCTCATTACATCCCTTTTCCCAAGAAGCTTGAGGGCAGAGAATAGGAGACCAGCATTGATGGAGCTTTCTCCATTGACCCTGCTGCTATCATTTCACACATAAATAAAAGGAGATTCTGCTGAGCTGATGGAAAATGCAAGATGGAATTTGAACACAGGTTTGTCTTACTAAACCATGTTGCCTTTCTTTTCCCCAAATGCCTGAATCTCACTAAATTATTCCTTAGAAGACACTGGGATTCATTCTGATGTCTTTAACTTGAGAAGCCACACAAAAGTTCACTGTAACAAAATGAGAGGACAAGACACAGATTCCACTCCACTGTTTGTATAACACAAATGAAAAAATGCTATAGCTATGATAAAATATGGTATGCAGGAGATGTGCTATCCATGATGGCATGAATAATTTATATCATGAAGGTCGTCGAATTTCCAAATCAACTTATTTACTATATATCTTAGCATCCAAAATGTATTTGCAAGGTTAGCTCTAAACTGATGAATACTAAGAGAAATAAAAACACAGTTTTTTCCCTTTAGCTTTAGTTTTCTAAAAATTTAAAACCCATTCAAACTATCAAAAATGTGCCTTATACTTCATATGCATTTCATTTTCCTTTAAATATATTCTTATCATTGAAGCACTTGAATATTTAGAAGGTACAAACCTTAAAAAATAAAATAAAAACTGTTCCAATTTGCTTTCAGCCTGAAGGAATAGCAATGAATGGGAGAAAAGCAAACTGTGATTATGCATATCCCCATAATGCCATCTCATGGCAAGTGTGCAGAGAAGAGGGCTCAATAATGATGGGCGATTAACAGGCTAATTTTTGATAACAACGTTACACATTCCATTTCATCTTCTATCATGTGCTTACCATATGCTACTATACACAAATACTGACCTCAGTCCTCAGTACTCCATGGTCCTATGAAGTACTTATCCACATTACCTCTCATTTTAGAGATGAGGAAACTGAGGCATGCAGAATTAAGTGACAAACTGAGCTCACAAAGGTGGTTAGTTGTTTGCAAGGAACCTCAGCAATATTCCTCGGAAACAAGAGAAACTAATGTTGTGAGTCAACATTGACACAAGCAATTCCTCATGTCCCTGAAAAAGTAGATCCTTTTCAACCCTGTGGGTTCTGTGAGCAGATTGTATGAGGCAAGTCATAGACCATTTCACTAAATCCTCATAATAAAACTGTATTATTCCTATTTTGTTGCAAAAGAGAATGATCATTAAGCATGTTAAATAAGTATGCTGAAAGTCACCTCAGCCAGAAGGTGTTAAAGCTGGGTCAGAAAACAGCCCAGACACCACAGCACTTGCATTTACCACAGTACTCCTGAAGCCAAGCAGGTCACCAGATGACCTCCAAGCTGAGGGTCCTCAACTATAAAATGAGGGCAACAGTCATCCCACAACCTTTAGGGGAGTAAAGATGAAATAAAATATAGAAAGTGTTGCAGGTGAGGGCATGCCAGAGGATGTGTTCTCACTAAGGAGTTGTCATTGTTACCACTGTCATTGGTCTCTCAACATTAAGAAAAACCCTTACTCCAGCTATACTTAAGGAACACTTCCAGTGCAATCCTGCCCTGCAGCAAAGAAACAGGAGATGATTTTTCAACATCCTAATCTTGTGACTTGTGCTTTATTTCTGAAGAGCTAAGAACACTCTTCTACCAAGAGTCCCATTAAAGATTCACAGTGACCCTGTGAAGGAGAAAACAGGTATTATCATCTCTATTTAATGAGAAAGTAACCTCTGACCTTGCAATGACAAGACTTTTAGTAACTTTCTCAGGCCTTTTAACCACCAACTTCTGCCATGAACCTCAGTCTGCAGACTCCAGAACAGTAGTGAAAGGTCATGACATCAAATGTGAGCATGTAATGCATAGTTATGTATCATAAAAAATAGTAAATTGCAACTGTTTGGAGTTTGCTGCATTAATAAATGCAGTCAGTTGCATCATGTATAAAGCCACAGGAAATTCTGCAAAAAAGTTGACCCAAATATTTTACTTATCTCTGAACAAACTTTTGCCAGGGGACATAATAGGAGGAGAGCTTGAAATAGGTTTTCTGACACTTTCAAAGCTACAACTTGGTATGGTGACAGATATTACTATATTATCACTTTCTTCTAGAGCTACAGCTTTTTAGGAAGTCTGCAAGCCCTGTTTGAAAAAGAAAGAAATCATATTCCCAGATTTGCTTGTCACCAAACCAGTCATAAGACATGGTTCTGGTCAATGATTTGTAGGCATAAGTGTCTAGAGGTGTGAAGACATTGCTGTTCAATGAAAATATAAAAGCCCCAAAGAAAATATGGTCTTTTGCCATTGGCCTCTTTTCCAAAGAACACAGACATAATACCTTAAGTTGCTAGAATTATCTTCAGACCAGAGAATGAATATCATCTTCTAAAAATAAATGAGTTCAGAAATACAAAAGAATCCTGAGAGTCAGACTCAGCTTCATCATGGGGCTACAGCTACTGTTTTAGAACATGAACTAGTAGACTTTCTGTTTTGTGAAAACAAGAACCCCTTTATTTTAAAGCTACTATTTTGTGTGTATTCCATTGCATGAACTAAAAGCAACTTAAGTCCTACAGTATCCATGTCACTAGGGCAGATGTTCTATACATACACATATATCCATATGAATGTGTCTCTCTCTTCCTTCAGTTTATACAAACTGAAATACAACTTTTCATCTCATGTGATTCAAGCAACACTTTGGAACATCCTGATGACCCATGGTTAGCTATTTCATATAATACACACCTTAGTCCCAGAAAATTATTTGCATCTATTGCATTTCTCATACCTGTTACTCCAGTAAAGAAAGAGGTGCTTAATTTATGATGGTAACTGCATACAAGGAAGCTATATAAATGAGTTTGTTCTCATTGAGGGATCTGAGGCTGCTGACCAAAGAAAGGTAGCAATTACTCTGGTTAAATGCCCCAGATTTCTCAGTAAGAACAAATCCATTCACATAGGCAGAGTCTAAAGAAAGAATACATCTATATAATTTCCTTCTATGCAGTTGCCACACCCTCTTGAATGTATCATGGCACATTCTTGTGATTTTAGAACCAGCTTGTCATCGCTCCATGGAAGCATCTCATTTACTGAAAGAATCATCTCATTACTCCTAGCATTCTTAAGTTTACTGCTGGCCTGTGCCAAGTGAGAAGTGCCAATGGATCAATTTTAATATGTGAAAGGTTTACAAGATGATTTCTGGGCTTTTGGTCTGGAAAAGAAGAACTCTGCTTTTAGTTACTTATGTGAGAGCTGTCTACCAAATATCCACGTGGAGCTGTTGATTGGTAAGTGGATGCATGAAGTCAGACAAGAAGTCAGAACAAGAGATATGGGAATGAATATGGAGAAATGAGCTTTGTTATGAAGCTGAAGGAATAAATAAGTTCATCTTGGAGAGTGAACAAAGCTGAGAAAAAATGACAGAGTCAGAGCCACACCAATTTAGAAGTCAGAAATGGAGACCCAAAAGAGGTAGCGGTATGTATGTATGTATGTATGTATGTATATATGGAAAAATTTAATGTTTCTCAATTGAAGAAAGTATTTGAAAAGGAGGGAGTAGTGGAAGATTTGCACAACTAAGAATGTTACTAAGTATGGAAAAGAGAATTCAGACACAAACCAAAAGTTAATTCAGTAGTTATACAGCCCTGTGCCAGATATCTGATGAATTAATTACTCCTATTTCAGAAATAAGTTATTAATATTTCACTGTATCAGCCCCAAATATTGAAAAGAAAAAGTTGAATATTGCCTAAACATTTAAATGTCTTAAGATTTTTTATAGAGAAAATATAAAAGTTTAATACTTTAATAGAAATAAGTTTAAAAACATAGTCACTAAAGAAAAAACAAAAATCTATAATAATATCCTACTTAGTGGAGTTTAGGTTAATTATGTAAAGAAAACACATTCCATTTGAAAATCTTACATTCTAAAAAGAGTGATAAAATAGATATAATGCCTTCTGTAGATAGTTTAAGAAATAAAATAGATACCTATGGTGTTAGTCTATAGTCTGTCCTTCTTGAAGGTACAGGGATTTAATAATCTCTTTTTACCAAATTGTATACTTATGTGCACATTATATATGCATACACACATTATGTACATTATGTAGAGAAGGGAATTCATGTGGGCTAATATTTAATAGTTACTCTAAAGAACTTTATAAGATTTTAGGATAACTAGACTCTAAGAATAAGATGCATCTTTTTTTCAAATGTGTTGACCTTTAAAATTAAAAATACTTAATTACTCATTAATATTTCCTACAATATAAAATTCTAAATATTTAATGTCAGGACAATTATCCAGTTAAACTGTAAACATAGCTTTGTGTTCTCTTGATTAATTATGCATCCACTGTTGCAAAGGAATTTATTGAAAAATGTGTCCACAATTGACATGAAAATAATAACGTGTTTATAAGCCTGTAAAATTTTATAGCAGGCTCCTCCATTGTATTTTAAAAGTTTTCATTTATTATGGCAGTGCACTGACCATTAATAATTTGCTCATTAGACTCTTTGGTAGAATGTTCTTTCGTCCTGTGTCATCTCCACTTCCCCAAACAGTGGAGTAATTCTGAAAGCAAACATTCCAAACAGCTTTGAAATGCAAAAGGACTGTTTATATTTTCTTTAATTTTTTTAGATGTTGGTGAACCTTTATTTTATTCATTTATTTATATGAGGTGCTGAGAATCGAACCCAGTACCTCATACATACTAGGCAAGTGCTCTACCACTGAGCCACAACCCCAGCCCTAGACTTTTTATTATTACAGAGACCACAAGGAAAGTTGCAAGAATATGTTTGATCAATAGAAGACACACTATATCCTTTGTACTGGCATCTTCAAAGCTGTGAATGTTTTAAACAGAT
The DNA here is from genome assembly GCF_048772815.1 of Callospermophilus lateralis. Classification (NCBI taxonomy): domain Eukaryota; kingdom Metazoa; phylum Chordata; class Mammalia; order Rodentia; family Sciuridae; genus Callospermophilus; species Callospermophilus lateralis. The sequence continues at coordinate 10,045,505 of NC_135320.1, forward strand.
GAACACAGTCTGAAGGCAATTGTGTCAAAGTACATTTCATTTATCATTTTCCTACCTTAAAAAACTGCAGTACATTCAATCAATACTATCTAATTCCAATCCCCAAGAATAGAAATTAATGCTCTTCATCTTCATTATTATATCATAATATTAAATGTATGTGTACATAAACATACACATTTATCAGGTATAATGTTACAATTTGCCATATATACATAATGTATAATGGTCAAAACAGGGAAATGGGCATTTCCATCTCCTTAAACATTTATTTTTGTGTGTGTGTGTTAGGAGCCTGCCAACTTTTCTACTTCTCTCAATTTATATAAATAAATTATTGTAAACCATAGTTACCCTACAGTGCTGATGAACATTATAACTTATTCATCCTGACAGTATTTTTGTACCTGTTATCTGACATCTTTCTGTCCCTCATTCCCCAACCCTTCCATCTAATAATCACATTCTACTCTCTACATCCATGAAATCAACTCTTTTATCTTCTGGATATCAACAAGAACATGTGGTATCTGTCTTTCTGTGCCTGGCTTACTCAATATAATATCCTCCAGTTCAATCCATGCTATTGCAAATTTCAAGATTTTGACCTTTTTAATAGATGAATAATATTTGTTGTGTATCTATACCACCTTTTCTTATCAATTTATTTGTTGATGGGTACCTTAGTTGATTCCGTATCTTGGCTCTCCACCAACAGTGCTGTAGCTATCTCGTTGGTATGCTGACTCCACTTCCTTTGGATACATACCCAGCAGTGGGATAGCTGGATCATACACTAGTTCTGTTTTTAGTTTTCTGTTTTCCATAATGGTTGCACTAATTTATATTCTCACCAATTACAAACACAATACTTTTAAAATGATCAACTGGCCAAAACACAAAACCAAAAATTTCAGAGTGATTTATCTCAGAAACAGAACAAAAGTTCACTGGGTATCCTGGCAATTTGCCACCGGAAATTTTACATTCACAAGTTTAATTACAAACTTAGATAAGTGGATTATAATGAAAGATATTTCTAGCAAGGGAGCCCAGACAGATGCATCATGAATGCATTAAAGAAAACACCAGAGAGAGAACTTTCCATCAGCAGTAAGATTTTAATTAAACAGCAATAGGACGGATCTCTTCTGTGAAATGATATTACTGTTACCCACATAGTTCATTAAAACTATTTACTATCTTATTCGAAATTACTCCACTCTGAAAAGTATGTTTAAACCTTTCACTCTCATTTAAGAGGGAAGAAAACCGAGGAGAGAAGAGGACCAATGAAGAACTGTGGGACTAAAAAATAATTTCTTTGTGCACCGTCTTTGCAAGCCACACTGATATAGCCCCACACTGCCGTGTGGCTTCAGAAGAAGGCAAATAAGCCAATGTTGATCACCAAGGTATCCACTGAAGTAGCAAGGCACAAACGGGACAGCCAGGAAAAGAAAGATGGCCTTACTGTCATTTTATTCTTGGCATAAACTAAATCACTTACATGGAATGCTAGTACACTGAAGACATGCATTTTCAAAACCTTAAAAATCCCTGAAGTGTGGCATCCAAACAAGAGTCTGGAGCGGCTTTATTTTCTTTATCTTGTATTCCTAGCTTGTAGTCCAACATCTGGACCCAGTAAGGGCACTGAAGATGCTAAATAAATGAAGGAATGAATGAAGCAAATAGATACGTTCCATTATGATAATAGATCATAGTATAATAAGTATATAATGAACAATAAGGTCAGAAGAGCCCAAATTCTCAAACACTTAGGGAAAACTGAGTCCCAGTTCTGGGTCCTCCCAAAACATTACGACATTCCGTTTTTCACAGACCTTAAATACCTAACTTCTTTCATTTCACCCTATCGTCATGACACATTTAAAAAGCAAATATTTTCCAGGTCACAGGCAATTCCAAAGCTGAAGTGAGCTCTGACAGGTATGATGTTGGAAGATCTCTAAGGCTTCAAAGAGAGATGCTTTTTCTGAATGTGATGGTACGTGGAAAATAAAATGTCAAACTGAAGCTTTAATAAGCAAGCCTTAATTAATGATTAAGTAAAGTTCTTAAAGAAAATAAATGAATTATATCCCCTGAACTAACAGTCTTGGAATGACAGATGCCTTATAATTTCTACAAATAGTCACTCATTTTTTTTTCAGAGTTAAGAGTGAGGAAGAAGGGCTGGGGATGTGGCTCAAGCGGTAGCGCGCTCGCCTGGCATGCGTGCGGCCCGGGTTCGATTCTCAGCACCATGTACAAACAAAGATGTTGTGTCCACCGATAACTAAAAAATAAATATTAAAAAATTCTCTCTCTCTCTCTCTCTCTCTCTCTCTCTCTCTCTCACTCTCACTCTCTAAAAAAAAAGTGAGGAAGAGTTACGAAAGCTTCAAGGAACTTGGGTCTTTTAAAATAACAAGTTTTAATATAATCATTTTCTATTAAAGTTCAGAACATAACTTCCTTCAGGCCTGATTTCTGCTGTATCATAGCACTAGATATTAACAGCAACACAAATATGACCTCTGTAAGCTGGGGAAAAAGAAATAACACTCAGAAATCTGAAGGTCAAAAAGAGGTACCCATGGGAATGAAGCAATTGTCTGACAGAGAGGAAAGAAATAGCAGAGATTCTTCAACGCTTTAAAACAAAATGACACAATCTAAATGCATTAGTACCTACACAAGGTGAGCTTATGAAGCACTGGGTAAATGACAAAAATGAAATGATACTCTCACAATGTTTATAAAAGAAATCTCACTTTTTCCTGGTTGGGTACATTGTTGGAAGTGATAATCACACTTACTCAATAGGTGTTGATAATCCTTTTGAGAAACCAGAGCTAAAGCATATCCTCCAAGCTAAGCAAATCCTATTTGCATGGAATTGTATATTTATGAGACAAAAAGTAACACAATATGTCACCTTGTGGGTCAGGTGTCTGTCTGGTCTGTAGCCACCACTGCACTTGAATCCTCCATCTGCTTTAAAAAAAATGCTTGTCATTGGTCACAGGGTAGGAGACAAGGTGGAAGGCTGCACTCCAATTAATCTTTGCCATTATTTAGAAAAATACCATAGCATAATTCTTAAAGAGGATCAGTAACTTTGGGAAAAAACATCATTGTTAATAGTGTTCATTTTATAATCAGATCCAGTGTAGATATCTTCCTAGGGGATGACGGTACCCTTCCTCAACCATCTCCACTGTTTTTATAAACTTTCTCCTCCTCTCCCTCTAAGGCAAATCTCCTTACATCTTCTAACTCACAAACACAAGAAGGAATGAATGTTAAAAATCAATTTCAAAACATATAAGAGAACATTAATAGCACGATAGGTACTCTAGAAGGATTAAGAAATTGAAAGCGTGTGGGAAGACATCTCCACAGCTCAAAGCTTGTCCGCTATTCTTTGCAGGAATGAATACTTCCAATGACAGAGAAATTAATACAATGCCCCCTAAAGCCGTACATCCCAGTTTTGGACAGCTCTAATTATTGGGATGTTCATCTCAAATTGTAATGATTGTTTTCCTTTCTTAATCTGAAGCCTTTGATCTTAACTCTTCCCTTTACAGTTAGAGCTACAGTATGTCTCATCTTTCTGACAAATGATAAAACTCCAAGACTTAACTTTTCTAGGTTAAGCCTGTCCAGCTCATTCAGACACTGCCCATTAATCAGGGTTTCAATCCTTCATCAAAATAACTTTTTTCTCCAGAAGGTGAAGGGCAATTCTTTGAGGGACAGGGCTGTGAGAGATGGGCAGCCAGCAGGTAAAGGGGGCTGGGTAGCATAATACCCATGCCAGAAATAAGATTATCATGAACAACTGGGCTAGGAGAGTAAAAATTCTCAAAACACTATGGAAAACTGATTCCCAATTATGGGTCCTCCAAAAACACTGCAAATAAATATAAAAAATAATCTGGTGCACATGAGTGTTCATGTCAGGGTTTATTATAAATATTAATTAGGAACATAATAACATTAATTAGAAAGGCAGTAACCCAAAAGCTTATTATGGGAAAATGATTAACTTTGCTACTACCTTCTCAAGGGAATATTGTATAGCCATATTGTACAGCTACGAAGAGAATTAAAAATACGGAAAATGTGTACATGGTGACTTGAAAAATCTTCATTATTATGTTTGACTAAAATTATGAGGAAAAAATCTACACATTAAATTTCAAAAGAAATAATGTACTAAAAATGTTAGTTGGGTATGCACAGTAGAAATAGCAGAGATTTTACTCTTCTTTTTCCTCTTTTCAAACTTCAATGTTAATAACAATGTGTATTTCAAAACACCTCAATTTTACATTTTTTTTTTAATTTCGGAGGACACACTGTGTGTACCCAACACCAACATGAGCACAATTTGGAGCATACTGAGTGCTTAGTAAAAGTACCTGCTCCCTGCTGGAAGAAGCCAGCTCAGCAAGACCAGCTCACTGCACTGTGTGGATTTTGGCAATTTATCAGTGAAACGATGTTTTTCCCAGGAAGGAAAATAATCTTGCTGCAAAAGAAACTTTAATGACTACTTTAAAAATAGTATTGTTTCTGCATGTAGCCATTCTTCTCCAAGTAGCAAAGCGGGGGCATGCTTTCCCTCTCTTTTGTGCTACACAAAGCTCATCTAAACTCAGAGTTACCATCAACTTTTAATGGAAATGCCTGGAGCAAGACAGGAAGCAGACCCTTGGGCTCCGTGGCCCAGTGTATATAATCAAGGTTTGTTGCAGGATAACTTTGATATCTTTTATCATGAAAATTGAAATAAATGTAAATGATTTGCCTCTTTCAAGAAGGTACCCTCAGTTTGATTTATTTTTGTTGAAGCTGCTCCCATGTTTGATAATGAAGGCTTAAAGTCAAGCAGAGCTAGAAATGCCTGCTTCTCTCTGTTTATCCTTCTCACCCCTAAAAGTTGTTCTTCTCAGTACCCTAAGTCAACCAAAATCCACTGCAATACCTTCTTCCCCCAATATTCTCTGTTGCAATTGGCTATTCATTCAAAGAACTGAGTCCAAATTCTATCACAGTGACAGTCAGTGCTGCAGTCAACTGCCAGCTGATTTCATTTAATATTTGAAGAATTTCAAATGCACAAGAATCTGGATGGTCCCTCCGATGCTGTGAAAATCTGACACACACCTCACTTTGTGGTATTATGTCTCAGCGACACAGTGAGCAGAGCCTCATAATCCTGCTCCCTCCTCTAACACCATACCTCATATCAAACACTGCCATCATCAATTATTTAATAATTACCAGAAAGCAGAGAAAAACAGTTTTGTGGTCAGGTGAAAACAAGAAGAACTGTATGTGGCCCCTCCTCTGAGGCTGCTTAACAACTAATTGACAATTACTGGCCACATAACAAAGGTTTCATTAACAAGGTAGCCTATGTAAGTGCCAATTTCTCACTGCAGATCATGAGTGTTCTAGGAGCTTCTAGAATGAGTTCCAGGAGCAGAGTCTGAAAAATGAGGAGAGTTCAGACAAGGTTGGACCACGGGAAAGCATGAAGCATCCAGTACAGGAATGGCCCACACGAAAATGCTGAAACTAGAGCCTTAGAAATAGATGGAAGCCTCATGGTAAAGGACCTGAATGAAGAGCTTCTTCTTGATGTAACTCAATGAGCAATGGATTTGGAAATTCAGGCCCATTAAATTGGTAGTTAAGTCCATGAAAGTAGAAAATAGAACAAGTTCTCAGGGTAAGAGAAAGAAGTACAGAAAGGGCAGGGGGCAAAGGGATGATCATATTTAAGAGGAAGAATAAGTAGATTTTGCTTCATGTTCTCTCTTCTTGGTTAAAATGCCTCTTGAATTCAATTGCTTTACGAACTTCTCTGGGACACACAAGAAGCATAAATGGCCCCTCATCTAGGGTCTTCTCCTTCATCTTGACAAATTATTAACTGCCCAACATATGATCCCAAACCATGCTGTGCAATAATTATTTATGCATCTCTTTCATACATCACACAGTGAGCTTCCCAGAGATAAGGATTCTGCCTTATCAATTTTTATATTCCTATCTCTGTGCCTAGACACTTATTCAATGCTTATCAAATGTTCAATGTCCAGCAAAGAAATAAAAATGATCTGATATGTAGGAGAGAATCTAAGACAGCAAAATTTTGTGGAATAATAGTAATGATACCTGGCTGAATTCAGATGATGGGGTTCTGGACATGGACTTGATGTAGTAAGTGCAGACTTTGGGGATTTGAGAAAGTAGATCCAGGGACCTGTGTGGGAGAGCTGGGAGTTGCTAGGGCCCACAGAGCAGGCTAAGGTATTCAGCCTCCACAATGGCTCCTGATGATTCTCACTTCCCCCACGGCCACACTTGGCACAGTTCTGCCCCCTCGCTGAATGGGAAAGTGTGAAAGTGACTGCATGTGATTTCCTGAGCTAGGACATTAAAGATCATAATGCTTTTGCCCTACACTCTCTTATTCACCTGCCCTGTTGTGCAGACGCACCAACTACGGAGTCCATACAGTAAGGAGAGAAGAGCCCCTGTCAATGGCCACCACTAAGTTCCATACTAGTATGGCCATCTCCTTAGAGGTCAGATGAGCCTGCAGCTGACATCTGCACTAATCCTTCTCAAAAACTGCTGCACCAGAGACTCAATGAGACAATGCTGATTATTGTTTTAAGATACTAAACTTTGGAGTAATTTATTATGCAATAAATGACTAGCATACCTAGGTTCTTTCTATTTCTCTAGATCTCCTCCCAAAATGGAAGAAGATAAATATGGGTAGTCCAAAAATAGTAACTCCCACAAAGACTTGATGATTCTGCTGATGAAGTAAAGACTGGAGAGTGCACTCAACCAGATTCAAAACTGACTTGCTCTGACTCTAGGCAGGTCTCCTTGCCCTGACTGAAACTCCATTTCCTCCCCTGCAAAATGAAAAAATAATACATAATGCACAGGTTTTCTGTGGTTCAAATGTGATAAATGTTTAAGCACTCAACATACAATCTGACATATAGCAGGTGTTCAATAAATATAAATTGAATAACAATCTAAGAACAGTTCAAAGAGAAACTAGATTTTAAAATAAGCCAGGGAAAAAAAATAGAATGTAAACTATAATACAGTGAAATTCTAAAATTAGATTACTGCCTTACACAAAATATTTCTATGCCAAATCCTGACTCCTACATGTAACAGAACATACTCTTGCTTCTTCAGCAGATACTTCCTGTTCTACCCACATCACCAGCCTCCTGGCCCATATCCTAATTTAAGTTAAATTAAGTCTCTCAATACATATTAGTGAGTGCCTACTATATACCAAGTATTGTTCTTGGTGGTAAGAGTATAGAAGATAAAGGGTGAGTTGTGCTGCCCTCTGGGAATCAGTATTTCAGGCAGAAGGAATAGTAAGTATCAAGGTCCTGAGGTAGGAAATTTATGAGGGTGGAGTAGAAAGAGTAAGAGGAGATATACAGGAAATAATTTCAGAAGAGCAAAAGAGCACATGTAAGCCACTGTAATGATCTTTTTCTTTACTATGAGTAACATGAGGAGCGACTACGGTATTTTGAACAAAAAGGTGACATGATTTGTCTTATATTTTAGCAAGATTTCTCTGGCTGCTGTGTTAAGAAGAAACTATAGGAGGAGTAAATATAGGAACAGGGAGATCTATAAATGCAGTTATGAGTGGAGGTTGAAAGAATTATTTAAATTCTAGAAATATTTTAAGGCAGTGAAAATAAGATTTGCTGATAGATGAAATGAGAGCAAAAAGGACGAGTCAGGATGACTTCATTTGGATACCAGCAACTTGAAGAATGGAATTGCTAACTTAACAGGAAAGCTACAAGATGAAACAAAGAAATTTGGGGTAGGAAGGGACACTGGGAATTCAATTTTTGATATTGAGACTGTTTATCACACCTCCAAGTAGAGATGGCAGATGGGAAGTTGTACACATGACTGTGGTTTGCATGCAAGCCCTGGGTTGGTGGGGTAGATTTGGGAGGCACTCCCCACATAGTCTGTGAACATGGTAGAGGAGGTCAAGGGCTGTACCACGGCAATCACGTGTCCCCTTGGCTCATGGCCCTATCTCCTTGAGTCCTCCCTCATTCCACCTCCCTGGCCTCCCAACCCCTGCTCTCAACTCCTCAGATACACCACGGTCCTCTTCTCCAACCCACTCCAGCATGACATTGGGCTCCATGCTAACCTCTCCCAATACCAGATTTTAGAGACTGATTTGGTTTCTTTTGATGCTCTTTCACCCCCCTGGTATCCACTGGAAGAACTGATGGCTGGTCCTACTCCTTTTCCACTATGGCTCAACTAATGGGTCTTGACCCTTCCTCCCCTTCCTTGATGACAATTTTAGTTCTGGGTTTCCCTTTTGGGTTCATATCATTCCTCTTAAGAAAAATACCAAAGAACTTGAAGAGAAGCCTTTCCCAATGAACACAGTAGCATCCAAACCTGAACAGGTTTGCAGTGTCTTCCCCTCTTGGGTTCTTCCCAGAGGCAGGGGGCTTCGCACCCACACCAGCCCTCTCATCAACCCCCTCATCCCACCTTATTTAAAGAATGCCACTCACTCTTACCGTGAACTCATCCCTAGAAACTATAAGTTCTTCTATTCTCTCTTTTCTTTCTCTTTTTTCCTTTTTTCCAGTGCTAGGGACTGAACCCAAAGACCCATGCATGCTAGGTAAGTGCTCTACCACTAAATTACATTGCCATCCCTGTCTTCTGTTCTCAAAATAGTCTCTTCTGTAACTGTCGTCATCACCGATTAGCACATTGGCATAGAGTTGGTTAACTTCAAGTCCATTTTTCTCTGCACCAGACTCAATTATTTGAGTGGCGACTTTTCAATCCTAGTTAAGTGGCTTTTAAAAAAGGTACACGCATAACAGTTATATCCTTACAAAGAATATTCACGGGCATGAGGATATCTGTTATTTTTATTTCTGACACTTAAAAAAGAGCTAATGTTTGCTTCTTCTGAAAATGATGAAATTATGGTTCATCAAGATTAAGTGACTTCTCTAAAGACATGATTCATACTTAGGAGTTATGACTCTTGATTTGTAATGTGTTAACACATCACTGTGAAGGAAGTAACAAGTTGATTGATAACAAGTGTCAACAGTAAGACACTCCTAATTTCCAAGGACATTAGTTCATTGATGTAGTGTAGCTGAAACCATCTCACACTTCTTCCCACACATGGGAAAGAAACAAGAATTGTTAGCCCAACCAACGTTTCTAGGAAGGTCATAAGAACCCAGGGTTCAAATTGTATCTCGACTCCTGTAATTTGTCCTTCCCTGCTGTCACTCCCATTATGGTTCAATTAACAGTGGAAGCTGGGAGTGACTTGACAAACCTCTGTCGCATCCACCTGGAAATAATTCAATAAGGGTGCACCACGGGAAGATATTATGGGACATCAGCCTACTATTTTTTTTTTTTTTTCATTTTCACACTGGGTGGTGAGAGCAATTCAGATGATGGGAGGAAAAAGAGGACTTGATCATCTGGAAATATTAGGTCAGTTTCTCAGGGCAGCATTCCCACACGTATTTGAAAGGAATATGAAAATATTAACGCAAATGGACTAGACTTGTGAAGCAACAATGGCATCAATATTTTAGATAGTATAAAGAAAATAATAGTGTTAGTAGTATATCGTCTGAAAGAACATATTTTTGATGTATTACTTAAGCATTTCACAGGATGCCCAGGGATGATCAGAAAAATGGACAAAAATGTGAAAGGCCATTAGCCTTATATAATGTGGAATGAACAGACAACGAAAATGAGGATGTAAGCCTGGGACCAACCACAATTCGGCATGTCTGCAAAGTCCCATGGCCGGTCCAGCCATCGCTAGACACACCTATCAATTCCCTTTTTAAATAGCTACTATTTCTTGATTTTTTTTCAAACTAGACATTTGCAATTCTCCCAAGGAATCATTCTAAAACGTAGTAAAAATGTGCTGCCCAAGCCTAGGATGCTATTAATTTAATAATCATCACTTTAAAATTGTTTTTTAATTAGCCTATCTAAGTAACAAATCTCTGTTCCCTTGCACTGTTAATTATTTTCCTCAACTGCTGTGTTCAACCATGTTTTTAAGACATCTGTTTCTAACACTACTCTCAACCAAAATAAGGACTGCATAATAAAGGCTCCAGGAACTGCAGATACTTCAGAATTAAAAGGCAGGATGCCAGTGCATAAATACAGTCACCTTCAAGTCATACAATGGAGAAAAACTGAAGGCATTCCCTCTAAAATCTGGAACAAGACAGGGATGCCCTCTCTTACCACTTCTATTCAATTTAGTTCTCAAAATACTAGCCAGAGCAATTAGACAGACAAAAGAAATTAAAGGCATAAAAATAGTAAAAGAAGAACTTAAATTATCACTATTTGTGGATGATATGATCCTATATCTAACAGACCCAAAAGGGTCTACAAAGAAACTACTAGAGCTAATAAATGAATTCAGCAAAGTGGCAGGATATAAAATCAACACGCATAAATCAAAGACATTCCTGTATATCAGCGACAAATCTTCTGAAATGGAAATGAGGACAACCACCCCATTCACAATATCCTCAAAAAAAAAATAAAATACTTGGGAATCAACCTAACAAAAGAGGTAAAAGACTTATACAATGAAAACTACAGAACCCAAAAGAGAGAAATAGAAGAAGATCTTAGAAGATGGAAAAATATACCCTGTTCATGGATAGGAAGAACTAACATCATCAAAATGGCGATATTACCCAAAGTTCTCTATAGGTTTAATGCAATGCAATCAAAATATCAATGGCATTTCTTGTAGAACTAGATAAAGCAATCATGAAATTCATCTGGAAAAAACAGAAGACCCAGAATAGCAAACAGCTATTCTCTACAGATGCCAGAGCAGCAAGAAACAGGTTGAAACTGCAGGTGTGAGAGAGAGGATTTATTTAGTTTAGACAGAAAAAAAATGATATATCAATGTTCAACAATAGAGAACCATTATTATGAAAAAGAAGAACTCCATTTTCCTCAAATTATCTTAAACTATGATCATATTTTAAAATATGGTCATATTTTATAATATGGTTATTTATTTTGTTGGAGTCAATATTAATGTTTGTATCTGGTAGAACTTCAGGTTGCTCCTGCAGGTTTATGATTCTGTCACCACTCGATAGCACTGGAATCATTTTAGTTAAGCTTAAATTCATTCATTTGTAAATATATAAATTAGGAATTATATGATTCTTAAAAAAGAAATATATGATTATAAGTATATAAATTAGCGGATTTTACATAGTGCAGAGACACTTTATAGACATCATATAGGACAGAATTAAGTTCAAAATTCAAGAAGAGTGGAGAAAAACAACACAGGATTCCTTGAAGAATTGGGAAGGTGCCTTAGCACTTCTTTTGCTTTAGCACTTTCAGGATCAGAGAACGGAGAAAAGGAATCATAGACACTTTTAGTCACTTTACTGTGACATCTGGTGGGACACATACATTCTGCTTACCATGGTATCACAGAACCATAGTCTTAACTACAGTGGACATACTGAATGTCATAATGAGAGCCTGACACTGGGGACTCAAGAATATGTCATTCTTCTTGTTGTTAAACATTTAAACTTGAACACATAATTTCATGAACTGACATTTCCTAATTGGTGACAATGTAAAACCGATATAGACAATTAAATTTTATTTTAATGCTTATACACCAAATGATCTTTCATAGAAGCCATGCCACACTTTGGTGACTGTAAAAATAAAATCATCCAAAATGAATGAAAACTGGAAATAAAATTAATATCTCAAAACAGAATATCACATCAAGAAACTGATCTAGGTGTCTATTCTAAAAGAATGAAAAGTAAACATGTAAGAAAAGCATTTCAGAAAACCGTGTGTTCTCTATGAAAAAAAAAATTAAATGGAGATTCCAGGAAAACAATTAACAGAAATTCTGAATACCACTCAAATATCCAGTTCATTATAATTGAGTGATCTTTTACTTCAAGAGCTAAGTAAATTGACCCAAGTTCAAGAAAAGATTTAGCACTGACATTAAGAGTCATTTTGAAGAAAATATGAAAAAGAATCATGACCCTGAATACGATAATGTGAGCCTTTTGGTGAATATAATAAAAGCTGACCCAGCCTGTTGAAAAGGAATGTAGGGTATGTTTTGGAAGACCCCTTAGCCTCTCCTTACATTTGAGTTCTCTCAACTCTCTAAATATCCATATTTACCTGGTTCCCTCATGATAGTGCAGGACTCATCCATTCAACAGCATTTTATTAAGGGTCTTTATAATGCCAGCAACTTGGAAGTGTTCTCCCACCTTTGCAATGAACAAAAATATGAATTGAAAAATACAGAAAATTCTTTGTGAAATGATAGATGCAATAAGGAAATAAAATATGAAGGTAAAGATCTGGGGAAGGATAGAAGGGGAATTTAAGCAGAGGGAAGATATACCAAGGCTCATATTATTGTATTCAGCATCATGATCCTTTTCCATATTTCCTTCAAAATGACCACAATGGGCTTGTGTCTTTCAGGGCAAAAAGGTACTCATTGAACATTGCCAGTGATTTGATGCTACCCTCCCCACAACCCTGAAGTAGGATCACAATGAATGAGGGAATATTGACAAAAAAAAAACAGGGAATAAAGGCATGTGGCAGATCATATTATAGACCCTTTTAAGTAATGATAAATAGTTTGAATTTATTATAGGACAATGTGAAGCCATTATAAGATTTTCATTGGAGGAAGTATGGGACGGAGTAGAAGGATGACATGCACTGATGAATACTAGAAACAGAGTCAAATTTTAGTGAAGATATATCCATTGTTCACTTTATACATAAAAAATAAAATCAGAATAGGGAAAATGCTTACATAGATATACAGAAAATCAAAGAAAGCTATCTCCATAGCATAGCACCAAGAAGAGAAAACCATAAGCATTCTAAGTACCAGGCTTGGAAGTATGAAGAACCAGCCACAAACTCATCTGTTACAGTTTAGATATGAGGTGGCCCCAAATGCTCATGCGTGAGACAATGTAAGAATTTTCAGAAGTGAAATGACTAGGTTATGACACACTTAACTTAATCAGTGCACGAATCCACTGATATGGAATAACTAGGCAGTAATTATAGGCAGGTAGGGTGTGGCTGAAGAAGGTATGTCATTGAGGGTGTGATGTTGGAGTTTATATTTTGTCCAGACGAGCAGGATTCTCTTTCTGCTTCCTGTTGCTATGTCCTGAGCTGCTCTCCTCCATCACGCCCTTCTGCCATGATGTTCTGCCTGACCTAAGGTTCAGAGCAATGGAGTCAACCATCTATGGACTGAGACCTCTAAAACCATGAGCCCTTAAAAGTCTTTTCCTTCTCTGTATTGTTCTGATTAGGGCTTTTGGTCATAATAACAAAAAAAGTGGACTAAAGCCAAAACTGGTACCAAGAAGTGGGGTTATTTCTGTGTCTAACCTGACCATGAGGTTCAGAAGCTTTTGGAGCTGGTTTGTTGGAGGGGAAATGTTGAAAAGTTTAGAGATGCAATTTAGAAAACCATTAGAATGTTCTAAGTGGATTTTAATGGGAAATTCTGGTCGGGGCTCAGAAAACCAGGATGCTAATAGAACTGCAGATGGTAAAGACCAGGCTCATGAGATTTCAGAGGAAAAGGAGGACTCTGTTGGAAACTGAACTAGAAGCCATTCATATTACATTCTGGCAAAGAAATTGTCTATATTTTGCTCGTTCCTGAAACTTTCTATGAGACTGAATTTAAAGGTGATGGACAAATTAATCTGGTGGAGGAAATTTCAAGGCAGCACAGCATTCAGGCAGCTGCATCGATATTACTGGTGGTTTTTAGCCATGTTTACTGTGACAATCAAAAGCAGAAAGCACAGCCAAAAGATTTTTTTAAAAATTAGTTTGGTAAGAAAACTGCAAGTAAAACTTGGGCAGAGGAAAGTGTAGTTGTTAAAAAGATTACAACCACTAAAGACACCCTAACCACTTTACTCAGAAACAATTAGGAAAGATGGCTTGAAAGCATCCAAGGAATTGGCAAGACAACACTCATCTCAGGCTCAAAGATATAAAAGTAAAACTTCCTTTTAGGTTATTGTGGAATCCTGCCTGTACAGGGGAACCTAGGTAGTTGTTTGATCATGCTTTACCATCAGGTACTCAGAGGATACAGCTCTGATCTTGAAAGGCTTGGCTATTTTGCAAGATTGTGGTAGAACTTGGCATCAACTACACTACACGGTGCTGGTTATACAGGGATGCAGGAGTTAGAGAGTCATGTAGGCTTCCACCAAAATTTCAAAGGAAGGTGTTGGAGGCCAAGCAAAGTATGGGAAGGTCAAAGTCCCTCTGAAATAGCCCAAAAGGGTGATGCATAAAGATGTGAGAAGGAAGCTGCAGTAGAGATCACTGAGATTAATAGATGTCAGTTAACATGGGTCATCTGCCAAAGAAAGCTTCAGGAATAAAGGAGAAACAATCCAAAAGAGAGGTCATGTGGTTGCAACCAGCAAGGCCATAGGGTGGAGCTACAAAAGGCCTTTGAAGAGAATATCACAATGCCACATGCCCCAGACGCTAAACACAGAGCTAAAGGACTTGTTTGTTCACTTGGATTTTGCTCTTGTTTGGATCCCATCTCTTCTATTTCCCTATTTCTCCCTTTTAGGATGAAAATGTTTACTCTGTGCCATTATATATTGCATATAATAACTTGGGGTTTTTTTAATTATTTTTTTAAAAGGCTCACACTTTGGATTTGGACTTTTGGGTAATGTTGGAACTGTTAAGACAATGAGGACTCTTGGAAATGGACTAAATGTATTTTGCATTTTGACATGAACATGAGCTTTGGGGGGATAGGATGAAATATTATGATTTATATATAAGGTGTCTCCAAAAATCTCACATGTGAGACAAAGCAAGAATTTTCAGAAGTGAAATAATTGAGTTATGAGATCCTTAATGTAATCAATGCATTAATCTACTGATAAAGATCAACTTGGAAGTAACTATAAAAAGGTAGATTATGGATGGAGGAGGTAGGTCACTGGGGGGTGTGACTTTGGGGTTTATATTTTGTCCCTGGTGAGAAGAGCAAGCTCTCTTTACTTCATGATGTCATGCCCTTCTGCCTCACCTCCAGCTCAGAACAATGAAGTCAGCCATCTAGGGTTTGAGACCCCCAAAACCGAGGGCCCCAAATAAGCTTTTCCTCCTCCACAGTCTTCTTCTTCTCAGGACTTTTGGTCACAGTGATGAAAAAGTTGACCAAATCATAATCTGAGGCAGACAGGAAAAAACGTCTTTGTATGATATGACACTTCACACTAAGGCTTCTTATTTGAAGCAAGTGCCCAAGAAAGGGCTTTTCATATTTGGAAAAGGAATTTAAACAATAAAATAAAAACCCCTGCTGACCACCAACTGGGGAACCAACTCATAGAAAATATTAGGAAGAAGGAAGATATAGATGCTATGAAGATCCGAACCAAGGTACTCACTGCTTCCTAGTTTCACCATGATTCAGGAGTACAAAATGTCATTCTAAAATCCTAACCCGAGAAGGATAGGTAAAGTGAGAAAGAAGAAAGCCAAACAAAATGTTGGACTCAATTAAAGTGCTCTGTCTTTCCTTTCAAAATTTCCCTGCCCAATTTGTCATCTTTCCTTCTTATCTTTTTCTACCTTGCCAAACAGAGCACGTGCAGAAACAGGACAATGAGGAAAATGGGTGCTGTGTTGAAGTCATGGTGATACTCCCTGAGAAAGTAAGAGGAGCAGGGGTGTCATGTGAGGGCATTGACAGAGACTAGCTGGTGGTAGAAAAAGTGGAATGATGGAAAAGTTAGTTAATTGAATAAATGTGCTGATTAGGTAAATATATCAAAGATCATGGAGACCATTTTCAGTATCTAGTATTTGTAATTCATAGGATTTATATATTTTTAACATATAGGCATACATATACCAGATATAAAAATAGTTATATGTACACATGATTATAGATAGAATGCCCGTGCATGCACACAAGCATGTGCACACATACACACACATTTTCCCATCTCTACTTCCTAAGAGGCCCTAGAAACAATAACATTCCAGTAGCCATGAGCACATTAAGTGACAAGATCTGGTCTGGAAATAACCATTCTTCAGGAAGAATAGCTTATTCTAGGCTGGGTCAAGAAAATACAAGATGACAAGATGAGTTTTGTATAATCTGTTATGCCAGAAAATAAGGATGAAGGTAGAAAAAGGTTGGGGAATATGGCAAAAGGACACAAGCCTTCTACCACTGGTCAAATTCAGGACAATTCAAATATTAAAGAAATACAAATGAAAACCTCCCTCTAATAACACCCTGTTGAATAAGCTAGGAATTAATGCATCCATGCTGATATAATTAAATGATATGGGAGAAGGGGAAATTCTTTCTTATAGTAGACTGCTTACCTGCAAATGTAAAAAGAAAGATGAAACCAGAAATTAGATAATCATTACTTGACAATCAGAGTAGTGGTAGTTAAGAGAAACAGGAGTCATCGATGAATGCCAAGCCTAATCTGTGAGGTTTTGCATAGTATAGCAATATTGCCCCACAAAAGGTTAATAAAAAACAAAGAAAAAGTGGCATTTTTAAAATAAGAAACCTAGTTACTATCTAGACCAGATAATAGAGGTTAGCATCACCAGTGATATGATGCGTCAATATTGTGTGTCTGCTGATTCTAGGTACCGAGAAAAACCACACAGTCATTCCAATTGTATGCTGCCAAGAATACATGCCCTGAGTTTGGTCATGGGGAAACAGTGGACAGACCACATTAAGATTACACTGTAGATTAAAGCCTGTACTCTTTAAGAATGTAGAGATCATGATAGACACGGAAGGAAAGAGAAACCATTATTTAAAGTGGCCATTGATCCCTGATGACTAAGTGCAACACAAAATCCTAGATTGCATGTGGACCAAGGAGGAATAAGAGACTTTGGTAAAACAGATGGTTAAATTTGAATGAGGTCATCAGGACAGATAATGAGTGTATCTATGTTGATTTCCTGATTATGAGGATACAGAGGCTGGTCAGCAATAATTTAAGAGAGAGTTCTTGTTTCTAGGAAGTGTGAACTAGTTCATTTGTGCTTACACAGAGAGAGAGATGGGGAAGTACAATAAAAAGTTAAATATTGAGAAAACTGAGTGCTAGGGCTGCAGGAGTGCTTTACCTGTTCTTTTAATTTTTCTGTAGATTTGAAACAACTTTAAAAGTTTAAAAAAATTCTAGACAAAATTTTCTAACCAAATGCCAAAACACACACAAAAAATTAATGGTAAGAAAGGCAAATATTTGAACACGTACAATGTGAATTCAACACAAAATTAATTCCATGTGGCACTGTAAAAATAAAAATAATTGTGTGCTTTTTTCATTTATAGAATAAAAATAGGGTTTTAGTAAAAAGATCAAACAAATGATAAAACAGTCAGAAATTATAGTTTAAAATATTCTGTGAAAGAACTAAGTTGAAACTTTGGCAATTATATTAGTTTTCTATTGCTATTGTAACAAATAACCACAAACTTGCTAGCTTAAAGCAAAACTCATTATCATCTAATGGGTTTTGAAGGACAAGTAGCTCAGTGTCACTCAACTGGCTCCTCTTCTCTGGGTGGCACAAGATGAAAAGCAAAGTGTCTGCAGGGTTTTCTCTTTTCTGAAAGCTTTGGGGAAGAAGCCACCTGCCAGCTATTCAGGTTGTTGGCAGAATTCAGTTACTTGAGGGAAGACTGAAGTAGTCCTATTTCCTTGATAGTTGTCAACCCAGGTCAACATTATCCTCTAGACACATCTCTTTATTCCTGGCATGTGTCCCTCTATACATCAGAGCCTTCCTCATACTTGGAATCTCTTGAATTCCCCCTTTCTTTTTCAAATATTTTCTGCCTTTGTCTTCTGCCACATGTTTTTTGAGTCAGAGAAGACTCTCTGCTTTTAATGGCTCATTTGATTACAAGGGGCACACATGGATAATCTAAGATCATTTCCCAATTTTAAGGGGCCATACATTACTGTAATTAAATTTGCAAGATCCCTTTTCCTTAAAACATATCAACAGGGAATAGGGTGTGAACCCTTTTGGGGGACCCTTATTCTCTCCCTAAAGAGATTACAAACTTTAGTTGCTGCAGACTCATTATTGGCCTCAGTTCTTCACATTTTCCTCTGGTTATACCCTTAGCAATGATTTTCAAAATTCTTCCCATAATAGCAGAATATATTTCCACATCTCTTGACTTTGGTCACAATTGTTTTTTAATTACTGTGTCCAAGAGAAACAAGCTGAAATGATGCAATACTAAGCCTTAAGAAATTTTGAGTATGTCTACTTGCCCTCTTATATTTCTACAGTTGCCATAAGAAGAATATTTCTCCCTAGGTCCCTGGATCAAAGAAGAGGAGCATGTTCATGGAAGAAAGTTATTCCAGCTGAGTTTAGTCAAAACTAGGTACTTCCATCTGACCACAGATACTGCAAAAACACAATGAAAGACAATTTTACACAATGAATTTGTATGGTAATTTCCTGTGCAATAGTTCACAATGTGAGAGAAATTCCAGTCCTAATATATTAAATAAAATAATCGGAAAACATAACTGAAGAATTCACCCCAAATCCAGTATATAAAGACAGAGGAGGAAACAAGAACTACAAAGAGTAGCTAAAAGACATGGTGGGGTAGACTGAAGGGCTACAGAGCCCACAACTGAAACTAGTAGCAAAAAACAATAAAGAATAGAAAAAGGACTGGACGAGAATACTTAGAGATATTAGATGACAGTTTGTCATAATTTAGGAACAATACAGTATGTTGAATATCAAGTAAGAATTAAAGATGAATTCATATTTAGACTTATAAAAAACTACAGAGTACAACAAGTAAAAGTTTTTCAGAATTAAAAGACAGACGATTTATAATGGAATAATTATTCTGGTCTTACATTTCTTATCAGTAACAGAGGACAGTAGCTCGATGTCTTCAAATGGCTGACAAAAAGTAAGTGGAAGTATCTAATTTCATAACGAGCTAAATTATCACTCCTGAATGAGTTCATAATAAACACATTTTTAGACCCTTAGATGTTAAATATATTTAAGAAAATTCCTAAAGAATATATTTCGGAAGGAAAAGTCAAATAATTGAAGACATAAGAAATGAAAATGAACACAAAATATTGATGAATATGCATCAGTAAATTTAAAATATCTTCAAAGATTAGAAATAAGACCATTATCATTTGCTTCAAAATAGGTAAAATTACATTTCATTCATTGATAAGCAGATGAAAAAATATTGTACAGTATAATTAGATAATTAAATAAAAAATAATTAAATAAATATAATTAAATAAAAATAAATATAATAAAAATAAATGTAATTAAATAAAAAATTAAAACCAAAGTTATACACTTTATATTTCCCAGGTTAAATAAAATGAAATGTCTTACCAAAAAAAAAAGTCCTTTCCTGTGGTAGAGCACACTGGAACAACACTTTTAAAAACTGGTATCATACAGAAAAGTTGAAAACTTACATACCCTTCATCCCTACAATTTCATTTTTTTTCTTTCTTTTATATACAGTAGAAAAATCTTTCCAATATAATTAAAGAAAAAGTATCACACATTATTCAGTGTTTTTCACAGTAGAAATTATGGAAAGAATCTAAAAGGCTACACAAAAGGGACAAGTCATTTTAAGTGTACACACATAATACAGCATCATTCCATTTACAAACATGAATAAAAAAATACTCATCAACATAGATAATTCTCAAAAAAATGATTGCATAAAGAAACAATTTGAAAAATGATGTATAAAGTATGAAACCACTTACAAAATGTTTTAAAATATAAAATATGCTTTTATAAATGAATATGTCCAGTGATAGTATAAAAAGACAAATTGAAATTATAAATATCAAATAGATAGTGTTTAAGTCAGAAGAAAGGTGGAAGGGAATAGGCCTGGGACAAAGATGATGCTTCAATGTAAAAGTAATGCTGGGCTCCTGAAGCAAATATAGAAAACTATTAAAATTCAAGAAAGCTGTGTGCTATACCCATAGGTAGTATATTATTTGCTGTACATTTCTGTATGTCTCTAGGATTCTGTAACAAAAATACCTGAACAACTTTTCTCAGGATCATTTGGCCTATTTCTGAAGAAAATGAAAAGTAATCTCTAAGGGTTTTAGTGCATTAGTCCTCCCCAGGGGGACACATTTGCACAACTGGAGACACTGAGGCTGCTTGCAATGAAACATTAATACATAAATGCCAGTCTCTCCAGACTCTGCATGTTTTACTAGTTAGTGTGGAGCAGGACTTCCTTGAACAGCTCAAATCTCTCTAGAAAGAAGAGGCTCTGCCTATGGATAAGACATACAATAATACTAAGGTGATTGGTCACAATTATCATTTTTAATATGACTCAGAGTAAGACCACTTCAAGGCTTAGGGAAGCACTGTCAGGTCTTGTAAAGGGTTAAGAGGCACAACAACTTGGGTTCAAAAACTTTTCCCAGGGTTAGTTAGATATTAAGTCCCTTAGCCTTCTCAAAACTTCAGAAGTGTCATCTATAAAATGAGTTTAAAATTACTACATTTTCAGAATATAGTAAGGAAGAAATGAAACAATGAAAATAAAATGTGCATCCATCTAGTAGGTACTCAATATGTTAGTCCCTTAGATTTCAAGTGAAACTGATAAAAACAAAAGGCAAAATGCTTCAGAAACCAGATAAAGTTGTGTATCACTTAATAACAGGTCATTTATTGAAAAACTATCAGTAGGCATTTTCACTGCTGTATAAATACCAAATAGTGTACTTAAAAAACGAAGGTTCCAACATGCTAGGCTAAAGGAAAAGTCTCAGGTCAATTAGAATCTCATGAAACCACTGTTATACACATGGTCCATCTCTGATGGAAACATCATTATGTGGCACATGGCTATATATAATTAATGGGGGTGGTTAATGAAGAAAATACAAGTCTTTACAGCCTATGGTATCAGAATGCATATGTCTCTGAATAAACCATGTAATATTTCCCAGTGCCAATCACCTCACTAAGAAATGAGAATTGCAGAGTTATTTGAAGACCTCCATAAGTTAAAGTTCTGGGCATAAAAAAGTCAATAAATAGTAGCTGCTATTAGTTTCATTGTCAGTATTATCATTCTCTAAAAATAGGGAAAGAAAAAGAGAAGAAAACAAATAGGGCATTTGACTACTTTAACTACAAATTTTAAAACCATGAAAAATCTTGTTCAGTCTAATGTGTCTCTGCACGAACTTTCAAGAGAATAACAACATTTCATCTTCAACACACCTTTGCATAACTAAACCCCTACAGCTTTCTCAAAATGACTGAGAGGCTTGCTTTTTGGAAAAAAAAACCTGAATATTAAAGAATAAATGCTTATGTCTTAAGTCTTCATTACCCTCAACAAATACATTCAGAGGACCATAAAAAAAATCTAAAATTCAGATTTTCAAACAAAAAGCATTCTTGAGAATGTTATTAGAATATATATTATTGAGAAACTATCTTTTTACTGTATGTTCTTTTGTTAGCTTTCAAATCTCAGGTATCATCCAAAACTATAAGTTACATTGTTGGGTCCCAAAATATGGTCTCTAGGATAGTAGCACCATCCACACCTGGAAACATGTTAGAAACGCAAACTCTAGGGCCTTGTCCCAGCCCTTCTGAAAACAAAATTCCCTGGCTGAAGCCAGCAAATCTGTTTCACCAGCTTTCCAGATGATTCTGATACAAGTTAGAGATGCAATACATTGCATAATAGAAGATCCACAGTCTTAAAAGTTTGATAAAAATAGCCCAGTGCTGCTTACAGTGCCCTGACCACATCTTCCAGAGACATTGTCCAAGGAATCCTTACACTGGTCTATAGACTGGGTTCAAACACTACCAAGATTCCTTACATCTTTGATGTTACAAACAATGGTCTCTGGATTTGCCTAATGTGCTTTAAAACACAGAGGTGGCAGCTCCACGTGACAATGTTTTAGGTTCCTTCCACTTGAAAAGTTCTATAATGGGTGATCCAGCGTGGCACGAAGGAAACCTTCAAATACACACTGAAGTCTTAAGAAACATTTTCCTGTAAGAAGAAGGGAATGAGGGATGGTTTTAGAATTTCAAATGTTCTGCTTCTAATGTTAGTTATTTCATAGTTAGTTTAGTCCAACTAAATAAAACCCTGAAGCAGCAACAAGCACTCTGCCAATGTGTGAGTTAAAAATCAAAGATATACCTGAAGATCTCAGAAGTTAAAGATAGGCTTGAATGGCTTCTGACTTGGTTTTGTAAGGTGGGATTTAGGTAGATCTCCTTGAAAGAGAGGGTTCTGTCCCATACATGCATCTTTATCGTGCATCTTATATATCCATCTTTCATCAGAGTTACAAAGAAATCACTCAAAAAATAATAATATGCTAATTTAAAAAAAATTAATGAATATTTTACCATTTCAAAATACATTCACCTTTTCTTAACCAGGCACTAAAGACTTTCTTAGAAAGGCATGGTGCCCCTCCCAGAAAAATCTATCATCTCTTTTGCTTCAAGATACAGGAAGCACCCAAACCCTCCTTTCTCCTTTCAGCCTGTGGACTCTAGCCCTGCAGAAAAAAAACACCTCATTCCAAGGAGCTGCTTTTCAGAGAGTCCTAGATGGAGCTAAAATCAAGCAACTCCTTTGCATATTCATTTCCATCGTGGAAAGCCCACCCAATGCTCTCATATCCACTGACCACCTTTTGACTTCTGTATGCTGTGCTCATCCCCAGTTCCCTATGACTTTATTAGTACAGTAGCACCTTGGCCAGCGGCAGAGTCCTTTCTAAATAGGGCAGCAGACTTCCTTGCCAGAAGGTTTATTCCAAATCAAAGTAATTCCATTTATTTCCATCCAAATTAAGATGTGGTCACAAGACATCTTAATTCCCACCTTTAATTAAGCAGTATAAGTCTTTCTCATGAGGAAAAAAAATGGGAAATTTGTGTTAGATGAAAGCTTTGCAAATGTGTCTCTTGTTGCCAGCGCTCATCTTTACATGAACTCTAAATAACCCAAATGATCACATATAAACCAAGCAGGATGTATAAATGCAGTGTCAACTCCTTGCCATTATTATTTATTATTGATATTTATTACATATCAATGGAGTCCTAGAAAAGAGAATTGCTAGTAAATTCTAAAGCTATCTTAATGTGACTATGGAAATCTGTGTGTTGTAAGATCCATACAGTTATTCAGTAGATGATTTTCTTCTCCATATACTGGCTGTGATCATATTCTAACTGAATTCTACATAATTCATAACTCATTCATAATATGAATAAGAAAGTTACATCCTAGTAGAGCAATTTTCAATGTATAATTATGATGATACCTTTGTTGCTTGCACTCTGCAATGAATTACTAAGTAAGGTTAAAATGGAATCACAGAGTGCTTTTCAATAAAATAAGGGCATCTATAAACGATTTTCATGTTAATTATTTAGTATCAGCCTTATAACTAAAGAAAATCAGGCAGGTAGTGGGGTGTTGCTCTTGCTTCTTGTAATACATAAACTTTATTATCAAATTACTGTAGCAGAAATTGTTTTCATTTCTTAAATGAAAAGAAATGATTTCATTTTCTAGTTACCCATCTTTTCCCACATGACATAAAAGAGAATCTTAAGCGTGGCTTAAGGCATCTGTCTCAGTGGCTGGTACCTCCTTAATTGCCATATTCTGATCTCTTTCAGAAGAGGCAAGGACTTGAGAAGCTCAGTCTCTCACACCAAATCATTGTGGATATTGACCTGGATGGAAGCAAAGGTCTCCTCTTGTCAGGAAGACTTTCCACTCTTGATTCGATCCCTTGATTGATCTTAACTAAGGAACATCCATCAGGAAGTCTATTGATTATCCCAGAGCCAAGATCAGGGACAATGATAGGAAGGTGTTTGACTCCCTCCTGTTCTCACCAGAATTCCTTCATGAGGTCAGTAACAGGAATAGTCCAAATAGTCTTTTAAATAAGTAGCATATCCTAGGAGCTATATAATGTCACAAGAAAACAATGGAAATTTTCCACTTAAACTTCTAAATGTTCAGGAATAACTTTTGATGACACCTCTCTTCTTCAATAACTATGCAACATTATTTGAATTTTTAGCATAGTTATCTTCAGTTTAATTGAGAAGCATGATAAATTCATGTTTACAAACTACCTACATCTAAGTAGAAGAAACAAAAACTTACACCTTCCCTATGTGTATTACTACCACAACTCCTTTTCTAAACCAAAGTGCACAACAGGTTAGCACAATACTGCATTCTATAATTGTGTCTTTCAGATTTTCTTCCTAATATGAAACCCTAGGGGGGAGAAAGTTTGCATTTAAACATCATATTTTGCACTTGTCTCAATTATGCTTTTGTAATTAAAAGTATTTATGGGGCAAAAGTGTGAAATGGTATACAAAACCTTGTTATAAAGCTTATTTAAAATCTGCATGCCTCTTTTTGCCACACTGTGAAATATATGTGCCCCAGATGCTGCAAAGTTAATAAGGAAAACCTGTCTCACTTATCATGACTTCTTGTCCTTCCCTGGAGCAGAATTTAGGACCACAGCCAGGTCCTAAATTCTTATAGTACCTCTTGCACTAAGCATACCAATTCCCACTGTTATACCTTGAGCTCTTCATCTCTCCAGAATCTTCACTTCACCACTACCCACCTATTTAATATCTCACAATCTTTCCCTCTCCTCTGTGAATTCATCCAATGCTTGAAGCCCTCTCCCTCACCTGAGTGAAAGTACAATCATTTTTCTCTAATATGTAAAGTACAATCAAATTTCTCTTCCGAGACCCCAAGCCTGCTCTTTAGTCCCTCTACTCTGTGTCATGTTCAAGGTGTGAGGTGATAAACATTTCTCTGTTCAACATCAAATAATCAACAAACACACTGAAATGGAGTTGGGGTGCAACACATTTACATGGTATCAATACCTGAGAAAGGAAAAAGAGGAAGTAGACAAAGGGAGAAGTTGAACTGCAGTTTAGGCTTAGCAAAGTCTTAGGAGAGAATACACTGGTTGGGAGTTATGGTATCTTAAGGTCAGAGGGCTAGCTAGCCCTTACAAGTTGTCCTACTTCAGTCACCAGAGGCAGGCTGGCACTGAATTGGGCATGACCTAGGCAATCTGACTCTCAGAGACAGGTTGAAGAAACTGAGAGGCAGAGACTGTCTGCTGACCCCACCTCCTGCTGATTCCTCCTTGAAGGAGGGCTCATTTCCTGTCTGCCTCGGTGGCCATCATCTGTTTGCCCTCAAATTCAATCTCAGCCCTTCTCCTTCAAAATTACCTTCCACACATTTGCAATTCCCCTGCCAGGCTTGGCCAACAGGAAACAATGAAAGGGGAATAGCAAGAAGGAGGAAAAAAGCCAAGATTCTTCTCTCTCCTTGTCTTGATATATGAGGAGCCTCTTCTCTCTGGTTCCAACTCCTTCTGGAAAATTCCACCCTAAGTATTCCCAGCATTCAGCAGGCAGGCCAGCTGTAATTCCAGCTCTCATCACTTGGCCCCAGCTCCAGAGCTTTGGCAACAACACCTCCCTCTCCTTTGTTCTTCCGGATTTAAGGATGTAGGTAGCTTTCCGTTTTCAGTTAAAATTGTCCATTGTTTGGCTTCTCAGCTCGTCCATTCCCCTGTGGTAACTTCCTGCATTAAAAGATCCTGGAATGAGATGGACATCATTACCCTAGATACATGTATGATTGCATAAATGGTGCGACTCTACATCACGTACAACCAGAGAATTGAAAAGTTGGGCTCCGTTTGTGTACAATGAATTGAAATGCATTCTGCTGTTATGTATAACTAAGTAGAATAAATTTTTTAAAAAATTCTCTGTTTGAAATTTAGAATGACTTTAGTTTGCCTGCCTGGACTCTGATCAATAAATCTCTCTCAGAAATGAACCCATATACAGAAGCCCAATGTCTAAAAATGATCCAAGTCACCAAACCCTGCCAAAAGGCACTTGGAAGCACAGTACTTTTCCCTTTGCTCCTAGGAGAACAAGAAGTAACACAGAACCCCCAAAATATGACAATACATCAGAGAACAGCCATCTCAAAAATTGTCAGGGTGTCCTGTTTTGGATCCTTCCTCACCTGCCCAGTACAGAGAAACAGCCTTATTAAAATATGCACCTTTAATCTGCACACCAAGGGACATGTTATCGCAATGGATCATTTTCAGGTATCTATAAAAATAGATGCATGTCTCCATTACGGTATGAGTTCAATATGGGTTCTTTGCATGCCTATCTCTTCCATTAGGATGATAATTCCACCGTATTCATCAAATTTCATCCCTTAAGAAAGTATAGGTAGGCATATTAATTTTCATTAATTTTCTCTTGACTATTGAAGCTTTATTTAATACTTTTTATCCATTTTTGTGGTTTACCTCTGCATTTGATGCAGGAGAAAAGAACAGTGTGGCATTCACAAATATGACTCCATTATTCAGGATAAGTGTGTTAATGTAAGTATCATCCAAGAGAACTTTAGATGAAGCCAGGATTCCTCTTGGGAAATGTAAGAAAATGCAATGTTTAAGCAGATTTGATGAAATTCTTTCTTTCCAATAGACACCAATAACTATAACAATGGAACATTGCCTTACTTCAACTGAATGATTACCCTTGACAATAGATGTATAAACAGTGCTTTTGAATCTGTTAAGTTTAATGAAAGGAAAGAAAGGAACATCTTACTAGGAAACAAAAGAAGCATAAAGAAAGAAAACACTTGGTATCAGTGAAGTTATTTTTGCTCAATTTTAAAATTACAATAACATTTTGTTGGAAAGGGAGACCATGCCAATCAGTACCTTATCAGTGGTCATTATTGCTGAGGGAGCATTTATTGAAAAATTACAATATATGAAAGACAGTGCTTGATATTTTCTCGTTGAATTCCTAAAATAAATTTGAGAAATAGATTGTTGTAACTTCTTGTGGAGGAAAAAAACAAAGACTAGTAGTAACATGACTTGCCCAAAGTTAAATAGCCAAGTGACAGGGTCAGGCAATACAGCCAAAGCAATCTAACATCAAAAGCCCCATGTTTTTTCATCCAAACTGTTCACCGATTTGAGTGAGATTATTGTTCCCATACTGAAAGTGTTTTGCTAATTATTTTATAAAGTGTTTTCCTAAAAGGACAGTCTAATTTTCAATTGTCATTTTTAGGGACATAACTCAGTTTTCATTCTATAGTCCTGAGATAGATACTAGGGGTTTCACTAACTATGGTATCTTTTCCTGAGATTACCTCACTAAATATTTTTTTCTAATTATTGCTTTCTTGCTAAGATAATATCTGTTAAATGCATGCCTATCTGTGAACTGATACTCATCCACTTATTAGAATTAACCTATCTTTGACCCTCATAATGGGACCAGATTGATATAGTTGAGATTAATGAGTCAATTATTTTTGGACAAGGTACAAGGAACACAAACTGTTTCATACTGTTAGTACCTCATGGTGTTCTCTCCTTCCTGTGTAGCTTTTGACATCTATAAAATAACCCAGTGCAGGTTTTTTTTTTTTTCATCTTAACAATGATGAATGCTGGTATTTTCCCAAGAACACAGAAATCATTTGGATGAAAAAGGAAGTGATAACACAAGAGTGCAAGCTATTCTTTAAAAACAATTGTCTTTAAATCCTTTTATTTGACAAATTCATGCTTCCACAGACTTAGCTGCCTCAGAGTGTCATTTTTATAGTTCAATTAGCCTGCTAGGACGAGTTAGGTCCCATTATAGGTAAAGCAGGAGACACTGACAAATTCACAATCAACTAACATGGGAAAAAAGCACCAGAAATCTCTAGAATCATTGAGAAGTTTGTTATCATGACAGTATGAGATTCCTTAAAAATTTGCTGGTATGAACCTACCCTTTCATTTCTGCAAACACAATAAGAGATCTCTACAGAAAGTCATGGTCCATATGGTTGCAATAGTTAGGTTGGGGGTTTCCCTTTTAAATGTAATGTCTCCATGTTTACAGTTTATCTACCATCCATCCAGCTATGCTTCCCAAATATGTCTCGAGGTGTGTCTGCTGGCATGAGATTCCAGACTCATTATCAACCACCTAGAGATGATATTCTCAGCTGTCCCACTTGTAGGTGTCTAACACACCTTCATCTCCACATGCATATTCATCTAGAAAAATAAAGCCAACACAAGGTTTTTGTGTGGTAAGACTCTGAATGGCCATATCTCTCATTTTTGCTTTAAGTTTTTTTTCTCATTTCTCTATCATTAATTTAATTTAAAATGGAATTATATTAAACATTAAAATGCATACATTTAAAATATATTTTAAGCAAGCTAGAGTCACAAAGACTGGGTTCAATTCTTGGTTCTGACATCTTCCATTGTGTGGATCATCCAACCCACTGAGGCTCTTCTTCCTGCTATGCAAAATTGAAGATGGTAATGATTCTTATCTCCTAGAATTGTTGGGAGAATGATCTAAGAGTAAAGGTTGTGAAGGACTTGGCAGGCAACAACTGCTCAATAACTGCTACATGCATTAATAACAGAATAGGAAGATCTTTTTGATGTCTTCCCTCTCTCCTCTGGTAGTACCACAATATCCAGTCAAACACAAGAAAAAATCTGGAGTCATTTCATATTTTCCCTGTCATTCCCTATAGACCTAATCTCCTGTCATGTCACTCTACCTCTTGACATTATATTCTTTTTTTTCCCTTTAACCTCCAACTTAGAGTGCCTTCTCTGATCTGCCCTGCAACTACCCAAGAGAAATAGTGACTTCCATCTCTGTATTCTTTTACATGCTACAATTATATGTAATTCCCCTGCCTTTTACTCTTTTTTGTATCTTTTTCCTTTACTAAATTGGATTCTCCTTAAGTCATTTCAACTCAATATCCCCAAACCATAATATACTGAGGAGCACATAAGGGATACTCAATACATGCTTATTCAATCTGTATCCTGGATGTGTAAGAGAAACCACTGCAAAGCCCTTTGAGTTAACTCAGGTACATGCATCTGTCTAGACCCATTTGTTTGATGGAAATCATGAATTAGCAAAACCAGCAAAAGTAGAAAAGATCTAGATGATTATCAGGCTGCACAGAACCAGCACAAAAACGGGACTGGATATTTCTCACACAATAATATTATCAATAGGTTAAAAAAGGTCATTGATTATTTCCTTGAAAGTCTTTTCCTTTTTCACACTCCACTTTGAAGGTCAAGAGTCTCTTGGGAACTGTGGGTGGTTTCTGCCAAGAGGAAGGGCGTCAGTGCTAGATAGAGTCTCAAAGCACAAAATGAATGAGTCCATAATGAGACAATAATCTTGAAGGTCAGGGTTGATAGAAAAAGTTCTATTTTTTACATTATAAAACCCCCTATTTATATATCAAGCATGTTGAACTCAGATTAAAATTTTACTATAAGCCATAATATTGGGAATGGAGGATATGAAACTCTGGAAGCAGAAATTCTTGTATTTCTCATTAGCAGAAACCATGGAGACACAGGAGAATCAAGAAGTGGAAGGAGTATCCTCCTAGACAGAAGTGACTCTTAGGCAATGCAGAGAAGGATGATGTGGTAGAAATCCTCAAATTTGTGAGGAAACTCCAAAGTAATCTTTGAAGCACAGATTAGAGAAATTTGCAAACTCCTTTATCTAGTTTGGCATGGGAGCAACAGAAAAGTGTCTCTAGTAATTTAGACACAAATACCAAAGAGTTCTAGGTGACGGGCCAAAGTATTCTCTCATTGAGTACTAATGTCCAGCATGCTGGAGCTAAATCAGAGGAGGAATCCTAATGTCCTGCCACTTTCAGGGCTTTCTAGGTGCTGAGAGAAAGGAAGGAACCCAGGCTTATAGAACAAGGCAGCTGCGCAGGTCAGCTACAAGTGCCAGCATGGTGCTCCAAAACTTGCAGATGGGTCATGTCATACCCTTTCAGGTTCAAAGTCAGACTCCGAGGGTCACACCAAAATAGCTATAGCCCATTATATCCCCGACACACACACAGACACCCAGAAGTTAGTGTGTCAGCCTCCTTGGTTCCTCTCGACTCATAAACCCAATCTTGGTAAAGAGAATGAGAAAAGATTTTAAAAAATCAGGAAAGCTAGATATTTACATGCAAAAAATTTCAATAACAAAATATGACTTTTTAAAACAAGGAATCAGTACACCCTTAATCAGAAAATTTATGTTTTATCAACACCTGGCACATTTTGTGGGAAGGCTTGCAAGCAAGGGGAGATCAAGTATGGAAAATATTGAAATTAACATTTCTTGTACAGCCTTATTTGTGGTGGTTTAAATCTTGACTCTACTGCATATTTAATGATAAAAGGGAAATAGCACATAGTATCTCTAAACCCAAAGCAAGACTTCTCATTTAAGAATGGCCACAAACTGCCTATTTGCCTTCCTTCTCTGCCTGAATTACAATCCCAGACCACGAAAGAGGTTCCTAAGAAAACCCAGAGTCGCATTCAGATAATCAGACTATATATATATATATATATATATATATATATATATATATATATATATATATATATATCTTGATTATCAATGATCTAATCACATACATACAGAGTTTACCCAATTATTTAGGAACAACTCTAATAATAGCATGTACTATATTTGAACATTCACTCTATAACAAGAGCTCCACATATGTGATTTTATTTATTCAACAATCATGAGTGTGATATCATTATTTCCAGTTTACAGATGATAAAAATGAGGGCAAAGGAAATGGAGCAAATTGTTCACAAATTCTAAAATATATAGTTAAACATCCAGCATTTAACCCAAGACTGTCTCTCCAATTCCAGTAGCTGGACTCATTATGATTCCTGACTATCTCTTAAATGAGAAGCTCCTTCATTCGAAGGGAACCAAAATACTGTTTAGTATTCACAGCAAGGTAAGATGTGATGTGAAAGAAACAATGTAAACCATCACAAGATGAAGATTAGCTAATCGGTAAAAGTATTCAAGAAAAAAGATTAGTGTAAGCATATCATTTACTCACCCATCATGTACCAGATGTAGATGCCACACAGTGGTGAACAACACACACAAAGTCACGTTCAGATGGAGCTTCCACACTTGCCAAAGAGACAATGAAAGAGCAAGTGAAATGACCAATATTATTTCAGGTAAGGAGAAGGGCTATGAAACATGGAGCAAGGATAGAGAGAGAGGCACAGTTGCTGTTTTAGTGTAATATATGAGTTATCCTAGGTATCCAGGGGAAGAGTAAGGATTTCTCAATCAAAAGAGTAAGGCCAGGCACAGTGGCACACATCTATAATCCCAGCGGCTCAAGAGTTTGGTTAAGGAGGATCGCGAGTTCAAAGTCAACCTCAGCAACAGTAAGCCACTAAGCAACTCCATGAGACCCTGTCTGTAAATAAAATACAAAATAGGGCTGGGGATGTGATTCAGTGGTCAAGTGCCCCTGAGTTCAATCCCCAGTACACCCCCACCTACACACACACACACACACACAAAAAAAAGATGTAAAAGAGTAAGACAAGCATATATCTTGGAGGAAAACAGTATAAGTGGAGGCAACAGAGACCCCCAGTAGAAAATGGTCAGCAAAATGAGTATGAATAAGGCAGAGTGAATTAGGTGAGTGTAAAAGAGAGCAATTTAAAAAACAATGAAGAAAAACACTAAGTAATGGCCATACCATGGAGGATCTGGCAGGCCATGGTTCAGACTTGAGATTTAATTCTCAGCGGGACAGGAAGACTAATCTCACTTTGGAAGACAGGAAGATTGGTTTTATATTTTGGAAGATTCACTCTGAATACAGAGTACCATCATGTTCGGAGTGAACACAAGGAGATCTTTTGGGAAGATGAAGCCAAACTTTGGGATACATATGGAACATATTTTGAAAGTATAGCATATGGAACTTAGATGCTACTGGATAGAATGTGTAATGTAAAACAAAGGTAAAGTTCAAAAATAATCTCTAGATTTTTGGGGGCCGGGGAACAGGGAAAACAGTAGTACCATTGGAAGATGGAGGAGATAGGAGAGGACCAAGATAAGCAACAGGTGCATGTGGCAGGAATTAATAGTTGTCATCTCAGGCACACCATGCATGTGATAACTTCAGACACCCAACAAGAGATATATATTCAACACAAATGAGCAAAAGTCAGGAGTTCCTGGAACTGGAAATAAAAAATCTGAACATCTTCTGCAGGTAGATGCCATGTAAAGCTATGGTGGCTGAAATCACCCAAGGAATGAGTGCAGTTAGAGAGCAATGGACCAAGAATTATCCCAGGATCATGCAATAATTAGAGGTCAACAGATGGTGGTCCAGAAACGGTGACAGGGAAAGAATGGCCAGGGAGGTGCTAAGATCCCCAAGAGGATACTAGGTTGCAAGGTGATTTTACCAATTGGTATAGTAGGTACAACAAGTTAATGCATGTGAATTACTAAAAGGCATCCATACTTGAAAGGAAAGTGACCACAACACTCAAAGCGACCAAGAGATCTCTTTGCAGCAGTGCAACAGAGGAGAAAAGACAGAGAGAGAGGGGAGAGAGAGCAGAGAGCATGTGCGCAAGGGAGATAGATCAAGAGAGAGAGACAGAGCAAGAGAGCAACAGAGCAAGAGAGGGGGGGGGCCAGCACAAGGGGAGTTTTTATAGCCCAAATCTAACGGGGCCTCTGGTCTCCAAGCTGCCTTATTGGCACAAAGTGGGGTTGAGTGTTCAGCCTTGAGTGGGGGTTGAATGTTCAGCTTTGATGCAAACAGGTGATAAAGGACCAGTCAGAAGGAGTTTTGAGTGTGTGGGCCATCCTGCAGCTAACATTTGTTCAGCCTGCCCTGCAGATGACATAGTTCAGCCTGTTCTGCACCTAACAATACTGCCCACAGAGCTGACAATATCAGGGTAAATCATTAAGGATGTGTGCACATGCACAGGCATCTCGTGACAGTGATAATGGAAAGGGACTTCTCAGATGTCGCATCTTAACTCTGGCAAGAGTACAGATCAACTAAAAAAGTGAGATAAAATTAAAAACCTCAGGTCCCACTGTCCAATTAGTAGCTGGAGCTCAATTAGCATGGGTGAAATTTTCATTTTCAATGACACTCATAGGATGCTTGTATAGCACTGCACATACATACTTCTTGAGTAAATATGATTTAAATAATGGAATAACACTTCCAAAATGGCCTACGCTGTTTTGACTAGCAGTTTTCTTCAGCTCTGAAATTAACTTCAAATTCTTTAATTTCATATTTGAAAACAGACACCAGCTGAATGTTCTTCCCACATGCAATGATCTCCTTTCTAACAATGCACTTTGCTGTTTTGGGAAACAAAGATTTAAGAGTACAGTCAGAAACTTCCCAAATAATTATGATGAGATTAATCTAATTTCTACCCTGAAATCAAAGATAAACACACATTAATTCTCATTGTCTCTGTCCTTATGCAATGAAAATCCCTGTGTTCTTTTAACAATATCAAGAATATATTCAGTCCCTTATGTAACAACCCAAATGTGAACCAGTTCTTTTAGAACACAGGGCTTTCAGGAAGTTTGGCAAGTGCTCCAGGAAGGGAAAAAAATGTACTGAAGTCTTTTATGTCTACATTGTTTGTGGGGAAAGTGGAAGTCTAAGAGATGATATTTTAGACATTCTTCCTAACTGAGCAGGGAAGAAGCTAGAACAAATTACTGATTACAGGATTACTTCCCCCAAAAGACCAAGGATATAATTCAAAAGGCTGCCCACAGAGAGTAGAAGGAGAATGGGCACCCAAGTCAGCTTGCCCAAGGGCCTAATCTTCTCTTGACATTAATGGAGGGACAGATGTTATAACCAGGGTCTCCTCCCAGCTGCGAAATTTAATGAATTCACTTTTGACATCATGATAATTTACATCATCAATATTCCTAATTTAAAAGTTTCTCAACACTCAATTATTAACATCTCCTACGAGGCAAGCTAATGTTAATAATCCTATTTCAATAACTAAGGAAAATATATTTTAGCATTCACAGGAGAGTTATACCTGGACT
Organism: Callospermophilus lateralis; assembly: GCF_048772815.1. Classification (NCBI taxonomy): domain Eukaryota; kingdom Metazoa; phylum Chordata; class Mammalia; order Rodentia; family Sciuridae; genus Callospermophilus; species Callospermophilus lateralis. The sequence continues at coordinate 10,079,906 of NC_135320.1, forward strand.
CAATTTAAAAACTCCACACATCTCCCTTCTTCCCTCTCATCTCCTGAGTGATGTGAAAACACCACAAAACAGTTTCCCTTTTTTATATTTATATATTTTTTACACTTATAGCTGGAAATTTTTCATAACTTTAAAAGAGTCCCTCATTCAAAAATTGGGCTTTGTATGGCAATAGGGCCCTGGTTATTGGGAGATGTCCTAGCATCAGAGTAGTGGTGCACAGAGTGGCATATGGGCTACAGAGGCTGATCTGTATGGCAAGACAAGCTCCACCAATCAGAAGTATCTGGCTTCTGTCAAGCCACTTAATATTCTCGTTCTCATTCTCTCTCTCTCTCTCTCTCTCTCTCTCTCTCTCTCTCTCTCTTTTCATGAGGATAAAATGAGAATTGGGGACACTAGAACATTTCCTTACATTCAACTTTTATTTCATTAATTATTTTAAACAGTTAATTGCTACAAATGCTACAGAACATAGATTTATTATAAGTATCAATGTGGCACTTGACCGAGGCCAGCTGTCCATGTGATATCAGGCATCAAATAGGTGTTCAGCAAATGCTAAGTGTTGCCTTTCCTACTGCAATAATAATGACTGTATGTGCATGAAGAGTTTAAGACCCTCTTCTTTTAAATAAAAGCATTTCACAAATTATGGAATACATTTTCCATCTACACTCACCAAATCCAAACCTTTATTCCTCTAGTCAAGATACCTGCAGCATAAAATTCTAAGACCCCTACAAATAGTTTACAATCAAGCTACACAAAATTTTTTGGGAAACAATGCCAGTCACAAATCAGGAACATAAAACACGAGCTTTATTCCCTTGACTTTTGCTTAGATACATTGAACTTTTTCCACGTATGGGATGGATATATATATATATCTTGGAAAACTCCATGATTAACTTTAATTAGATATGTAAGAGAATATTCAGAAGCCAACTCTCAGCTTAACGGAGAACAGAAAAGAGCCACAGGCTCTGAGCTACAACCTTACACATTCTAAGACAGAGATCATACAGGAACTACCAAGGGTGATATTCAAAACACTTTGCACCAACAGGATGGGTGCTAACCAGGAACACAGTACTTGGTGGCCCCAATGTTCTAGACATTAATTCTTTTGCTCTTGGGTTTCAGCAGGTTGGGGCATTGACATTTACCAGCCAACATGATAAGCTATTTGGTCATACTGCTTTTTATTAGCTACTTATAGGGGAAAGTCCCCAGTAGAAAATGTTCTGATACAGAATCTGGCTAAACTACTGAACTTCAAAATTACAAAAATAAATCTCAAAAAAAAAAAAAAGTTATGAGAATTTGGAAACAATGCCACACATTTTAGACAAGTAAAATTTACCATGAATACTTTTATTATTTTTTTTATAAATTTAATAATTGTTGCAAGTTACAGTCATTAACCATGTCTCAACAATCTTCCACCCATCTGATCTATCATTCATTTCTTTGCCTTCATCAAAGGCTGAGTAAGTAGATCTATTATACATAGAAAGATGCTTAAGGATAGTCTAAATTATTCTAGTTGGCCTTTTGTTTGCACTTGCCTGCATGAAAAACAACATTTTTCTGTAAACCAAGCTCTAAATCAGCAGTTTACAAAAATGTGGCTTCGCATACACAAAAGTAAAATAGCAAAGTAGGATATTTCTAATAATATTCATCACAAAGGACTTTAAATTATGAGACTCACACTTGACCCTTCATAGTTCACCCAGCTGAGATTAGCTCTAATTATTGTCTTAAATTTAAAAAGGAATGAGATGGGTCATTAAAAGTACCAGCTTTTTGTGGAAAAAAAAAAGTTCCCAGAAAATAATCAAGCTCTATGCATGTAAGTGCCCTTTAGTTTTAAACTTATTAGAGTATTTATTTCCACCAGTGTGATAATCACCCATCACAAATATAGTCCATTAATAGATTTTAGAAGAATGATCTGCCTCTGTTGTTCTAGCTACCAGTATTTCCAGACAGAGAGCAAAGATATAATTGAGAATAAAATTGCATTGTGCGGAGTGAAAACACTGGCCAGGCTTCCAGAGGCAACACGGTAGAATGCATTCCAGATATGCTACATATTGGCAACCCTGTGTAGGTTACGTATGCTTCAGTGTCTGAACTATAAAAAGGGGAGACTGCTCTCATAAGCATCCTTCCTGGTACTTGCTAAATTTTAGATGCAAAATAAATTATAGCTATTTATACTTAGGTTATATGAAAGTTGGAGACTAGGATAGCCGATGGCAAGCGATTAAGGCTACAGGTACAGTACCATCTTTTTCTTTTAATTTTTTTATTTGTTCTTTTTGGTACTTGACAGTAGAATGTATTTTGACATATCATACACACATGTAGTATAAATTCCCATTCTTGTGGTTGAACATGATGTGGCATCACACTGGTCATGTATTCAAATACGAACTAGGAAAGTTATGTCCGATTATCCTATTGTCTCTCGCATTCTCATCATGTCTTCCCCCTATTCCCTCCTGTCAGACCCGGTGAATCTCCACTCTTCCCTCCCAACCCGGCCATTGTGAGTCAGCATCTGCAAGTCAGAGAGAATATTCGGCCTTTGTTTTTGGAGGATTGGCTTATTTCACTTCACATGAAAGCCTCCAGTTCCATCCATTTACCAGCAAATGCCATATTTTTATTCTTTATAGTAATATTCCATTGTGTATATATTTCACATTTTTTTTATCCATTCATTATAGTACCATCTTATAACCATTCAAAAATTGACTGGGACATGGGATATCCAGATTAAACATTATTCCTGGGTATGTCCATGCAGGTGTTTCCAGATAAGATTAGCAACTTAACTTAGTAAAGTAGACTGAACTCCACACATGGGTGAGTGTCATCCAATCCACCGAGGTCTTGAATAAAACAAAGGCAGGAGGAAAGAGAATTCATCCTTTCTGCTTGAGTGCACAAGCTGGAACATGAGTCTTCTCAGGCCCTCAAACTGCGACCTACACCACAGGTCCCCTAGTCTCAGGTCTGCAGACTTGGGCTAAGCTATACCAGCAATTTTCTCAGGGTTCCAGTTTACAGATGGCAGACCTGGGAATTCTCATGGTATGAAACTAGGAGCCAATTCCTCATGATAAATTTCTTTCTACCTTCCTTCTCTCCTCCTTCCCTCCCTCCTCCATCCTGCTCTTCCTCTTTCTCTTCCTGTACTTCAGTTTTCCTCTGGAGGAAACCAGTATTTATTACTGCCTACTATATATAAGGCACTATGGTCAAACTAATACTGTAAAGAAGAAAAAGCACTGTTTTATCCACAAGGGACCTTAAGTCCAGTTGAGGAGGCAGAACATTTACAAGGGAATTAAGCTAACACATTTGCTTAGTGCTAAAAGAGGAGGCCCCTACAATTATTACAGGAATTTCCTAAAAGGAAGAGATTCCAGCATCATGATCAACAGAGAAAAGTTCTCTACAGAAGTAATGTCTTGGGCTTGAATGAAGAAGCAACCTCACAAAAGGGGGCTGACGCATAAGAGGGAGATGATGAATAACAAGAACCATTTGCCAAAACCAATAAATATAGCTGCTAAAATCTCTGATATTTGGTAGCGCTTCAAATTCTCAAAATCTCATAAACCATTTGACCCTAACTACCAAGTATTTCTATTTGGTACACTAACAACTAATGTCCACATTTTTCTGATGAAGTCTGAGCTCCTAGGCAGATGTATTTTAATAGGTTTGTTTGCCATATAGAAATGTTATTGTTATATACATTGAAGAACAGCTAAGTTCAGAAATAACAGTGTCCACTTACAGCTTAGCTATCCTGCCAAAGACGTAAGCCATGGTGGGAATCCCAAAGGCTCTAAAGTCAGATATCTGGGTTGGAGCTCAAGGTCTGCTATTCAACATACGTACATTTGCATGATCATTTAATATGGTAGTTTCTTCATACGAAAACCAAGAATGTAAATGTCTTTCTAGTTATTGGATTAGGTAGTTGGAAGTGTCAAATAATAAAATAAATTCTTATACAGATATTAATTACTAAATATGTAAATTATGTTCAATCTTTAACTGTGATATTTCCTCTCACTGTAATGTGATAGAAATATCATTTTGAGCTGCTTCTGATTAAAAGAAGTTGAAAAAAAAATTTCATTGGCAAAGAAAAGCTCTTTATTTTTTGACCTGATTATTCTGCAGGCCTAAAACTCCATAGAACAAAGCAAATGAAGAGAAGAAGGAAAGTGGTGGCACCATTTTTTAAGGACTTTATGGATAAAATGCCAAATAGTTTTATTGACAGCAAATATTAGCTGATGATTGCTTTATGTATTCATAATTGATCTACATGTGTCATTTTCTGCTAAGCAGTTCAATTCTTCCCTTTTCTAAAAGTAATCTAAAAGAAATAAAGGTGTTTTGGATCACTTATCATAAGATCTCACTCCTAATTTAAAGAGATTTACAGGCAAGGTACGTTTAAGAGACTTGCTCACTCTTAAACAAGAAGTACTTCTGCATAGGGGATAACTAAGGCCAAATTATATGTAGAACTAAATTTGATGACAATAATTTAAACAACAACACATTGAAAAATAAACCATCATCCATTTAAAACATGTAAATATAGTTGTTTAGAAGGGAAAAGAGGTCTCATAAATGGAGAGAAAAGGGATACCCGAAAAGATTCAACAGGTATTAAAAAATTTCATTTATGGCAAAGTTCAACACTGGAGGAAAAAAAACATAACAATATCCTATTGAAATGATTTCCAAATACTTTAAGGTTAACAAAACTCAGAACGCCTTTATTATCTACATAAAGTGAATACTGAAAACAGACTAAAAGAACCCCCAAGAGGAAATAAAAATGAAATCTGAGTCCTTTGAAAAACATATTCAGAGGATCACTAGGGGCCTAACTTATTTCTTTGGTTAAGTTTCTCATTTTATTTCTTTTCAGGAGAAGAAAATGTTCATTATAGAATGCAGCTAATTTTCCATCTTTTAACTTAATGTGCTAAAACAGTTTTACATAAAAAAAAATTTCATTTGTCAAATGCCAAATATCTGCACCCTTGATTACAGATCTGCTATTGAGACTCTGGCTTATCAGGTACCATATGTCACATTATTTCACTTCGGCTTGAGTTTTTGTTTATGCACATTCAGGTAGAGGGGTGTGTATGTGTGTCTGTGTGTGTGTGCTTGTGTGCACATACACACAGGCATGGCACAGGTTTGCAAAGAAAGAAAATTGCATCTGGTACCTAGAAAAACAAATGAAGAAAGAGGTGTACGATAAAACAAGTTTTGTGTTGTGTTGAGCATACACAACTGCTGGCGTTTACAGACCATGAGACTCTGTAGGGTCATGAGCTGGAGTTTGTATAATAAAAATATTAAAAAGATAGAAAAAGAGTCAAGAGGGAAAAGGATAATTTTAAAAGAGCTTTTTATTGTATAATTACTCTACAAATAAACATTAAAGTGGTAAGAGATAAGGGAAATAAATGTAATGTATATTCTTCAATAATGACTTATATGTAATGACTTTAACCAAATACATAACCCACCCCTGCTCCACCTGGCCTCACCCATACACCTGTACTTTCCCCCAGGATTTTCCTGGCTTTCCCTGTCCCAATTAATTTCAATTCCCAGCATGTATTCCTCTTTGTATTAATGAGAACTTAATCTTCCCTCTCTAAATTTAAATGAGACAATCTAGTAAAGAACAATGGGCCTGGAGTCAGGGGACCCATGTTATGGCCATGATTTGTCTTCTAATTAGTCGCGTAACCTGGTACAAGTTATTGCACACCTGCCTCCTGTAAAGCAAGAGTTTCTTCTCTCCAGGTCTCAGTTTCCTGATCTAAAAGGTGAAAGAGTTGAAACCCGTGCTCCTTAAGGCTCCCCCACCTCCCACAGAGAAGGGATCCAAACTAATTGTTCTATTTCCACATCTCCTTTACCCCAACCCACTCCATATTTGAGGTGGCTTTTGGAAAAAGCCAATAAAAGAGGTGTCGTGTGCAGAAGATTATGATTGGACTCCCACATGCATTTGGATGAAAGCAGATGGATCCCCATATCTAGGTGTAAACTCCCCTGTGTGCCCAGCAGCAGTCTCAAACACTGGAGAGGGTCTTTAAAACACAGGAGATTTCCCTTGCTCCCATAGACTTACACTTGGTCCTTAAAGAACTAACTGTCTTGTTAGAAGAACACTACATTGAGAATGAGAACACAAGAGGACTCCTGCTTCAGTGACGGGGGCTAGAGAAATCTTGAGATAGGAAGATGTCTCAAGGATATGAATAATGAATGAAGAATCAGAGAAGAAACAGGATTTCACTCAAAAATTATTATTGAGTACATACTGTGTCAGGTGCCAAAACAAACATACCTCCTTCTCTCAGAGAGCTCACAGTCTAGTAAGAGACACGCATTGATAGGCTGCTATGTCGGAGGTAAAAAGGGGAAGGAGCCTAGAAAGGAAATTCAGAGGGAATGTTCCAGAAGAAGCAACAGTGTTGCTAAAATCTAAGGACAAAAAGACACCAATAAGGTAAAACACAAGAGGTAAGAATCTATTCATAGAGTACATTGCGAGTGCAAAAGCCCTGTGGCCAATGGATGCTTGGCAATTCTGGGAAATAAAAGAAGGCTCCAATGCAAAGAACAGGGACACAAGATGGTACTGGAGAGGAAGGCAAACGCAGGCACCGAGGGCCTTGTTGGTCATGTTACAGGTTTCACTGTGAAAGAACAACACTCTCAGATGTAAATTTCTGGCAACAATGTGGGGAAAGAAATAGAGCAAGATTGGATATGGGAAGATACTGAAGAGACTACTTCACAGACCAGGTAGGAAATGATATCATGTTAGACAAGGACAGAAGCCGTGAGGGTGTAGGAATGAGATGGCCAAATTTGCTGATATGATAGATGTGGCTATATGGAAGAGGGATCCTCAAGGACAGCTCCTTGGCTTCAGATTTGCGTAACAAGATGAATGACACCTGCTATTAAATGAGGAAGAAACATGGAAAAAAGCTACTTAGAGGAGGAGAGGATGATAAGAGCTTAATGCTCTTAAGAGGTTAAATGAGAACTTTTGAGTTTCAAGACATGAAGGTTATTAGAGATGTCAGTAATTTTAAGTGGAGTGAAGAAGGGTCGGGTGACAGATAAGAGTGGACTGAAAAACCAGAGATCAAGAAACAAAGAGCAGAGAGTGTAATGCATGCCCATCTTCGGTCACCTTAGCACCTTGAGGGCCCCTGTATACCACACACACACATACAAAACACACACGCGACCTACTAGACATTGTTCCTGAGTACTAAAAGAATTGGACTAAATTTAATTTTGGTAATGTGCAATCAGACAAAGCATACAAAAAATGAGCTTCTTTTATTCTCTCCCTCCCCCTACCTTCAATACAACTATCTCTAGATATCTCACATATTTCTATCGATAAATAACAACTACATTTAAGTTTTAAGAAATGTACCTGGATCTTCCCCTGGAGAGGGTCTGTGACGTGCCGTAGCAGTGGGAGAGCCTCTGCTGGGTTTTCAGTCCAGCCTCTGAAGCTGGGAGGTGCTTCCTCACCCACATCACCCCATGGTCAACCTCTACTAAAGGGCAGCACCACGGTGGCAACAGAGTCAGGCCCTCTGAGGACACCGAGTTATTCTTTCCTCAAATAAGACTCCCCTTTCATCCCCTAGTGTATAGCTGAATTGTTGGCCTGGGCTGGACAACTAGAGTTAAGTTTCTCTCCCTTTGCTGCCTAGGGCCGCACAATGTCTTGGTCTCTGTTTGTCCCAAACAGTTCAAGAATATCCATTCATCCCTCTGTTCTGGCATGCACATATCTGGACACTGGAATACCACAAACAGGGGTTTTCTAAAGGTCTTGGATATCGTACACAGTATTCCAAGTCAACAGAAGATCTCCAGAAACGCTGGACAGAGATCCTGGAAATGTCTGGAGTTGACTAATGTTGCTAGAGGGACCGGCAGCTTCTCATGATTCTCTTTGTGCTGTGGTTTAGTAAGGTTAAAGCTGATCACTGATCACAGAAACTACATTGGCTCCATTAAGATTTAGCATGTTTTCTTCTTTTGCACTTGTTCTTATTTTGTAAGTTTCTATTCATTAGAATATACCCTTTGTCAAGGAAATCCAGGAACTCTATTCTCAAAGACATGGGGATGTAAATATGTAAGTTGATCATTAAGTCTATCCCAGAATTAGATTCCACCCTCAAGGATATTGCTAAAATATATCCAAGATCACTCCTTTTGAGATATCTTCTGAGAGGTAATAGAGTGTGAGTTAGGGATTCCAAGAAGGCTTTATTTTAAAGAAATTCTCTATTTACTGGTTGCATCTATATATTCCATCACACCTCTCCTGGTGTTTTTACTATTACAATGCAAACAAACTCATTTTTTTCCAGGCATCTGGGTAAGGCTCTTGCTAGGAAAAAAGGCTCCCCATACCTTCTGAGGTGGTGAGATGGGACAGTGTGACCTAAAAAGAGAGGGGGGAAGAAAGAGGCTGAAGCCAGGAAAGACAGTCTGCACCTTTTCCCAATGTTCTCTGGGCCAGTCTTATTGGAGTTAGTATTCAAACAACTCTTTAACAGCAGTTGAGAAACAAACATGAAACTACCAGCTCAGCACTGAGCAGGACCCATTGGGGAAAAGGATGGATCAGAATTACCTCCTTTAAGGAACTTAAAAGTTTATTTGGGACCTGTGTCAAATGTACAAAATAAGTTCTGCAGAAGATGATGATGAATCCTGTCAACGTCAATCTTGGGAAACTGTCTTCTTAGTCTGAGGAAATTTACTAAACAAAGACACCCTATTTCATATCTATTTCTTAAAATCTATGTAATTACAGTCCAATTAAATAATTATGAACTATTTTACATGTCTGAAAGTCTATTTCAGAGCATATTGCTTCATAATAAAAGGAATGAGACTAACACTATGTATAAACAATCCTGACATAACACTGGGGAAACTGATGTAGGCAGAATAATGTCTCCATCCCAAAAGATGTCTGTGTCTTAACCCCCAGAACCTGTGAATGTGCTATTTTACATCACAGAAGGACACTGCATATGTTGTGAGAGAAGAGGGCTGTGAGATGGCAAGATGATTTGGGATTAGAAAGGCAGGCCCAATCTAATCATGAGTCCTTGAGAGCAAAAGATCCATCCTGGCTGTGTTAAAGAGGTTAGAAGGAAGATTGGAAGCATACAAGAGACTGGAATATTGTTGCAGGCTTCAAAGACAGAAGAAGGGAACATGAGCAAAGAATGCAAGTGGCCTCTAGAACATGAGAAAGGTGAGGAAACGTTCTCCTTGAGAGACTGCAGACAGAACACAGCCCTGCCAACACTTTGATTACAGCCCCTGAGTGAGACTCATGGTAGATTTCTGACATAAAGATTAATAAGATACTACAGTTTGGATTTCAAATGTCCCCCAAAGGCCTATATGTTAAGGGTCTGGTCCCCCTTGGTGTTATAGGAAAGAGGTGGCACCTTTAAGAGGTGGGCTTAGTGGGAAGTCTTAGGTCACTAGAGGCTCCCATCCCTGCCTGTCTCTCTTTGCTTCCTAGCTGCCATAAGGTGAGAAAATTGTTCCACCAGTGTTTCCTGCTATGATGTCATAGCTCAACACACGCCCAGAGCAACAGGGCCAACCAACCATGGGCTGGAATCTCTGAAACTATAAACCAAAATAAACCTTTCCTCTTTTTATGTTGACTATCTCTGGCATCGTATAACAGTAACAAACAGCTAACTAATACAAAAGTAATAAATTTGTTTTAGGTCATTGAAATCTGTGGTGATCTGTTAACAGCAGCAACAGAAAACTATCATGCTTTCCTTTACATTGGGTCAACTGTAAAATGGGAAAAAAAAAACATCTTTTCATTTCTTATAAGTTGTTGCAAACATTAAAAGACAAATATTGGACAAAGATTTTTAAAGAAAAGAGCCGAGTAGGAAGAAATAGCAGTCTAAAATTTTCTTCAATGCACTTCCGTCTCCTGTATTTTACAAGATCCAGTCAATCAGAAAATAAACCAGAAACTTAATATATCTTAACAATTTCATGGCATCCCCAGGTAATCAGAGGCAATCTTTCATATTGATCATAATATAAAACTAGGTGAGTTATAGACACACATATCTTGTCAGTTATTTGGCAAATGTAAAGCCTCCCTTAGAAAAATACTGTAATGAAATATTTTCAAAGTCAGTATGCAGATCTCCAACTGCTAGGCAAGTTAATGAGATGCATAGCTAGGGACTTAGCATGCATCTCAAGCACTGGTTCTGCATAAGAAACACAGTTGATTCTGATCTCATCACCTTATCCATTTTTTACAGAAACATCTATCAGCAAAGAGGAGACACTCCATGTATTAAAAAGTTTCCACATCCACCCTTAGCTATCAGAAACAGGACAGCAGGCCATGTATTAGAGCTTGCAAACCTAATAAAATATTTTGCAAGAAACATATTTAATCAGTCAAACATTGATTATATTTGGTACACTCAAAAAACTGAAGCCCAGCCACACAAAATGATTTGTCAACATTCCAGAACAGCGCTTTAAAGGAGATAACTTTGGGATTTACACATTAGATAAACTGAACTTCCACACTAACCTAACAGAAAAATCTCCTTGTGGATATGAACAAAGATAGGATCTCAGCCTCATACAATATTAAGTAATCAGAGGGTGCTTATATAACAAAAATGTACAAAATCCAAAAATAAAATGTATTTAAATGCAGGTAATTTTTTAAAAAACAAAACAGAGAAGGGAGAAAAATATTTTTAAAGCAACTATGTACATTCAATTCTTGGACACAACACTTACTACCTTTGCCTTTTGGGGAAAGTTTTACAATGTCTTTATGCCTCAGTTTCCATCTGTGTATGATTGTGATAAATGCAATCTGAATTCAGCACACTGTTGTGGAGATTAAAGGAGATAACAGGTACAAAATATTTAGTACAATATTTGATCCCCAGGAAGCCCTTAATACATATTAGCATTATTATCATCAGTTATTAGTATCATGCTCAATTTTTTGATAGGAAAAATTTACCACAGAATTTGCTAGAAAACCCAGGAAATGAACCACAGTTAACCAGATTCATTTTTGCTGTGTCTTGGACAATTTATTGATACTAATAGGAACAATTCAAAGAAAGGGGCTTACCCAAGTGTTCTTTATTAATTTAGTTACGAGTCACAGAGGAATTTCAGTGGGATATAATTGTTAGATGCGATTGCACAGTAATAAATTCTAAACCCCAAGAAAAAAAAAGAAGACAAAACTCAGAAAAATAATAAAAGTGAACTTTAGAAACTTTTGCCCAAGGAATAAATTGGCTAAAATGAGATCTTTATGGAGAATAAAGAATAAACGGTAATGTCATGAAAAGTAAGTTAAGCCAGGTTTTAAATAAAGAAGGAAATCTGTGAAGAGATAAAAATGATTAATGTTACTAGCAAAAGACACAGAAGACCTGAAGGAGCAGACTCAGAGGGAAGCAGGCTTGTGCTTTCAACTGTGCCTTTACAAACAAGTGTCATCTGCTTTCTACCAACCAAAGCAAGTGCCGGCTGTCACAAGGAAAAGGAAAATACAGCCAAAATGGAGAGAGAAATGTTCCTTAAACAGCTGGATGTCTTCAAATTAGAACGTCAATAGCCCATAGGAATGAGATAGTTAAGGAATTTCCAAATGTTTCTACTAGGAGCCCATTCTCTTTGGTTATCCATCATCAATTCTGTCTTCATCTCTGAAAACCCATCTCATGCAAGGACATCCCACATGTAAATGCCCCTCTTGCAGATGATATGCACCTCTTCCTGCATACAGTTAACCGAGCAACTGGAAAGCATGCATTGTGCCTACCATTGTTCTAAATTTACCCACGTCGTAAAAGAAGTATAAAACAGTTGCTTAGTGATTATATTGCCTTGTAATTAGACTCCAAACTCTTCAAAGACTGGTCCCAAATAGTACTACACAAAATAAATTAGAATTCACACATTTACTTAGAATAAACACTTTGAGGTATAGGGCTAAATCTAGCTAACTTTCTAGGGCTAGGACATCTGAATTATCTGGGGTGCTTTGAAACTTACTATATTCTCTACTCTATCCTCTGAATCATGAGGCATAGAAAATAATTAATTAAAAAAAGTCTCCCTTTTAATATGTCCCATGGAGATGTTTAGCATGTGCCCCCAGCCTTCATCCACTTGCTCCTTCCCAGGATACTTCGTCCCTTCTTTTATTAAGTAACATGCATATTTTCAGGGTTTTAAAGCAACAGACTCAGAATCAATCAGAACTAGAGTCAAAATCTCCCTTTACACAATGGCGGAAATAATGCCTATTTTTTACAAGTTTGCTTTGTTCAGCTGAGGACTAAATGATTCCAACTGTTTAAGGTACTTGAGGGAGTATTTGACACTCACTTATCCTTCAGGGAGGGCCATCAGCTATTGCCAACACCAGCAGGACTCAGTCTCAGCATGAGTCCACAATTACTCCTAGAAGAATGAGGTCCTTGGGCTTTTGTATGTCTATACGCACACCCACACAAACACCCCAGTGGGTTCTGTGCTAACATTAAATCATCTTAAAGTGGCCTTGGTGGAGGCCAGTCTGGATGCAATCTCAGTTCCATGATCCTAAAATTCTGACCGATCACTTCAGTGACAATGGCAGTGAACAAGCCTCTTCATTACTCAGAGAAATACAAAAGGGAAGAGGACTGCTTTGTAACTCCCACGTCCTTCTCCAATCGTGACCTAGTTACTTTGTTCTGTCTAGAGTGAATACAGCTCCTTCTACTTAAAACAGGCTCAAAACTAAGTGATGAACCTTGGTCTATGATCCAGTCCCCAGACATCTCATTATATTCCTGGTCATTCAAAACCAGACATCAAGTGCTGTATTCTCTATAAACAGTGCACACTGAATGAACTCTTACCAGGTCCCATCCATGCATACTGCAAGGCTCTGCCCTCCTCAAGTTTGCAGCAAAGGAAAGAAATTCTTAGTTGAAGTTGGGCTGTAGCCAACTAATGGACTAGTGGTATGAGATGTAAAGGTTCCCTCAGAGGTCAGAATTTGGAGTTAGGACTGAGTGCACACATTGTTTTGAGAACTTCAAGGCAGGAGAAGCTCAGAGCACACACCAGCTAAACAGAGAAAAGAGTCTTTGCAGAGGTCACAGTCATCCATCCACAGCACCTGCCTGAGAAGCAAATGATACACAAGAAAGCAACTTCCTCCACTTCAGCCAGCTTCTGTGCTTGTCAATCACAAAAGAGGATTCTCCCTGCCCTCCAGAGCCATTACCATCCCCAACCCCACCAGCTTCCCAGAAGACTAAGGTAGAGAAGGGAGAGGAGAGAATGCAGTCCATGAGAGCCAATCCAAGAAACACATTCTAGAGGAGCCAGGCCCAGGGAGCCCTGAACTGTCATGCAGAATGAAGTTTGAAGTTTCAAACTGATTATAAATGAATATCAAGTATGACAAAATTATCATGAACTGAAAAGCCACTAATTGGCAACTTTACATTTTCTTTATTTCCCTCAGTAAGTACACAGGATATGGGAGCTTAAAAAGTCAGGCTGATATAAAATTACCAGGAGAAAAGTGATCCACAGAAATACATGAATCAGAAGATTGTCATACCTACCACATTTGCACTATGTTTTCATTTAAAAAAAATCAAACCTACAGAAAAGTTGCATTAGATGGACCATATGAAATTATCACTTATAAAAATAAAAAATTACCAGATATTAGTTATTTCATATTGTCCCTCCTATTATTATTGAAATTTATCTGTAAATTTTATTTTTGACACAATGAAGTTTTATTCACCTTTCACCTAAATTCTCTATTGCTAATATTATAGCACTTGATTTTCTGCTTCTTTCTCTAAAGACACCTGTAAATATAAATGTATTCAGAGACATAAAGATAGTGCTGGGATTTTTTTAAGTTGCACACACCTTAATGCTTGACCCCTAACTACTTCAGTGAGTATTTGGTAAGGACAAGGACACTAATTTATATAATCACAGTATAATTGTCAAATTCAGGAATTTGACATCCATGTGCTACAAATATCTAAAATACAGCCTATATTCAAATTATTTCAATTGCTCCAATAATGACCCTTCATAACATCATTTTTTTAATTCAAGATCACACACTGCATTTGTTCAGCACATCTTTTTTGTTGGCTTTAATCCAAAAACTTCCCAGCCCTTCCTTGTCCTTTATTATACAAATGTTCTTGAAGAGTACGCCCCAATTGTTTACTATAGTTCATTCCTCACAGTGGATTCATCTGATGCTTTCCTATGTTTCCTGGCACTTATGATGATAATACAGAAGTGATGCTGTATCCTTCCCAGTGCCTCACACTCAGAGGCAAGGATTGCCACTTTGACCCCTTGTTGGGGATGCACACTTTTTATCACTCAGTTAAGAGCGTGACTTCCAGGTATTTCCACTGCATAAACTACCACTTTCCCCTTGTAATTAACAAATAATCTCGGGACACAGAAACGACCGTTAGCATATATAGTTCAACAGTATTCCTTGAGTACCCACCGTATCCAACACCATTTGAGGGGCCGGAGGTTCCACAGGAAATAAAACTGATTAAAAAAAATCTCTTGATTCAAAGACCCAGTGACAGTGAAGAACTACTGACAGTGAACAACATATTTAGCATACTTGAAGGTAGATGGAATTTGTGAAGAGATGAATGTGCTTTATTCTAAATAAGATAGTCAGGGAAGGCCTCATTGAGTTGAGATTTGAGCAATAACTTGAAGGGGTAAGGACCAAAACCATGGGGAGAGCTTTCCAGAAAGAAGTCCCAGCAAATGCAAATGACCCTGGTATGTCTAAGGGACAGCAAAGAGCCAGTGTGCCTGGAGCCAAGTGAGCTTAGTGAAGGGGAAAGTATTCTTTCCTTTAGGGATGACCAAAGCATTCCCTAAATTCCTACAACAAATGAAAAGGGAGTGAAAAGGAGAAGAAAATGTATTAGAATGTCATTTTGATGTCAAAAGCAAAGCTCATTTCAGTCTTAGACAGCTTGAGGGCCATAAAGGACTCCTCTAGAGCCTGTCTTTCAAGTTCTTGCCTCTGATTTCTTCTCCCCAAATATGGGTACAGATGACCAGCCCAGGTATAGCCTTTCAAGATTCTCATTCCGTCATCCTGGGGGAAATAAGTATCACTTTCCAACAGACCAAGGACAATTCCTAAGAACAACTACTTCCTGGTTACAATGGTTGCTGTACTCTTCCCAAGTAAATTCCTATGGGATGGGGGCTGGAGATAAGAGGAAGAATGGTAGGTAGAGGGTGTTTGGATTGACAGCAGCTGGATTAAAACCTACAAACACACCAATTCTCACCCCAGAACACAGTGAAAGAATCACAGACGGGTGACCCAAAGGTCTTTACTTTGAGCAAAGGAAGATGATGTCCAGAGTAGAAAACAACCGAGGTGCATATTAGTGCATTTACACAATTACACTTTGTCTCCTTATAAATTATTATAAACATATAATAATGGTCTTGATCTTCAAAGTCCCTGATAAATAGCAATTGGACCTATCATATTTTTTCAAGGACACTAGTTTTCGATCCTCCTAATATTGACATTGGAGGACTGAGACAAAATAAGGAAAACAAAACATTAAGCATACAGCTTCTCTGTGGTTTTTGTATGGCAAGTATGGAGACAGCTTTGAAGGAGCAAGGATAATGGTTTTTGTGTTCATTAAATCTGCTTTCACCCACACATAAGTACCTAATTCTCCATTGAAATGCCAGAGTATAGAGAACATAAAAGTCTGACAGCACCTAAAATGACAATTCACCATTATAACAGCATAATTTTATAAGAGCTATAAGCAGTCAAATCCAACCCCCTAAAAATCAACTTATCTGAAAGCCAATGGACATTGTTAAATGAAAAAAATTAGAAATGAGAAATCAGTGACATTTTATTATACCATTGGCCTTAACACTCATGTTAAACAATTTCACAAACTAAATTAAAACATAAATTCTGTTTTAGGCTAAAAGAAGCAAGAGACTATAGTCATTTTTGAACCCATTCTAAGTTCTTGTAATGCTGAACACAATTCAGGATTCACTTCTTTAAAAAAAGAAAAAATTATATCTGGAAAAAAAACAACTAACACAAAACAAAACCTTAATATTTCTAAACATCTACTCTAAAAACAGAAGCATTCAAAGTGACAGATTAATCGAGCTGTATTCACCCAATTTAGATCCTATCAGCATGATACTTACCAGTAATGTTTTGGAGGGAGCTTAGATGAGAATGGACCAAAAATAGAGACTTTAGTGTGCCTTTTCACACTTGGTAAGGGAAGCTGAAGACTTGTACACTTCAAAGTGCACTTTCACCTCTCGGTGGCCTGATGCAAACTGAGAGAAAAACTAAAAACTTTGAGAATAGGAGAGTTAAGCACTATATTCCTATGTAAAATTTACCAAAAATATCTGTCTTAACGCACCAGCAATAACCCTATGGAAAATAATGGAATAAATATTCCTAATTACCCTACCAACAGATAACTTTGGGTATAGTATTCACAAGAAATGTGTCAGTTCTACATTTTTTTTAAATTATAAAACTTTCCTGAGTGATAAAGTGATAAATATGCAGACAGTAAAACACAACAGCACTGCACATATATATACATACCAACAGAAAGAAATTTCTGGAGAGCAAATTGGTATTAAATTCTCATTAATCCAAGGAACCCTGTGTAAAAACCTATTCTAAGGAAAATATCCCCAGGAATTATCATCCTATATTAAAGGAAGGCTGTTTTTCCCAGTGTTATTTATACTGGCAAACAAAACAAAAAAAAAATCCAAATTTTAAGAATTTATTAATTAACAACACTATTTCTCATCAATGCAAATGAAACCCTATGCAGCTATTAAAGGCCATAGTTTTCAAGAACAGTCTTAAGCAAATCTTAAATAATATGCTATTTAAAAAGTTACCCAATTAGAAAGAGAGCAGTCTCCATTTCATAAATATATGCATGAAATATACATTTAGCATTATTAGAGGATAGTTTCCATGCTTCTCAAATCCCCAAATTCTCTCATAAAATCCAATCAGGTATAATGAAATCATGTAACACCTGTCTGGATAAACTAAAGAACATGGGGCAAAAAATAAAAAATAAAAAGTACTTTCTTCAGGTTCCAGCAATCCTGAACCAAATCCTAGCATCCCTTCCATGATGCTCATCTCCACCTGGAAGAACGGCCTCACATTTATCTGGGCATTCCATTATTCTATCGTTTCCCTCAAAACTCCAGAGTCATATCAAAAAGGGTAATAGATCATACTTGCCTACTGGCCACAGTTTGTCAAGCCCTGCTTTCCACCAACAGGGTTGGCAATTTTCATTGCCACCATATAAAGTGACAGAAGCCAAAGATCCAAGTATTTGTTATATTTTCCCTTAAGATTTCTGTGCATATATGCAAGAGTTACCAAGGCCATAAAAACATAATTTTACCCCAAATTAATTTTTAAAGAATTTTAAGATGGACCATACCCATGTCGCTTAATTAAACATTAAAATCAAATCTGAAGATAATCAAAGTGAATGTACGTGAATAACAGAGCTTTAATTTTTCCACTTCTCCTCACTAAAAGTCTGTTTTTACCTTATAGGGAAATTTAGACATCTTCACCCAAGGAACAAAGCAATTTATGCAGTGCATGTGACGGTATTCAACAATTACCTTATGGGAATTCTGAGTTCAAAGATCAAAGGAAAACAGATGTTAAAAAAAGTTCCTGCCTGGTGGTTCTGGAGAGTTCATGTAGCAAACACTATAAAACACTATATGATATTGGAAATTTCAAGATTCAGAGTCAGGAAACCTGAGGCCACCAGCAAAATCACTGTGTTCTCTTGTTGGACAAATGGCAATCAGGTAGCATACATACACACACATACACACACACACACACACACACACACACACATGCATACACACATAACCAAAAAAAATAAGAAAAATTAAAATGAGAAAAAAAAATCTGTAAACCTAGGAAGGTGACAGAAAAGTTAATAAAATATAGAGAGAAATTTCATCAAGTCAGAAGTACAGAAATAACCTGATAACCCTCATTAAATAATATAATAAGCAACCTCACTTAGTAGAACACAGCCATCATTTCACACTATGTTTCTGGAAACAACAAGAAAATCACTCTGAGCTATTGTATTGATTTGTGGAGCTCACTGAAACCCAACGACAGAATAGCATGGGAGTTGAATCATGGCATTTTCATAAATATTATTTGCCATTTTATAGTTGAAGTTCAAAGTCATATGAGTTCAAACTTGAAATTAGGAGTTAAAAACCTTCTGTTGTCTCAAAACTAATATCAATGTAAGTACAATCAAGCCATTTGTCAATGCCATGTGTATGTTTAAGTCATCTGCAAGAGCAGTCACTCTATTTTTTTCTTCTCTTGGGAAATGAAGAGTTTCCATCATTAACTTTCCAGCCAACATGATCTCTGCAGTCACACTATGGGGCTAATCCAAAGGGTTTGAATGCACAGCAGTGTCTGGTAAGTCACAGCAGGTCTGAGGTCAGGTTAAATAGCTTTAATTAAGAATAATAATAAAAATGAAAGATTATTTGACACATAGGTCAATATTTTTCCTTCAAACCAAGGTAACCATACTGAGAAAAAAAATCACTGAATATTCATCAAAGGAAAGTAAATATGAGGACACAGAAAAGACATTAATTAAACAAAAGAAAATACTTAAACAGAAGAAAAGCATGGTGCATAAGACACTTTTATCCAACAGCTTCATTTTAACTAGTAAATCAACAGATTGAAAAATAGTGAAAGAATTTAACTTTCTGCTGGCTAAATGCTAACGATTCTCATTTGCATCAGCAGATATATGCAAACAGATTCATATTTATTTACTCAGTAATGACTGCTTCTATGAACTTTCAAAAATACTGTGCTTTTATAGCAAGACATACAATAGTCCAAAGAACTGTGGTATCTGGCTTAGATCTGTGAGTCCTAGTACTATTTGATTTATAGTATAATTTAAAGTAGTCATGGTGGTAACATCAAAGTAAGGCAGAGATTTGGAGCTGAGTTCCACTATGCTATCTATTTTCATGTAAACTACTACAAACTGTTTAAGATTTCTCAAGTCTTCATCTTGGCATAAGCATGTTGATGACTTCTTTGAATTGCTTGATGAATAAATAGGATAATGCACATGAGGTATTTAGCACTATGTTAGTAATATAGAGATGTTAATGGAGAATAATACTTATTATCATGTTGCTTAGCTTCTGAGTTTTAACTTACAACTACCTTACCAAGCCCTTATAAGAATTATGTAAGCCAGAGAACGTAAATGTTGTTTTTATATTACAAAGAACCAGACAAATACGATAACTTATCATCAATTATCAAGTTTCACATCTATTTAGTATCACAAACTTTTTCTATTATGTTTAGATAATTCAGAGTATATGCCATTAAAATTTATCTAGACAACCATTGTGCAAACACATTAAGGTGTTAGACAATTAAAAAAGGAAAAAAAAACCTCCATTTCTAGTCTGAAATAACTGGGTATGCTCAAAACAGGCTCCAGCAACTTTAGAAGGGCACCAGAATGAACCTTCAAATTATTAGTATTTTAAAACCAAAGCTACACTTTAGAACAAATAAATCACTTAATTCACAAAACCCTAAGAAGTTTGGGGAAAAAAAACTGTTTTTATCAAGTAATCAGCTTCCTATTGCAATTAATAATTCATTTTATGTTAGTTTAAATTGGAGTTGGAACTTAACTCCTCGCTGGAAAGCATAATCTTGGAACAGAGAACCCAAAATCCAACACCAACTGAGAGAAGGCAAATAACAGTGAACATGGAGGACAGCCACTACTGAGCACATGCTAACAGTCACCACAAGCAAAAAAATAAATAAATAAATAAATAAAGGTCCTTATGTTGTCATTTGGAAACATTTCAACAGAAATCAGAAATCCAGAGTCTTGGGGCAAAATCTGAGATCTAAAAGATATAAATCCATTCAAAAAGATTTTAAGCACTGTTCAAACCAAATCTTATCTAAAGTCTGGATTCAGGATTCAGCCACTGAAATGCATACTTCGAGCTCAACCCTAGTGCAGGGATATCCTGCTTTGTTAAAAATGAAATGTATTAAAATACCAGTAAGCTAGTGAGCCGAAAGAGAACTGAGGGAAATAAATTTTCATGATAAAGAATTCTTGTAAACTAGGGAATTAATTTTTATAATTTAAAGAAGTAACCCAATGGTCCATGATCTAGATAATTAAACCATTCCAACAAGGCAGAGATCCAAACTAGGAAGAGTCCAAGTCCTCACGCTCATTCTCTATTTCTTTGGACAACTATTTACCTACCATATACTGTGTCTTTATTCTAAAGCCTGAGGTTCCAGAATTGAGGGAACTACCACTCCTACATCTACTTAACAAATATGCGAAATAAAATTCAAATTCTCAACAAAGAAGATAGACATTTAATCCAATGTGGGGTGGGGGGCGGGGGACCTAGAGTCCCAACCAGATCTGGGAGACCTAACAGTGGACACCACAGTGAAAAAAAACACCCAGATCTCCCCTTGACTAAGCCCTTTTAGGGGACCCAAGCTGTGAATGTGATTCCCCAGAACCTTTTGTATTGGGGGACCCACTGAATCACCCATTTCTGTCAAGGTAGTTTCTATTCATTTGACTTATTTTCTAAAACAATGCATAGAGTCCTGGTGAATGTCACCCTTGCATCTCATCAGGATCCACATTCAGTGAAGGACACAGGTTGAACATGATACCCCCGAACCTGAACTCAAATAACCCATGCTATGAGCATCACTGGTCCAAAGGTTACAACAACATCATTGTTTTGCTTTGGTTTTGTATTTTTGTTGTTGTTGTTGTTGTTGTTGTTGTTGTTTATATTTCAAGTAGCCTTGGTGTTATGCCATTGTCCAGTCCACAAGGAATGTGTCCTCAAGGAGCAACATTTAATTAACATACATAATGCCAAGGAACATAACTTGCACTACCAGAAAACCTATAAGGGTGATACAACCTTTAGTTATTCAACCCAAGGCAAACACCAGCCACTGGCCAGCTTGATGAAGACATTCTCGGAGGAACCACACCATTTCACCAGCTCTGAACACATGATGCATCTCTTCACAGGTTCACTTTTCTGGCAAGACATATTTTGAGACCACTTCTGCCCGTGGGAGGTAGGAGATTAACTAGCAGATGTAGTTTAGAAACTGGCATAGGTAGCTATGGCTCTCTCCTCTTATATTTAGTGACCACTTTTATAGTCCTACAGAGACATTTTAAAAAGAGATTTCACTTCTATCTGCTCACAGAGAGAAACCTAAAACAAATGACTTGGGTCTGTTTTCCATCTCCTCTGGCAGGAGCAATTTCTTTGAAAGACTACTCTCTGGAAAATTCAAAGTTCAGCTTAGCTCTTGTGGCTGTACTACTTTCCAGGAAAAGCTTTCATGGGCCATGAACTCAGGCAGCAGCACATGATAGAATAAGGAAAACACTGAAAGACAAAGGCTTTTGTCACACTTGCCTTCTGTGTGTGTTAACTGTCCAGTCTCCTATGGTAAATCCAGCTCCTTCTAAAAGGAGAGCCCAACAAACACATATCCTGCCTTTGCATGAATAATAAAAAGGCATCCCTCAACTTCTCAAAGAAGGAATCGCAGAATTGATGTCCTATTTGGGCTGATGAATCACCTAAAGGATGGATTACCCAAAAGAAATGTAACTGAGTCACCAGCCCAATGTGCCCACTCTGAGTACCTTGGGCAGCACACAAAGCATGCAACTGTGAGTTTGGGCACTATTCCCACTACTGCCATCACCACCACTCAAGTGTGAACACTGGAATCTTTCACTCAGACTCAGCTATAGACTCCTAAGAAGTCACTGTGCTTTCTCCCTTGCTTCCTCAGCAGATTCTCTATTCAAGGGAGAATAAGACTTAAAAAAAAATATAAACTCAAATCACATCATTCCCATGCTAACAATCCACCTAAGACTTTTAGTCAATTCAGAACAAAACCCCAACCAGTCTCCAATGTTGCTATTCATCCAGGGAGCAGCAGGAACACTATCACCTAGGAACTCATATAGTAAAATGAACCAGACATTATTACTGTTATGTATATATGTGACTGCATGACCAATATGAATTTACAACATGTACGCTCAGAAAAATGAGAAAATTATATCCCATCTATGTATGATATATCAAAGGGCATAAATGCATTCTACTGTCATGTATCACTAAATAAAACAAATGAAAAAAAAATTTTAAATGCATAGTCTCAGGTCCCACCCCAGACCACATAAATCAGTCTCAGCATTTTAACAGGATTCCCAGGTGATGTGCAGACACATTGAAGTTTGAGGATCACCCGTCTACCAAATCAAACAAGACTGAGCTCCCTCCCCCACCCCAATTGTGCATACTACTACCTTTGCTTACTCAGCCCCAGCCACTGGACTCCTTGCTCTTCCTTATATGTGGCAAGCCTCATCATACTATGGCACCTGCTCCAACTCTTTCCTCTGCCTGGGATGTCCATCCCTCAGGAAATTGTCCAGGCTGACATAGGTAGCTCACTACTTTCAGATTCCTGCTTACTGCCATCATTTTTTTTAATTGACATAATTATACACACTTATACAGTATAGTGTGATACGTCAACACGTGTATACATCATATAATGATCAAATCAGGGTAATTACCTTTTCTATTGCCTCAATCATTTATCATTTCTTTGTGATGGGAACATTCAAAATCCTCTCTTCGTTATTTTGAAATATATAATCAGTTGCTATAGAACACTACAATTCACTCGTTTCCAACCATATTTTTTAACTGTGATCCAACCTCCTTTTATCACCTCCACCCTTCCCAGCCTCAGGTAACCTCTATGCTACTCTCTCCTTCTGTGACACCAACTGTCATCTTCTCAGCTCTTCCCTCACCAACCCCACTCTCCCCTGCCAACTTCAGTATTTCCTGGATTCCTGCATCCTGCTTTGATTTGATCATGATATTTATCACTTCTTTATATATTACATTATATTATATGCTTAGATGAAAAATTGTTCTCCCCTACCAATATAAGCCCCATAACTGCAACGATCTTGTCGTTTATTTATTTCACTGCTGTATCCCCATGGCCCAGCATACAGTAGGTATTCAATAAATATTTGATGAATAAGTGAATATATGAAACTAGCGCTTCTAATGAACAGTGGCTTAGGCAAGTATCCAAACTTGTTTTTACAGACCTTGAAAAAATATCTAAGGCACTGCTGATTTCTGAAAGAAAATTAGCTGTAGCTGACAAGGAGTCTTGGTCAAATTTCCATAGCAAGGGGACAGATCTACAAAAGACCAGGTGACTCCAGGAAGCTTGAGCTGCAGCCAGAAGCTATACAATAGTTCAAACATAAGAAATACATGTGTTTAAATTTAGATATTTCTGGGGATGAAAAGAATTGGCAATACCAAGTACTAATGAGGATGTGGAACAGCAGGAACACTCATTCACTGCTGGCAGGAAGGCAAAATGGGACAGTCACTTGGGAAGTCCCACACATAGGCATCTACCCAACTTATTTGAAAATATATCTGCACAGAAAAACCTACACATAAAAATTTATAGTAGCTTTATTAATAATCACCAAAACCTAGACACCACCAAAACATTCTTCAATAGGTGAAGGACACCTACCTTCAATTAACTGAAGTACATTAATAAAATGAATGACACTGAAGTGATGAAAAGGAAAATGCTATGAGAGCAATTCAACATATGGATGAATCTTATATGCACACTTAATTTCTGCAAAAAGAAAAATAAAAACAGGAAGATACCAATCCCAGAATAAAACGGAAAAATGAGTCTAAGTCTATTACGAATGTCTGGCATAACCTCACTGAAGAGAGTAAGGAAAAAGAGGCACTGACCTAAATAACTTTAGAAATAACTAGAAACTGTAAGACTAAAGACAGAAGGACCTTCACATAGGCACAGGGAACCTTGTGAAATTATTCCTTACACAGGTACAGTTAGCAATTCTGAATGTTGCACCTGTAGATTTAGATTGATCGTGTAAATAAAGGAATGGTTTCTCACTACTGGTGTAGGATGTTAGGGGAAAGCAAGAGGAGAAAGCCAGGATAAAATGTGATAACAGAACAGAAGTGGAAATAACTGTAGGAAGTCACATTTCACGTAATGGAGACAGTGCTTATATGCATATATTTTCCAGCTCCATCCCCTGAAAGGGTCCCCAATCTGTGACGCCCTGGTAGCAGAGAGCCCATTTCCCAGACCTTAATTTCCAATTCTGTTCTCCAACAGAAGGAACCAGAGTTTCCTGGAGAATGGTTGGTCCTAAGACTGATGCAAGAAATAGACAAGGTAAGCTAGAAATATCTCATAGTGCCAAGCAAAAAAATAGGTGGGTATATCAAGGGAACACAGGAGCCAACCAAAAGAACACCCAATGGCTACAGTCAGAACAAGGTGAGCAAAGAACATACAGGGAACCACAGGATGAAAACTCAAAGTATAAGATGCATATTCCCGAGTCCATGCTGACAGAAATACATGCTTGAGTAAATAAGTGAATAGAGAACAAATATCCTGTGTAGAAAAATTCTAAATAATTGAGGTAAACATTCCTTCTATTCTCAAGGAGGTGGAATATAACTTTCCATCCCTTACCTTTGAGCTCTCCTTAGTGATTTGCTTCCAAGGAACACAGTATAGCAAGGGGGCTAATTACAAAGTAACTTTACAATGGAGGAACCTGAAATACTACCTCACTCAGGCAAGCAAGGTTAAAAGGTTAATATCAACAGCCATGGGTCATATTATGGTATGTACTCTTGAGAGTCTGGGTTGAGAAGAGCACTTTTCCTCCGTGGTCTTCCTCCCCAGAACAACATGTGAATCACCAAAAAGTATCAGGTAGACCCAAATAAGGATCCTCCTGCAAAATCCAAAAAATAACTCTCCTAGATGGGATCCTGGAACAGAAACAGACCCTTAGGGAACAACTAATGAAATCTGAATAAAAGATTGAATTCAGTTAATAATAGATTAGTATTTATTTTTTAGTTGTAATAAATGCACCACAGTGATATGCTATCATAGGGAAGGCTGGGTGCAGGAAATGTAGGAACTCTCTGTACTATCTTTGTATGTTTTCTGTTAATCTAAGATTACTCTAAAATCAAGTTTATTTTAAAAAGAAAACAAAATTGAACATCTTCCTAAGCCAGGTCATCTTCCACAATCATCTACAAGTTATATTTAGACAAGATATATTTAGACACAAGTTATATTTAGACACAAACCCATATTTGGTTGTTTTCATACTTCATCTTACTTAGTCTTATGACAGCCCTAGAAGCCAAATATTAGGCTCACACTTTACAGATAGAGCAACAAAGATTATGTAAAGTCATCTAGAATATGCAGCTAGGGAACAGGGGAGGTGGAATTCAAACCTGTATCTCCCTGACTCCAAAGCCCACTTTCTATCTAGTACACTGTTCTGACTTTTATGACAGTATTCCTTAAGTCTAAAATACAATGGGCTGGAAAAATGAGGGAGGAAAAAACATCTTTTTAACTCCACAATCTTAAAAAAAGTAGCTTCAACATTATGGCCTTCCAGAGAACAAGAGTCAACTTTGGCAAGTTATATTTAGACAGATTTACTCCTGGGGGCCCCACCCTCACCCTCTAAGTAGATACCAGCACTACATGACTGCAGCAATCCAAGGCCCTGGCAGAGGCAGATAGCACACTCTGGTTAATATAGGGACAGGTCAACAAAGGCATGATTTACAAAGGTGACACCTGGGTTTAGGGAAGCCACAAGGAACAGAACAGTTCCATGGAGGTACCATAGTTATCACTCCCTTCCAGATGGAAGAAACTAGAGGACAGAACAGTTACTAGAGCTTAAGAAAATTAACCAGGTGGGGCTGGGGATGTGACTCCGTGGGAGAGTATTTCCCAAGAAGGTATGAGGTCCTGCAATCGATCTCCAGTCATACAAAAGAAGCAGTAAGAAGGAGGAACAGAAGGAGTTCTGTTCAGGAGGAGACCACCTGACATGAGCTACAGATCCCAAATATTATCTGTTAATAAAAATAAAACTTTAAAAAATGCTGAATGCTATTTTAACGTACTCCATTTTTCTTCTGATTCTACTTTAAGCAAATGAAAAAATTTCGAATTTGATCTCTAGGTTGTTTAACAGCCAACTACACAAGAGTCTGTTTCAACACATGTTGTATCAGTTGAAGGGGGCTGATAAGAGATGGCACTTGTTAGTTCACCCAGTTCCTCCCAGGAGCCATAAAGAGGAGGACTGTGTGAGACTGCTGACACTTGCATTATTTTTCTTGGAAGAGTGAAGGAAGAACAGTCACATCCTCAATTCACTGAAGTCTAGCTCAATTTAAGAGTCAATTTAGCTACCTTCCCCAAAAGGATGGACCTGGGTGGCCCAACACCAGGATCATCATTTCCCCAGAACCAAAAGTGAACACAGAGTGCATGGTTCAAAGTGCTGGCCATAATTCCAAAGCCCCAAAAGTTACATTTATAACTCTCTGGCAACATCATGATCTGTCAGTCTGAATAATTAATTTTTAAAGACCTTTGAAGTCCCCAAACAGGAAAAAAAAGTGACTTCAAGTAAAGGAATGCAAATGGCGAAGAACTCCAAGTTTTCTGTAGGATGATCTTTACCCACTTCTTCAATATTATCTGAAGCTGCCTTGCAAAACGCTGTAACATGACTGAAACATCCCAAGTTAAACTTTGATTTCGTATTGATCTTCATGCCCTTATATTTAATAAGACATCAGCTCTGCCTTCTCCAGCATTAACCTTGTTATGGATAAATTTCAAATGAAAATGACATGTGTGTACGATGCACTGATTCATTCAGAGTACTGGTGCTAAGGGACAAAGTGATAAACTAACACTGAGCCTCAACTTCTACATATGCACAGTAATTCACTGCACTCACAATAACTCTTCAAGGAACATCTGTGCAGCCGAAGACACAGCACGAAAAGGAATTACAATGTGGAAGATCCCACGGCTGTCAACGACCAAGCCAGTGTTCATAGAGCAAGCCCTTCCAACGTACTATGTTTCCTTCAGAAGACAGATCATATTAAGCTTTCTTCAGGAGTATTTTGGTGTTCATTTTATGTGTCAATATGACTTGGCTAAGGGATACCCAGACAAAGCATTATTGGACTTATTTCAAAAGATATGACCATTGGAATTGGTGAGCTGAGCAAAGCAGATGCCTTCATCAATGCACATGGGCATCATCCAATTCACTGAGAACCTAAATACAACCAAAGGGTGAAGAAAGGGCAAATTCCCTCTCTCAGGGATGTCTGAAACATCTATCTTCTATTGCCCTTAGATGTTGACATTCCCTCTCAGGTTGCAGAATCAGACCAGGACTTACCCTAATAGCCCCTTGATTCTCAGACCTTAGAACTCAGACTGAATTACACTAGTGAATATCCTGGATGTCCAGCTTGCAAATGCTGTGGGGCTTCTCAACCTCGATAATCATGACAGTCAACTCCTATAATAAATCTCTTCTCATATATACACACACACACACACACACACACACACACACACACACACATATATACATACATACACATATTTATATATGTGTGTGTATACACACAAAAAAACGGTTTCTCTGGATAACTCTGATATCATTATATAATATCATTTTTAATTCTATATTAAACAGCCAGATAAAAATTATCTCTACATTTCCTATAAAACAGCTGAGAATATTTAACTCCCATCACCCCTAAAGTCCTCTACATGTTGCTCTATGTAAAAATTTCTTTTAGAATTCAGTGTAGACAGACATTTACTGTTAAAATGAGCATGTTCCCTCCCTCCTGATAACAAGAATTTTGCAACAAATCATAATGTGCCTACCAGTCTCGACTGCCAAGAAAGCATCAAATATAAGACTGAATCACAACAGCTGTATTGGATTGTCGGTGGTGTTTGTTTTTCCTTCTATTCATGGTCCTGCGTGTTCATCAAACTTATTATATGCTTTCTGAAAATGCAACAGAACACATTAGCAGTCTTTTTTAATACACATGTATTTATATTCCAAGAAATATTATTTGATCCATGATATATCTAAATCCATGAAATAGGAATCCATAATAGTGAGGATCTTGCTGGGTGGCTTGTCAAATGTTTTTAAAAATAAGCATCTTTTCCTTGATCTGTACCATGGCTCATAATTTTTATGAGCTTTGATGTACTCTCTGAAAAATAATAGCAATGACTCAGATTGTTAGAAATTAGCTCTGTCTATCGCAGGCACAATGGTTCCTAGCATACCCATCATTGGGTGATAAGAGAGATCAAAATAATAACAGTGGTGTTAATAATTCATTTGGTTATACAGCAAGTGTCCCTCTAAGTGAAGAGGAAGGTCTCACATTTCTAAACTATTCTATAACACTCAGCAGATGGATTAAATATTTAGTGAGTTGCTTAATATTTCATTGTAGACAAATCATAGAAGGTTTTGCCTACTCCTGGGTACAAAACCAGTGATCTAGCACAACACCTATAGAAATTTAAATCATAAATCAATTTTAAAGGCATTAGAGTCAATAGTACACATGTAGGAATACTTGAAGGACTTCAACACCAGCTTATCAAAAGAAATTACAGCATTTTATTTGTTAAATATTTTGTTATCCTCTCGAGAGAAACAACCCATGTACACTTTAGTTCCTGCTCTGTACATTTCTGAAATCAAGAGAAGCTATATTCATTGCTCATATTGCAAAGGAATTCAGTACTTGAGCCAAAATATTCTGGCTCTCTATGAGGACATAGCTTTCCTCTTTGCCTTCATTGTACATGTACTGCTAAAATCTATTTGGAAATAAAAGAAAGTTAATTCTCCAAGGATCCAAGGGATTGTGTTGCCTCTGGCTATTCTCACTTCCTTCCCCACATGGTACATTGCTGTTGGCTTTGAAAATTTTTTGTGATGGTAATTGGCAGTTTACCTCATTAGTGTTCCCCTTATATTTAAAGTGTTTTTCACATTACCAGCTATTTCTTATTCTGTCCCTAATAATGGAGAACAATCCATCTCTACCAGAGTTACAATGACACAGGGAGGTTTACAAGGAATTGCTTATTAAACAATTATTAACTATTCGGAAACCACACATGCATTTGTGTTATTGGAACAGCCACTCATTTCAATAGCGACAGCTCACTAAATATGCATAAGCTATTTCTCTACAATAACAGTTTAACCACCACGTCTGCATTATGCAACCGGAATGAAATAATGCTCTGGTTTAAGATGCTGTAGTTTCCTTCTCTGAAGTCTCCTCTTCGTTCTAGACCCTCCAGATCACAGCATGTGCTGAAAATTACTGCCTTCGTTTTAGCCATTCAAAGTTGCACAATCATACCCCAGCCTTCAGACACAACTCCACTAGCCTGCCAATTGTATTAAAATACTATTCAAACCGTCCTCCTTGCTTTCAAAATGCTCTTATACTAGCTATGGCCTCTTTAATGGGCTCTGCCTTTGCTCTGCTGCGATTTTTTCCTTCTAATGCAGATGCTAACCAGAGAATATTGAAACAGAGAGCAGAAGGCAGATGAATGAACCACGTAAACCTTATTTGAAGAG
The DNA here is from genome assembly GCF_048772815.1 of Callospermophilus lateralis. Lineage (NCBI taxonomy): Eukaryota > Metazoa > Chordata > Mammalia > Rodentia > Sciuridae > Callospermophilus > Callospermophilus lateralis. Next base: position 10,109,938 of record NC_135320.1, read on the forward strand.
GTGGCCATGACTACATCAGGTTGAGACCAATGTAAACCTTTCTAGGAAGCTCAGGAATGAGCTTTTTCTTAAAATGGGTTCTATTTTTAAATGACCCATCCAATGCTATCTCAACCGATGCTAGATACAACCAAACTTACAGAATGGAAAATGGGATTTTAGGGGTCCTCAGTTTTTTCCTCATCTGTAAAATGAGAAATATTAACTGAAAATGTTTCAGGATTTCTTTTAATTCTAAAATTATTGGTGTCCATGATACCCACTGGTCAAGGTCAATTTCACTGCAGGTTATATCATTTGCCAGGATGAACATCTTTGCATGATTATCTGGGGAGGCAGATATATGCAATAAAATAAGACTTAAAGACTATTCTTAGAATAGACACATGTACAGAGAGTAAAGGGGGACTCTAGAGAAAAAACTTGATGTTTACCCTGCAAAGTCAGAAAAGACTTCATGAATGAATGAGGTGACTCTGAATGTGTTTTGAAGGATGAGTGGGCATTTACCTAGCACACGTACATGAGGAGCTCATGATAAACCCAGGGAACTGCATAGGCAAAAAAAAAAAAAACAAAAAACAAGTATCTTTAACATCTACATAAGTTCTGTGTTATCTGAGACACAAGAAAGAGAAGAAAATCTATTGGTACCCCCTCCCTTGAGATGGAAAACAAGAGACAATTATGGAAGCCTAGAAAAATCTGCCTCTACCTGAAAATGGCTCATCTTGGCAAACATTTTACTTTAAAAGTACAACAATTTCAGCAGGTTTGATAAAACTGAACAATGCATTGCACTAAACAGTTTTGCATAGCTTTGTGATTAACAGATAAAAACAGTCATTCTCCCTTGGCTACCAGTTTTAAGTTTTCTATTCAGAGTTGGCAGCCACCAGTCATACTATACAACCTGCTCTGCAGGGAAGATACCATAAAATATTCACTTACTGACAGATACTGAATGTGAGTCTCAGAGAGGTAAAATAAGCCATGAGATGATGGAGGGAATTTTCAGATCCAGGCAGCTTAAACCACTAGCCCACTGTGTTCCTAAAGATGAGTCTTAACTACATCGCAAAAGGAGGGAGTCATTATAAAAATAATTAAAACTGATGCAAATATACTGACTGGAAAAAAATTAGTGATCTGGGAGCTAAACTATTTTTTGTATGCTACATAAAATAGTACAGATTCTAACATCAGAAGTAATGTTTGAGTTCCGATGTTATTAGGGTTTCCTTAAGTCATAGTATGTAAAATTGTTTTTTCAAATGAAATTAATTTTATATAGACCACCACATCAGAATATTTTACTCTAACTAGAGTGGATGCATATCTCAAAGAAAACTCCCTATGTTTTAAAAGCTTTCGTGTTTTAATTAGTTTGTTATGGGAATATTGACAGTCATTTCATGGGCACAATTATTCAATATATTCAATATATACCATATTATTGAGGGCAGAAATAAAACCAAATCCCACATGGATCCTAAGACTTATCTTGGGATCTAGAAGAGTTGGATTCTCCCTTGTATATATGATATATGAAATAGAAACAGGCATGTTAAGAGTATCTTATATGCAATTACAGAATTTCATAGTGATACTATTGAAAAGGTGATACTCAAATCTTTGAAAATTATGTTTCTTTCAAAGGAACATGAATTCCAGAGAAGCATCTCACAGTGACAAAAAGAGTGTCTGATATTTACATAAAAGTATATTTGGTATCTATGAGAGTGAGAAGGGAGGACTCAAACAATGAAGTCAGTTTTAACTGTACACAAACTTTCCTATGTTCATATATGAATACACCACCAGTGTAACTCCACATCATGTCCAACCACAAGAATGAGATCTAAATCGGAATAGGTTGCACTCCATGTATGAATAATATGTCAAAATACACACTATTGTCATGTTCATGTATATCTAAATACAATAAATAAAATGAATAAAAGAAAACCCACAGAACCTTGGCTTAAAAATACAAATCAGAAAATCAGATGCTGATTGGAAAGAAGGTAATGACTTAGAGTACATCTGAACTGATGTGAATTATATTATAGACATAATTGGAACACAGGTCAGTACAACTTAAGGTGAATTTGGATTGCAAACAAAAAAAATACAGTCCATGAAACTATTGATGAACAAGAAATTTTTCTGTCACAGGAATAAATCAGTTCTAGTTAATGGTTCTAACTGTTCAAACTGAAACACATGTAAAATTTGTCAATCTTAAATGTTAAAAATTATTTCTTCAATCTCCCAAAATACTTCAAAAATGCATTTTGTGCTAATAAATTAGATGATTATAGTGTAGAGCAGTAATAACAATATAGAAAAATCCCAAGGCCTGCCAACATTTTTTTTTTTTGCTATATGAAAACAAATTATTTTTCTTACTCAGCTAACAGAGGAATGTTAACACTACCCTTTAGGGCACACCTAGATGGAAGATATTGCTGCTGCTTAGTGAAGGAGAACCGAGAAGAAAAAGTTCTTTCATCAGAAGAGATAGCAGCAAGCCAGAAAAGCCCAAATGAACCCAGAAAACCTATGCACTTTCCTCAAAAGCAGACATGTAAAAGTCAAGTGGGATAAGCTGTCAAAAGTTGGTGCATGAATGTCTAGGAATAAAATTAGGAAATGTGTATAGATTATAAAACAAAAACAAACAAACAAAAAAGCATTAATAACTGCTTCTAGTGAATCTGGTCAAGGTTTAGGGGAAATTATATTTCCAAAGAAAACTGGCTGGGTCAACTGCAGATAAATGATTATGTTATTTTTAACTAAGCTCCAGAGAGAATGATCAATGTTTTCAAAAAGACAGTATGCCATTGGCCAGGGATGATTTAGCAAAGGAGTAAAGATGTCAACTGGCCAGTTTTGTTGTGTTGTTGTTTTTGATTGGGGCACAATGTCAATATTATGTTTGTGGTTCTCAATCTAGAATGATGCCACCTCTCACAAAGGTCCTCTGGAGATATGTGCAGCAATTGTGTTTGACTGTAGGTAGAAATTATCATTCCACAGATAGGGAAGAGGGCAAGGATGATAACCATTCAGGAACATGTGAGATCAACTCACAGAACAAGAACTGTCCCACCCAAAATGATGTTAGTGTTTCCATTAAGGGGCACTGAAATGGTTCCCTATCCACCATACTTCCCTCCTCCTCAAAATCCAATCTATGGAAGTCTAAAGCAATTCTTATAAATTATAACTCTGTGAAGAAACCAAAGTATCAAAGAGAAAACTTTTAAGGAAATTTTCCTAAGAGGTTAGGATCTAGTTAAACCCAATCCACCATCAAAACAAAGTCAGGCACATCCTGCTGCGTGTGATGGTGCATGCCTGTACTCCTAACAGTTTAGGAGGATGAGGCAGGAAGACTGCAAGTTTGAAGCCAGCCTCAGCCATTTAATGAGGCCCTAAGCAACTTTGTTAGACCCTGTCTCAAAATCAAAAATAAAAGGGGTTGGGGATGGGAATGTGGCTCAGTGGTTAAGCACCCCTGGGCTTAACCCCAGTACCAAAAAAGAAAGTAAATCAGACCTCTCCTAAGAGGAAGGAAAGACAGACATGCTGAAGAAATACAGTTTGGATAAAAGATATAATTTTAGAGCTTAATGTACAACATCCACCAGTAGACACCCTCAGATAGGGGCCAAAGAAATTATGATCCAGGTAGGAAAGGGTCATAGAAGAGAATATAGGAAAGAAAGAACAAATCAAATGGAATGCATAATTTTGCTTGATACTTGTATGTAATTGTAGTAAAGAAAGTCTTTTTATTTCTCTGCAGATCATCCCACATATTAGTTTTATCAAAGAAGTGACTTATCTTGTACATAAAACACCTCTCAAAAAGAGTCAGACATATTAAATTTCATGGAAAAATCCATCAGACCATTTGGTATAAATATGGAACAAACCCATATAAAAGTTCTAGTTTTTGCCAGGCATAGTGGTGCATGCCTATAATCCCAGCCACCCAGGAGGCTGACACAAGAGGATCACAAGTTCAAAGGCAGCCTCAGCAACTTTGCAAGGCCCTAAGCAACTTAGTGAGACCCTGTCTCAAAATAAATCATTTTTTAAAACAGCTGGGGATGTGGCTTAGTGGTTAAGCACTTCTGGGTTCAATCCCTGGTTATCAAAAAAAATTGTTTTAGTTTTAATAACTATGTATTTTTGTATGGCAGGAAGTCCTTGGCAATATCATTTTCCTCATAAGAAGATATTAATGCTTTAAAATATGCATCACTTGATATCAGGCTAAATACCTTATTTGAATCATAAGACAAAGGGGGAAAACATGAAAAAAGCCATGAAATATCCCTCTAAAGGCTCAAAATAAATGGGGTGCCAACACAAAATAAAAATGATTAAAATGTGTGCAGAACTATATTGCTTTCCATCTGACCAGTCTCAAAAAGATCAAGAACAAGCAATATGTCTAATCAATGGCCTATCCATCTGCAACACAAGAACAAGCCCATTTTAACTAAGTCTTACTCCATGGTCTTTCTGTGAAGTTTCATCTGCACTCCTGAGACCCCTCTAGGCAGACATCTGCTTGAAGTTTATGCATTCAATGGAAGCACCTATGAAAAGATATATGCCCTTTCCAGTCAGTTTTAAGTCCATCTACTCAATATGCCAAGAGGTTATTTAATTAATTTGTGTGTTTCACTGACTTATGACCTTGAGAGAATGAGAGAAAGTGTTCATTTGGATCATTCCTCTGACTTGTAGGCAGGTAGGAATGATAAGTATTTAAACCCACTAGTAAAGACATGAATAATTTCCAGAAAGAAAACTTCTCTCCCTCTCTCAATAACCTGTTGTACTAGATGAAGGTTAGCGATACACAGAAGTGTCAGACCATTGTCCTTCTAAGGCTTCAAAATGAACAAAAATTGTTTTTTTATTTAAAAAAAGTACCAGATACATCACATATTACTAATTAATATGTATCTCCTTTGTAAATAGTTTCAGAAGGACCACTTCAGGTTGCCCTGATTTCTCCAACTACCCTAAAATGAGCATGAGTCGGGGAATTTTGTTTATGGAGGAGAAAAGTTAAATAAAGAGACTGGTACAGAGCTTGCAAAATAAATAAATAAATAAATGTGTTGTTTCCATGTGCGTAAGACCAAATACATTATCGATATTTTAGCCAGTAAAATTTAAGTTGTATTCTGCTGAATTCTTCCATAGCTCATCTATGGTTTCATCATAAATGCCCCAGTTATAGAACAATAGAAAGTTTCATTTATTATTTTCAATTACTGTTTCTACAAACCACACATCCTAAAAATGGAAGCTTTTTAAAGAGAAAGACAAGTTTATGATCTCACTCTTGACAGACAGATCTATATCATAAAGTCTCTTTCCAAAGCTAAATATTGATTGTAAAGGTACTCAAAATTTTCAGAACTGATCAGAAGTACAAGGTTAAAATACTGAAATAAATATCTCAAATGCACAATTCAATAATTAACTTCTGAAGATCTCGAATCTCAAACTACCACAACTGAATGACTCTCTACTATCACCTACAGGTAGAACCCAAATGTCACCCACCATTCAATGTGAAAAGATTTAAATGACAGTTTAGTAAAATTGAACTCGCCTACAAACAACCCCTCAATGATGTGAATTAGATGTCCCTCTAGTGTACCGTTGAAGTTTCCAGTACCCAGTAAGTTTCCATAAGGTATAAAAATTTACAAATCTTTCCATGAAGTAGTTAGTAGGATCCTAGGAAAACAAAGATGAAAGTGTCACCAAAAACCAGTGAACATCCCCCCTGAGGTCAAGCCAGTGTCTGTATTAGGTTCCCTAACAACCTGCCTTCCAAGCTCCATACCAGTCTCTCTTTTTTTTTTTTTCATGTGAAACCTGTTACATTTTATTTGTTAAAAATGAACAGCTTCAAAATAGATCTAAATGTAACTTTTCCAAAAAACACCAAAAAGTACAGTGTAAAGCACCTCCTCATTAAATGCAAACTTCGTTTTGTGATGCACTGCATCAATGTTTTGCATACACCTTGATGCAAAGGAAATTTTAGATTGCATCCTGTTAAAACAAAAACAAAAACAAACTCTAAGAACTGAACAAGGATGACTACAATGACATTCCAAGGAAGGATATTTTCTTTCAACATTGCATATTTTTGTTTATATCCAACATGTTAGCACTCAAAGAGTTTTAATCTAGGAAAAATTTGAAAGAAAATTAAATTACAGATGCAAGAAGAACAAGTTTAATATACCAAAGACACTTCGTTATTTGATGAACTTACTTTCAACATTTGGGGCAATTCTTCAGGTTTTCCAAAAAATGGCATTAATAATACCTCTATATAATAATATTTAAAATAACAGAAAAATGAGAATATTTTTATACTGTTTTTCCACAAACTGTTCTAAAAACAGAAAACTCACACCCAGTTGTTTTTCCTTTGCTTTAAAATAAGACACCAGCAATTCTAAACTTGTCTAAAATGTATTGTTCTTGGGTCCAATGTAAGTATTTAAACTTGAAAAAATGTTTTGCAATGAGTCCTTGGCCTCTATGAAAAGTACCAAATAGCTAAGGAGAATTATGAATTGAGTCCCTTAGATATTTTGATAGTAAAATTAATAGCCATAAAGTACTACAATTCTTATTCAAAAGTTAAAATTTATAAATTTTAAAGCTGGCTAAATTAAACAGTTTATAGCTCCTGAAACAAAAATATACTGTAAACGTAACAAAGAAAAAAATTGCAGAATTGCAATAGAATTACATTATAACCTTGGATACCTTTCACTCTGATTTCCAGTAAGATACAAAGTTCAAATATATGAGGAAAGTTTTTTTCCCTACTTTGGAGGGGTGGAGGGAGTTATTCTATGGTGCCAAGATAGTGCTATGAGTCCTCAGCTAGTTTTATACTATAAATTATAGTAAAATGCCAAAACCCAGCAAAATGCTCCAGCTACAAGTTTAGAAGTTTGGTCGTTTTGAAACTTGACCTTTTGGTTTCCTTTGATGTTCAAACCTCTAAGGAAGTATTAAGTTTCTCTGGCATATATTATTAGTGTTGACTTTTCCTATAAAACAAAACATGTAGGTTATCACTTCTGCCTACCTTGCATTGTATACTACACATCATTGTCTCATGCTCCTTGGTTTACTTACTGGTTTATGCTAGTCATGGAAAGCTATCAGTAACAGTTTCAGACTTATACCAAAGAATTATATCTGATCCTTACTATCTGGTATTCTGCCAGTACTTCTACTTGATAAGAGATTATTGGAAACTGGTCTCAGAATGTGAACATACCAGTCTCTTTATTTAACTTTTCTCCCCCATAAAGAAAATTCCCTGACTCATGCTCATTTTAGGGTAGTTAGAGAGGTCAGGGCAACCTGAAGTGGTCCTGCTGAAACTATTTACAAATCAAAAGAAAAATTCCAAAAAAAACATACTTTGAAAAACATCAAAAAGCGATAGAAGCAATGACATTTACATGAACTAAAACTTCAGCAGGGGAAAAACATTCTCTAGGTGAGAGGGGTAAATGAGGGTGGAGTGAGTGAGTGAGTGAGTGAGTGAGTGTGTGTGTGTGTGTGTGTGTGTGTGTATTCAATAGGCAAGTGAGATTGATAATAGGGAAAAAATGGAAGCAGACTCACACATGAGCCAGCTATAAGTGTTAGCCCACAAGGACTTTAAAAGATGGATGATAAAAATAACAATTCAAAATGGACAAAAGGAAGTATGCGTACTGAAATCTGTGAACACTACCACTAAAGATCATAAAACTATCTTAACTAAAAAGATTCAAAGGGAAAAATAGAATGAGATACTTGATTAATCTATAGGAAAGTAGAAGAGGGGGAGTAGGGGAAAAATCAGTAACAAATGCAACAAATAGAAAATTGTAGATGTAATTCATCTATGCCATTAAATTATGTAAATGGATGAATAACCAAAGTACAAGACAAAAACTGTCAGAGTAACTCCATGCTGATGTAGCAGGCAGGATAATAACCCAACAAAGATGTTCATGTCTGAATTCCAGAATCTGTGATATGTTACCTTTTATGTCTGAAGGGACTTTGCAGAGAGCTAAACACAGGCAGATTACTCTGGATTGTCTACGTGGGCCCAAGGTAATCACAAAGGCCTTAGAAGTGAAAAAAGGATGGGAAAGAGTCAGCATCAGGTTGATGCAGCATGAGAAAGACTTGACCAGCATCTTTAAAGATGGAAAATGGCATGAGCCAAGGACTGTGGACAGCCTCGACACGCTGGAAAAGGCAAGAAATGGTTTTTCCCCTAGAGGCTCCTGAAGGAATGCAGCCTTCCCAACACAGGACTTTTAGCCCAGTGAGATGCATTTTAAATTTGTAGCTTTCAGAACTTCAAGAAAATAATTTTTTGCTGTTGTAAGGAAAAAAGCTGTAATTTTTTTATAGCAGAAAGGGGAAACTAATAAAGTTCACTGTAAGATAAATACCTTAAATATAAGGATATAGATAAGTTAAAGGCAAATGATCATAAAAGATATAGCAAACAAATATTAATCTAAAGAGGTGTAGCTATGTCAACACTACAAAAACCTGACTCTTTGCCAAGTACATATATAAAGTATATATATATATATATATATATATATATATATATATATATATATACACATATACATACACACACACATATATGCATATATATATACATATATATATAAATACATTTTTATATACAAATACATGTTTATATATAAAGTATATATATATATATGCTTGGTATATAAGTATAAAGTGTTAGTTTAACCAAAAAACATGGAAGTTCTAAATCTTTAAACTCAAGGGGAAAAAAGCAAAGAACTAGACAAATCCACTGTCATCAAAGGAGATTTCAATGCCCTTCGGTAGATGAATGGATAAAAAAATGTGGCATATATACACAATAGAATACTAGTCAGCAATAAAAGAGAATTAAACCATGGCATTTGCAGGTAAATGGATGGCGTTGGAGAAGATAATCCTAAGTGAAGTTAGCCAATCCCCAAAAAAAACAAATGGTGAATGTTTTCTCTGATATAAGGAGGCTGATTCATAGTGGGGTAGGGAGGGAGAGCATGGGAGGAATAGCTGAATTCTAGATAGGATGGGAGGGGAAGGGAAAGGGGGGCAGGGGGTAGCAAGGATGATGGAATGTGTTGGACATCATTATCCAAAGTACAGGTATGAAGACACGAATTGGTGTGAATATACTGTGTATACAACCAGAGATATAAAAAGATGTGTTCTATATGTGTAATAAGAATTATAACGCATTCTGCTGTAATTTATTTTTAAAAAAGAATAAAGAATTAAATAAATGTCAAAAAAAACCCTTCTCTCAGGAACTGAAGAATGGCAGACAAACCTCAGTAAAGAGGCTGCAATTGTTGCTCAATGGTAGAGCGCTTCCCTAGCACGTTTGAGGCACTGGGTTCAATCCTCAGCACCACATAAAAATAAGTAAATAAAATATAGATATTGTGTCCATCTATAACTAATTTTTTTAAACTCAGTAAGGATGCAGAAGACCTGAAGAACTCAGTTAGTTAAACTGACATAATGCAAAACATACAGAACAATATCCAACAATTGCAGAATATAAATTATTTTCAAATCTTTTCCACCCACACCTTAGACAGGGTGTTAATTTCCAGGATATACAAAGAATTCAAAAACCTTACACACACACACACAAAAAGATAACCTAAACAATAAAGGGGAAAAGGAACTAAATAGACACTTCTCAAAAGAAGAAATATGAACAGTCAACAAATATATGAAAAAAATGTTCAACATCTCCAGCAATTAGAGAAATGCAAATTAAAACTACACTGCGATTTCATCACACCCCTTCCAGAATGCCATGTAAACTCTAATGCATTATAAATTTTACTTAATGCCAGCAGTGATAAACACAAGTATATCATTAACCATAGTTTTGCTTGACTTGTTAGATTTGAAAGGGTACTTTGGGGATGACTTTGATGTCCTGAGTCTCTTTTTAAAATGAGCTGATACATTCTTTTCCTCCAGATAAATCTCCCTGTGGAGTGTCCAGGCACTCAGAATTCCTCCCCAACCTTAGAGGTGACTTAAAGTCCTAGTGCAGGTATTTAATAAATGTCTGTGCCTAATGGTTATAGTGGCATTATTGTGTCCCTTCTCTTTTAAAAGAACTGACTTAACATTTCTCTTCTTCAACACTCCTCACTCTTGAATTCCTTTAAAGTAACAGTGTCTAACCAAATAAAAAAGATGAGAAAAAAAGTAAGTCTGGAGTAAAACCAGAATTTATAAGAGAAGATGTAAAAATTTAATCGAAAAACCCAAGCAGCAATTATTAGATAGGTGACAGTGGTGTTTTATGATCATTAAAGGTGCATCAAAACTCTTCTTACATAACTGCAAAGACCCTAGCTCACCTTGTCTTTTTCCTGGGCAGGAAACTGAAGAATTCTTGGGGAAGGCAAGATCTACTCCTGAGGCTGGTCATAGAGGGCGGACATTCTGCTCATTTCAACTAGGACTGGATGAATCAGATGCAAGGATGGGTAAAACAGACACCAAAGCTGCACCGAGCCACAGGAAGGAGAAACACACAATGTGTTTCAAGGACAAGTGTAGCCACCCCAGATCTATGCAAGGACACTAGCAGAAAATGTTAGAAAACTAAGCATGAGACCTCCATATGACAGTCTGGATAATACAGTGTCTAACCAAATAAATCTGATGGCAGATTTTAAGCAGGAAATTAAGGAACAATGAAGAGGATGCAACCAAAGAAATGCAGAACTACTCAAATGGGTTGGCAAGTGTCCTTATAAAGACAATTTCATCGGTAACACTGTCAACCAGAGTATTCTACAAGCCCAAAGTATATCCTTTGTTCTCTCCACATTCTTGATCAATAAACACTGGGTGCTCACTGGTCATCTGAGTCTAAGCACATGACCATCTTTATGCATCCCTTCAAAACATTGCCCCTTTACACATTTTGATGTCAACGCTCTCCAGGAAGAGAAATATGACTACACCGGCAACACTTCCCCATAGAGTTAATAGGGTATCTGCCATAAAACACTTCTATTTTATGTTAATAAGTTCTAATGAAATTTCCCTTTACTCACCAATGTATTGTTCAATTTCCAAAGGCTAATCGACCAATTTCAACTCTACTTTGGAGTTATGCTTTATTGGCAAAATTTTACATTTTAATCTTTTTCAGTTCACGTTTATTTCAAAATGACCCATTTCCCTTGTCTAAATCCTCAGTAGTTATTTTGGCAACTTTAAAAGGAAAATCAACATGGCAGAATCATGGAGACTTTGCCAATCCATTCTTGGCTCTTTTTATATACTAAGATTTTCTTTTAATAATCATAATTAAGATTGGAAAGTGTCCATTAGATTTGACAACTGGAAAATAATTTGTGACTCTGGAAAGAACTGGAAAGAAGTGGGGGCAGAATCCTCACTGGGTGATATGAAGGGGGAGCACAAAGATGAGCAAATTCTGCTTTCAAAAGCTAGAATTTTGAAAAGTCAACACAAGATGAGAATATAACTGGAAAGAGTATCCCCTGGTTTTAAATGGGGAAGACTTGAGCTTGCATATACTATGCATGAACTCCTGACAGTACGTTATAAATAGCATTAACTTTCACTACACCATTCACTGTTTCTTTTCTCTCCTCTTTGTTTTTGCTCTTGTTCATAAAGTTTCTCTGAAGTCAAGACAATACATAATCTAACTAGATTGTACAAATTCCTCCCACCTTTTCAACTATCTACATCTTCAGAGCACTATGCTTTCTTTCCCTCCATCCATTTTAATCATTCCATTTGTTAATTTCAATCAAATAATATTTCTAAACATTTCCAATCCCAACAGCTATGTTTTTTTCCACTTTCAGTTAAATTTTCTGCTTCCTCTTCTCTATTTTCCTTCATCTCTCACCTTGGATTCTCTTTCCTATCACTCAAATAGGTGTACATTTTTTTGGGGGGGGCATGTACCTGTACATGTATGCCCTACTAAATTTCCATTATTCTATTTTCACTTCCTCAGGCATCACAGCATGAATGACTTCATACTATTTTGAGCATCTCAGTTTACAGTTGTTCGGGCTGACTATGTTGCCATACCAGGTGCTTTTATCTTGTAGGCACTCACCATCCATTTATGATTGCCAACCTATTGCCAAATAAATGGATAATTCTGTCCCTGTGTACACTTCCCTGTCACACTCTGACACACCTGGACAAAACTGTTTACTTTAGATTATGAAGTTTTGGGTCTCACTTATTTACACTGTGAGCATCACAAGTTTTCAAAACAGAGTTTGAGAATGCTATTAAGTTTTATGTGGACCAATAAACTATTTGGCTTGCATTACTAGGTTACAGAGGAGTATTCTTATCATTGTTGTTTTTAATTAATCTTAAAGAGTTTTCTTAAGCCATCAGCTTCAAACACTGTGCAATAAGATTGTATATTAAATAGGATATCAATAATCAGATTGAAAGAATAACATAAGTAGTCTAGAATCAAAAATAATGTCAAGAAAATTGTAGCAAATACAAATAGATACACAAGGAGACCAGTTCCTTCCTTCTCATCCTGGATCTACTCATCTATAAAATCCCACAGATGCAATTTGTATCTCTGAAGCATCCTTGCCATTTCCTTCCTACCTCCACACAAGCCCCATAAAAATTCTATAAGTACATGGCCAATTTTCAAGTACTGCCATATACCCCAACCAGGTCAAGCATAATATATGACACACTGGAGACAAATAGTACATAATCATTGGCTAAATTTTGCTTGAGGAACCCAATAGGCTAAGAAGAATTATTTCAATCTATCAAAGGGCACTGAAGTCTTTGCATGTAAAATGCCAAAGAAATGTCTTCCCTGTGATCTAGTCTCCTCACTGCATCCACTTTTGTAACCAGCTCAAATGGCCCAAATGGTAGCACAGCCGGCTAGATGCCCTTAAATGAATAGTCCAAGAGGGCTCCAGCTCTGCAGGTTACATAGCTTTACTAATTTTTAGTGGTTGTCCTGGAAGTGTTTAGCAGTGGATTCTTCAACAGACATTGGGAGCCCAGTTCGGGTTCTTCAGCCTCTAAACAAACAAACAAAAAATTTTGTATTGAAGGAGTCCATGACTCAGTTAAAATAAAAGTATGATCTTGGCATTTTGAAAAAGAGATCCATATCCACATACTACCTTTAGGTGAGCATAATTTTTTTTTTCCTTAGTGCAGCTGAGCTGTTAGAAGTCAATAGAGTCAGCAAAGCTGATCTGGTCAGAGGAGCACAAAAGGGATTGAGACTAGACTTTATTCCTCTTCTTTATTTAAAATGCAAATTTAATGTAGATGATCCCATTATAAATAATAGCACTGTAGCTATACTTTAATTAATATGTGTAAATAAAACCAACATACCCCTTTCATTTATTTCAGCACATAGCTATGTATAGTTACTCTCTGCAAAGTGATGAGGATCCAAATAAAATTAAGACACATTATCTGCTCTTATGGAGCTCCTACTTGGAAAGATAGACATATATAAACAAAGTGATTTGGTTTTGTTATGGGAAGAGGATGTGTATGTCCCATTTCCCCAGGTAGGCTGTAATTTCTAGAAACTGGGCTGGTATCTTATACTAACTTTTATCCACTCTGTGCCATGAACACAGCAGGTGCTCAATAAATAATCTTTGAATTTATTTATATAGCTTACAAGCACATCAAGAACTTTACATTAATTTACCTTGCTGTGTACAAACTGCTTAGTTATATTAAAAATACCTAAAAGAAGTAACTGGAAATATATAATGTCCACAAGCATTATGTTTTAATTCCAAATGAAATATCTAACAATAATGCACATAATTTTAGATGACACATTCATAGACTCTGTCTTCACAAGAAAATTCCTCCCTGTGAAATTTAGATTTTTTCTAAGAGAAGCCTTGTTCTTAATAGTCTTTTTAAAACAATTAAAGTCAGATTTAAGCTATGTATGTAATATGCCCCCCACACCGAAAGATTTGAAATTATTAAAATGTTTCACACATATAGTTTCACATATAGTTTGATAGATGTTGCACTCACAAAGGAAATACAGAATTTTTTTTTACATGTTCCACACAATGAAAATCATGTCGCATTCTGTTTTTTTAATTGAAGCATGTCACAGCCCAGAAGTTTGGTTACTGTCAGAAATTCAACTTGAGAAAAGCCCTTCAGATCACTGGAAAGAACGCAACCTGCCAGGAAATGAACAACCCTACCAAAAAATTACTACAATTTGATCAGAAATATCACTTTGGTGGGCCACATGTAATTTCTGACTACAGTAATCATAATAGTGACATAGTAAAAGAGGGCTGAGAAATGGGTATCAGGTGCAAATTAGAAAACCGGTTAGGCTCAGTCTTAAAAGTTTAGTTTTCCTTTCTCATGCCCCATAGAGATAAACAGATCCTAATCTATGCCCATTTCATATGCAGCTGGCTACACATATACTACACAACTCATAAAAACAAAAATGACAAAAGAAACAGATTCTTTAGCCTGGAAACAAGATGGGCAAGGTGATTTGGTGATGTAATGTGTATATATAATGGTGAAGTGAATGAAAGCCAGATGTGCTCGGTCTTCACCAATGAAAGGTATATGGGATTCAGTTGTTTTTACAGATGAGATATAAAGGAACCTTATCTTATAGGTTTAAATGTAAATGTGTTCCGAAAGAAGTCATGGGAGTGTTTTAAGCATTTTTCTAATATATTATCTGTGCGTATATTTAAGGGAAAACTTAATAGAATGATCTTGCCTATGCAGCAACTGATGGTATATCCATTAGAAGAAAACCTGGCAGTTAACAGGCAGGCAAGAGAAAGGGACTGTCAGTAGCATGGGTTCTGGGCATATCCAGTATGTTGGCCACAAGCGGCTATTGAGCATTTAGAGCATGACTAGTCTGAACCAAGATGTTCTTCCAATATAATAAAATACAGACTGGATTTTAATACTTGGTACATACAAGATCTAAAGCAGCACATTAATAGCTTTTCATAATCAGTACATGTTGAAATGAAAAATTCTAGATATATTAATAAAATTATAATCAACAAAATATATTAATGAAAAATTTCAATGCTTCCTCTAATATGGCTACTAAAAAATTAAGAGTGAATTTGGGAATGTATTTGTAGCTTGAAATTATACTTCATTTCAATAGCGCTGCTCTAGAACAAGACTGCCTAGGTGTAAATCCTGACCTAGGGTAAGTTACTTACTAATATGATGTGGGAAAATAATCGTAATACAACCAACCTCACACGTTTTTAGAGAGGAATTCATAAATCAGTACATGAAGAGCAGTGTTTGGCACACAGTATGTGCTCAATAAATCTTCAATGCATGTGTCCACTCTGAAAATATCTTGACATATAGTTGCTCATCCTCTGCTTGAATACACCCAGAGATGGGAAACTCACATTTCCTTGAGACAGCCTATCACACTTCCAGACAGCTCTGAATGTGAAAAAGTTCATTCCTGGAATGAGTGAAAAAAAATCTCTTTACAACTCTTCTGCACTTCTTTATATATATGATTCTGCCAGAGGCAAAAAGAAACTGGTCATATTCCAACAGCATATTTCTATAAAAATTAAGAGGCATTGATATTGGAAATGGGTTTATTATACATTACATGGAATTTCACATCAAGAGAGATCTCATATTTCTAAGAGATTTTTAAAACTGATTTGTCATGCATGCTTAACCACAGAACAGTTCTTCAAAGTTTTCCCCTTTGACCAAGGACACCTTCCATCGGAATACACACAAAGAAGACAGACAAGGGCCAAAATCTCAGGAATAACCAAGGCCACTGTTCATCCACACTCACCCACATCTGAAAAATTATTTTCCCTCTTTTCTCCTCTTTATGCTAATTTCAAAGCTAAGGCTTTGCACACTTGTCTAAAATAGTTCCCTCTTAATGATAAACCATTAATCAAAAGCAATATGGTGTACATTTTCTATTTCCTAAATTTTCCAGTGGTTCCTCCAGAAGTCAACGTTTTTACATGTGAACATCTTAAGCACTTTACAACTCTAAGATATAATCTTCACACACAAGGTCTGTGCCAAAACCAAACACAGCCTTTCCCCATATCTCCAAATGACACTTCCAACTCCAGGTAGAAGTGATTCAGCAATACTCTTTCCATCAGCCACCTCCATTGTTTGCAGAGACTCTGGCAGCTGGTGAATATATTCACTCATTCATTTTGAAGAAATTCCTGCAGAGGTCAAGACTGAACTTGTTGCGCAAACTTTAGACTCTAGAGTAGCCTAGTGAATCAGTACATGAATAATCGTTGTAGGACAATAAACTAGGATGCAAATCATGATTCTGTGGTTTTCAAGTTGTACCAGCATTAGACAAAGAATAAAGTCCCTCAGCCTCTGTTTTCTAGCATTTAAAAAAAATGGGACTAAATAACAATACCCTCTTCGAAACATTATGAGGTTTAGAAAAAGCAATTCTAATGCACTTAGCCTGGTGTGCATCCTGTACTTATGAATCCTCAAATGGCTAATGTCATCCTGTCCCAATTCTCTATCACATTTTCCCCTCCAAATTCTCAGTAGAGAATAGTGCCTTTTCCCACTCAAAGTCTTAACCATCAGAACTCTAAAAGTAGATGCTAAAGAAAACAGACTCAACATTAAAATTAGAATTTACCACCTCAGTTATTCATCCAAAGACAGCGCTTTGCAAACTTGTATGATCAGAGAAAGCCCAGTGGAAGTATAATTAAAACTGGATCTTGACTAATGGGCAAACTTTGGATAACTAGGGACAGAGGGAGTGTGAATCTTGTGGGTGACTTGAAGGAGACAGGCCTGAGAGAATACAGAATGAGATACAAAATTCATGAGTGGCATGAGTTAAATTTAGATGGAATGTGGAATACTATTTTTTCTGTTCAAGAAGCATACTTTGTGCTTTTTTCAGGGCCTATCTAACAATGTTTTAGTTTTAGCCACAAGAGAGCCAGAAGAAAGCATCCAACTATTTCCCTTGATCCTCAAAGTCATCAATATCCCTAGCTTCTCTGTGATCAGCCAGACATATTTCAGTTCAGGGAATGCTTCAATTCAGGTCAAATGAAGCCCCATTAGCAATACTGAATCAAAGCAATGAATGAAAGTCAATATGAAATAAATTATCTGAAGACTGAAAATGGAGGAGGTGGAAAAGATAATTATTTTTTTTCTAAAAGAAAAGCATTGTTAAATTATTCTTGTATACATACATTTTGGTCTGAGACAGATGTGAGGGAGAAGGACTTAATGTTTTGACAGATGATCTGGGTTAGAAATTTAGCTCTGCCCCTAAGAATATTCTTGTTTTACATTTTAGCATTCTTATTTTACGTTTTCCAGGAAAGCAAATTAATTTGAAAGTAGAGTGGCTTTATATGAATTGATAATCAGTTGAAAGAGGTTTCAGTATCCTTGGGCTCTTAGGTAATGTAAATATATGCAATAGAATAACAATATTTAAGTATTGCGTTGGATACATGTGTTACAAAACACTAAAATGTAAATGTAAACGAATTTCAAGTTAAACTATGCACAATGCCAATGGTTACATTTATAAGTAAAAATACGGAGGAATAATATTAAAAATATTTGCCAGCTGGTAGTGTCAGGCACAAACCAATTAGAAGATTCTGACAATATCCCTGGAGCAAGACCCAAGGCTCCATTGTCATGCCAAGTGAGTTAATACTCTTAGTGACTATATCAAGAAGTGGCCAAATGGTGTTCTGTAGGACACCCAGGAAATGGCATCTGTGGAGGGTGGGGAGGTTGGGAGTTCAGAGAGTACCCATTTACCTACTAGCACAGAAATACTTCAATATTTTTACATCCTGTAAGGCTGTATCAATGCACACTGGCCAAATCTCCCTGAATATTTCTAACGTAAGCACAAAAGGTAGAAATCAATAGAAGAGAGCCCAGAAGCAAATTCTGCAAGAGATTACTGCAAGTCTTAATCTTACTATAATTAAATCCTTCATTTATGCATACTCCATGGTTTGCTTTTTAAAATAACCATTTGAAAGAACACAAAATTAAAATGTGCATTACTACAAAACTACAGTCTAAGACCAAGGCAATCCTGCCTAACTGCCGTGAAGTCTAGAGCTTTTTTCAACATTGTGATTCCTCTGGAAGTAATGAACTGTTTGCTAACATAACACTTGGGCTCAAATTTGCAGCCAATCCTCATGCAGGCAAGTGGAACAGAGCAACAAGCTTCTTACCAGTCAAGGAACTGAAGAATTGTTTGTGCATTAGTTACGTAGGATTCTGTTTTTAGCTACAGCACATTTAATTATAAGAGATTCACAATTAAAATATGCCTAGAGAGGCAAAATCAAAAGATGCATCACGGCCCTTGCTGCAAAAAGAAAAAAAAAAAAAACCCAAGTTCAAAAATGATAGCCTACTGTTCCATACAGGAAATATTTCCATGTTTTCACCAATTCCCCACATCTAGGTTAATTTATAATCTTTTCTGATATAAAGACCTCTTTTTTTAAACTTCCAAAAATTCTAGATTTCCACATTATAGCAAAAAGTTGTGCTTTTGGAACATGTTGTGAAAATACATAATGACCAAAAAAGTAATACAAATTTCATAATGCTTTCAAATGTCTCTATTCATACCAGCATATTTATACTCTTAAAATATATAGCTCTAAAAAAAATATATATATATATATATATATAGCTCTAATGTGTACCAAATGACTTAATTGTTTAACTCCTCCCCTCCTGCAATAACCCTGTCATGCACGCTGCAAAACTCTATTCTATAATATCTCTGGAATTGGTTTCATAATTTCACCAAAAGGTATGAAGTAACTAAATTTCATTAATATTCTATTTCCCTCTTAAATGCTTGATCTAGTAGCTATAGAATGCTCATTAGTAATCACAGTAGATTATAAAGCAGAAAAATAACTACGTGAACATATTTTGCATGAATGGTTCTCTCCTGGAATCACGACTCAAAATGAAAGCATGAGCCTAGGAGTTCCATGACCAGGACTCCTATTTCTTTCTTTCTCAAGAGGTACAAACAAGCTGACCAGGGAACTGTACTTAATACCCCTCATTTCATCAATAGTCACTGTTTACTATTCATGATTATTCACTGTTATTTTCCCACTAAAACCATCAACAAGATAATCTCAATTAATGGAGAAGTTTTAAAGTGTGAATAAAATGTTTATCTTAAAGCAAGGGTGCCAATGATTTCAGATGTGCAAAACCAGAGTCCTATGAAACTGACAATAATAGATTTCTAGAATTAAAAGTGGAGTTTAAAAAAAAAGTCCTCCTACTTTCACAGGTTTAATGTGTTAATTATCACTTAGATATTAATCCTGTTAACAGCTCTAAATTAAGGACCTGTGGTATATTTAGGAAGCTGACTGGTGGTGAAGTGATTACAGCTGCTTCTTTTGGAGTTATACACAGGAAATGTCTTCTTTTGAAAACATAAAGCATTTATGCAACCCATACTGAAAAATCCAAAATCACATCTAAGGAGCTCAAATAAATAGTTTTTGATACTGTAATACCCCTACTCTTTTTATTCAAAGATCCACCCTTTACACTTCATTTGTGGAGTGTCTCAAAAGCTTTGATTTTCATGGTGCTGTTCTTTTCCCCTACCAACTAGTATAGTTGTCACTGCTTGAAATTATTTAATCTGTTCATTTTAATCATATACATTTGTGATTTTGACTGTTGACTCAATAGGACCAGTCAACTATTCTTCATCATTCTATTCAAACTTCTGAAAATCAGTGTTATTATTTTAATGCCTAATCTTTACAAAGGTGTGCAGAACAGCAAAATTGCAGATTGGGCAAAATTGTTTTTCTCTGAAAGAAGCACATGACTTCAGTCTCAACTTGCGAAGTGTAATTAAAATGAGCCCACATGCCTTAGAATTTGTCTTGTTTGGACACTCCTATTAATTTAACTTCTATCTTTTCATTCTGCTTCTGTAGTCTGTGATTTAAAGACAAACTTTTTTTAACAGATGCTAATAATACAATTATTCCTTCATAAATAGGATCTGCAGCAAATAGACGAAGACCTTAATAGCCTTTCTGATGAGCATTTTAGCAGTACCATTTTTCTATCTCTTTCTCTTAAAAGGAACACTCAACAGAGAACCAAATGGTACATCTAGTTACCAGTGTATTAATGTCAATCCTTGAACAGTAGAGTTTGGGTTTATATGGTTTTCATAATCAGTAATCATTTACTATCTAATAGTATTCCTGTTTCTCAGCCTTTCAACTTTTTAACAAGTAACAACTTTTATTAAAACATGGTGGGGGATTGAGAAACATCAGAAATATCATTTTTCAACTATCGATTTACTATTAAGGTATATATAAAGTGAATCCACTGTGTTAAGAACCTTCAAATAGACTATTGAAATCTACCAGCAGTAGCAGTACTTTCCCGGACCACACATCTCCAAGTTCTTACCATAGATTAATCTCCAATCTTCAGAAACCCGAATGGCTTCCAATGGTGTCTATGGTAATGTGACCATTTTTTAAAATTAACAATTACATCCACAACTCTGTGGAAATAATTATGTTGTTACAGGGTCAAAAGAATCATCTTTATAATTTTACTTAAATTTGCATTAAAAAGTTTCCAGTCCTTCACTCCCAGGAGATTGTTCTAAACCTAACAACAACAAAACAACACCAACAACAAAAGCCAGAAAGGTAAAGGTCAATTACAGGGAATTTACTCCCCTGGCTCATCTACCCAAGGAAAACAGAGAACCGGTCACATTAAGTTTTAAAAGAGCATTCCTGTTATTAATGGCACTGAGGTTTAAAAACAGCAGCGCATCAAAGTGAAGCCTCAAGACAGGGAATTTAGATAGCTTTTAGCCCACTAAGACATGAGCATTCACTCACCACTGAACAGGATCTCTTGATTTGGTTAGTAACATCCTAAGTGGCTCTCAGGAAGCCTTAACCAGCAGCTGAGTATGGTCAAAAACACAAAAAGGCTTCCCTGGGGATCACCTCACCCCAGTTATCCAACAAACCCAGATGGTCTCAACACTGTCAGGGGAATAAGCATATCACTTTGACACCCAAAGTTTGCCTGCTAAAAGGAAACTCCAGACACACACTACACACACTCACACACACACACACACACACAGACACACACACACACCACAACCTGATTGGTGTGACCCCTGCCTGTCTGTTGGGATTGTCATTTCCATAATAACAGAGCACTCACAGGTGTACTGAAAAGCCAGGCAGGCTCTTTACCAGATTGTCATTTATAAGATTACCAGTACACTTGAAGGTGGGAAACTGCAGGCTACCAGCAGACCACCCTGGCAATAAATAGAGCACTCCAATGAACACTGGAATCCTCCCTAGACCATGCCAAAACCCCACAATCTTAGACAAACTCCACCTTCCTGTACAGAATTGAATCACAAGAGCTCTTAAGGGATGTTTAGAGTTAAGGTATTCCAAAAAGAAAAAAAAAATACCATTAGATCATCTGTCCCTCCCTTTAAATAAAGTATTTTTCTTCTTGTATTTAAAGAGAGCCAGAGAGCTTAATGTTCCTGTCCCCAAGACACACACACACACACACACACCACGCTTCCCAACTTCAAGAGTCAAAACATGCAGACGCCTAAAAAGGGAGATTTCATTTTCATATTCAAATAACTTTAATACAGTGGAACATACAGCACGAAAGGTGACAGGTGCAGATGGGTGGTGCTCTTGAAAATATGCTTGTCCTCCTCCTTGCCTCTCACTCACACGCCCCATTCCCAGTTTTCTCTTGATAAATAACAGGCTGTCACGTCGGACCAGCAAGTCCCCTTCTCTCCAGCACACCCTCGACCCCACACGGACATGGAAATGTAAACTGTTGCTACAGCCTCCTAACACTCTGCCGATAAATCAGAGGAAGCTACAAAACTTCTTGGCTTGCTCTGCTATCCTCCAGGGCCACTGAACGCCCACGCGCAGATTTCGCAGTCAGAACTATGGAAAGGGATCCCCTCAGTCAACCTGTTCCCAATGCCCACAGAACTCCCAGCCCTCGATCTTTGGCTCCTAGGCTCCTGGTGCAGGATGGGGAACACGGCTCCCTTTATGGGCACCCTCCAAAGCAAGCTGGAGGTGGAGTGAACAGAGCTCTGTCGCCCCCATCCCATCACTAATCCTACTGCCTGAGGTCGGTTCCCAAGCTGCGCGTGGGGGTGTCCCAGTCTGCCCAGCCAGCCCGCTGGAGGGATCCCACACGCTGCGCCCTAGGTAGCCTTCCTTTCCGCAGATCCAAGCCAGAGGCGTCCAAGAAGCTCCTATTCCAAGTTCCTGCTCTGACAGGCAAGAAGGAGCGAGGGAGGCAGCCGGGTGAGGAAAGAGCAAAGTCTGTGCTGGTAGCGCGCCCCCAACCCCGGGCGCTGTCACCTCACGCCCCCGCTGGCCGGCCAAGTGGACCCGGCATCCCCAGCTCTGGGCGCAGCGCGGCCGCACTCACCCGCCTCGCCCGAGCCGCAGCCGCAGCCTCTGGGTGCCGCCGAGCCCCAAGCTTCTGGAGTGCAAGAAAGATGGTAGTGTGTGTCGGGAGACCACCCATTCCAGCGTCTGGCAACCCGGCGGCGACTCTGGCTCCTCAGCACTGGAGGAGGAGGAAGAAGAGGAGGAAGGAAGGAACGGCGCAGTCGGACGCCATCTGCTGTACACCTCTGTGCAGCCATTGGCTGCCTGGTGCGTCCCCGGGAGCCGCGGGGCGCGGGGCCGCGGGGAGCCACCTTGGGCCTCGCCTCCCCCAGCAGGTGCTCCCCGCCGCCCCTCCCTTCTCCCTCCTCCCAGCCGCCTGGTCCTCCTCCCCTCCCTCCCGCAGCGTACCCGCCTGACCCTCGACTTTGCCCGCTCCTTTTGGCGAGAAGCAGCGGATGCATTAGCCGCAACCTAGCCTCCTCTGCTCCCCGCAACTGTTTTCCGCAACTTTAAAGCTTCGGGGTGCAGGTATGGTCTGAGTGAGACTCTCCAGCTGGGTTGAGCCCCGGGTACCCAACCCGCTGAGCGCTGCGGAGAAGAGCGAGCGCTTTGGTCCTCCAGGTTTCCTGAAATGATGGGAGAAAAAGAGGAAGAGAGTCCGGTTGCTCTTGGCCCCCACTTATAACTCACCCTAACAGTCACGAATGCCAACATTCAGAGATAAAGCACACTCTCACTGAGCCATCCCGCCGGGTCCGAATGGCCCAGTGTTCCTCTGCAGTCCCCAGGCAGGAGAGGGCTTCAGGGTTACTAGGAAAATGACAAAAGAAGGTCTTAGCAGGATATGTAGGCGAGAGAAAGAGAAGGGAAAAAAAAGATGAAGAAGAAGAATATACGTTGAGGGCGTCTCTGGGGAAACGCCAGGAACTGGGTCCGCACCTGCCTGAACATCCCTGGTTCAGGTGGGTTGTCAACCCACCTCAACCAGAGCCTCAGAAAGTCTCTAGCTCTGGGGCATCTTGTCTAAAGGATTTGCGGGGGGGGGTGAGGGGGGGCGGGGTTGTCAATCTTGGTGAAGCTGCCGGGATGCCAGGCAAGAGAGCCTTCCCCTGCGGAGTAGGGACACCTGAGACAGCCCAGGAGCTGAGCACCCAGGTGAGGCAGGAGTGCAGAGCAAAGAGCACATGGATAGGCGAAGAGCAGAGTCACAGCTGAAAGTCGTTTGCCTACTCTGACACTTATTTCAAACCCTCCTGGTTTTTGACACCTTTGATCCAAGGAACTTCTTAAGCTTGTTCAGAGAGATGAAGTTGCTTCAAAAGGGAGAAGGGGAAAAAAAGCATGAGGACTACTATTGCCAATTACTGGATATTTTGCCTGTCATCTCTGTTTAAATGTGTGAGCCCAGCGACAGCAGGGAATGTATCTTTTCTATTTTATCCAATGCCTGGCACACCATGGATGCTTAAAGAGAAGCAAAATAATAATGATAAAATTAAAGCTTGATGTCAAAGCACAAATTAGATTAAAGAGATAAATAGAGCAGCCAGGATCTGTCACGGGGGGGGGGGGGGGGGGGAACAAATCAAAAGAATATAAGTGGCATTGTAAAGGGAAACGTGAATACTTTGGTGAGGAGTTTCAACCCAGCTTGCAGTGGGACAGCTTCTGAAAGTGGGAAAGCCTGACTACTTTAGGCAGCAATCATTATTTTCCCAAGGAGCGCTACTGTCACATTCTAGTTTATGCTTTTCTGTCTGACATCATTGTCTTAAAAATATATCAACTATTATCTAGACCCCAGAATATTTCCCCAGATTCAAGACCATCATTTGTTACTCCTGAGAGGTAAAATGTCAGTCCTGTGAGCCAGGCGAAAGAGAAACTGGTCCATTATGTTTTATTGTAATCTCGATATATACAGATCAATAGTCAATGAGTCTCATTTAAGTAACTTGAGGAACAACAGCCAAAGAAAAACATTTCCATTTTCCTGAACAGTTACACCCAGGCTTCCCAGGTTTCAGTCTTCCCGAATCAGTGCCACATTTTCAGATTACATTCATGCACACATAAATATTTATTTTTGCAACCTTTCTGGAAAAAAGTTTTCAGCGATGACTTCTGAATGTCATTTATGGATGTCGTAGGAATTATGGTTCACCTCCCTCTTCAGCTGCAATAACATATATATTTTTTTTCTTTAGTCTGACCATTTCAATATGCATTCTAAATTTAATATGCTAGCCCATTCTCATTAACCCTGTACTCTACGTCAACAATAACATGATTCTCATAAGGATACTTTGTTCTTAAGACACAACTTTCCTCTGTCATGTTGTTTGTACTTGGTCTCCCAGTTTTTCAATCTAGGATATGAGATAGTAATTATATGGCAATTATGTTCTACATATCTGGCTTCTTAAAATAAAAAAAGTAATTTGTAAGAATGAAATCTAAGGTTTTTCTAAAATATGAAATCCATGAATATTATATCCAATTCTTTCATTTCTACAGAATAGTCACTTTTCTTTGAGGCACTGCACAGACAGCAGGTATATCAGCAAAGTCAAAGTGTATAAGATGCCTGAACCTTATCTGATATTATTCAATTGCATATAAATCTGTTAGACAAAAAAAATACAGATACAGATTTTTCCAACTCCTGCTTTCCTCTTGTAGCCCAAACTCCCGGTTTATATTTTTAATAAAGATTTTACTGATAATTTGAGTTTCTTGCCAACATAGTCAACTTGGTGCTGATAAAAAACACTGCGCTTAAAATTCAGATTAGGGTTTAAAATATTTAAAGTATAGCCTAGACAGGGAAAGAAATGTAGAAAATGAACAGAAATTTTACCAAAGAAGGGGAACAGAAATTTTACCAAAGAAGGAACAAAATAAAGAATTTGGAAGAAGGTATTCTTGAAAAATAGGTGTAAGAAATAGATCAATAGGGGTGAAAAATAAGCTGGAGATAAGAAATCCCCCTAACCCTGAATGCACAGATGCCAAAGGCCAGAGTCACCACCATGCTTCTAATGAGTAGGAAGCAAAACAATAGAACAATGGGAGAGGATGGGAGGGGTAGGAGAAGAAGGTCTGTTGGGAGTAGGTTCTGTAGTGAAATTCAAAGGGGAGCTATAGAGCAAGTAACCTGATGCTATTCAAGAACTGATGGAGTTTAAATTTCCATTTCTGTTGCTGTGTATGTTTTCCACTGCTCTTTCTGAACATGATGTTCTCCATACAGTCTAACAAGCTTGGATGGGAAAACACTGTGTAAATGAAATAAACAGTCAGTGGCATTAAACAAATCAGAGATAAAGAAGCCCATTTCAAACAGGAGTGAGGAATGCAAGTAGGAGCCAGTATTTTCAGCTTTTCACCCAGGAAATCACTGCTCATGTCTACTATAGCCCATCCACAGAAGCAGTGAATTGAGTCAAATATTCAGTCACTTTGGAGAACAGAACAGGAGGAGCAGGGAAGAGAAAAAGAACCATGATTGTCTCGTTTACAAAATTCATTCAATCCAATTCCGGGTTGGATGAGTTCCTATGGCAAATCTGAAAAAATCTTTTCTGCCAAAAAAGAACATTTAATTCTGGCATATAAATGTAAGTTTTGAGCTTGGTCCAGTAATTTGATTTTGATATGTCAACATCTTAAAATACAATGTAAAGATAATATCTTAAAAAGTAGTGTAGTGGAACTCCACTGGCCTGTGGCCCAGCTTAGTTCCTCTGAGGTGCCCAGGCTTTCCCAGCAGACTGTCAGCATTCACAAGCTTAGTCCTGAACCATCAGCCTCAGTCTTTCATTCAAAAACATATTTGCTGAGTGTCTCCTATGTGCTTGTCACTACCGTAGGTGTGGATTATTAAGTGATATACTGGGCTAAGTCCTTGACCTTATGGAATATGTAGTCTAATAGGGACAATAAGTATACAGGTATATGAATTGTTATAAATATATAATATCAAAGAGTTCTGTGTAAAAGAAATGAAATACCAGGGAGGGAGGGAATGAAAAGAAAGGGTCAGAATTCGACAAAATCAGAGGAAATGACCTTTAGGCTTAGACCTCAAAGATAATGGAAAGTAACATTGAGATTTCTCTAGATAGTAGGTATTAGTAAAGATCCTTTACATATACTATTGGGTCCCCATAACCACCCCCAGACCTTATTATCAGCTCCATGATACACAAAAAGTAGAGAGAGTTTAAGCAAGTTACTGAAAGTCACACAACTGATGAATAGAAAAGTTTGGATTTGGCCAGGCAGCCTGGCACCAAAGTGTGCGTTTTTTTGGCCTCCAAGATACATTGCATCTCATATAAGTAGGCATCAGCCAAGAAAAGGGGAGAAAGAGGAATAGCATGGCCAAAGATTCTGTGGCTGGAATTGCTTAGCACATAAAGAACCCATCAGGAGCCGAAGTAACTGAAGAATAGTTAGGAGGGCCATAAGGCAGGCTGGGAGAGACAGGGAAAGAGCAGAGCTGGCAGGTTTGTAAGTCCACGGGTGGCTTTAACCATGGAAACAATTTGATCCAATTTAGACCTTTTTGGGGGGCGTGGACAAGGGATTGACCTAATGTCAGTTAACCACTGAGCTACATCTCCAGAGTTTTGATTTTGTTTTTGTTTTTATTTTGAGTCAGGATCTCACTAGGTTGTTTAAAGCCTCATTAAGTTGCTAAGACTGGCTTTGAACCTGTGGTCCTCCTGCCTCAGCCTTATGAGCCTCTGGGATTATAGGTGTGCATCAACACACCCAGCTAGTTCAGACTCTTAAAAAAGATCACACTGGTGCTATGCATAAGCAAATAAAATGCAGGGAGACCAGTGGTCAAGACAAGAGATGATGGTAACTTAAAGGAAAGGGAGAGAACCAAGTGGATTTGATGGATATTTGGAAGGTATTGTTAATATCTTCATTCATACTTCTACTTCTCCATCTCTCCCCAAGACTGACATCTACTTGTTACCTCAAGATCTAAAGTCTCTTTTGAAAAATTCTAAATCCTAAATTCTTCATCTGAACTTCTAGATCTTGGGTCTGTTCACTTGTCATACAGGAGTGTTACAGAGAAGATTAACAGCAATGAGTCTCCCATTTGGCCAACTCTGAGACCTTTGCTTCTGATCCCTGTCCTAGCAGCCCCCTCCTCCCCACTCGAAATCCCAACATTATCTGAGTTCTTTCTTTGTCTGCTTAGGCTCCAATACTATTCACTGACCAAGAGATATGGTGTGTGATAATCCCTTCTTCCCCACTGCTCTGTAACATAACCAGACCACAGCCAAGTTGGGAGAGGCACTCACTCAATTTATACTAACCAAGATAAATAACATAGGCAGGTAACTTCCATACATATAAGAAACAACTCCAACTAATGTGGAAATAATAAAACCCCTGGAGTGACAACTTGGACTACATTCATAATGACTTGGGCTGTAAAGACGAGGTGTTATGTAGATTGGAGCTTGTTATTATCCAAAGATTTGGCAACCTTAATCCTCTTCTACTGGGCACAAAGCCATTCAATACTCACAGGCCTAAGTTTCACAAGATGGGCAAGAGAACGTGTATCTTCTATTTTGCTGTTTTCTAAGGACATCAGTCTATCTAATAGGTAGCAGGTCCCTTTCAGGTAGGGGTGATAGAAAACACTGAAAAATGACAGTGTTGTCAACAGATCATAAGCTGCAGTTCACAAAAGTGAGATGTGAGGGGTGGTGGGATGAATAGAAGAGCTGATTTTTTCCCTTATCATTTAAACTGCAGTGCCCAATTATATAGGGGAATGAAACCAATGCATTTGGTATTGGAAGGAAAATATATAAAAGAAGCCCTTTGTAACTAAACCTTTCTAGTTTATTCTTCATAAATTCTGAATTATGCCATTTCCCTTGCTGCTGGCTACCTCATTGACTCTCTACCTTTCTCTATATTATGTGTTATCTTCCTAAAATACTCTGTCATATCACTTTGATTGCCAGAAAGCTACTATTGTCTCATCTTGTCACTTTATATGGGTCCCTCCATAAATACCAGCTCAACAGAAAAAGACTTCCCTAACCTTTTTCCTATAGAAAATAACATGTTCCATCTCTCCATATTTCTTTATTATGTCTTATTTTTCTTCATAGCACTTATCACAGTCTGAAATTTTGCTACATGTTTGTTCATTATGTATCATCTCACCAAAAGTGTGAATCCCATGAGGACAGACAGACAGACAGACAGACACACACACACACACACACCTTCCATACCTAGCACTCGATGGGTCCTCAATACGTGTTCCATGAATCAATGAATGGTGTGAGTTATAATCTCACTCACTTTGGGGTCCTTCCTAATCTGACCCACCTTAACTTTCTACCCATGCTTATCACCCCTGCCCTTTACTTTGGTTTCAGGGGTCTCTGTGTCACCCTCTCCAGCCTTGCAAACCTTACCTCCCCTTACAGTCCCACCTCCTCTAGGAAATTGTCCTGGATCTAATTTTACTTTACAGTTATCTATTTCTTGGCTTTATCAGACTCCTTTAATATGCATTGTATATCCCATTCAGCTTTTCAATTAACTGTATACCATCTCATACTGTTCTCTAGTAGTTATGTAGCCATTAGTCAAGTCCCCTCAACTGCAATGTTAGTTCCTTGAGGATAAGGAAGATAGTTATGTGTTTTTTTTCTGCAATACACAATTTCTGGTACCCAGCAGGCACTCAGTAAGTACTTGTTGATGGACTAAGATGTGTGAAGACTCTGAACGAGAGGGTTAGGCTTCCCTTGGTCATGTGACATTAATAGAAACACTTATCACCTTATGTTTGTAACAACCAGCACCCTTATCACCTTCTGTTTACAGAAGCTGATCTTGCCAGGTGCCAGGCAAGACTGTGCATTCGTTGAACAAACACTGACTGAGAATCACTTTGTGGCAGGCACCATCGTAAGCACTGGAGAGAGTCCTGAAGGAAATTATTTTCTGACGAAACAGACACTTACATCGCAACATAACAAGCCTAGGAGGTATTCCATGGTCACAGTGCAAACTCCAAGACAGATCATCTAACCTAGTCGGGAGCAAGTCGGTAAAAGCTTGCCAGCTAGAATATATCTGCATCTGCTCAAATTCAGAGCCAGGAACAATTTCCTCAGATTTTGTGATCTTCTATCTTGAAAGGGTTTGTTTCATCACTGTAACATTTTTATTGTGTTGTACTCCAATCATAAATTAATAATTAACAGTTTCTCTTATAACCAATAGTCAAGGGAAATCACAATTGTTATTGCAACGTCTATGCATGCTACAAAATCATCCCTTCTGCTCACTTGCCACATCAACGGTGATAATCCTAATATACCTCTTCTTCCTTGTGCTTCCCAAGTATAATACAACCCTTACTTTCATCTTTTGCTCAATTCCTACTTGTTAAAATAGATTAGGTTTCTAGATTAGACTCTCTTTTCTTTCCCATCCACACCTTTTCCTTAAGTGCACATGTCTATTCTCATGATTTTAGAGAGAATTCTTTTACTATCAGTGCCTTAATCTATTTGTCTGGTTATAGTAGTCTGTAGAGGCTAAGTTTCACTGTAGTAACAAATTAACCCTCAAATCTTAGTGGCTTCACACAAAAAGGTTTATTCCTCGACTCATCCCATATGACTAATACTCTTTAGCAGAGGAAATGGTGACTCTGCTTTACATAACCCACTGAGGGAAACAGGCTGAAAAGTCTCTGCCATCTGGAACATTGCTGGTGGCAATTGCCTGGGGCATCAGGAGAAATCATGGAAAAACCCAAATTCTGTCTTGTATGTTTCAACCCAAAGTGGCATAGCTCATTGACCAGAATGAGTGATTCTATCAAAATGCAGGATGTTCAAAAATATGGGAAAGCTTATGAATGTGCAAAGAGCAAGAATTTTCTCTTCAGTGCTGCAATTCTATGTCCAAGCACTTGCTTGACTTCTGCTTTAACATTATACTTCAAATGGAACATATTTTGCTCAACCCAAAACTCTAAGAATGACCCTTCATTCTTTCTTCCTCTTACTTTACCTATATGGAAATAACAGGCTCTGCTAAATCTACTTCCTAAATGAATACCACATGGGTGCGCTTCTATCCATTTCCATTCCCGTGACTCTGATCTAAGACATGGTGGTCTTTCATGGTGAGTGGTTGAACAGTAGCTTTGTAACTAACTTCTTTTCCTACACACTTGTCCTTATAAATACATTTTCCACATGGAAACTAGAGTGATCTTTTCAAAAGTCACATTGAATAAAATCATTTCCTTGCTTAAAACCCTCTGATAAAAATAAACTTAGAATACATTCTGAAATCTTCATATTATCTGACCATTCTTTTTCTGGGAAGCCATCACCTACTTACTCTTCTGTTTTGTTGTCACTGAACTGCAGTCTTAGGTGCCAGTGTATGTGCCACTTTGAGGCTGTGGCATGAATTTTGTGGCGTGCCTGGATCTCCCAATCTCAGACCTGCATGCCGCCTCTCTCTCTCTAAACATTCAGATCTCAGTGATAATTCCAAATTTGTTCAGAGAGGGCTTTTGGGATTCTTAAATAAAGTAGCCAGCAGTAGCCAGTCTCTTGGTGACTACTTGATTCTTTGACTACTTCTATGTAATATTTTGCTATTTTTATACTTGGTTGCCCACTGAAATGTAAGCTGCATTAGAGCTGAATTTTTGTGTATTCACTCTTGTCACTGTCCAGGGCCCAGAGGAACAGTACCAGGCACGATGTAGGTGCTCAATAAAGGTAAACGAAAGAAACACATTCACCAGTTTACTTCCAAACCCTGTTGCCACTGATCATTTTCATCTTTTATTTTAAAAGTAAGTATTGGCTTTCTTTTCATCTGCCCTTTTAATACAAAAGACTCTGGAAAAAAATCCCTATTTGCCACTGATAGAGACAAATCTAAAGAAATGAAACGGTGAAGCGATCATCTGTGTGTTGGGAGTTTGCAGTCTTTTTCTTGCCAATCAGAAGGAAGAAGTTAACTAAGGAGGCAGCTCCTTGTCACAGCTAAAAGTTCTTTTGACCCTGGTGATTAAGATGATGTGCCTGATGTGGTGAACTTTTATATAATGTTGCCAGAGAACTGTGAAAACAGCCCTTTTGTCACACGGAGTTCTCAATTTTGGTGATGGCTGTCACTGTTCTGGAAGGAGATGACTCACCCAAGGTGGAAGGGGGAGCAAGTGAGAGGATGGGAGACAGGATTGACCCAAGGGCCCATTTTTTTAAGTCTGCTGAAATAAACAGAAAGTTCAGGTGCCATAATATACAAAAAGGACAGGTGCCATAATAAATGGCATATCCCAATATCACAGCATCACATCACGTGCATGCACCATTGGTCCGATTTCTAGAACTGTCAAGGAAGGAAAGACTTCCATGTGCTTAGCAGTCTCCTCTTCTTAGACTGTGGACTCCTCTGTCCTACAGCTCTAATGCAACAATCTTCAAGCCTATGATTCCACCTTGCTTCTCCAAATTGTCAGGACATGTTGCTAGGGCCATATAAAAGAGGCCCTCAAGATGTACTTTGTCCAGCTCTGCTTTCTCTGAAAACATCCTCAGGCCTTTCTTCTTCTACTTCTTCTTCATTCTTGTTTTGTTTTGTCTTGTTTTGTTTGGATACTGAGGATTGAACTCAGGGGCACTTGACCACTGAGCCAATCCCTGGCCCTAGCTTGTATTTTATTTAGAGACAAGGTCTCACTGAGTTGCTTAGCACCTTGCTTTTGCTGAGGCTAGCTTTGAACTTGAGATCTTCCTGTCTGAGCCTCCTGAGCCACAGGGATTACAGGTGTGCGCCACCATGCCCAGCAATACCTTTCTTCTTGACTTTCTTCCCTATCACTGAGTCCTTGGTTTTGCTTTGTGTTTATGGCTTCTTTTAACCCTGATACTAAGAGCAACACTCAGCATGTGCCTTTTACTTGGAAAATGTGCTGCTCATGCCAATCACGATTTGGCCCTTCTTGCAGGTGATACTACTGTCAGCTGTTTGAGGACAACACTCTAGTTCATCTAGTCTAATCTCCAAGTCCTTATTGTCAAAGCAGATATTCCAGCTAAGTTTACCCACTTTAAATGGTAACTTAGAGCTACAACTTCCTCAACAACTTAGTTGTTCACCTGTCTTAAAAGCCTGTACATTCCCCCAAAGAACATGTTCTATTATCTTGTAACCTTTAGAGTCAGCCAGGGGAAAGAAGGGGTTATATATATATATATTGCAAATTTCTCAGCATTTAATTTAATTAGAGCTTGTATTTAAATGGAAAATTTGACCTTGTGACAAAAAAACTTTTGATTTTACTCCTATTAAGAGGACTTATTCAATCTTTGAGGAACCCTTATTGCAATGGTATTTGATCTATCCCTGATTATACAATTATTAGCCTTTTGGTGATCTAACCAATGACATTTAAATGGCATTTATGTGCAGAGCTTGAATTATGGAATAACAAAACTTTTGAGCTGAAAGGGACCTCAGAGAAAATATGGTCCAATTCCTGTGTTTAAAAGATAAGGAAAGTTGAGCCCCAGATAGCTGAGGTGTCTTGTATAAGGTCATACAGATTGTCAAGAAATAGAAAGGGAGAAAACATGTGAGACAGATTTCTTACCATTCTCCTATAGTTGAAGAAAACTATTTAAAAAGATAAAAGGAAGAGAAATAGCTCCAGGCTCTTACAAAATAGCAGAAAATCTGAGGCCTTCTAACATATTTTATTACACTTCCAGTATAGTAGGTCATTAACACAGAAAACAATTTCAGAACATAAGAATATTGGCGAATCATAATTTTGAAAAGAGAGGTTCGTTTCCAGATGATTGGGGTGAAGGGTCATGGGAGTCAGTGGGAGGAGAAGAGAAGAGGTCTTAAGAATATCAGGCTAAATCACAGTCCCTGTAACCTGCTTCTATTGTTTCTATCCTATTGGGAGCCTTTTGTAAAAGAAGACTGGAAATGTTCAGCTGCACACAGATTGCTTTATTTAGCAGACAATCTCAGAAAAACAACATGTTCTCTTGTGATTTGAGGCTTGATTATCTAATTTTCTCTTTGTGGTTCTTCACCAGCAACCACCTGCTAAATGGTCAGAACAGACATGACTACTTTGTTAATGGTCCTTGGCCCTCCAGTCTTCTCACTCTGACTCTCCCTTGAAGCCTCTACCTACTTCCACAGCTGCTATTTGACGGTCTTAACTTCATCTTCAGCTCTGAATCTTCCCTTGAACTTTAGATTCATTTGTTACTACCCAAGTTATATCTCTACCTTGATGTGCCACAGACATTGCAACTCAGGAAGTCTAAGATCACATGCTTCACTTCTTCTCCGTGACACCAAATCAGTCATCTACCACTTTTGGCTGATCAATAGTCTCCTATACCTACCTCTTGGGTATCTCTGGAATATACTTATGATACACCGTCCCCTTCTCATCTGCCCAAAGTCTAGATTTCACCATATGTTGCCTACACTATTATAATAATCTTCCAAAAAGGTAATAATCTTATTTTCCCTACCTTGTTCAAATGCAAGACTGTTGTTTAAAAGCCCTTTGTGACTTACTGTTGCTATTTCACTGCTATTTCTTTATTAAAGATTACTTTAAATCTACTTATTTTAAATTTGGATATACACTACACCATCCTATAGCTTTTACCCATTAGTAATGGTTCTGCTTTTAAGAAGTGAACAGAATAATAATCAATGCACACTTTCATTCAAAAAGAGGACTATGTATTATGGCTGAAAGGGTTCTGAGAACAGATGGAGCCTGGTTAAGTCTTGATTCCACCAGGAACTACCATTGTGAACATGGTTCTCAAGCCCAGAAACTCTATTTCCTTATCAGTCAAATAAAGATGATAATGGCAGATAATGCTTTGGGCTATGGCGGAATTTAAATTATAAGAGATATGTGCAATGCCTGAAGACCTCGCTGCACCAACTAAAGGTAGATCTTATTATAATTATTAATATTACTATTATTAGCATGATAGCTCTTTAAATATTTTAGGATAATTATAGTAAGACCCCTCCCTCCTATTTTTTACTTCTTCAATTCAAACATTCTACTTCCTATAATCAGTCTCAAAGTCACATTGAGAATGGTTCTCCATCCTGGTTAACAACTCTGGACCCTTAAAAAGCTCTTCGTGACTTTACCACACACTTGAAAATAATAAAAGATCTCATCCTTCCTAGTGGTTTAATGGTGATTAATATATACAAAGTCTTTTTTTTTTCAAAAGGTGTTTTCCCTTTTAATCATTAGAACTCTGAAGAATTCATCTCCTCTTTATTTTAGTGTGTACTTTTACTTTCTAATTGGGGCTTTCAAGGAAATTTTAGAGAGATTGCCTCAGACCACGAATTAGTAGTTCCTTTTTAAAAGTGCGCCCTCAGGTTTTGGTTGGAGATTATTGGCAGGAAGTGAGGGAGAGATTTACATTTCCTTTCTGTGGCTTTCTAAAGCAGCGCTATCAATCTGACACTTTTCACCAGCTCTGAATTTACAGTCATTTTAATAAGTGAAAGAGGGTAGTTGGTAGAGTAGCAAATTGGTTTTCTCTTGCTATGACAATGAAAACAGATAGCAAACATAGTATTCTATTAAAGAAAGATAAGCGTTCAAAGGAGTCAAGATATTGTTAGAGATGTCTTCAAAATGTCAACAATGAGATTGGGCAATGTGCCAATGACTTTCAAGCAGAATATATTTATTTATTTATTTTTGTGTGAATTCGATGATTCTTCAGCCAAAAGCACTAGGAAATTTCCATTTAACATATTCAGAGTGAAGTTAGTGTCATCTAGTGGGTAAATATTGAGGACATTTTAAAATAAAGTCCCTGTTTAAGTCTTGATGAAGATAGTGTCCAGGACAAGAACTCTGAAGTCTAAATACTTCAGTCCAGATGTTGCTTACAATCACCTTCTAGCCTGGCAATCCTGCACAAGATACTAAATCTTTCTAGATACGAAATATTTCCTTTTTAAACAACTGTAAAATGAGGACATATTGTTTGGGAATTAGGACCAGGTCAACAGAATGCACAAAATGTGCCTTACACAGTACCCAGCTCACAATAAGCACTCCACAAGGATTGTCTGCCCAGGATCATAATTAGACAACAGGAAAGAAGGCTATGAATCTCACTTCATTTTGCTGAGATATCCAATGCAGTGAAAGCACGTGAAAACTTCAGACAACAATTTAAAATTTCATCTATTCATCCATTTGTTTTTGATCTATGTAAAAACAAATACCAGTAGACTTTTATTCCACTGAAATGACCAGCTATTCTAACACCATGTGGAAATGTTCTAAGAGTAAATGCTTTATGCTTTCCTGTTCCATACACCTAGATGCCTCAGAGACCTGCAAATTCTAAAGAAAATTCACTCTGAAAGTTTCTGTGCAAGGTCAATGGAAGCTTATGCTTGGAAAGAACAATTCAAATATCATGTTTGAGAGTTCTCTCCAAAGTAAATTATATGCCATCCTGGCAAAAAGTATTGCAAATGAAAAGAAAGATTCTTCCTAAAACTCCCAACAAGCAGTTGGGACTAATTTGGTATTGACTATAAACTCATAATTGACTAAATCAAGGCATACCTCTAGGAATCTGGAAAATATTAAATTTACTGCTATCAGAGAGGGTGTGGGCAGCATGCTATGAGAGAAGGGTTGATTGACTAATCAGCAGGTAGTAAGGGATATTCATTTCTGCCTGGGGGAGGCAGAATCTGAACCTGGCAGTTTCCAGGCTACTGGAAGTGTTAACCTATACCACAGATGAGGTGACCAGAAAGTTTTAGTGGCTTATCACAAACTTGATAGTGCTCAAAAACTCATTAGAAGTATATTTGAGACTTAAATATAGCTAACATACAGCCTAGATTAGTTAAAACAGCCCTGTTTCCTAAATGGGAGCTTTGTGTTTCAGAGCAGCCTACAGGCCAGATACACAAAGTTTGAAACTCCACATGTGGCAGGTTTGTTTCACTCCAATTTTTTAGCCACTAGCACAACTCTTTTTGGTGGACACTCCCCAGGCAATTTCAATCCCAAAGCATCAGGAATGTATGCTTTACTTTTAAAAAAATTTCTTAAATGCTTATATTAGTTCCTTATAATTATACATAATAGTGGGGTTCATTTTGACATAATCCTACATGCATGGAATTTAATTTTCTCCATTTCAGTCCCCAGTGCTTGATAATTTATTTTTTATATCTCTTCCCCTTTGTCAAATGCATCCCAAAATGTTAAACCCTCATACTTCGTAGAATTATCTAGCACCCAAACTTAGAAGAAGGTTGGAAAACTGCAGGACTACCCTCTGTCTCAGATTTCCTCAGATTGGATGGAAGTTAGATTTGCTTATGTTGTTAGGAGTCAGATATATCAACATGCTATATCTCCTCACCCCCACCACATTGCTGTATGAGACTCAAGTGAAATTAATTAGTTATTGAATTCAGGATCATAATTAACTAAATCAAGTCAATACATAATACCATGGTGTATTTGAATGGATCATTTCTTAATGTGGATAGATAAAAAAAACTACATTGTATTAATTCAAGACTATAAAAAACATATTTTTTGATTATATATTTTATTTTGATTAATCAATGTATGTTTGCAGATGGTAAATTGGTATCCTTTAATGTAAAAGCCAGACAGAGGAAAATGTTAATGATATTTGCTAAATATACACATGGTACTCACATGTGTGTAGTTCTAAGCATTTCATGGATATTTAATCATTTAATCCTTCTATCAAGTCTCTAATGTAAATATTATGCCCATTTTACAGAGGAGGAAAGTAAGGTGCAGAAAAGTGAATAGTCCAAAGACACTCAAAGACATTCATTCAGTAAGGTGGTAAGACAGAATTTGAATTTGAGCATTTTAATTTAAAGCCCTTAGTAATAACATCTATACCAGTGTTTCTCAACCCAGAGAGGTTTTACCCTTCAGGGAACATTTGGCAATGTCTGAAGATAGTTTTAATCTCATAACTGGGGGAAGAGAATAGTACTGGCATCTAACCTCTAATGCACAGAGCAGCCACCCTCAACAAAGAATTTTCCAGTCCTAACTTTCAATAGGGCAGAGATTGAAAACCTCTGCTCTATTGCCTCTGGGATTAGCTATATTCTACTATGAAAAATGTGATTTGCAGACTAACAGCACTGCATCAGCTGGGAGATTGTTCAAAAAGTTCATTCCAAGCCCACTGAATTAGAATCTGCATTTTTAATAAGGTCTCCAGACCATTCATTTGCATTTTGAAGTGTGAGGGTAGTGAATTATAACATTAATTCTACCACCCTGTGATAGGTCTTGGATAGATCCAATACTCAATTCTAGTCTCCACGCACAAGCACACAGAACAATGTTAGAAGATGTCTGAGGGTGGGTGATAGAAGGGAGATGGATATAGCCAGCAATGATATGATAGTAGGGAACGGAATTTTCTTCATCAGTTAGTTTTCTGGAAGTAGCAGATACAATTAGAAGGTAAACAATTCAGATCTTATAAAATGGGAAATAAACAACACTGAAGTTCAACTCCATCCTTGGGACCAAGAGCCGAAGACAAGGCAGAAGGCCCAAGACAAGGTAAATACAGGCATGGAGTACAGGGGATATAGGTAACATGACAGGGATGTGAGGGCAGGCCTGGGAGCCAGAGACAAGACAGTTGTTGTAAACATAAAGCCCAGAAGGACAATCTCCTTTCACTGGTGCCAACTGTGTTGAGCAGGAACTGGCCTGGTTACAGGCACACATAGAGAAGATAGACCTATCTGATGAGATGTATATTTATTTCCCTAAAATGAGATGTCTAGAACACCTTTTGTAGAGTTAATAAGGCAAAAGCACCACCAAAAAAAATAAA
This sequence comes from Callospermophilus lateralis, assembly GCF_048772815.1. Lineage (NCBI taxonomy): Eukaryota > Metazoa > Chordata > Mammalia > Rodentia > Sciuridae > Callospermophilus > Callospermophilus lateralis. The sequence continues at coordinate 10,148,645 of NC_135320.1, forward strand.
TAAATGCAAATAGAAATAAATAACTCCAATAACATCTTTTAAGAAAAGACTCCCATCCTTTTAAGAAACATGCACAGCAGATAATGAAAAAGAGATGCAAAAAGAGTTCCTACTCCCAAGGGGTCCACAGAGCTGACCACAGAGTACTTTATAACCAACACTCAGATACATTGCAGAAATTCACATTTGGAGATTTAAGACAATACTTTCCTCAAAACATGCTTCCTCCCCCACAGGCTTTTCAAAGCAATAAGCAAAGAAACAATCTTTTGTGAGCTTTACCAAATGTTAACTGGGAAACCCTACTGTTTTTAATTGTGCTTGAATAAACGCAGATCAGGATCTGTGAGTACAAATAAAGTGGTTTCCCCCTCCTCTCTACCTCCAAATCAGCTTTGCACTGATGGGCGGCCATTCCCAAAGGCAAAGGTGAGGTGCAGCAAAATTGAGAAGTCACTGTGGAAACCATTTCAGGGTAAACTGATAACTTAAGAACACTATCATGGTTATCCAAATAATTTCCCTTCAGTCATTCTCTATTGCTATTCACCACCATAACTGTTGCATTACAATCACAGGATTTGGGCACTGAATTGGAGCCTAAAAGATGCTTTTCAGTGTTTTCCAAATGTGGAGTCCTCCAACATGGGGAGCGAAGAAAATCAGCCAGGGACTTTATAAAACTACCTATCCCTAGGACCTTTTCCTAAGACCTGCCTCACTCCTAAGAATTCCAATTCCAGGTATCAGGTGGGTCCAAAGCCCAAGTATTATTTTGATGCCAAGTAAGTTTGGGAAAAACTATCAAGTGCAACTTTTTGATTTCATAGGTGAGAAACCTGAGAACCAGGCAGTAATTCATAGGAATGCCAGAGCTAGCATCCTAAACTCCATGCCTCATTTATTTTTATTGCTCACTGCTATTATTTTTTCATTTGATCAACAACATTGGATGATAGCAAAATACAGTGTCCCAGAGTGCAAATGCAGAAGAATCCAGAATTTGGTGCTAGGATCTCTTCTATTTTCTCCACCCTCCATCACTGGTCATCTTGATTCATGTAAAAGTGAAGTAGTCTAATGATATTGTAAACCCCAGCCTCATGGACTTGATGGGAGGATAGTCCATATGTACACACTGTGAAGAGGCAGATGAGTTTGAGAACACATCAGATGTTTTCTTTAGTTACCCCCCTTGCATTCTTTATTTGTTAAGAACTCATTTGACTAACTTATTCACAAAGCAGAAAGTATTAAAAAAGAGGAAAAAATGTAACAATTAAGACAGTGATAGAGTTTTGTTTTGGTTATTTTGAAGGGTAGAGGACATCAAAAAACAATCCCAAACATATTAATTTATTTTTAGGCAAAGGTGCACTCCCATTTGTGAAAATAAACTCAAATCCAGGCTTACTGTTTTGCTCTGTGATTCAGGTGTACTGTCACAAGTCTTGGTCATTAAGACTTAAAGAAAAGAAGAGCAGGTTATCCTGAGAGCCCATGGCTTTCCAGCACATTGTGCTTGTATGGAAAATGAATGCTCTTTTGAAATATCTTTATAGTTACATTAGTTTCTTTGTTATTATCAGATTTCCATAAAAGATCCCAAAGCGAATTATATTTTGTCACTTCCATCAAAATCCTAAAATCTTTAGGTCCTACACAGTATTCTCCTACCACTGGAAAGCACTCCAGATTGAGCCAGATTCTTTTCTTCCTATACATCAAGCATCACATATGGTCTGTGTCTTTGCTATTCCAAGTGTGGTCCTCATATCAGCAGTATCAGTATCACCTGGAAGCTTTTAGAAATGCAGAATCCCAGCAGGACTCTAGACTACTGTATGAGAATTTACATTTACATTAAGATCCCCAAGTGATTCATAGGTACATTAAAGTTTTAGAAGCATATCTCTGTGCCATATACAACTTTACTGAGTCTGCTTAGAATCTTATCTCCTGCAACTGAATTCGTCACCCTTACAGAGAGCAACTTTGTGTTTTTATAGCATTTGGCATCTTGAGAAGTCTATGGTGGAGTTAAAGATGATAAATGTGCAGACAGGATCATTGGGTACCTGTTCATTATTTCTCTTTAAGACTTCCTAGACTTCTATCAGGTAGGCATATCCAGGTGCCACCAAGGGAATGGGACTCAAGCCCATTTCCAACCCCAGGTCCATGGACAAATCAGGATTGGTCTATGCTAATCAGGGTGATACTTTTCCATAATAACTGGAGCAGGAGTCTGTGCATGGGACACAATTCCCACCAAGTTACTGATGAGGGAAACAGGAAGATTTGGGGAAAGGCTTCTAAAACTTATGAGATATAAGCTATAAAGCCCCATTCTCTGACTGAACAATCCTTGATAAAAGATATGATCCCTAAAAATAAACAGAGCATATTGTGACCTATGAGCAATTATACTGAGGAAAATAATCAGAATGTTTGGAAAGTTGGAAGGACCTAAATCTCTGTGGGATTATTGTGCTGTAGAAATTGTCAACCTTGAGCCAGGTTTACCTTCAGACTTCTTGTAATGTGACATAGAAATCATATTAAACTATTCAGGTTGCATTTTCACTACTTGGAACCAGAAGTAGTCTGATTATTTTGTTGACTAAAATATCAACCAATAATTGGTTATGTATACTCACATTTTACATATATTATCACACATAATAATATATCAGTTCTACAGGGAAGACTCTGTTTGTGCAAACTAAAGTTTAGAGAGATTGAATAATATTTTCATGATTTAGGATTTAAATCCAGGTCTTCCTAATTCAACTGCTTTTTTTTCTCATTCTCTTTCTATGATTTGCATGTTTAATAGCCACAATAATTTACTTACACTGTTTTGTTGAGCCCAATAAGAGTGGATCTTTAAGAGGATTACACTCCAGCTCAGGATGGGGAGGAGAGGCTTTTATGGGTTTCCTTGAGAGTGGTTTATTATTTGCTTTACTGATGACGCTGCATGAACAGATGCATGGGTTATTGAAAATGGGAATAGTCTCATCCTGCAAAACTCTATTCCCAAAGAATCATGCAGCATGCCAAGCAGGCTCGAGATGAATAAAATAACGAAGCTCCTAGTTTATAGAACTATTCATTGTAAATAGATTTTGTGTTATAAAATTAATGAATCCTTCCAAGAGAGTTGATAACAATGAACTGACAAGTAATTCCTGACACTTACACATGGGTCTGAAGGGAGATGAAATCTCTACAAGAAGTGCCAGAGGAAAACATAATACTATACTTCTTTTAATCTATGAGTTCACTTTGAAAGAATGTGGTTCAGCTTTTAGATTTGCTCAATTTAAGAGAGCAACTGCATTCATTTGTTCAGAGGTTTTGTCTGAAAGAGGAGATTAAAAAATACCAAAATACGTGGAAGTCTCCAAAAACACCTCCTAAATATTTTATTTGCCATCCCCACATGATGTGTGATGTGTGATAGAGACACAGTCCTTGAAATGAGACCAACAGTTTACTCAGGCTGGACTCCAAAATTATAGGAGATGAAAGGCTTTTCGACCAATCTTTATCTCCCAAGGGAGTATTATTCTTATTCTTAGAAATGTCATTTTCCTGGTGTTTATAGATACATAACAAGCAGCAATGGTTCTGAATTAAAAGGAGAACACAAGCTTAGACACAATTAGCAACATTAAAGGGAAAAAGCTGGCTTTCCTCCAAAATAGGGTCATGTCCTCACACCAAATAAACCTCTCGGGACACTGGCCTTCCACTCTCCATGTGCAAACTATGCTTGGAAGGTCACCCTATGTGCACAGAACACAAAATCTAGCTATTAATTAGTTCATTTAGTGAATACAGTGGAAAATTTCGTCCCAATGATTATGTAATACATGCAAACAATGTTTGTCTCTTTTCATTCTGACCTTAAAAATCTCTTAAATCTGATGTTGGAAGAGACCACTTATTTCAGTTAAAAGAGATGAACAAATGATTCTGTGCAGGCATAGCAACTGCTGATTGACTCCGGGAATGGCACAAATTCACTGAGAATTTTAATCCAAAATATTATATTTATCTTTATCTTAAAATCAGCACGTTGGCTCATTATTGTGAAAATCAGAAAGCCATTCCTCATTTTCAAACTAAAACAGAACAAAAAGGACAAAAGATTTAGTATTTCATTTTCAGTATTTTATCTTGTGATTCAGTTTCTGAGTTTCACAACATCTTTCTGATCATTAAGACAAAAGATGTCTGCGAATGACAAAACTCTATTGTTAAACACATTTTACCAGTATACTATTAATACAACTATGCAATTTAGATTTTCCTCTTCCACGTTAAGAGTTAATTTGAACCCATCTTTTTAAACCCATGAGAGATTAAAGTCTCATGTAAGTCAAAGAAATCCTACAATATTTTTTTTTATACTTTTGGAAGAGAATCTCCAAAGCATTAAATACTTTTATAATGAAAGCTTCTTTTAAACTCTAAACATTTAAGGAAGATTAGAATTTTGAACCATAATCAGTTTTTAAAAAGATAATTAATATGCTAAGATAATACTGATATACATTTTGATTAAAAGAAAATTTTAATTTTAAATAAAGTATTATAAATGTTACAAAAAAGCATGTTTTCTTTGTCAAACATGTGATAGTTTGATAAAAATGACTGTCAATAAATTAGAAATATCACACCATAGGTTTCTTTCCTTTTGGATAGCTTATATTATTAAAAAAAAATCTTTGAATTTTGACATAACATTAAAAATGAGATGAAAGTTTTTACTCACTATTCCTTGCTAATCCTGAGCTCTTAAATTATCACTACATAGTAAATTTTAACTTAGCAGTAAAGAACTATAACTTTTTAATTGTTTAGGTTTATACATACTGCCTACGCAGAGGTGTGTAGTAATGTGCTTGAATATTTTATTTCTTTAAATGACAAGCTTATTAGAGAGAAGCTTTATTTCATTTATTTATTTTTATGTGGTGCTGAGGATCGAACCCAGGGCCTCACACATGCTAGGCAAGTGCTCTATCACTGAGCCACAACCCCAGCCCCTAGAGAGAAACTTTATTCCTCTTATATGGTATTCAAAAAACAAAGCTGAAAAATTTGAGAGCTTGAAAAATTTGAGAGCCTCAATTTTTTCCTCATTGTAAATGTTACTTCAAATGCCCAAAACCTCCACCAGAACACTTACGAGAGTTTTTCAAAATACAGAAATCCTTATAGGAACTTACCAGGAAACCTGCTAAGGCTAATATTACAGGGATGGTTCTTACAGGTGAATAAAGGTTTTCTTCTGGAGAAGACAAAATGTTATAAATGTGAATTCTAATAGTTTCAGGGATAGCAGAATAGAAGGCATTTCTGTTTCTCTCTTTAAAATTATCTTCCATCAGTCAGTGAAGTTTAAGCAATCTTTTGGTTCAAGGAATTTGTAAAGAGGGCTTTCTTCTGAATACAGCTACAATTCAAGACGTCTACATTTCATTTTTCTTCTCTAAAGATTTGCTGACCAACCTAAATCCAGGGAGTTCTCTTGTTGGAGCTCTGCTTTAGGAGAATGATGTACACAATATTAGAAAGTGGGAAGAGACAGCAAAAATGATCTACTCCCAGAGATTTTATTACATTTAAAGGTTGGGAACTTTCTCTGTTCTTTTTATTTCCCCAATCACCAACAGCTGATGTGATATGAGAAGAGTTCAAAGGATGTGCAGCAAAAACAAATGAAACATGCCTATTATGACCAATGGATCCCTGAATTCTCATTTAAGGTTTTGCTTTTGATTCCTTTAAATGTGTTTTATACTTTACACACACGTGTCATCTTCCCTATTAGCAGACAATGTGACTGCCTTATTTGTGCATCTTGGCTGTGGACTGTCCTGCAGCCTAATGGACACCTCTCTGCAACACTGCATGTTCTCTTGACCTCATCCCTTGCTTGATCGACTGGGACGCCTAGTTTTCTGATCAATCAGCTCCATTCACATGCCACATGACTGTGTCAATACCCTGACCCAAGCCCAAGATCTATCTCCATATCCCTTCCTTCTTGCCCATCACTGCCTGGGAGCCATTGAAAAAATACTTCCTTCTTTTGATATATTTCATAAGAATCTCTAGAACACTCTGATGAGAGTGAACATGTCCCCTGTAGCACAGACCAACTCAATAAATTTTATTAGTTTTCCATGTCTCCCTATTCCATTTTCCCAGTCTTCCCCCACCCCCAAATCTTACTCCCTAGGGTAATTTTCCAAAACTCTGACTCCTGCTCTGCTTTGAAGATAACCATGGTTATGATTATAGTATCCTAGGCTGGTTATCTCTGAGTGTGAGCCTGTCTCGAGATAGTTTATTCAGAAAACTTAGAGTCCTAAATAAGAAAATTGACACTGAATAGTATAATGAGGATGTAAGTCTCACACTCAGCTCTGCTAGAAACTGTTGATATCACCCCCCCCATTCAGTACTGTTCAGAAAGCACTTTTTTTTTTTTTTTTTTTTTAGAGAGAGTGAGAGAGGGGGAGAGAGAGAGAGAATTTTAATATTTATTTTTTAGTATTCGGCGGACACAACATCTCTGTTTGTATGTGGTGCTGAGGATCGAACCCGGGCCGCACGCATGGCAGGCGAGTGCGCTACCACTTGAGCCACATCCCCAGCCCCCAGAAAGCACTTTGAAGGATCGAAACCTTGACATCAACAAAACTTTACATGTCCAAGTGCTTTCAGGCTATCCAGGTACTTCCTGATATGGACAATAACAGTTATATTTATTAAGTTCTTTCTTATTCCAAGATCTGTACATATTTGTGATCTTTTCTTTTCACCAGTAAGCTGGATCCTATTTCCCGATTGCTGTGGGTGAGGTAGCCCATCCTACCACTGTGTTTGCCAAATAAACAATCTTCATCCTGTATGTGTTTCATATATATATTGTATATTGTAGTTGGACACAATATATATTTTTTTCATTTATTTATTTTTATGTGGTGCTGAGGATTGAACCCAGGGCCTTGCATGTGCTAAGCGAGCGCTCTACTGCTGAGCTACAACCCCAGCCCTGTACTTGTTTTTTGAATTAAATTAAACTGAAATAAATTTTGGAAACCATGGATCTGTTCCATCTTCCCACTTCTTTTCAGAAAAATAAAATGAGCCTCATACTCATGAGTTTCCTGAAAATTTCCACTTTGTTCTTTGGTAACATATTCTGAAGCCCCCAAAGAACAAAGAGAAACATATTTTCAAAGCACAAAATATCTTCAAAGGAAAAATAAAAATGTAGGATTCACTCAAAGAGATTGGTATCATGGAATTATGGAGTTACAGGGAACCTCAAGAGGTTATCTGGTTTATAACCTTGCCTCCAGGCAGAACTGCAACAAAGCTATCATGAGCACATTTCTATCTGTGTCTACAGGTCAAATCTTATTATAACCCATGATAATTAAGATCTCCAAATGATAAAAAGATCCCTCTGATCCAGAAATTGGCCAGTTTATTTCAAGCAGTGTTTGATAAGGCAAAATCCCAGAAAGAAACATTTTCGTGGGCTAGAAAATAAAAACTCAAAACACGAGAAGAATTTCAAAAAGCTATATAAAGACTGAAGACTTTGAGAGAGTGGATTTGCATCAATATGCTCTTTCTTTTTCTTTTTTCTTTTTGAACACCTGGGAATCTAAGAGGAATTAAAGAGCAAAGAAATTCGGAAACTACAACACTTCATTACACTAATAAAATAAATACCTATCTCTTATAGGTCAGGAGTAAATGATCATCATTACATGTACTTCTTTATTGGATTAATAAACATGATCTTGTTCCATAGCCCCTGGGCAAGTGTACAATAAAACATGAACAAGAAAAGGAAGAGAAAGATAATATCTTCAAGCACCTTCTAACCCAACAAGTGAGTTTTTATGTCTACTTTTTCCATTAAAAATGTAAAGATCATTTATGAAAATAGGATGATAATAATGGGGCCCAAAGTGCATGCATCCGAACTCCATTATAAACTAGTTCATTATTAGATGTTGTTTTGCACACAGCATAGGTCAAGGTGTCTCTTCTGAGACATCTCAACTATATTCAGTGAAGCACAGTATCAGGTTTATTAAAAAAAAACTCAAATATTTTCATTCACTACAAATGAATGAAGATGGTAAATGAATATAATTAACTAGCTAATTAATTAATTAAAGATATCTTAAAAATATCTGCCGTGTAGTCCATTGAAGATAAGGATACTGATTTTTGTGGAGAGTCAGATATTTAATGATAATAGAAATTGGTTTTCCCACAATGAGTTAGCATAAAAACACAGTAGTCATTTTCTCCCTTGTCCCTCATGTCTGGTTCCTACTAGCACTTTCAAGGTTGCCTCGCTTTTACTTAGACCAAGGGCCTGGTATATATACCTTGCCATATATTATGTATATCCATAGACTGTGCCCTTTCTGTTGTGGTCTTTCTTACTGGATCTACAGACCCAATTAAAACCTACTACAGACTTCAGTTTTATACTGGCCTTGTTAATCTGGAAGAATATACTGAATACTTATTTCTGTATCAGTTAGGTAAGAAATGCTAGCTGATGTAACAAACAAGTCCTGAAGGCTTAATGCAAAAATTTTACTTTTTAACTAGTATCCAATCTTGCTCAAATACAGTAGATACAGTTTCACATACTATCTTGTGTCACACTGCTGTCAGCTCTGATCAATGGAAAGGGAAAGAGAATGTAAAAAGGATAAATGGATGTACTTACTACCTTCTCTAAAGTCCTGGGTCAGATGTGGCTCTCATCTCTCACATTGTCATTTAGTTTGTGACTGGTATAACTGGAGGGCCATTCTTAGATGCAAGGAGGGTTGGGAAATTCAGCCCTTCAATTTAGCCATCTTCCAGCTAAAGTTTCATAATGTGGATGATGCACACAGATTTGGGTAGATAGAAATCTCTCCCACTGTTTATTTTCCCTCTAGAGCACAAGGTCATCGCTGTTGTTGGTTGTTTGTTTGCTGGGTTTCAGATAGGTGAAATTTGCTATGTGACCCAAGTTCAAGACACTTGATGAAAGGCTAATTTCTCCCCTATATAAATTGGAAATACTCATGGCCAAATTAAAGTCTCACATTGTTGTTACTTGGATAAAATCTTTGGCAAATATCTGAGTGGCTGCTCTTCTTGCTTCTGGATCCCTAACTACAAATTGTTAATTTGACATTTGCAAGGAAATTTGGTTACTCAAATGTGGGGTTTTATGAAGACCTACTTGTTTTTAATAAGCTTTGTGGCTTTTCTTTTCTAAATCTATTATAAATTCCAAGATCAGATAATGCCCTTTGGGTTAAATACCTTAAAACTCCCATCTATTGGGGAAAGAAAAATCTGGTAAGCTCTCTAACTCATTTACTTAACAAACAAACACACACACACACACACACACACACACACACACACACACACATATATATATATATATATATATATATATATAAATCTTCTTTTTTTATTTTATTTTATTTTTTTATTGGTTATTCAAAACATTACAAAGATTTCAGAATCACATCGGTTACACATCCACATTTTTACATAATACCATAATAGTAACTGTTGTATTCTGCTACCTTTCCTATCCTCTACTATCCCCCCTCCCCTCCCCTCCCATCTTCTCTCTCTACCCCATCTACTGTAATTCATTTCTCTCCTTATTTTTTTCCCATTCCCCTCACAAACTCTTATATGTAATTTTGTATAACAATGAGGGTCTCCTTCCATTTCCAAGCAATTTCCATTTTCTCTCCCTTTCCCTCCCACTTCATGACTCTGCTTAATGTTAATCTTTTCCTCCTGCTCTTCCTCCCTGCTCTGTTCTTGGTTGCTCTCATTATATCAAAGAAGACATTTGGCATTTGTTTTTTAGGGATTGGCTAGCTTCACTTAGCATAATCTGCTCTAGTGCCATCCATTTCCCTGCAAATTCCATGATTTTGTCATTTCTTAGTGCTGTGTAGTACTCCATTGTGTATAAATGCCACATTTTTTTTATCCATTCATCTATTGAGGGGCATCGGGGTTGGTTCCACAGTCTAGCTATTGTGAATTGTGCTGCTATGAACATCGATGTCGCAGTATCCCTGTAGTACGCTCTTTGAGGTCTTCAGGGAATAGTCCGAGAAGGGCAATAGCTGGGTCAGATGGTGGTTCCATTCCCAGCTTTCCCAGGAATCTCCATACTGCTTTCCATATTGGCCTCACCATTTTGCAGTCCCACCAGCAATGTATAAGAGTACCCTTTTCCCCACATTCTCGCCAGCACTTGTTATTGTTCGACTTCATGATGGCTGCCAATCTTACTGGAGTGAGATGGTATCTTAGGGTGGTTTTGATTTGCATTTCTCTGACTGCTAGAGATGGTGAGCATTTTTTCATGTACTTGTTGATTGATTGTATGTCCTCCTCTGAGAAGTGTCTGTTCAGGTCTTTGGCCCATTTGTTGATTGGGTTATTTGTTTTCTTATTGTTTATTTTTTTGAGTTCTTTGTATACTCTGGATATTAGGGCTCTATCTGAAGTGTGAGGAGTAAAAATTTGTTCCCATGATGTAGGCTCCCTATTTACCTCTCTTATTGTTTCTCTTGCTGAGAAAAAACTTTTTAGTTTAAGTAAGTCCCATTTGTTGATTCTTGTTTTTAACTCTTGTGCTATGGGTGTCCTATTAAGGAATTTGGAGCCTGACCCCACAATATGTAGATCAGAGCCAACCTTTTCATCTATCAGACACATAGTCTCTGACTTGATATCAAGGTCCTTGATCCATTTTGGGTTAACTTTTGTGCATGGCGAGAGGAGGGGATTCAGTTTCATTTTATTGCATATGGATTTCCAGTTTTCCCAGCACCATTTGTTGAAGATGCTATCCTTCCTCCATTGCATGCTTTTAGCCCCTTTATCGAATATAAGATAGTTGTAATTTTGTGGATTGGTTTCTGTGTCCTCTATTCTATACCATTGGTCCACCCGCCTGTTTTGGTACCAGTACCATGCTGTTTTTGTTACTATTGCTTTGTAGTACAGTTTGAAATCTGGTATCGCTACACCTCCTGATTCACACTTCCTGCTTAGAATTGCTTTTGCTATTCTGGGTCTTTTATTTTTCCATATGAATTTCATGATTGCTTTATCTATTTCTACAAGAAATGCCGTTGGGATTTTGATTGGCATTGCATTGAACCTATAGAGAACTTTTGGTAATATTGCCATTTTGATGATGTTAGTTCTGCCTATCCATGAACAGGGTATATTTTTTCATCTTCTGAGATCTTCTTCTATTTCTCTCTTTAGGGTTCTGTAGTTTTCATTGTATAAATCTTTCACCTCTTTTGTTAGGTTGATTCCCAAGTATTTTATTTTTTTTGAGGATATTGTGAATGGGGTAGATGTCCTCATTTCCAGTTCAGAAGATTTGTCGCTGATATACAGGAATGCCTTTGATTTATGCGTGTTGATTTTATATCCAGCCACTTTGCTGAATTCATTTATTAGCTCTAGTAGTTTCTTTGTAGACCCTTTTGTGTCTTCTAGGTATAGGATCATATCATCCGCAAATAGTGATAATTTAAGTTCTTCTTTTCCTATTTTTATGCCTTTAATTTCTTTCGTCTGTCTAATTCCTCTGGCCAGTGTTTCGAGAACTATATTGAATAGAAGTGGTGAGAGAGGGCATCCCTGTCTTGTTCCAGATTTTAGAGGGAATGCCTTCAGTTTTTTTCCATTTAGAATGATGCTAGCGTGAGGCTTAGCATATATAGCTTTTATAATTTTGAGGTAAGTTCCTGTTATCCCTAGTTTTTCTAATGTTTTGAACATAAAGGGATGCTGTACTTTGTCGAATGCTTTTTCTGCGTCCACCGAGATGATCATATGGTTCTTATCTTTAAGTCTATTGATGTGGTGAATAACGTTTATTGATTTCCGTATATTGAACCAGCCTTGCATCCCAGGGATGAATCCTACTTGATCATGGTGCACAATCTTTTTGATATGTTTTTGTATATGATTTGCCAGAATTTTATTGAGAATTTTGCATCTAAATTCATTAGGGATATTGGTCTGTAGTTTTCTTTCTTTGAGGTGTCCTTCTCTGGTTTGGGAATCAGGGTGATATTGGCCTCATAGAATGAATTTGGGAGTTCTCCCTCTTTTTCTATCTCCTGAAATAGATTATGGAGTATTGGTATTAGTTCCTCATTAAATGTTTTGTAAAACTCTGCTGTATATCCATCCGGTCCTGGGCTTTTCTTGGTTGGTAGTCTTTTGATGGCTTCTTCTATTTCCTCCCTTGATATTGATCTGTTTAGGTTGTTTATATCTTCCTGATTCAATCTGGGTAGTTCATATGTCTCAAGGAATTTATCTATGCCTTCACTATCTTCTATTTTATTAGAGTATAGGGTTTCAAAATAATTTCTAATTATCGTCTGTATTTCTGAATTGTCTGTTGTGATGTTGCCTTTTTCATCCCGTAAGCTAGTAATTTGGGTTCTCTCTCTTCTTCTTTTAGTTTTGTCAATTTTTTCGATTGTTTCTTTTGTTTCGATTTCATTGATTTCTGCTCTAATTTTAATTATTTCTTGCCTTCTACTGTATTTGCTGCTGATTTGTTCTTCTTTTTCTAAGGCTTTGAGGTGTAGTATGAGGTCATTTATTTGTTGGCTTTTCCTTCTTTTAAGGAATGAACTCCATGAAATGAATTTTCCTCTTAGTACTGCTTTCATAGTGTCCCAAAGATTTCGATATGTTGTTTCTGAGTTTTCGTTTACCTCTAAGAATTTTTTAATTTCCTCTTTGATGTCTTCTGTAACCCTTTGTTCATTCAGTAGCATATTGTTTAATCTCCATGTGATGTAGGGTTTTTCCTTTCTCATTTTATTATTGATTTCCAATTTCATTCCATTATGATCAGATAAAATGCATGGTAGTATCTCAACTCCTTTGTAATTGCTAAGCTTTGCCCTGTGACATAATATATGGTCTATTTTTGAGAAGGATCCATGTGCTGCTGAGAAGAAAGTGTATCCGCTTGATGTTGGGTGGTATATTCTGTATATATCAATTAAGTCTAAGTTATTTATTGTATTATTGAGCTCTATTGTTTCTTTATTCAATTTTTGTTTGGAAGATCTGTCCATTGGTGAGAGAGGTGTATTAAAATCTCCCATGATTATTGTGTTGTGGTCTATTAGACTCTTGAACTTGAGAAGAGTTTGTTTGATGAACGTAGCTGCACCATTGTTTGGGGCATATATATTAATGATCGTCAAGTCTTGTTGGTGTATGGTTCCCTTGAGCAGTATGTATTGTCCTTGTTTATCCCTTTTGATTAACTTTGGCTTGAAGTCTATTTTATTTGATACAAGTATGGATACCCCTGCTTGCTTCCGGGGTCCGTATGAGTGATATGATTTTTCCCAACCTTTCACCTTCAGTCTGTGTATGTCTTTTCCTATCAGATGAGTTTCCTGTAGGCAGCATATTGTTGGATCTTTTTTTTTTAATCCATTCTACTAGCCTATGTCTTTTGATTGGTGCATTTAAGCCATTAACATTTAGGGTTACAATTGAGATATGGTTTGTATTTCCAGCCATATTTGGTTACGTATGATACTTAACATGATTAGTTTTTCCTCTATGCTTAGTTTTTCCTTTATTATACTACCTCCCGTTGTTGGTTTTCATTGTTATTTTTCATTTCCTCTTCCTGTAATGTTTTGCCAAGGATGTTTTGAAGGGCTGGTTTTCTAGCTGCAAATTCTTTTAACTTTTGCTTATCGTGGAAGATTTTTATTTCATCTTCAATCCTGAAGCTTAATTTCACTGGATACATGATTCTTGGTTGGAACCCTTTTTCTTTCAGCGTTTGAAATATGTTGTTCCAGGATCTTCTAGCTTTCAGAGTCTGTGTTGAAAGATCAGCAGTTATCCTGATTGGTTTACCCTTAAATGTAATCTGCTTCCTCTCTCTTGTGGCTTTTAAGATTCTCTCCTTATTCTGTATGTTGGGCATCTTCATTATTATATGTCTTGGTGTGGATCTCTTATGATTTTGTATATTCGGTGTCCTGTAGGCTTCTAGTATTTGGATTTCTTTTTCATTCTTTAAGTCTGGGAAGTTTTCTAGTATTATTTCATTGAATAGATTACTCATTCCCTTGGTTTGGACCTCTGTACCCTCTTGTATCCCAATAACTCTTAGGTTTGGTTTCTTGATGTTATCCCATAATTCTTGGATGTTCTGCTCATGATTTCTTAACATTCTCGCTGAGCTGTCTATGTTCTTTTCAAGTTGAAAAACTTTGTCTTCGTTGTCTGAAGTTCTATCTTCCAAGTGTTCTACTCTGCTGGTAATACTCTCATTTGAGTTTTTAATTTGGTTTATTGTTTCCTGCATTTCCAGGATTTCTGTTTGTTTGTTTTTTATATCCTCTATCTCCCTATAGAGTTGATCTTTTGCTTCTTGGATTTGTTTATGTAATTCATTGTCAAAGTGATTTTTCATTGTCTGAATTTGATGAATAATGTCTTCCTTGAGACTCCAGATCATCTGAAGCATGTATATCCTGAACTCTTTGTCTGACATTCTATCAGCTGCAGATATTACCTCATCTAATGTTGAATTGACCTGTATTGTTTGTGGTCCTTTCTTTCCTTGTCTTTTCATACTGCTCATGATTCTTTCTAGCTTTGTGAAACTCTTGAGCTAATGTTTTTCCCCTTATATATTTGTATTGTTTTTGAATAGCTCCAATATCCCTCTTTTTCGGAGAAAGACAATGTTAACAGATCCCAATATCAACAGTACATTATCCAAGGACAAGTTTTCATTATTAATACATTTATAGTTAGATTCTAACACTATAGATATTGGATTTAATTATTACTTAAGAATATATTCCTTAGTTTCATAAAAGGCGTACCATATCTGGTGGCATATAGAAAACTTAATTTCAGACGAAGGATGTTATACTTAAAGAGAGAGGAGTGAGGGAATGAGGTTAAACTAACTTAGCACCTTTGGAGAACTCTAACCACTCGACTGGTAATTTATGGAAGAATGTATAGACTCAACCTCCTATTTAGATAGTTACCCTATGTATAGATAGCAAAAGTTAGGAGATTGAAAGTGGTATAGAGAAAATATGAATTAAAAAAAAGAAAAGAAAAGAAATAACAAGGAAGAAAAGAGAAATAAGAGAAGGGAAAGGGAAGTAAGATAGAAATACAGAAAAAAAATAGGGGGGAGGTGGGGTATATGCAATTCCTCTATATTATATTACTTTGGTAATTCAGTTGTTCATGCTCAGTTCTTGGTTTCACATATGCTGAAGTTGTGGAAGGGAGAGAAGAAAAGAGAAAGAGAGGGAAAAAAAAAGTCTCTCAGAACACTGTTTTCCTTGCTTCCAGTAGGTGGCGTTGTCTATTCCTAGTTTGAGCCTCTGTATTCAGGGTGGTGGGTATAGCCAGTGTGAAGGGAAATGAGCTTCCACCTGTATCTTCCCTACTCTAGTCTCTGAGGTAGAAACCAGGTGCCTCTACAGTTGTTGTTTTGTGTTGATAGCTACAATCCCCAAAAGCTTGTGGGAAATATTTTGAGTTATCGCAGCTAAGGGTGGGGGAGTTGGAAACCGGGTACCTGGATCAGCCGCAACTGTGCTGGTAGCCACACCCACTTTGATGGGTTTTAAGGGTTGATGGGCTTCCTGGAGACTAGCGCTCGGGGCGGGACCGGACTTCCTCCTCCGGTCTGGCTGAGCGGCTGGCGCCTTCCTGCTCCGGTCTGGCTGGGCGGCTGTCGCGGCTTCCTGCTCCGGTCTGGCTGGGGGGCTGTATATAAATCTTCTAAGTACTTACTTAAAAATGAAGTCCAGTAGAGGGCAGCGAACACACACACACACACACACACACACACACACACACCCTTCCACTATACCCCTTACCACCAATAAATCCAACCATGTAGATAGAACAAAGTTAAAAAAAAAAAAAGGGTGAAACTGTTCTTTTCACAGGATCCATCCAGCACATGGTAGATTTGCAATTGATTCTTTAAAAATAAATAAACAAATAAAATAAACATGGAGTGGCAAGGAAGCAAACATTTACAAACAGGCAGATGTGCCTTAAGTAAAATTAGTATTCTGAAAGATAACAAAGAGCAACCTAATTTATTCCTCATGCCTTAGTAATTGTTTCAAATACACAGTGTACACAGAATGCAGTAAAAATCCACTTATAGTGAAGATGCTCTATAATTCAGCTCTATTATCATATTACTGTGTTTGATTTGTTTTCTCTGAACTCTGATACAGCTATGAAAATGAGAAAATCAAGTGTAACATTTTTCCATCAGTGAAAATAGAGATAGATGGAACTTAATTATTAAAACTGTCATGTACCTTAGTCACCCACATGCTTAGATAAATTGTCCAGTTCTCCAGCACATTTTAACCATAAAAGGGAGCAAGAGATAAGCTCTAACTCATTAACACAGTACGAAATTGTTCACTTTATTAATAAAAGACTATAATAACAGAGACTTGTGGGTACATAAGGGATATTTATAGCTAGTGTTTGCAGAAAAAAATGTGTACATTTGCTGTTAATAAATTGAAAGCAAAAGTTTTTCTCCCTACAATAAGCCTATATACATACATGGGTTGTGCACTGAGTTGTAATTTTGGTCTTTAAACCAGAGAACTGCTAAATTAGCACATCTAATGAAATCAATATATTCTGGGGTGGAAAGAACCTTTGTGATGTCTGTAAGGAAAACTATTTAGTATGGCATGGCTGCCCTTTGATTCTATAGAGTGCTGATTCATCACCTTAAGTAGATGCCTAATGAATGAACATCTATTACTGAAGAGTAAGTAATAAACAATATTAACAAGTTTGGTCATTCCTATTTAAACAAATTGGGAAGAAGCAAAATTTCATTGGCAACACTAGTATTAGAAATGATTTCCTCCTCTTCTCTCCTAGATGAGTGCAATTGAGGTAAATAAAGACCAAAAAAAAAAAAGCAAAAATATAAACAAAGCATTTTCAGGAACTGTGGGTCACATAAGATATTTTATCCTTCTTTCCACTAAAGTTGCAGCACATCGGATTTTCTTCCTGACATTTGGGTTTTTAATATTGTATTGGGTGTCCAAGTAAACATTTGTCATGCTTTCAGATCAATTTTGAAAGAAAAAAACCAATACTTTAAAAGAGTATATATCAAATTGTCCCTACCCCTTTTCCAGTGTGAACTTTCTCAAGATTTAAAAAGTTTCATTCAATTTCTTGCTTCTAAAAATCTAAGTGCTTCTTTACCCCTATTTCATCAATTCTTGAAATTGAAAAAAATAAAAACCTCTATTCAACCCACCTTTGTTGATAAAGGAGAGAAAATGGGTTCCTATAGTTTGTTCTCTCTGGTAATGACAATTTCCTGAGGGGTACTTCTTGCAAATATATGCATTTTGGAAAAAGGTACCATCTGAAAGGTAGGAGCTCAGGGGAAGTCCAAGTTCATCCAGAAGAATCACATTAGCAACCAAGCTCCCTTCTTGGATAGAAGGGAGAAAATAACTAAGAAGTGCTGCACCAAAGCAATTTTGCTTAACAGGCTTTTTAAAAATAATGGAACCAATTAACTTTGATTTCATAGAAGGCCTTTAAATAATGCATTTTCCCCAGAATAATTCAAGAAAAAGGTAGACTCTCACTGGCTTCTGTGTTTGAAATGTTCTTATTTGTGTTGGAAGTTGGAAGTTGCCTTCTCTGGGATGAAAAAAAAATTCTGAATTTGCCATCAATTTTCTCCACAGTTTTAAGTTGCTGAGTTCTAAAGATCTTCATATTGGTGATTCTCAAGCTTCATACTTTCTCATCAGAAGTATAGATTAATTCAGCAGTCTTTACCCTCCCATGCTTCCAGAGAGTGATAAAAAAATGTGATAGTACTTCACAGTATATAAAGTACTTTCCTGTATGATAGCTCATGTAAAGCACAGAAATTCCGTGCTGCAGGCAATGTTATCTCTGTTCAACAGTGAACCGTGAGACACTTAAACCAAAACCAGACCTTGACTGAGCTACTCATTAGGCTTGTAATTATAGGACTCCTTATCCTTTTACGTGTCTACTTTGAGTATATATTATGTTTCTTCTCTCTCCAATTGCCTTATAAAAGCTTCCAAAAATCATACCATTTATTTGATATATGCACAATACTGAATAAAAAAAAAGTGTTCAATAAATGCTTGAAAAGAACAAATTAACAAAGAGTGACATGTTAGGAGGGAAATCTTTACAATTTACGCTAATAATTCTGAAACCGGAACTTTTGACCATGAAGGGTGGTTGAATCCCTCCCCATCCAACATGGACCTTGATTATTTACACAATATAAAGAAGGGATGGCTGATTACAGTTGATACCTTCTTTCTCAGTTGAGCTCCTCCTTCTCAATTCTGAGGTATTTATTGGGCCATTTTCTCATCCTCTACAAAGTCCTACCCACTTAAACTTGAAGGTTCTTTCTTCCTCTGAATTTCTATAGCACTTGTAGTTGTGCTAGCATCCAATCATTCCCTAACCTTTGTTATTTTTTTTATTTTTAAAATTTTTTGACAATCTTGAAAAAAGATACCCAATCAAACTTAGGACCTACACTACCTGATCCTACAATAATGGGCTTTGTTCAGCACTGAGGACAGCAGCCACCTTTCATTGCTGGCAAAATATAGCACTCAGAACAATGACAGTGAAATAAAATGTGACTTAATTCATTATTGCAAAAGCCTGAAGTAGAAGGCTGTGTTTTATCTATGTTATCTGTGTTTTATCTTCGGTTTTCTGTGTTTTATATATGGAGGGATTTAGGGCAATAAGATGAAAATTTCCTCACTACCCAGTAAGAAAGAGAACCATTAGCTTAATTCAAACTACCTACTCACATAACTTCTATCACCATGGAAAAAGATTCAAACATATATAGAGTACATACATCACCAAACCTTAAATGTTGGGTTTTAAGGAATAAATTATGCAAAATTTACATGCTATATAGTTCTTTCTAGCAAATCAAATTAGTAAAAATTTAATGATGCTCTCTTATGTATATTAAAAGTTAAATAGTAATCTAAGAATCAGATATCAAAGCAAGAGAACAATGTGGAAAAGCTTCAAGAAAATTCCCACTCCCAAATGAAGGGCCAAAAAAATCAACTAGTTATCTAATGGCCGAAAGGCAAATCATGGTCACAATGAACGAATGGGTTCTCTGGAAAAAAAAGAATTCATTATGAATTTTGGAGGGGGATAATATTAGATGATTTGAATGGAAATCAAGAAACCAAAGATTATTACAAGCATGCTACAGCTGCATACACCATCTTAATTGGTTGTATGGAAGAAGCCTTTTTCCATGAGGACAAATGCAGTTAATGTTCCAATTGCATGAGAGGCATTCAGAAGAAAAGAAAATACTATCAAAAAAACCTTTGACTCTCTGGACCAAGGCCTTCTTGGAGCTCAGACATTGTCAATATTTAAACAAGTAAATTTCCTTTTATGGTTAGCAGGTCTGAGTTTTTTTTTTTTTTTTCTAAACATTTATCAGATGTTTATAACCCACTCTTTCAAGATTACTAAATCTTGTAGATAATTGTTGGAATGCAGCAATTAAAGGGCAATGCAGTAATTAAAGGCCCCTCAAACCATACCTGATAAAATATTATCTTTTCTTATTTTGGTCAAAAAACTTTTTAACCAGTAAGCAGTGATATATAGAGTGAAATATATTTACTATATTCAAAAAGCTTATGGTTAGACAAATAAGAACACTAATAATTATAATGCAGTGTGATAAATGTTATCATAAATGTAAACACTAGATACAACCTTAGCACAGAAGAGGACCACCTTATTCCTTATGTAGATTTATAAATGTTAAGACTCTACCACTGTAAAGTAGGGATTTATTAGCCTTTATGTTCTCAAAACATATTTCCCTCTATTATAAATATATACAAATATTTAAATCAATCAGCATATGTTTTCTTCTAAATACATAGTGTAAAACATAATAAATGGCACAGAGACCACCAAAATGATTTGTATGCATCTTCCTATACCTTCTTGATTTATTAATGAAGTTATAATTTACAAGGAATTTTAAATAAGGCCTTTCTTGGCTAGGAAAACATTTTTTAGACTCAACATAAAAAGTGCTATTTATATCCTCTTAAAAATCCTTTATTCTCTAAATAGAAAATACCCAATTCAGTAAAGATACTAGTTCTAGACACTTTCAGGAGTTAGATAAATATCCACTGAAAATTGTTATGGCTTGTTTTTAGCCTTCAGAGAATATACCTAGGGAAAGAGAGTACAAAATGAAGAAAGGAGAAGAACTTGAAAGGAGACAATTTTACACATTAATCATATGCACATTATGTCAACTATGGTAATAGACAGAAGGGCACCCACCCATCATATGCAGGTTGACTCAAAGTTAGAGCGAAGGACCTGCGTGGTACCCAGGCTCATAGGAGGCCCTGATCCATCCCACCACTGGCAGACACCCGCCAGAGCTCAGGCTCCAGCATAGGACCACCTCTTCCAACCAGCAGACCTCTGCAGAAGCTCATGCCTATCCCAGATCCACGCACACCAACATACAGGGTACCCAGGCCCAGGGTAGGTCCAAGTTTGCCAACCCTCTCACCTGGGAGCCCAAGCCTAACCCACTTCCATCTTGGGACACTGCAGACATTGCCATAGCCTTCCTCATGCAGAACCCCCTACCTTTTGACAACAGACAGGGCCTGGAAGAAGCTTTTCAGACAAGCATACCAAAAACAGAGTAAGGCCCACCCTTTCAGCCCCATCTCTGGAAGACATTGCAACCATCTTCGGGCACCTCCACTGTTATCTTGAGTTACCTCACCTATTGCTGTCATCAAGGTGAAGTACAGACAATCTGCATGGGTATTACAAGAATATAGGGTAGAAACTGTAATATCTCAGATCCATACTCCAGGAAGACACATAGACAAATATGAAAAAACATATTTGTGTTGCAAACAAACCAAAATTACTACAATAACAGAACCCTTAGACAGCGAAGTTGATAAAATGTTAGAGAAGGAGTTCAGAAGGTTCATAATTAAAATGATCTGTGAATTGAAGAATGAGCAAATACAGGCAAAAATTGATCATTCCAACAAAGAGATGAGAGAGGAAATACAGGTAGCAAAAGATTACTTCAAGAAAGAGATAGAGAAATTCTGAAAAACTCTGAAAAAATCAAGTCAGAAATCCTTGAAATGAATGAAACAATAAACCAAATTTAAAAAACTCAATAGAAAGCATAACCAATAGACTAGATCACTTGGAAGAAAGAATGTCTGATAATGAAGACAAAGTATACAATCTGGAAAATAAAGTTGGCCACATAGTGAAGATAGTAAGAAACCATGAACAGAACATCCAAGAATTTGGGGGCAGCATTAAAAGACCAAATCTAAGAGTTATTGGGATAGAGGAAGACACAGAGTTTCAAACCAAAGGAATACACAATCTCTTCTGAGATAATATCAGAAAATTTCCCAAGTATGAAGAATGAATTGGAAAACCAAATACAAGAGGCTTATAGGATACCAAATGTACAAAATTACAACAGGTCTACACCAAGGCACATTATAATGAAAATGCCTAGCATACAGAATAAGGACAGAATCTTAAAATCTGCAAGAGAGAGGAATCAGATCACATATAGGGGAAGACCAATTCATATCTGAGCAGATTTTCATCCCAGAACCTCAAAGCCAGGAGATTATGAAACAATATATACCAAGCTCTGAAAGAAAATGGATGCCAACCAAGAATCTTATATCCAGCAAAATTAAGCTTTAGATTTGATGATGAAATAAAAACCTTTCATGATAAACAAAAGTTAAAAGAATTTATAACTAGAAAGCCTGCACTATAGAACATCCTCAGCAAAATATTTCCTCCACAAAGAGGAAATGAAAAAAAAATAATGAAAATCAGACAGGGAGGTATTACACTAAAGGAAAAACTACTCAGAGGAAAACCAAATCAAGTTAAATACCAAAAATAAACAAAAATGGCTTGGAATACAAATCATGTCTCAATAATAACCCTGGAAGTTACTAAATTACTAAACTCACCAATAAAAAGACATAGACAAGCAGATTGGATTAAACAAATACCCAACAATATGCTGCCTCCCCAAAAATCTCATCTCATAGGGAAAGATATCCACAGACTGAAGGTGATAGGTTGGGGAAAATCATACCACTCACATGGACTGCAGAAACAAGTGGGAGTTTCCATGCTCAAATCAAATAAAGTAGATAAAAGGGATAAAAAAGGACACTGTATACTAATCAAGGGAATTATACACCAACAAGACTTGACAATTATAAATATATATGCCCCAAACAATGGAGCATCTACATTCATCAAACAAACTCTTCTCAATTTCAAGAGTAAAATAGACCACAACACAATAATTTTAGGTGACTTTAACATACCTCTTTCACCACTGATAGATCTTCCAAACAAAAGCTGAACAAAGAAACTATAGAACTCAGTAATAAAATCAGTAACTTAGACTTAACTGACATACATAGAATATTCCATCCTTCAACAAGCGAATATACTTTCTTCTCAACAGCACATGGGTCCTTCTCTAAAATAGACCATATATTATGCCACAAAGCAACTCTTAGCAAATATTAAAAAGTAGAGATACAACCCTGTATTCTATTAAAAAATTAGAGATACTACCCTGTATTCTATCAGATCATAATGAAATGAAATTATAAATCAATGATAAAATAAGAAACAAAAGCTACTCCAACATCAAGAGACTAAATAATATGCTACTGAATGAACAATGGGTTGCAGAAGACATCAAGCAGGAGACCAAAAATTTTTAGAGGTGAATGAGAACACAGGTACAACATATTGAAATCTCTGGAACACTATAAAGGCAATTCTAAGAGGAAAGTTCATTGCATGGAGTTCATTCCTCAACAGAAAAAAAGTCAACAAATAAATTACTTAATATTACATCTCAATGCCCTAGAAAAAGAACAACAAATCTATACCAAAAGCAGAAGAAAGGAAATAATTAAAATCAGAGCTGAGATCAATGAAATTGAAACAAAAGAAATAATTGAAAAACTTGACAAAACAAAAAATTGGTTCTTTGAAAAAATAAATAAAATTGACAGACCCTTAGCCATGCTAACAAAGAAAAGGAGAGAGAAAACTCAAATTACTAACATATGTGATGAAAAAGAAAACACCACAACAGACACTACAGAAATACAGAGGATAATTAGAAATTATTTTGAAAACTTTTATTCCAAAAAAATAGAAAATATCCAAGGCATTGACAAATTTCTAGAGTCATATGATTTGCCAAAATTGAATCAGGATGATACACCCAATTTAAACAGATCAATTTTAAGCAACGAAATAGAAGAATGCCATCAGAAGTCAACCAAGAAAAGCCCAGGACCAGATGGGTACACAGACAAGTTCTACAAGACCTTTAAAGAGAAACTAATACAAATACTCTACAATTTATTTCAGGAAATAGAAAAAGAGGGAGAATTTCCAAACTCATTCTATGAGGCCACTATCACCCTGATTCCTAAACCAGGCAAAGACACATCAAAAAAAGAAAACATCAGATCAATATCTCTACTGAACATAGATGCAAAAATTCTCAATAAAATTCTGAGAAATTGAATACAAAAACATATCAAAAAGATAGTACACCACAATCAAGTGGGGTTCATTCTAGGGATGCAAGATTGGTTTGACATACAGAAATCAATAAATCATCCCCTCAATAGATTTAAAGATAAAAATCATATGATCATCTCAATAGATGCAGAAAAAGCATTTGACAAAATACAGCACCCCATCATGTTCAAAACACTAGAAAAACTGGGATAACAGGAACATATCTCAATATCATAAAAGCTATCTATGCTAAGCCCCAGGCCAATATCATTCTACATGGAGAAAAAATTGAAAGCATTCCCTCTAACAACTGGAACAAGATAGGGACACTCTCTTTCACCACTTCTATTTAACATAGTTCTTGAAACACTGACTAGAGCAATTAGAAGAAAGAAATTAAATGGATACAGATAGGTTAAAAAGAACTCAAATTAGTACTATTTGCTGACAATATGATTCTATACATAGAAGACCCAAAAAATACCATCAGAAAACTTGTAGAACTTGTAAAAGAATTCAGAAAACTAGCAGGATACAAAATCAACACCCATAAATCAAAGGCATTCCTGTATATCAGTGATAAATCCTCTGAAAGGGAAATGAGAAAAACTACCCCATTTACAATAGCATAAAAAAAAATACTTGGATGGGGTAGAGAGAGGTGAGGGGAGGGGAGAGGAGGGGAGGGGAGGGGAAGGGGAAAAGGAAGGGGATAGGAAGGGAAGCAGAATACAACAGATACTAGTATGGCAGTATGTATAAACGTGGCTGTATAACCAATGTGATCCTGCAATTTGTACACGTGGGAAAAATAAGAATTCATACCCCATTTGAATCAAATGTATGATATATGATATGTCAAGATCATTGTAATGTTATGAGCAACTAATAAAAAAAAATACTTGGGAATCAAGCAAAGAGGTGAAACACCTCTACAGTGAAAACTACAGAAGGCTAAAGAAAGAAATGAAAGTTCACCTTAAAAGATGGAAAGATCTCCCTTGTTCTTGGATAGACAGAATTAATATTGTCAAAATGAATGACCATACTACCAAAAGCACTATACCGATTTAATGCAATTCCAATCAAAATGCCAATGACATTCCTCATAGAAATAGAAAAAGCAGTCATTAAATTCATCTGGAAAAATATGAGACCCAGAACAGCTAAAGCAATCCTTAGCAAGAGTAAAGCGGGTGGCATCACTATACCAGACCTTAAACTATACTACAGAGCAATTGTAACAAAAACAGCACCGTGGGCTGGGGATGTGGCTCAAGCTATAATGTGCTTGCCTGGCATGTGCGGGGCGCTGGGTTCAATCCTCAGCACCACATAACAATAAAAAATAAAGATGTTGTGTCCACTGAAAACTGAAAAATAAATATTAAAAAATTCTCTCTCTCTCTCTCTCTCTCTCTCTCTCTCTCTCTCTCTCTCTTCTATCCCTCTCTCTCTCTCTTCTATCCCCCCCTCTCTCTCTCAAAAAAAAAATAAGAACAGCATGGTATTGACACCAAAATAGACTTGTAGACCAATGGTACAGAATTGAGGACACAGAGACTAACCCACATAATTACAGTTATCTTATATTTGACAAAGGCGCCAAAACATACATTGCAGAAAAGATAGCCTCTTCAACAAATGGTGCTGGGAAAATTGGAAATCCCTATGCAACAAAATTAAATTAAACCCCTATCTCTCACCATGCACAAAACTCAATTCAAAGTGGATCAAGGACCTAGGAATAAAACCAGAGACACTCTGTTTATTAGAAAAAAAAAAAAGTAGGCCAAAAATCTCCATCATGTTGGATTAGGCCCCAACTTCCTCAATAAGACTCCTGTAGGGCTGGAATTATGGCTCAGTGGTAGAGCGCTCGCCTTGCACGCGCAAGGTCCTGGGTTCGATCCTAAGAACCACATAAAAATGAATAAATAAATAAATAAAATAAAGTTTAAAAAAAGGAGAAAATTCATAGAGAAGTATTAGAAGGAACATATGACTAGTTAAAAAAAGACTTTTGTAGCACAAGAATTATATCAAGAATCAATAAATGGGATGGATTCATATTAAAAAGGTTCTTCTCAGCAAAAGAAACAATCAGTGAGGTGAATACAGAGCCTACTAATTGGAAACAAATTCTTACCACCCGCACATCAGACAGAGGACACTAATCTCTAGAATATATAAAGAACTCAAAAATCTTAACACCAAAATACAAATAACCCAATCAATAAATGGGCCAAGGAACTGACCAGACACTTCTCAGAAGAGAATATATAATCAATCAGCAAATATATGAAAAAATGTTCAACATCTCCTGCAATTAGAGAAATGTAAATCAAAACTACTCTAAGATTTCATCTCACTCCTGTCAGAATGGCAGCTATTAAGAATACAAACAACAGTAAGTGTTGGTGAGGATGTGGGGAAAAGGGCACATTCCTACATTATTGGTGAGACTGCAAATTGGTGCAGCCGATATGGAAAGCAGTATGGAGAATCCTTGGAAAAGTGGGAATGGAACCGCCATTTGACCTAGTTATCCCATTCTTCAGTCTATACCCAAAGGACTTAAAACCAGCATACTATGGGGACACATCCACATCAATGTTTATAGCAGAACAATTCACAACAGCTAAACTGTGGAACCAACCTAGATGCCCTTCAATAAATGAATGGATGAAGAAAATGTGGTATATATACACAGTGGAATATTATTCAGCATTGAAAGAGAATAAAATCATTGCATTTGCAGATACATGGATGGAGCTGGAGAATATAATGCTAAGTGAAATTAGCCAATCCCTAAAAAACAAATACCAAAGTGTTTCTTTGATTTAAGGATACTGATTCATAATATGTTGCAGGGGGTGGGGAATTAAATGAATTCTAGATAGGGCAAAGGGGAAAAGGGGAGGGAGGGGAAGGGAGGGGGCATAAGGGTAGGAAAGACAGTGGAATGTGGTGGTCATCATTACCCTAAGTACATGTATGAAGACAAGAAGGATGTGACTCTATGTACAACTAGCAATATGAAAAATTGTGCTCTATATGTGTAATATGAATTTTAATGCATTCTATTGTCATATATAACAAATTAAAAGTAAAAAAAAATTAAAAACTTGATGACAAATGTTGAATAGGATTCATCATTGAAACAAATAACTGTCAAGAGGTTTCTACAAAAGTAAAATGAATTTTGCTAAGTAAAAAAAGTTAGAGCCACATAGGAGCAAAAGACAGGAACAAAGGATCCTCAAAGGGAAGGAATACCAAGATTAGGTAGACATCAACATAATACAAAGAAAAAGTCCTATCTCCCAGGAAATACAGGACATTTGGCATGAGCTCATAAACCAATAGCTAAAGGATGCTAGAATAGCAAAAAGAAGGCAGGCTTCAAAAATACATGCATAAATCATAATGGGTACAATGAAGAGAAATTAATGGAGTCGACCAAACTAGTTAAAATATTTCACTACGTAGAGAAATTAAGAAGGAAAACAGATTCCTAAGATTATGTTCTATTTGCTAATTCCACCAGCTGATTTTATGAAGATTCAAGAATTTTGGTGACCCTGAATAAAAACAAGTGTGCACCAATCCCTTACAAACAAGCTGAGTATGCCTTAATACTTAAAAAGAATCTAAAAAAGGAACACTTATACTGAAGTGCTTCCTTCAAAAGGTAAGGGAGAGCAGGGCAGGTGAAAACACTTTTTTTTTTAAATGGTGTATTACTTGCCTGTTTCTAAAAGGGGCTAAGAAGAAACTAAACAGTAGACAGTGAATTCCTTAGGGATGAGCACTCTGTCATCGCTATCTCTAACAAAATAATACTCTGGGCTCTGTACATGGCAGAGGTAGGATTAATATAACCTAAATGGATGTATATGGATTAATTAACATTCAGCAGTATAAACAAAGGTAAAAGGCAAGCATTGGCTTTTTCTATGAATAACTGAGTCCCTTGTGGCCATCTCTCTTGGGAGAATCTCAGTTCTTAACACAACACGTTTTTCACTGTAGATGCTCTAAACACTTAACTGACATGTGAATGAATGAACAGAGGAACACAATTGATTCAAATCATAGAATTGGCTCTCGCATCTTGCTTCTTACACACCTCCAAAACTTTAGTGCTGTATTTGCAGTCACAGATATTAACTGAAGTACAAAGGCCAGCTTTTCCCAGCTCTCACTTCACAGCTTTAACAATGGTAGATGAATTTTGGATGCAGCAATCAGAAAATTGTCACTCACCAAGGAAAATCTCCCAATTACAGAGTTTCTTCATGTTCCCTGAATGAAGAATTCATGGAGGCATAGATAACTGACCATTGAGGAAGGGATAATTTGTGTGCGCTTGCTCGCTTGCTCTCTCTCTCTCTCTCTCTCTCTCTCTCTCTCTCTCTCTTATTCAAATGCAGTGCCCAAGTTTGTAGCTTTGTGGTTTGTTTGCACAAGAGCTTTCATGTGCAAGTGTACTGCCTATTTGGAGAATGCACCATGCACCAAGATTCGGAAGACTGCTCAGCGTTTAACCAAAGGATTTAAATCCATGGTCACAGGTTTTACTCTCCCCACTTCATTACGCTTGATGGGAAAGGAAAGGCACAGGATGTTGTTCAAGTGGCTGACCTCTGGTTTCATTCCAAGTGGCTCTGTGAGTTTGGAATGACCTAATTGAGATTAGGCCATTACCTTTTCAGAGATAACCAAACTGTACTAACATATGAGATGAATGTAGCCTAATACTTAAAATTTATCTGGCTTTTTATTTTTTCAAAGCAGGTAGTACAGCAAAGTGACTTTCAAAGTTCCCTGTCAGTCCTAAGAAAATATAAAACCCCACTTAAATTACACTTGTTAAGCCACCCTGATCCTTGTATTCCATGGGTTTATCAGAAGTGTGCTATAGTAATGACCTCTACTGCGAACAGAGAAGAGTATCAGTATAGACTACCACCCCAGTGAAGCTACAGCCTCAACCTGCCTGTTATGCAACAAGAGAGATAATTTCTTTCTTTGAGTACAAATGTGAAGATAAAAACTCCCAAAATGGAGGAACATGGAATTAAACTGGAGCTACCCAAGATTAAGGAAAAGTTGATCTCATTAGAGTATATTTCTTCATAATTGCACAATTCCTTGTTAGAACAGAATCCCTGGGTGACTTTTGTTTGAGAATATTATAAAAGCATTTCTCTCAGAAATACACATATAAACAGGAAATGTAAACATTTCAGATGGTTCACAGAGCTCCATGAAGCCTATTCATGAAATTCTAGGGGATACCTGGACCCTAGGTTAAAGATTCTTCCCCAAATCTTGCTTTTTTCCCTATACATCCTAGATTGGTCAAACTGGAGAAATACAATCTGAAAAAAAATAGAAAACAATAGAAAATTTAGGAAATTCTGAGCCATTTTTGAAGTGTGAAAAGAAACCATTGTACCTTCTTAACATCTGAACCCAACTCCTGATCCCTATTGCAAGCTACAGAATTTTCAAGGATAATGAGTACACGATGTATTCTTCCATTCATCAGATACTTATTGAGTGCCTCTCAGGTGCCAGGTGACATGGTGATCACTTTGGTTAGACATTAAAGATGTTTTTCTGATCTATAAATAACTCATAAAATATAGACAAATATTGTATTACAATGAAGTATGATAAATGTTAATATGGAGACTAAGGTGAATGTTGTATGGAAGTACAAAGAATCAAGGAATGTAAATGGCTAGATAGTAACAAAAAAATTTCCATACAGAAATAATCCCTGCATTCCGCTCTTGTTCTGCAAACAGCCACCCTGCCTGCCTGGGTCTTAGCCACGCGGCTGCAGCCGCCCGGCTTTACTAGCGCCCCCAGCGGCCCTGCTCGTCGAGAAGGGTCCCTGCCCGGCCGGCAGACAGCTCCCACCATCCGGGCACTCCTGGCGGCCCGCCCGCTCTGCGAAGGGTCACCCCGCCCGGCTCTTAGCCACGCGGGCGCCATCTGCCTGGCTCTGTGGGCGCCCCCGGCGGCCCAGCGCAGCCAGAAGGGTCCCCGCCTGGCCCGACAGAAGGCACGTGCCCTTCCGGCTCTGCTAATGGCCCTGCCCACCCGGGAAAGGGCTCCCCCCCTTGAGAGGATGGGAAGGAAATCTAACCAAGCCTCTATGAATTAGCGAACTGGGATCTAAAACCAGAGACTGTGTCAGACCAGAGACAAGCCAGTTCCACCTCTCCCTTCGGTCACTCCTGCAAGGAGCCAGGGGCCCGCCATAGCAGAGAGGGGAAGTCACCAAAGATCGGCCAAAGAGATTCCTTCCCAGGGGATTCTAAATTAGCAGGAGCGGCGAGGGAGCCGGCCGGAGCTGGCGGGAACCGCGGCAGCGGCACGGGAACCGGCGGGAGCTGAGGCGGCGCTGACGCAGGAGCCGGCGGGAGCCGCGCGGCGCGGGTCTCCCAGCTACAGCTCCCACCAGTGCTGACAACTGAGGTCTCTTGCACCAGATACGGGGGCGTGGCTACCAGAAGGTAAGCAAATTTGCTGGGGTTTCTCAGCCCCAAGCTCTACAAACTTAGGGCCTGAGGGAGGCAAACAAGGAGAGTGTGCCCAGGCACTAATGAAACAGCTGCTCCACGGGTGTGCAAGGTAGGCGGAACCGTGACCCCCGACAAAACAGGCCCAGTGGCCCGCCAGATACATCGCCCCGGTCGGGGGAGGGGCAGAGCCGCCACCAGCGCCTTTTAGTTAGACAGATCTGCAACCGACAGACAGAACAGGCCTAGTGGCCAGCGGAGGGGCAAAGCCGCTGCTCACGCCTGCAAGGTAGGCGGACCTGTGACCACCGAAAGAACAGGCCCATCGAAAGTACAGGTACAGCGGCCTCCTGGCGTGGAAGGCACATTGCCTCAATTGGAGGAGGGGCAGAGCCACCGCCAAAGCCTGCGAGGGAGACTTTGCAGCTATACAAGAGCAATATAAATATATAGGGGGAAAAATCAATAACACAACAGTTTCACCAAGCAGAAAGAAACGCGATCAGTATGAAAAGACAAGGAAAGAAAGGACCACAAGCAATGCAGGTCAACTCAACTTTAGAAGAGGTAATATCTGCAGCAGATGGAATGTCAGATAAAGAATTCAGGATATACATGCTTCAGATGATCTGGAGTCTCAAGGAAGACATTAGACAGCAAAATCAGACAATGAAAGACCACTTCGACCACTTCGACAATAAATTACATAAACAAATCCAAGAAGCAAAAGATCAATTATACAGGGAGATAGAGGTTATAAAAAACAAACAAACAGAAATCCTGGAAATGCAGGAAACAATAAACCAACTTAAAAACTCAATTGAGAATACTACCAGAAGAGTAGAACACTTAGAAGATAGAACATCAGACAATGAAGACAAAGTATTTCAACTGGAGAAGAACATAGACAGCTCAGCAAAGCTGTTAAGAAACCATGAGCAGAACATTCAAGAAATATGGGATAACATAAAGAGACCCAACTTAAGGGTCATGGGGATACAGGAAGGTATTGAG
Source organism: Callospermophilus lateralis (assembly GCF_048772815.1). Lineage (NCBI taxonomy): Eukaryota > Metazoa > Chordata > Mammalia > Rodentia > Sciuridae > Callospermophilus > Callospermophilus lateralis. The sequence continues at coordinate 10,180,057 of NC_135320.1, forward strand.
GTCCAAACCAAAGGAATGAGCAATCTATTCAACGAAATAATACGAGAAAACTTCCCAGACTTGAAGAATGAGACAGAATCCCAAATCCTAGAAGCCTACAGGACGCCGAATGTGCAAAATCATAAGAGATCCACACCTAGACACATTATAATGAAGATGCCCAACATACAGAATAAGGAGAGAATTTTAAAAGCTACAAGAGAAAGGAAGCAGATTACATTTAGGGGTAAACCAATCAGGATAACAGCTGATCTTTCAACACAGACTCTGAAAGCTAGAAGATCCTGGAATAACATATTTCAAACACTGAAAGAAAAGGGGTTCCAACCAAGAAATGTGTATCCCGCGAAATTAAGCTTCAGGATGGAAGATGAAATTAAAACCTTCCATGATAAACAAAAGTTAAAAGAATTTGCAGCTAGAAAACCATCTCTTCAAAACATCCTCGGCAAAATATTACAGGAAGAGGAAATGGAAAATATCAATGAAAACCAACAGCGGGAGGTAGTACAGTAAAGGTGGGGGGGAATAATCAAAGAGGAAAACAAACCATGTTTAGTAACATAAATAAACAAATATGGCTGGAAGAACAACCCATATCTCAATAATAACTCTAAATGTTAATGGCTTAAACTCACCAATTAAGAGACACAGGCTAGCAGAATGGATCACTAAACAATACCCAACAATATGCTGCCTTCAGGAGACGCATTTGATAGGAAAAGACATACATAGACTGAAGGTGAAAGGTTGGGAAAAATCATATCACTCATATGGACTTCGGAAACAAGCAGGAGTGTCCATACTCATTTCAAATAAAATAGATTTCAAGCCAAAGTTAATCAAAAGGGATGAAGAGGGACACTACATACTTCTCAAGGGAACCATACACCAACAAGACATAACAATCATAAATATATATGCCCCAAACAATGGTGCAGCTATGTTCATCAAACAAACTCTTCTCAAGTTCAAGAGTCTAATAGACCACCATACAATAATCATGGGAGACTTCAACACACCTCTCTCACCACTGGACAGATCTTCCAAACAAAAGTTGAATAAGGAAACTATAGAGCTCAATAACACAATTAATAACCTAGACTTAATTGACATATATAGAATATACCACCCAACATCAAGCAGTTACACTTTTTTCTCAGCAGCACATGGATCCTTCTCAAAAATAGATCATATATTATGTCACAGGGCAACTCTTAGACAATATAAAGGAGTAGAGATAATACCATGCATATTATCTGATCATAATGGAATGAAATTGAAAATCAACGATAAAAGAAGTAAGGAAAAATCATGCATCACTTGGAGAATGAACAATAGGTTACTGAATGATCAATGGGTTATAGAAGACATCAAGGAGGAAATTAAAAAATTCTTAGAGATAAATGAAAACACAGACACAACATATCGGAATCTATGGGACACATTGAAAGCAGTTCTAAGAGGAAAATTTATTGCTTGGAGTTCATTCCTTAAAAAAAGAAAAAACCAACAAATAAATGATCTAATACTTCAACTCAAAATCCTAGAAAAAGAAGAGCAAAACAACAGCAAAAGAAGTAGAAGACAAGAAATAATTAAAATCAGAGCTGAAATTAATGAAATCGAAACGAAAGAAACAATTGAAAAAATTGACAAAACTAAAAGTTGGTTCTTTGAAAAAATAAATAAAATCGACAGACCCTTAGCCACGATAACAAAGAGAAGAAGAGAGAGAACTCAAATTACCAGCATACGGGATGAAAAAGGCAATATCACAACAGACACTTCAGAAATACAGAAGATTATCAGAAATTATTTTGAATCCTTATACTCCAATAAAATAGAAGATAGTGAAGGCATCGATAAATTTCTTAAGTCATATGATTTGCCCAGATTGAGTCAGGAGGATATTGACAACCTAAACAGACCAATATCAATTGAGGAAATAGAAGATACCATCAAAAGACTACCAACTAAGAAAAGCCCAGGACCGGATGGGTATACAGCAGAGTTTTTCAAAACCTTTAAAGAGGAATTAACACCAATACTTTTCAAGCTATTTCAGGAAATAGAAAAAGAGGGAGAACTTCCAAATTCATTCTATGAGGCCAACATCACCCTGATTCCTAAACCAGACAAAGACACTTCAAAGAAAGAAAACTACAGACCAATATCTCTAATGAACCTAGATGCAAAAATCCTCAATAAACTTCTGGCGAACCGGATACAAAAACATATCAAAAAAATTGTGCACCATGATCAGGTAGGATTTATCCCTGGGATGCAAGGTTGGTTCAGTATACGGAAATCAATAAATGTTATTCACCACATCAACAGGCTTAAAAATAAGAACCATATGGTCATCTCGATAGATGCGGAAAAAGCATTCAACAAAGTACAGCATCCCTTTATGTTCAAAACTCTAGAAAAACTAGGGATAACAGGAACATACCTCAACATTGTAAAAGCAATCTATGCTAAGCCTCAGGCTAGCATCATTCTGAATGGAGAAAAACTGAAGGCATTCCCTCTAAAATCTGGAACAAGACAGGGATGCCCTCTCTCACCACTTCTGTTCAACATAGTTCTCGAATCACTGGCCAGAGCAATTAGACAGACGAAAGAAATTCAAGGCATAAAAATAGGAAAAGAAGAACTCAAATTATCACTATTTGTAGATGACATGATTCTATACCTAGCAGACCCAAAAGGGTCTACAAAGAAACTATTAGAGCTAATAAATTAATTCAGCAAAGTGGCAGGCTATAAAATCAACACGCATAAATCAAAGGCATTCCTGTATATCAGCAACAAATCCTCTGAAATGGAAATGAGGACAACCACCCCATTCACAATATCCTCAAAGAAAATAAAATACTTGGGAATCAACCTAACAAAAGAGGTGAAAGACTTATACAATGAAAACTACAGAACCCTAAAGAGAGAAATAGAAGAAGATCTTAGAAGATGGAAAAATATACCCTGTTCATGGATAGGTAGAAGTAACATCATCAAAATGGCGATATTACCAAAAGTTCTCTATAGGTTTAATGCAATGCCAATCAAAATCCCAACGGCATTTCTTGTAGAAATAGAGAAAGCAATCATGAAATTCATATGGAAAAATAAAAGACCCAGAATAGCAAAAACAATTCTAAGCAGGAAATGTGAATCAGGCGGTATAGCTATACCAGACTTCAAACTATACTACAGAGCAATAGTAACAAAAACAGCATGGTACTGGTACCAAAACAGGCAGGTGGACCAATGGTACAGAATAGAGGACACAGAAACCAATCCACAAAATTACAACTATCTTATATTTGATAAAGGGGCTAAAAGCATGAAATGGAAGAAGGATAGCATCTTCAACAAATGGTGTTGGGAAAACTGGAAATCCATATGCAACAAAATGAAACTGAATCCCTTTCTCTCGCCATGCACAAAAGTTAACTCAAAGTGGATCAAGGAACTTGATATCAAATCAGAGACATGGCGTCTGATAGAAGAAAAAGTTGGCTATGATCTACATACTGTGGGGTCGGGCTCCAAATTCCTCAATAGGACACCCATAGCACAACAGTTAATAACTAGAATCAACAAATGGGACTTACTCAAACTAAAAAGTTTTTTCTCAGCAAAAGAAACAATAAGAGAGGTAAACAGGGAGCCTACGTCCTGGGAACAAATCTTTACTCCTCACACTTCAGACAGAGCCCTAATATCCAGAATATACAAAGAACTAAAAAAATTAGACAATGAGATAACGAATAACCCAATCAACAAATGGGCCAAGGACCTGAACAGAAATTTCTCAGAGGAGGACATACAATCAATCAACAAGTATATGAAAAAATGCTCACCATCTCTAGCAGTCAGAGAAATGCAAATCAAAACCACCCTAAGATACCATCTCACTCCAGTAAGATTGGCAGCCATTAGGAAGTCAAACAGCAACAAGTGCTGGCGAGGATGTGGGGAAAAGGGTACTCTTGTACATTGCTGGTGGGACTGCAAATTGGTGCGGCCAATTTGGAAAGCAGTATGGAGATTTCTTGGAAAGCTCGGAATGGAACCACCATTTGATCCAGCTATTCCACTACTCGGTCTATTCCCTAAAGACCTAAAAAGAGCACACTATAGGGACACTGCTACATCCTTGTTCATAGCAGCACAATTCACAATAGCAAGACTGTGGAACCAACCTAGATGCCCTTCAATAGACGAATGGATAAAAAAAAATGTGGCATTTATACACAATGGAGTATTACTCTGCATTAAGAAATGACAAAATCATAGAATTTGGAGGGAAATGGATGGCATTAGAGCAGATTATGCTAAGTGAAGCTAGCCAATCCCTTAAAAACAAATGCCAAATGTCTTCTTTGATATAAGGAGAGTAACTAAGAACAGAGTAGGGAAGAAGAGCATGAGAAGAAGATTAACATTAAACAGGGATGAGAGGTGGGAGGGAAAGGGAGAGAGAAGGGAAATTGCATGTAAATGGAAGGAGACCCTCAGGGGTATACAAAATTACATACAAGAGGAAGTGAGGGGAAAGGAGGGAAAATATAAGGGGGAGAAATGAATTACAGTAGAGGGGGTAGAGAGAGAAGAGGGGAGGGGAGGGGGGAGGGGGGATAGTAGAGGATAGGAAAGGCAGCAGAATACAACAGACTCCAGAATGGCAATATGTAAATCAATGGTTGTGCAACTGAAGTGATTCTGCAATCTGTATATGGGGTAAAAATGGGAGTTCATATCCCACTTGAATCAAAGTGTGAAATATGATATATCAAGAACTATGTAATGTTTTGAACAACCTACAATAAAAATTAATTAAAAAAAAAAAGAAATAATCCCTGATCTGAGTCATGAACAAATAGGAACAAGTCTTGGGAAGAAGGAAGCTGGCACAGCAAGCAGTGGTATGTCCACCATATAGAAAATGGCGAAAGAGGGGAATGGATGAGTAGACAAGAGCTATTTCTGTAAAAACCCTGTAAATTATGCTAAGAAGCTTAGGTTTTGTTGAAGGAAAAGAAAAGCAACAAACAGACTTTAAGATAAACAGTACCATCCAGTTAGCATTCTATAAAAGTCACTTGAGGGTGCAAAATTAAAGTAATTGCTTGATTGACCAATAGTTCTAAGACTTCATAGAAGAGGTGTCAGTCATTTAACTGGATGATTCCAAGACAAACAGCATTCAGAACATGCAGACACTTGTGTTGCCCAAAACCCTTAGCTTTACATAGATGGGCAGCTTTTGACTTTGCTGCAAGTTCTTCCATATCCAATCCATAATGACCATATTTCCAAGATAGAGAGGGATCTTCAAACTACAATGCACCAGCTTTCTATTGATGATAACAAATCATCACAAAGTTACTGGCTCTACGTAATTTTATTTTTTTTCCCAAAATGTCAGAAGTCTGACGTGGGTCTCATTCAGGCTGAGGCAATGTGTCAACAGAGCTGTGATTCTTTCTGGAGCCTCAAGAAAATGTTTTTCCTTGCCTTTTCCTAGAGGGTGCCTGAATTTCTTGACACATATCCCCTTTCTTCCATAACATTCTGACCACAGCTGGGAAAGGGTCTCCACTTTTAATTTAATCATAGTGTGATTAGTTTGGGCTCATCTGGAAAATCCGAATCATTCCCCCATCCCCTGGTCTGTACACTTAATCATATGTGTAATCGAAGTTAATGTTTTCATGGGTTTAGGGATTAGAGTATAGGCATCTTGGGGTGGTAAGCAGGAGAAGCATTATTCTACCACAGAAAGATTTGGTAATTTTGCCCTCCACCCTTTTGGTACTGAGTATTGAACCCAGGGGCACTTTACCACTAAGCAACATCCCTGGTCCTATTTTTTGTTTTTTTAATTTTGAGACAGGGTCTCACTAAGTTTCTTAGGGCCTCCCTAGGTTGCTGAGGCTGGTCTTGAATTTGCAATCCTCCCGTCTCAGCCTCCCTAGTTGTTGGGATTACAGGTCTGTGCCACCATGCCTGGCTTCTCCTGTCTTTTATTGTATGATGACCAGTGAAAAAGAATTTTATAACAAAATGTAGTATAGTTTTACTACTTTGGTATATCATTGACTCTACTCACTTAAAGAATTTGACAAGATGCATAAATCCTTAATTTAAAATCATAAGCTGCTTTCAATCCTCAGTTGAAAAATGTGTCAAGGCCTTGAATGTGTTCTCACTATCATCAAGTACTCCACGGAATGAAAAATCAATGAAGAAGTCAATCCTGGAAGATCAAGCCAACAGTGAAACTTAGTATGAAAATCTGGGGCAAGTGGAAGCTGAAGAACAAGGCAAGAACTGATAAAGGACTTTGAATAATCACATTAACAGGATTCCCCTGAGAATAGGACCAGATGTAAAGACAAAAACAATATCAAAGCAAGGGAAAAAGTAAAGCACAAAAGACTATGTGTTTAAAATTTTAAAAAAAAATCTAATCAACCTTGTCAAGAAGTGTTCCCTACCTATCTCCAATGTCTTTAAGGCAAAGCTAATGTATGTTTATATTTTACAGGCAACGAGACGGTTGTTTGAATGAACACTGAACCAACAATAACTTCAGTTTAGTAAATCTTTTACTGCCCAGAAAAGAAATTTAGGTTTTAGAAAAAGGACCTGAGATCTCTGTCCTCTCTGGCCTTCAACCATTTTAGAAAGCTATGTACTTTCCAATACAACCTCATCTGCTTCAAAGGACATTACCTTTTCAACATTCACTTTGAGGAGAAAGTAGCCAGGCACACATATTAATCAAATGTTAAGCCTCAGTAACCTGGCTATATTCAATATATGTTCCCAAATCACCCAAAAAGTCTGATCATGTTCCAAATTCATCACTAGTTCAACATTATTTTTTTTTACACTTTGCTGTGTTGTCTTGAAATCTAGACTTATGTTTTATGATACCAATTCTAAAAAATATAGAAGCTCTTCTGCTTTGAGAAATGAGATGGATGAAGAGTTAGTGAGGTCACCACCATTTGAGGGGTTTTGACATATGGGCAATCATGCGCAAGGGTGCTCAAAGGGAATTCACATGTTGAATAAAAGTAGAAGCTAGGCTCTTTTCCAAACCTGAGATGCAATGCCTTAATAATGATATTGTAATGTTTAGAATGTTCTGGATATCATTGCACTGTACTAGAAGGAAATGTATTCTGTAAAAGTTCCTTGAAGGCTCTATTCCATATGAAGTAACCCTGAATGATATACTATCAATTTCTTCAGACAAAGCAGCCAACCAACTCTGGGGTATGATTTTGAGATGGAGCAAAATTTGCCTTTCTCCTTGGTCTAGAGAGTCAGATAAGGAGGGATTTGAAGTGTCCTAGGAAGCTTGCAGTGTTTTGCATCAGCTGAGAGCATTCGGGGAAGACTCTAAGAAGAGGCCATAAGCAAGTGATAATGATGGCTTTGAAACAGGTAAAACAATCTTGGAGGAAAGGTCTGTATAGAGAAATAAGAAGACAAAGTTGGCAGGGGCACTAAAGGCCTTCTACTTGAGAAGTACATGAGACCTTAAAATACATGCAAAATATGGAAGAAACCACATGAAAATTGGCAGAGTCTAGACTCTGACCAACAGGCAATGGCAACTAAAAAATATTTACTGTGTGGGAACAAAGGATCTGATCTGAAGTCACCTTGGACAGTAGTTTGCTAAAGCAGATTGAGGAAAGAGAAGATTTTGTGTTCATTAAATGATGACTAGAGAAAATAGTGCACATTCCCATTTACTTTGTTGGTTTGGTGTTTGATCATTTCATTTTATATTTTTCTCAGAAATGGTACTTTTGAAAAAAGCTTCAGTCTCATACTTGTAGTAAATGCAAAAGAAAATAAATTGTATGTGCATTTGTACATGTGGTGTAGGCATGCCTGGCTCAGGGGAGCCTTCATGCTCATGAACAGAGATCCCAGGACTGAGGATTGGTGCCTGGTGGAGGGGAATAAGTACCAGAGAAGCAAGGAAGCTTCCAGAATCTCATTACTCCAAATTGGTGCATTTACTTTTCAGGTAATATCTTGGCAAGGCATTGATGAGAACTAGAATAAAAGGGTCTGAAATGAAGCAGAACGAAGTGACAATTAGGTCAGAATGCTTAATATACAGAAGAGATATGGGAAAGGGATCGTTGAAAGGCAACATGTTTTTGCTTTTATACCTAGTAGCTACCTGCACCAACAGTGGTGCCCTCCAATGGAAGATGACATTAGTAACTGTGTATGCTTCCAGGGATGTGAACTTTCAAGGGTACCATTACCAGCTGGAAAGTGGGTATTTTAGATATATCAATACCCACTATATATATATATATATATATATATATATATATATATATATATATATATATATATCATTCATCCCTGTTAGCAACAATGTTTAAGCATATAATTGAAAAGTCAATATATTTACTTGCAATTTACAATACCACATACCCATATAAAAATATTTAAAAATTAGAAATCCTTAAGGGTGACATAAAATGCAGCAAACTATTTTTTAAAACTAAATTTGAATTGTATATACTTTTTCACTAGTCTAAGTACAGTATACATATTAACCATTTAATGGTCACATTAGCCCTCAACTAAAATAGGGAAGCTGAAGCATATGGCTTCAGATTGAATGGTTTGAATGTTTGTATGCCTCCAAAATTCATGTTGAAATGGGATGACCCCATTGTTGTAAGCGGTAGGGCTCTTAGACAAGTGATTCAGTCATAAGAGCTCCATCCTGGTAACTGGGATTAATGTCCTTATGAAATGAGGTTTCAGAGAGCTACAAGGACCTTCTGCCCCTTCCATCATATGAAGACACAGCATTCATTCCTTTTTTGCCCCTTCTGTCATATGAGGATGCAGCAAGGAGCATCATCTTAGAAGCAGAGTATGCTCTTTTTATGTGTGTGTGTGATACACTATTTAATATAACCTTATGGGACCTCCATGACTATCATTGACCAAAATATCATTAAGTGGCATTTGACTACATATATTTATTCTACACAATTTGTAAAATAGCAGAAAATAAGAAAAATAATTTACATAAAACCTGGCTATCTAAAAATAATTTACATATGACCTATAAACTCATATTTTATATATTTTCCACACTTTTTCAACTAATCAGAAATTTATAAACAGTACTTAAGCAGACTTTTCTCTTACCAGACACAAAATCCAGTAGCATCTTGATCCTGAACTTCAGTTTCTGCAAAATTGTGAGAAAAAAAGTCTATTACTCATACATTACCCAGTCCAAAGGTATTTTATTATGGCAGCATGAACTGCTTAAGATAGAAAATTGGTATCAAGAAATGGGGTGCTGCTATTGTAGATATCTAAAACTGCAGATACATGTTCAGAACTCATAGCAAATAGTCTCTGGACCATAAAAACTACCCCAGTGAGGACTCAGAAGAGGAGAACTCTAGTAGAGCCTTGATCTTGTTAAAGATTAAGGGATTGTAATCAGAATGTAGGTAGAAATTTGAACTGTAAATGTCTTTCTAATAAGATCTAAGAGGAAATGTAGGGATACATTATTGGAAAATGAAAGGAAGTCTACCCTTGTTATAAAGTGACAAAGAACTTTGTTGAATTGTGCTCAAGTCCTAGTGTGGAAGGCAGAGCTTAAGAGTGATGAATTAGGATAGTTGGCAGAATATATCTCTAAGCAAATCATTGAGGATATGGCATGGCTTCTCTTTACTGCTTACACTAAAATGCAAGAAAAAAGAAACAAATTACAGATGGTATTTGTAATTGAAAGGGAGGCAGAATTTAAAGAGTTGGAAAATTCTTGGTCTGTAAAAAATGAGAAAACACCAAGGATATAGAAAGAAGCTAAATGCAATTCATCAAGACAAAGGGAGAAAACAAACCCAAAGGCATTTCTGAGAGTCCTGGATGCTGTCAATTCCCAACTTAGCCCTAGAGTGCCAAAGGCTTTGAGAGGATAGAATGGTGACAAGAGGAGCTTTGGACACCCATGAAACCCTAGTGCTCACTGTTGTGAGCCACCTGAGTTCTCTGGTCCTTGCCTTCTGGGATGCTGCTCCTTAACCATTCCAGGTATGACTCCACTGAGCCCAAGTATAGTATTTTTATGATGAGATGGCAATAAATCACTGAATCAATCTTCAAGCATCTTTATTTACCTGCTGATGGGTCAAGGGAAAGGCTGCAAGTCTGTACCCTCTGATCCACTCCAGGGATTAGTGCAAATCTTTTATACCATAAGTAAAGCATGTCAGTACATTAATCACAGTGGTTGTTGCTATGATTTAAGACCATATAAAACATGAGATCTAAAATCATAAGCAAAAGGGAAAGTGGGTCAAAACGACCCTAGTTGAGTACAAGTTAAAGAATGGTTACTAATGTCTAGACAATCATTCTCTGACAGGGTACATTGTCCAAGAAAAATGGGAACCAAAATTCCACAATTTCACATTGTGTAAGAACAGAAACATTTGCATTTCCAAGCAGGGTGTGCTAAGCAGGATCAGGATGGCAGAGATAGAGTTTTCTCATAGAAGAAGTATTTCTTATATGACATGGAGTCTCAGGGTAAAATGGAGTCTGTTTGGTCATTGCCCATGTAGCCTGGCCTATAACAGTGTGAGCTGCAGTGGTCATCTCTCCACAAGGCACAGGTATAAGCCTTGATTGCATGTACATGGTGCCATTTCCACCAGATGCAAAGTGCACAAACTATGAGAGCATGGCTGCCTCCAAGTGGATTTTAAAAAGTCCCTAGAGAGCATTGGGGCACAGGCAGAGAACTACCACAGGGTCAGGGCTATCACGGAGTCCCCACTGGGGCAATATGCCACAGAGTCACAGGGGCTGGACTGCTCCCATGACCCCATAACTATGGAACCACCAATGTGCAACTTCAGCCTGGGAGAGCCATAGGAAAATGACTCTGAACCATGTGAGCTCTGAGCTGTGAGCTGCACTCTGGGTTGCACCCAACAAATCCATGAGGGCTGCATTTCCCAGGGCCTTTAGGCCCAATCCCTACCCCAGTGTTTCCAGAAGGTAGGACATGGAGAATATTATTTTAGAGTCATAAAATTTAATATTTATCCTATTTGGTTTTGGACTTACTTGGAACAAATTATCTCTTTCTCGTTTTTTCTTCTATTTCTTTTCTTTCTTTCCATTGCTCTTTTTTAAAATATTGTATTTTATAACAGATTTATGGCATTGTATTTTATAACAGATATGGATGAGACTCAAAGTACAATTCCTCTTGAGACAAATTGCCCCCTCCAGTGTGAGCCTGAGAAATCCTTCACTTCACAAACCCTTGTTTGATTACACAGGTTTACAACTGGAGGGGAGGGAATTTGCCTCATGATATACTGTCCTTTGGGTCTCACCCGTATCTGATGTAGATGGTATTCAGATGAGATTTGGAACTTTGGCCTTGAAGTCAACGTGGAACTAATTAAGACATTGGGGGCTATTGGGATAGAATTAATATATTTTGTATGTGAGCAGAACATGAATTTGAGGGGCCAGGGGCTAAAATGCTATAATTTGAATGTTTGTGTCCCTTTAAAATTTATATTGAAATTGAATCTCCAATGTAATTGGATTAAGAAATGGGGCCATTCTCCCTTCCACCAAGTAGGGATGCAGCGAGAGGCACTATCTTTGAAGCAGATAGTGCTCCTCAGATACTAATATAAATTTCTATATTTTTTAATATGTATTGTTAGAAACTAGGCAGTTAAAGGTTATTCTGTTACAGCAGCAGATGCAGACTAAGACAATGCAGATAATTAACTCACGTGAGGTCACAGAGCTGATAAACATCAGTGACTGGATTCAATCCTAGTCATCAGGCTCTAACATGTGAGTCCTAACCTCTGTGCTGCACTCTCCTGCCTCTCTAATTGCTCTTCTGCTATGCTGATCAGGATGGTATTAGCTAATTTTTCGAGGCATGGTGTGCACTTTGGGGGAGGTTAATCATTCGTGATAGTGGCTGTAATTCCATATTTCAACCTGTCTTCTTAGTAATCATATCTGATTAGGTTGTCATTGCATTTTACCACTTAATGTAGCTGACCAGGAGCTAGTAATGAGTAGAACAAGTGCCAGGATGGCCATTTTCTTTTGCTCCCTGGTGGATGTCCCTTTGGCATTATCATCTAGTCACATGTTCTTTATAGAAATCTGTTTAAGTCACCTGCCTATCTTGTTAGGGAAAGTTTAGTTCTACAAGATCATTGTCCCTTTGATATATTTTCCCAAGCAAAATATATAGTACATCACAGAAAGCTAAACTCAAAGCAACTTCCACTCCTACCGAACTTTCTGGGATTCTGCAGGTTTTGTCTAGGACATTATCTGCTGATTTTTACATAGGTTCAATGAGGGCACTAGTGAAAATCAATGGCAAAGCTTAGGAATTTCCAGTTAAGATCAACCTAAGTTGTTTTAAACAAAAGTAAGTTGTAAAACATTTCCTGTACTACTCTCCCCTGTAGCAGGACATGCATAACCTACTTTAGAGATCATTCCTCTAGTTGAATATTTTGCACATTGGAGCCCTCAGACTATATAAGAATCAAAGGGTTGTTACAAGAATCTGGATTTCTAGGCTTACATCCATATTTACTGAGTAGGAATCTGGGGTAGGATACAGAGAATTTGCATTAAATGAACTTTAAGGTGACCCTTACACATCTCAATGTTGATAGCCACTGCTTTCAGGGCTACATGCACCTTAATATAACAATTGCTCCCAAAGTTACAAGAGCTCATCAATGGCATTTAATCAGGGGTGATTAATTTTATGCATCAACTTGAATTGGCTTTAGAGCACCTAGATCAAGCCATATTACTGGATGCATCTGTGAGAAATTTTCTGGAAAAGTTACTGCTTTAGACAGCTTTCTCACCGCTGTGACCAAAATACCTGACAAGAACGAATTTAAAGGCCAAAACGTAGATCTGGGGGCTCACAGTTTCAGAGGTCTCAGTCCACAGACAGCCAGTTCCATTCCATTGTGCTTTAAGTGAAGCAGAATATCATGGAGAGTGTGATGGAGGAAAGCAGCTCAGGACCTCACATCAGGAAGCAGAGAGTGAACTGTGCTCAACAAGGACAAAATATAAACCCCAAAGGCATGCCCTCAGGGACCCACCTCCTCCAGCCACACCCTACCTGCCTATAGTTACCAACCAGTTAATCCATCTCAGGGGATTAATACATTGATTAGGTTAAGATTCTCATAATCCGATCTAAACTTTCTTGTATGGTTTCACACATGAGCTTTTAAGGGATAACTAATATGTGAACCATAACAGTTAGCATATGACTCAGTGTACTCAGTAGATTGCCTTTCCACAATTTGGTTAGACACCACCTAATCCATTTGAGGTCCTAAATAGAACTAAAGGCAAAGAGGGAGGACTTTAGGTCCCCCTTTTATTCTCCCCACCTCATTACTTGAGCTGGGGCATCTCATCTCTTCTTCTCTCGCCCTCAGACTGGGACTTGTATACATCCTTGCTTCCCTGAACTCTCAGTGCTTTGAACTCAGACTAAAAGACACAATCAGCTTTCCCAGGTCTCCAGCTTACATTATGGCAGACCATGAGACTTCTCAGTCTCTACATCTGCATGAATCCCTCATTTTAAAAAATCCCCTTTTGTGTGTGTGTGTGTGTGTGTGTGTGTGTGTGTGTGTGTGTTCTGTTTCTCTGAAGAACCTATTCCAATTGGTTCTGTTTCTCTGGAGAAGTTTGAGTAATATAAATACCAACGCTCTAGCTAATTCTTTAATATCAGGGTAAAGAACCAAATACAGTGACTAATCCTACTACTCCTAGAGGAAAAAAATACATTTGAATACTATCTTTTGTTACTGAAATATATTTTGCTTCTTCAGTATGATTATAAACAAACTAGAAAATAAATGTGCTTTTGTTTTTTCATTATGTGTTTAGTTCTTGATTCAGCACTAGACTTCAGTAGGTCCTAGCCAGTAAATTGCATTTATCTGACATGACATTGGGTTAATTTGCACTGGCTAAAATAGTGCATTATAGACAAGGGAGCACAGTAACCAACCTATGAAGTGTTATCGATATATTCATAGAAACAATTTGGAAACATAGCAACTTGGAATAGGTACGTGGCAACACAAATGAGCCATTTTAGTGTATTCTCAAAATTTATAAACATGAAAAGATATTTCAAATATTATGTATAGGGGCAAAATTATCTCTCACATAGGGATGACCTGTAGAAAGCATGACATTCCCTATCTTGATAAGTCATTCCAAAAAATGAAAACTTAGCCACTTTATAAAGAATATTTTTGTCCTGTGTCTTATGCCCACCAAGTACATGCATTATTGAGTCTAGAGAAGGTTGGAAGCTGTTGGAGGCAGACCTTGGACGTACTAGTGGGAAATCATGAAACTACAATTGAAAACAAGAAAACAAGTTGATCTGTGGTCTGAATCACTCTGGGATAGGATTAGATATCCCCAGTACCACAGCAATTCTCTTGCATGATAAACGAGATCCTGAATTATAAGGGTTTGTTATAGAGCCTCTAGTTATTGCTCATCTTAATGTAAAATAAGAAGATGCTACCTGGTTGACAGAATGAAATTTTTTTAATCTTATTCCTAGAATTATCACATGACCTACATATAGTTCCCCCTATTTGATGAAGAATCATGCAGAGACACAGGCACACATACTAGCTAAAAATTGCAGGCTTGTGGAGAGTTTAGTCTTCAGGGCAAAGCACAAAGTGTGAAGCAAGTAGGACCATCTATGTGTTTCTGGGTCCCATTATTTCTCTCTTAATAAAATCTTTGGTAAAGAACAACTGGCTTCTTCCTTCAGGAGAGGTCAGGACTTAGCATGCTACATCAAATCTGTTGGGCACATTACAGGTTTTATTATTTTGGATTTCTCGGTAGCATTTATTGGTTGATCTTTCATTATTGTAACCTGCTCACCTTCTGTGACAATGTGCTTATCTCTTCATACTTTGATGATTCCTGTTTTGTCTTCTTTATTTTCTTTTCCCTCTATCATCTCCTGAAGAATGGTCTTTCTCATAGTCTTTGTTTTCAGCATATTGTTATCCTCGCCCATGGATAATCTAATCTTCCTACACTTGTAGTTTCAACCACCACCTAGATGTCAGTAATATCCAAGTATTCATCTCTAGGCTAGACTTCTCTTCTAAGCCTCAGAATCATAAATCCAACTCTCTGAGACATGCTGACCTAGATATCCACAGGCACTTTAAATTGAACGAAGCCTAAACTGTGTACATTACCATCTTATCTGCTACCTACAAACCAACATCTGATCTGATACCTAAGCTAGAAATCTGGGAAGCATCCTGTATTTTTCTTAACTCTTCATCCCCTACCAAGTTCTGCTGTGTTTATTTCCTAAATATGTTTCAAATTTCTATTTTCCCTGCTTGTCAATCTAATCAACACTGCTCTAACTCAGCCCTTTTTCTTTAACATGGATGTTAATAATAGCTTCCAAAAAATTATCCCAACCTCTAGTGTAGTTTACAAGATTCTTTAGGGTCTATTGCCTATCAGCCTCTGCATCCCAATCTCCTTTCTGTCCCTGCATCTCAGCATTATTAACCTATTTACAATTCTTCCATGTCTTAGATCATGTTGCTCTCGTACCTGAAATCCTGACTCCACTCTGCATGGCTAGGTTCTACTCTTTAAAAGTTCAGGATTGTTTCCTTCCCAGAGTCACCCCTGAGACAAATCAACTTTCTATTCTTGTCTAAGACCCCATTCACCATAATTCTAAACCGCTAAGTGACCATCTCTATTATTACATGAATTACAGTTTGTTGAGTTTATCTGTTATTCTCAAGGGCAAGGATGTTGCCTTATGCATGCTGGTCCTCAAAGTCTAGAAACGTGATTGACACACAGAAAAAGATGCTGAATAAATGTTTGGTAGCTGGATAGGGAAAAAAATCAGGTGGGAGAATCAGAACAGAAGTTTTCTTTTCAATTATGTTGAACATTTATGGGTTCTCATCTCAGGCCACAAATTGGAAGAATAAAAGAACACTCGAAGTATTCAATTTGAGATTATTTATATTAACACTACAGAGTGAAGAAAACAAAAATGTCCAGTTAAAATTTTCAGAAAAGCTCACAGGACACCAGGGACCAGCACAAACTCTCCTTTTCCTTTAGAAAGACAATTCTAGAGAAAAAAAAATCTTTTCCTTTTAGATATCATGTGTTTAATTTCTTCCTGCTAGTGAGTATTAATGGTTGGGTTATAAAAATCTGGAACCAGAAAATCTGGAAGTGCTTACCCATCTTTAACTGGCCACTCTGACTTCTATAATTACCATACAATCAATGTTCAAATGGGGCCAAGTATAGAGTTCCTTTCTCCAACTTGCCTTGTCTGCTTCCAAAGAGAAAGTAAAGTAATGGAAGAGGATCCTTTAGTAGTGACCACTGTTCTTATCATTGCCCAAGGTACCACTACCCAAGGGAGATTCAAAAATATCTCTGAAGATAAAAGTGTATCTCTTTGGATTAATGTTCTCTCTAGTACAATGGCATTGTATGGGAGGACCATATGGAGACGATCCCTTTCTTAAGGAAAGCTAACCAATTGATCATCAAGAAGGAACTTTAAAATTGTAATAATTTGTGTGTGTATATGTGTGTGTTTGTGTATACATACATACATAATATATATACACATACTGCATTTTGCTTGTGAATTCAGGAAATAAACTGCAACTTAAGGGCCAAAGCAAAATAGAAGGATGAGAAGGAAGATGGAAAATTTTGTTCAACCTTATTAATGTTTTTGTCAAAGAAAGACAACCTGGCCAACCCTTTCACAGCTGGAACAAAGAAGAGCTTGTAACCACCCAGAATTCTGAGCTCAATATAACTTAGAACACTGCACAGTTCTAAGCCTCAGCACAGGATAATTTCATGCTTACTTTCAATATGCCAGTACTGCATTGATGGCTTCTTTGTCACTCCTAGTGGGCAGCTTTCCAGTGCTGCCCATGTGTTTGTATTGTGCTCTCTGACAAAGCTACTCTGTGTATCAGCCCAGACATTGACAGAAACCCTGAGGGCTGAATGTGGTATCCAGCCAGGAAAGTAAGACTGGGAAGCTCAGGAAACCATGTGTGTGTCTGGCAGGGGGCGGTCCACAGCCCTCTCCCAATGTCCTTCCCCAACTTCTGACCAGGACTACCTGTGGGCACTAGATTTTACCAAAACAAACACTACACAGATCTGACTTTGGGTTTTGAAGCAATACTTTAAAGTAGAGAGCTGGTTGTCACGGTCATTTGAACTTGAGTCCTTTCTACTGACAAATATTAGTTGAAGTGATTGGAATTTGAAAGTGGTTATTTTTGCTCATGAGAAGGTGAACTGTTCTTGCAACAAAAACAGTCAATAAACAAGTAATCACCATTAAATTCATATGGATTTCTACTATTCTGAAAAAATAATAATCTCTCCACTGTAGGGCTCTTCAGAAACTGGAAACATCTCTCACTCACCCAGCTCTATAAAGTGTCTGACTGCACGAATCACATCATCTGTCCCATCTTCCATGTGAAGGAGAAAAGCTGCCTTCTGATTCTCGGCTAGGCGATGCTTCACAGGCAAATAGTCAACACTAAGTAGGCATCTATTGTATCACCTTATCAGTGAGGAACTTAATTTCCAAAAAAAAAAAAAAAATGAATCACAATCTAACCAGAAAGACACTTCCCTTTTTTCTCGGGTTGGGGGCTGACAGAGAAGGCTGGGCATGAAACACCATCATAACATTTTCAGGCATATCTGTTCTGCGCTTAATGGAATTTGAAGAGAGACAGTTCAACCCTATGTCTTATCAGGAGGCTTGAAAGGAATCTTTAATAATTAGAATACTCATGACTTGCCCCCTCCAAAAGTTTTCATTTTAATTTTCACTTGTCTTTTGTGTTAGTCAGAGAAAGAAAAGACAAAGTGACAGACAGATCAGAATAACACTCTTTTTATGAGAAAGCATCTGTCTGTCACAATAATGGCACCTCCTTAAATATATGTTGACTTGCCCCCAAACACAGTTAATAAAATCTGTTCATATCTGTGTTCAAAACACTTTCCACCAGAAATTACACCAAGTTACTTTAAATTTGTGTCCCTATTCACTTCTCTTGAAATCAACCACAGATAGTCAGATGTGTCTGCAGAGTTGAATTCATCATTGTGCTACTGCTACCTAATTTAGGATCTTTAAGACAGAAGGCTGAAATTTTCAAATGAATATTTTTCACAATGATTGAATGATGCATGCAATATTGTCCTCATTTTGATTTTAAGTAAATCAAAGTTCCCCATTGTTATTTGTTTTAATTTCATCACTACCTATTAAATTCTTACTTGGGGTATACATTTTACTAAAGCTAGTAAACTTGAAGAAACTTCTATTTCTAATATGGGGTTATATGTGAAGAGCCAATAATGGCAGTTGGAACAAAGCCTGGAGTTTCACAGGCAAAAATGAATTTATAATACCTGTGATATCAAGGACAAATGTCTTTACTTACCACAACCAGTCTTAACCTCTAACTGAGCCTGATATTCCCCAAAATGTTTAGTACAGGTCTTGCAGTTCCTGTAGAGCAGCTTCTTCACAATTCCCCATATATCCTGCAGATTTCTAAAATTTGTAAATAATGGAAGCATCTGACTTTTGTTTGCCACTGTATTTCTGAGAATTATTTATTTCTTGTTAATGGCTATAGTTAGTTTTCATTGCTGTATGATATGACATTGTATGAGTATATTAACATCTATCCATTCTACTGTTGGTAAATATGATTTGTTTCTAGTTTGGGGTCAATATACTAATACTAATATATATAAATATATATGTATATATATTTCCATGTATCTTTGGCTTATACATTTACATATTTTGTTATAAAAGTTATTAAAATCTAATGTAAATTAATAGACACATACCATCTCAGACAACTCAAAATCTTAGGATATTTTTACTTTATCCACCCTCATTGGGATTTTATTGTCATATTTTAAATATTCTTTAAACTCAATAGTATATTAGCATTTGTTTTATATGGGGTGTGTTTGTTTAGATTTATCCATGTATTTACTCTTTCTAGGAATTTTTATTTCCTTGCTTCTATCTGGGATTATTTTCCTTCTACTTGAAAGAAGATTCATCTTTATTTCTTTCAGCATGTATCTACTGGTGATAAATTCTCTGGTTCTGTTTGTCTGAAATGATATTTACTCTGGCTGATTTTCAAGAATACTTTTGTTGGGTATAGAACTCTAGGTTATAAATGATACCCTCCCATACACACACATTACAGCTGTCAATCATAGTGTTCTGGTTTCCATTTTTTCTTTATATTCTTACTTCTTTGAAGGTAATATTTTTTCCACTAGATACTTTTAAGATCTTCTTTTGTGTTTAGTTTTCAAAAGGTTTACTATTATATTCTTAGCATATGAGTCTTGTATTTATACTTCTTTAGGTTTGAAGCAGTGCTTAGATCTTGTGGCTTGATGTCTTGTAATGAAAAAAATCTTAGCAATAGTTCTTCAAATATTGTTTTATACCCTAGCCTAGCCTTTCTGGACTTCAATGGCTTAAATACGAGGGCATACTTGGGCTTTATACCATATTCTATATATCAGTTATACTTGTTTCCTATATTATTTTTTCTGTTTTACCTTACTTTTTCTACTTTTAAATTGTGCTTAATCTGCTGTTAAATCTATCTACTAAGCTCTTAAATCCAATTACTATATTTTTCAATTTTAGGCTTTCCACTTGACACTATTTTAAAATTTTCACTTCTCTGCTTAAAATATCCATTTTGCTCATTTCTTAAACACAGTAACCACAGTTATTTGAGTCTAATAACTGAACATGTGGGTTTCCTCTGTGAAATTTCTATATACCTTTGACCTTATGGTTCTTGGATTAATTTTTCTACTTTTGCATGCCTAGTTTTGCTTTTGTCTTTGCTTATTTTTTTTATAAACTAAACACCAACATCAACTTGAGTCTCCAAATGATTTTATATTTTTCCAATGTGAATTCAGTTTTGCGTATGGCAGGCAGTTGATGTAGGAGCACATCTTCTTCCAATCTGAGATAGAGGTGATTTAAGTGAAGTTTTAGTTTTTTCAAGTCTATTTCCAGTTTGTCCTTATTCCCAGAATGCAGCCTTTAAGGGTCCTGGCCAAAGGGCTCAAGCACTTATGAGAGCTTTCTCCCCTTGGCAAATACTGGTTTTCATCATTCCCTCATCCCCATGATATTACCAAAACCTATCAGCCATTACTTTAGAGTTGGCTAAGATCTTGGAAAATGAGGCAATGCCAAACATTAATGCTTGCTTCTTTGAACTCTCTTTTCTGGTGTCTGGAAGTCTTTGCTGCTAAGAAGCTTTCTAATGCCTTCAAATGATGGTTTTAAAATCCACTTTTCTAGTGCTGGAAGTGTTGATTGTATGCAAGCTGTCTGCCAAACCCCAACCAACATGTTTCTAACCAGCAAAAGTTGAGCTCAGTTCTTACCTCCTCCGAGTCTTTTACTCTGGTCCCTGGGGTGCTCTCCCATCTATGGACTTTAATGACATTTTTAGTTCTACTTTATGTCTTTTAGTACACAGTTCCATTCTCTAATTTTCCTCTAATAGGAGAAATAAAATTTATGTTACTATAACAATATGTAGAAGATTATATACATTGTAATGTTGTTATTATTATATATGTAGAATTATAAATTATGTTATGGTTTAGATGTGAAGTGTCCCTCCCCCAATAACAACATTGTAATGTTGTTATTATTATATATGTAGAATTATAAATTATGTTATGGTTTAGATGTGAAGTGTCCCTCCCCCAAAAGCTCATGTGTGAGACAATACAAGAAAGTTTAGAGGTGAAATGATTGGATTATGAAAATGTTAACCTAATCAGTGCATTAATCCACTGATGGGTATTAACTGGGAGGAGGTAACTGTAGGCAGGTAGAGTGTAACTACAGAACAGGGTCACTGGGGGCATGCCTTTGGAGTATACATTTTGTGAGCTGAGTTTATTCTCCCTCTGCTTCTTTCCTTCACCACACCTCCACCCTTTCTGCCATGATATTTTGCCTCACCTCAGGCTAAGAGCAATGGAGTTGACTGTCTATGGAACTGAAACCTATGAAAGAGTGAACCCCAGATAAACTTTTCTTTTTCTAATTATTCTTTTCTGGTCTTTTGGCCACAGTAACAAAAAAGCTGACTAAAACAACTGATATACCAACACACTTCTAAGTTCCTCAAGATCCTAAGATCTCATATTTATATTGCATTATACTCCTGTTTTGGAAAACTTAGGGATCAAAAATAAGTAAAAATAGATTCACCTGTTACTCCTATTCACCAGAAATACGTGTAGTGTCCAACATAGATCCTGCCCATAGTATCTATTCAATACATGATAGTGGCCTAGCTCTTTCCTTTCTTAAGAGAGCAATATCTCTCCCACTCCCTCTACTTCTTTTTGATTTAGAAGCAAAATCATAGGAGCTATAATTATTTTCACTATATAACATAAGTACATTGAGAAAGTTCAGAATGTGAAATATTCTCTAGTAACTCCCCTACCTGGACAGTATACAGCTAGTGCTTCCTTTTCAATCTGATTAGGGAATTATATAATATTAAGTAAATAACAGGGGAGGTAACTTAGCCTTATTGTTAAAAGCATTAAATTGGTGTATATCTGGCTTATTTCTTTTGGTGTAGTGTCATCTTCAGGCTCATCCATGTTTTATCAAATGATAAAATTTTCTTTTTAAATACCTAATAATATTTCATTGCATATGTGTATGTGTGTATATATATATAGTGTGTGCATGTGTGTGTGTGTGTGTGTGTATATATATATATATATATATATATATAGAGAGAGAGAGAGAGAGAGAGAGAGAGAAAGAGAAATACATATATGTCATATATATCATTATATATATATATATATATATATATATATATATATATATATATAATCACATTTTCTTTTTCCATTCACCCAAATATGGACACCTAGGTATCTTTTATATCTTAGTTATTATGAACAATGTTACAAAGAGCATACAATGAAGTTATATTTTTGGCATACTGATTCAATTCCCTTTTTTTATGTACCCAGAAGTGTGATTGCTAGATTATATGATAATTCAATTTTAAATCAATTAAAATTAAAATTAAAAGGAATTTAAAAATTAAAAAATTCTACAAGTCTTTGGAGCCAGAGACACTTGCCTTCACATTTTAGGTCCACAAATTATTGATTATGCTACTTTGGGCAAATCATCTATCACGTCTAAATCTCCATTTTCTCTTCTATAAAATAAGGGAAACAGTACTACCTCATTGAGTTTCAGGGAGGATTAATGAGTTGATTTATGTAAAATGTTTAGAAGAGGATTGTACATTACATACACTCGATTAGTGTTAGATAGCAGAGTAGGAGTATAGTGTTCATGTTTATTCCCTGCTTCTTTTCAATGGGCATTTTCTTGTATAACATAATATCCCATTGATGTTTAATTTCATGTCTTCATTCAATAGCACCTGGATATGGAACAATAAGCTGAAGACTTTTCTATGGATTGCTTGTCTTGTCCTGAATTCACTACAACTTGTCAGGACATGCAAACAAGGTCACATTAAAGGCAAAACCTTGAATTTCTCTGGATCTTTCTCCTGAATGGTTAATAAAGTCATCCACAGCATATTTCTTTTCTGCATCTCCATAGTCTCTCTCATGGGTTCTTATAATCACTCTTGACTCCCAGTGTCAGAATATATAAAGCTCACAGATCTATGACTACTGGTGCCCATCAGAGAACTAATGGCATTTGTGCCAGAAGGGTTGCCTTTCCATATTCTCAAAGCTGTAAATTGCAAGGTGCTGGAGGAATCAGAATCCAGGGAGTAATCATGAGGCCAGAGCTTTTCTACAATCTGTGCCAAAATGAGTAATATATTGTCATCTCTGTTTCCATGACACACCTGCCCCACCTAGGCACCAAAGTTAGACTACTTGTGCTATATGCAACCATTTTCTTCAATTTCCTACTGTGTCTTCTTTCTCAGAAGGCAAATAAGTCACCTTGGGAAGGTGCTTATTGACATAGAGCTCCAAGCAAGACTCATGTCTGGCTTAAGTGGAAATATCTACACAGAGATAGCTTATTTTCAGCAATCTAAGGAAATGGAAAAAGTGAGAAGCTAATACCTAAGAAAAGGGCAAGAAAGAAAACATATATGTATATTTGGTACTGGGGATTGAACTCAGGGGCACTCAACCAGTGAGCCACATCCTCAGCCCTTTTTTGTATTTTATTTAGAGACAGGGTCTCACTGAGTTGCTTAGAACCTTGACAAATTGCTGAGGCTGGCTTTGAACTCTTGATCCCCCTGTCTCAGCCTCCCAAGGTGCTAGGATTACAGGTATGCACCACCATGCCAGGCAAGAAAACTAATATTTAACAAGTGCCTCCTCCATCCTTAGTTCTCCCTCTCCAGTTACAGTATCCAGAAAGAAACTTCTGAGATATTCAAACAAACAAATAACTCTCTTGTACACAACCCCTAGAGGTCCTGCACAAGATTCACCAGCTGTAGTCCAATCTGGCTTAAGCTTCACTTGGCTCTTGTCATCAAGGGTAATTGCCTTCTCTAGTTTTCCCTAGGATCAACCTACCAAATTTCCTTTGTTCATGGTAGAAAAGGAAAAGGGTTCATCAGGATAGTTTCAACAGAAATCTTCACCTGGTGCTAAGTGAAGAAATACAGAAATAGCCAGGCAGAGATTGCTGAGCTCTGCCTTTGCCCCAGGTTATGATATTGCTCAAGAGGCTGATGAACTGGAGCACTTTTCTTTCCATAATACAGAAAGATTAGTCTTCCTACAATAGAATGAGAGACTACAAATAAAAATGGTTCAGCTGTAGCACAAAGAGGAAGAAAAAATCAAATAGATAACATGGGCCATCTTCTACAGTGTGACCGAGCAATGGACACAGACCCTTGGACTGTCTTCAGGGGATTGATGGATGGCAGATCCTGCTGGAGTCCTGATCACAGGCACTACCTTGCTTGCTCACCAAAAGCGGACTCACAGTTAGGGACAGTTTGGGGAGAATGTTTGCAAAGATCCCTTATGAAGTCAGAGAACCTGACAAAAAGAAAAAAAATGAACGTTTTACTTTTTTCTTTCTCTAGGCTGAGTTTCCTTTTATTTGATTCTCTCACTGGACCTGGCCCTCAGGATTGCAATAACAAAATGTTTTAGACCCATCGTCATGTAAGGACAAACTACTTTCAAAATATTTTCATACTTGAGGGCATCACTATAGCTAAGATAAAACCTGAGAAATATAAGTTTCTTAAAAAAAACAGAAAAAGAAAAAAAGTGTTCAATTGGACTTAAATAAAACTTCTCTTTTCATATTTTTTATTCATTATTTTTCCATTCATGAACATTTAACATTTCATCAAAGTTGAGGCTTGTTAGTGAAGTGACTTTTCTGCAAATTTTTTTTTTCTGTCTTACAAATTGGTTCGTTAACTTTTCCTATAGCAAGGACATTAGTAAAATCAAGATTATTAACCAGGGACCTGGGGCTACTGAAGGCCACTTGAATTTATTTGCATCAGTGGCATCATAGAATAGTTTTGTTTGGACTTACGCTGTGAAGGCACATTTGGAAGTGCCACAGTCCATTGGAATCACTAGGAAGCCATTCAGTATTTTCATTGCATATGACTTTGTATCTAGTCCAGTCAAAGTAGAGATGATATGATTAGTTTTATGACACTGTACCAAATACTACAATGTTATTTTAAGTAAATGTATTGGGTACTTTGGCATAAGAAGTCATCTAAACATTTGTATATATTTTCATATAACACCATATTGGATACATAGTTCTTGGAAGGAGTAATTTTAACTGTTCTTCCTCTCCACAGGCTTATATGTGCATAGACTATCTCTGAATGAGAAACATGAGGATGTACAAGAAATAGAGAAGCTAGATTTTAACCATAGGCCCTTTAGAAGATTTTGAAACTTACCTATGTGCATGCGATTACCCATTAAAAATAAATTAATAGAATTTAACATAAAAATTTAAAAATCAGATAATGCCAGCTGACTTAAGAGTATAGCAATATTCTTAGATTTTTTACTGTGAAGATGAAGGAGCAAAGTCTGGAGGTGAGTGAAGGATTGAGTAGAGGGTACATTCAAGGTGGAGGTGCACTGCAGGGAATTACATTAAACACTGACCGAGATGGTATATAAGCCATTTGTTCAACAGAATGCTGACTGCACCAAGCGTCTGACTCAACAGCAATAGGTGAAGCATGATGAATGGCTTAGAAAAGGTCATAGACAAGTGGAGGATTCAGAAGCTCAAATGTCGAGGAAAAAAAATGCAACCTGATAAGTGGTAAGAGAGGTAGAAATATGGGGTGATACATTCTCATTTGAGTATCTAAACCCACTGTGTGTTTATTTGCTGCAAACAAATTCCTCTTTCTACCCTTAGAACACCAAACAAAGGCATTTTTTCCCAAAAATGTTTCACCCATTAGCATCCGAAAACACTAAATTTCCACAACTGCATGAGCTCTACAGATGGTCTCAGGTGCCTCTCCCTGAGAACACCTAAGAAAGCATAGATTTCAAATTCAAATGGCTATAGTTTGAACTCTAATTCTACTATTTTCTTGATGGGCAACATTGGATGACCTGCCTATGTCTAGGAGCATCAGTTTTCTAATCTGAAAAACAGGAATAAAAGTGCCTGTATTGCAGTTTGCTATCAGATTGTGTGGATAGAGGTGGGAATGGGGGTGGGAGAATTTATGTCTTGTTACTGTGCTAGCACATGGAAGGAGCCCAATG
The DNA here is from genome assembly GCF_048772815.1 of Callospermophilus lateralis. Classification (NCBI taxonomy): domain Eukaryota; kingdom Metazoa; phylum Chordata; class Mammalia; order Rodentia; family Sciuridae; genus Callospermophilus; species Callospermophilus lateralis. The sequence goes on from NC_135320.1 coordinate 10,206,124, forward strand.
AATGGTTGTCATGACCTCGTTATTATTGACAAAAACAGCCATGGAGGATGATAAATACTTGAGAGGGTTTCTCAATTTATCACTAAGGGAAAAGTTAAGCTCATAAAGAATAAGAGTAAACCAGAACAAATAGCTAAATATCTGCTATACTTATGAGCATAAATGTGCCTTCTCTTGTTTTATGTGGCCTGTGATTATCTCTGTCAGCTAGGATATTCAGATAAATGCAGTATATTAAAGAACAGGTCTATTCTATGGAAATCAATCAATAAAATGTAGAATCTAGAAATGACAGAGCCTGACAATTGTTTTATTTGATCTGTTTATCTGTCTCTATGCCATCTGTCACAGTAGTACCTGAAGATGGACTGCAGGGGATTTACCTCACTATTGGGGGATCAAGTTTGAAGGTGGAAGGAAGAACAAGGCCCACCTCAGGTACCAAGGGGGCAGCACAATGGAGGTGTCTGGATGGTGCAGGGCTAGACACATGCTGCTCCTTCCTCCTGTCCCAGACAGCCACAGCAAGTTTAAGACAATGGATAAAGCCTGAAACAGGAATAGACCATCCACTGTAGTTTGGACCTCTCTTATTAAGAAAAGGGCCAGAACAAAATAATTATTAAGAATAAGGGGCTCAGCAGGGCTCTTTTCAGTTGGCTAAAAGAAGTTAAATACTCCTACGATGGGAATCGCACTTGTATGGAGGGCAGAACAGGCATGTGCTTGGTCATCAGGACACAGACGGGGACACAGGAGGCTAAGATGTAACCAGCTGCCAGAGGAGTTGGTCAATAGAGAGTCGCTGCAGATGGCTAAGGACAGTAGGATTGATCAGCATCCCACAGGAAGATGGTGCTCATCCTACGGGAACCTGGCCTGTCATGGAGAGGGAAGAGCAAAGGGTCTGGTTTTGCTGAAGTGAGAGGATGTCATCCAGAAGCAGCCACTAGGGATGGGAAAGGAAGATTTGGAGATGCTGGAATTAGAGTCAGGAAAATAAAATCACTAACCATGGTCTACAAGATTCTACATGGCATGGCCCTGCCTATATCTCTAACCTCATCTCAAGCCAATTGTCGTTTTGCTCAGTTACCACCAATCACATGTTGCTTCCTGATTGGACTAAGCTCATTCCCAGCCTGGGGCCGTGACTTTTTTGTTGCTTACTCTTCCTCTAAAGGAGACGGGTTCTCTCCACATGCAGAATTTAAGACTCAGCTAGCTCTGGGTCACCTACTTAGAAGTTCCCAGGGTCACCCCATTTACTGGAGTCTATTGCCTTTTATAATGCCTTTTATCAGGTTTGTTTAAAGTCAGAGAGGACATTTTGGGTGATGGGCCTACCCTGTGAGCTCTATTGTTTGTCCTGGCTAGGAGTTAGGCTGCATTTATTATTTTCTGTGGATATGGATAAAGAGACTAAAATTTTCTGCAGTGGTCTGGTCTTTGTCTTCTGTGTTGTCTTTGGAATTCCCTAGAGAGTGCTCCTTAAGTACAGTCTGAACTTTACAGGTCTTTTAGTTATAATCCCCACATAATACAGCAGGGGATATGGCATCAATGTGTGAGGAAAGAGGAAGTATTCTATGATCCATGTCTCCATCTTTTAGTGGGTCTGTGCCCCTGGGCTAAAACCTTCACACAAGCTTCTCAGTTTTTGTCCTCCTGAGGTAAGACAGGAAGCCTAGAGAAGGTTGGTTTTGCACATTTCACCAATCCCATGTTGGTGAGACACTAGTAAAGCAATTTTCCTTTGTTTAAGAGAACAGAATGTTCTGGGTGCACCTCATAATGATTACTTTTCCCATCTCCCTGCAGGGAACACTTGGGGATATTTCTCCAATTTTCACCCCGAGAATCTGAGCCCCACTCACTCTATCACATTACTCTGTTTCATTTTCCCCATCTTCTAGAATCATCTTATAAATGTATTTGTCTGTCTGTAAAATTTGTCCTCCATCTGAATATAAACTTTAAGAGGACAAAACCTTGTCTTTTTTGTTCACCACCAAATCCTCAGTACCTAGAATAGTACTTCCCATGTAAGTACTTGGATGTGGACTGAATGCCATCTAAATGCCACACTTAAGACTACAAAACCTCTAAAACAGAACCTTGTAGAAATTCCTTGTGATCTTGTGTTAGACAGTTTGCTTAGATCTAAGTGCCTCATGTTGATTCCAGGATCGAGACACTACTTTGATCTTCACTGGACCTAAGAAATGATCTTTTGCTTTCTCTATCAACAATGATGCTCCTTAGCTTGCCTTCTGATCAAAATCTGGCCTGTAGCTTCCACTTCCTCAGTAAGTCCACAAAACACATAAATGCAGATACATATGCTCATTCATACACACACACACACACACACACACACACACACACACACAGAGCCTCTCCTGCCCTGCAGGAATCCATCTCTATTTAGAAACCTTCAAAGTCAGTCTTTTCTCAGGTCTCATCTCCTACATGAAACCTCTCAGGTCTTTTATCATGTCTAACCACTTTACACAGGGATCAGCAGCACTCTTCTTCAACCTCAAAAACATACTCAGGAAAACAGAAGAGTCTGACTGTCTCAAAGTGAAGTCATCATTAATTTAGTACTTTCTGCTTGTATTTATTTGCAGCCTCATGTGTAAGGCAAATAATGCTTTAAGTATGTTAGATCATGCAGCTGGGAGTATAAGAGAGTTATTATCTGCAATAATGAATATTCCTGCATTTTTATAGAACAATTATTGATTGTCTGGAAAAGTTTAGAGCTCAAGGTAAGTTTGCCATTAAATAGCCAGTTAAAAACTCCAAAAGATTCATTATTGCTCTTTAAATATATATTATGTAAGAAACGGGGTTGCATTTTCTATGTTACAAATAAAAGGCCTAAAGATGGTAGATTCTCAATAAGCCTACACTGCGATTAAAAAGAAAATGAATATTGCAGAAGAAAATATTAGCTAAGATGAAATAAGAAAAGGGCAAACTGGTTTAAAAATTTAGTAATACTTTAGCAATTCAAACTTCTAGTACCTTATTAATATTTAGTTATCAGATAAAACTAGGTTTTTGAAACCTCAATAATTTTAACAGTGATTTTATATACATAATCATTCCATCGCCCTCATGCCTCTACCTGGCTGCTCAGTTCTGGGTCTTCTCTGGGCCTGAGCTTTATTCTTAACTTATCCTCACTCTTCCAGAGAGAGTTGCTCACCCATGGGCCATGAACCACCTTCCATGAGTCCAGCCCTAACAGCAGCAAAACCCAGACTTCCTGTCCTTCTTTCCTCTGGCCCAGCCAAACAGAGCTGCTGACCACTCCTGCCTTCCCCCAAGGCATCAGAAATGTCCCTGCTTGGCATCTGGAGTGCCTATATAGCTTCTTCCATGGTTATTCAAAGGACTGAAAAGTGGAACTCAAATCCCACTTTCTCTAAGACCCAGGATACACAAAGTCTGAAGACACTTTTTGTTGTCACAACTGAGAAGTTGGCTATGGATAGTAACATCTAGTACAGAGAGTCAGGGATGTTGTTAAACAGCCTACAATGCATAAGACAAATCCTCCCTATCCAAGAATTATCCAGCCTGAAAGGTCAATACGACACATTGAGAAACCCAGGCCAAGAGGGAAGAAAATGTTAGCACCCCTTCCCTGAGGCAGCTCCAACCACCCCTGTTGTTAGTATTATAGATATTAAAGGACCATTGCTTTCTTCCTCCTGCAGATGATGTCACCCTTCAGTTTGGGGTATCCAAGATAAGGGGAGACATTAAAGTCATGGCTGGCACCTGTGTAGCCTTGAGAATGTGGTCTGGCCACATCTATTTGGGGACTGCTCCTGAGACCTCAGGACCATGCCTGAATCTGATATCCCCAATGGTTTGTATAAGAACATATGACCTTGCAATCCAAAGCTGTCCCCTGTCATTGCTGTTATACCCAATTCCTCCTTTGCCTTCTCCATTGCCTTCTCCTTATATCCATTTTGTATCGACCAGCCTGCTCAAAACTCTCTCAGACCCTTCCTTCTGCCTTTGGTCTTCCTTTCGCATCCTTCCCAGAATGTATCAGCTCACATCCTCTACTCCTTTCATGGTCAGTTTTAGATTTCACCTTGCTTAAGAAGGAATAAGAAAAGGATCTTACTCACTCCCCGACTATCTCAAATGCTTTCCTTTGCCACCACCCCTATAATAATTACCTCATCTATATGATGGTGGGGATTGGAGTTGGGTTTGGAGCCTATACCTGTGACCATTCAGTGCTGGAACCAGGTATATTGGAAGAATTCCTTGAAAATGCCTCTCTCATATAAGGCCTCAGTTTTGCTTTTAAATCTCTATTCCACTCATGATTCTACCTCTGCAGTTCAAATCACAGCCAAAAAGGTTACCACCATCAAAGAAATTAATGGACTATAACATACGATAAACTCAAAGAATATATTGTATGATGAAATGTTCATTAAACACATTCTGACTCGAAGGAACCCTCTAACCTTGAGGGGTCATGGAAAAACAATGCTGTTGACTTGGTGATGTTAGGGGAGAATCTACCATGTCGGTGATAGGATTTTATATCAAAAAATAAACTAGGACTTCAAGATCCCAAAGAACAGAGCCTTAAATAATGTGTGGGGATAGTAACTTAAAAGATATCTGGAGCCTATGCAAACCCAGAGTCAGAAATTATATATCGCTTTCCTTTCCTCATAAAACATATTCCACAATAGAATATTTCACCTTTCATCTAAAAACATCTCTCTTCTCCTCGCCTTTGCCTCATAAATAACAGTACTGAAGGAGGAAAATTAAGTTGGTACCAGCATTGTCTGAGATGTGTTTCAGAGGACAATTACTTTCTATAGCAGTTTTCAGATCAAAATGGTATCATGCTTTCTCATGAATTAGGTCAAGGAGCCTTGTGTCACAACTCGAATAATGTTGTAAGACAAAGTGCTGTTCCTTGCCACACACAGCTCTACAGATCATTTCAGAACTTCTGAAATACCAGGAACAGATAAAACCTTAGCACACCAAGGATAGGAGCTGCTCAGATAACAAGGAGTGGGGGTGAAGGAGGTATATCTACATTTTCGACATGACTCTCAAAATCATATAGGTCTTACCAAGTGTTTCCCTCACCTCACAGCCTTCCAGGAGCTGGCTGGAGGTAGACAGATAACCCACAGGTGTATGACAGAGAGGGAGAGCAGAGTGGAAAAGCCTTCACCTGCAAAGATGAGGCATGCTTCAAGAAAGGGAATTTGATGAAATTAAATGCAACATTTATTGACCAAATGCCTTGTAAATGGCAGACACAGGATACAATTAAAGGTTTCACTATAACACCAGGGAGAGAGACAAGCAAGATAATACCCACCCTCAGTCTAATAAGCTGTAAGCCAAGTGAGCACAGAGCAGGAGATTCTCTGGCGAGGGGAGATGGTTGTGATGGTGCACTAAGATTATCCTTGAGCTAAGGTTTTGAAGACTGAACAGCAGTTCTCTGGCTAAACAAGGTAGGAGTGATAATCTAGGAAGACAGAATACTTATTTGCTCACATGATAAAATATATTTGTAGGAGCAATTATAGGAGAATCTAGCCTACGATTTTTAAATACCTACAGGTATGAGGCCAGGGCTCCTCAGAGTTCAGGTGTCCAGAGAAGGATCAGCAAGGAAAAAGCTTTGTGTCTGTGCCTGGAGGAAGCCCACATAGAGAGGATATGGCACATGTGCTAAAGCTGGACCTGATGGCACAGTATAAGCTCTGTGAACAAAGAGTGCTGCCAAAGTCAGAGGCAGGAACCATGTATATGAATCTATCTTGAAGTATGATGAATAAACATTATGAATGACATGAAATAGTAATACCAAATATATAAGACAAATCAATGCAAAATGCAATACCCCTTAGGCACAGAAAAACAGTGTATTCTGGAAGTGCAAGTTAGTAGGGGCTGGGGTTGTGGCTCAATGGTACAGCACTTGCCTAGCATGTGTGAGGCCCTGGGTTTGATTCTCAGCACTGCACATACATAAATAAAATAAAGAACCATTTGACAACTAAAAACGTTGGGAGGGGGAAAGGTACTAGTAGAAAATGAGCTGTTTAGCAGGAGATGGCAGATGCCCAGTGAACGTGCAAATGCCTAGCAGAAAAGAGTGGAAGCAGGGCCAACGTGCAGTGCCCAGAGGATGCTGGAAAAAGAGCAGAGGCACTCTAGGGCAAGCAAACCTGCTTGTCAAATCACTATGTCTCCCAAAGTATAAACCTTCCAGGGCTCTACAGATTCTTCATGCAAGATTGTGGATGTGATAAAGTGACATTACTTAATGTTATTAATGAAACCCTGTTAGTATCCACAGGGGCAATTGGTTATGTTTTAAAGAATAAAATAGAGAAATATGACATTGGCTTTGCTCTTGGGTGGCAAGAAAACTAATATCTGGGGTTGGAAATAGGGCAGCTCATGTTATTTAGAACAAAACACCTGGTTAAATTGTTCATATGGTGAATTGAGGAGCAGACATTACTACTTGGTCTACAGCTCTAAGAAAAGATTAAACACTTAATGATCTGTTGGATTAGTTAAAGAATTGGCTGACTTGTAAAACAGTGATACAGATATACAACTGAATACTATTTGGCTATAAAAAAAATATCCTGACATTTGCAACAACATCAATGGAACTGGAGGGCATTGTGTCAAGTGAAATCAGTAGACAGAGAAAGATAAGCACTACACTACTCATTGATATGTGGAATTAAAAAAAAGTTCATCTTTTCGAAGATGAGAATAGAATAGTTGGAATAGTGGTTACCAGAGACTGGGTAGAGCAGAAAAAGTGAAGGGAGGGAAAATGTTGTTTAGCAGGTACTAAATTATAGTTAGATAAGAGCAAGGAGTTCTGGTGTGCTATTGCACCATAGAATGACTATAGACAATAATAATGTGATATATACTTTTTAAAAGTTAGAATAATGGATTTTGTGTTTTCACCATAAAGAAATGATAAATGGGGGCTGGGGATGTGGCTCAAGCGGTAATACGCTCGCCTGGCATGCGTGGGGTGCTGGGTTCGATCCTCAGCACCACATACAAATAAAATAAAGATGTTGTGTCCACCGAAAACTAAAAAATAAATATCAAAAAATTCTCTCTCTCTCTTAAAAAAAATAAATGATAAATGTTTGAAAAGATTGATATGTTTACCCTGATTGGAACATTACACAATGTACATATGTGTCAAAACATTACATGGTACCCCATATGTATAATTTGTAGGTATCACTTTTTTTAATTAATTTTTATTGTTGGTTCTTCAAAACATTACATAGTTCTTGATATATCATATTTCACACTTTGATTCAAGTGGGATATGAACTCCCATTTTTACCCCGTATACAGATTGCAGAATCACATCAGTTGCACAACCATTTACATATTGCCATTCTGGTGTCTGTTGTATTCTGCTGCCTTTCCTATCCTCTACTATCCCGCCTCCCCTTTCCCCTCCCCTCTTCTCTCTCTACCCCCTCTACTGTAATTCATTTCTCCCCCTTATATTTTCCCCCTTTCCCCTCACTTCCTCTTGTATGTAATTTTGTATACACCCACTTTTAAATTTTTATTTTAAATAGAAAAAATAATCAGCTAATTTGCAAGCAGAAATGAGATAAGAAAGGTAGAGAAACAATACAACATGCTTTGGATAGTTGAAAAACTGCTTCAAGACTCCAAATACTAAGGGAAGAGAATTTAAAAAACTAAAGAGTTCTAAATGAGAAACATTTAAGTCTTCATTCAGATGATTAAAGGGGTTCAACATAAAGATCACATTAAGTATAAAACCATTCCATCCATAGTTTCAGACAGCAGTAAGGTGGTCTTAATTAAGTTGAAATAAGAAAGGAGCATGGAGAAGATGCAATGAAACAAATCGGCTTCAAGTGTTACGTCTGGTAATTCTTGAACAGGCTTATAGGTACCTGGAATATAATATAATATAATATATTGCTAACAAGTAAATATATCGGAAGAGTATCAAGCTTTGAAGAAACTTCATTAATAAATTAAAATATTTGAGTATTACAATAATACAATAACCCCTGGATTCTCTAGTTTTCATGAGCAAGAAGAGGAGTATGAAAGCTCTTCAGTCCCTAAGGAGGGCATGCTCCCCAACACCTACAGCTGTGGACATAGAAGATATGCAAAAGGAGGAAGAGGGGCAAAAATTCCCAAAGAATAAATCCAGGGGTCAAGGAAAACAATGAGCAAGAAAGCTGTCTCTAGAAAGAACTATCAGGACTTAAGCAAGAAAATTTACTCATTGTCAAATTAGGGGGCTTCAAAAATACTTGCAGTTCCATGACAGCTGTGTCTGGCATTCTTCCTTTTTCCAAATGAGGAATCTGTCCTGAGGTTACTCTGCCTCTGCTCTACCACTAGACATTGAATGTGGAAAGCATAAATCATCCTTTTAGTCCATAATCCAAACCTGGTGAGGTTGGATACAATGAATGAATTGACTTGGGGTTGGCCTGTGGGAAAGGGAATGAACTGTGCTATGTGGGAACACAGGGGCATGTGGATAGTTAGTGACCAGAGGGGCATATGGAAGTAGGGATGTCTTTCTGATTATTATAGGTTTACAAGTGGAGTTTAAGCTAGGAAGAAGCTTTCCAGCCTGGACTACACTACCCTGTTGCTTTGTAACAGGATCACATGACTAGTTCTGGCCATGGAATGAGAGCAAAAATGAATTGTGTCCCTTCCAGTCTGTGGTAGTTAGTATTTTGTGAGACTTCCTTCCCAAAATCTTTCCCCTTGGAGGCTACCTACTAGCAGCACCTCTGCCATCTAGTCCCAGAGTATCCACTTCAAAGTGAGTCACCTAGAAAAGGTACTCAGGAAGAGCTACACCAGACTAACACATAATAAGAGATTGGGGAAGGGGCAGTAGAAGTTCATTGGATTAGCCAAAGGCGAAATAGAAATGGGATGGAAATAGGAAGGACAGTAGAATGAATGAGACATAACTTTCCTTTGTTCATATATAAGTACACAACAAGAGCAACTCCACATCACGTTTATTCAAAAGAATGGTATCCTAATTAGAATAAGTTATACTCTGGGTATGTACTATGTGCCAAAATACACTCCTCTTTCATTGTATAAGTAGAAAAAACAAATATCAACAACCAAAAAGATTGATCAATGCTGGGCTAAGATGACCAAAAGGAAGACAGTGAAGACCCAAATCAACAAATGAGAGATTAAAAAATGAACTATCACCACAGACCCTTGTGAAATCAAGTGGGTAAACAAAAGACATTTGCAAAATGTACACACCACAAACCTCAAAATTCTAGAAGATATTGGCTGATTTCTAGATACATGCAAATTGCCTAAACTGAACCAGGAATATAGAGTGTCAAAACAGAAATACCAAATCATTAAACAGAAACAGGGATTAAAAGTCTCAGAAAAGGGACTGGGGTTGTAGCTCAGGAGTAGCATGTCTGCCTCGCATTTGTGAGGCACTGGGTTTGAATTTCAGCACAGCATACACATAAATAAAAATAAAGGCCCCTTAAGATATCTATCTATCTATCTATCTATCTATCTATCTATTTTTTTAAAGAAGCCTACATTCAAAGAAATCCAGGACTAGAGTGATTTTAAAGAGAGTTTTTTTTTTCTACTTGACCTTTAAAGAAGAAATAATACCAGTCTTTCTTAAATTATTTCATAAAATTATAAAGAAGAAATACTCCCAAACACATTCAATGAGTCCAATATAACGATGATGCCAAAATCAGACTAACCATCTAAAAAGAAAAAGCACAGACCAACATTAATGAACACAAAAGCAAAATCCCTTAATATTAGTAAACAGCATTCAAAACCTATTAGGGAGATAATACATCATTATCAAGTAGGCTTTATCCCAGAGATGCATGTATAGTTAAACAAACACAAATTAATAAATATAAATCATCACCTTAATAGAATTAAGAACAAGAATTATATGATCATCTCAATAGTAGCAGAAAAGGCCTTTGATAAAATACAGCATACATTTATTTGAAAAACACCAGAGAAACTAGGGATTCAAAAAACTTAACATTATAAAAAGTTTATAGGACAAACCCATAGCCAACATCATACATAAGGGAGAAAAACTGAAAGTATTTCTTCTAAAATCAAGAACAAGATGAGGCGCGCCCCGGGCCCGCGGCGCCCGCGCGGCTGCAAGCCTCGGTTGGCCGCGCGCTGGCTCCAGGAAGCCGGAGAGGGCGCGGCGGCCGGGATGGCGCGGCGCGGGCCGCGCGGCTAGAGGGCTCCAGAGGAGCCGCTGGCCCGCGCCCTCCGCTCTGCCGACTCTGCGCAGGGCCGGCAGCGACCGCGCCCCGGGGCGCCTCCTTCGCTGACGCCGGACACCTGGACCTTCGTGAGCGAGATGCCCAACCCCCAAAACAGCAAAGGCGGCCGCAAAAACAAGCGTGCCAACAGCAGCGGGGACGAGCAAGAAAATGGAGCCGGGGCCCTGGCTGCGGCGGGAGCGGCGGGCGCGGCGGCCGGGGGGGCCCTGGCGGCGGTGGCTGGCTGCGGGGCGGCGGCGGCGGGCGCTGCGGGCACCGGGGGCGCGGAGGGCAACGGAGGTGCGGGGACCGGAGCCGCGAACGCTGCGCCGCCACTGGGACTGCGGCCGCGGGAGACGCCAAGAAGGAAGCCCTATGTGCCACGCCCTTGCTCTGCAGCTTCCGGAGACCAGTGGACCTGGAGAAGGATGACTATCAGAAGGTGGTGTGCAACAATGAGCACTGCCCTTACCTGGATGCACCTGCAGTGCTTCTATGAGTCGGAGAGCAGCATCCTGGCACAATCCAACTGCATTGGCCGGGCTCGCAGCTGGAATGAGAAACAGTGCCGTCAGAACATGTGGACCAAGAAGGGCTATGACCTGGCCTTCGATTCTGCTCCTGTTGCTGTGGTCAGGGCCACTTAAAGAAGGACACAGACTGGTACCAGGTGAAGCGGATGCAGGACGAGAAAAAGAAGAAGTCTGGGTCAGAGAAGAACACAGGGAGGCCCCCAGGGGAGGCTGGGGAGGAGGCAAAAAAATGCAGGCCCCCAAACAAGTCTCAGAAAGGCCTGAACCATGATCTCCCCCAACGACATTCCATGGACCAGCAGAACTCCCAGGAAAAGGTCGTCAGTGCCACAACCTATGGTGCCCGTTCCCCTTGTGGCTCCCCTGGCCAGTCCCCACCTACTGGCTACTCTATCCTTTCCCCTGCCCACTTCAGTGGTCCCCGCTCCTCCAGATACCTTGGGGAATTCTTAAAGAATGCCATCCATCTTGCGCCTTACAAAAAGGCCATGGCTGGGGGCCATGTGTTCAGAAATGCCCACTTCGATTATGCTCCAACTGGGTTATCTGTTCACAGAGGGGGACACTTTGATACCCCTGTACAGTTCTACGGCGACTGGACCTCTCTGAGCTCCTCACTCACATCCCCAGGCATAAGCTGAACACTTTTCATGTAAGGATGGAAGATGATGCTCAAGTGGGCCAGGGCGAGGATCTACGGAAGTTCATTCTTGCAGCCCTCAGTGCCAGCCACAGAAATGTTGTAAACTGTGCTCTGTGCCACCGGGCACTCCCTGTCTTCGAACAGTTCCCTTTGGTGGATGGAACTCTGTTCTTAAGCCCCTTAAGACATGATGAGATCGAATATGATGTTCCTTGCCACCTTCAAGGTATAGGTGTTGATTCACCTTGCCTGCTTACTGTTTGTTAAAACTCAAAAAAGCTAACAAGGTGGAATTGCTCTGTTTTGACTTAATTTTTTTGACTTAATTTTAATTGATGTTGTATTTTTGTTCTAGTCAGGTGCTAGGTAACATGTGAATGTTTCAGCTTCGCCCAGTGAGGTGATGGTGATTTTTGTACTCTGATGTCACTGTACCAAGTATAGTTGGCCTGGTGGGTAATTTTATGTTCTTTTTCTGCTTTAATTTGAAGAGAGGATTACTGGTGTATAGTTTTTCATAATTAGGAGGGAATTTAGGAAAGGAATTGTATAATTCTCACTGGCTATGAAATAGTTTCTTTTGAATCTTGTGTTAATGTGTCCAGAAAGCTGTACATTTTCTTTGATCATACTGGGGGGCGGGGGGGGGGGGGCGGACACGGAATAAGGATGGGCCAATATGTTTTCAGACCAGTTAAATTAATTTTGAAATTGTGAAAGATGAGACTGTCTTGATAGCATCAAAAGGAAAGTGCAGAAAACTCAGACATTATTTTGGTGATGGTGGGAACAGTGGGAAAGTTTATGTGGATGATATCCAAGAACTTGGGCAAATTTGAAGCATAAATTGAATGACATGGGGTGGATAGTGCAAGTGTGAAATCTCTTTAATTTTTATAAAATGATTGAATCTCCATAAAGATGAGATGCATGACATAAAAAAAAAAGAACAAGATGAGGATTTGCACTCTCACCACTTCCATTCAATATAGGTCTTAATTCTCTATCCAGGTCTTAATCAGACATGAGAAAGAAATTAGGGGCATACAAATTGGAAAAGAAGTCAACTATCACTGTCTGCTAATGACATGATACTATATCTGGAACTTCCTCCCATAATTCCACCAGAAAACTCCCGGAGCTAATAAATGGATTTAGCAAAGTAGATGGATACAAGGTCAATACTCAACAATCCATAGCTTTTCTCAGAAAGAAATCAGGAAAGCCACCCCACTTCACGTAGCTTCAAAAAATTCTTGGGAATTAATCTAACCAAAGGTTGAAAGACTGCTATTATGAAAACTAGAATACTGAAGAAAGACATTGAAGAGAAACTTAAAAGATCAAAGACTTCTCATGTTCTTGATGGGCAGAATGAATACAGTCAAATGGTCCTATAATCAAAAATGATATACACATGCAATTTCCATCAAATACTAATGCCATTTTCCATAGAACTAAAAAAATTCTTAAAATTTATTTGAAGGAATAAGAGTCTCACTGTAGTCAAAACAATCTGAGCATGGAAACTCATACAAAAGGCATCTCAATACCCAATCTCAAATTAAAACTAGAGAGCTATGTTAGCAAAACCAGCATGGTATTGGAATCAAAGAAGACCCAACGATAAATGGGATGGAAGGTTCAGACAAACTCTATACTTCCAGCCTTTTGATACTTGACAAAAGTGTCAATTATAAATATCAGAGAAAAGTTTTTGAATAAATTGAGCTGGGACAACTGCATATCCTTACATAGATGAATAAACTTAGATCCCTGTATTTTAACCTGCACAAAGTCAAAATCAAAATAGATCAAAAACTTAAGAGATTTCACTGGAAACCTTGCAACTGCTAGATGAAAATATAGAGTCAACATTCCCATCACATAGGTACAGGCACCAGCTTCCTAACCGAACACTTAAGCTCATGAAATAAAAAATCAACAAGTGGGAATCCACCAAATCACAAAGTTTCTGCATGACAGATAAAATAATTACAGATGAGAACAGAGTAAATACAGGGTGGGAGAAAAGCTTTTCCAGCTACTCCTCCAACAGGGAAATAATGTCCAGAATTTATCAAGAACTCAAAGTATTTAACCCTAACTAAACAAATAACCCAATCCATCAATTAAGGGAACTCAACAGACACTTTTCAAAATAAGAAATATGGATGGGTAACAAAAATATTTTTAAAATGTCCAATGTCTCTAGAAATAAGGGAAATGCAAATTAAAATGTTACTGACATCTCATCTCACTCCAGTGAGAATGACAATTAAGTGTTGGTGGGGATATGGAAAAATGTTACATGCTTCCAGTTTGGGGCAAATCGAGGAAGGACACAAACATTGGTCTCAGCCATCCCACTACAGAGAATTTATCCAAGAAAATGAACATCAGCATACTGTACTCTTACAGCCATGTGAATAATTATAGCAGTGCAATTCACAATATTCCAATTATGAAATCACCCCAGATGGCTGTCAATAGATGAATGGATTAAGAAAATATGATTTATATACACAATTGTGTTTTAAACTGCCATAAATACAAAGGAATTAAAAATAATATAAATGCAATGCTGATTCAGCTGAGTGGGTGTGTATTTGCCAAAATTGTACAAGACAATGAGTTCTAATAAAATAAAAGGAGCTAGGGATGTGGCTCACTGATGAAGCACATCTGAATTCTATAACATCCCATAGCCAAAATAAAAAGAAATTAAGAAACAATCTACAAAAGCATAATTATGGTATTTTCCAAGAACATACACAGGAGAGGTCACCATTGAGTACAGGGAGAGTCAAGGAAGTTGTTAAAAATAAAAGTTGTTGTAAAAGACCAAGTGATTGAAATTTCATTAAATAGAACATGCACAACTAAATGGAACTGGAGGACAACTTCAGAAAACTTGTGAACTATGTCAGGGTCTCTTGCATGTGTGTAAGATGATATGTAAGGTAGGGAAGACCAAAAATATTTAAATAAAACAATACTTGATTCCCAAGTATCTTTCTTTTTTGAGGCTATTGTAAATAAGGTAATTTTCCTCATTTCCCTTTCAGAGGGTTTGTCCCCGTTATACAGAAATGCCTTTGATTTATGGGTGTTGATTTTATAACCTGGTAATTTGCTGACTTCATTGACTAATTCTAAATGTTTTCTGATGGAGCTTTTTGGGTCTTTTAGGTATAGAATCATATGGTTGGCAAATAGTGCTAATTTAAGTTATTCTTTTGATATATTTTATCTCTTTAATTTCTTTCATCTGTCTAATTGCTCTGGCCAGTGTTTCAAGAACAATGTTGAATAGAAGTTGTGAAAGAGGGCCTCCCTGTGTTATTCCAGTTTTTAGAGGGAATGGCTTCAATGTTTCTCCATTTAGGATGATGTTAACCTGAGACTTAGCATAGAGAGCCTTTGTGATGTTGAGTTATGTTCCTGTTATCCCTAGTTTTTCTAGTGTTTTGAAGATGAAGAGGTGCTGTATTTTGTCAAATGCTTTTTCTGCATCTATTGAGACGATCATATGGTTCTTATTTTTAAGTCTATTGATGTGATGAATTACATTTATTGATTTCCATATGTTGAACCAACCTTACATCCCTGGGTGAATCCCACTTGATCACGGTGCACCATCTTTTTCATATGTTTTTGTATTTGATTTGCCAGAATTTTATAAAAAGCAAATGCTGAATTTTTTTTCTGATATAATGAGACTGACTCCTAGTGGGGCAGGGAGGGGGTACATGGAAAGAATGGATGAATTCTAGATAGGCCAGAGGGGTGGGAGGGAAAGGGAGTGGGCAGGGGACTAGCAAGGACAAGGAATGTGATAGACATCATTATCCAAAGTACATGTATGAAGACACTGAGTTTATCATAATTGTTAAAGATTCATAATAGTTGTAACAAAGCACCATCTTTTGATTTCAATATCTAAAACTTCAGTTGATCTTCCACAAATGACTGTGCCATCTTATGACTCCAGGTAACAAGATTCTAATTTGTCACAGGTCATAGAAGGTTTTATTTTGTATAAACGTCACTGGATACTGAAGCACAACTGTATACAGTTTCCTTCAGAAACTGGCCCCCTCCTCCTCTACCAGGGAGGGAGAGGTCTGCTCATTAAGTTCCCCATGGAGTTGAACAGCTTGTGCTCTCTCTGCCTGTGATTGCCAACCCAAACTCCAGCTCCATCTGCATTCTTAGTATTAATCCCACCACATGTTAATTCCAATTTAAATTGTGCTCACACCTTGAGCTCTGACCTTTTTACTTTGGAAATCATGGAAAGCAGAGCCAACACCACCCAGGCATAAGGTGCTCCAGATTAAGAATGGACTGGGGAAGGGGATGCCCATCATACATTGTAGGCAGAGAACTCAGCTGGTGGAAACTCACAACAGGTGCCAGGAATGTCTCACCCCAGAAAGTGGTCTTGAAAATATGAAGTGATTTTTAGATGAATTTGTTTGAGGTCAAAATGTGAGAAGTTGATGTACTCTCAATGGTTGGGGCACTCTGATCCCTAATACCTATGTCAATTAACTTAGAGAAAAGTTTGGAGCCCAGTTCTCCCTAGATTGCTGCTATCCACCAGGGGATAAAGTCAAATGAAGAGGCAGGTGAAATGTCCCAATGGGTGCTCCATCGTTCTGTGCTCTCCGGTGAGACAATGTCACCTTCTTAAACACATGAAAATTCAGGGTCTGTAGAGAGATGAGTTAAAGAATTTCCTTCCCTAAACCAGCACAGGTTCTTCTCAGGTGCACCGAGTCTTTCCCATCACCTCCATCTGGGTAAGTGACCATTGATCCAGAGATGCAGAATCAGTGGGCAGGGGGTCCTAGAAAGGCTGTGGGAGGAGAAAGATTGGGCTTCTTGGTGAGGTTGTTGGTATCTGCAGGGGAGACATCAGCTCTAAGATCTTCCTAGGGCCAAAGGCTGTGTTCTGTATGGCATCATGACAACATTTCCTGCCTAGTCTATTTAGAACTTCTATTTAGAATTACTCATAATTACTCAATTTTTTTGCATTGGAGATATCCATCAAATGAACCTCTCCTGAACTAAACTGCATTTACTGATGAGTTGCATTAATATGTAATCTATATAGGAAATGTTATCTTGAGGTTTTAAACATTACTTCTTCAACACATTTTTACAAGGCAAATAACATGCCTAAAGTAGACTCCTGACTGCCCTAAAATTTTATGTTGACAGAAGTGCAATTAATATCATTAAGGACCCTGATTTACAGGTTATTTAAATATAATCCTTCAAGAGCTCTGTAATATCAAATATTTCTACAGCTCATATTCTTATTCTTATTTATTTATCAGCTGAATTTTTTTGCTTTACTTAATTTATTTTAAGTTTTACGGGTGCATTATAATTATACATAACCTTGGAATTAATTGTTACATATTCAGGCATGCACACAATAGAATTTGGTGTCTGCTCAAGTTTTTTAAATGATTCAAATTGAATGAAAGCAAAACTTGTATTTCACAGAAATCATATGAACTAAGGTAGTTTCACAGCTATTTTTAAATGGTAGTTATTCAATGATAATGTATATATATTCAAGAATATTCTTTGACCTAGCTGCTCAGGAATTGGAGGCAAGTTCAAGGCCACTGTCAGTAACTTAGTGAGGCTCTAAGCAATATAGGAAGACCATGTCTCAAAATACAAAATAAAACTTATTGGGGATTTGGCTCAGTGGTTAAGCACCCCTGGGTTCAATTCCTGTATCTAAAATAAAAAAGAAAAATATAAAAGAAAAAACATGATCACTGGACACATTATCTTACATGAAAAACAAACAATAGCAAGAATGTGCTGTTATCAGTACATATAGGGCTCAAGTTATCATTTCCATGACCCATGAAGCTTACAGGTGAGTTTAACTTTGGTATCTTACTATCAGTAACTGGGGTTATTGTGGGACCAACTCGAATATTTTAGGTGAGTGAATGGAGAAAACTGTCATATTATGTAATCATTTCTTTTAAAAACCTGAATTTTTGTCTTTTTGATTATCTTTTTCTTACTGACTTCTCTTTATTGAGACCAAGAATAGAAAAACAAGATTTTATTTTAAATGAAGAACTTTACAAATTATAGTAGTATGAATATGGCTATAAAATGTATTTAACCAGGAATCTATTAATATTTTGGATACAGGGTCTATTAATCTTATTATAGCTACCTTTTCTAATAATTCTATAGAATTTTGTTTCAGAAAATCTTCACTTCAAATGTTTTAACTAAATACCTGCCTCACGTCTGAATTCTTAACTGGTATCCAGTGTTGGTGAGTGATTAATATTTTTTGCATCCCCTTAGAATCTTAAATGGTAGAACCAGTAGCCATAACATAAATCATTCTCATATGCTTGATTTTCTGTAAAAAAATTATTTTATGACTGAAAAGCTTTTACAATATCATCTATCTCACTTGGATGATATTAAAAGAAATGCACACACTCTCTATGAAATATAGTCCCAGCAGATCATTCAACAATTTTTCATCATAAATTTCAGACTTAGACCTTTTGAGTCTGAAGGAAGGTCACCTTTTAATTTGTATTATCATCATTGAGCCCATGTTTCAGGATTGGGCTAGATTCTTGTTCTTTCAATAAAACCTTCAAATGGAACAACACCAAGTCTATTTTAATTGCAGTCCTATTTGCTGCTAAAATGGAAAGCACTGAAAAGAAAAAATAATGAAATTTGCTCTTGGTAATATTTTTGGAATATTCTAACATAGGCTATTTTTTCTGGCTTGAAGATAAAAAAATGTGACATGTCCAGCCACAGCAGAGGATTCCAAGGGCAGACAAAAATATAACCAGGTTCTCTGAAAGGGATTATGCAAATATTCCACTAAATTTCTAATTTTTGTGTGTGTGCTAGAAATTTAACCATGGGTTCTTAACTACTGACCCATATCCCCACTTCCTTTTTATATTGTATTTAGAGACAGTGTCTCCTGAGTTTTGCTTAGGACCTAGTTAAGTTACTGAGCCTGGCTTTGAACTTGCACTCCTCCAGCCTCAGCTGTCTGAGCTGCTGGGATTGCAGGCATGTGCCACCATGCGCAGGAGTAATGTCCACTTTCCATTCTCTCTGGTAAGGTAGCAACAGAACAGACCTATTACTAAAATAACTAAATTGATCCTCCCAGGTCACATACATGAAGAACTGTATGATAATAACTTTAGAATCCAACACTTCTAGGGAGTTTATTTTGTGCCATAAACACTTCCAAGGTAGGTGCACACACTTTAGTTTTTTCAAATATGATGTCTTCAGGATTTACGTGACTATGTTGATAGCTGAGATGACTGTATCTCAGCATCAGAGAGAGCTCAAGGGGAGGCGACTGTGAATGGAAAATAACACAAGTAAATTCAGGCATCAGACTTCAGAATTTACACCCATGTTTTCTTGTTTATATATTACAGATATTTGGTCTGGCAGAAAGTAAGCCAGAATTAACATGGTGCTGACATGAAATAACCTCGGGGCATGTCTAACCTGTGACACTCTTGGCTTGGGATGGGCTCATTCCAATTTCCTGCAAGCAACCCCACTCAAATCCACCTAAAACTGGAGAGCTACTATGATGTACCTGACAAACAAGATCAGCAACGTAAAAATCAAGCGAGACTCTGTCCTGCCCCAGAAAACCTCACACATGTAGTAATAGGAAAGAAATATATTTTAAAATATGTGCTAATGTTTATTATTATTCTTTAAGAGGAAATAAACCCAGGGGTGCTTAACACTGAGCCACATCATCAGATTTTTTTTTTTTAAATTTCAGACAGGGTCTCACTCAGTTGCTTAGGGCCTTGCTAAGTTGCTGAGGCTGGCCTTCAATTTGTGATCCTCCTGCCTCAGCTTGCCAAACTGCTGGAATCAGATGAGTGTGCCACCATGACTGGCTGGTAATTCTTTTTTTTTAAATTTGTTTTTTTGTGGTTGTATATGGACAGAATGCCTTCCTTTTATTTGTTTTTATGTGGTGCTGAGGATTGAACCCAATAACTCACCCATCGTAGGTGAATGATCTACCTGTGAGCCTAAACCCCAGCTCCATAATTCTTAACAAACAAGAAAACTGAAGAACTATTAAGTATGCCATTGTGGAGGTCCCAATGGCACATGTAATCTAGCCAAGGCTGAGAGGTGTTGAGATGAATCAGTGAATGGGGATTGTTTTGGGGGACAGGTTTTCGGGAATGTGAGGTAAAACACAGGGATCATTTATTTTACTATTGTTTGCTGGGGATTGCTTTGTGGGTAAGTGTACCAGCACCAAGTTACACTCTGTCTTTTTTACTCTATATTTGGAAACAGATTCTCCCCACGATGTCAAGACTGGCTTCACCCTTGTGATCCTCCTGCCTTTGCCTCTTAGGTCACTGAGATTTCAGGAAGACACCACTGTGCCCCCCACCAGAATTGAGTTTTCATGTGAAATGAAGATATATTTGGATGAATTTTCTTTTTTTTCCTCATAGAAGTAATGTTCATTGAGATCTATGAAGGAGATCATATTTCCAAAGAAGATATTTTCTTGTTTTTTTTTTCCTGAGGTATTAATAATATTTTTCTTTCCCACCATAAGGTGAGCAAAGTCCATAAATTGTACAGTAACATTCACATAAGAAATATCGTGTACACTGAAATTAACGTGGGGGTCTTGACCAACATCGTTCTTCTTCTCATCCACGTCTCCTTGCACATTACCAGGCACAGACCTAAGCCCACTGACCTGGCCATTGGTCTCTTGGTGCTAATTCACCTAACAATGCTGCTCATCAAGGGCTTCATCGATTCAGATATTTATACACCTCAGGGGGAAAGGTGGGGTCATGTGAAATATAAATGGCTTATCTACCTGTACAGGTTGATGAGGGGCTTTTCCCTCTGCACCACCTGCCTGCTGAGTGTCCTCCAAGCCATCACTCTCAGCCCCAGGATCTCCTTCTTGGCAAAGTTCAAACATAAATTCTCACATCACAACCTGTGTTTTCTTCTCTTCCTGTGGGTCATCTATTCATCCTTCAGTAGCCACCACTTCATCTCCAGTAATGCTACCCCCAATTTGACCTCAGACAACTTTATGTATGTCACAGAATTCTGCTCTCTTTGGCCCATGACCTTCTTCCTCCAACACACCTTTGCCACCCTGCTGACCTTCAGGGAAGGCTCCCTTATAGGAATCATGGCTATTGCAAATGGATACATAGTGACTCTATTGTGCAGGCATAAGAGGCAGTCCCATAATCTTTATAGCACCAGCCTGTCCCCAATATCATCCCCAGAACTGAGGGCCACGTGAACAATCCTGCTGCACTTGAGTTGCTTTGTGGTCATGTCCATCTTGGACAGCATTATCTCCTATGCAAGACTCACAGTGAATGATGATCAAATATTTTACAGTATACAGATCTTCATGGCCCATAGCTATGCCTCATTCAGCCCTTTGGTGTTCATTGCTACTGAAAAACGTATTATTAGTATTTTGAGATATATGTGGGGTAAGACACTACACATTTCATTAGCCAGTGATGGATAAATTGTGTTAAGATGAAAAAAATGTGCTGGTTTTAAAATAATTTATCATGGTGGAGGGTATATGTTCTTTGTTTTAAATGCAATACAAATCCCTCCTTCTTCTCTCAAAATAATTTATTTGGGTATGTGTAGATGGCAAATATATAAAAGAAAGTTAAACCACATGCCTCTCTGGGATATTACCAGGGATTCATTTTTCACATGGTGTCCTCAAGGGACCCTGTGAGGTGAATGTCACTTGTCAGGTCTTGTATATTCCATACTATTTTTAGATACAATATTTCCAAGGCTTTTCAATTATTTCATTGTCTTAGTTATCTGTATTTTTTCCAAAGTATAATGTAAACTTTTGCTACCATAAAATATCCCCTGATACAACACACACACACACACACACACACACACACACACACACCACACACACACACACACACACACACACACACACAAACAAACATACATACACAATACTCCGTGCAGGGATTCAAAACATTTTTTCTATAAAATTGCTCATAAATCCACGTTTTAAATATTCAAAGGTAGAAACAACTCAGTACCTACAACCTTAAGAATATACAAACAATACATAGCTTCTGCAGACACTTGAGTATTAGGAACTTAGAAAAGGGAAGAAGATTTGGGCACACAATGCAACATAGCTGAGGCTTCAAGCTACTCACTAAAGCAAGTGAGTCACAAAAGAACAAATATTATATAAATTTACTTAAAGGAGGTGGAATTTGGAGTAGCCAAATTGATAGGGACAGAAAAATAAAATGGAATTCCAGGGACCCAACAAAGTGGACAGTGGAAAATTTTTAATCTCTACTCCATAAGAAGAAAAATGCCAAGAACTCATGGAATCATGTGAACAGACAATCCATGACTGTACACTGAAGAAAGAGTCACAATGTTTATTTTATATATTTGGTGTTTTGTTACATTTTAGATATATACATATATTTTCCACAATAAACGTGTTTTTAATTATCATAAACCCATTGTGGAAAATATTTGTCCTGAAATTAAAAACTAAATGATAAGATTCTCAATGGGCCACAATGTATAATTTGGTGAGTTTTAAAAGTTATGACTGATTTGTCCCAGTTATTGTAAGACTGGTTTTGAAAAGTATGAATCGTTAAGTCTCTTCCACGAAAAGTGTTCTTCCTACGGATTCTGCTAAGTACCCACTCTGTGCTGCTCAGCCTTTCAAAGACTTTAAACACTGTAGTAGGTAGCTCCAATAGAAGGATTTCAGAAGAAAAGTATATGAAGTCAAAACACCAAACTGAATCGGTAGGTCACCCAATGGAAATTTTCCTAATCATGAGATTAGTATTGCAAAAATTGTGCACTTTTTATATAGTATATTTAAATGAGGGAAATCAATTAAATGTAAAATATTCTGAAAAAATACTGTAGAAAAAAATTGAAGAAGTAAAGGAAACAGAGGATATGTTTGTAGAACTTAAAAAAACTGAGAACACATAATAGAATATTAAAGAAATCAAAGAATTACAGAAAAGAGACCAATGAGAAAAATGGAGATTTAAGTCATTATCAACACCTGTTAAGTGTGAATAAATAAATCTCCACTATCAAGTTAGGGTGTCTTCATAAACACACCAAAAAAAAAAAAACCCACCCATGTAAACTCTGTGAAATACAAGCCCTGGAGTTGTAAAGACACACAGAAAATAACAGGTCAGGAAAATGATGCACCTTGCAAGAAGGAAACCAGCATAGCATGGGCACCTGAATAAAGAACCTGGACTTTAGGTCACCCATGGTCAGAGGAGAAGAAGGCCATCACATACTGGGAAAGAGCACCAGCTCACCAAGAAGGTATCCTAGTGACAAATGTCTGAGATAATGTCAGGAAGAAAATGAATATAATATGGACCAAACTCAAGATAAATTAACAGCAATATAATAACAGCAAAAAAAATTATACTTAACATCATGACATAAACACTACAGGGACAAAAGGATCTAGGACACATAGAAAAGTTCCAACCAACAGCAGAATGCAGGACTGTGATGTGCTCAGAGCAGGAGGACAACACCAGGTCACCAAACAAGCCTCCTCCATGCAAAGAACCCTGAGGTCACATCTAGTATCTTTAGAAGCACAATAGAATTAAAATTAAAATTAAAATAAAGAAGGACAACTGAAAAGAACAAATATGGGAGAGTTTAAACAATGCCTTTTAAACAATAATGTAAAAAAGAATTCAAAAGTGGAATCAGAAAAGCTCTTGAGAAAACATGTATCAGAAGACCACACACTAGACCTCAGGGAACCCCATGCAGGGAGTGTGAAGAGTCATAGAGCAACACATTTCATGTTGTAAAAAGAAAACATTTCCAAACAAGCTGCCTACCTGGACTCTTTAAGGAACTGGAGGAACAACATTAAAAGCCATTTCCCCAAATATCCAGAACAAGGACAAGAATAAAGATGAGAATAGAAACAAATGAAAAGCACTCAGAAAAGTAGTAAAAATCAACCCAACCAAGGTGTTGTTCCTAAATAAGGAAAACAAGATTGACAATCTTCAATGCAGAATGGCTGAAAGAATGAAAGGGAAAAGTAACAATATCAGAAATGAAATCAGGAGCATTCCAATTGCAACCACGGATGGTGGGGAGGACCATAGATGAGGGCTGAGAACAACTCCACTCACACCATCAATAACCAGATAAAAACAGACAGATCCCCAGACATGCACCATCTCCAAAAACTGAGGAATAAAAAAATAACAGACTTGAACTGAACAATAATGATTGAGAAGATGAAACCAGTAGCACACACATTCCCTCCCTCAAAAGAAGAGTCCAGGGACCCAGAACTTCATGGTGGAAGGCTACCAAGTTTTTAAAACAGCTAACACCAAAGCCTCTTATCTCCTCCAAACAAGAGAGGAAGAAGGATCTCCAAATGCATTTTATAAGGTTGACACACTTATACACAAATGTAAGCCAAGAAAAGCACAGGCCAAACCCCTCTAGTGAACACATACAGAAAAAAAAAACTTGAGAAAAATGTGAGCAGATTGGATTTATACATGTTGAAAGCATCATCATTTATCAAGAAGGCCTGGGATTTATCCATAGGATCCAGCTGGCCCTGATAAACATCCCCTCAACAATAGGATTAGAAAAAGCAGAAGACTGAGAAATAAATTTACCAGGGAAGAGAAAGACCTGTGCCCTGAAAAACTATAAAGATGAATGAAATTAAATTAACTATGAGTAAGAGGAAAAAAGCATCATGTTTATGGATACGAAGGATCAACATTATAATGTCCACGTGATCAAATTATACACACATCAGACTCGATATCCAATTCCAATCTCAGTGACATATTTTACAGCAATAGGAAATAAGAAAGCGAAAATCCATATGAAACCATAAAAATACCCTAAATAGCTAAAGTAATCTTGATAAAAAAAAGCAAAACTAATAAAACCACACTCTGATTTTAAAATATGTGATAATGTGATAGTCATTGATACATGTGGAGGGGCTGGGATGGATCTTGGAGATGTAGAATTTGCCTAGCTTGCACAAGGCCCTGGAGTTCACCATCAACACTTCATTACACACATAGACACACACATACACACACACACACACAGAGAAAACATTATGGTAGTGGCATAAAAGTAAACATATAAACTAGTGGAACAGAACATACTGCCTAGAGAAATGTCCAGATACATTCTCATTAAGACATCTTTAAAAGCACTGTCAAATATAGCCTATGTAGTAAGGATGGTCTGTTCAAAAAATACATGCACAGAATCAAAGAGGACCCTTATCCTACAGCCATACACAAACATTAAACTCAAGACATATTGAATATTTACATGGGATAAGTGAATCTATAAATCTGTAAAAATCAAAAGGTTGAAAAACTTTAGGATAGTGGAATAGAAAATGATGGCAGCTATTATGAAGACAGATGAAAACAAGTATTGGCGAGGATGTGGGGAAAAGGTACACTTATACACTGCTGGTGGGAATGCAAATTGGTACAGCCAATATGGAAAGCAGTATGGAGATTCCATAGAAATCTGGGAATGGAACCACCATTTGACCCAGCTATCCCTCTCTTCAGTCTAAGCCCAAAGGACTTAAAAACAGCATATTACAGGGACACAGCCACATCAACGTTTAGAGCAGCACAATTCACAATATCTAGACTGTCTAACCAACCTAGATGCCTTTCAGTGGATGAATGGATTAAAAATGTGGCATATATACAGAATGGAATATTATTCAGCAATAAAAGAGAACAACATCATGGTATTTGCAGGTAAATGGATGGCATTGGAGAAGATAATGCTAAGTGAAGTTAGCCAATCCCAAAAATACATACTGAATGTTTTCTCTGATATAAGGAGGCTGACTCAGTGGGGTAGGGAGGGGAAGCATGGGAGGAATAAAGGAACTCTAGATAGGGCAGAGAGGTGGGAGGGGAAGGGAGGGGGCAGGGGATTAGCAAGGATGGTGGAATGTGATGGTCATCATTATCCAAAGTACATATATGAAGACAAAAATTGGTGTCAACATATTTTATATAGTAAAATTGTGCTGTATACATGTGATAAGAATTATAATGCATTCCCTGTTATTTATTTATTGTTAAAATCAATAAAAAAAATTAAAAAAAGAAAAAGGTTTTTTTGGATATTACACCAAAAGAATAGGCAACCAACTCAGTCATACACAAATGATATGACGTAAAACTAAAAAAGCTTCTGAAGCAGAAAGATAAACAGCAGTCAACAGACAACCCATGGAGTGGAGAACACATTTTCAAATCACATATTGAAAAGAGATTAATTTTGAACATTTACTAAAACCTCCTAGAATTTAGTAAAAATGTTCATAACCTTTTTTCAAAATAGCACAAGACTTGAACAGATATCCCATCCATGAAAAGACACAGATATGATCAAGAAGCAATAAAATGATGTTCAACATCAACTAGTTCTCAAGGAAATACAAATCAAATCCACCATAAGATTTCCTGTCACATCAATCTGGATGGCTATCATGTGAAAAGAAAGACAACCATTATTCTCAAATATATGCACTGTTGGCAGGGTATGATGGTTAATTTTCCATAGTTCTGAAACCAGTCTGGGTGGTGTGCTCCAGGAACAAGGGGTGGGGCCTTCCTGTGCTCCAGTCATGCCCTGTGGTCATGCATGCCCCTACCTGGGAGTCAGCATTGCTAGAGGACATAGTGCTCCCTTGTTGGTGGCAGTCTTACTCACAGCAGCCAAGATGTGAAGGTACTTGAGGCCACCCAAGGACAGATGGTCAGAGAAACTGTGGCAACATGCTGAGTCTTTTAACAGTGGCAAATTCTGCCATTCACCACAGTGTGGATGACTCTGAAGGACATTATGGTAACTGATGTTGGCCAATTAAAGAAACAGAGCTATTCATGGTTCTAAAGGGTGAAATTTAAGAAAAAAGAGTGACATTTTGATTGCATATGATTGGCAGGAAAGGGTCATTGCCCTTAAATGGGTATAACATTTCCGTTTCCCCTGAGACTTGCTGTGTACTGGTGTGCTTACCCTAACAACACCATAGAAGGCATTGCATTTTTTTTTAAGATTGTAGAGTTCATGGTCAATTCATGGGTACTTTCCATTCCTACTCTGCCCAGAGCCAGAGCCGCTTTTGAGCCTGCAACATTCTTGAAGTGGATGGCATTCTTCTATGATGAATGTGAATAGCAGGGGGATCACAACCAAATCACGGATGTTAACCTCCCAGCTGAATGCTTGCAGGGAGGGGGAATATGCTGTTCCCCTGTGGTACAAGCCACAAGTTGGCCCAATTATTTCAATCGGGTTTGACTCTGTGCTTTAAAAGCCTGGAAGAAGTTACCAGCTGGAGAGGTCCAGTTTCTATACAGGGCTTAAGGCAGAAAAGCCACTGAGGACTTGTCACAGTTTATTGACAGAGTAAACAAGGTGATAGAAGGAAAGGTATCTCATGAAGGAGCCTGGGTGGCCATAGTCAAGAAGTTGATCTGGAACAGACTAAATAAGGAACATAGAGCAGCAGGGGTGCCAGTACACAATGGCACACTGGATGACGGGATTTGGGGCCACCAAGGATATAGGGACACACACAGTTCAAGACTCTCTGCTGGACTCAGCCATGGCTGTTGCATAAAAGCAGGACTAAGGAGGTTTGGAGATAGCTAGTCAGAGACTGCCAAAAATGTGCAACTTTTCTCCCCATTTGCCTTTTACAACCTGCTGGAGTGAATCCCTGAGGGTTAAAATTGAATGCTTTATGGCAAAGAGATGTCACTCATTTTGCCTCTTTTGGAAATTTAAAATAGATTCACGTAATGATTGATATCTATCAATGCTGTGTGATGGCCACAGCCCCCACAGGAGAAACCACAATAAAGATCATCTCCCATTTATTGAAATGTTTTGAACTATGGGTGTTTTCATGTCTATTAAAATTGACAGAGGGCCTCTACTAGCAAGACATTTCAGGTGGTTAGTGATGATCAGCATATACAACACTTAGCTGAGATCCCCTACAACCCACAGGCTCAAGACATCATAGAAAGGACTTACAGACCATGCTCCAAGCCAGAGAGGGCAAACTATACCAAGTCCCCTCTCGATGTCTTCAACAAAACCTTATTTGCTTTAAATTTTCTTTCAATTTCAAAATTTTCTATGGAAACAGAAGCCCATTAACATAGGGCCTCCCTCACAGGGCCCTCCCATCTACTTATGGTCTCATGGAAGGATCCCATCACAAATCCATGGCATGATCCAGGGCCCCTCCTAACTAAGGGTCAAGGGTTTGCATATGTTAACAGGAGCCTCACTGCATCTGGGTGCCTGCCAGAAAGTCAAGCCCTAGACCCCCCAGAGCTACAAACCAAGAGGTTGAAGGAATTAACTTTGGAGGAAAAACCTTACAAGCAAGAGACTCAACACAAACAGACCTCACATAAAGTAACCTGGGTGATCTTAAAGGTCTTGTTGAACAAGCCACCAGATTGGTCTTTTTGCCTGATGGCAACACCATCCCTGAGCCTACTATGATGGTGGTCCTACTGTGTGCAATGTTCACTGACAACAGTGAAGACTCCCATCAGGTAAATTGGGCTTTGGTCTCTTTGGTCTCCATTACCTTTAGCAATTGCTAATTGGGAAGGGGCTTTCCTTAAGCTCTTCTCTAATAATTCCAACCTTATTGATCCTGAGCTATCCATCCAGGATGTGACCGTACCCTGGAATGCCAGAATTTCCACACCAACTCTGCCCATTTGTTTCTCCATAGTATATAATAAAACCTATGATCCAGGCAGTCCCCTCTGTTTTACTATTGCGCATGAAACTGTTGTAGATAACTATAATCAGGCATATGTTGGGATATCTCTCACTGACCTTAGAGTAATAGTTAGTGCTACCTAAAGCCATAGACTCCCCCATGGCAAATGAAAGAAACCCTGGCGGCCAACATGTCCAACAATGCTTTTTGGAAAGCCCCCCCTCAGATAATAATAGCATGCCATGGAATCAACGTGTCACTGACATACCTCATCTCCTTGATAAGTGGAACTTCTCTGGGGAAGAAAAATATCTATGCACCTGAGTGGGTACAGCTCTCTGGAATGTAGCTGATGTGCCCCAAAACCATATGGGCCACTGCAGTACCTGCTTCATGGGACAAGCTGTTACCAACTGTTATGCAGGAAATCAGTATGGCATAATGGGTATCATACCTATATTGCCTGCTGCTAGCTCCATCAAAACAGCAGCAGCCAGCTGGATGAATGGGTCTATAGTGAGTCCAGACTCTGACCATGGATTTGCCTTGTGCCAAATTACACCCATATCCATGATGCACATGTTGTGTACACCAACCTTTGCCATGCTAATAATCAATGATACTGATGACATAAATATCATTCATACAGAAATTTCATGTGTAGTCAATACATCCATCTGGCTTATAAATTGTCTAACTCCTGCTATGAAAACTAAAATTTATATTTATCCTTAGAGTGTACCCAGAAATCTGGCTTCCAGTGAGCCTGTCCAGAGAGTGCAGGGGTCCTTCGGACATGGAGATGAAGAACCTTCTGAAAAAGAGCCTGAACTGGACAAGGCATGAAATTAGCTTTGTCATTGCTTGGATTATCGCCCTGGTAGCCACCATTGCCACCACAGCCACTGTCACTGCTTTGCTCACTTTGAGTGTCCATATGGCTCAGACTATGGAAAAGGTGTCTACTGCTATGGCAGAAGCCCTTGTCATTCAAAATGACCTAAATAAAATGTCCTGAGCTGCTATTTTAGTCATTCATCAAGAACTAGACCTCCACCAGGAACATCTAGATATTCTATTTATGTTGCATATCTCACTTGTGACCCTGAATTCCATAGCATTTGTGTCACCCAATATTCTATGTCTGAAAATGTAACCTTACACCTCTCTAATTTTTCTCAGTATATTGAGGGGGCTTGGGATGCTGACTATGTTATGACTATGCATAACCTTACCATGTCAGTAATCAAAACCAATGAGATGAAGGTGTTTATCTTGACAACCTCCTCTTTCCTCCAGGGTGTTAGAGTCTGAAAACAAGTCAAAATGGCACCTGGCAAATGTTAGAGTCTGTAAACAAGTCTGGATGGCGCCTGGCATTTTGCCAGAGAGAGTGGTTTGTGAAGTAACTCCATCGAGCCATTAAGTGTGAAAATTCCTTATTGGTTGACTGCTGTATATAATTTATGTTAATTAGATAAGCTGTGTGGAATGTATAAATACCTCTGTTGTCCTATAATAAACGGCTCCCACTCCTGCTGTATCAATGTACACAAGTTGTTCGTCATCCCCCGGTTATTTTGCTGCAGCTGGACTGCAGAAAAACCTGAACATTGGAAAAACCTGATAGCCAAATTAACTAAGTCATATAATGCTATCACCCTGGCCCTACTATTTATGATAGTGATAATATTTTCCTGTGTTGTGTGACACTTATGTAATCCTGTAAAGGCCAGGGAATGGAAAACAGCAATGCTGGCTGAAATCCTTGCAGCACAGTCAGAGGGGGGAGATGTGGGGACAAGTGCATGGAGTACTTTATACATGGCATATGTTAAGGGCATCTGAGTGTCAGGCCACTCCTCCGTGCTAGGCAAGTGAGCGGCAAACCCCTTACCCAATAGGCATAGCCTTGGATATGAGTGTATATATTGCAGCCTTGCACTTGCTCCATGGCCCAATACTTGCTTGGTCTCTGGAGGTCTTGATTAGTGCCTCTGCAGCCACACACTCCTCTACCCTGTTACATGGACATCCTTGGTGAACGAGAGAGCCCTTGCATTCAAGGATGTTCCATCTGCTGCTATGACTGCAGCTCACAGACTCCAGCTCTGTCTCTGTTTTTCCAATTTTTTTTCAAGTGCACTTTCATGTGATGCCACAGCTTGGATCCTGAAATCTTCAGTATGGAAGTCCTGGTGCACATGAGCAGTAATGTAAAAACTCAGGTGACCTACGTGAGAATGGAGTGGGGAAAGAGGGTGCCTATCAGACATTGTAGAGAGAGGACCTTCAGAGCCACAGGAGGCACGAGGAGACTCTGCCCAGATTCCAGGCATCATGACATGTGGAATGGGTATGGGCTAATTTGAACTTTGGATGGAAGTGACAGAACTTGGGGTTTCCAGATGATTGGGACAGACTTTTTTTTTTTGTGAAAGGAACTTGGAGGAAATTTTGAGCACACCTCTCCCCAGGTGGCTATTATCCAGAACAGAATCCATTTAAGGGGCAAGTGAAATGTTCCCCTGGGGATTCCATTGTCCTAGGCTTCCCAGTGGGATCCTGTCATCTAATTATAGACACTAAAATGACAGGCTACAGAGAGATGAGCTCACCACACCCTTTCCTTAAAAGTGTGCAGGTTATTCTCAGGTGCACCAAGTTGCTGGCATCCATCCAGCCAAGCTCTTCTCTGTTTCCCCAAATGTAGGCTGTGAGAACATGGGCTTCTAGTAGGAGGGAGGAAGGGGCAAACTGGGTGTCCTAGTGAGGGTTTTTGTAGCTTTAGAAGAGCCATCCATTATTAACCATGGCACTCAACCAGACAACGGTGCTCAATGAGATGCAATGAAGGAAATCTTCCTAGCATGTATCATTCTTTAGTTTGAGACTTAGAAAATTAATCCTTGTTTTCCATAAGAAATTTCCACTATTTCAGGCTTCTATTTAATTTTCTCTGGAAAGCGGCACATGCTATCTATGCTAGCTCCTGTTTTCTATGTTATTTAGTCCTATACAAATCATTAGAGAAGTAATCATTTTCCATGTCTCCTCTTTATTAAATATGCTCAGCTTGGCTTCTCTCATGTTCTTGAAAAAATGGAATGCTCATTGATATGCGACTTTCTAAATTTTCAGTAATTAAAAAGTAATTTTACATAAACCCGAAAGTAACAGGGGTGACCTTATATTACCACAACTATGTATTGTAATTTCTCATGAAATCTTCATTGTCCTACATTTAATCTCTCAAATTAAAAATGAATAGTGACTCTCCATATTGTGTGTTCTGCCCAGTAGCCAATTTAAAGTGAGAGGGCAGTGGTCCTGTGTCACCTTCACATGAGAAGACAAGTGAACCTGATTGTGGTTTCCTTTTTTTGCCCCCAAAGATCTAGGAATATAATTTTCAATAGTTGAGCAGAAAGAATATATGGTCCATTCATCTGGTCTCTTTTTATTATTCATTTTAAAATTCTACTTCCCATTTTCCTAATAATGGTTGTGTCTAATAGGCATTTTGTTAGGAAGAATATTTGGAAAAGTTGATCCTCATTCTGTTCAGGTGTCTGTGCCCACATTTGTTTTTTAAGTCCATATTTTCATGCAAATGCAGTTACAGAACAAATGTGAACCTATCTCCTTTTATTCCTCTTTAAGCAATTTGAACTTGACTCAGGTTATTATTGACATCATCAGGGAAACAGATCCTCCTGCAGGTATGTTGGGTTTCCCAGTAAGGAAAGCTTAGTGCCTGTGAGGAAGCTCCTTTGGAGTTTCTTGTTGCTGTTAAAAAAGTAACTTTTCTTATAATGAACCTGAAGACATATATCAAACTATTGTTATTGTGTATTCATAGCTGGGAACCCTGAGCTTTACTGAAATCTTTCCAATGTATGGGAACAATGGGTGATCATCAACCAGATTTTTCAGGAATAGCCATCACTCGTTTACCCAAATATTCTACAGGCTTTCCTTCTTCATATTCTTGTAGCTTGTACATTTCACAGTGGTTTTTCACACAGCATAGCACCTGGCTGGTAGTGGTTGTGCCCTCCCTTATGTGCAAGCTGTTCCTCCCTAGTGCTCTTCATAGTTTCCCAGCTAGAACTGTGATGCAAAGTACAGCTTGCTGCCCAATTTCCCCTCAGTCCCAAATTCACATGAAGCAGGACCAGCCCCTCCCAGAACTCAATTGTTCATCTTTAGTTAACATAGAGTAGGTGATGGGAGCAGGGGGAGGCTTAAGTTCATGGAAAAGAGAAAACAAATTATGCCCCTCTGTTGCTGCTGCTGCTGTTGTTGTTGTAGTTGCTGTTATTATTATTATCATTATTATTATTATTATTATTATACCAAGGTTTGAACCCTGAGGTGCTTAACCACTGAGCCACATCCCTAATCTTTTTAACATTTTATTTAGAGACAGTCTCTTGCTATAAGGCTTAGGTCCTCACTAATTTGCTGAGGCTAGTTTCAAAAATGCAATTCTCTTGCCTCAGACTCCCATTCTGTGGGGATTATAGATGTGCACCACCATGCCCAACCCATGTTACTTTCCCTGTGATTTATGTCCCCCTCTGTGGACTGTCCAGTATTTTTAGGATAGTTTGCTTTATCTTGTTTAAAAAAAATGATTGTTTTTGCTTCAAACAATATGTTTCCAAGTACCATCACTGTGTTAATAGCCTTAGATGAGGAGGCCCCTTGAACAGATTGCAGTGGGGTAGGAAGTTTTCATCTTGTCCCTGAGCCTCTAGTCTCTTCTGTACTGAGTGCCAGGACTCATGGCTGGAGAGGACATGCCTGGTGATTTATTTTAGCTTTTATTATGAAGGCCTCCTGTTCACCAGAATATAATATAAAGGAGATATTAACACAGACATAGCTATATACTTACCTTTAGAACACTTACATATTTTATAAAATTTAAGTGAATAAGGCCTATGTGTCTGATGCATATGATAAACGAATACATCAGAATGTGATCTAAACTTTGGACAGAAGCCAGGCTCAGTTGTGCATGACTATAATTCCAGGGGCAATGTTGAGGCAGAAGCGTAATTTCAAAGCCAGCCTCAGCAGTCTAGGAAGGCCCTAAGAATCTTAGCCACAACCCTGTCTCTCAATTTTAAAAATAGGTGGAGTGGACTGAAAATGTTTGTCAGTGATCAGTTACCCATAGGTACAAACCCTGGAACCAATATATATATATATATATATATATATATATATATATATATATATATATATATATATATACATACACACACACACATACCCGGGTAACTCTAGAAACATGTGATCTCTCCTTCTTCTTCACAGTTTTTGTAGTTAGTGTGTTCACTTACTCTTATATGCACTGGAGAAAGGTGTTTTCTTTTTCTTGCTACTATTCTGGAATTTCACTTTCAGAAAAAATAAGAGTTTCTGGTCATTTTAAAGCAACAATGAACGGAAGTTTTAATTCCTGCATGGTACTGAAAATTCATGGCTTCTTCTCATCCATGCTTTCTCCAAAATATCTACCTTTGCACGAACAAATTTTTAAGTAACACTGAAGAAAATTTTATCTAATTCATTGATGTTACTATAAATTTTATAATGGTAGGTGTTTGAGTGGCCCCATGTTTTCAAATAAATTAAATATAATGAATCAAAGTCTCCATTTTCCAGAAATGGCATAAAAGAATGCAACTTCAGCAATATCATTTTAAATTTTTATTGTAGAATGTTGTAAATAAATGATTATATATATATATATATATATATATATATATATATATATATATAGAGAGAGAGAGAGAGAGAGAGAGGTAGATAGATGATAGATAGATCATAGATATATAGATGATGATGATGATAGATAGATAGATAGATAGATAGATAGATAGATAGATAGAACAAACCCTGGAAACCCTGAGCTTTTCTTAAATCTTTTCAATTCACAGAAACAATGGATAATATACATATTGTAAAGACATACTGTAAGTCTTCACCAGTACATATATTACCTTGAAATAAACAGGTATATGAGAAGAGATGTGCATCAGTTTTATGTACAAGGACACCCTAGAATAACAGGGCCATGTGTCTGTGATCATCTGTGATCCATAACACATCTAACAGATGTGCCCTTATGTAAAATACTTCAAGTGTCTTTCCCAAGCTTGTCCTGAGAGCAGACCAAATATGCTAATGAGTGAAAAAATAAAATTATCATTTTTGCCTGTTCACCACATTTCAGAAAAAAATAAACTTTTCCCCCCCAATTTTTTTTTATAGAATTTTTCTTTCAGTCAATTACTGCATGTCCTCACTCATGTAGGGAATCTAAATATGTTGCCCACATAGAAGTGCAGCTCAGCAGAGGCCGGGAAGGGGCAGTGGAAGGAGTAGTCAGAGGAGGAGTGAGGGGCATCTGGGCACAGCTGCAGGGCTGGGGGTCAGCATTTCTCATGTCTATAGTTCAATGTGGTCGCCAGAATCTACATCAGGTGATTACAGGTGACCAAATGAGAGTTTTGAGACTCTGCACACTAAGAAATTATACAATTTGAGATAATCAAAATGTTAATTCCCCTAAAGTGTTCAGCTAGCAATGTCAACATGTATTGAATTCTAATATGAGACTCCCTATGTTCAGATATTATGTCAGCTAAAGGTTAAAATAAAAAAAAATCTGCATGTCAATGTTTAAACAAAACCTGTACTTACACTCTGAATTCTCATCTAACAGGACAATGGAAAGGTCCTGACCCAGTGATTGTCTGGAGTCAGGGCTCTGTTTGTGTGTTTCCACAGGGAGAACAGCAGCCAATTTGGATTCCAGAAAGACTAACTAAAGCAATTTCTACAGATCAAAAAGAAGATGATTTGACTCAAATCCATAACAGCTGATATCCAGAACTTCAGCTTGGCCATTCTTACATCTGCGACAGTGATTAACCAGGGT
Source organism: Callospermophilus lateralis (assembly GCF_048772815.1). Lineage (NCBI taxonomy): Eukaryota > Metazoa > Chordata > Mammalia > Rodentia > Sciuridae > Callospermophilus > Callospermophilus lateralis. Next base: position 10,241,582 of record NC_135320.1, read on the forward strand.
GCTTTTTTCAATATCTATTTTATTATTGCATTTTTTCCACATCATAAAATTCTATTTTATTTTTTGAGCTCATACAGACACAGGTTAATGTTTTTCTGATCAGTTTTATTTTTTGACTGTGGAGTTTTTAAACATTGAAATGGAGATTTCACCTAGGTAAAGCTACAAGGCCTTTATTATTGTCTTATGTGTTGTACTCTTGTGTTTTATGTTGTATGTCTGTGTGTGCGTATGTCCATATTTCTTATATGAGGAGTGCTCATGAAAATATGGATCTGAATTATTTTTTTTCTATTCACGTAATTTAAATGGCTTAATTTAAATTAGGTAAACAGCTGTTAAGGATTGTTTTTTAAAGAAAGTTAACAGATCTGTTTGTTTACTTTCACCTTTTCTTTTCATTATATTTAATAATTCTTTTCAGGATAATGTCTGTTTAGCATCATTGCCAGAATTCCTATCTTCATCCCAGTGCCAGTGAAGACAAAGATAAAACCAAACTACAGCTTCTATGATAGCTATCACAGTGAACTGTATAAACTGATGCATCAATGAATATAACTCAACAAATAATGCTCACAGAGTCAACTTACTTTGGGAGGAAACGGACTTTGGGAGGAGATGGACATATTGATAGATTCCTCCACTTTGAACTGCTTGCAGAACTTGCCTGGACTATGTAACTATCGTTTGGTGCAGCAAATTGTGGTAATGCTGGCATATCTTTGCTGATGGTGTCACCAGTGATACAATTTTTATTTCCTTGCCAGCACACCCCATGTTAATTGTGGTAGTGCTGGCATATCTTTGCTGATGGTGTCACCAGTGATGCAATTTTTCCAAAGGAGCCATCAATTGGCTTGGTGTCATGGCATTTCTGTATCCTCCTCCCTTCTGCTAGTGATGGTCTAAAATTTGGGGGCCAATGGCTATATGCTGGACCATTAGTCAGTGACAGGTATGATCCAATTGCAGTGGTATCAACCTAAGACAGGAGACTGACGCCTAAAGGTCAGTTTTCCGATGACGAGTAAGAACCATATGTTGAATTGGACAACCTACCAGGCATGGTCCTTAAGCCACATTAACCTCACTCCCCCACCAGCACCAAGGCCAAATTTGGGGGCCAACAGAGGTGAAGCAAAGAACCTCACCCCCCCCACTGGTGCATAGACCTATCCACAAGTATGGCTATATGCTGGACCGGTAGTCAGTGACGGGTATGATCCAGTTGCAGTGGTATCAACCTAAGATAGGAGGCTGACTCCTAAAGGTCAGTTTTCTGATGATGGGTAAGCACCATATGGTGAATTGGACAACCTACCAGGCATGGTCCTTAAGCCACATTACTTGTTGCTTAATTAATCAGAAGGGGGGAGATGCTTGGGAGCCATTAGCCAAGTAGGTATGACAATTTCCTTGCAGCGGAATAGGGTGTATCCTGCTGCCTGAGTTCCTCTTGAGTTCTCATGGGATTCAGACAGTATTTTTGGGAGACAGAAGCCCAGTGGAGGTGTGGATTTGGGCAGAGAACGTGGATTTCCCCCAGAATGTGTTCGCAGAAGGCCGGTGTGAGATCGGGAATAAAGAATTGCTGTTTGAATCTACAAAGCTGTGAGTGGCTCGTGATTTGTGCCCAGCCAGACTGCGGCAGATGGCTTGTAACATTGGAGAAGGGTTGGAGGGGAAGGGAGAAGACACAGGAAGCATCTATTTTCATGGGGACATGGCAGGTGTGAGAGGCCTGGCTACAGAAGTGAGAGTGGGCCTATGGGCACCATGAAGAAAAGGCACTGCAAATCTCCTTTGATGTTTACTCCTGTCTGAGACTGGACTGGTATCCTTCTCCTAAAAAGATTTGGTTTTTACGGGCACCCCACAATCCTCTGGGCTGGGCTACCTGACCCCTGCAACCCTCTGGGGTATAAACTATTCCTATATGCATAGAGAAGCCAGGCAAGACAATCTATTGCAAAACACTGCCCATGAGGGACAGAGGAAACACCACCAACTGGCCAACAACTGTGTCTCTTTTCCCAAGATGGGCATATCTCAAGAGGTTTCTGTTTGGGAGATTCAGGGATTCACTGTCAAACATCCAGATGCTGGCCTGCTTAGAGATAAGGTAGCCAGAACCCTGGAGTGAAGATGCTTACATAGCTGGCCCCTCCCCACACCTCAGCTGTGCTGGGAACCAGGCTGCTCAGTGGAACCCAACTCGTGGAGACTTCTGATAGCTCAGGGAAGAACTCCCCACCTTTGCAAGAAAAGCTCTCTCAGCATCACCTCAAATCTCCTATTTCCTACTGGGGACTCTGCTGGCCAAATATGGCCCGGAGTCTCTCCTGTCGTATGAGACTGGGGGTGGGGGGTAAAGCTCCAAACCCCAGTTCTTCTGTTCTGAAGAAATAAGACTTTGAGTCAGTCACTGAAACGCAGAAAAGAGAATTTTATTAGTAGTAAAACTAAATTAAGACTCAAACAAAGAGCACTCCCAGCAAAAACAACAGGAAACAGTGCTATCTCTGAATTTTTTGGTGTTTTCTGGTTGCCTTGAGAACTGGGTCTACCTTCAGCACTATTTGCCAATATGGTGTCCTCCTCCTTCATGTTGGGTGGTGGAGTTTTGACCTTAGTTGGTCCACTCCAGATCTGTCATGGTGGCCTTCTTGTTCAGAGGACTTCATCTACAAGTCAGTTTTCTGTTAATATGAATATTCAGGTTAATGACAAGGCAGAATTCACCTTACAGCCCCTGCACTACTGAGAAAATTTTTCTTCTGAAATATATTGGGACACCTATGGCCATAATTTCTAGCTTTACAATGACCCCAATTGACCCTGTCGAGAGTTAGAATAGCCCCCGTTAATCTTTCTTTCCGGATATATATCTTGATTGGACCTCTTTTTCCTCTTTATTCTTTAAGGTTTCCACACCTGTTGTTTTTCTGTAAGTTATCTGTTTACCCATTTGCCTTAAAAGTAACGTAAAGAAAACCATAAAAGTAACTTTAAAGGAATCCCATGACCTTGCTATGTTATTGGTTTGCATTTCACTGGTCACTACTAACTGCTACCTAATACCCCCTGCCAAGATTCAAGACCCTAAATCATATCTGGGACAAGGTTGACTAATGCCTACTTTCAGCTGATAAGGGTAGGTATCTGCCATATTTGCTATCAGGGAAATGCTCTTGATTATGAGTTAAGCTCTATCCAGGGGACCTCAATATCTGAAATAGAGGAAATCATTTAGAGGCAAATGCCCTATGAGAAAAACAACAAGATACAACTATCACCATAAAATTGATATACCAAGAGACAGAGAAATATAAGATACATTGAGGTGTTCCAAAAACCAGAAATTTCCTCCACCAGAAAGTGCTAGAAAACCCCCAACTAAAAACTTGTCTCCATGGCAAGGGTGGTGAGGACAGAGCATCTTCTGGGGAATGCAAATCTGGTTTTTATGGTAGGGATTACCAGAGACTGAAGTCAGGGGAAACTCACCACTAAGCAACTTCCCCAACCATTTTTATATTTTATTCAAAGACAGAGTCTTCCTGAATTGCTTGGGACCTTGCTACTTTGCTGAGGCTGACTTTGTACTTACAATCTTCCTGCCTGAGCCTCCCCAGCCACAGGGGTTCAGGCATGTGCTTCACTTTCCAGTGGCTTCTCCTGCCACATACAGGGCAAGAAGTCTTTGGAAGCCTGCCCTTAATTAGGCAGAGTTTCTTCTAGTGCCCTCACTTTCTGTAATGACGATAGACACCTACAGAGGCTCAAGGGTTCTGAGGGGAAGAAAAGAGGGTGACCATGAAGAGCTGCAGTCAATAATTGTATTGGTCTCTTGGCCCTCTTTTCTCCTTTCTTAGGTCCCAACCCCTGATCAATTGATGCCAATGTCATAGAATAGGTTTCATCCTGTTATTTTTAAGTGCTGCCTTGAGACAAATGATCAGGTGATCTCTGTATCACCTTCAAAGTGATTCATCATAACTCCAAAGAGGATGCTCAGTTTGAACAGCAGAAGGGCCCACAAGGTATAAAGTGTTAGGAAAATATAAATCATCCTCCAAACCTTAGCAAACTGAGGTCTCTGTTAGAGTTTGACTCAAAATTATTGTTATATCTCTCCAGATTACCTCAAGGCCTGAGTTTGAATCCCTCTATATATTTATCAGGGTCATCAGCAAATCTTCCTAAATCCTGTTGGGCCTGTTTTAGATATTGCATAGAAAAAGGTACCTGCATTCTTACCAGTCAATATTCTCCATTTTCCTCTTGTAATGTGTATAAACTGGTAGTAGGCTAAATAGGGACAGACTCATGATGAGGGAAATAGGGTTGCGGGAATGGGAGCAGGTAATGGTGGGTACAGAGGAGAGTGGGAATTTTGATATTGACAGATGAGTGTTAGGTACATCGTTGAGAGGAAGGAAGGTATGGTTTGGGGGTCCCTAGGCCAGTAATGCTTTGACTCATTTGACTAGAAAGGCCTCATCAGAGTAGGATGGGCATGATATTGAAAACTGGGGGAGGGGAGCAAGAGTTTTGTGTCACTCTATTGGAAACATAGATAGTCCAAAAATAACAACTGGATTACTGACATAGAAAAGAGCAAGAATCATTGTATTCCTTGGCTTTCCTTTGGAATAATAAATGTGAGGGGACATGGGGTCCATGCAAAGGCACTATAAAATAAGGACCATAACTACCACTTTGGTGAAGAAAAGATACCAACTGAGAATATATTTCTTAGCTATGAGGGATCTTCAACTAGTGCCCCATGAGAAGATTTGTAAGTAGATAAAGGTGGTTAACTCATTGCCCTCCAGATTCTGGAAGTATCCTATGAAAATGGTGGTGTGATACCCTTTACTGAAGAGAGACAGGGGGACACCAAAAGGCAACAGCCATAACAGTGGAGCCTCATTGCCTCTCTGATGGCCTTGCTCAAAAAGCAAGAGAAAGTGTACATCTATATGTCAGCAGGAAAAAAAAGTCACTGTTATTAAGAGGAAAAAAAAGATGAACAGTGACAACATAAATGACATTAGACAAAGCATGAGTGTGACATATGGAAGAGGTTTCAGGAGAGGAAATTGTAGACAGAGAAACTAAAGCAAACTGTAAGATATCAGAGGCTAAGTTAGACATCATCTCAACCAAAGCTGGGAGAGGAATAAGGTGAAGTTTAAATTCCTTCCTGTAGATGGCTGTCAATCTGATTCAAGGCACTTGATTAGATGTTGCTGGAGAGTGGGGAATTGAAACTCCAAACCTCAGGTCTTGTGTTCCAAAGAAAGAAAATTTGAAGTCAGAAACCAAAGATAATGCAAGATAACATTTTTAAGTAAAAATAAAGTAAGGCTCAAACAAAGAGCATTCTCCAAACAGTGGTTCACTCCCAGCAGAGAACAATGAAGGAAAGAGAGCCGTCTCCAAATTCATTGGTATTTTATGGTTGCCCTGAGAACTGGGTCCACATTCACCACTTTTTGACAATCAGGTGTTCAACTCCTTCATGTCAAGGGGTAGAGTTTTTACTTAGTTGTTCTTCTCCAGAACTGTCATATTGGCCATCATATTAAGGGGGGGGGCTTCATTTACAAGTAAATACTATGTTACTGTGAGTACTGGGGTCAATGACCAGAAAGGACTTAACTTTTTTCTCCTGTAATGCTAAGAAAATTTCTCTTCTGAAATTTATTGAGACACTTATGGCCATAAATTCTAGCTTCACAATGACCCCAAATGACCCTGACAAGAATTAGTAATAGCCCCATTAATCTTTCTTGGTGTATTTCTTAATTGACTCTCTTTGTTCTGATTATTTGTGTACCTGTTGTTTTTCTGCATTATCTGTCTACCCACTTGCCTTAAAAGTAATTTAAAGAAAGCCTTAAGAGCAACATAAAGAAAATCCATGACATTGGCTGTTATTTGTTTGCATTTAAGTGCTCACTACTAACTGCGATCTAATATCTCTCACCCACTGAGAGAACTGACAATTGCCTTCTTTGATTTGGCAGGTAGAGGTCAGAGGAGGGTGCCTTTGCCTTGGAGCTGGCAGGCCGCATGGCAGATGAACAAAATCCCCCTGCCTTCCACACAGACTGTGAAGGAAAGCAGGTAGAGGGTAGGGGTCAGTCACAGAGGTACCTTTGTCAGGATGTCCCTCCTCACACTGTACAGCAACCAGGCTTCCTAAAACTTGGTGAATTTCTTCACTGATTTTCAACAGTCCCATGGGCAGATTGGACACAAGTCCTCACAGAGAAGAAATTAAAGCAGAGCACAGCTGTCCAAGTGGCCCAAACATAAGCACTAAGGGGGTTGGAATTCAGGTCCCACCACCCTCATTCAGGGCTCATATCTATTGGGTGGCAAAGAACCAGGCACACATGGGCACTGGCCTGGGCAGGCACCAAGATGTGGTTTCACCAGACTGAGGTTCTGATGGAGTTGGTGTCTGGTGCAAACCTTTAATTCAACTGTTAGCTCTAAAAGCAGGAAAGCATATGTTCTAATCAATAAAATTTTCCCTTTATGACAATATTATGGTACAAAATTCTGATGTCTTTTTCAGATTTAAAAATGTAATAATAAAATCTAATATTATTACAGCATAGAATTTAAAACAACACAAAATGCAAGCATGGCTTTAGATTTCTCACAAAACATATTTTCCCCCAGATTTAATTTTTTTTCAAATATATCATTTATATATCTTTAGGAGGTATATTATGGCAACTCAATAGATGTATACAAGTTTTATCATGCAACTTTGATATTACATCCAGGAAGTCCCTATAATGAAACCTGAATTTAGTTTCATTGTGATGAATTACTTTTCCTAGAATTCATACTGTGACAAGAGTCTGAGAGACTGTCTCTTCAGGCCCTTCAAGAATTAGGACATTCTAGCATTTCAAGCAGGCATTGATGTAAGAAAGATGAGTCTGGACACCTGAGGAATTTGGAGGAAGCAGATATATTTAAGCTGCAGCAATCCAGAGGGGCTAACACCAAACAAGCTCTGAACCCCAGGTCTGGAAATTCTCTAAGATTTCAATGGGTGGTTACACAGCACAATGTTTAATATAACTTAATTTTGTTCCACATTCATAGGTTGGACAGATGTTTCACAATTTTTTACAAAGAAAACAGAAATTTTTGCACATCAACAAACTTGATAGGAGACTTTTTTTAGGTTGTAGATGAGCACAATACCTTTATTTTTATGGGGTGCTGAGAATTGAACACCAGACCTCACATGTGCTAGGCAAGTGCTCTATCACTGAGCCACAACACCAGCCCTGCAGGCCTAACTCTTAAAAGAAAGAGAAACCTGGCCTTTACAACAGAAAGGAGCTCAAACACAATGAGTGCTCTGAAAATTTTGCTGACTTCTTAAAATAATCTCTTCTTGACTAAGAGAGAGACTTGTGTGTTACAATTAAGGTGGGAGTCTTTTGAGAACTACAGCATTACCCTCTTTGAGGCTCATTATTTAATCCTCTAAGTCAAACGGCATTATTTCCTCTTGGCTTAAAGCTTTATATAATGTAATATCATAGTTGTTGTTTCTCTTTTTAAAAAAAAAAATACCTGCTTCAATTGTAGAACCACTAGTTTTAATGTAAAGAAGAAACAAACATGAAAGCAATAAACAAGTTCATAGCATAATCCATTCTATATCAATTAAGATTTTGAATCCACCAAGAAAAGGAAACCATCCTCCAAATAGTGAGCTTGGATCTCAACTGCAAAGCCCTTTCAGGATTGCACTGATACATGTGTGTGTGGGTTTTTTTCTGATATTATTAACTATGTGTTTGATTGTTATCAGTCCTAGAGTCAAGACAAAACAAAGGACTCTGTATATGACAGAAGTAAGGGGTGGCAATGACAGTATAAGAGCTGTCTTAAGGAGTGAAACAGTCCATTTTCCTTTTGTTTAGTATATCTTTCACCTTGTACATCCAACCAAGAGTGACTGAAGCAGGGCTGATGTTTCCTCAAGCTTTGGGCACATTCAGGCTAGTCAGCTTCCAGAGTGACTTGAGCAGGGTGGTGTCCTTTGGATCTCTGAGTTTCTCTGGTGTTCCCTTCTTCCTGATGCTCAGCTTAAGGGGTACAAATTAAGGAGGGAAAGCTGCAAAAGAATGTACGTAAGAATAAGAGATTTTATTTTTAGGAGGTTCCAAAGCAGGCTAAAAGGAACAAAGTATTACATAATGTATATCTCTGCATGTGTACATACATGTATTGACATATTTGGTGACACTCTAAAAAGAGTAAGGGATTGTAGATAGTGCTCTATGTGGGGGTGTGACAAGAGGTGGGGGATATCCCAGGAGGCTTGAACTATGTAAATTTAACTCAATGTAACTTTAAACAAATTTGAAAACAGCGTATAATTTCACAAGCCTAACCCAACATTGGCTTATGATCTTCCATATATTATTATTTCATCTAAAAAATGAAGTAAATTCAACCACCTGCTCACAGGTCAGTTGCCTTCCAAAGGTGCACCTCTAAGTGGATTGACTTTAATCTCAGAATATATTTCTGAATGGAAATCATGTCAAATGCCTTCCTGGCGCCCAAAGTTAAGGTACCGCTCAACAGCTTAATTTTACCCCTGGCTTATCCTCCTCACCAACTTTACTTTACCAGATGCAAACCCAAGGCTGTACCTAGTTCTGCAACCTGGTCAAGGTCACCCAGTTAAGAGGGATTTAAATCCAGCTCTACCCAATCTGAAGTCTTTACTTCTCACACTAAGCTTTAGCCAGACAAACTTGCTTACTTATATTTTTTCTTTCTTGATAATCTCTTGGAAGAAGCCAGTGTTAGGCTCAATTTGGTAGATCTACGAGGGTATTTTCCCAATAGGCGATTTATCCTACAAGTCCAGGTATGGCCAGTCGGCCTGTCCCCAGCCTGCTGCAATATACTGGGTCCTCACACCACTGCCCAGAGACCCTGTGCCCAGATGACCCTTTGTCCAGGACACAGAGTCTCCTCAGGGAAGAGTGGAGGAGTAGGGGAAGGAGACACCATGGAAAGTTCAACAAAAAGGACCAAAGGTTCTTCCAGGGCTAGACTCCAAGAGCAGCCAGAGATCCCTATCTATCTTGCCCTACAGGATCAGGTCTAGAGCTGGCCAGCAGCTCCCAGGCTCTAACCCCACCCTCTCACCAGTAAGCTGGACCCACCTAGCCCCAGCCACTGCCTGCTGTGAGGACTGAAGCCTTTATTTAAAGTGCTCACTTGTTTATTTGGATGCGTTCCCCGAGTTAGAGCCACAACTCCTCAATGGTCCTGAAAACTGGTGGCTGGTCCTGGGGTGACAAAAGGCAGGCAGCATGCAGTGGAATTTGGTGAGGTGACTGTAATGGAGAATGATCAGTTTCCCAGCTCCTATACATCTTGAGCAGAGAAGCATCCTTGGGGTCAATTCACTGCAATGGCACCATCATGAAATGGTGGCATATGGTGGCAAGAGCAGCATCCAGCTGTTTGGGGCATAAGGCATCAGGCGTCCAAAGTCAGGAGTTGAGTATTGGCGTGAAGTGGGGATGACTGTGGTGGTGTCAGCATGCAGCTGTGATTTGAGAGTTCCTTGCTTCTTACTCATGGTGGCGGTGACAGTGGAAGAATCCAGAAACAGTGGTTGTAACAACAGATGCATCCAGCCATGAGTGTTTTCATCTGCCATAATGACAAGGGTCTTCCTGCAGTTGCAATGAAGTTGGCCCCCGTACCGAGTGTCACTGTCTAGTATCCATGTTACAGTCTGGTGGCAGCAGGGTGGAGCTCCAGAGTCTGGCAGGGGCAGGAGCAACATGCAGCTGCATCAGGGGTCCAGCCTCAGTATAGGGGTTGGGCACCAGGAGTGGGGTGGGCAGTGTTGGAGTCCATCTGGAGTTTGGAAGTTTGAGTGCTGCACAATGGTGGTGGCACCATAAGAGTTCAGAAGCAGGGGCAGCAACAACAGGCAGTGTCCAGCAGTAAGCATCTTCATCCTGCAGAAGTAACTGGGGTCTGGCTGCAGGGCAGTGAAGGTGGCATCCAGTGGCCATGTGGGGAGTCTGGTTGGCTGCAGCAAAGAGCTCCAGGCTGGCATGGCAGCAAGGGCATGGGATAGTGGGTGTCAGAGTGAGAAGGTAACCAGTAGCTGGGATGTCCTCTGTGGTGGAGGCTCCAGGCCCCGGTCTTGCTCCTGGTCGACTGGCCTGCTCAGGAAGAAGCACGTGGGAGGCGGTGGTACCCAGGCAGCTGCCCAGGACCTTATGCTGCCCACAGCTGCCATGTCCCGCTCTGGCCATGTGCCCACTGGATGTCTGCTCACCCCATCACCTGATATAGCCTCTCTACTGAGGAACTAGCCTGTCTGCTAGGTTGGGGCTGTCTTAGGAGAGAACCTCACCATCCCCAGCCACATCCTGCATGGACTGTGGGTGCAGAAAGCAGAGGTCCTAGGGCATCGTCACCCCCAAAGTGCATTTCTGTGGCTGGGGGTGGCAGAAGACCAAGATAGAGAACTTGTTGCCCTTAGACTCCCACTGCCTCCTGTGCCCTCCACCCTTGTCCTGCCCCAGGGATGCACGTGGAGGGTGAGGATTTTCTAGGCCCCCCCACCTCCCACCTCTGCACTCTGCTACCACAGCCCAGGGGAGATGTAGGTGGGGAGGGTGGGTGTCTTCTCCCAAGGTTGCCCCAGCTGGCAGCAGGCCTACTCATCCCTCAGAGGCTGCAACTCAGGGAGGGGCAGGGTGAACTCAAGGATTAGGTGAGCAGCCTGGTGGACTCAAGGCCAATGCCAGGCATTGCTGGAATGGGCAGCATAAGGTCCTCAGCAGGTGTCTGGGTACCACCAGCTCCTGCGCCCTGCTTCATGAGCAGGCAGGCCCTACCAGGAGCAATACCACTTGCCTGGAGGAGCCACTGCAGAGGCCATCACAGCCTCTAGTCGTCCTCTGACTCTGAGGCCTGCTGTCCCAAGCTTTCACCGTCACCGCTAACAGAGCTCCACACTGCGGCCACTGGAGTCCCCACAGGGCCACCAGTGATGCCGCAGCCACCATCAGTGCACTGGGACCAGACTGCTGCCACTGCCAGAGGATGAGAATGCTCCTCTCTGGATGCCTGGCTTGACGTTGCCACCTACAGACTCCTTGGTTGCCTTTGCCACCGCTGCCATAACTGAACTTCAGACACCAATACCTCCACAGATTCCAAACGCCAAGGCTTCACTGTCCAGGCTCCTGCCCATGGCTGTCCTCCAAGCCTGAGGCCAATTCTCCATCCTGCCACTGATACATCTGGGCTCCTCAAACTGCCTTAAGACACCTTGGCTCGCTCTTTGACATTCTCCCCACAGATGGATGCTGACACTGCTCCTGGTCACTGGGAACCTCCAATGTGAAACCCTGCTGTGGAACACTGAGATTGGCTTCTATATGCTTCAGTCCCAGAAACCAGACTTCTTTCACAGCCACTAGATGCCTTTGCAGGTGCCACCTATACCTCCAGGCTTGGGAAGGGTCCAGCACATGCCCTTCCATGCCTGCTGCCTGTTCATATCTGTCGGTGGAATAAACCATTGATTGGGTTACAGCTCTCAGAACTGAATCTTTTCACTGATAATCCTTGTATTGGCTCACCCATGAGCTTCTGGGGACACCTACTACCTAAAGCACCACACATCTTCATCGAATAGCTTAGCAAGACCTTCTAGATGACTTGCAAGAGCTAATACATCAGCACTTGTTTCTTTGCCTTGCACTTTCATTTTATGGAGAGGGGCCTGTTGCCAAAAACATAATGGGCCACACTCTGGCACCTTCAAACTTCTTCTGCAGCTTTCTCACTTCTCTTGTCAGTATAACAATCTAAAGTGATGGCCTTATCTGGATTTGGCTTCATCTTCATAGAACATGGGTTGTTTCTTCTTTTCTTCAGAATATAAAGAGTCTTTCCAGATCAGCAATAAGGCTGTTTTTGCTTTCTAGTCATTTACATATGCCCTGGAGCAGCACTTTAATTTCCTTCTTGAACTTTTCCTTTGCATTCTCAGTGTGACAAAGTAGTGTAAGATGCACAGCTTTTTATTTGAAGTGCAAAACGTAAGACTCTTCTTTTTATTTAAACAGTACAGACCATTGCTGAGTCATTAACGGTTCTAACTTCAATTTTGTGTATTAAAGAATAAGAGGATGGTGAGCCATGATCTGTGGAGCAATAAGAATGTACATATTAAGGTTTTTATCTTATATGAGTGGGATTTGTAGTGCCACATGACAGTTAAAATAGATCATAGTATGAGTTATAATGGCCTAAATTCTTCAACACTCATTAGGCAGTCCCTTCTGCTCCATAACAGGGGCATCTATCTCACCTCCTCCTGGATGGCCTGTTTGCATCCTCTCTCACAGCACCTATGAGTTCTACATGGGCTCCATCAGCAGCTACGCAGTACTGGTGGTGGCACAGCCTGGTGAATGGATTAAGCACTTTTAGGTCAACATAAAAGAATGCCACTAAAAATACTTACAATGCCATAAGAATTAGCATCACAAAAAATTAAATAAGGGGGTTAAATATTAGGCTCCAGGATCTTGGGAGAAGTTATAATTCAGCATGTTTCCACTGACTGAGGAAAATAAACATGTGGCTCAGTTGTTGTTCAGTACTGGCACCTGTCCAAGATGTATCTTCAGATTCTGTGGCGTGGATTTTCATGCACCATACAAACATTCATATGAGGAGTTGCTTAATGATATACAGAAATTTCTGAAAGCTGAAAAAGATGAATTAATTTTGGAAGTTCCAAACCCACCTCTCAAGAAAATTCGGCTTCAAGAACTGGAAGATGGGATTGATAATCTGAGTCAAAATGGGGAGAGCAAGATCTCTGTTATTGAAGATGGGAGCATTGCTTCCCCAAACTCAAATTTAAATGTAAATGTATGCAATGTTTGCCTGGGAATTCTTCAAGAATTCTGTGAGAAAGAGTTCATTAAAAAGGTGTGTCAAAAGGTTGAGGCCTCTGGGTTTGAATTCACAAACTTGGTATTTTCAGTCTCCTTCCCACCACAGCTCTCTGTAAGAGAGCATGCTGCATGGTTGCTGGTAAAACAGGAAATGGGAAAACAGAGTCTGTCACCGGGAAGAAATGATATAGTACAGCTAAAAGAAGCCTACAAATGGATAACATACCCCCTGTTTTCAGAGGAACTGGGTGTTCCCATTGATGGAAAGAGCTTGTTTGAAGTGAGTGTGGTCTTTGCTCACCCAGAAACAGTTGGGGATTGCCACTTCCTAGGTAAAATTTTCCCAGACTGTTTCAAGCCAGCCAAAAATAAGCAGTCGGTATTCACTAGAATGGCAGTTATGAAAGCTTTGAATAAGATAAAAGAAGAGGATTTCCGCAAGCAGTTTCCTTGTCCTCCAAACTCACCAAAGGCTGTTTGCACTGTTCTTGAAATTGAATGTGCTCATGGTGCTGTTTTTGTGGCTGGGAGATACAATAAATATTCCAGGAATCTACCACAAACTCCTTGGATAATTGATGGAGAAAGGAAGCTGGAATCTTCAGTGGAAGAATTAATTTCAGATCATCTGCTGACAGTATTCAAAGCAGAGAGTTTTAATTTCTCATCCTCTGGAAGAGAAGATGTAGATGTGAGAACATTAGGAAATGGAAGGCCCTTTGCAATTGAGCTGGTGAATCCTCATAGAGTACATTTCACTTCACAAGAAATTAAGGAACTTCAGCAGAAAATTAATAAGTCATCTAACAAAATCCAAGTACGTGACTTGCAGCTTGTCTCAAGAGAGGCAATAGGTCATATGAAAGAAGGTGAAGAAGAAAAGACTAAGACCTATAGTGCCTTAATATGGACAAATAAAGTAATACAGAAGAAAGACATCGAATTCCTGAATGATATAAAGGACCTAAAGATTGAACAGAAAACCCCTCTACGGGTCCTTCACCGAAGACCCTTGGCTTTGAGAACTCGTGTCATCCACTCTATGGAGACACACTATGTGGATGAACATCATTTCTGCCTTTATCTGAAGACTCAAGCTGGAACCTACATTAAAGAGTTTGTACATGGAGACTTTGGGAGAACCAGGCCAAACATTGGCTCTCTGATGAATGTGACTGCTGACATTCTTGAGCTGGATGTGGAGTCTGTAGACGTTGACTGGCCACCTGCTCTGGATGACTAACTTTCAGATTTGGAGATAAAGAGTAGGGTTTTCTTGGCATGATGTGGACATCCATGCAACATACCCTGTAAAATGGCTGTTTACCCACCATAACGGTGTCTTGGAAACCATTTGGATCATGTTGATCTATTTTTAAATTTGTTATAACATCTCAGGATCTGTGTGTATATTTTGTGTTCAGTTGTTCTAAGAATGTCTTATGACTTTTCTCATTCCCTCTCTCACTCTCCCCAGTGAAACTATGAACAGTGAAACCATTCTTCCTAATTCTTTCATTCAGAGAGGTGCACAAGCAGGAAAAACTGTTAATTCAAGAAGCTGTAATTTCTTTCAGCAAGATTTCTTCTGCAGGAGACATGTCACCTTTAAAATCATGTTCTAAATTTTTAAATTATCTGAACAAAAGTTCTACTGGATTTATGCAGCATAGTATCCTATAATATTCTAAGATATCAATGCAAATATGACATCATTAATATTTTTCCTGGGAGGCCTTAAGCAAGCTATTATCAATGGAAGTACTTTTGGGTATAATTTGTGACAAATCATAATGACCACAAATTACTGTTTTGACAATCTAAAATTGTTAGTACATGTCCCCTGTGGAAGGAAAGTGAAACTTTAGGAATTGAGGCACACCATGGTAAGAGACTTTCACAGACCTTTTAAATAAAGAGAAACAAGTGCCTTTAATAACTTCAATCCCAGGGTTAACAATTTGAAAAATTGAGATTGCTAAAGGTAAACTGATACTATTTCACAGTTCTTCAATATATTATCCAATTTCAAACATTTTAATAAGATAGATAGGATATTGCCTCTAATTTTTTAATTATGGAAACCAAAGAATAAAAGTTAAATAAATAACTTATCTAAAATTTTTACTTTGATATCCAACACTAGAACTGAAGTATCTTAGTCCCTAGGGTCTTTCATAATTAAACCCTGTTAATCTATCACCTGTTTTATGAAGGAGACATCTGAGAGTACCAATTAAATTCATGTAACCATAAGAACTGACTTTTGGAATTTAGATACCAAATCAAGAAACTTACCAAAAAATGGCCCGAGTATATATCATATAGTCCCATAAAATCATCATTTGTTAATAAGTTAATCATCAGAAATGATACAGAGGAAAAATATTAAAACACCTAAAGAAAATGAATGGCTCATTAATAGTTTCAGAAAGGAAGCTCATTAAAATTTCAGATTTAAGTGTAATTTCCATCACCTGATTCAACAATTTGAGCTTTAAGGACACATTGGACAGTATGACTGTTTCTTATCTCTATACTAAACATAGTTCATAGATACCAAGATTCACTTTAGATATCAGGAAAATGGTTTTGACATGAAAAAGTAAGACTACCACTTTGAAACCATGTATTTACTCATATGTGAATAATAGCAAAAAATTGTTTCACTATTCTCAATGCCAAAAAAATGAGAAAAGGATCACAGAAATAAACTTTGATTAAAAAAAAATTAAATAGATAATCTCAGAGGGGAGGGGAAGGATAGCTGTGCTGGGGGTTCTGGTACTAGGTAATGCTCAGGAGCTCACATGTGGGAGATGCCATTGAAAAGTTTAGAACTAGGGAAGTGAAGATACATTCTAGTAGATGTGGAGGGCTGTGGCCTAATAGTTTCTTGACCTCCTGCCTCTATTGTTTTGGACCCTGAATTTATATTGCTGCCAGGAAAGGTGGCTCTCTTTCAAAGGATGGGATGGCAGCTTGGAGCACCATATGTACCATATATATACACCAAGTGGAGGATAATGTTCAATATCCACTGACTTGCTTATTGGCAGCTAAGCTTCCTCCTCTTCTTGAAGGCTCAGCGGCCACTGGTGGCTCCATATCTTCCTGTGTGGTCATTGCTGGTGTAGGACCAACCTCTGATTTTGAGGGCTATTTCTCCTCCTTCACAGGGAATGTGATAATATGCTCCCCCAAATGTAAGCAAGTAAATTGGGCCACAGCTGCTGGAGGCAATTATATCACTTGATATGGTGCTAGAGCTGCAGGAGAAAACACCAACATGACTGAATTTCCTTGGGTATTTCCCAACTCACACTAGAACCCTGCCTCTGAGAATAGTCCTGGCCCTCCTCCACAATTGGCCATCTTCCCAGACTAGGTTCCACCAGCTGAAGGATGTTAGCGTTGTGTGTCTTGGGAACATATGACAGACCCCAGGGGCACCAGCTGAGATTCCTCTGCACACACCTTCAGTCATCCGCCCCAGACCCCATCATCAGAGAGCTCAGACTTACAGGATCTGTGTTCTTCAGCTGTGGAAGGACATGAAAGTTCCCCTCTGATTCCGGCATAATGAGAAACAGGAAGGTCCTGAAAAGCTTCAGGTTGTCCAAGTCTTGGGACCTCAAAAATCTTCTGGATAGAGGTATTGATGATGGAGCAGAGGGTGCTGAGGAATGTGGAGTGAAACAGGGAGTCATGATGGACAGGGCCTCTCTTTTAACTGGAACCTCCCACGGTCCCTGCATCATGGGTTCCCAAAGAGTAGCCAGGCAGGTCCATGCACCAGATCAAAGGGGCAACCTGTGAGGCACATGGGTGGGTAAGGGGCTCCCCAGACTTGCTCTCCGGTCGCTGCACAAGAGTGGAGGAGTAGGGGAAGGAGACACCATGGAAAGTTCAACAAAAAGGACCAGAAGGTTCTTCCAGGGCTAGACTCCAAGAGCAGCCAGAGATCCCTCCCTATCTTGGCCTACAGGATCAGGTCTAGAGCTGGCCAGCAGCTCCCAGGCTCTAACTCCACCCTCTCACCAGTGAGCTGGACCCACCTAGCCCCACCCACTGCCTGCTGTGAGGACTGCAGCCTTTATTTATTTAAAGTGCTCACTTGTTTATTTGGATGAGTTCCCTGAGTTAGAGCCACAACTCCTCAAGGGTCCTGAAAACTGGTGGCTGGTCCTGGGGTGACAAAAGGCAGGCAGCATGCAGTGGAATTTGGTGAGGTGACTGTAATGGAGAATGATCAGTTTCCCAGCTCCTATACATCTTGAGCAGAGAAGCATCCTTGGGGTCAATTCACTGCAATGGCACCATCATGAAATGGTGGCATATGGTGGCAAGAGCAGCATCCAGCTGTTTGGGGCATAAGGCATCAGGCGTCCAAAGTCAGGAGTTGAGTACTGGCGTGGGGTGGGGGTGACTGTGGTGGTGTCAGCATGCAGCTGTGATTTGAGAGTTCCTTGCTTCCTACTCATGGTGGCGGTGACAGTGGAAGAATCCAGAAACAGTGGTTGTAACAACAGATGCATCCAGCCATGAGTGTTTTCATCTGCCATAGTGACAAGGGTCTTCCTGCAGTTGCAATGAAGTTGGCCCCAGTACCGAGTGTCACTGTCTAGTATCCATGTTAAAGTCTGGTGGCAGCAGGGTGGAGCTCCAGAGTCTGGCAGGGGCAGGAGCAACATGCAGCTGCATCAGGGGTCCAGCCTCAGTATAGGGGTTGGGCACCAGGTGTGGGGTGGGCAGTGTTGGAGTCCATCTGGAGTTTGGAAGTTTGAGTGCTGCACAATGGTGGTGGCACCATAAGAGTTCAGAAGCAGGGGCAGCAACAACAGGCAGTGTCCAGCAGTAAGCATCTTCATCCTGCAGAAGTAACTGGGGTCCGGCTGCAGGGCAGTGAAGGTGGCATCCAGTGGCCATGTGGGGAGTCTGGTTGGCTGCAGCAAAGAGCTCCAGGCTGGCATGGCAGCAAGGGCATGGGATAGTGGGTGTCAGAGTGAGAAGGTAACCAGTAGCTGGGATATCCTCTGTGGTGGAGGCTCCAGGCCCTGGTCTTGCTCCTGGTCGACTGGCCTGCTCAGGAAGAAGCACGCGGGAGGCGGTGGTACCCAGGCAGCTGCCCAGGACCTTATGCTGCCCACAGCTGCCATGTCTTGCTCTGGCCATGTGCCCACTGGATGTCTGCTCACCCCATCACCTGATATAGCCTCTCTACTGAGGAACTAGGCTGTCTGCTATGTTGGGGCGGTCCTAGGAGAGAACCTCACCATCCCCAGCCACATCCTGCATGGACTGTGGGTGCAGAAAGCAGAGGTCCTAGGGCATCGTCACCCCCAAAGTGCATTTCTGTGGCTGGGGGTGGCAGAAGACCAAGACAGAGAACTTGTTGCCCTTAGACTCCCACTGCCTCCTGTGCCCTCCACCCTTGTCCTGCCCCAGGGATGCACTTGGAGGGTGAGGATTTTCTAGGCCCCCCCACCTCCCACCTCTGCATCTGCTACCACAGCCCAGGGGAGATGTAGCTGGGGAGGGTGGGTATCTTCTCCCAAGGTTGCCCCAGCTGGCAGCAGGCCTACTCATCCCTCAGAGGCTGCAACCCAGGGAGGGGCAGGGTGAACTCAAGGATTAGGTGAGCAGCCTGGTGGACTCAAGGCCAATGCCAGGCAATGCTGGAATGGGCAGCATAAGGTCCTCAGCAGGTGTCTGGGTACCACCAGCTCCTGCGCCCTGCTTCATGAGCAGGCAGGCCCTACCAGGAGCAATACCACTTGCCTGGAGGAGCCACTGCAGAGGCCATCACAGCCTCTAGTCGTCCTCTGACTCTGAGGCCTGCTGTCCCAAGCTTTCACCATCACCGCTAACAGAGCTCCACACTGCGGCCACTGGAGTCCCCACAGGGCCACCAGTGATGCCGCAGCCACCATCAGTGCACTGGGACCAGACTGCTGCCACTGCCAGAGGATGGGAATGCTCCTCTCTGGATGCCTGGCTTGACGTTGCCACCTACAGACTCCTTGGTTGCCTTTGCCACCGCTGCCATAACTGAACTTCAGACACCAATACCTCCACAGATTCCAAACGCCAAGGCTTCACTGTCCAGGCTCCTGCCCATGGCTGTCCTCCAAGCCTGAGGCCAATTCTCCATCCTGCCACTGATACATCTGGGCTCCTCAAACTGCCTTAAGACACCTTGGCTCGCTCTTTGACATTCTCCCCACAGATGGATGCTGACACTGCTCCTGGTCACTGGGAACCTCCAATGTGAAACCCTGCTGTGGAACGCTGAGATTGGCTTCTATATGCTTCAGTCCCAGAAAACAGACTTCTTTCACCGCCACTAGATGCCTTTGCAGGTGCCACCTATACCTCCAGGCTTGGGAAGGGTCCAGCACATGCCCTTCCATGCCTGCTGCCTGTTCATATCTGTCGGTGGAATAAACCATTGATTGGGTTACAGCTCTCAGAACTGAATCATTTCACTGATAATCCTTGTATTGGCTCACCCATGAGCTTCTGGGGACACCTACTACCTAAAGCACCACACATCTTCATCGAATAGCTTAGCAAGACCTTCCTGATGACTTGCAAGAGCTAATACATCAGCACTTGTTTCTTTGCCTTGCACTTTCATTTTATGGAGAGGGGCCTGTTGCCAAAAACATAATGGGCCACACTCTGGCACCTTCAAACTTCTTCTGCAGCTTTCTCACTTCTCTTGTCAGTATAACAATCTAAAGTGATGGCCTTATCTGGATTTGGCTTCATCTTCATAGAACGTGGGTTGTTTCTTCTTTTCTTCAGAATATAAAAAGTCTTTCCAGATCAGCAATAAGGCTGTTTTTGCTTTCTAGTCATTTACATATGCCCTGGAGCAGCACTTTAATTTCCTTCTTGAACTTTTCCTTTGCATTCTCAGTGTGACAAAGTAGTGTAAGATGCACAGCTTTTTATTTGAAGTGCAAAACGTAAGACTCTTCTTTTCATTTAAACAGTACAGACCATTGCTGAGTCATTAACGGTTCTAACTTCAATTTTGTGTCTTGAAGAATAAGTGGATGGTGAGCCATGATCTGTGGAGCAATAAGAATGTACATATTAAGGTTTTTATCTTATATGAGTGGGATTTGTAGTGCCACATGACAGTTAAAATAGATCATAGTATGAGTTATAATGGCCTAAATTCTTCAACATTCATTAGGCATTCCCTTCTGCTCCATAACAGGGGCATCTATCTCACCTCCTCCTGGATGGCCTGTTTGCATCCTCTCTCACAGCACCTATGAGTTCTACATGGGCTCCATCAGCAACTACGCAGTACTGGTGGTGGCACAGCCTGGTGAATGGATTAAGCACTTTTAGGTCAACATAAAAGAATGCCACTAAAAATACTTACAATGCCATAAGAATTAGCATCACAAAAAATTAAATAGATAATCTCAGAGGGGAGGGGAAGGATAGCTGTGCTGGGGGTTCTGGTACTAGGTAATGCTCAGGAGCTCACATGTGGGAGATGCCATTGAAAAGTTTAGAACTAGGGAAGTGAAGATACATTCTAGTAGATGTGGAGGGCTGTGGCCTAATAGTTTCTTGACCTCCTGCCTCTATTGTTTTGGACCCTGAATTTATATTGCTGCCAGGAAAGGTGGCTCTCTTTCAAAGGATGGGATGGCAGCTTGGAGCACCATATGTACCATATATATACACCAAGTGGAGGATAATGTTCAATATCCACTGACTTGCTTATTGGCAGCTAAGCTTCCTCCTCTTCTTGAAGGCTCAGCGGCCACTGGTGGCTCCATATCTTCCTGTGTGGTCATTGCTGGTGTAGGACCAACCTCTGATTTTGAGGGCTATTTCTCCTCCTTCACAGGGAATGTGATAATATGCTCCCCCAAATGTAAGCAAGTAAATTGGGCCACAGCTGCTGGAGGCAATTATATCACTTGATATGGTGCTAGAGCTGCAGGAGAAAACACCAACATGACTGAATTTCCTTGGGTATTTCCCAACTCACACTAGAACCCTGCCTCTGAGAATAGGCCTGGCCCTCCTCCACAATTGGCCATCTTCCCAGACTAGGTTCCACCAGCTGAAGGATGTTAGCGTTGTGTGTCTTGGGAACATATGGCAGATCCCAGGGGCACCAGCTGAGATTCCTCTGCACACACCTTCAGTCATCCGCCCCAGACCCCATCATCAGAGAGCTCAGACTTACAGGATCTGTGTTCTTCAGCTGTGGAAGGACAAGAAAGTTCCCCTCTGATTCTGGCATAATGACAAACAGGAAGGTCCTGGAAAGGTTCAGGTTGTCCAAGTCTTGGGACCTCAAAAATCTTCTGGATAGAGGTATTGATGATGGAGCAGGGGGTGCTATGGAATGTGGAGTGAAACAGGGAGTCATGATGGACAGGGCCTCTCTTTTAACTGGAACCTCCCACGGTCCCTGCATCATGGGTTCCCAAAGAGTAGCCAGGCAGGTCCATGCACCAGATCAAAAGGGCAACCTGTGAGGCACATGGGTGGGTAAGGGGCTCCCCAGACTTGCTCTCCGGTCTCTGCACAAAAAAAGTATGGGCAACTTGGGTTTGGATTGGCTGTGTTGGAAAGGATCCACACAGGGCTTGGCTCTGAGGCCCCAACCACTGCTCTGTTCCTTTGGTGCCCAGAATCAATTGCACCACAATATGTTCTTTCTACACGGTAAACCCAGAGTTGAGTCCTCTGATGGAAATCACACAGGGTGGAAATTGGGGTTTGCCCAGCCATCATTTATAACAGCTCCCCATGAAACAGGAGCCCTCCTGACTGGCCCAAAGACCACTCCCTTCTTTCCTTGAAGCTACTCCTCACAAACATCTGGCTCCAGGTTTCTATACCTAGAGATGGCGAGGAGGCTGACACCTCTAACATCCTGTGCCCCTCATCTGCCAAGATGGCTGGTGGGCTTGACTAACTTCCTGACAATATTGGAACTCCAGGAGGACTAGAAGGTTTGTCTGCATTGATTCCTATATAATAGGCCAAATGATGGCCCATGGTGGTGCTACACATACATTTGAGTGATGACTGAGCCCAACCACCTACTGCCTAGCTATTCAGGGCCAGGACTCTATTTGTTTCTCCCCAAGTGTTTCTATTCTGGCTACATGCAGGTTGAAATGCTCCCAGATGCAATCCACAGACTGCTTCCTAAATGTGGAAATTGTTTTTCCTGAAGCCTCAGAGTAGTGAGGCCTGAGGCAGAGAACTTTCTCACAGGGAGGGGATATGCCCACACGGTAAGGCCAGAGCTATAGGCTGCCTAGAGTTACACAGAACCAGGCCTGAGGCAGACACTCTTTGGGCTCATCCTACTCAGTTTTCTAAACATCCAGGCAGGCTGCTTCTCTGAAAACACTACTTTCCCCAGAGCTGACTGAGTTCCCAGAATTCCCAGCACCAAGCAGGAGATGGCCATGTGCCAGGGCTTGGAAGCAATACACATCTTTTACACAGCAGCTCCAGCACCTTCTGAGGAATGTCCAAATTTGGGGAGGAATAAAGTAGCTTTCAAGAATTGAAGACAGTAGCTGCTGCATAGTAAGTGTGCATACATTTGTTTTAGTAGCACCACCTACCACTGTGTTTCTGGCCCATGCTTATGGATATGGTTTCTTCAACTCCTCATGGTAACTCAATGTGATGGATATATCCCCCCTCTATAGATGAGGAAACTGAGTCATGGTCAGATGAAATGACTTGCCACAGAATACTCAGCTACATGTGCCAGGGTGGGAATTCAAACCCAGGCTGTCCCACACCATGTCTGGAAGAGAGTACCGTTATTCACTCATTCAACAAACCCCTATGGGTGCCTCCTAGATGTGAGTGCTTCCTGCGTAAGCCCAAAGATCATAGCACCCA
The DNA here is from genome assembly GCF_048772815.1 of Callospermophilus lateralis. Lineage (NCBI taxonomy): Eukaryota > Metazoa > Chordata > Mammalia > Rodentia > Sciuridae > Callospermophilus > Callospermophilus lateralis. Next base: position 10,264,504 of record NC_135320.1, read on the forward strand.
TGCAATGTAGGTGTCACTTTTACCATTCCCAAGTTTCCAATGAGGCTGCTGACCTAGGAAGGCAAGGCCCATCAGGCCTGTGAGGAGACTGCACTTTGCATCAGTGAAGCTCCACATGGATTCAGGTTGCTCTGTCCTGGTGGCCAATGCACCTGCTTCCTCAGATCACACCCAGTAAACATCATGGTCATGGCCAAAGGTGGGTTGATGTCATTCTACAACTGTCCATTCCCACAGAATGTGCATCAGCAAGACTAAAGATTAAGGTAAGCTCCAGACTCTAGGTGACAATGATGTGGGTTTCTAAACTGGAACAAATGTGCCTCTCTGGTGGGTAGTGATGGTGACAAAGGCAGAGGCTGGGCAGGGATCGGAGCATTTGGGAAATCTCTGTTCTTCCCCTCAATTTTGAGCTTAAAAATGCTCTAAAATGTTATCAAGTAAAAAGCAAGAGGAGGAAGAAGTGTGCTTTGTCACTCTGCACTGGGAGAGGCTGAGGGCAGGCAACCAGAGGCTGGGGCAAACAGACCGAGCACCTCCTTCCCAACCTGCCTCTCTCCAAGCTCAGCACAGCATGGTCTTCGAGGGGCTTTGGGGTCTTTATAGAGAAGCTGTCTGATGGTGACAGCTCAGAAGCCCTGCCTGACACCTCCTCAGAAGGCCTTGAGGGAAGACTCAGATTTAGGGTGGCCCACCTCTTTCTCTCTGTCCCTGGACTGTCCCTACTTATCTCCATTCCACCCCTGCTCCCTCAGAGTCTGCCAGCTGCTTGCTGCCTGAGCACCTTTAAGCTGTCCTTCCCACTTCTGGGCCCAGCAGCTCCTGTCCATCAATAAGCTCTCAGCTCTCATGACACTTCCTCTGAGAAGCCCATTCTGACTGCCACCTAGGAACACCCTGACCCTCCCTCTCCTCTGTTTCCTCAACCATTTCTGAATTCATCCTATTTCTTCATCAGTTGACTTGTCCTCGCTCGGTCTCTCCTTCTAGACTGTGGGTTCCAAGAGGGTATAGGCCTTCCTTGTGCTCACTGTGGTCTCCCCAGCTCCCCCAGGATTGGAAAGCAGGGCTTGGAAGCTGTGGAAAAGTCATAGGTGAGGATATAATGAGAAGTGGGTCAGCTGCAACCTGAGGGAGGGCCCTCACCATATCCTGCCATCCTGGCCCCCTGATCTTGGCCTGCCAGCCTTCAGATCTGTGAGAAATCATTTTCTGATGTTTCAAAGCCACACAGTTGATGGTAGTAGTTACAACTGCCTCCACTGATTCAGACCTGGGCAATCTGAGCCAGGCTTGGGTAATGCACTCTGGACACTTGGAGGTACCCAGGAAAGCTGAGCATGCTCTCTCCATGCAGCAAGTTGGTGTCTGTTTGTACAATAGCAGGGTCTTCTCACCTGATCCAGTGGACACCTGGCAAATAGTAAGCCTGCAGGCAGCACTTAGGACCAAAGACAGGCACAGGGGCAAAATCAGCCACCTCTACGGCAAGGGGCTGTGTTCTAAATGCAGCTGCTCTCACCCCTTCAGTGGGGACATCTGTGGCTTGCCTGCTTGGCTTTCATCTCCCTGTCTCATCATTTACCCTTGAATATTTTTGGTGACTCTTTCTTTCTCTCACACAATGATTCAGCCCCTCCAGGCTTGACCACTGAGATCAATCCATCCCACCATGATGGGCAGAAAGACGCAGTGACCCAGGCTGGCCCATGACTTTCACTATCATCATTAGGACACTGTCTTTTCCTCCAATGCCAAACTAGAAGATTGTGTCTCTAAAGATGCTTGGCAACATGCCACCACCCCCAGAGACAGGGTGGGCAAAGAAGGCATTGCAGGGAGATGGAGAGAGGCAGTGTCCTGATGATGACACTGCAACCTCTGGATAAAGCTGTGCCTGAATCTGTTCAGCCCACAATTCCCAAACATGTGAACCAAAGCAATCCACTTGTCAGCCTTTCTTTCTCCTGTAAAGTTATGCTTGTTTACTTATTGATCTAGCTAACATTGTTAGGGTTTATCCAATTTGAAAGGTGGACCACTTTGCTGCTTCATAGCTGTGTGGCCTTGGCTCAAGTCCTTAAACCCTCAAAGCTTCAACTTCCTTGCTAATAAAGAGGAGTTGCTACTTTCACCTACACAAGAGGAAGTCAGCCTTGTAGATTACATGAGACAAGGCAAAGCACTTAGGATTGATGTTTGATGAACTGGAGATTCTATAATTCTAGTCTACTAATTAAGCATAATTGACTGAAGAATAGCTGCAGGGAATGCTTTCAAAGACCCAAGTGTCACTGAGTGTCTGACTCCTAGGGCCTCAGCTATCTGATTTTTCAATGTGGCCTCGGTATGGCAGCAACTGTCACATTCCTAAGAACACCCTCAATCTGAGCTCCTAAAACATCAGGCACAGAAAAAGCATAAAAATATGGATCTTCCATCTTCTCATATCACTAAAAGAAAATCACAGTGACCCATTTGAATTTAGAACTCTGAAACCCCTCACCCAAGGGCTCAGGATGAGCTTACCTTAATCTTTACTCCATGGCAGGATCAGGAGGCTCCCCCCAAAGAGCTTGTCCCTTTGGACATCAAGAAATACCCCTTGCATTCAACATATAGCACAGCTCTGGGGCCTGCAGCACCCCTACCCAGGGCTTATCCAGGTGATCAAGCTCATGCTCTGAGAGCATCTGCAAAGTCATCTGTGAGCACAGGGCAGAAACTGACCCCCTGCAGCTGAGTCCATCTTGCTCCCACTGGAGTGAGCGAAGCAGTCCTTTCTGCATACAGATGGCACCACGAGAACAGGTCAGCAACACTGCTGCACAAGGGAAAAGAGACTGTCATTCCAGAGGTTCAGGTGCTACTAAACAGGCAGGACCACAATTTGAACCCAGGACTGTCTGATTCCAAAGTCTGGCCCTTTGCCAACTCCAACTCAACTCCCAGCATAGGTCATAACTACCTATGGGCTGTTGGTTGCAGCTGCAGAGCATTGTAAAGCACGGTTTGCAGCCAGATCCCTGGGTAAACCACTCACTATCTCTGTGACCTTAGGCAAGAATCCTGCCATGTCCTTGTCCCAGTTTTCTAATGCACCAGTGGAAGGTGTGTTGTTCACTCCACAGAGCATGGGTGTGGTTAAATGAGATTGGCTATTGAACAGCTAGGTATCATATGGTAATTTTTTGTTTTGTTTGTTTTTATGCCTTTATTTATTCAGGATGTCTTTAATTGAATTCTAGGCTTCCTGGAGGGGAGCAAACCTTATTAGCTGTTGTTTTATTATATCTTAAGTACAGCCTTGGCAAATTCCAGGGAGGGCCCAGTCACAGATCATGGTGACAGCTGGTGGCTAGACCCTAGGGCTCCCAGAGGTGGTGGTCAGCTCTAGAACCTCCTGTGCTTAGAAAGCAGGAACAGGGGGATGTGATCCAGGACTCTTTAGGAATCACATGGTTGTTAGGGATAGAGGCCTGGGGAAAAGGACTCAGGCCATGTCCTGTTGCATCAGGTGCCTGAAGCCTTAGCAATTTTGCAGGCCCATGGGGGTGACAAAAGTGCCCTTTCCTACTTGTTAGCCCATGACAAAATGCTCCCAAAAGCTACTACAGCACCTCATGAGGCTTCTGCAGGGAGACCCAACAGCATGGCACAGGAGACACAAGCAAACAAGAAAGCCAGGCCCCTCTTGTCACTCTCACTACAGATAACCAGGGAGATCAAGGCTACCAGACACCCAACACTATCCAAAGCTCCCAGGAGCTGTGCTGTCAGAGTCCTGAAACAGCCGCAAAACACATCATGTGGGTGGGACTGCATTATTCATGAGAAGTTCTGCCCCCATGAGCCTACACACAGGCTCAACTGAGTCAATCCTACAGGACTCAGGGGACCCATAAATGTCCTTCTTGGAAGTTCTGTGCCCATTCAATGAACAAGGATTCTGCAACCCCTACTCTGAATGCTGAAAAGTAGAGGCTGAGCCTGGGGTTCCCAGCCCAGAGGCAAAATTCTGAAAAGAATAGGCCGAAGTTTCTTCTTTGGCCTGACACCCTAGTGACTGTGCTTCCTTACTACCTGTCCCTGATACTTCCATGTTCCTCCTCTGGTCCAAACTCCCCCAGGGCACCCATCTTACCCAGAGTAAGGGCCAAAGACCTCAGCAGCCACGAGACTCTGCAAGGTGGACCCTGTTCTTTCTCTGACCTCATCATCACTCTCCTTCACTCTGCTCTGGTTTCATTGGCCACCTTGCTACTCTGTCTTCCCAGCTCAAGTTCTTGCAGGTGTTGATAATTCTGCCAGGAACACCCTTCCTGAAGAAGTGTATGTCCTCCCTTCCTTCAATGCTCTGCTCAAACATTATCCCCTCAGCGAGGCCAAGCTGACCACCACCTCTGGTGAGCCCTTTCCCTGTCTTTCTGACCTTTATTTCTGCCATGGAACTTATTATTTATCTACCTGTCCTCAGGCTGGATTGTACTCTCAATGAAAGCATGTGAGTAAGTGCTCAATCTGCATCTGCATGGGGAGGGGAGCCTCAGTGGTGCTCAGTTTGTCCACCACATGATGCCACCCTTAACACACACACACACACACACACACACACACACACACACACACAGAGACCAGGCTGGGCCAAAATGTCTACACCATGCAAGATCTCGAGCTGACAGCTCACAAGATGCAAACATGGCTGCAAAGGGGTGCCAGGCTGAGCAATGGTGGGGGGTGACAAGACAAGGGCAAATCTCACACACACATACACACACACACACACACACACACACACACACAGACCAGGCTGGGCCAAAATGTCTACACCATGCAAGATCTCGAGCTGACAGCTCACAAGATGCAAACATGGCTGCAAAGGGGTGCCAGGCTGAGCAATGGTGGGGGGTGACAAGACAAGGGCAAATCTCACACACACATACACACACACACACACACACACACACACACACACACAAATCATAGTCTTATTTATTCATATATACTCATGCATTACACAAAACAGACTCACAAAAACAGTTCACACCGATTCACATGCAATGTCTGGAAATGCACTTGGACATCTGCAGACAGATGCACATACATTCTCATACTCACACGCTGCAGCCCAAACTCCACACATATACACACCACACACACACACACACACACACACACACACACAAACACACACACACACAGCCATGTGTGCACCCATGCACACTCAGTCCAGACCTGCAGATGCCATCCTTAGCCCCGCCAGTATACATGTTCCGCACCTCTACAGGGACCTCAGAGGTGACTAGATATAAATCCAGAGACTGGACTAATCTCCACCATGGCCTAAGGGACAGTAAATGGGCAGCAGGGCAGCAGAAGTCTGTTTGTCATTCTCCTTTGGCAGGCTCCCTGCCTGCCAAAGGAGCAGTTCACAGAACTGAGACCCCCAAGAAGTGGCCTCTGTCTCCTGGTGGTGGTGGCTCTGGGGACTGCAAATGTGTGGGTGCAGGAGGGAGTCTTTTTGTTCCCAAACTGAACCTCTCCTTTGCTGAACACTGGGCCCTCTTTGGCAGGCCCACTCAACATGGACCTCCCCAAACAGGCCTACCTGTCCCCAGAAGCTTGTCTCTCCTTTAAGGCCCCCTCACTGAGATCCACACAACTGTTCCTGCACAACAGGGGGTCCCAACCAGACACCTCAAGCTATGCCCCCAACCTGGAGGATCTTCACACTGCATCCACCCCTGCACACAGCTTAAAGACACCACAGGTACCCCATACCTCCAGCCCCAGAACCCTAAACATATGGGTCACCCCTTCAGCCCTCCAGAGGTAGATGCTCATCCTGGGTGAGCCTGCCTACAATGTGGCAGCTCCTGTCACAAGGGAGCACCCCTCCAGGAACCATTGCCCCCCACCCAAGTTGGCTGTGCCTTCCCAGATGTGCGTCCTGCACCTACCTTCTTCCTCAAGGTCAGCAGCAGCTTCAATACTCTGCAGCAGCTTCTGCCTTATGCCAGGTCTTCATCTCTAGGGAACAAGCTGGTGGGCATGGGTGACCACATGGTAGGAACATCCACGGCTGTCCACTCCCCAGCCCACCTGGACCTTCCTTACCTGAGGGAGCAGCAGCCATGGCTCTCACAGCATCCTCTGAACAGAAAGGGATGGGGGACCCTTGGGAATATGTGCCTGCTAAGGGCAGTGTGTTTGGTGTGCTACAACTCAGGTGGGCATGGGTAGAGCCAGGAATTACCAAGTTCTGAACTCAGAGCCAGGTGCCTCCCACTACAGTTGGACCATTCACTAGGAGGGCACCATCACCTAAGTTCAGCTTGGAAAGTGTTGGGAAATTTTTTTGGAGACCAAAGCCTTCCTCAGGATCTGAGGATCTCCTCGCCTGATCCACACTGCCCTCACATGGACTCATACCAGCATCACAGAGCAATGGTGCAGTAGCTTAACCAAAAAGAGGCCTCTGCTTCCTGCAGTGTCACTTCAGCGCCCTCTACTGAGGAAGCCGACATCATGCACTGTGTACATGGGAAATGGTGTAAAAGCCAGGCTATGGTGGAGGAGCAAACACTGAAGGAAGGAGGGAAATAAAATGGGAGCCAATATTAAGGAACTTGACAACAAACATAACAACACTAAGGACCAATGAAACAGTTGTTTCTTTAAAAGGGTAAACAAGATTGATAAGCCCCCATGCTAAAATAACCAAGAGAAAAGGAGAGAAAAGCCAAGTGTATAAAATTAGAGATTAAAAAGGTGAAATCATCATAGATATCACAGAAATCCAGCGGATCATTAGAGACTAGTTTGAAAACTTGTACTCCAATACATTGGAAAACCTAGAAGAAATGAATACATTTCTAGATAAATAGGATCTACCAAAACTGAATCCAGAGCAAAAGAAAACCCAAACATACCAATGACTTGTAATGAGATGGAAGGCTTTTCGTTACTGTCTCTAACAAAGAAAAACTCAGGGCTGGATGGACTCCCAGCTGAGGTCTACCAAAAATCTTTGAAGAAGAAGTGATGCCAAAACTCCTCAAATTACTCCATGAAATACAAAGGGATGGAACACATTCCAAATTTATAAAGCCAGCATCACACACATACCCAAACCAGATAAGGACACATGAAGGAAAAAAACCTACACATCAACATCCCCAAAGAACTTAGATGCACAAATATCGGATGTACGTTTTCTCTGATATGCAAAATATAAAGAACAAAAAGGAAAAGAAATGTGGGAAAGATGAGTAGAGAAAAGGGACCAAGGGGTAGGGGTAGGGGAGCTGAGCCATACTGCATCAGTAAAAATATGGGGAAAATGATAAAGATTTCTAGGAAATCTTGATACTAACGCCAACAACTGAGACAACCAGTCATTAAGAGAATGGAACAGCTCTCAAAAACTGAGAGGTATCACATTTCACATAAAACCACGGTTTGCTTGTTCTGGGGGGTTGGGAGAGAGGGGACTTGTCAATTAGCCTACCCTTTAGTATAGAAAAAATGCCACAAGATATTTGTTTGATGACATCGGAGGAAGCCCAAAAAGGAACACCAACACAAGTCTTCACAGGTGTCAGCCTTCTGAGGCAGGCAACATGGCTCTCAGTAAATTAAGTGTCCTGGTAGAAATGTGAAGTGATCCAAATCAAGCTAAATGAGAGCTGGAATCCTAGAGGTGATGACCCAACCAAGAGCTGCTCCTGGATACTACATTCCCCCACTCCCACTTTTGGTAGTAGTTATGACCGTTTCATTTTCCCTCATGAAATTTATAAAATAGGTGCAGAATAACCATCTTAGTGTATTCTACTGTGATCAAGTTTTTTGTTCACACAGAAAACACTCTACTATCATCCCAATTCCAGAAAGTGGGAAGATGTACTCAGGGGGCACTCTTTCTCTGTCAAAGCAGAATGACACCAATGCCTCAAGAATATGTTACACCCTTGAAGTAATTTTTCCCTAGGTTCAAAAAAAAGTGAGTTTTCTTTTCTTGTTCTTCCTGGCCCAGGTGTTCTGATGCCAGGCCTGCACTCTCTGTGGAAGATGTTCGTGATGGTGATTGGCCCAAGACTCACAAACTTCACAAAAGATCAAAAAGAGGCCACCTCAGAAAGGGCAAAGTGTGGACAGTGGGGCCCCTAGTGGATGTGACAGATGATGCAGACCCTTTAAGACCAAGGAAGTGGGTGACAGGTGGCAGCTCGTACAGCAAGTGTGAGTCTTCCCTTTACACTTATAGTTGGGGCACTAGATCAGGGGCCAGCATCCCTTCAACTCAAGAAATATTTTGAATAGGCCAGAAAGGGGGATGCTTTATTTTGCAAGAATGCATCTATAGGCCAAGGCACATGGTCTCCTTTGGAGTGATGGTTGCATTCCACATCTTTGGGGAGCCCAATCTACTTGGTGGAGAGTCCCACAAAAGTCATGTAGTGTACCAATACATGAGGTGGATCTCTCACCCATTCAGCTTCTCCTGCCAGTAGCCATCTGGCTCCATTACCTACTCCATTGCCTTTGTCTGGAGTGGTGTCGAATACTTCTCTTTCTAGAAGAGACATATTTTCTCTTCTCAGCCTTGATTTTTAACATCTCAGGATTCTCCTGGTTAGAAGGAGGAAGGAGGCATTTTCGGTTGAGCATGGCAGCATTCCCCCCTGATCTGAGCCAGTTAGGAAACTGCTGCCAGGTACTTTGAATCGCTGCCTGAATTTTCCAAGTTAGTCAGTGTCCAGCAGAGGGAGCTCTCTGAAGTCCCAGCCATCTACCTGATGATAGAGATCAGAAACTGAGAGCCCAATCTGTAACCAGGTGGAAAGGAATCTGACCTGGATTGAGGGAGGGAGAGAGAAGGTCAAGTGGAACAGTAATTGAACACATGAAAGCTTGGTATGTTCCATCTGGGGCTTGTCTCCTGAACAGACATGTGAGATTTGTAGAGGGGTTGTCAGCTAACCAGGGACTGTGGATTCCCAGGATGAGCAGGACAATCATCTTCTGGTGGTGTCCTTCCTCTTCAGATGTGGTGAATGAGGGTTAGAAATGTGTGAGTGCGTGGTTAGGAGAAATTCATGAGGGCCTGTCCACTTATCCATGAGTTGCACTTCTGATCTCTGGCTTTTCTATGTCTTAAGTAGGATTGAGTCTCCTGCCTAGAATGTATGAGAAGGGTCCTGAGGAGTGGGTGTTGTCCTAGAAGAAGGAAATTCCTGCATGGAGGTCAGAATTAGTTTCAGCAGCTGTGAAGAATATTGAGTGCTGTCTTCATATTTTCAAAATGGAGAATGCATTCTTCTTAGTGAGGTCTGAATGACCTCATAAGGGTTCAACTGCAGCCCCACTCTGGGGACAGACAGGATGTGGAGCTGGGCAGTAGGTAATATCATTTCCCATATCAATCTAGACAATTATTCAAGTGTATTTAAAATTAAATTCAGAAGATAGGCTTCTGTTATAAAGATTACTATATTCCTAAAGTAAACAAAAACACTATATATAAATAAGTAAATGCTTCAAATTATGAAAAAATATATTCCTTAATCTATAACTATTATAAAATTAAATCTTTTACTCTTATTCGTTTTATATTGTATTATCCTTACAAGTTTTAAAACTATTATCTCGTAAAGCCTTATGCAAGTACAAATTTTAATGTAACAACTGAAGGTAATTTATAATAATAAGGTGATTACTTATAAGACAAACAAGTTGTAATACTGTATTTTAGTAGCTGACCTTGGGATTGCTCCCATGGGCTGTTGTCTTTGCAGGTATGGCCCTGCTTCACTGGGTGGATGCCCTGGCCAAATTGAGTGCCCTCACAAGTCTTCAAGGCCTACAGCATGCCAGACTCACCATCCTATGGTGGAAGTGATAGGATGCCCAGTGGCCCCATGGAGTGGAGGCAGGGCCAGCTGAGGCCCAGCTGAGGGCAGTGGAGGACTGTTGGGATCTAGGCAGTGTCAGTCCTTAGAGAAGTTAGCATCATCCTATCTGGGTAGGGGGGCTGAAGGTGTTAAAGCCCAAGTGTGTTCTTAGCGCTTTTTTGCGCTTCTTGTTTCTCCACGTGGGCTGATGACCATGGCTCCAAAAGCAGAGATCAGATCTGGGAGCCAGTCTGGGCTCCCAGGGCTCATAGATGGACTATGGGTGGAGGTCCAAGTAGAGGTTGATTTTGAGGATGTGGTGTTGGTTCCCCCAGGAGAGCTTAAGCCTTTCTGTGTGGGCAGGCTTTGGGGGATGGCAGTAACTGTGGCCACACCAGAGGTTGATTTCCCTGGGGTGTGCCTTGCTTTCTGTCCCTTGGTCCCCATGGTGGTGCTCTGGCTAGGGGCACTGGAGGTGTTCTGTTCTAACTGTGCCCCATGTTGCTGCCTGTTGCTTGGGGTACCTCCTCTTTTGGAGGAGATACACAAGGCCTCAAAAGCTATAATGAGTTCAGGGAGCATGTCATGGCTCCCAGATCCTCTCGATGTCATTGGGACCAAAGGGTAACTAGAGTTATCCTTACTGGCTGCACTGCTTGTCCCGCAAGGTGAGCTTGGGTGTTTCTGGGTGGGCAGGCTTTGAGGGATGGCAGTCAGGGTAGGAACACGAGTGTTTCCTTGTCCCTTTGTTCCCTTTTCTGTGTGTTTCCCCAGTGCCACGCTGGTACTCTGGCTAGGGGCACTGGAGGCCTTCTGTGCCCCATGTTGCTGCCTGTTGCTTGGGGTACCTCCTCTTTGGGAGGAGATACACAAGGCTCCAAAAGCTGTAATGAGTTCAGGGAGCCAGTCTTGGCTCCCTGATCCTCTTGATGTCAATGGGACCAAAGAGAAACTAGAGACACCCTTTGTAGTGCTTGTCTCCTGAGGTGAGTTGTGGTGTTCCTGGGTGAGCAGGCTTTGAGGGATGGCACTCAGGGTAGAAATTCTACTGTTTTCTTGCCCCTTTTTACCCTCTTTTGTGTTTTCCCTGGGTGCCATGGTGGTACTCTGGCTAGGGGCACTGGAGGTTTTCCGTTCCAACCTTGCCCCATGTTGCTGCCTGTTGCTTGGGGATTCTCCTGTTGGGGAGGAGCTACACCAGGCCCCAAAGGCTGCCATCATTTCAGGGAGCAAGTCTGGGCTCTCTGATCTCCTTGATGTCACAGGGGCCATAGGGAGACTAGAGATACCCTTTTCAGTGTTAGTGCTTGTCCCCTGAGGTAAACTTTGATGTTTCTGGGTGGGCAGGCTTTGAGGGATGGTACTCGGGGTAGGAACTCCACTCTTTCCTTGCCCTTTTTTACCCTTTTCTGTGTGTTTTCTGGGTGCCATGGTGGTGCTCTGGCTAGGGGCACTGGAGGTGTTCTGTCCCAACATTGCTCCTTCTTGCTGCCTGTTGCTTGGGGTTTCTCCTCTTTGGGAGGAGCTACACCAGGCCCCAAAGGCTGACATCATTTCAGGGAGCAAGTCTGGGCTCTCTGATCTCCTTGATGTCACAGGGGCCATAGGGAGACTAGAGATACCCTTTTCAGTGTTAGTGCTTGTCCCCTGAGGTAAACTTTGATGTTTCTGGGTGGGCAGGCTTTGAGGAATGGCACTCGGGGTAGGAACTCCACTCTTTCCTTGCCCTTTTTTACCCTTGTCTGTGTGTTTTCTGGGTGCCATGGTGGTGCTCTGGCTAGGGGCACTGGAGGTGTTCTGTCCCAACATTGCTCCTTCTTGCTGCCTGTTGCTTGGGGTTTCTCCTCTTTGGGAGGAGCTACACCAGGCCCCAAAGGCTGACATCATTTCAGGGAGCAAGTCTGGGCTCTCTGATCTCCTTGATGTCCCAGGGACTGAAGGGCAACTAGAGATACCCTTTGTAGTACTTGTCCTTTGAGGTGAGCTTTGATGTTTCTGGATGGGCAGGCTTTGAGGAATGGCACTCGGGGTGGGAACTCCACTCTTTCCTTGCCCTTTTTTACCCTTGTCTGTGTGTTTTCTGGGTGCCATGGTGGTGCTCTGGCTAGGGGCAGTGTAGGTGTCATTTCCCGAACTTGCCCCACAGTGCTCTCTAGTTTTGGGGGTTTCTCTACTTTCTGAGCTGGATATTTCCTTGTGTGATGTCTGACCCAAGGACAAATCTCTCCTCCCAGCTGCCTTTGAGGTCACTGAATGTGTCTGGGTGCTGCCACGAGGACCCACGGTGGAGTTTCTGTGTTTGTCAGACCCAAGGGCTGAGTAGTTTAGGCTGCCCAAGGTTGTTGGGCCCACAGTCAAGGGTGGCATCGGAGCTGCACCTGGACCTGGAGCTCCCACCTGTCCAAGCTGATGAAAGCTGGCAAAGCTAGGGGCTCCAGGCTTCATCCCACCAGGAACCCCAGAACTGGGTGGGACGGTGGCTCCAGGGGTGAGAGGCTGCTTACCCTGCGGAATGTGTCCTTGTACCCTTTGAGCTGGAGAGCTGGAGCTTGCTACAGGTGAGGGCCTGTGAGTACAGTAGGGCTTTGGGTCCTGGTGAGAGCACTGGAAGCTCCTACCCAAGGTGGAGGGAGGCCCCTGGTGTGGGGGCTGTGAAGGCATAGTGGTGTTCAAGGGTGTGACCCCAAAGGGGGCCACTGGCTGTGCAGCCAAGCCTGCCAATGTGCTGAGAGAGGGCCTGGGAGGAAGGGCCAAAGCAGCAATTGGCAGGCTGGAGGAGAGCGGTCCTGTAAGATTGGTGATGGGAGGATGGCTCTGGGAAGAGACAGCAGAGCTGACCCACACTGGGGTGTGGGCCACCATGGTTGTGCTGCTGGGGGGATGGGGAAAGCTCTGGCTGAGGCCCACTGATGCCAGAGGCCTGGCCCCTCCCAGTGGAGCGGGGACCCCCCCATGGGCTTGTGGGGCCATGGCACAGCTGTTCCCAATGGCCTGGGTCTCACCCATCAGAAGACGGTTGATGCGCTGCAGAGCTTTCTTCTTCTCCCTGTCTAGGTCCTCAGCAGTCACTGCACAGGCCAGTAACAGAGGCGGTGGCAGCTTCAGAGGTTCCCGTCGGCGGCATTGCAGGAGAGGAAACTTGCGTTTCCGTGGCCTGCTGGTGTCTCCCGTGGGTGAGATCTTCCTCTTGGGCAATGGGTGTCCCGCCCTGCCTTCTGCCACCTTCTCACTCTTCTTTGGGGGAATCCCTGGGGATGAAGAACATCCCAGGGGCGGCTCCCCGTTGGATGGGTCTGGAGCCCTCCTCTTCAGGGCTTGGAGACCTCGCGTGGAGCTGTAGGAGCTGCTGATGGGGTTTCTTTTGCGGCAGGAGCTCATGCAGATGGCCCGGGAGCTCTCAGCTCTGTCTTGGGAGCTCTGGGTGCAGAGGTTTCTGCACAGAGGCCCAGGCCTGGGCACAAAGGCAGGCACACAGCTATGGGCCCCCAGGGGCCTAAAAGCAGATGCTCTTGCAGTGACCTGAGGGCGCCCCCTCTGATGTTCTCTGTCTACAGGGTGCTCTGCTTGCTCAGCCACCACTTGGCCACTGTCTCCAGGGGCTGTGATCACAGTCCTCCCTGGGCAGGGTTCTTGGGGTGCTGGAAGCTGGCAAGGAGCCACTTCCTGCCCCTGCACCCTACAAGGCGGCTGTCTGAGTCTGCGGCCTGGGATGCAGGAATTCATGAAAGCTGCAGTTGACAGCAGCGTCCTCTTCAGGAGACCTGGCATGCGGAGGGAGGAGGCAATATCCAAGTCTCCGAGAAAAGATCGAAGGGTCCGCAGGACCCTGGAAAAGCACCGAGCAGGCACTTTTCCCAACCGCTGAGGAGCAGTTGCAGGATGGCGGCAAGATGACCTGCGAGTGGTGCCACCAGCCCAGGAAGCCCTTAGTGGCCAACCAGTATAGGGAAGTCTGCGCGGCCCATGACCGGTCTTCTTGTGGGACCCTTCTGGCAGGTCTCTGCCCCTCAGCGCCGGGGGCAGGGGTGAGCGACAACACTTGCTGTGGGATGTCTCCATGGCAGTCTTAGCGAAGTCGCTAGTGGGCGCTAGATGGTCTAGCGTCCATGGCAGAAGGCCTTCTTCCGCTGCTCACGCAGCTTCAGGCGAAATGGCTGTCAGACCTGTTGCCCGGCGCAGCTGAGGAAGGAATGAATGAAGAACAGGCGAGCACGTGAGGAAAACCGTCAATACTGGGCAAGAGGCAGGCTTGCGCCAGGAACGGACACGCGCGTGCAAATTCCGCGTGCATGTGCAAAGTCTGCATGCACGTGCAAAGTCCACGTGCTTGCACCAGATGCGGGAGAAATAGGCAAGGGAACTGCGTGCCTGGTGCGTGCGTGGGTCCTGGGGGGACTGTTGAGTGCTGACACTGGGGTGTGATTCAGATCCCGCTGGTCCACCCACCTCCTGACCCAGTGACGTTTCGGGATCATCTCGGAAGGGTTGTAGATGCTGGGTGTGAGGGCTGGCAGCTATGGCAAGGCCAGGGATCTCTCCCCTCAGACTGGTGCAATGACCCTGCCCCTGCCCAGAGGCAGCCAGGATGGCAGCACAGATGGGCTGTACTCCAATGGACGTGGGGGCAGTCAGAGGGCTGAGAAGGCTCTTGCTGCAGGTTGAGGGTAGCTCTTGGGGCGTGGAGCACGTGCGGACTAGGGTGATGAGCGGGTGTTTGGCTGGCAGTACCTGCACCTCCGGTACAGGGACAGGTCGGTGCCTCTTCAGGAGTGCTCTTCTCGGAAAAGGCGGGAAGTGGCATGGCCCCAATATAAGCGCTCCCCATACCTCCAAGCTTGGAGCAGGGGGTAGCCTCCCTGGGCCTCTGAAGGGGAAAGCAATGTCATTAGATAGGCGGTGCACCAGCAGGTGAGCAAGTGTTGGTGGCATCTCCAGGATCTCGCTTGCTAGGGCCGGCAAGGACACCTTGTCCTCCCTTGAAGGTGTGAGCTAGTGTTTGTATCTAGCCTTGCTCTGCTGAGAGTGGGCGGGGCTTAGTTTGACAGCCAGGAGCTCTTGCAATGGCAAGAATCCCTCAGCTCATGCCCCGCCCCTGAGCTGTCAGAGTTCTGTCTGCTGTCCTGCCTGGGCCTGGACAGTCAGAAGGGGAACTGCTGGGGGGCAAGTTTCTTGGCTGAGCAGCATTTTCAGGTGGTGGCAGCTTTGGGATCATGGCCTGTTTGTCTTCCTGCACTTTCTCTGGGAACAGTGGAGGGAACAGCTGCTGAGAATGCATTTAAGGCATCCCCCAGAGTCTGGCTGAGGGGTTCAGCAGGGCAGGCTGGGAGGGAATGCTACCCTCTGTGCACAGTCCTTTCTCTTTGTGTGGAAACCAGAAAAACCCAGCTGTGTACTCACAAAATCGAGTTTCTATTCTTCTATTTGTGCATAGTGAAGTTTAAAAGTCTACTTTTTAATCTAATAATTAAGTTTTGTTCATATTTCTGTTTTGAATTTACTTTTTTTCTGAAAAAAAAGTTGGAAAAACAACGTTCATTGGTATTGATTGTTTCTATGATATTATAAATCAGTGGAAGTCAATAGAAGGATTTGTGCCAAGCATGGATGTGGGATTAACCAAGTAAGTAAGCCTTGGCAGACATTTAGTTGTCAGCTGCTTGGGTACCAAACAGAAGAGGTGTACCTGACTCATATTTGTTGGGGGTTCATTCAAGTAGTTCTTAGACAGGAACTGCCCCAAATTTCTGGCAAAGTTATACTCTCTACTTCAAAAATATTTTGCAGGGATGATTGGGTCCATGTTTGTTTTTGTTATTGCTGTGTGTTTTTTTTCTTTTCTAACAGAGTGCAAAAGTAGCAGCTGACAACTCCTACTTTTGTGTAGTTCTTTGTGTGACACAGTTGTTACCAGGGCTCTCAGGACATCATGAAATAGAAATGAAGATGTCAGGCAAGCCACAATCTCTTCTAGAGGCTTGTGGTTCTCTTCCAGGCTCTTCTGGGTGTGGCAGAAGCCATTTCCTTATGGAAGTAGCACAGAGGTCCCAATGCTTTGCTCTCTGTCAGCTGCAGACCAATCTCAGCTCTTAGGTGTTGTCCAAGTTCCTTTCCACACAACCTAAGACAGGAGGCTGATGCCTAAAGGTCAGTTTTCCGATGACGGGTAAGTACCATATGTTGAATTGGAACGGTCCTTAAGCCACATTACTTGTTGTTTAATTAATCAGAAGGGGGGAGATGCTGGGATCCATTAGCCAAGTAGGTATGACAATTTCCTTGCCAGCGTACCCCCATGTTGCTTAGTGGAAGGTGACCTTGCTCAAGGACCAGGGCGGATCCGTGTTTAGGGTGTTCCTGGTTTAGGATAATCCGAGTTTAGGGTGTTCCCGGTTTAAGGTTATTCCTGCTGGGAATAGGGCGTATCCTGCTGCCTGAGTTCCCCTTGAGTTCTCACAGGATTCAGAATATATTTGGGAGACAGAAGCCCAGTGGAGTGTGGATTTGGGCAGAGAATGTGGCTTTCCCCAGAACGTGTTTGTAGACGGCTGGTGTGAGATCGGGAATAAAGAATTGCTGCTTGAATCTACAAAGCTGTGAGTGGCTCGTGATTTGTGCCCAGCCAGACTGTGGCAAAAACTAAAAATGAGGAGAAATAAACAAGGGTGTATATGTATAGGACTTCTTGAGTCACTTAGTACACAAATAATATACAAAAAAAGAAAAGCAAAATAAAAAATCAAAACAAAACAACAAAAGCAAAAAAAAAAGGTGAGAAAACTTGGTGAAATGTTAATGAATTAAGGAGTCCTTTCCACCATGGTGGATAAGACAATCAGTGAGCATGGGATTGTCCCTTCTTGGGTGATGGGCATGGGTGGGCTGGGGGCTGTGGCTGGGTGGTGACACAGCTGGCTATGTCCAGTGGGCCTGGCTGGCCTGAGCTTGTGGATCAGGGCTGGTCGATGGGCCTTGCTGGCCACTGATGAAGCAGGGCTGGGCAGGCCAGGCAGCAAAGTGGTAGCCAGGCAGCCTGGGTGATGGGCTGGTGGCAAATCTCCAGGCCTAGTAAGAAAATCAGTGGTCTAGGTAGGGGCCCTGGATGTTAGGGGAATTGAATATGGGTGGCCAAGGGGCTTGGTTGTATGCTGGACTGATGCTAGATCTGGTGTTCACCATGGACCTGGGAAACTGGTGGGTGATGGACCAGGTGGGACAGGCAAGTGCTAGCGACCTGTTGGGTATCAGAAACCGGGCAGCTGTTGGACCTGGTGGGTTCTACAGACCCAGGGAACTTGGATGGCTCTGGGGACTGGGCTGGTGCTGGGACCCAGCAGGGACCGGCCTGAGTGGGCCCCAGGAACTCAGATGGTGCTGGACTGGCAGTCTCTGGGGCCCACTGGTCTGACTGCTATAGCTGGCCTTGTTATTCTTTGTGAGCCACAGAACTCACAGGGTTAAGTAGAGTTGGGGGTCTCTCTAGCATTTCCAACTTGTGTCCTTCTGGACAAAATGCTCTCCGTTTCTGATTTCCATGGTTTGGAAGGCTATTTAAGCCTTTGCTAGGCTCACATAGGCTCATGTGGACCTTGCTCTGAAGTCACAGGACTGGGTTTCCAGGCCCATTGGTTCCTCCACAGTCAGTCTCAATATGGCTCTTAGGTTGGCTGACCATGGGTGATTGATAAACTCAGGTGACGTCTTTTTAGAACCTTTTATTGAGTCGATGAGTCTTTGATTCTCCAGGGAAAACTGACTACCAACTCATATGAGTTTTCTCTCTACATCTTGGGGAGAAGCTGTATCCCACTGCTCCAGTTCTGGGTTACTGAGCTCAGGGATAGTCTGCCTCACTCGAATCTGCAATCTTGTTCTCCTATCAACCTTATATATTTTTCAAAGTACCAACTTTTCCTTGGGTCGATTTCTTCTTATTTTTACACAGCACCTGGAGCACCCTGGGTCTTCCTTCATGCTAGGCATGTGCTGGGCCACAGAGTCCATCGCTGGCCCCTGCTGCTCAAGACTTGCAGTGTTTCTCCTGGGAAAACACCTGGCAGGTCCTAAACCTGCATTTTGCTGACATAATTTGGTGACATTTAAACCTTGGTATCCCATGGTTGGTTGAGGAAAAACCACCATTAGCTGGCTGCAGTGTTGGACAGATTTGCCTCTGGGGTCTTGTCATGGATAAAAGATTCCGGATTTATTTTTTTGTGGGTACCACTGAATGTGTCTTCCTGTTTGTTGCTCAGTCTGTCTTTTAGCAACCACACAAAAAAATGTGCCACATCCCTGATTAAAGAATGTAAGGAAAGCCCTGGGTGGGAGACCCACTATGTCACGGCCTGGGTGAGCCCCACTGTGTGGACACCTGGGTTCTGGATGGCATTCTTCGTTAAGGCCATAAACTCAATGTTCTGTATTTAGTTTCACTAGATATTTAAATTGTCTTGAGCATGTAATTTTCCTTTTTAAAAGCTTCTTTGAATAGACAGAACTATGTGTCACTTTACAGTTCATTCCTAATTCATGTAGAGATTATCGAGAGTTGTTCATCCTGTCTCATGTCACTGCTTTCACAGTATGTCCAGGGAGCCCCCTGGTCCCATATGAGTGGCCCATGAAGGTTAATTTCTCTTTATTCTTGCCCTGGATGGAGAGTCTCCTTCCGCACTCACAGAATGAGAAGATTTCTGATTCTTAGAGGAGATGTGTGTCCCCTCTCAGGAACCCGTGGTCATCCAACGGGAGTGGCTGTACCTTGAAATGCATTTAGTGACACTAGCTATTACTGGAGAATGAAAATAAATTGACTTTATTAAGAATGTTGTTTTGCTTCCTTTGACCACGGCCAACATGGACACTTGAGTGTGTTTCTTAAGTTGAAACAGAAATACAAACCTGAAGACCGGTTTGCAAATCCTAGGAGACACAATACCCCAAACCACGTGGTCACAGTGAGAGTGGACCAGGGACAATGGTCTCACATTTTAGAAATAGGACCCTCAGAGTCCTGGGAAACCCATGGGAGGTGCCAGTAACCACTGTCCCCAGAGTAGAAGCATTGCAATATATGAAGTGTGTTTGCACTAATTTGAACATAGATTAGAAAAAAGGAGAAAATGGGTGTGGTCTGCATGATTGGGAGCCTTCAGAGCCTCACGCAGGTGTTTCCAGGGAGTTAAAAGAAAACTTTTGAGGTCAACTGCCCCCAAGTTGCTACTGTACATCAGAGACTAAAGTAAGAGTCAGGTGACATGTTCCACTGGGGGAAGCCATGTTTCTGTGATCTCCAGTGGGCTCTTGTCACCTTCTTGCAGAAGCTAAAATTAAATCACCACAGAGAGGTGAGTTAAAGACATCCTTTGAATAAAAAGGGTGCAGGATCTGCTCAGGTCCCCTGACTCCCCATGCATCCTGCCCATGTAAGTGCCTTTCTGTTCCTCAGATACAGCACTAGTGTGTGAGTGGGCTTCTGTGACTGTGATGAAGAATCAATATAACCAAATTGTATGTTAGGTTCTTTGGTAGCTTTGAATCACGTATCTACATTCAAGAGCTCAGAGGATTATTCTCTCTAGGTTTGCAAAGGGAAATTTTCTTTGTAAAACTGTTTTGTTTTTTTCTGGAAGGTGCTGGGGATTGAACCCAGGACCTTGTGCATGACAGGCAAGCACTCTACCAATTGAGCACTGTCCCCAGCTCTTCTTTGTAATAGATTTATCTCTTTAATTTGGTGTCTCTTGAACATTCATTAATTTTTAAATTAAAAAAAAAAAAACTTGTTTCAAGTAAATCATTTTAAGCTCCCATCTGTTTTTATAGTGAGTTTAATTCATGGCTTTCCCAGTCCTCAGAGTACGTATTATTGAGTTGTCTTGTTATTTTCTGCTTCAACCTCATGAGTTTCTACTTATCTTCACCAAAAAAGAGATAAGTTCTAAACCAAGAATTTTATTTCACATCCTTGATTTTCCTTCTCTTGTCTCCATAAATCAATTCAATTTTTTTTACCATTTACTTCTCTGATCTGAGATCATGAGAAAGAATCTATACACTGAAATCCTTTTCAATTATTCAGAAGGATCTGCTGATTCTTCACATTGCATAATTATGAAGAGAGTTCAAACTCACATTTCTAGTAAATGTCTTATAGAGTTTTTTTAATATACAGATATACTTTGTCTCAGTTTTGATCTCCCAAAAGTAAACCAGTGGTGCTCTGGCTATGTGGGGTGGGGAGTGGGTATCTCAAGCTGGATCAGAGACCAGCTGGCAGGTCGCATGGCAGATGAACAAAATCCCCCTGCCTTTCACATAGACTGTGAAGGAAAGCAGGTAGAGGGTAGGGGTCAGTCACAGAGGTACCTTTGTCAGGATGTCCCTCCTCACACTGTACAGCAACCAGGCATCCTAAAACTTGGTGAATTTCTTCACTGATTTTCAACAGTCCCATGGGCAGATTGGACACAAGTCCTCACAGAGAAGAAATTAAAGCAGAGCACAGCTGTCCAAGTGGCCCAAACATAAGCACTAGGGGGTTGGAATTCAGGTCCCACCACCCTCATTCAGGGCTCATATCTATTGGGTGGCAAAGAGCCAGGCACACATGGGCACTGGCCTGGGCAGGCACCAAGATGTGGTTTCACCAGACTGAGGTTCTGATGGAGTTGGTGTCTGGTGCAAACCTTTAATTCAACTGTTAGCTCTAAAAGCAGGAAAGCATATGTTCTAATCAATAAAATTTTCCCTTTATGACAATATTATGGTACAAAATTCTGATGTCTTTTTCAGATTTAAAAATGTAATAATAAAATCTAATATTATTACAGCATAGAATTTAAAACAACACAAAATGCAAGCATGGCTTTAGATTTCTCACAAAACATATTTTCCCCCAGATTTAATTTTTTTTCAAATATATCATTTATATATCTTTAGGAGGTATATTATGGCAACTCAATAGATGTATACAAGTTTTATCATGCAACTTTGATATTACATCCAGGAAGTCCCTATAATGAAACCTGAATTTAGTTTCATTGTGATGAATTACTTTTCCTAGAATTCATACTGTGACAAGAGTCTGAGAGACTGTCTCTTCAGGCCCTTCAAGAATTAGGACATTCTAGCATTTCAAGCAGGCATTGATGTAAGAAAGATGAGTCTGGACACCTGAGGAATTTGGAGGAAGCAGATATATTTAAGCTGCAGCAATCCAGAGGGGCTAACACCAAACAATCTCTGAACCCCAGGTCTGGAAATTCTCTAAGATTTCAATGGGTGGTTACACAGCACAATGTTTAATATAACTTAATTTTGTTCCACATTCATAGGTTGGACAGATGTTTCACAATTTTTTACACAGAAAACAGAAATTTTTGCACATCAACAAACTTGATAGGAGACTTTTTTTAGGTTGTAGATGAGCACAATACCTTTATTTTTATGTGGTGCTGAGAACTGAACACCAGGCCTCATATGTGCTAGGCAAGTGCTCTATCACTGAGCAACAACCCCAGCCCTGCAGGCCTAACTCTTACAAGAAAGAGAAACCTGGCCTTTACAACAAAAAGGAGCTCAAACACAATGAGTGCTCTGGAAATTTTGCTGACTTCTTAAAATAATCTCTTCTTGATTAAGAGAGAGTTGTGTGTTACAATTAAGGTGGGAGTCTTTTGGGAACTACAGCATTACCCTCTTTGATGCTCATTATTTAATCCTCTAAGTCAAACGGCATTATTTCTTCTTGACTTAAAGCTTTATATAATGTAATATCATAGTTGTTGTTTCTCTTTTAAAAAAAAACCTGCTTCAATTGTAGAACCACTAGTTTTAATGTAAAGAGGAAACAAACATGAAAGCAATAAACAAGTTCATAGCATAATCCATTCTATATCAATTAAGATTTTGAACCCACCAAGAAAAGGAAACCATCCTCCAAATAGTGAGCTTGGATTTCACCTGCAAAGCCCTTTCAGGATTGAACTGATACATGTGTGTGTGGTATTTTTTCTGATATTATTAACTATGTGTTTGATTGTTATCAGTCCTAGAGTCAAGACAAAACAAGGGACTCTGTATATGACAGAAGTAAGGGGTGGCAATGACAGTATAAGAGCTGTCTTAAGGAGTGAAACAGTCCATTTTCCTTTTGCTTAGTATATCTTTCACCTTGTACATCCAACCCAGAGTGACTGAAGCAGGGCTGAAGTTTCCTCAAGCTTTGGGCACATTCAGGCTAGTCAGCTTCCAGAGTGACTTGAGCAGGGTGGTGTCCTTTGGATCTCTGAGTTTCTCTGGTGTTCCCTTCTTCCTGATGCTCAGCTTAAGGGGTACAAATTAAGGAGGGAAAGCTGCAAAAGAATGTACGTAAGAATAAGAGATTTTATTTTCAGGAGGTTCCAAAGCAGGCTGAAAGGAACAAAGTATTACATAATGTATATCTCTGCAAGTGTACATACATGTATTGACATATTTGGTGACACTCTAAAAAGAGTAAGGGATTGTAGATAGTGCTCTATGTGGGGGTGTGACAAGAGGTGGGGGATATCCCAGGAGGCTTGAACTATGTAAATTTAACTCAATGTAACTTTAAACAAATTTGAAAACAGCATATAATTTCACAAGCCTAACCCAACATTGGCTTATGATCTTCCATATATTATTATTTCATCTAAAAATGAAGTAAATTCAACCACCTGCTCACAGGTCAGTTGCCTTCCAAAGGTGCACATCTAAGTGGGTTGACTTTAATCTCAGAATATATTTCTGCATGGAAATCATGTCAAATGCCTTCCTGGCGCCCAAAGTTTAGGTACTGCTCAACAGCTTAATTTTACCCCTGGCTTATCCTCCTCACCAACTTTACTTTACCAGATGCAAACCCAAGGTTGTACCTAGTTCTGCAACCTGGTCAAGGTCACCCAGTTAAGAGGGATTTAAATCCAGCTCTACCCAATCTGAAGTCTTTACTTCTCACACTACCCCTTAGCCAGACAAACTTGCTTACTTATATTTTTCCTTTCTTGATAATCTCTTGGAAGAAGCCAGTGTTAGGCTCAATTTTGTAGGTCTAGGAGGGTATTTTCCCAATAGGCTATATTTCCTACAAGTCCAGGTATGGCCAGTCTGGCTGTCCCCAGCCTGCTGCAATGTACTGGGGCCTCACACCACTGCCCAGAGACCCTATGCCCTGACGACCCTTTGTCGAAGACACAGAGTCTCCTCAGGGAAGAGTGGAGGAGTAGGGGAAGGAGACACCATGGAAAGTTCAACAAAAAGGACCAGAAGGTTCTTCCAGGGCTAGACTCCAAGAACAGCCAGAGATCCCTCCCTATCTTGCCCTACAGGATCAGGTCTAGAGCTGGCCAGCAGCTCCCAGGCTCTAACCCCACCCTCTCACCAGTGAGCTGGACCCACCTAGCCCCACCCACTGCCTGCTGTGAGGACTGCAGCCTTTATTTATTTAAAGTGCTCACTTGTTTATTTGGATCAGAGTTCCCTGAGTTAGAGCCACAACTCCTCAAGGGTCCTGAAAACTGGTGGCTGGTCCTGGGGTGACAAAAGGCAGGCAGCATGCAGTGGAATTTGGTGAGGTGACTGTAATGGAGAATGATCAGTTTCCCAGCTCCTATACATCTTGAGCAGAGAAGCATCCTTGGGGTCAATTCACTACAATGGCACCATCATGAAATGGTGGCATATGGTGGCAAGAGCAGCATCCAGCTGTTTGGGGCATAAGGCATCAGGGGTCCAAAGTCAGGGGTTGAGTATTGGCGTGGGGTGGGGGTGACTGTGGTGGTGTCAGCATGCAGCTGTGATTTGAGAGTTCCTTGCTTCCTACTCATGGTGGCGGTGACAGTGGAAGAATCCAGAAACAGTGGTTGTAACAACAGATGCATCCAGCCATGAGTGTTTTCATCTGCCATAGTGACAAGGGTCTTCCTGCAGTTGCAATGAAGTTGGCCCCAGTACCGAGTGTCACTGTCTAGTATCCATGTTAAAGTCTGGTGGCAGCAGGGTGGAGCTCCAGAGTCTGGCAGGGGCAGAAGCAACATGCAGCTGCATCAGGGGTCCAGCCTCAGTATAGGGGTTGGGCACCAGGTGTGGGGTGGGCAGTGTTGGAGTCCATCTGGAGTTTGGAAGTTTGAGTGCTGCACAATGGTGGTGGCACCATAAAAGTTCAGAAGCAGGGGCAGCAACAACAGGCAGTGTCCAGCAGTAAGCATCTTAATCCTGCAGTAGTAACTGGGGTCCGGCTGCAGGGCAGTGAAGGTGGCATCCAGTGGCCATGTGGGGAGTCTGGTTGGCTGCAGCAAAGAGCTCCAGGCTGGCATGGCAGCAAGGGCATGGGATAGTGGGTGTCAGAGTGAGAAGGTAACCAGTAGCTGGGATGTCCTCTGTGGTGGAGGCTCCAGGCCCTGGTCTTGCTCCTGGTCGACTGGCCTGCTCAGGAAGAAGCACGCGGGAGGCGGTGGTACCCAGGCAGCTGCCCAGGACCTTATGCTGCCCACAGCTGCCATGTCTTGCTCTGGCCATGTGCCCACTGGATGTCTGCTCACCCCATCACCTGATATAGCCTCTCTACTGAGGAACTAGGCTGTCTGCTAGGTGGGGGCGGTCTTAGGAGAGAACCTCACCATCCCCAGCCACATCCTGCATGAACTGTGGATACAGAAAGCAGAGGTCCTAGGGCATCGTCACCCCCAAAGTGCATTTCTGTGGCTGGGGGTGGCAGAAGACCAAGACAGAGAACTTGTTGCCCTTAGACTCCCACTGCCTCCTGTGCCCTCCACCCTTGTCCTGCCCCAGGGATGCACTTGGAGGGTGAGGATTTTCTAGGCCCCCCCACCTCCCACCTCTGCACTCTGCTACCACAGCCCAGGGGAGATGTAGCTGAGGAGGGTGGGTGTCTTCTCCCAAGGTTGCCCCAGCTGGCAGCAGGCCTACTCATCCCTCAGAGGCTGCAACTCAGGGAGGGGTAGGGTGAACTCAAGGATTAGGTGAGCAGCCTGGTGGACTCAAGGCCAATGCCAGGCATTGCTGGAATGGGCAGCATAAGGTCCTCAGCAGGTGTCTGGGTACCACCAGCTCCTGCGCCCTGCTTCATGAGCAGGCAGGCCCTACCAGGAGCAATACCACTTGCCTGGAGGAGCCACTGCAGAGGCCATCACAGCCTCTAGTCGTCCTCTGACTCTGAGGCCTGCTGTCCCAAGCTTTCACCATCACCGCTAACAGAGCTCCACACTGCGGCCACTGGAGTCCCCACAGGGCCACCAGTGATGCCGCAGCCACCATCCGTGCACTGGGACCAGACTGCTGCCACTGCCAGAGGATGAGAATGCTCCTCTCTGGATGCCTGGCTTGACGTTGCCACCTACAGACTCCTTGGTTGCCTTTGCCACCGCTGCCATAACTGAACTTCAAACACCAATACCTCCACAGATTCCAAACGCCAAGGCTTCACTGTCCAGGCTCCTGCCCATGGCTGTCCTCCAAGCCTGAGGCCAATTCTCCATCCTGCCACTGATACATCTGGGCTCCTCAAACTGCCTTAAGACACCTTGGCTCGCTGTTTGACATTCTCCCCACAGATGGATGCTGACACTGCTCCTGGTCACTGGGAACCTCCAATGTGAAACCCTGCTGTGGAACACTGAGATTGGCTTCTATATGCTTCAGTCCCAGAAACCAGACTTCTTTCACAGCCACTAGATGCCTTTGCAGGTGCCACCTATACCTCCAGGCTTGGGAAGGGTCCAGCACATGCCCTTCCATGCCTGCTGCCTGTTCATATCTGTCGGGGGAATAAACCATTGATTGGGTTACAGCTCTCAGAACTGAATCATTTCACTGATAATCCTTGTATTGGCTCACCCATGAGCTTCTGGGGACACCTACTACCTAAAGCACCACACATCTTCATCGAATAGCTTAGCAAGACCTTCTAGATGACTTGCAAGAGCTAATACATCAGCACTTGTTTCTTTGCCTTGCACTTTCATTTTATGGAGAGGGGCCTGTTGCCAAAAACATAATGGGCCACACTCTGGCACCTTCAAACTTCTTCTGCAGCTTTCTCACTTCTTGTCAGTATAACAATCTAAAGTGATAGCCTGGGATAAGCAAAAAAAAATCTTAAACAGATGACCAAAAACTCTTAAGTTTGAAAAAGGAAAAGACTGATAAATTAAATTGAGTTAAAATTGTGAACTTTTTTTCTGTTGAAAGATTATTCAGAGAGTGAGACAGCAAGTCAGATTAGAAAAGATTTGGTATACATGTAGTCAATTTGCAATCAGAATACATAAAGAATGTCTACAAATCAACAAAGAGTGATATTCAATTAAAGTGAAAAAAAGACAAAATAAAATTCTTTGATGATAAAGAAATTGGAGAAGGGTCCTAATATCTTTTCTGGGAAAACACACATACAGCAAGTTTTCTTAGTTTAGGCCTTTTGACCACTATTTAGAGGCCACACATCTCTGAAGGAGAGTAACAGAGGGGAAATGCACTGGAACTATATAAACTAGTTGTGAAGGGACAGCTTTGGTCATAAAGTTGCAATAAATGTGTTGGCTAAGGTCAAGTGGTTTATGGGAAATAGAGCAAATAAGTTGCCTCAGAGAAGACAGCTGCTGGCCTAATCCCCTCCGCGTTTCAGTGAGACGGCCTGCACAGAGGAGGAAAGAGGAATCTTCCTGCAATGGACACCCTTTAACTGCTTTTGGGAACTAACCATCCATGCCACCGTGACATCTACTTCCTGCATGGATTAGTACTTGTGACCAGTTTTCTTTTTATCTAAGACTCCTCTATACAAAGACTTGGTCTTCTATAACACTGCAGCCAAAGCTGCATTGCCAGGAAATCATCTACCCAGGTCCACCATTGATAGACTGGCTCAGATGCAGCACTTTTCCCATGATCCCAGAATGACATTTCAGCACTGACTGGTAGGAGGACTACTGATAACCTTATTGTTTGATTCTCTCATCTAAACACTGACTGGGCATTATTTCTCCATTCTAACAATGAGGAAACTAAGGCACGAGGATTTAATTAAGTAAGGTGAAGAGAACCACAATAAGAGAAGAACAAGTGCTCTGCTCCCAAGTTTCTGTGTCTAAGCCCTGTGTTCTTTCCACACTATCACACTGAGCGATTAGTTTAATAGTGAGGGTGAATGGATCATAGTAATGCAAGAAATCACATACCTGAAATACCAAAGCCAATGATGAGTGCAATTGCTCCAGCCAGAATAATGATGATGCTAATAATGCTATAGAAAGAAAGAGAAGCAGGAAATTACTTCTTCATTCCATTTGACAAGCTGCTTTGTGATCTGATACACATTTGTCATGAGCAAGAATGTGCTACATAAGGTATCCCAAGGTTTTAGTCCTCGTAAGCCCCTTCCCAGAGATAGGTACCTTAGAAAGGAATCTTAGCAATTCCATCCCCATCCCCTGGCTCCATGGGATAAATTAAAGAAGTTCTCTTTGTATTTGACAGGGTCATCTTACTTTCCTATTTCAGACTTCTAAGACTGTTGGAGTACGACTGACAGTAACCTCCCTGTGATATCTAGTGCCACCTGGTAGGAATTGGTCTCATACTAGTTGCATATAGTCAATCTGAAATCATAATATGTAAAGAATTTAAATAATAAGCCAGTAAGCCTGCCTTAGCCTCCCTGTCCACTTCTTCCTGTCTTTTGTGTGTCTTGTTTCTTTCTGTAGACTTTAAACTCTACTAAGGACAAGTCTTCTCCACTTTGAACCCACTCACATCTAGTTCACTGCACCCTTTAGGTCCTCAGTGGTATTTGCTCTCTCTTATTAAAAAAAGTAATACATATTTACAACAGAAACCTTAGAAAGCTTTAAATAATCAAAAGCTTATAAATAATCAAAAGCTTATAAATAATCAAAAATAGGACAATGAAATCACCCGAAATTCCATCATCCAGACACAACCAACCACTGTTAACTTTTTGATATATACCTGAAAGTTTTTAATTTACAGGTTAGCAAATGACACTTGGGAAATAAAATAAACCAGTGAGGAAGTACTGCTTACATCCACAGTGTGCTAGAATCACATGGAAGATGTGTCGTTCCAAGCACCATTTTTAGCTTCTATCATTTATCCATTCAACTACCTTACGAGGTAAACAAATTTATCATCTCCATTTTATAGATGAGGAAGTGACATGGGGAGATTAAGCATCCTCCCTAAAGCCACACACTTAGCAACTGGCAGAGCTCAGATTAGAGTGTCTCCCAAATCTGCACTCAGCTACTTCCTACACAGTTCCCGAAAGGTGGGGCTCACAGATGAGGGGTGCCACTCCTTTCTGCCTAAGGGAACCCATGTTCCAGGAGGGTCCAGTTTTAGCTGGTGAGAGTGACTCAGGCGGAGCAAAAGGTCAAAGTGGGTGTGTTGGCAAAGCCATTTCTGAGAAGTCCGCCCATTGCTGCCTACCCTGATGTGTGCTTCCTCAAGCGTCTGTCCCCAGTCACACTGCTGGCGATTCACACACTCCCCACACCCACACTGGGCTTACTCAATAGACAGGACAAAAGAAAGACACAGGGTGGCAAAGAATGATGCCATAGAGAAAGGAAGCACGGGGCATTTTACTTTCTTCCCTGAATAAGCTCATTGTACCCAGCTCCCCTTGGCTCCAGAGTGGGCCCACCAGGAAGAAACCAGAGACTTAAAAGAAACAGCTTGAGTAAACAGTTTCCCTGGAGGCCAAGCCCTCAAGAGGTGCACCCATACAGGCAGCAAGTAGAGCTCTTACTAATAGGACATCTGCTAAACTGCTTCCAAAAGGAGACCACATGGGACCACTTCCCCTCCCTCTGCCTCAGTGCAGCCTCAGTCTCACACGGCTCCAGGTGTGAGAACAGCTGGACAAACTCATAGCAAGAGGCAATATGTATGGTTCTCCCTGACACCTGAGCCGACAGCAGCTTTGCATTTGTGACATAGGGTTTTCACTTACTTTGGTGAATTACTTCATCTCCCTGGGACTGTTTCATCTGTAAAATGAAGATGGAAGAAATTCCTGCTTTACGTCCTATAAAGTGTTATGGTTTACACGGATCCCCTCCAAATTCATATGTTGAAGTCCTAACCTCTAGAGCCACAGAATATGACTACAGTTATATATATATATAAAACCACTTTTATATATATAAATAAAAGTGGTCATTGCAGATACAATTAAGATGAAGTAAACCAGGAGTAGAGTAGGCCTACTGGTGTCCTTATAAAATGGGAAAATTTAGCTGGGCATCATGGTGCGGTGTCCTTATAATACAATATGACTGGTGTCCTTATAAAATGGGAAAATTTAGCTGGGCATCATGGTGTGGGCCTATAGTCCCAGCTACTGAGGAGTCTGAAGCAGGAGGATCTCTTTTTCTCAGGGGTTCAAGGCCAGCCTGGGCCACATAGTCAGACCCCATCTCAAAAATAAATAAACTTTAAAATTAAAAAGGAGAAATTCGAACACAGATACATATGCACCAAGGAAGAAAAACATGTGAAGTTGAAAGCAGAGATGTATAAGCCAAGGAACACCAAAGATGGACCAGATTATTTTTTACTGATCCCAGAGGGAGCTAACCCTGCAGAGATGTTAATTTTGAACATCCAGCCACCAGAACTGAGAGACAATACCTTCCTTCTGGGTAAGCCACACAGTTTGTGGTGCTTCATTATAACATCCCTAACAAACTAAAACTAAAAGGGTTGCTTTGAGAGCAGATGAAACATTGAAAATTATATAATCCATAAGGGGCTCTTCATGTATTACTTTATACTATAAATATTTTTACCTGTAGCTACTTCAATTAAGTTTAGTATTAAAATTCTGTTTTATTCATTATTAAAATTTGAAGGAAGGGGCTAGACAGTGGACACTGAACAGATCTATCTGGATGCTCACCAAGAGAAGGAGGACAATAGAGCTCAAGAGTCTCAGTCCAAGCAGCTGGCCCATCCCCACCGCCCTCAGGCCACGTGTCCCTGCTGTCAACCCAGAACCCTGCCATCAGTCAGTCAGCTTTCTATCTGAGCAAGGATAACCTTGAGGTTATTCCCTTGGGAAACAGTTTAACCTCCAGAGACTCAGAAAGAGCAGCAGGAACTATCAGAGCAGCCAAATGAAATAATTCCTGTCTGTTGCTTATTAATTTTTTAAAAATATGAATAAAATATTTCACACGAGGTGTTCTGACGTTGGTGTTTGGTCCTTACCTTCCCAGAATAGTTTTCCTTATTCAGGACATTTTTAAGGCAGAACTCTGGCTTCTAACCACTGCCCTGGAATCCACAGTGCACTGTGGTCAGGTACTTAGAGAAGGGCACAAATAAAAACCAATGGTTTCTTGGGAGGACTTGCTCACTTGGTAAACATTTATTAAGCACTTACAGTGTGAAAGACAGGGTGCTGGGCAATGTGGAGGAACTATAGAGATGAAGTAAACAAAGTCCCTGCCTTCAAGGAACTTCTGATTAAGTTGAGGTCACACACACACACACACACACACACACACACACACACACACCTTTTTAATGATAAGAGGAAAATGTAAGCAGGTCTTCAGTTTAGAGAGGATCAAATTGCCACAGGAATTAGAGGGAGGTAGGAACTACCCAAACCTGGGGAAAACAGGGAGAATCAAATGTATTTCCCTGAAAAAAAAATGCATTTTGAACAAACAAAAGGTGAAGAGAAAGAGTTTATTCAGAAATACATTCTGCTAATGCATGCTACTCTACACTCTCTGTCAGAGACAGAAACACAAAGAAAAGGTGGTGCCTCTACCTCATCAGCAGGGTCAGGACCTAACAGGCACACTCTGATGCCCTGGGCTTGAAAGTTCTTTCAGAGGCTGCAGAATTCAGAGTCTCCCAGGTGAAGGGCCATCTTTGCAGCCTGGAATTCTGCCCAACACATCCATGCTGCCCAAGTGTGGCCTTGTTCAGCGCCTTTACATGTCTTTGATTCACCTGGTGCTGCCTCTGCAGCACTTGAAAGCCATTGGTCATGTGTTAAATGCACATCATATACATTCTTGGAAGCTCCCAGGCTGGAAAATCACATAATTAAGGTGTGAGGATTTATGGATAAAAGAATAGGGTTAAGGATGACCACTCAACACCCGTGTGACTTTTTAATTGGCCTACCAACACAAACAGTAATTGGTATCTTGGAAACCAAGGCAGGCAGCTCAGTAGGACCAGAAGCTGCTTCAGAGAATATTAAAAATGCACAAAAATAATAAGATGGACACTCAGACTTTGGCTGCTGGGAGCCAGTGGGGTTGCTGTGAAGATGGGCATAGGTAAGTGCAACCTGGGACATGCAAGGCTGGGATGTGCTTCTCTGAGGAGGGAGCCCCAAGTGCAGACATTTATTTAAAATTAAAGGGAAAAAAATCAAACTGGAAGCCATGCTGAGCCTTTCCCACTGAAGTTGTTACTCATCTCCGCTATTTTAGCTCTCCTTGCCTTGGAAAGAAAACACATGTGAACCAGCACAATTTCCATGTTACACTGTCATTGTTCCCCTATCTTGCAATTACAAATGAGCTAATTGGTGCTTTATGAACACATATTACAGCAGGCATCAAGGAATAAACTAGAATCCTATCTCTGTAAGGACTGAATTTCAGAGGTCCAGACAAAAGCCAACTCTTCCTGGGTATGTTCTGCATACCAATGCTCTGTGTACGGTGTCTTGTTTAATCTTTTCAAAAAACCTAGTAGGTAAGTACTACTACCATTACCTTTATTATTTATTTATTTCTGTTGTTCCTTCTTTATTGGTGCATTATAAATAAACATAATACTGGAATATGTTATTATGTGTTGTGTATGCATACAATATAACAATATAATTTGGGTTTTATGTGCGAGGAAACTGAGGCTTATGATAAGTAATAGATGAAGCTCTCACAGCTATGGTTGAGTTAGATTTCAAGCCCAGAGAGTCTGGCATAAGAGCTTGCACTTTAGCTATGTGCGATGAGTCTAGAAAAAGTCCCAGGTGGCAGGCAGCCACATGTTTGGAAGGCTCCCTTTATCTCCACCCCTGCATATCTCCTTTACCTGCATTCCTGAAAACAAGGGCTTTGGGGATCTGCTACATAACATATAAAGCCCTCAATCTGGAAAACACAAAATGTTTCTTGTTTTATTCAAATTTTAACAGTTTCTATGCTCTCGAGTTTCTGTTTCCTTCTCAAGTACTGACAGATACTATGTCCTTTATAGGTCATTGGTTTAACTCTACTTGCACAATTGATAAGTATTTAAAACTCTGAAAACCAGATTAAGTTAGCAAACATAATTAATCTGAATAAATCCACTTTTAAATTACTATATCAAGTATTTGAGTAAATCAGGCTATAGCAAACATATTACTTTGCTCATAACTAATGAAGTGACTAGGGTTATAAAGAATGCTGAAGTTGAAGACAGCTATTTCAGGGTATCCAAAAGTGTCTTTTTTCTCCTTCCCCCACTGAGGGGAAAAAGGAATTATAGACAGCCCTCCATCCCCATGGGTTCTACAGCCTTGAATTTAAACAACTGAAGATAGAAAATACTCAGGAAAAAAAAACTGCATCTGTACTGAACATGTGCTGACTTATTTGTTTGTCATCATTTCCTCTCCACACAGTATGACAACTATTTACATAGTACTTATATTGTGTTAGGTAGATAAGTGATCTGGAGATGCTATAAAGTATGTAGGAGGATGTGCGCAGGTTATATGCAAACACTGCACATTTTATAGAAGAGAAGAGCTCCTGCAGATTTTGATATCTGAGGTGTGGGAGGGTTTTTTTGGAAGCTGTCCTCAGATACTGAGGAACAATATATTTTAAAACACTACATGGAATAAAGCATCAGGCTTCAAAGTAAAATTAACCATTTTCTAGATATTGATTAATATTGGTTTCAGGCTTCTGAGATGCTTAGATTGCTGTTTACTCAAGTTTTAATTTTTTTTTAATTCTCCTGAATAATGCAGGGTATAGAGCTTGTTTAGTTAGGTTTGGGAAAAGGATTTGGGGGAATAGCTTATTTAAAAAGAAGTGCCTGTTGTTGAATATCAAATCAAAGCATCCTCTATTCTTTCCAGCTGCTCCAAGAATTGTGACACCGTCTTGTAGAGTCCCCAAAGCACAGGTCCCAGGATCACATCATGACCTGGGTCCCAGGATCACAAAACCCGGGAGAAATGGTCAGTGAATAGATTTCATCTGGCATGCTCACTACCATTTGAGTGATTAGTAGTGGTGGCCTAGAATATTGTTCTGGAAGAGATTGCAACGTGGCCTCTGGGCAAGCAGGGAAGAGTGCCAGCACTGATTAATGTTTTCTAAATGGGCATATGGGCCCCATGTATATCATCTCTGGGTCAGCAACAGCACATGAAAGGGGGTTTCAACTGATTCTAAACTAAAACTCTGCCCGAATCTTAGGCTAATTTAGCAGAAATGTAATGACCGTGTAATGGCAGTACTAGCTGATGCTTCTCTGTGCACATTTTTATCCCACACATTAAGAACACTGATGCATAGTTAGGACAGGGCTTCCCAACTTTGGCACTGTGGACTATTCAGGCTGAATAATTCTTTGTTGTTGGGGGCTATCCTGTGCATTGTAGGGTTGTTACAACTTCCCTGGCCTCTCTACCTTCTAGATGCCGGTCTCACCCCTGCCCCTGCTGTGACAGCCAAGAAGTTTTTCTAGACATGTGGCCCTGGTTGAAAACCACTGATCTAGAAGAAGTAAGAACAAGGTGGTGATGTGATTAGAAGACATGTCTTTTGAAGAACAGTTGAAGGAACTGGGGCGATTTAATTTAAAGGAGACTAAATATAGCAAGGCTCATTTCAATATTTGAAAGGTGCCATATGGGCCTGTTCTCCAGAGCTCAGGAAGAAACAAAGCCACTGAGTGGAAAGTTCTAGGAGGTTAGATTTAGATTCAATATACAGTGGAATTTCCCAACACAACTCTTGGTGCTGGTCTGAGATTGCAGAGTTCCCCATCATTGCATACACATGTACAAACAAGAGCTGGGAACCTCTTAACCCTCTCTTGCTTAGGGTAGCAAGGAGTGTCTGCCACCAGATAAAAGATTGGGACAATTTTGAAGCCTCCTTTCAAATAGTTGGATGACTGTAGTCTGACATTTCCTGGTATTTTCTCTGGCCTTGCCATTGCTATCATTGCATATTCTAAATATGCCTCCTGAAAATTTTGTGAATAATAAAACAATGATAGCTGATATTTACCGAGTGTGTTGCCTCATTGATCTTATTTAATCCCCATAATTCCATGAAATAGATTCTATTATCTTAGTTTTCTAGATGAGGAAGCTGAGGCCTAATGGCTAGTAACTCCCTGAGGACTCATCCTGGGGAAATCAGAGCAGGATTAATTTAAGATCTGAGTTGCCCTCATCATCGGTCTTAGTTATTTTACTGTATTTACATATCCCACATTTATAAATCTCAGGGTTAAAATCTGTTGTGAGGCTTGTGTTTTAAACAGTTGTAACCAATAGAAGGACAGCATGCACAGTTTAACACAGACTGAAAAAATTCATCTCCCCTAAGAGGTGTCTTTTATCTGAGACTCTGAAAGGAAAACTGGAAGGGGAGTGTCAGGTGGAAGATTCCAGAATATTCATAAACAGATACCTTTCCCAAAAACAATATTTGAGTTGGGAGCAATGTCATTCTTTTTTATTAGTCAGCCTGCTCTATTTATAACTGTCCCCTGATTGCCATGATGCAGGCATTAGCATTTCATCATCCTGTGCACACCGTTTTCCACCGGCACTAGCAGAGCCAGACAAAAGTCAATACAAGGTTGATTACTAGTCCTTTTCCTAATCAGACCTGTATTTCCTGTTCCTCCTTATTCTCACTGCCGAGAAAGAAAAAAGAAAAAAGAAAAGAAAACATCTCCAGAAGATTCCCTCAGCAGTATAACCGGTCCCATTGTGTTTAATAACAAGCACACTTCAGACCTTTCATGACCCTCCCATGAAGTGCTTGTACCGTTGGAAAAGGCAGGTATTCCTGTCTGTGTGGTTCAAACTGAAACAGCCTCCTACTTGTAGGTTTTCCAAACTGGAGCTTAGGAAAGATGTCCAAGTGGGGCTACTGCAACTGGGTGAGGTTTGGCTGCTAACAAACATTTCCCTTTCATGGTTGACTGTAGTTGTGCTGTTGCTGTTCTGTTGGCTCACAACCCCCCTCTGTCTCATCTGGCATCACTTTCTCTCCTCACCTCTCATTCCTCTGGTCAGCCATAGACGAGAGCAAGACCACTGCTCAGAGGCGGCCTGGCCATTTCTGGAATGGATGGAACGAGGAGAAGATGCCGCTGTTCCTCTCCCAGATCAGCTAGCTCCTCAGAGAGCCCGACACCCTTTTCCTAATGGCTGTTTGATGGGGGCAGGGAACTTGGGCATTTGGGCTGTGCTGCAAATATTCTAAACCTGAGTCCACACTCAACACAGGGCTGCTGTGAGCCTCCAAAGCAACAGACTATGCTTTCTAAAGTTTAAATATTAGTTGTTACTTTTAAATCATAAAGTTAATTCTTATTTTTATCCCTTCTCCCTGCCTTCCAGTTTAAATGACTCCCGATAGTTTTAAAAAGTTCAAACTGAACTAGAGTTTCAGACCATCTTAAAGCACCACAAGCTATTCTCCTAATCCTTGTCCTCTTCTGGAAACCTGTGTTCTCACCAAACTGATTTGTTCATTGTCTTTTATTGCTCTCTGCCTAGAACACCCTTCTGCCTCCTCTTGGGTTATCAAAAGTGGGACCACTCAATCCCTGGCCTAGCTTATCACTAGCATCAGATGCCTTCCCCTGAAGGCCAGCCCAGAGCTTCTCTCCCATCTCTTTGCTTCATTCAGGTATTTAAGGGAGCAGGGCAGAAGGTGGGCCTCAGAAGGTTGAGCCTGTGAGAAGGGAGGAGGGCAAGGGCCAACACTAGGGATTGGAGCTGGAAATGGGAGGGAGGAGGTGGACAGGACAAGCTCCCTCTGGGAAGAATGTGGCTCCATTTAGCCCATCCTCATCATCAGTCCCTGTGGCTGTAAGTCCCTGTGATCTGGGTCTCAGGAAGATGGATGACCTAACAGAGCCAGTGATCTATAATCTAGATTACCTTTGCAACACCCTAAAGCCACAATGACTCTTTTGACTTTTCATTCTTTTTCTTGCCTTCAGGAAACCCAACCCTGTCACTGAGGAGACTTAGAGAAGTACTTGGGCCGGCTGCATCTCAGAAAGCCTAGCCCTGGGATCAGTTTGCTGTTTATTCATTAATAAAGCTATAAACAAGCTCATCCGTCACCCTCAGAGCTCTTCTCTGACACCTATCTTAGGTGGTGTCATTCCTCTGTGTTATGAAATGGGGCGTCATATTTGTATGCTCTAAGGCTTCTATCATTCACTCATTTTATTTCAGTAATGCTAGAAAGTCTTCCCATTGAAAATAGACAACTGCATACTGGAAATCAAGAGGGAGCATATTGTTCAGTCTTTCAACAGTCCTGCCAGGGGGTCCGTTGCACGTCCTTACCTGTGGGGACCCTGTTCTCACATGTTGGACTCAGGCACAGTGCTGTAGGTGTGGCTGTGTAAGGTCTGAGAACTGCAATGTGAAATCAGACTGTCACACCTATCCCTTCAAGGCCTGGCCTCCTGGGACCACAGTCGCCGGAAGCAGACCACATCCTGGGGCTACATGCACCTAAGACAACCCTTGCCTGGCCATACCTAGGATGCTACTAAAACCCAAAGCAGGGGAGACAGTCCCTGTCCTAAAAATCAACAGTCATCCCTGAGTGAAGTCTTCTGTGGACCTGTCTATCTGTAACAGACACAAAGAAAGTTTCCTTGGCCTTCCAGCCTGGAACCTGGCACTGATCCAGGGGTAGGCTACAGAGCTATGATGAAATTCAAAATGTCTCTTTTATTTTCTGATGAAGATCTCTGCACATCCAGATATGTTTTTAGAAAAAGGATGGTTTAAGTATAAAAATAAATATTGATTTGAACATAGAAAGTGAAAAAGACACATTAATCTTAAATTTTTATAAAAGTTGAATCCATAGAAGCTCAGGAAGAGTTTACATAAATTTGTGAATATTTTGTTCCATCTCTTTCTCCACTTCTGGCTCCCTACCTCTATGCCCCATCCATTCTAGACTTTTACTTTGGGTCCCTAAATATGCCAGGCTGTTTCTTGCCTCTATGCCTTTGTTCTTGAGTTTTTCAGGCTCTTGGAACAGGACAGAGACTTAATAATGTTTGTCAAAGAAATGCTCCACCTTAAAGACTGTTCCTCTCAGTGCCTGCACGTAGCATCTGAAGTACATGGAATTAATAAATATCCATACTGTGCTCCTAAGGGGAACTAACACATTCTTAAGTTTAAAAAGCCACTTATGGGAAAAATTACCACTTCTCTTCCTCTCTAAAGGAAAACAGACTTTAAAAAATTATGGCATGTGAAATCTTGCTGATGCTATGGATTATAACAAAATAATTTGGAGGGTTGGAAATTAGGGGAAACCTGGATGGCTGTGGCTAAGAAAAGAAATTAATTGATAACAGTTCTGTTTGATGATCAGTTAAACTTGAGTCCTGTTGGTCATTTCTCTCCATGCATAAGGAACAAAACAGAGTTCTCTCTCTAAACAAAATAGGGACTTTGTAGGGAATGAAGAGTTAAGTTTCTAGCAATAATGCATACTAAATATCCTTTAAAAAAAACAAAGACCTTACTATAAATACTTTAAATGCTGAGTAAAACCAAAGCAAACCACACAAACACATTTTTGAATACTTGGTTTTTCTGGCAAGAAAAATAACAAAGTCTTGCAGTGGCTAAAAATGAAGCAAAAACATGAATCTAGACTGGTGGGAGTTGCTGAACACAGTGGCTATCTACATGTTCCACAAACCAAATCTTCTGCCAGGCAAAATACTAGAGTCAAAAATAAGGGTTCACACAAGGGAGGACTAATTGGAGACCCACATAAGCTACAACTCCTTCCCACAAAAGACAACAACCCTATTTGGTCTTCGTTCTGGGTGAAAGGAAAAAATATTCTCAGAAATTATGTCTGTACAAGATAGTCATCATGCAAGTTTGAGGTTTGTATCTACAATGCCTCCAGTTCCAAAAGACTTTGAGTCAGGAACTAGTTTTAAAGACCCCTCACTGGTGAAGTTCCAATGCCTACTAGAAGTAAAAGCAAATATTCTCTGAAGAAATGTACCTTTTTTTTTTAGCCCAAATCTCAACAAATGTCAGATAAAATCCCCCCAAATAAGAGTTCATAATTAAAAAATCACTTAAAATACACAAGGAAGAAGTTACCAACAGCGGGAATGGATGTAAGCAAGGGCAGATATAGAAATGAGAAGACGTCAGCTCTTGAAGCCATCAGATACAAAATATGAAATAAGTGTTTTTAATGTGTTAAAATAAATAAGGAAATGGAGAGCCCAAATAATGAACAAAAGGAAAAAAAAAAACAGCTGAATTTGGAAAAGAGTCAAGCAGGACATTAAAATAAATAATTGAAATTTGAAACTCACTGGACAGGTTAAGTAGATTGGATACATCCGGAAAAAAAGGATTAGTTAAGCGGAAGTAAATATTGAAGAAATCACACAGGATGCAGTACAGAGAGACAGGAGATTAAAAATACAAAGGGAGATACATGAAGACCAAATGAGTTTGAATTTGTATCTAATCCGAGGTCCAGAAAAAGAGACTAGACAAGGAAAGAGAAGCAACTTTCAGAGAGAGAAATACCAGATTGTTTCTAGTATCTATGAAAGAATCAAATCTTCATTTTCAAGAAGCTCAATGAATCTAAAGTAGGGGAGAAAAGAAAGAGAAAGAGAGAGAGAGAGGACGAGAACAGAAGAAGATATTTGACAGTGAAATCAAAAAAAAATGAAGACCAAAAGGACATCGAAAACAGTAAGAAAGTAGACAAATAATCTAGAAAGAAACAGGAACTAGACTGAAAGCTTACATGACAAGGGAACAAAGGAAGCCAAGAAACACGATGGTATCTATCTTTAAAGTGCTGAGAGTGTATCTATAATATCTAGCAGGTATTATGGACACTAATATGATAAAGACAGAATATACTACCCACCATTAAGGCTTTATGTCCATTAGAAAGACTCCAGGATGCTGCTATAAAAGCTTAGAGGTAAGATTGATTCCTTCACCAAAGGATAGAAACAGCCTTAATGGTCACCCAAGAATCTTCTTCAGGCATATGGAATAAGTGGGAGATACAAGTTTCAAAGCTTTTATTGTCCAGAAATCCATGTTACCAAAAAACTTCAAGAGACCGACCAAAGAAAGCATTTCTTGACTAGCACAGGGTACCTGACGCCTAGGCAGCTCTGAGCGGCCACCAGGACACCAAAGTTTGTCCTACCACCAGCAGCCAAGCAGGGGTGGTGGCACCTTCCCTTCACCTTTGAGCAAACACTCACAGATCAAGGCCAGAGACAAAAACAAAGGTTCCATGAACTTATGTAGAAATAATTTTTGAAATTTAAAAATTATTGATTTTTTAAAAAAATTTATATATGACAGCAGTGTTATTTAGGAATTTAAAGTCAGGAAAACCAGAAGTTTTAAAATTTTAGGCTAGTATACATTATTTATTTTATAGTTCAGAATCCGTTATGAATTGCACATTGGGCAATTCATCTTTTTAATGCCTAGGGCATTATTTCTGAACTTGAGGGAGAAATACTTAAGACCCTAGAAGGGAACCATCTTCTTCATTGGTGCCTGTCCTCGGGATGTATGTAGTGTCAGTCAGATAGTGCCTGGCATGAAGCAAATGTCCTAAAAATGTTAGTTCCCATTCTTCAGGATCAGAAATATTTTTTTTTTCTTATTTCTGTAAAATACCACAGTTCTGATAGTCTCTGGAGCCAAGGAAGAGAAAAAAGGCAGGAAAGACCAGGACCTGGAAGGAAAGTGGCAGGAGGGGATATTTGTCCTTCTCCATAAGGGGCAGTTTTCTTGCTACCCCATGGAAGCCAATCACAGCCTCCCAGAGAAGCGTCCATGGCGTCCATCAGAATCACAATCTAGCTAGAAAGGGAATAAAGTAGCATTTCTTGCATGAAATCCTGCTTCATGGTTCTGAAATGTGGTCTCTGGGTATAGGAACCATTTTTTTTTTCCAAAAATTGTGGTTCAACAGTGGTCGTGTTTCTTCCAGGTGTGAGAGGTCTGCAGGGCATGGCTAGAGTTCATACCTATTTGAATTTCTAAGAATTTCAGTGACTCAAAGGAGACAATGGGTAAAACAACTAAAATTAGAACAAGCTTATTAGATGTGAGGTACATAGCCACGATATGGTTGGAACCTCAAGGAGGCATTTTTCTCTGAGCACATAAAGTAGATTGTACCTCTTTGAATATCGGAATGAAACATCTCTAGGAGTCTGAGGATCTTCAGAAGCATGAACTTCAATCAAGGCCCTAAAGCTTCTTTCTTCCCTAGTATTAGAGAAGTGAGCTCATTGTTGAACTTTTTTTAACTTTTTCTTTGCAGTTTTATAATGCTCTGCTTCATGTTGGGATTGGGGTTTGGGAAAGTAAATTAACTATTTATTCAAAGACAGAGAGAGAGAGAGAGAGAGAGAATTAAATAGGTGATAAAAGACACAAAATAAATTCGTCAGTGCAGTGGATGGGGTCTCTTTACCTCACGTCCAGATGTCCTCTGTCCATTCAACTGGTACCCTTGAAGCCAAGGGCACTTTGGCGAGGCATATCTTAATTATCCAGGTCTCAGAACTGTTCCTGTTCTAGAATTCCTTAGGCAGATTCAGAGAGGATTACTATTTTTACATTTGGCTGCTAAGATTTCTGGGCCTCTTTTCAAACTCTTAAGAAAGGAGTTTTTTTTCCTATTCATTTTAACCAATTAAACAGTATTACCAAAACCTATAATTCAGTTGTTCTTTCAAGGTACTTAAACAACCAGGAGACACATCAGTAGCGCTTATTCTGGAGCATGAGATTCTTAATAACGTACTGCATTCCTTTCTGCTTACTTGTAAGCTACAGACTCCTCATTCTCTAGCATGTGATCTTTCCCCCAGCTAATTTTTTGAGAGAAACCAGCGGCAATGTGTGTCAGAAACTGTCTCTGTGTCCTCATTATACCCAGTACGCTGCGCCTAGTTTGTTGTTATGACACTTGTCACATTATATTGAAATGATCTGTTTACAAATTTGCGTCTCCTTTAGTCGCCTCTGAGTTTCTCAAGAGCAAGGACTGTCTTTTATTTTTGTGTAATAAGATGTTAAATCTAAAGTTTCAGCTGAGGTTCCAAGATACAATAGATGCCAAAGTGAGGGACTGCATCATTATGCAGAATTTAAAAAGGGAATCTTGACAATCATTTCCATAATTCTTAGCCACCTCACTCAGACGAAGGATATAAAAAGAGCTTAGAGTAGGGAAGGGAGATTTGTGAAGATATTTCTTTGGAGACAAAAACTTTTCTGTGCTGTGCGAACCTCCTCCTTTCCCTCTCCAACACACAAATACAAAGCTTAACTTGAAGAGCTTATTATATGCTCCCTCCTGAAATGAGCTGGGGGGATACGGATAATTAGAATCTACATCATACTTGAGAAATTCAACATGGTCTAGAACAGAACAGATGAGAGAGAGAGAGAGAGAGAGAGAGAGATGCATTTGAGTGGTCACTGCTCTTTCATGAGGCCAGGAGTATGTATTTCCCATGTTGAGTCCTTACCAGTGGGAACACCTGAGAGGGGATTTGAACAGAGAATCTTGTGTGAAGTGGACTCTTCAGTAAACCAGAGTCTGAGGTGACATAAGGTTGCTGAAGGAGAACCAAATTTTCATGAGAGGCTTCAGAATTTTCATCATGTATTTCCCTACTGAATGCACTTTAAAAGGTCAGGAGAAAAAAATAATTTTTTTCTTTGATTATGACTACTTGTCACGCTGTATCATTGTATCCGTCACATTTATTTCTCCAAGTGTCAGACATGGGGCCTGACTCATCCTAGGGATTTGATAATGCTGAATTGAGATGACCTGATTTGGGTACATATTCTTCTACCACTGTACCAAACTATGCTCATGAGCTAGCCCAACTCAGTGAAGGTCTATATTTTAATTTCAGGGTTTTGTCATAACTGTGTGTTGGATAGCTGAACATGCCAGGAGTTTCCTGAGAAGTCAGAAGAGGCTATGAATATTTAATTGTTTTCCACTGTCACTCCTCAAAAGGGAGACTTGGCAAAGGGCAGCATTGGGAGTAAGAGAAGCCGATGGCCTCTATTTCACTTTCTCCATCTTGCAATAACTTTCATCCTTAAATTGATAATAAAGCAAAACTCTATCAGAAGAAATTTATTCCTTTGATCTTGTTCTTAAAGTACTTAGTATAATATTTAATCCCATTAACCATAGATACCTGAATGAATGAGAATTATCTCAACGAGAGTAGGGTTGGATGATAAATTAGGAAGAGGAGACTGAAGGGAATAACATCACCAAGATGGCGGAATAGGAAGCTCCCCCACTCATATTCTCCATTTGGCGACCACTGATGGATAAAAGTGACTTTGTGGAAGTTTTGGGATCCAAGTAGGATGCTGCAAAACCATAGTAAAGGACAAGACTGAAGAAGGTCATTTTGAAATGACAGGCTCACTCCCAGGAGGCAGGCTCACTAACCATGGTCCCAGTTTCAGATCTAGAAACAGTTCCATCTTTGTGGGTTCACCCTGCATGAACTTGGTCTTGCCACCAGCATCATCTGGTGCTGTGATGTCCCCAGTAATATATCATATGTTTCAGCTCACTTGTAAGCTACACAGCCTCTTATTTTTTAGTGTACAACATGCCCTTTGGTGAATTTTTGAGGAAAGTCAGTGGTAGTATGTATCTGAGAAGTCTAGGAGGAGTCATGCCCTGGTGCCTCAGGCTCACTGACCTTGGTCCCTGCTGTGTATCTTAAATCAGCCTGTGACCTGCCCATTCCTTCAGGTTCCTGCCCATTAAGGAACCTGAAGAGAGACATATCCATCTGTGCCCTGTAAGGCAGGCAGGCCCACAAACTTTAATCTCTATTGTGGATCCAGAAGAAGACTTGTGACTTGGTTCCAGCTCCTTTCATCCCAAGACTGGAGCCCAGGTTTGCCTGCTTAATGACCTGGAAGGAACCCTCCAAGGGACCTGGCATGGGCCATAGCTATATGCATACATGGCAATAGTTCTACCACCTTTTGGCCCAACTGTAGACACTGATGCAGACATTTGTCCAAGTCCCACCTATTGACCAAGGTCTGCTAAAAGTCAAGTGCAGCCAGGGATCAGACAGGATCCATACATACCCAACCACTGGACCCTGCAGCAGACCCAGAAGCAACTACGTGAACTGGCTCCAACCCAGATGGAATGTGATACTAAAAGCAATCCATCAACCCAAGGACCTGACAGGAAAAGATTTGAAGCGGGTGTGTCTTTCTTCAAATGCACAGATACCAATGCAAAGGCTGCATGCATGATGACAATCAGGCAAACATAACTCCACTGAAAGAAACTGATAAAGCTTCAGCAACCAAATCCAGAGGAGTGAAATTCTCTTAATTGCTTGACTACATATTCAAAATAATAATCTTAAAGAAGCTCAATGAGATGCAAGAAACATAGACTAAAAAACTATCATGGAAAAATCAGGAATAAAATGAGAGTTTT
This sequence comes from Callospermophilus lateralis, assembly GCF_048772815.1. Classification (NCBI taxonomy): domain Eukaryota; kingdom Metazoa; phylum Chordata; class Mammalia; order Rodentia; family Sciuridae; genus Callospermophilus; species Callospermophilus lateralis. The sequence continues at coordinate 10,308,266 of NC_135320.1, forward strand.
GCCAGGTGTGGTGGTGTACGCCTTGTAATCCCTGCAACTCGGGAGGCTGAAACAGGAGGACTGTGAGTTCAAAGCCAGCCTCAGCAATGGCAAGGCACTAAGCTATTCAGTGAGGCCCTGTCTCTAAATAAAATACAAAATAGAGTTGGGGATGTGGCTCAGTGGTTAAGTGCCCCTGAGTTCAATCCCTAGTACCCTGCCCCCCCGCAAAAAAAATGAGAAGTTTAATAAAGAAATAGAAAAGAACCAAACACATCCTTTCACTGAAGAAGACAATGACAGAAGTGAACATTTAATGGAGACCTTCAACAGCAAGTAAGATCAAGTAGAGGATAGGAAAGGCAGCAGAATACAACAGACACTAGTATGGCAGTATGTAAATCAGTGGATGTGTATACGATGTGATGCTGCAATCTGTATACGGGGTAAAAATGGGAGTTCATAACCCACTTGAATCAAAGTGTGAAATATGATATGTCAAGAACTATATAATGTTTTGAACAACCAACAATAAAAAATAAATAAATAAATAATTTTTTAAAAAGTAGAAGAAAGAAGCAGTGAACTTGAAAATAGGTTATTTGAAATTTGAAGGACAAAAAGAACAAAAGAATGAGGAAAAGTGAAGAAAGTCTATGGTGTCTATGGAATACTATCAAGTATACAAACCTGCCTTAGTTGAGTCTTAGAAGAATAGAGAAGGAAAGGGGAAGAAAGCTAGAAGTGATAGCCTCAAACTCTCCAAACCTTGGGAGGGATATCTAGATTAGTGAAACCCAAAAGCCCCCAAGTAAGGCTAACACAAAGAATATTACCAGAAGACATATTATAATCAAATTGTAAACGTGAGACAATGAGAATCTTGAAAACAGGAGGAAAATTAGAAAATTCACAAATATGTGGAAGTTAAGGAACACAATTCTGAACAACAAATGGGCCAAAGAAGAAGACGTAGAAAGGCAAAATAAAATGTATCTTGAGGGCTGGGATTGCAGCTTAGTTCAATCCCTAGTACTCTGCCCCCCAAAAAATGTATTTTGAGATAAATCAAAATAGAAACATGTGAAAAACAGAAAGTCTGTTGGTCCATTTTCAATGTATAGTATGTCGCCTTAAATGTAAAATTCCTTGACACTCAAGAAAAGCAGCAGAAGGGGAGAACAGAGTGGAAAGTTACAAGCAGGTAACACCAGAATGTGAAAAATTCACAGCCCCTTGAGAATAGAAGGGAAGAGGGAAGGAACCAACTTAACCAACAAGGATAAAATACAGTGTATGCCCAAATGCACTCAACCCAAGAAGGCCTTCCCAGCATAAGGGAGGTGGGAGGAACTGTAGGTACATTTCTTTAAATAAGCCAATAGGACATAGTAAAACCTAGGCAATATACCCCATGGTACTCAGTCAATGAGAAACCAAGGGAAGGACTGTGTGTACTAGGGAATAAAATGCTGATTGTAACAGCTCTGGGTGTCCGTTCACCCAAACACCCAGTCTTGCGAGACCATCAATAAAAAGCTCCACTTTTGCTATACTTCATGATTCTAAGTCCATTCTTTGGGTTTGGACAGGTGAGCATGTTTCTCACAAAATATAGCAAACCAGAACTTACTCTCAGGATTCTGCAAAAGCAGTTCTTATAGACAAAGTTTATAGCAGTAAACATCTACATGAATAAAAAAATCTCAAACAAAATCTAAGTTTAAACCTTAAGGAACTGGAAAATAAGCACAAAGTAAGTCAGAAGTTAGCAAAAGAAAGGAAATAATAAATATTAGAGTAAGAATAATAAAGTCTACAGAGAAACTAGAAAACATCAATGAAACTGAGTTGGTTTTTGAATGAAATTAACAACACTTTAGTTAGACTACACAATAATAAGAGGGGGGGACTTAAATAAATTATAAATGAACAAGAATTTGTTATAACTGATACCATAGAAATACAAAGGATCATAAAAGACTCCTGTGTATGATTAAACACCGAGTTGAATAACCTAGACAAAATGGATAAATTATAAAAAACAAGTTGTAATAAACAAGATTAAATCAGAAAGAAATAGAAAATTTGAACAGATCAATAATTATTAATGAATTAATATGAAATAAATTATTAATGAATTAATTTCTGAAAAAAAGAAATTAAGAAAACAATCCAGTTTACAATAGCATCAAAAAAATAATAAAAGTCTTAGAATGAATTAACCAAGGAGGTGAAAGAGTTACACACTAAACACTATATATTTTGCAAAGTTTTGATTAATGAGATGGGAGAAGACACAAGTAATAGAAAGATATTCTGTGTCCATGGATTGGGAGAATTATGTTGCTAACATTTCTATAGTTCCCACCGTGGTTTACAGATTCAATGCAATCCATATCAAAATCCCAATGTCATGCTTTCACAGAAATGTAAAAAAATAACCCTAAAATACATACGGGATCACAAGGGACTCTGAATAGCCAAGCCCATCTTGAGCAAGAACAAAACTGAAAGCATTATGCACTCTTACTTTTTTTTTTAATTACAAATTATAGTAATTGGAAGACATACAGACCCATGGGACAGAATCAGTTAGGAGCCCAGAAATAAACCCATTCATACACAACCGACTAAACTTTGACAAGTGCACCCACCGGGAATATCAATGGCAAAAGGATATCTTCAATAAACCATAGTGGGAAAGCTATGTAAAAGAATGAAACGGGATACTTTTCTTGCAGCATGTGCAAAAATTGACTTGAAATGGATGATTTGGGAAGATGGTAGAATAGAGGAAGCCTGTGTTTCTAGTTGTTCCATGAATTGGATCCAAGCTGCCAGAGTACTGCTTCTCAGTGAGGTTGGTAAAAGAGGGAATTCACTTATATTCAATATCAGAGAGTCAGAATCTCTTAGAGATTCAGAAAGTTGGGTTCATTGAACAAAGAACAAGAAAGAACACATTGGAGCTAAGTCGATTGTGGCAGTGGGAGTGGCACTGGTTCACGGCAGAGGGGAGGGATAATATCGACAGAGAGAAACACAATGGATAAATCTAGCACAGAAAAACCTATAGATTAGAAAAGCAACCTGAAACTTAGTTGATCCAGAAACTGCACAGTAAACTAGTGTTTGAAAAATGCTATTTCTGAATCGGCAGGCAGAGAGCGGGTGCGTAGGCCATCTTGAGGAACTTGCTGCTGTGGGAGCTGGAAGATTATAGCAAACATAGCCATCCTGTCCCCGAAAGTGCCTGTTGTGTGGCCTAGGATTTGCCTAGCAGAATGTGAGTGAAACAGGCACAGAGAAGAGTGTACCCAGTGGGGGTTCAAGTCAGAAATATGGAGGGGTGTGCAACTTCTTTGAGTCTGGCCGTCCACCTGACCAGATGAAGAGGATCAGGAAACTGAATAGGCAGGTGTGAATGCACTTGGGGACTACTCTTGAGAAGGCCACATTCTTGGTCAGCAGAGTGTGTGAGACCTATGGAGGGGTGGTTCCCTTCCCCCATGAGCAGAATTCTTGGGAGCCTCCTGAGATAGAGACTCCTAGCACAGGTCAACATCTATCTGGACCCTAGCACAGGTCAACATCTATCTGGACCCTAGCACAGGTCAACATCTATCTGGGTGTGTTGATCTAATCTATTCAGAACAGATACCACCCAACAAAGTCCCTGGAGGCTGATAAGGTCTAAGCCACAGCTATGCGGGAACTTCCCTTTTGGAACTCTGTAGTAGCCCCACCCTGGGAGTACCTCAGTCTGGTCTGTGGGGACAAAACTCCAATTGACAGTATTTTCCATTTCATCTTACCTTATACAGGTAAGAAGAAAATCTGAGCTATTTCAACCAGTTTGTTTTGGCCACTCCAGCTGGTACCTTGGTAAGCAACACAAGAAGAGGAAGAGGTTAACAAGCTCCAGCATGCTCTCTTACGTTCTCTCCTCTCTCTCTAACCCAAGAAGAAATGGAAAGAAGGCAGTGACCATTCATCCTTAACCCTGGTTTTGACCACCTCACTAGATAAAATTATTTCATGAAGGATCTTTTTTACTTTTTTTGTTCATATTGTGTTGTTGATTTATACACACACACACACACATATACATATTTGTCTATTTTTTCATTTTTGGCAATTTTTACAATGATTATTTTTCCTTGATTTTGAGGGTTGGGATTTTAGTTTATTTTCTCTTGTTTCTCTCTATTTATCCTGTCTTCTCCTGTTGACAGTCAAACTTTCTTGCTCTCGCTCTCTTGCCTCATTTACTTTGTCTTTTCTATTTTTTCTCCTCCTCCTTCTTTATAATCATCACTTGCTGTATCTGTTCTGCATTTTTTCTGGTTCACATTGTAAACATTCTAAACTTTCTTTTACTTTCTTATCACATTTTCCTTTCTCTTAATGAACTGTATTTTCACCATCTTTTAGATTTGCTTTTCATAGCTCCTGCCCCCATCATTCATGTTGTTGCACTTTAATAAGTACTGTGGATGGCACAGTTGACACCTACCTGTTTACTTTAACTCATGGTTTTCATTTCTATTAGCAATTGTTGGCCTCACTTTTCCTGTTTTTGTGGTAACTAGTGTTGTAGATATCATAGGAGGCACTGGATATTTATTTTAATGCTGCGTATTGTTTGCTCCAATTGTTATTATTGTGTTTCCCCTTTTCTGAGCAGTGCTCAGAGTCTACAGGAACACAAGTTCACAGGGTAGAGACTCTGCTGCTGACCTAAATCCAGCCAAGAGAATACTTATCTGATTCACACAGATAAATCACACTCAAACTTCAGTGATTCTTTAATACAAAGAACAGAAGAAATCCCTCAAATTAAGCAAGGTACAGTGGTGCATGCCTGTAATCCCAGTGACTTGGGAGGCTGTGGCAGGAGGATTGCAAGTTTGAGGCCAGCCTCAGCAAATTGATGAGGTCCTAAGCAATTTAGTGACATCGTGCCTCAAAATTAAAAATTTCAAAAAGGGCTGGGGATATAGCTCAGTGGTGAAGCACCCCTCTGTTAAATCCCAAATACCCCACCTCAAAAAAAAAAAAAAAAAGAAAAAGAAAAAAATGACCAGGTCCAAGTAGGAATGATTAGGGGGTCTCTCAGATCCCATTCATGGACATTCACTTCAACAGCAAAATTCAACAGAGAATTAGCACAAAGTCTATGAACATCACACCTCTGAGGAGTCTCAATCTAGGTCATTCCAGGTCACTTTGGCAAGAGAAGTCAGTCCCCTAAAAAGTCCTACATATAAGAGTGGGTGAGAAATCCATCCCAACAGATCATAAAGCCCAACAGAGTCTTCCTTCCTCTGCTGCCACCAAAGTACATGGTCCTTCGGAGGAAGCTAAGGCCATGTTGGGGTGAGGCCCTCACTTCATCCAGCAAAGCAGTCCATGACATGGCCTCTGTATCTGGCCTGGCCTGTTTATACTCTGTCCTCATACAGCATGACAACAAGGTGACTATCATGGAGGATAAAATCAATGCCCTCATTTTAAAACCTGGTGTAAATGATGAACCTTTTTAGCTTGATTTGCTTGCAAAGGCCCTGGCCAATGTTAATACTGGGAGCCTCATTTGCAACACAGGTGCCAGTGGGCCTGCTCCAGCAGCTGGTGTGGCAACAGCAGGAGGTCCTGTCCCCACCACCACAGCTTCCTCAGCTGAGAAGAAGAAAGTGGAAGCAAAGAAGGAAGAATCTGAGGATTCCAATGATTACATGGGATTTGGTCTTTTTGACTAAACTCTTATAACATGTTCAATAAAAAGCTGAATTTTGCTGATAGTTTTTTTGGGGAGGAGGAAATCACAGGAATACAAAAAATATGGGGGAAAAAAGGTAACGTGATACCTCCTAAAATTTGTAATTCACCAGCAACAACTGAAGTCTGAAGATATTAAAGTGAATGGAATATCAGATAAAGAATTCAGAAGAATGATTATAAAAATGATCAGTAAGTTCCAAGAGAACACCGAAAAATAGCTAAATAAATTAAGGAGTCCAGTTCAGGATATGAATAAGAAATTCAATAAGAAGATAGAGATATAAATAAGTAAATAGTTAAGTTGAGAATCTTTATTTAATAGAGTAGGCATACTGAAGACAACATCTCAGAACTGGAAGACAAAGTGGTTGGCCTTGAACATTCAGACAATCTGAAGAAAAGAAAAGAAGTAACCATGGCCAGAGAATATAAGAACTCTGGGACAACATTAAGAGACCATGGTTAAGAACCACTGGGATTGAAGAAGACTATGTAATATGTCGTAATGGCATGGCTCTTTTCAGTGCAATAATAATACACAATTTTTCCAAACCTTGCAAATCAAATGGACATCCAGATACAGGGTTCATTCAGAACTCCAAAAAGACAGGAACCTCAAAAAAGAACGCATTATAATTAAAATGCCCAACATACAGAACAATGGTAGAATATTGAAAGCCTCAAGGGAAAAAACTTGGGTCACATTTAGAGGCAAACCAGTCAGTTACTTCTGATTTCTCAGCACAAAATCTAAAATTCAGGAGGGCTTAGAATGATATGTTCCAAGCTGTGAAAGAAAATAACTGTCAACCAAGATTGCTATATCCAGCAAAGCTGTCCTTCAGAATCAAATAAGAAATAAAAGTCTTCTGCGATAAGCAGAAAACAAATTAATTCATGACTACTAAGCTGACACCACAGAAAATAAGTACTTGGCAAAGAAGACATCAAAAACGAACCCCAAAGCACACAAATGGACAAATATTATTTAAGGAGTAGCTAAACAAATGAGGAACAGGACCATATTGAACATTAGAAATAAATCTAAATGGCAGGAATTAATAAATATCTCTTTGTAATAACATTGAATATAAGTGGTCACAACTCTCCAATTAAAAGACACAGACTGACAGAATGGGTTAAAACACAAGATCCCACTATATGTTGTTTGAAAGAGACTCACCTTACAGGGAAAGAGCCACAGGCTGACAGTGAAAGAATGGAAATGGATATACCCTGCAAGTGGAGTCCTAAAACAAGCAGGAGTGCTCTCATATTCAACAAAGCAGTCTGAAAGCCAAAATTAATAGGAGACAAATAAGTTCACTTCATACTGGTAAAGGGAACAATCCAAGAAGAAGACATAATGTAAGTAAATATGTATGCCCCAAATGTTGTCGAACATAGTTACATAAAAGAGACAATGCTTGAATTAAAATCTCAGATAAACTCCAGTACAGTAATATTGGGTGATTTCAACATATTCCCTTCACCAATAGATAGGCCACCCAGACATAAACTCAGGAAGTACTCTTTGGATCTAAAAATTATTAGAAATCAGATGGACTTAACAGACAGCTACAGAATTTGATCCAACAACAGCTGATCAAGTTACTCATGAAACCTTCTCAAAAATAGACCATATTTTGGGTCACAATGGGAATCTGAGAAAATACAAAAATTTAACGTAATCCTTTCCACCCTATCTAATCATAATGAAATAAACTTACATATTGACACCAATAAACCTAAAGAAACTATGTAAACCCATGGAGATTAAATAATACATTTTGAATGATGAATGGATGATAGAAGAAAAACAGGGAGAAATTTTTAAAAATCTTAGAATCAAATGAGAATAGTGATATGTCATACCAGAACCTCTGGGACACTAGAAGGTAGATCTAAGAGGAAAGTTTGTAGTTACAAGTGCCTGCATAAGAAAACCAGACCTCCAAAAAACAACCAAGAATATATCTCTAGGCACCTGAAAAGCAAGAACAAACCAATTCCAAAACCAGTAGAAGAAAGGAAATAATTAAGATGCAAAGCCAAAGTCAATGGAATTTAAAATAAAAAAATATACAGGATCAATGGAATGAAGAGTTGCTTCTTTGAAAAGATAAACAAGATTGATAAACTCTCAGCCAAATACAAATTAATAAAATTAGAGGTGAAAAATGGAGAATAACCAGACATCAAAGAAATCCACAGGATAATTAGGGACTAATTTGAAAACTTACACTCTAGTAAATTGGAAAATCTAGAATAAATGGCTTTGTTTTTAGACACATATGTCTGCCAAAATTGAATCAAGAAGACATAGAAAACCTAAATAGACTAATAACTAGCAATGAAAATAGAAGTAGCAATAAAAAAGCTTTTCAACAAAGGAAAGCCCAGGACCAGATGGATTCTCACCTGACTTCTATCAGGCATTTAAAGAGGAACTAATGCCAATGCTCTTTGAATTATTCCATGAAATAAAAAGGGATTGAACACTCCCAAATGCATTCTATGAAGTCACTAACACCATCATACCAAAACCAGATATCAAGGAAAGACCAATATCCCTGATGAATGTAGATGCAAAAATTTTTAACAAAATGCTAGCAAATTGTATTCAACAACATATTAAGAAGATTCTACATCATGACCAAGTAGGCTTTATCCTAGGGATGCAAGGACAGTTAAACATATGCAAATCAATAAATGTAATTACCACATAAATAGACTTAGGGACAAAAATCACAAAGTCATTTGAATAGATGCAGAGTTAGCCCTTGACAAAATTAATCACCCATTCATGATTTAAAAAAAAAAAAAAAACACGGGAGAAAACAGGAATAGAATAAACCTACCTCAAATCCCAAAGCCAGCATCATAGTGAATGGGGAAAGCTGAAAGATTTTCCTTTAAAATCAGATACAAACAGATGGAAATGTTCACTCTCATCACTCCTATTTAATATAATACTCGAATTTCTAGCAGAGCAATTAGGCAAGAGAAGGAAATAAAAGCCATAAAAATAGGATGGGAAGAAGTCAAATTATCACTATTTGCAGATAATATGATCCTATACTTTGAAGACACAAGAAACTCCACCAGGTGCCTGCTAGAGCTAATAAAAAAAAATTCAACAAAGTAGCAGGCTACAAAATCAACATAAAAAATTAATAGCTTTCCTACACACCAGTAATGAATCTGCAGGGAAATAAACCAGGAAAACAACCCCATTCACAATAGTCTCCCCCATGGGGGAAGAAAACCTAGAAATAAATCTAACCAAGGTGAAACACCTCTAAATGAAATCTATAGAACTTTGAAGAAAGAAATTGAAGAATACAAGCGAGATGGAAAGACCTCCCATGTTCATGGATAGGCATTATTGTTAAAATGGCCATACTATCAAAAGCAATATAAAGATTCAATGCAATTCCCATTAAAATACCAAAGACATTCTTCACGAAACTAGGGAAAAAAAGTCTTAAAAATGCATTTGGAAGAATTAACAATCAAAAACAAAACAGAATAGCAATTCTAAGCTAAAGGAGCAATGCTGAAGATATCACAATACCTGATTTCAAATTATACCGCAGAGCTGTAGAAACAAAAACTGCAGGCTTTCCAGACTGTTCCATGGGCTAAAACCAAGAAAGCAGACATGCCGTTTCTCAGAAGGTGGGTGAACAAAAGGAAAAAAAAAAGTGGGGGAGGACTTTACTGGAATTTAAAACTGGACATTTGAAGCAGATTAGGACACAGGAGGTTGGATATAATAAGAGAGAAATCCCCAGCACAGAAGCTGCTGCTGAAGCAGGCCAGGAGCACCAGCCAAAGTGGTCCCTCTGGGAGCAAAGTGGAAGGATAAAGAAATTAAAGGAACCCACATTTTTAGCTGGCCTGAGGCATGTCTGGGTCCAGACAATTTAGAGATCAAGGAAATTGCCCAACAAACTGGGAAGGCACATTGCACAATACCCTTGTGCCAGAAAGAAGCCGCCATCTTTCCAGGTGGAGTCCAGAAGACAAAAGAAGGAACCATTTTGCAGCCACAGGGCAGGTAACTGAGGAAGCCAATCCCTGGAAAACCTGAGTTTACCCCAAAACACAGACCCAGTAAACACATACTACATGACATGGAGTGTGCTTCAGTGACCAGGAGAAAATCAAACATGGAGAGAGGTTTACACAGGGACAGCTTGTCATGGAAACCCACGGGTCTCTACACCTCCCCCTCCAACCTGCTGGTTGCAGGACTGGCTGGGAGAGATACATCTGCTGGGAATTTAATTCAGAAGGATTGGGGTGAGAGAGATTGAGTTTGGAGACTAAACCTAAGACCAGGAAACATGGGTGGGGTTGGGGAGGCACAGGTACCAGAGGGGACTAAGAACTGGCTCCTCCACCACATAAATGGAACCCAGGGGAGATCCCTGGAAAACAGTCTTCCAACATGGACCAATAATAACTGGGCCCTGGAGGTGTGCTAATTTAAAATCTGCAGACCAACTGGCATTCAGTAAAGACCCTGGAGCCCACCTAAGGCTAAACCCCACCTCCAGGAATTCCACCTACAGGATTACCTCTCTCACTCCAGCAATCCAGAGGGTGGAGTATCACACTCCAGATGAGAAACTGAGAATCTTTTGAACTCCAATGGAAACAGTTCTTTGGCTTATTGAGATTTCTCTCTCTCTCTTGTTTTTTTGCTTTTGTTTTGTTTTTTGTTTGTTTGTTTGTTTTTACTTTTTTCTTTTTTCCTTCCCCCACCCCTTTTCTCTGTTTGTGACCTTAATGGTACATGGACATTTATAGATACTCATATTTTTTTTCTCATTTATAGCATTTTTGAAGCCAGTTATTTTTAATGGATCAGTTGTTTTTTTTTTTTTTTTTTTTTGAGGACTAGGATGTTTGATTAATATATTTTCATTTCGTTTTGAATTTTTATTTTTATTTTAAAAATTTTCCCTTTATGTTTATTTTTCACTTGCCTGTTTCCCTTGATTCTCTTTCTGTCTTTTCTTCCACTCACAACCAATTGCTATTGTTCTCTCTTTCACTCTTCCTTTAATTTTTTATTTCTATCTTCTTCTTATTTGTTTCCCCCTAAACAGTGAAGTAGTAGAAACCTTCAGGGACACTCTAAGTCCACAGGGTAGAAACTCTACTGCCTCAGATCTATACTGTTAGATGGGTAAACACACAAACAACATGAAAAAGCAAGAGAACAAATTAATAGCTATCCAAGAGGGCTGCCGTAATTAAATGGTGATTAGTGAACTCAGGAGGTGCTGGGCAGAGCACCCAGCACCTAAACAACACTGGCTTCTCTGGAACCTCTTCTACGCCAACAGGAATCTAGAAACCCAATACTCGATAAAGCCAGGGATGGAAGTAGAAGAAGGCTAAGAAAAAAGAAGAAAAATCTTAAATATTGGAAAAGGTGGGGAAATTAGATGAAAAATTTTGCTGTTTTCTTTTTTCAAATTGTTGGCAGGGGAAACTGTTGGTCTTTGAAGAAGGCTTAAGTAGAAATTATTACTCTGGGGAGTCTAAAATACTGGTAGGAGTGTGATTTGGTATAAAATTCAGGGTAGAGGGAGGGGACACTTTTGTTCACATCTGTCAGAAGGTTTACAATACACAGCCAACTTTGATTCTGTAATTCCACCTCTATGAATCCACGAAAGAACCAATAGGTTGCATCTCCCAGGTTGTTAGCTGTAGTGTTAGTTTAAATTAATGTAATGGATTGTAGCCAATATTTAGTTCTAATAATAGGAAATTGAGTGATTCAATTAAGGTTCATCCTTAGTGACAATACCAAGCACTTGTAAAATATCATATCACAGAATATTTACTTACATAAGAAATGTTCATAAAACCAGCAAGTAGAAAGTAGTTTCTAATCTACTTTATGATACTATTTATTACATACAGAGAAAAAAAGACTGGAAAGACCTACTGATGGTAATTACCTCTGGGCTAGCTAGGTTTGATAAAAAAAAAATTTCTGTTTTTTTTTTTTTTTTTTCCTTTTTGCTTTTCTTATTGTCCAAACTAATCAAGTATCCCTCTGGTAAAACAAAGAAAAATAAAATTTAAAGAGCAAACACTGCTTTGTTGTTTTTTGTTTGTTTCTTTTTGCAGTGCTGGGGATGATCCCAGGGCCTCACACATGCTAGGAAGGCCCTCTACCACTGAGCTACATCCCAGGGGGTCTTTTATTTAGGTTTTCCTTTTTCCTGGATGGTAGACAAATAGGAATCTCTCAATCGGATGCGCCCTTGAAGATGTTAAACAGTTTTCTGGGTCAATGGTTTGTACCTTCAATAGAGCTCTCAGAATAAGAGCCAGTACCCAGGTGAGTGTGTGCTAGAAATTATACATAACATGTCTTCCTTCATTTGAGCGAGTAAACATGCTCTTCGTAACTCCATATGTTGTTCACAAGCAGCCCAGGCAACGATGAAAGAACAGCCTCAGTCCCAGAGCCCAGGTGGGCAGCATTAGAAGCCCTGGGATTTTTCATGAGCTGAACACTTCCTTCACAGTTTGACACCTTTTGGGCTTGCTATTGAAAGCCACCATCTTACAATGGTGGATTTGCCTTAAGGGTGGAAAACTGTGAAGCTAACAGGATATGCTGCCCATATTAAATGTAGGTGCCATATTTCTGCCTCAGAAAATTAGCATTATTCAGATAACATTGATTAAGACAAGTAGAGGGCTGGGGGATGTCACTTGGTGGTAGAGTGTTTGATGTCACTTGGTGGTAGAGTGTTTGCCTGTCATGTACAAAGTCGTGGGTTTGATCCCTAGAACTGGAAGGGAAAAAAAAGTATATTAGAGTTGGGTATAGTCTGTTTGCTAAGTCTTTTAAAAGCAACCGTTACCTTGGTCTATTAAGTAGTCAATTAGGAAATATTAACCTAGAAACATGAGAAAACATAGCCAGATTTATATTTTGTTCAAAATCTCAGTCTTATCCTATAAGTTAAGCAGGTATTTTAGGAGAACTCTAAGGAAGATGGCCTTCTGGCTCCTCTAAAGAGCCAAGATCTTGACAACTCTGAATATCAAAACATCTTCTTTCTCATACTGACATCACTCTTGTTAACACTTCAGACTTTTGCTTTTCAAGTACTTTAGAGAAAGGCAGTGGAACCTGGCATTTTGGATTTTGCCACGGAAGCTCCTGAGCTCGTGACAAAGTGTGGCTACCATGCCCATGGGCGGAAGACAGCTCTCCCCATGTGATCCATCTTGCTTCAGCCCAAGCATGGGCTTCCCAGCTGCTCCAAGCAATCTTATTATTTAAAAAATAAAATAAAATGTTTTTTTCTAAACAACAAAAGAACGTAGAATTTGGAGACAGAAAGCTGTAGACTCTATTTCCTGTTCCCTCTGCTTATAGTGCATTAAATAGTTTTGATAATGTAGAGCAATGAAATTGCTGATTCCTGGGAGAAGATGGTCAATGAAGGGCCTCATGGGCCCAGCAGAGTCCTGCCGTGACCATTGGCCTCGTGACCTCATCAACTCTTGGCTCATTTGAAAATCACTCAAAAAAGATTTGATATGGGCTGGTTTTGCACATCTTCTAATCCTTCTCCCCAAGTCCCCCAACACTTTCTCATATCATTTCAAGTCTTACCTTATTCAGCTGTGCGACGGGGAAGATAGTATCCCACCTTACTTTTGTTGAGAAGTCTGAATCTGTCTCATGCTGATCTCTCCAACTACCACCTCTGATCCCTGCACTGCCTTCCTCTTCCTCCTCCCATTCCTTTCCCGAGTTCTGGATGTTCTTCATACCTCTCCTTTCCTGGCTAATTCCTTCAGATTAGAAGCCACCTCCTCCAAAAATTCTCTGTGTCCACCCAACATGATCAACACCACCAAGATGGGGTAAGAAACGATTCCAAGACATTCTAAAATTGGCCTGTGGTGACACTTAGCGTACTGCATTGTAATTGTGTATCCATGTGTCTCCCTGTCTAGTATGTCCTCTAAATGATGGTGGGCCTCATACCTCATTCATTATTGTCGCCCTACGACCTGTGGTGCTAGTACAAATACATGGTCACTGAATATTTGTTAAAGAAATATATAATATATGCACAACTCCGGAAAGATATTCAATAAATACCTGTTAAACAAATGGACAATGCAGCAGCACTCCTAGGAGAGTTCTGGTACATAGGAGGAGCTTAATGTTAGAGGTTGTGATCATGAGGTGGGACGGTGAGGCAGTCCCATAAGAAGGCCATCTCCAGAAGTGACATAAACTATTGACCGAGAGATCTGAAAGGTCAGGCAACATCCCTGTCATAAATGGACTCTCGGGAAGGGGAACACAAAAGGAAATGAAAGTGGGGCAGGAGTGATCATTGCTTTCAAGACTTCTGCTTATTTTAGCCAGAGGCAGTGGTGCACATCTGTAATCCCAGCCACTGGGGAGGCTGAGGCATGAGAATCACAAGTTCAAGGCCAGCCTTAACAACTTAGCAAGACCCTGTCTCAAAAAGGGCTAGGGATATAACTCAATGATAGGCTAGTGCTTGCCCGGCATATGAGAGGCCCTGCTTTCAATTCCCAGTAACCATAAATAATAATGGTAATTCTCTTTTTCCAGTGGGCAAAGCAGCTTCTTATTGAAAGACGTAGATGTACTGATAATGCGAGAGAGCTGTGTGCTACCATCAATGTCGTTGCCATAATCATCTTTGGCACCTGATACCTGCGATCTTCCAGGCAGTTTTGGGAGGTCCATTTATTGTACTTACCTAACAAATGAAAAACTGAAGCTTGGAGAAATGGACTATCATCAGATCACACACAATAAACTTGGAAAGGGACACCAAATTAGGCCTCTCTGATTCCAAGTCCCATGTTTTTCCCTCTCCCATGCAGCAGGCCTGTACCCCTCCCCTTCCCATCACTCCCAGAGTACTCCCTATACTTTATTATTTGACTTCTACACCTAGAGAACAAATGAGGTGCGAGGGTCTGAACATGACAGGGCTTGTTCAAGGTTTACCAGGGTTTGCTCTCTCAATGAGCCTAAGTCAAGGGCTTTATTTCCACTTACCTCATGAGAAATCCAAATGGCTTATTATTATTATTTTTTTAGTTGTTCAAAACATTACAAAGCTCTTGGACATATCATATTTCATACATTGGATTCAAGCGGATTATGAACTCCCATTTTTACCCTATATACATATTGCAGTGCATGGTAATGGCTTATTCTTATTCTTCCTGCTAATTGAGTGTTCCTAGCAATGCCCCCGGGGGTCAGTGAATGTCTTTCACAGGCTGGATCACTCTGGGCAGCGCCTTCCACTACAGGGCCCCAAACTGTCAGGGCCCCATTTAACGTCATTTACACCTCACCCAGGTGTAATTAACCACTTTAATTAAATTAAATCTGTGCTCTGATGCTGGGAGCCATCAGCCAAGTAGGTATGACAATCTCCTTGTCAGCTTACTTCCATGCTGTCTAGTGGAAGGACATCTGAAAGGTGACTTTGCTCAAGGACCAGGGCGGTTTAGCATAATAGGAGATTAGGGTGTTCCCCCTTTAGAATAGGGCAGTTTAGCATAATAGGAGATTAGGGTGTTCCCCCTTTAGAATAGGGCATATCCTGCTGCTGAGTTCCTCTTGAGTTCTTAGGGTCAGACAGTATATTTTGGGAGACAGAAGCCCATGCGGAGTGGATTTGGGCAGAGTAGTGGATTTGGGCAGAGTAGTGGATTTGGGCAGAGTAGTGGATTTGGGCAGAGTGTGGATTTGGGCAGAGAACGTGGATTCCCCCAGAACGTGTTTGTAGACGACCGGTGTGAGTTCGGGAATAAAGAATTGCTGTTTGAATCTACAAGCTGTGTGGAGACTCGTGATTTGTGCCCAGCCAGAGACTGCGGCACTCTCCTAAGGAAGTAACATCTTATCTTTAAACTCTCTTCTCTCACTTCCCTGGAATACATGATAATTCCTACCCACCTCTAACAACTGCTAGGATACCAGATGTGCCAAAGGATATCCAAATCCATTGTCATCCTGCAGGAGTAGGTCATACTGGTGACCATTTGGTACTGTGTAAATGACAGATGACCATGTCTGCACAGGCAAAGAATTCCAGACAGTGGGATAAAGAAATGCCAGGGGAAGAGGGAGAGAATGGAAGCACTGATTTAGTCCTAAACAAGCCACTGTGTCACTGTATTCTGAATCTACCCCCATCCAACATTTCCATTCCATGTCTTGGACACTTGGCTACAGAAAAACAACTTGAATTCTGGCTGTGTGTCTTCATCCTTTGCAGAGGCTCAGGTAACCAGTGCTGTGTCTCCTCCTTGCATCCAGAACAACTTAACTCACTTTGTGGTTGTAGGCAAATGAGATGAACCATTATAAACTGGGATAATAACAATATCCTGAAAAGAGGAACTAATTGCTAGTTATAATAATGAGAGGGCAATCACAATAACACCTGTGTTTCTTTAGTAGCTGTCAGTTAAGGAAAAAATGGATGAACCATTAATGTCACCTAATGAATTCTCCTTCCAGTTTTATGAGAGAGGAAAAGACATAGGTTAGTTACCAAGAAGTCAGTTCAGGGCAAGGGTAATCAAGAAAGAATTACTGCAGAAGGGGACGATCTAAAAAATATGATGACTTTGAATATGAAAGATAAGCAGGCATTCCCGGGAAGTTAAATACCAGCCTGACCTTTACCAGCTGGGCACCTCCTCAGTCAGAACCTGTGTCATTTGGACAGTGGGGACAGGCTCTCGACACTACTGCATTCATGTGCTTCCTCCCCTCGAGGCTTCTATTATTTTTAATTATCCCAGAATCCAGTTAACGAAGGAGTCCTGGTATATATTAATAAATATTAATTTTATAAACAAATTGTATTGGGTCAATTACAATCAAATTTCTTCAACTACCTAGAAATTTTCAAAGCTTTTAATATGCAAGTGTGCATGGTGAATGTCTCAGAGTCATGCACATTAGATTGAACCATTCAAAATGACCTTTTTTACAGGTCAAAAACAATCGAACATTGATAATTTCCTATGGTCAGACCTAATACTGTTCAGAACTTCCAAACTTGCACTATAGATCTCTTCTGGGAAAGATCTGGTGTGATATCATTGTCTTCGGAACTCTCTTGAGGAAACACTGTCTTAGGTAGTTACATAAAGGCTATTAATTGATTGAGTCTTGCATGTTGCTTGGACCCCAACGATGCTCCTCTTCAACGGGATACCGGGTTGAGCAGAATGGGAGCACTTCTAAAAGGCAGATGGGGCGATCCCACCAGGTCTTTGGACTGCGTTTCCAGGAAGGGTGGCCCAATATGGCATTTCCCAATCCAATAGAAGCACAGAAATACACATTACTGAGTAAAATTACAACTGTTGCAGCACCATGCATGGATTTTTAACTGATAAAGTGCTTTAAATTTTAGTTTTCGCATACAAAGTTCTAATGGGAAAAGAAGACAAGGAACTCTCTATAATAAGAAGAATTATATAAAAAATATTTGCACTTGGGTTTGAAAAAGAGAAAGAGCCAAAAAGAAAATGGTAATTTACAATGATAGAACCATGGATGACTTTAGGTTTTTTCTTCGAAATTCCTTAAATGTTGTTATTATCCCATTCTGCTGTATAAAAATCATACCAGTTACTCAGTGTTTGAGCTCCACACCAGAATGTCTTCTGAGAAAATACCAATGTCCCTGCTCCAGTTCCTTCTAGATGGGAGAGTAGTATCAAGGAGAAGATGACCTCCTGCCAAGACTGATAAATTATGTCCCACTGGCCTCCTCTCAGGATAAAATGTGACATCTTGAACAGTCCCTGTCTCTCCTCAACCAGAAGAAGCCCATCTTCATAGATTCCAAAACCTACAGGGATCCCCAGCACCCAATGGCTCCCTTCTGAAGCTTGCAGTAGGTTTGTTATTTGAAGTTTTTTGTACTGGATCCTATGACAACGGTATTAATGATGGCCAGCTTCCTCAGCAGGGCCTCAAAAAGCTATTAAATCTCAATGTTTCAGAAATACTGCACACTTATAAGGGAAATAGTGGGAAACATGACCAACATTACTAACAGAAATGCACAACCACATGGAGTACATAGACTTGTGAGCTCCTTGGGGGATCTAGCTCCCGTTTATTAAGATGTCTCCCTGGGAAATGTTTTCCTGGTTTTGCTTTAGGCTACCACCCCAGCAGCCCCTCAGCAGCCTGTCGGTAGAGGGTGAGGTTATCATCGCCCAAGTGAATTCCTCTGGCCAAACCTTCTTGCAAAGGTGGGGTAGCTGGGAGCACCTGTTCCTCCCAAGCCTCAGTGGAGAATCCCCTTGTGTGAGGAATATGCTAGAGTCCTATCTCCTGCCTCTCCCACCCCTGTCTCACTCCCAAATGCAGCCTTGTTGGCAGACACTGGACCAGCAGCGATTTGCAATCCATGACCAATGTTCCTTGTTTAAGGTCCTTCTGCAGGAGCTGGCATGAATTAAGGACCCAAAAGGCAGAGCTCCTCTACAGCAAAGTGCCACAGAGCTGACCCCAAGACAAAGGTGACTGCAGCAGGAGGCTAGAAAACTTGGCTGGCTTTTGCTAAAATGCCAGTCCCCTACATTCAAGTTATTAGAGAAAGATCCCCTGAGCTAAAGTCACCACAAGGACACCATGACTTTTCTATCAACTCCAAAGGGAATCACCAAGATCTGACCTCTCTTCAAAGAAGAGAGAGGAGGATAGGAAGCAGTTTTCCTGGATGGGTAGAAGACGAAATCAAGGATCACCTTCTGGGCTGGAGTAATCCTTTTCTGGCTCCATCCTGCTATCGGGCTTTCAATCAGGGCCTGTCTGAAAACTCACCCCCGCTTTAAGGGCATGTGTCTAGGGCTCCCTGGGGTCTAGAAAAAGCCACCTCCCACCCAGCATTTGCTATTTTTACGAGTGTCATGCCTGGTAGGACTTTAGGAAGCTTATGCCAGCCGCTTTGCAGGATGATTATCTCTGTGCCGTTACAGTCTGTTCCTGAACCCTGAGGCCTTTTGGCCACGGAAAGCGCCCACTATCAAATACAGGAAAAAAATTAAAGGATATGTCCTGGTACCAGAGGCAGGTTCGCTGGCTGCAGAGTGTGATATTTTGGAATTGTGTGGGACTCAGGAGGAAAGTTGCTACCACCAGACCAGGGGCAGAGAAGCAGCAGCCAACTCCAAGAGCTGGGACCTCTGTCCTGAGTGAGGCAATCAGGAGAATGTAGTGAAATGCAAATCAAGAGAAGAAGGTGTTTCAAGAAAGAGGTACTAGGGACATCTGTGTTGAATGCTATTGTAAAGACAAGACACAAACAGAGAAGTAAACATTGCAGAGGCATTGACAGGCGTAATATTTTGGTATAGTGGGGACACAATACAAAATCTTACTAGAGTAAAATGTAGACACTAAGATCCTAAGTAAGATGTAGATCCTAAGATATAGATTCTAATAGTTTCCCTATTTCACATATGAAGAACCTTAGCACAGAAAGGTCACACAGCCAGAAAGTGTCAAAGCTGGAAAAGAATGGATCCAGGGAGCCTGGCTCCACACTGTGTCAGAAATCAGCAAATCAACACTTGCTCTGCAAAGCCCGAAAACCAGTAAGATCCATCATTCCAGACCAGCTTTGCAACAAGTTTTCTGAGAAAGGGGTAAAAAGAGATAGGGAGGGTAGCTGGAGCAATGGCAGGACTGAGAGGTGGTTTTTCTTTTTAAAATAGAAAATTTGGACACATGGATTGCATGTGGCCTGGGATAATAGTAGTGAGGAGGAGAGATTGATGATACAAGATTGGGAAAGTGTTCATGAACAGGGCTCTCCCCGGGCCCAAGGTGCAGAGACGCTGACCTTTAATAGGAGCTGGGTAAATCCTTTAGACCCAGAATGGGAGTCAGAGAAAAAGGGCACCAATAAGTGTAGCAGGTACGAAATGAAAAGATGAAGGAGTATCTGTCTGCTGGCTTCTATTTTTCTCAGTGAAGGATGAAGCAAGATCATCATCTGGGACTGGGAGAGGGAGAAAGGATGGGGGTTAGTAAGAGGATGGAAGAGAGAAGAGAGATGTGAAACGGCTATTCTGGGTGTGGGGAGTGTGAAGAAAACACAATAAAGAAGCAAGATAGGTGGTTAAAAGAGACAATTCAATACCCCTAAATATTATGGATGCTCTCTCTGCCTCTCAAATCTTTCATGGTTTTTATTCCATGAAATTTTTCATTTTAAATCTGCAGAAAAAGAAAGAAGGAAAATGGTCTGCCCTTTCTCCCATTACTGCCGTGCGGGGAGTAGTGGGAATACATTTGTGAGTGATGTGATAGTAAATCTGAAGTATCCCAGGCAGATGGTTTGGGATTGCGGAAAGTTAATGGAAAGAGAAATATAACCTGGGTTTCTTACCTGTGGAAACTTCTCGTCCCCCACACCCCCCTTTGTCTTCCTCAAGACCCACCCATTGCCTCTTTAAACATTTCTTAAAGAAGAATGTGGAGTGATAAATGATCCTAAGTGAAATTTATCTCTCTCTGGATGCAATCTTTGCACTTTTTGCTTGGGTATCAAGCGGGCCCAGAAAAACTGCTAATTTAATGCTTCTTGAACTTGAGTGGGCATCAGTCACCTGGAGGGTCCTAACCACAGATTACTGGGCCTATCTCCAGAGGCCTGAAGATCTGCACCCGGAGTATTTGCACTTCGAACAGTTCCCAGATGACCCAATGGTCCCAAGACCACATTGAATGTTGAGGTGAGTGTTGGGACAGGTGGTGACCTTTGGGTTTATCTAGGTCACGACCTCAGAGGGCAGAGGATTTGCCCATATCTCATAGGACAAGGGCTGGAAAGAAGATATCTCAAATCTACTGAAACCCCAGAACATTCCAGACACAAAGGTTCTTGTTGGACTTGTCATTCCTCTCCCTCCCTCCAAGTTACTTTGTTATGCTCTAAAAACATCTGAAGGGAATAATTCAATAAGAGTTATCAACACAGAAAGGGCTACCTATGTGTCAGAGGCTGCTCTGAGCTCTTTCCATGTATTAATGCAGTTAGTCTTCATAACAACCCTAAGGACTAGGTACTATTAATAACATGCAATCTATTGATGAGGAAAGACAGAAAAGTAACTTACTTGAGGTCCCACAGCCAGTTAATGGAGAAATAGACTATATGCACATATCTAACTAACTCTAGAATCAACATATTTCTACTTCTTCATGGGTCAAAGGTAAATATGGATGAAATCTTTGATATCTCAGATTTGAGGTTACTTGATGCTTGGATAAAATTTGGTCTGCAGGGGTCCAACACAGTTTAAAGGATCATTGAAAAATCCCTTTTCTATCATTCTTTAACTGCATGACCCTTGGGCAAACTGCATACTTTCGTTTGAGTGTTTCATTGACAAAATGAGGGCATGTACCGATTTTCTGAATTTTCAAACTCTAAAAGTGTATAATTCTTACTGCATTTAATCTTTTCTTGCTGCTGCGTTCACTGATCTAGATTAGCCACAGAAACAACACAGACCAACAGTCCACAGCCTCCGGCCTATTCTGGGGATGACTCTCTCATCAGCCAGCGAAAAACCTTTCTGCTGTGGCAGTCACTCGACTCGGAGGAAGTGAGAATTTGCCCGTGATGAATTGGGTTCTGCTTTAAGTGGCAGAAGATGAAGCAGAGCTAACTGATCAGAAAGATAGTTTTCTGATAAAAGTCAGTATAGAGGAAGAGGTAGGAACGTGTTTTTCCCACCATTGTCTTGCTGGGAAAACACTGAGAAAATGATCTTGCCTCAACATTTGCATCTACGAAATGGAGATAATTAAGAGTGTGAAGCAGTTTAGCTAATGAACCACGATTGAGTGCTTGGTCATAGTTCCATAGCTCCAACTGCACCCCAAAGGCTGTTGCTCTAGGTCTTGACAGACAGCACTTCATCAGAGGATCTAGATGATAAGATATGCATAAAATGACCTCCCAGGCTACCTTACCTATCTTGACAGTCTTCACCACCACTTTTTAATGCTCGATGCGGGCAGAGCCAGACATTTAATAGAGTCTCAGCCCTGGCATCCTCGGATTTAGAGAATTATTGAGCCTCAGAGTCTTAGACTGAGAGGGAGCATGGATTTTATTTTTTTTTTTTCAAAATTAGAATCTGGAGAATTCTGTGAATGTTCTCCAGCATTTTGCAGGTACTAATTGCTCTGAGAGACTCCTGTGGCAGTTAATTTATGGTGTGCCCTCACTAGGGCGGAGAAACCAGTGGGGCATGGAATTGTTAAATTTTTCTGGAGAGTACTGAGAACTGTAGAGAGATTTTCAAATAATGAGGAGAGCAATAGTTAACAGAGCTTTCAGGATGTACCAGGCACCTAATTTCCGCATGTCATTCCCACAACCCTAGCAGTTAGGCACTATAATCGGTCCCATTTTACAGATAGGAAATTGAATCTCATAGAGATATGAAACCAGATAGCCTAATCCCAGACCTCAGATGTGTAGCCCTAAGGCAACACCACCTCCCTACAAGGGTGAGCAAGACAGAGTACAGACCCTGAAGAAGCTAACCCTAGTGAGAGAAACTGATGGGCACCAGGAACAGATATTCATGACTGTGAACATAAAAGGGGCAATTAATGTCAACTAGAAATATCCAGGTAGACTGCAAAGCCGAAATGGCATTTGAGCTGAATGTTGAGATGAGAGGCCTGCGACAGGTAGGGACAGGGAAGAGCGTCACGCTCAGAAGATAACATACCCTCAAAGGGGCAGAAACAAGGTGCCACCTATTTAGGAATTCATTCCAATGCACAATTTATTCCATTTTCCAAGTTGCCGTCATGTTTAAGAAATGGACTGAAGGCCCCGAAGGCTCAGGTTTTGTAGGCTCAGAGAGGTTGAAAGTTGGGCCCCATTTACGTGACTTGTGTTGAGCTCTCCCCAGGCCCAGACAATTTGCACGGTGTTGCCACTACTTTCTCTGGCCCTCAAGATCTGAGATGTCTGAGCCAGGTGCTAGCTTGAAAAATGTGGAAAAAATGAGAGAACAAGATCCCAGAGCACAGCTCTGTGAGCCTCCTTTGTTCAAGTCTCCCTCCCACTCTATTTTACCCACTTTTGGTCTGGGACAAAGATAACCTTCTTTTTTCTGACCTAGTAGCTTCCTTCTTTTGATTTATCAATCCCCTTGTCACAGATGATTTCCAATGAAACCAGAAAGTTTCATGAAGAATCAGTCCCAGGTGCTCCATGCAACGCTGCTCTACTGACACCCATGACTTCTGACTTCTCTATTCTGATCTCTTCCTACCCCTCTCCCCATTTAGCCCCAGTTTCCTCCACTCACCCTTAAATGTTGGTGTTCTTCACTTCCCCACCGCAGCTTCTCTTCCTCTCTGTGCTCTCCTTAGAAGACACTCCATATGACCATTCCCTGCCTGTGAGCTCAGACCTCTATCCCCAGTCCTGACTTCTTCTAGTAATTTCAGCCTCATGCCTTCTGTTGCCCACGGAACGTCTCCATTTGAAGGTTCCAGGATCCCTCCATGAGAGATAATGTTATTGATTCATGAAATTATGGCAATGAGAGAGGGCTTGTTATGGCTGAGAGAGAACACTGGGTTCTCCCCCCACGCACACTCCATCTGCATCCCTAGGACAGGCTTCCTAGATCCTGCGTCCCACTGAAGTTGTTTATTGTTCCTTTCCCAGTGACTCCTTTGCACAAAGAATTTGCCACCCTTGTGGCTTGTCCCTGCTTTTGCAACCACCGAGAGCACAAATAGCTAAGGAGACAACTGGGGCCAACAAGAGGAGCCTCTGTGGATTCCAATGGGTCTCTAAAGGGTGGGGGATCTGCATTTTGAACACCCACCTCTTGCTAATCCTCCAGCAAAACCAGTCGGACTGGTTGCAGTGTATTATTAGAAAGCCCACACGAAGGTCCCTGAAACAACAAAGCCACTTGCATGTTTCCCATCCATGGGACCAAAACTGGAGGAATGGAGGAGGGGAGAGCCAGAGCAGCAGGGGCAGTGGGATCAGAGGCGAGCCTAGGACAGGGTTTTAGGGTGCAATCGGGTTTAAAGCCCTTACACATAGCCACTAGGGCTTGAGCAAAGGACTCAACTTTTCACAATGGGATAGTGAGGCTCAAAGTAGACACTTCTGTGAGGCACCTACTATAAGCTCCCACAACACTAGCTCTTCTGATGCAGGTGCATCTTGTGGACATTCTGGATGGAAGCCCACCATCACTACCTGCTGCTTCTCTAGGGTCTGCTGGAGCAGAGTGCTGCCAGGTTCGGAGGATGCTACCGAGTCTCTGCCACCCCTGCAGCAGGGCTGGTGGTTTCAGGTGAACAGGAGTGATGGAGCAGGCATCCTGCTTCAAAGAAAAGACATTTTTCTAGGCTCCTCTGGGAAGCCATGCTGTCCTCTCAGTCCCTTCACAAACTTTCCACGGTTGATCTGGACTCCCTTTTATTCTTCCTTCCCTCCATCCCTTCCTTCTTTTCTTCCTTGCACTGACTCTCAGCATGAGGAATTCACTCTCCATTTTAGGGGGAGGGGGCCCAACTTCAGTCTGCTTTATTTTTTTCTAACAAAAAATAGGAAAAAAAATATTTTTTCATTAGAAAAATAAAACAGAAATTGGAGGCTTCTTCAAACAACTTCTGGAATCAAGGGGAGGGGAGGAACTTGCTTCTTTCTTCACTTCTGAGGAGTTAGCAGCTGCTATTGCTGCCTGTGTCTCCCCTCCAAGGAAACTTTCTCCCAGGAAAACCTGGAACCTCATCCTTAAGCTGGGGTGATGTAGGGACGTTGGTGTGAATTGCTCAGAGAAATTACATCCACAGGGAAGAGTCAAATCACGCTCACCTTCATCCTCAGGGCTGTTTAGAGGGTCTCCTGTGTCCCACCCATCACCGGTCATGGATTCCCTTCCAGCCCACCAAGCAGCTCCGTGCAGCCCTGCTCAGTGCCTCCAAAGTGCTCAGACCCTAATGTCTCAGTGGAGCCCCCAGCCAGGTACACACTCTCCTCAGTCTAGAGAAACCTCCCTGACCTAGAACAGATGCCCTCAGTAGCTTTTTAGTCCAGTTAGGCTCTTGTCCAGAAAGGCTCCCACAAGCCTAATACTGGATCAGAAAAAGATAAGATGGGACCCTATGGAACAACCCCACAGTTCTCAGCACCCCCCAAAGACCTCACTCCTATTCTTAACCTGTAAGGATAGAGAGACGAGTACCCTACCTCCAGAAGATGATCTGCCCCAGGGAAGCCATGGCCAAGGGAAGATTCCTCCCCCGATTGGGGCTGGGGATGAATGGAGCTGCAGCTGCCCTCCTGGGTGCCGTGACTCACAGCCAGTTCCAGTGTGCTGGCCTTAAATAGTGCAAGCCGGGAGGGTTGCACTCAGGTATGAGGAAACAGCTCTGCTGCACAGAATTGCCTGTGGCCGCCTGCTCGCAGCCAGCCAGGGAAGCCAAGGGCCAGAGCTGCCTTTCCAAGGCCTGACCTGGTGAGAGGGTGAGAAGAAAACGTTTCCCAGGCCCCTGCTTCAGGGCTTGTATTTTACACAGGTCTTCTCCTCTTCACTGTAAAAGGGAGCTCTAGAGAAGGAGACATAACCTCAAAATTAGAAAGACCTGAAACAGCCCATTGTCAGGCTGTACCAGGAAGCTGGAAGTCCCCCATCCCTGCCAGGTAGCTGGCACTGAGACAGAGATTGGGTCACTGCTGAAAGGGTCTCTCATGGAAGTGATTCATACTGCAGGACCTCAGAAATATCACAAGTTCAAGTGACAAGGGTACGAAATTTGTCACTCCAGACTGAGCTCACCTTGGGTCCCAGAGACTGCTCAGGGTGGACAAATCTCTTCCGGTTTTATTTCAGTGAGAAGGTAGAAGGGCCTCTTAAAAAAAAAAAAATCTTTCTTTCTTTTTCTTTTTAAAATTCCAAAGGACACCAAATATACATGGGACTGTTGCTGTTAAAGATGAGTTTGCAAAAATGATCTCTGACATTTCACCCAGCATTCAGGTTTCCACCTGCACAGGATGTAGGCATAAAGCTTGCTCTCTTCATATTTTTCCTCCATATTTGGATGGGAAATGCTCATGACTCTTTGTGACTGTTTAGAGTAAAGGTCCTCCAGGGGTGGGAAGATGGCTCAGTAGTAGAGCCCTTGCCTAGTATGTAGGAGACCCTGCATTCAATCCCCAGCACTCGCCAAAATAAGAAAAAGAATTTGTGTCAAGCGAAGGTGCTCCAGGCCTTCCGTATAATCATTCCAGCGTTGGGCTCTCGGAGCAGCCATAGAGTAAAGCTGGGGAGGAGAGGAGGACTGACCAGTGGGAGGACCTCAGAGAAGAGAGTGGTTGCATAGTGGAAAGATCTTTACAGTCAAACAGAGTCAGGCCTGAATCTCACGTGGCTTCAGGAAAATCACTGTACCTCTCTTGGCACATTTCTTCCCAGGCTGGTTGGTTTGAGAGGGGGATCCATTTGCCTTTCATTTCCCACAGAATAAGTAAAGAACCGTACCCTGAAAACTGTAAAGCAGACTGGATCCTTCCAGGTTTGGGCAAGCTGGGGGTCTTGGGAGCAATGGTTTCTGTAGTTACTATTCATTCTGGCCAAAGGCATAGGAACTCTCCTCTGCAGACCCACCACAAACAACTTCTCCAGCCATCTGTCATCACTAGAGGAAGGTCCAAGGAAAGCCTGGAGGAAAAGCCAAGATGAACCAGCTCAGAGTTCCCCAAGTGGGAGAGGACAGAGCCAAGGGGCAGCTTCTGTTAGAAAGATGACTGAAGGAGCCCACCAGTCATGAGGGTGGGCATTACTTGGCAGAGAAAAACATTCTGCCTCCTCTGGAGAAATAGATGTAACTCTGGACCCAACTCCAAAACTTGAACAGTAGTGCACATAAAATAATGGGTAAAGTGGTGCAAAGCAAACCTGTGTGTGTGTGTGTGTGTGTGTGTGTGTGTGTGTGTGTGTAGAGAGAGAGCAAGGGGGGGTGGAGAACTCAAAAGCATCATTTTTCCAGCACTGGTGAGATTCTATGGATACTCTTGACATTATTCCTCTCTGAGAACCTCCATCAAAGCCTCCCCTTTTTTCTTGTGCTCAGATTACCTTCCTTTGCTCTCATAAGTGATGGGCTTCTCCACAGTTCTATCTCCTGCCCTTTCTTGTCTTAGCATATATATCCCTTGGGTAACCTCAAAAGCTGATCTGCTAAAGCCACCCCTGTATCTGGAGATGCCAACGTCCGTATCCCCAGCTCATGCCTCCTGACTGGGCCTGTACAGTGGACATCTCCACTTGGCTGTCCTTCTGGGAAAGCATCACCATCTCCAACCCTGCCGTTCCTCCTGGTCACACCCCTTGGAACACAGAAGCATCGCATGCTCGCTCGTGTAGATGTTGCCAAACCTCCGTCCTTATCCCCATGCCAATCCAATAACGAGGACACGGTTTTAAGAAAAAGGAAAAAAGACAGTTTATTGCTTCGCGAGCAAAGGAGAGACACAGGGGACTGCCGTCCCAAAGGCTGTTATTCTCCCCATCAGCAGGAGCAGGGGGCTTTTTAAGAGGTGATTCACAGAAAATGAGATTAGGTAGGAGAGGTCACGAAGGAGAAGCTCAAGGAAAAGAAGCTCAGGGAGGAGGAGATTGGGAAAAAGAAAAAACATGTTAAGTTTCAAAGCCACAAGGGACAGAGTCCAAGCATCAAGCGAACCCCTGTTACAGAGAGGTAAAGGGACACTTCTCCACTGAAGGGTCACTGGAATAAACTGACAAAAAATTAAATAGGAGAAAAGGAATACACATTCATTAATGTGCAAAAGGGGAAAACTATAGCATCAGGGAAAACCTCGGGAGTGTGATCGACTACCCACTTAACGTCATTCAAAAACTCCATTGACCCCTTTCTCTATGGAGGGAAGTGTAGACAGTTTTGAATGCTGTTGAGTGATGATTAGAGAAATTAATGGTCCCCAAGACAGTCTCTAAGGAATTTGAATGTGCCTGAGGGAAAGACTGTATCTCCCAGGGGAAGCCTGTCCTGGTGCGGTCACATTCCTCCTCTTCTTTTAGATAATGGGAGTTAGATAATGGGGCTTCAGGGTGGGACGGCAGTTGGGTTGCTGTTCCTAATGAAGATAAGGGATTCCAGAGTCTCTTCTTAGGCCTGGATAGGCAGAAGTAGACGAGCTTCCCCTTAGGTCAAGTCCTTAGCGCAGCCAAATGTAATATTTTGGGGTGTCATTCTTTGGGCCCCAGCACTTCATTGTACAAGTCAGAAGCCTCAAAGTTGCCCTTTATTCCCTCTCTCCTTGCTCCCACATCTCTGGGATCACCACATCCCCTGGTTCTTGCTCCTTGGCTTTTTTGTTCTGCCACCGTGACAAAGGATGACGATTAGGTGACAGAAAGGCGTTGGCAGGCTTGGCCTCTCCCAGGGCCTCTCCTTGGTGTGTAGAGGGCTGTCTTTTTCCGGTGTCTTTGCTCACAGGCTCTTCTCTCTGTGCTTGTGTAGGTCCTAATGTCCCCCTCCTAGAAAAACATATTGGACCAGCCGAGTTGGGCGAGGACCCACCTAATGGCCTTAACAACGTCGTCACCTCTCTGAAGGCCCCCCTACACACACACTCACATTCTGAGGTCCTCAGGGTTAGGACTTGAACGTGAGTTTCTGAGAGATATTTCAGCCCATAACACTTTCTTATGCCTCTAAATCCATCCCTTCTCTCTCCAAAGCAATGCCTAAATTCAACACTTACCATTTCCAAATTGAATTCAGTTATTCAATTTAATTTATTAAAATTATTTAATTTATCGACCTCATTGTCCCACCCCTGGCCTGCCCCTGTTTAGTGCCAGTCTACCCACTTCGGCTAAAGTGGTCTTCCTAAAATGCAAATCTGATGACTGCTTCCCCGTACATGGTCTGGCCTCTGCCTGCCTCTCTGGATTTCTCTAGTGTCCCCCTTTCTCATTCTGTGATCAGCTAATGCTGAGCTACTTTGGGTGTCTCCAAAATGTCGTGCTCTCCAGGCCACTCTACCTTTTATACAGGTTCCTCTCTCCACCCGGAATCCATCCTGGTCTTTTTCTTGTTTTGTGTAAGATCTATGGGGAACTTTCCCAACCAGTTCTATCTGGCAGGTGCCCCCGCTCTGGGTTCCCATGTTAACCTGGTAATGGCCTCTGTGTTCCTGACCTGTGGCTGTGGGTCTGTCTCCTTCCCAAGGTAGACCTTAAATTAGAAAACGTGTCTTCTTCGTCTTTGTATCTTCCACCATGATAAAGCAGGTACAGAGGAAGCCATCATTAAACGTTTGTAGAATAAATGCAAATCTTCTTTCAGAGCACATAATAATAGTACAATTTCCTGCTCATGCATCTATCTCATTGCTAGTCTGTGAGTTCCTGGAGGATAAAAACTCTGTCTCATTCATCTTTTTTTGTCACCAAGTCCTAGCACCAATCCAGACATAAAAAGGACTCGGGAACACTTGATGGATGTGTGAGCAGAGATCAACTTGGGGTGTGATCAATCAAACACTTCTGGAGGAGATATCCTGCGAGCTGGAGTGACACTATTAGAGGCAGGAGAGAACAAGCTGCATTTAAAATAGAGGAGCGATTTAGGATTAGGATGAAAGGTAAAGAAGATGTCTGAAACAAATATAAATCCCTTTTGATCTCAGGAAAAGAGGGTCTCTCTCTCTCTCTCTCTCTCTCTCTCTCACACACACACACACACACACATACACACACGCGCGCGCACGCGCGCACACACACACACACACATTTAATATAGCTAGAATCAAAATGTCCTCTCATGAATTTTTTTTTTGTTTTTATATTTCAATAGCCCAGTCATTTGGAGCTCTTCATTTTCTCCTTGTGAATCTGGACATTTTCCTGTGTACCAACCAGGTTTAAAATTCCCCAGAGGGCTGGGGATGTGGCTCAAGCGGTAGCGCGCTCGCCTGGCATGCGTGCGGCCCGGGTTCGATCCTCAGCACCACATACAAACAAAGATGTTGTGTCTGCCGAGAACTAAAAAATAAATATTAAAAAATTCTCTCTCTTTCTCCCTCTCCCACTCTCTCTCTCTCCCACTCTCTCTTTAAAAAAAATAAATAAAATGAAATAAAATGAAATTCCCCAGAATGACAGAATATTCTGGCTGTGATAGGAACAGCAGCCACAAGTGTGGCTTATTATGCATTTTGCAAAAGACCCCGAGCTCTTGGGATCCTCACCATCGCCCTGTGGAGGGTTTTACAAGTGGTAATCTAAGTCTCACAGATTAAGGGATTTATTCAAGGTCAAATTTATTCCATTTTTCTCAAGACTTACTTGCCTGTGGGTATAAATGGGGTCATAGTAATGAAAACAACAGAGATTTCCCTAGCTCTTGAACCTACTTTCTAAGGCAAAATCTCTGGCTCATCTACAAGCTGTATGTCTGGCATTCTCAAGATATGACACAAAAGTTTTCAGAAGAGTAAACTATGGAGGATTCTTCCACTAAGGGCACCCTAGGAATCCCTCCTTCTTGTACCAGTGCCTTTGGATAGCCGCTGCCCACAGGGACCTGGGGCTTGGCCACTGGAACTTTATCAAAGGGGATGCCAGGGAAAGCAGAGGCTGGACCTCTCCAGCCACTGAGGACTCTACTGCTACCATGTAAAAGAGTGGAACAAAGATGAGCCCTTGCCACTGAGATCCCTATAAATATCAGCCCCCAGCTGACCTGTCGGCTGACTGCAACCACATGAATGACTGTAGGTCAGGAGAATCACCCACTCAAGCCTGGACATTATCACTGACTCAAATAATCATGGTGGTTGTTTCAAGCCACTACATTTTGGGTTGACATGTTACATAAGCAATAGATGACTGATACACTCTTCTTCCACCTTATTCTGTTCTGTTTCTCTCTCATGGTCATTTCTTCTGAGTCACTTCTGATGTCATCTTAATATCTATTGCCTGGCCTTAGAATTCTATCTAATATCTACACCATAGAGCTATCTTGCTTCCAAACTGATAATGGTGTTCCATATAGCACCCAGTATGCTAATGCATGTCACACACCTATGCACACAAGCAGGCCCACTCATCAATGCCACAGAACTAAAACAAAAGTTTGTTACTAAATCTGCCTATAGAAAAGTAATAAAAAGGGGTAATCACCTATTAGAAGAAAGATATCATGCTCTGTACCTTTTCATAAATATTCCAGGCTCTCTTTAATACATGAGTATAATATGAGACCCTCTCTAAATATTACCTGTGGTTAGCAAGGTTTTGCAATCTTACAATACTCTACTAAAGAAGAAAAGTTTTTAAAAAATATATTTTTATTTTTAATTGACACATAGTAGTTTGCCGCAGGTCGGCTGCAGCAAAATATCCGGGGGGTGACGAATAACTTGTGTACGTTGATGCAGCAGGAATAGGAGCCGTTCATTGTAGGATAACAGAGGTATTTATACATTTTGCACAGCTTATCTTAATTAGCATAAACTAGATACAGCAGTCAACCAATCAGGAATCTCCACACTTAATGGCTCGCTTTTGTTACTTCACAAACCACTCCCTCTGGCATTTGGCCAGGCACCATCCAGACTTGTTTACAGACTCTAACAGTAGTTGCCTGTATTTATAGGTTGTGGTATAATATTTTAACACATACATGCAGTATGTAATGATCATATTGGGGTAACTGTTGAATCTATCACCTTAGACATTTTTCATTCCACTGTGTTGGGAATATTCAAAATCTTCTCTACTAGATATTTTGAGTTGTTCGCTTGTTTGTTGTGTTTTATTGTTTTTCTGTAGTGCTGGATCGAACCCAGGGTCTCATGCATGCTGGGCACATTTTCTATCACTGAACCACATCCCCAGTCCTCTACTAGATATTTTTTTTTCTATTAGATAGCTTGAAAACTTCAATTAATTGTTGTCAACCACACAAACACATTTAAAGAAGAAATCTTATCATACTTAGAAGATTTGAGAAGAACAGAACTTGTAGTTCAGCAAACTTCAAAAAAGCTAATAGAAAGGGGTGCTGACCTCTAGTCCACATATAGAGCTATCATTTTATCTGAGGCTTTGACTTTCTTCTGTTGGTTATGGGTGCTTTCTCTTTAGGGAAGGGCTGCTGCTTCATCATTGGCCAGGAGGGGTACCAGCATAGGAGCTGGACGCCTTGCCTCCTCTCCATCCACCCCCACCCCCAGTCCTTCATCCTTCAGCACAAAGCCCTCAGGCATAGATTCCTGGCAGCCCCACCCAGGCCTTCACCAGTTCACAAGTTTGTGTAAGCCTTAGTGTCACCACTGTGCTGAAGCCTGGGTGTGATCCCTTGCCCACTGACTCCCAGAGCCTTACTACCCCACCCCATATTCATGCACAGCATTACTGACTGGTCCTGGGTTAGTCTGAGTGTGGCTCCAGAAATCCTGCTAAGTTAGCTGCCAGGCATCCCCTACCAAGCAACTGGAGTCGGGCCCTGTGTTAACTTCCTGGGGCTGCTTAACAAAGTACTACCAAATGGCTGGCTTCACCAGCAGGCATTTATTAGGGCACAGTCCCTGAGACTAGATGTCCAAAATCAAGGTACATTTTGCTCCTTCTGAAGGCTGTGGGGAAAGAATCCATTCAAGGCTTCTCTCTTTGGTTTCTAGATGTTCACCTTCTCCTATATCATCTTCTCTCTCTATTTGTCTCTGTTTCCAAATTTTCCCTTTTTATAGAAGATCTCTTTTTATATAAAATGAGGATCCATCCAAATGACCTCATTGTAACCTGATTACCTCTAGTTAGCCCAGACACCATCTCCAAAGAAGGCCTCACTCTGAGGTTCCCAGAAGGGGTGGTTAAGACTTCCATATTTCTTTCTGGTGGGTACAATGGACTGAATATTTGTGGTCCCCCCATCCATATGTCTTTCTTTGTGACGCTGGGAATTGAACCTAGAACCATGTGCGTGCGAGGCAAGTGTCCTATCACGGAGCTATAGCCCCAGCCCCTGTATCTTAAAATCTTACCCTTTGATGTGATGGCACGGGAGTGTGTGGTCTTTGGGAGCCGATTAGACTGGGATCGGTGCCTCTGTAAAGGGGGCTTCGATGGGCTCACTGACCTTTCTCTGCCACCTGAGGAAACAGTGAGTGAGCAGTCTGCTTCTCAGAAGTGGGCCCCCAGCAGGACCTGACAGTGCTCCTACCCCAGGGCTGGACTCCCAGACTCTAGAACTATGAGACATAAGCACTTGATGTCTGTGGTATTATGTGGTGTCCACCTGAACTAAGACGGTGGGACTTAAGTCAAGCCCTAACAGTCCCCTGGGTGAGGCCAGGTCTTTCTCCCGTTTTTCACTGCGCTGCCCCACACGACTCCATGCCCTCTGGTCTGAGCAGGCCGCAGGACAAGGGAGGGAGGCTGGTGTGGGTAGCACGGCTCTGACACACACAGCTGCAGGCCTTGCTGGGGGGCTGCTGGCTTCACCGGGGAGATGGGATCCCCAGCCTGCTTCAGGCTCCATGGTGACCTTCCTCAGCTGCACATCATCATGGAGGACAATGATGGAGGACTGAAATGTTCTCAGATATTTTCTGCCCCCTTTCAGGGGAGGATTACGCTTCCATGTCCCACTAAAGACAGGATTGGTCATGTGACTCCCTTGAGCCAAGGAAATGTGTGTAGGAGGGACACGTGTTCCTTCTGAGAGGAAGTTGTGAGATGTATATGCATTTGGTCATGACCTCTCTCCTTCTGTGGAGGACTCCAAGTTCTAGATTGAGGAAGGCTCAGTAGCCTAGATCCTGGAGGAAGTTGACATGGAGTGGAGTTTAGTACCACAATGGGCCATAGGATGAGCTTGGAAAAACCTTTCTTGTTAAAAGCTACTGAGATGTAGGGGTGTTTGTTAGTGGGCACAACTTTCCTTATCCTGACTGATACAAAAAAAACTTGCCCAATAGGGAATAATGGTTTAGTTAAGAGCATAAATATAGGTTGCTGGTGGGATTGCAAATTGGTGCCACCACTCTGGAAAGCAGTATGGAGATTCCTCAGAAACCTAGGAATGGAACCATTTGACCTGGTTATACCACTCCTAGGTATATATCCAAAGGAATTCAAATAAGCATACTGCCTGATGCAGCCACATCAACATGTATAGAGCTCAATTCACAACAGCTAAGCTATGGAACCAACCACGGTGCCCTTCAACAGATGAATGAATAGAGAAAATTTGGTGTATATATACACAATGGAGTATTATTCATCCTTAAAAAAAACAACTTTATGATATTTGCTGGTAAGTGGTTGGATCTGGAGACTATCTTGCTAAATGAAGTAGGCCAATCCCCCAAAACAAAAGATCAAATGTTCTCTCTGATATCTGGATGCTAACACTCAACTAGGGGTCAGGGGAGGGAAGAATAGAAGTTCAGTGGATTAGACAAAGGGAGAGAGGGGGATAGGAATAGGAAAGATGGTGGAATAAATCTGACATAACTTTCTTATGCTTATATATGAATACACCACAATGAATCTCCACACCAACCACAAGACTGGGATCCCAATTAGAATAAGATATATTTCATGTGTGTATAATAGGTATGTGGAAATATGCTTTTTTTGTCATGTATAACTAAAAAGAACAAATAAAAAAATAAAAGATTTCCCTTTACGAAACACCAAAAAAATAAAATAGAATATGAATCTAGGGCTGGGAATGTCACTCAGTACAGTTGAGTAGAGCATTTCTTAGCATACACAAGACCTGAATTCAATCTCCAACACTAAAAAAAGGTTTTAGAAATATAAGTATGAAAATGTGAGTGAATACCAGACAAATCCCAAGTACATCAATGTTTAAATGTAAAAATTGAAACCGTAAAGGCACTTGGTGAAATACTAATTAGCTTTGTAACTTTAGAGTGGGGAAGGGCTTCCTAAATATATGACTCAACCGAATTATGGAATCAGCTCAGATACCCATCAATAAATGAATGGGTCAAGGAAATGTGGTATATATATATATACCCCCAGTGGGGTTTTGCTCAGCCATAAAGAAGAATGAAATAGTGGCATTTGCCAGTAAATGCGTGGAAATGGAGAAGAATCAAATAAGCCAGTCTTGAAATTCAAGGGTCAGATGCTTTCTCCCCTATGGGAAAGCTAGAGCAAAATAAGGGACAGAAGGCAGTGTTGTGGGGGTGAGATATGGGAAATATATAGGGAAGATCAATGGAGTCGAGAATGGGAAGAAGGGAGAGAGGAGGGGAAAGCGGGGGGTAGGGGGAATACGGACTAAATTTAACAGAGTCGTGTTCTATGCATATATCAAAGTACCAAAAGGAATTTCACCTTGATGTATGTGTAGAAAGTACCAATCAAAAATAAATAAAGGAATGAAGGGAAGGCCAGGAGAGGAGAAGAAGGAGAGGGAGATAGGAATGGGGATTGAAGTCAAATTCCCTGCAAGCGTGATTTGTCAAAATGAACCCAACTACTATGTATAACTATAATGCTCTAAGTTTAAAAAATGACTCCAAATGAAGAATGCATGGAAGTAGAGATGAACAAATTATATAAAAATAAAAACCTGCCTAGAAAACTGAACAAGAAAAAGAACTCGGACTGGGGATATTGTAGGGTAGAGCACTTGCCTAGCATATGCAACCCCTGGGTTCAATCCCCAGCACTGAAAAATAAGAGAAAATAAAAAGCAAAAGTTACACTAAAACAAACCCCATATGTGCAGTAGATTGCAAAAATGACCACAAATCTCTTCCCTTCATGTACTCCCTGACCTCAGCCTTAACCGTGTTCCTTGGTGACGCTTGGACAGGCCCTCTTGCTATTTTTTTTTGAACATGTCTGTGACCACCCTGAGAAGGTTTCTAGATTATCTTGCTGGATGATGAGTGACATATGACTAGTTACTGTCGTTACTCTACTGGCAGTCAGCCACCAGATGGGTGAGGTCAGCAACACTGGCTGACTTTAAATGCTTAAGGCAGGCCAGCTGACACCTCGTGGAACAGAGATGAACTGTCTCAGCTGAGCCCAGGCCAGACCATAACATCATGAGCAAATAAATGGTTATTGTTCCAAGTCAATAACTTTTGGGATGGCGGGTTATACGGAAGAAATAAATAAATAACTCACGCAATGAGCAAAATCAGAAGAAAAATGGCAAATGGAGTGTTTGTAGTTCAGACCACAAAGGATTAAGTTTCTAAAATAAAAAATTCTTTATACAAATTTCCTTATTATGAAATATAAAAAAGACCAATGGCCCAATAAAAAAATGGGTAAAGGATATGAGCACCATAAAGAAAGTACAATTGCCTTTTAAAAATATATGAAAACAAGCTCAATCTCATTTATAATAAGATAAATTCAGATTAAAACTAAATTGAGACACCATTTTAATGCATCAGGTTTGTGAACACTCTTATTTTGCAAAGCAATGGGGGAACAGGCACTTTCATATATCATTGGAGGGACTAACCTGACAGAGGACAATTTAGAAATAGTTAAAGAAATTACAAATGCACAAATTATTTAACCCAGTAATTATACTTTTGGAGATTTATCCAATGAATGTATTCCCCGCCCCCCCCCCCCAAAAAAAAAAATGGCACATGGACATGGTTATTTACTGTAGTATTTTTTTAATAGCAAATGACTTGCAACAACTTTAATGTCCATCCACTAGAGTCTAATGAATAAGTATAGTAATCTATATAATAGAATACTATGAAGCTTCAAAAAAGAACAGGGAAGCTGATATGTACTGATAAGAAAAACTATCCAAAATGTGTTACAAAATGAAGCAAATTTTAAAAGTACACAACTAGACATTTGAATCTGTTTCTATGTGGGATCCGCACTGTCCACTGGGCACAACTAGGATTCATTCTTATTTTTAGATTTGCTCAGTAATACTCCTAAGAGACCAACTCCTTTTCTTTCCTCCGTCCATCCTTCAAGGTCCATGTTAGAACACATTCTTCCCTTTGAAGACTTCTGTGACCACACGTCTTACTAGTGACCCCTTCTTCTAAGTTCTCACTGCTGTTACTGTCCTGATTTTCAGTTGCCATACACTTGGAATAACTCATTGTCCTTTTGTGTGGATGTATCTTGTTTCCACAAATAATAGTGTTTTTTTTTTTTTTTTCCTTATGGTCAGAAACTGCTCTGGTCATGTTTGGAAAGAATAAAGTGTGTAAAAAGTCTAGCTCAGAGTTAGGTATGTAGAAAATACTCAAGACAGGGGGATTCTTTGGGTCTCCCTCACAGTCCCTCACTTAATGCTTTATGCCCTGGTGCTCATTCAACAAATGATGGCTGATTGAAAATATGGCTGTCCTCGGGGACTGTGGACACCTAATAGGAAAGACTTACTATGGGGAGGCCAACATCCAGGTAAGAGGCTAGCAATTAGATTCAGAATTGCTGGCCCAATGTAATCAATCCCAGAGCTGACAGCCCCACCAGAAAATCTGGTTGCCCCATTTTGCTATGGCCTCCCCAAACAAGCAAGGTACCCACCCTCCCAAAGAACAGTTTTAGACACAGATGACTTGAAGCCACTTCTACCCAACCCAAATAACTGGTGGCAGAAATGACCCAATGACAGTGGAACAAACCCTATGAATTCAAATTCACAAACTCACTGAAGGAAGCATCACACCCATCTAATCTAATCCTCCCAACAAACCTTGAAGGCAGAATGAACATTCCATCTAATAGAGGGGAGACCTTGGCATAAGTTGGTCTGTGACTCGGTCATCAGTCTGTGACTGGTGCACCAAGCACCCCAAGGGGTACAACTATAAATAAAATCCAATCTTCTGCTCTCAAGAGGCTTCATTTTGGTGGAGGAAGTGACTTAAACATGTAAACAGAAAATCATCCTGAAATCTGCTGCACTGCAGAACAAAAGTTGTTCAGCTAGAGAGGGAGGGAGGGAGAGAGGCAGGGAGAGAGAGAGAGGGAGAGAGGGAGGGAGAGAGAGAGAGAGAGAGAGAGAGAGAGAGAGAGAGAGAGAGAGAAGAGAGGGGCGCTAGGGAGATTGAGGGAAAGAGAGAGCAGAGAGAAATGTAGCCTTCTTCATGAAGCAGAATCTGCCCCCCTAAAGCATTTATGAAGGATTGCAAAAGTAGGACTAAACCCCAAAGCCTCTTTCATTATTTCCACAGTTCCTAGATTGGTGGCCTCATAAAAAATCTTTGGTAAAATTAGGCACTCTCTGGGCCTTTCTTTCGTCTTCTCCCCTCTCTTCCAATGGTCAGGACAGCTAACTCTCGCCCCGTTTTGGTTTCCATATGCCACCTGCCACCGTACCACCACATCTCATAATTCCTGTTTTTCCCACTCCCACTCCCCTCCCAAAAGGCAGGCTATCTAGCATCTGGACCTCTAGAGGTATTCTGGTCTGGGGGCTTCTAGAAGGGCAGGAGATTGATAGCATCTGGCCCTGTCAATCTGCTTTCAAGTACTGTACCCAGAGGGTGCCCAAGCAGAAATGGGTGGAGGGGATGTCAGAGAAAAACTGGCATCTTGCTATCAGACAACGCCAATGCTTTCTCTGTTTACTCTCAGATGCAGGAAGAGTGGGGATCATTGATTAGCTGTGGGTAACAGCAGGGTAAGAACTCTCTCCTGAAGTACCTCTCTGGCTCCCCGATGCCACTCTTGCACCTGACACCGTAGCAGCCACCGTGACTGACAGTAGTAAAGCACATCACATCGTGTCCCTGCTGAAAACCCTCCAGTGGTTTCTGACTGCAGCTGGCGTATGGGATCCCTCATGGCTTATGGGCGTCCATATTCATCTGGTCCCTGCCCACCAAGTCATTCACTGCTTCTTCTTCTCATTTCCTCACCTGTAAAATACAAGTGCATACCGTTGCTTTTAGGATGAAGCAAGACCATATATGTCACCCACGGTGGCACACCCCATCCACCACCATCACCAACGTGACACATCTTGGCTGAATCTTGATACTAAGAAGTGAATGAGTTGATAAGGCTTGTAGCCAGGTGAAGAATGACAAGAACAGGTGACTGGTACACGAAGAAGGTACAAGTTACTGGCCTTGTTAACCTTCCTTTGAAAAAGACCATTTGACAAAGTTGGGCCTGGAGAAATGGATGACAGGGAGGATGGCACTGATGAATGACATTAAACTCCAAAGTGTGACCCATAGGGATCAGCTGTCACAGATTTCAGGGAAAACAAAAACATATCTACTAGTTATCTGATGACCTAGTCGTAGGCCGCAGGGACTCTTCAGGTCCACTGCACAGCCACAATAGTTGTGTCACTCTTCCGCTTGGTCTAATACTAGCTGGGCTTATCTATTGGTGATGCGATTTGAAACTCGGTGTAATTCTCTAAAGTCTCAGTTCACCCACATTTCATCTTGAAACTGGACATTATGGAAGATCTTGACAAACAGAATAATAATTATCAAAGAAAAGCGTCACTTGATTCCTGCCTGCGCTTGAAGCCAAACATAAACCATGTGAAATCTCATAATTTGAGTAAAAGATTCGAATGGCTCATACCCGGGGATGTAGGTCATGTAACCTACCACTAAGTTAAACCTTTGTTCACTACTTAAGAGTCATTAATCTGGAGTAAATGATAAACATCTTACCTGTTTCTAAGTTTTTGGAGGCCTGAGATCATATTTGGTATAATTTTATCTATGAGTCTTTTGTATCTTTCAGGCCTAATTTTAACAGTGTCATTTCGCATCGTGGTTCTGATTGTAGGCTGGTCAAACACTTGGTTGTTGGCACTCAGTTCTCATCTTGGTCTTTTGGTCACAAGAGGACCCACACATTCCAAGCCGATGTCTGAGGTTGCAGTTGAACAATCAGAGTAATCTAGGTCTTTAAGAAATGATGGGTTCATTTCTAGCAGTGTGTGTGATCGGGGAAAGACTGTATTAGAAGCCTATCAGGAAGCAGTTATTCAGTTTGATCTGGTTAGGCAAACAGAAAATAACTGGTGGGAAAACACGAAGCCCAGTTGGAACTTCAAGCTGAAACCATGGTTTCACGTGACAACTGTTTGTCACTCTCTGAAATCACAGCCTTAGAGTCTTTTCTTTTTTGGTCAGAGCCAAGGCCGGTGACCCCTGCCAGGGCCTTGTAAATCATTCTCTTACCCCAACAATGAAGCCCATAGTTTATTGCTCTGCTTGCCATTCATGAGCCACAGGAAAAGGGACTCTAAACCAGCTCAGTGCTGTCATGCCTCTTTACAGTGGCCATGATTAGATAAGGGCTGCCACTTGACCCAGCAAATGTGTTGGCCAGTGGCTCTTGTTGCTATTGATCAAAAAAGAGGGCAGCAACATCTTTTTGGGAGCTCTGGCAAAAGACTCGGGGGTCACTGACAGGACGCAGAGGCTGTGTGTTCCTCACTGAGTTCCGCCTCTGACATGGATCTGCTGTGTGACCTTGAAGAAATCTCTTCACCTTTGTCTGCCTGGTTCCTCCATCTGTAGGGTTACGCCAGTGAAGAGCTTTGTGCCTATTTATTTGATTTTGAACTTTCTTTTAGCCAGATTCAGCCACCACTCCTTCAGTTTCTCATCAGAAAGGTATGATCTTTTCTGTATCTATTACACTCTGTTTCCCAAACACAATGGACTTATTTTATAGTTCGGATGGTTGGATTTACTGGCTCATTACAGTTTTCAAAGTGGAACACGTCACAGAGAACGGCCAAAAATTGTCTCCCGAGGCCGGTAGGGTTAACAAGCAAAGAGGAAAGGCTCTTTCAGAAATTGGCTTGAAGACACAGGTCGGGTGGCCTTTGAGGGATTCATGTGCAGTGAAGTCTCCAACCTTCAATACCAGAGCACGGAGAAGACTCTTGGCCACCTGGCTTGGGATTTCCTACATATGAACCTTTCATCTACAACACTTTTCCTGCCAACTGCCTCCTCCTTTGACCAACAAAGTCTTATTCCTCTTTAAAAGCTTTAAAAGCCTCCTCATACTGTCTTCCTCAGCCCTTCCCCTGTGTTCCCCTAGCTGAGAGATGTCCCTCCTCTCTCTTCCCTGTAAGCTCAGTTTCTACATGTGTAAGTCATAACACACTGCTTTCTCCCCTGGATGTCTGTGCTATGTTTCCTTGTTTTTCATGAGGTCAGGGCACCTGTCTGTAGTGTCACCGGCTCATGGCATCCAGCACAGGGCTTGGTTTATAGTAAGCAATGGATGAATGAGCAAACAGAGGACTTTGGGCATGGGGGTTCACTCAACTGACTCCGCCTTGCTTTCTCTCTCGCGTATCATGAGGATTTACCCCATCTATCCTGTTTTTGGATCATGGTAAGTTCCTTTGTTTGACCACCTTATTGGATGCTTTGTTTGGCCCTGTGAGAAGCGACGCACATCCCTGCCCTCAGAAATGAAGCAACGTTCTCCTCAGCTCCTGGGAGTGCTGCTGGAAGGAAGACCTGGGTGGTCAGCCCACTGCCCAATTACCTAACCAGAGAGCTCCTCTCCCTGTTCCTCTCTCTCCTTCTCTTCCTTTTTATTGCTGCTAATCCCAAGGGTGCTCACCAGAAGAAGTCACGCACGCCAAACTCCATCATGTAGTCTGCTTCCCAGAGAACCCAAACTGCAACAAGCACCTACTATGTGCTAAGTTCTGTCCTAGGTCATGGAGTTAGAATGATGAACAAGCACAGGTCTCTGTCCCCATGGAGCACTCAATCTCCCGGAGATTGAGTACAGGGGACAGGCTGTACACAGATGCACACATAGTCAGATATGAGGGGTTACAGAGAGAAAAAGAGAGGTTGGAATTGGAAAAGAATGATATCTTTTATTTTTCTTTTTGAAAATGTTTTTTTGTTTCTCATTTTATACAAGATGTGAGTTTAAGTAGCCAGTCACTGGACATGAAGGGGAAAGTACTGAGGGTTCATTTTATTTTCCTTTTTTCCTTTATGTGTCCAATAGGGCTGAGAGCCCTGCATCAGGACAGATGTACCGTTTGTGTAACCACTACCTTGGAAAAAGTGAATTGCCTTTGATTTTATAATCATCTTGGGAAATAACACTAACACTCTCCAATCTCATAATGTATGCAAGGATTATGTTATTGTCAAATGAAGAGAGAGCCAAAGAAAGTCCTGTCTCACGATGGTCTAAACCCAGTTCACATTCCCTGTCACTAGACACAAAATCCAGTGGTTGGCAAATTCTGCTGCACATCGAAAGGAAGAGCAGACGGCTAGGTCAAACAGTGACAGCTCTATGAAGGCTTGGCTGCCATAGCCACTTATCCCTGTGGAACTTCTCTAACATCTCCTGCTGAAAGCCCAGAAGGTCAGAAGGATCATGAGGCTCTGCTTTCACCGCCTGTATTCATCCTGAAAAATCAGGACTTAGTGAGCTTTTGCCCTTCTGCACCACAGGAGGTTTCTGCCCTCCTGAGCTGGCTTAGGACACCTGCATTACTGTTTGGCAGGTGGACCACCCCAGACAAACCACCCACCTGGCACTGTTTCCACGATGGCTTGTGCCATTGGCTAAGGAGGGGTCCCTGATGAGCATCCACTTCAACAGAATGAGAGATACCCAGAGATGGGAAGAGCAACTTCAAAGATTTCAGATCAAAGAAACAAGGAGGAGGATGGGAATAGATGAGGACCCTGAAGGTCAGATCATGTAGGGTGTTGGGTCAAGGTTTTATTTTCTGTAATGGGAAATGGGTTCATTAGTAATTTTTATATTATTTGAAAAATAAGTAAATCAGTTAATCAAAAGAGGGCCAAACATTGACCGAAAAAACAACTGTGTCATCAACTCCATGTTACGATTCTATGCACCTGAATTTGTTTTTTTAGTGTGGGAAATCAAAGCCAGGGCCTCACACATAGTAGGGCAATGTTTTATCACTGAGTTACACCCCCAATTCTTGCACCTGAAGTGCTGGGAGCCATCAGCCAAGTAGGTATGACAATTTCCTTGCCAGCGTACTCCCATGCTGTCTAGTGGAAGGACTCCTGAAAGGTGACCTTGCTCAAGGACCAGGGTGGATCCGTGTTTAGGGTGTCCCCGGTTTAGCATAATAGGAGATTAGGGTGTTCCCCCTTTAGAATAGGGCGTATCCTGCTGCCTGAGTTCCTCTTGAGTTCTTAGGGTCAGACAGTATATTTTGGGAGACAGAAGCCCAGTGGAGTGTGGATTTTGGGCAGAGAATGTGGATTTCCCCAGAACATGTTTGTAGACGGCCGGTGTGAGTTCGGGAATAAAAAATTGCTGTTTGAATCTACAAGCTGTGTGGTGGCTCGTGATTTGTGCCCAGCCAGAGACTGCGGCACTGAAGTTTAACAGGAGAAAGAGAGAGAGAAAGAAATATCTACTCAAAAATCCAAGAGGAGATGTTGGGTACATGAGTATTAAATTCAGGGCCTGGATATAATTTGAGAGTCATCAGCATATAGATAGGGCATGAAGTGTTGAAGTCAAAGTTACAGAAAACAGATGTCTGAGGGCAGAAACTGGAAGATCACAACTCACAGCTGAGTAAGAAACCACAAATACAGCTGAGATGGAGCCACCGGTCAGGGAAAGGAGAGAGGAATGATTCACTAGTCAAATGGTGTTCGAAAGACCTAAGAACTGGATTTGACAATTCAGAGGGTTCGACTTTGATAGAAGCTAAGACAAGCTGTCCTTTGTGATAAGTGAGAAGGAGCCAATACGGGTAAAGGCACAACTGGGCTGGTTGACTGAGTTGTGGGTGGTAAATGGGTGCTCTCTTCAGATCAATTATATTTTCATAGGGGAAAAAAATGCAGCAAGGTCAACAATTAAACGTGAAATGTGATGAGAAGATTTGAGGTGTCTGAGGAAAGGGGAGTAAGTGGGAATTATTTGTCCACTGACCATACTGTGTGCCAAGGAATATTTAGGCACGTGGGATAGGCCAGGGAGCAGAACAGACATCCTTACCCTCAGACCTCACCCTCCAGTGACCTCACTAGAGAAGAGAAATGTGCTCAGGTTGCCAAACGACACTCAGGATCCACTTGAGATCAGACA
Organism: Callospermophilus lateralis; assembly: GCF_048772815.1. Taxonomy (NCBI): domain Eukaryota; kingdom Metazoa; phylum Chordata; class Mammalia; order Rodentia; family Sciuridae; genus Callospermophilus; species Callospermophilus lateralis. The sequence goes on from NC_135320.1 coordinate 10,352,264, forward strand.
TCAGGCATGACTGAGAGTGGTCATGTGATTATATCCCTCAGCTACTTGAGATCGCTGTGGAATGGTCAGCTGAAAAGGTTCTGATGGGTGACAGAATGGTATCTGGAGGATATGAAGTGGAAGTACACTAATTAAAAACTTAAAAATCAACATCTAAAAATATTTATCTAAAACTAAACAAAGCTCAGATTTGTTTATTGAATCCAACTCCCGATGGTACCTTTCTTTATATCCCCATTGCCTCTGGGCAAGTCCAGGTTCTGTGTTCTCAGCTGAACTATTTCAACCGTCTCTTTGCTTATTTCTCTTGCCCATTATCTTCTCCCTTTCAGCCTGCCTATAATGCCTTGTTAGATTACTTTTCCATAAACATAACTGTCAATGTGTCAACTCTCCAGCTCAGAAACCCAAATGGCTTCTCACTCCCTACTGGATAAAATCTAAGCTTATATTTATTTTTTTATATGCTTTTAAATCCGACTCCCAGTTTACCCATGCCATTCTCGCATCCACATATTTTCTTAAATATCCTGCTCTATTCAGACTAGTTTACTTGACAGGCCTTAACCTTTGCATGCCCTTGACAAGCATCACGTTCTTCACTTGGAACTCTTAAGACCGTTCTGTCTGTCTTACTGTACTTCTCTCCACTTTTTTTGTGGGGGAGGGGGTACCAAGGATTGAACTCAGGGGTACTCGACCACTGAGCAACATCCCCAGCCCTATTTTGTATTTTATTTAGAAACAGGGTCTCACTGAGTGGCTTAGTGCGTTGCTTTTGCTGAGGCTGGCTTTGAACTCACAATCCTCCTGCCTCAGCCTTTCAAGCCGCTGGGATACTTATCCCCACTGTAAGGATCCGTTCTGGCAGCATCTTTCCTCCCCACCAAGCCCTGCCCCACCCTCCACTCCACCTAGGGCCACCAGTTATCTATATTTTTCCTTTACCTCTTTTACATTTTACCTATATTTACCATGATTCTACATGTCCATTTCTCACCTCCACAGCTAGATTACAAGTTCTCAGTAAGCAAGTGGCACCTTATACATCTCTGCCTGACCCTCAACGATTTTGCACTTGGAAGTCAACCCTTTTTCAGTATTTGATCTTGTATGCTGACTCAGAAACCATAACAAAAAATTCCAACAGGGAGCCCTCAGCCGACACCTCTGATTGGTGGTTCCAATTACAGGAAGCTCACAAGAGAAGCCACCTCCCATTTGTTTTCACTCCATTAGGAAATTCTTTGTGTTAATTCAACATTTTGTCCTACGACTCATTAAGTAAAGCTATGTTGAAAGCAATTTAATTAAAACTCTTGTGATTTTGCAAGATTGCCAAAAATTCTAGTCTCTCTAGGCAGAACCATGGTTTATCAAATGCAGCATTTTGAGATCTCAGCATAGCAGCCAGGAAGGAGCCCAGCAACTCAGGCTTGCTCAAAGATGAAATTCTGAGTTTTCCCCCACCCTGGCAGAGGTTGTTTGGCTGAGACAGATTCTGCAAATGTAGCTTACTGTCAAAAAGCTGCAGTATACAAAATACAGCCTCTCCTTCCCCACACACAGACACATGCCTTCTCTTCCTTTGTCTAAGTAAATACAATAGCAACCTTGGTATGCTAGCATAGCCTCAGCAATTAGAGCTAAAAACAGCAATTACCACTTTATAGCATCTCAAGATCTTAGTTCCCCAAATAAAAAGTCTCTCTGTTTGAAGTTGAGTCATTTCTGCACCCAGAACAGTCTTCTATTTTTTATTTTATTTTATTTTTGAACGACAAAGATTTATTATGGTGTTAGGATAAACTATACAAAGAAAAATAAGGCCCGAGTTTGGCTCTTTAAGAGTTTACATTCTACTGCTAGGATTCAGGTAATATAGTTATCAAGCTCAAGTTCAAGTTCTAGGAGAGATGTCTAAATTGGCAACAGTGGTAACAGAAGGAATGAAAACTTGGATGGAAGAGGAAAGCATAGTTCAAAAGCATCTTCAGAGAGGATGTTTTTAAATATGCTCCATTTATTGGTAATTCATTAGTAAGTTATACATAAAATCACCACACAACCCAGCAATTACATATATATCTTCAAAATCAAAAACAGGTGTGCGCCATTGCACACACCTGTAATCCCAATGACTTGGGAGGCTGAGGCAGGAGGATTGCCAGTTCAAAGCCAGCCTCAGCAACTTGGTGAGGCTCTAAGCAACTTAGCAAGACCCTGTCTCAAAGTAAAAACATAAAAAGGGGCGGAGATGCAACTCAGTGGTTAAGTGCCCCTGGGTTCAATCTCTGGTGTTCCCACCACCCCCACTAAAAATAATAATAATATTAAAAACAAGCGCAAACAAAAACTTGTAGAAAAGGTCTTTAAAAACAGATGAGACACTAGGTTAGCAAGGCAGTAACTGTGCTATGGAAAGTTTGCACAGAATGATCAGATTGCTTTACTGATGAAAAACCATTCTCCTGAGCTAGGGCTGTAGCTCAGTGATAGGGTGCTTGCCTAGCATGTACAAAGCCCTGCATTCTATCCCTAGCACTGAAGAAGAAGGGGAAAAAAAAGACTTTAGAGTTATTGCTCAATTAGATATGCAATTTACTGAAATTCAAGGAGTTGTATTAAAATGGTAGTTTTTAATATCAAGACAAAAAATCTTTAAGATAGATTATTTAAAGATAATTTTATAGCAACACAAAGTTGGGATATGGCTTTATTTTATGAGATTCTTAAAAATAATTCAGTGAGCTATCCTAGCAAAGATCAAATGCTATATAAATGAACTACTTCTTCGGAATTCTATCCATTAAGTAATAATGATGCTGTTGATTGGAATGGGGTGAGCCTTTTCCACTATATTTTCTGAATGAAATTTTTCAAAGGAGGGACAGAGGGACGGGAACCCAAGGTTCACCTATGCTTAGAAACACTTCCAAGAAGTGAAATCCACTGACTTATTGGTTAGAATTAGTCTCAGCAGGTCTCTTTGGAAACACACTACATCACCAACTCAGCTTGAAGCCCAACATCTACTCCCATTTGTCCATGGGTCTTGTGAAGATCTGATATTGGTTAGAATACCCCTTTTATTAAGGGGATATTTTAATTAGAGCCTTTTTCTAAAGGATTATCTTAGCTCATTGATTGGAGATCTTTAAAACTAGACAGAGACATTGCTGTGGAGAGAGCATGAGGCCCTGAAACAGTGCTAGCCCATAAAAAGAAACACACACCCACACCCACACCCACACACACACACAAGCTACATATGTGGTTTTATACTGTCTAATAGCCACGCTAAACATGTAATAAAGAAGGTGATATTAACTGTAATAATACATGATTACATGAAATATCCAAAGTCATATTCCTTTAATATGTGATCAATATAAAAATTATTTCTGAAATTAAAAGAAGTTGGGAAAGAAAAGGAGAAAGGAGAGAGAGAGAGGAAGGAGAATGAGTTCAAGAAACTGTAATTTGCAGCTGGGCAGTGGCACGTGCCCGCAAACTCAGATACTCAGGAAGCCTAGACAGGATGATCACAAGTTTGAGGCCAACGTAGTCAACTTTACCAAGTTCCTGTTTCAAAATGAAAACAAAAATTTCTAGGGATGTAGCTCAGAGGGGGACATCTCACATCTAAACCATAACGCTCACATTCTGCTCTGAGAGTGCATATCTTCATTTCTACTTTATAATAAAGCTCTTCCTTTCTTTGATAAAACCTTAAGCCTTGGGCTGGTGTTGTGGCTCAGGAAAAATATCCTGAGCCTAGACATGCGAGGCCCTGGGTTCAATCCTCAGCACCACATATAAATAAATAAAATAAAGGTATTGTGTGCAACTACAATTAAAAAATAAATATTTTTTTTAAAAAAAAACCTTTGGCCTACTTCATTTTTTTTCATGTCAAGAGCCTGGAAATTTCAAGTAGAGATCTCCTCCACCCTCTGGATTTCATGTAATCATGTATTATTCAGTTAATATCCCCTGGTTTTTTGGTTTTTTTTACATATTTAATGTGGCTATTAGGCAGTATAAAGCCACATATGTGGCTTGTATGTGTGTGTGCTAGTAGCACTTGACTAGCATGCATTGAGACCTTACTATGTGTTCAGTTCTCAGTATTGAAAAAAAAAATTGCAAATTGCTGGCACAAATAGATATCCCCATGAATATAAATATCCTTTGCTCCTAACAAACACTGTTCTTATGGATCTACTCCTCACCTACAAAACACACCTGTTCCCCTAAGAAAGTGAAAGAATCATTTTGCATGTGCATATGGTGCTTTCTCTAGGGGTCAGATTGGCCTTGGGTACTTTTCCAGGCAAAAGCTCTTGCCTTCCCTCATCTGTATCTATTATCCTGTAGCCCCCAAACTCTAGCTTCCTCTATGTCCCTCCATCTGCCTAATAACACACCCCTCCACTCCATCTCCCAACAACCTCTCAGTTATACCATTTAATGACTTTTCCAAGTCCACACTTCCCTAACTTTTCTACAGCATTAAGTCACCCATAATTCATTCAAGAAACTTTGTTAAGAGCTTATTACTTGAGGCATGAGAAATACCATAACAAAGAAGACCGAAACTCCTCTTTTCCTTTGACCTCCACCCTGTCACCACATGGGAGTCTGAGGAGGTCTCTCCAGAGGGCAGAGGAGATCTCTACTCGAAATTTCCAGGTTCTTGACATTTAAGAACTGAAGGAGGCATAAGGTTTTAGCAAAGACAGGAAGAGCTTCATTAGAAAGTGGAAAGTGAAGATATGCCCTCTCAGAGCAGAATATGGGTGTTGTGGTTTAGATGTGAGGTGTCCCCCAAAAGCTCATGTGTGAGACAATGAAAGAAGGTTCAGAGGGGAAATGATTGGGTTGTGAGATTCTTAACCCAATCAGTGAATGAATCCCCTGATGGGAATTAACTCAGTGGTAGCTGAAGCTGGTAAGGTGTGGCTGGAGGACACAGCACTGGGGGTATGTCTTTGGGGTGTATATATTTTGTGTCTGGCAGTGGAGTCTCTCTCTGCCTTCGGGTCACCACGTGAACTGCTTTCTTCTGCTATGCTTTTCTGCCATGACGTTCTGCTCATGGCTGTCTATGGACTGAGGCCTCTGAAACCGTGAGCCCTCGAATAAACTTTACCTCCTCTGCAGTTGTTCCGGTTAGGTTTTTTAGTCACAGCAGTGAAGAGCTGACTAAAACAGTGGGCTATCTTGAGAGGGAGATGCACTTCCAGGGGTTAAAGTGGAGTCTTTTATTAAGGGTGTATAATTAGACAGAATGTGTATGACTCCAAGGGACGGGTCTTCCCTGGGGATTGGGCAATAGTAAACAAGATCGCGTTTCCAATTAGGGGTTCTGAATGTTTCCATTCACATCAATGTCTCTGTCTCAGGCAGATGAGCCGTCCGTTGGTGATCAGACCAGATGATCATGGGCCAATCAAATGTCAGCCCTTGTTCTCACCAGAGCTTCATGGTCTCTTTCTATTGAGGTCTTGTTCCTGTTCTGCTACATCCCAGAAAACGTATAGGGAAAGTTGTGAAGTATTTATGGGTTGTTTAGTGCCATCATACATCTTTATCTTTTAAATGTTTAATTGTCCTTTCTACAAACAAAATTTTTTTTTTTAATTCAAAATTTCTCTAATGGCTAGGCCACTAACCAATTGTGTCATTTCTGCCTTTCAAACCTGTCCTCATGCTACCCAAGACCAAGTTCAATGGCCTGCTAGCTGGTCCCGCACTTGTTCTCTGCAATCCACGGCAGGCTAAGTGGTCCTTTTAAAAAAGAAAGTCAGACCATGTCGCAGTCCTACCCAGGCCTCTAATGAATTTCCCAACACATCTTACAATAAGCTCCAAGATCCTTACCTAAAGGCTTTCTTCCATGGCCTGGTTCCTGCCAGCTTCTCTGTCCTCTCATGCCTGGACTTGCTCCAGCTCCACTGGCCCCGGCCCTGCAGCCATTCCCCAAACACCAAAGCTGTTCCTCAGAATCTTCATGCATCTCCTCCCTCTGCCGGTGGTGTTCTTCCTCCACATCTTCTCAGGGGCCCTGCCCTTCTCGGTTCCTGCTCAAATGTCACTTCCTGAGAGGCTCTTTGTGTCTGATCAATCCACCCCCCCATCACTCTCTATCCTTATTCTGTTTTATTTTCTTCAGGACACTATTTGAAGCCCTATTATTTATTCATGTATTTATTTGTCTACTGTGTGTTATTTTGCATCAGAATGTGGGCTCCGGGAAGGTGAGGCCTTTGTTGGAGGAGCACATCATGCCCCATAGTAAAGGCTGCAGACTCTCCTTCCCTTGCCCGCTACCTACACTCTTGCTAACTCCACAGCAGTTTCCCAGAATGTGAGCAGTGGAGCTCCTGCATTGAAATCCTCTGGTGCTGCTTCACAATACAGATTCCTGGGCCCAACACTGAATCTGATGGGTTCTCTCCACACGTTGAGCCTGAAATTTGTATTTAAAGAAGATCTCCGTGTAATTCTTGAGGTTGGTAAGCTTAAGAACCACTCTTCTTGGTTTTGATGATTCACGTGACCGATGACTGATCACTGTGTTTCCACCCCTTATTCCCAAAGGATCACCAAGGTGTGTAGATTCTGCTTCCTTAGCATCTCCCCAATTTGTGTGCTCTGCTCATACTTGCAGTCTTGTCGCTAAGGCAGAAGACTTCATTTGTATAGTAGCCACTGAATTAGTATCTTTCTGCTACTAAAATGACAGGGCTAATCCATGTCACCCCAAATAGCTCCTTTCTGAAGCCAGCAATGGTTTTCCATTCCCTTCCCTCTGGGATACCCTTGCATCATTTTTTAGATCCAGCCCCTCCACAGATACCAGTCTGTGTGCCAATTTGTCTGGAAACTTCTCTTGTCTCAGCTGAACGTGGCCCTTTCTCCTTTGATGCCCAAAGAACTCTGTCATCTCTTAAGGCATTTATTCATTTTACCATTAGCAGAGTTATTTATACTTATCTGTCTTATTTCCTCAAATTCTAAGTTCCATGAGTACAGGAAATGTGATTTATTCATCATTATATACTTTGAAGCACTTAGCCCAATGGTTGGTATTCAATAAATGTTTGTGGAATGAATGACTGAGTTCATGTTTGGTTCAAAATGCACTTTATCATTCTGTTTTTTACTGTTGCAGTAGTTAAAAAAGAACCTCACAAGATATTAATTCAAAAAAAATTTAGTTCATTTGTTTCTGCTAAAAGAAATGCACTGACAGCCATTAGTGATAATAATCAATTTAGATATCTTAGTGGATTTCAAAAACAAATTTATTATAATCAAGGAACAAAAAAAATCATTACTAATTATAATAAAGAACCAAAAAAACCTCTGAGTCCTTAATCATGGTCACAAAATCGGATTCTAAATGAATGCAATGACAAACAGCTTTTGGTGAATACTTAATTTTTAGCAAATTTTAAGCAGAAATGGGGATAGTTCCTACTCAGAACTCCATCCTTCAAGGTAATTTTTCTTGCCTGAAAGTTTTGCCTTCTTTTAGGCAGATGTAAAGTTTGGATGAACTGTGTGACTGTGACCATCACCTTGACCTCTGCCCACAAACTTCCCCACCATAGCGGGTCTGTTTCTATTGCTGGAATCAGGGAGACAGGTCATGATGTCACTGCTGGGAATGAGAAATGGGTTTCTTTTCCCAAGAAAATGATGCTATAAATGAGGCTAAACATATAAAAGTTTTAATGATCCTTTTCTATTTAGGGTTAAAACAGGCTTCTGAAATCTGGCCTCATAAACAAACCATGTAGCTTTGTTGGTTTAAACAAAAATATTTTGAGTTTCTACCAACAGATGAACTTTAGAAACACTGCTTTCTGGACATACTTAGTAGCTGGAAAACATTTTTTTGGATTTCTCACTGAGTCCTATTGACTATGCCAAATGGCTTCTGGTCTTGTGGCCTCTGTCCTGAGGGTATGGAAGAGCTCACATGCAGATATATCATTTGCTGAATTACATCTGAATCCCTATACAAGTAACATTTCTTAGAGAGCAAGAAAAGGAATACAGAATGAAACTGCCTATAATAAAGCACCGAAGATAATTTTTGAAATTTTCTTCCCGAGATTTGTTGCCATGATATTCTATTCAAAGAACGATTTACTTCTCCCACAATTCACCTGAAATTGTTCTCATCGGCCCAGAAACCATAAACTTTCAGGGTTGGAAAAGCCCTTGGAGATCATCTGGTCCAATGCCCTCATTTTGCCTACAAACACAATGAAACTGCTTCCCTTTTATTTTTGTCATAAATTCTATGTGCCACAAATGTTCTAAATGCTTCCTAGGGGTTCTCTGTGCAGCCCATTGAGTTCTATATTGAGCCAGCTTTGTTTATAAAACTACAGGAAGAATTCAAATATGGTGCCTCTTTGGATAAAGCAAGGCAGAAAACAATGTCAGAAACAATTCTATAAAGTGGCAATCAGGAAATACAAGACCACAGATTCAAAATTTTAAATTAGACTCTTCAAGCAGGAAGAAGGAGAGGAAGAAGCACCCACCAGCAGCGGCTTAACTCCTAGGCTCCTTGGTACTTTGGAGACATATTTATTCTTGCATCTAACTTTTTTGGACACTAACTTAGAAACTGAGCAGTCAGAGGCTTATTTTATTAGAACGGTTTCTCTCTGTAGTTAGAAATTTCTTTGTTCATAAACTTTCATGTATCAGGGAGGGAATTTTTTATGACACAGGGAAGCTGTGACCTGGGGCAGCTGGTGACACAGGAGACCTGTTATTTAGGGTTATTCTAACATACAGGACAGTTACAGAGGCTTCTAACTAGAAATAGGCAAGTAGAGTCCTCATAAGGTAGTGGAGAAGAAAAGCAAATCTCTTTTTCCACATAGATGCAGACAGAAAGAAAACTGTTGAAAACCAGAATAATAACATAGTCAGAGGTCAAATTTGCTCATCCACCAGATCAGTTCCACCTTTGTCCAAAAATGTATCAAGATTCCTAGTGGGCTGGAATCTTGCACGTGTGCGGCCCTGGGTTCAATCCTCAGCACCACATGAAAATAAATAAATACATAAACCTGACATTAAAAATATATATTAAAAAAAAGATTCCTAGTAACATTTTGTTTTTAAAAAGAATTGTGCAAGGCTGGGGCTGTAGCTCAGGGTTTGTGCTTGCCTAGCACTGTGGGAGGTCCTGGATTTGATCCTCAGCACCACATAAAAATAAATAAATAGAAAAAAAGATATTATGAAAAAAAAAGTCTTAAAAAGAAAAAGAATTGCACTAAGCGGTATTTCTAAAGTTTCAAAACCATTTATTTATTTCAGTTTCCTCCACTTAAATCAATTAAACAGGCATTAATTAAGCACCTGCTACATTTTGTGAACTACCTTGTTTTCTAGGGATATAAAGAAGAATGAGACACACTTTCTGCTCTTTGGAAGTTTGTCATCTTGCTCAAAAGAAAGACTCATCCAATCACTGCAAGGGAGATGATAAGAGCTGTGGGAACAAGAGGAAGAAACAATCCACTGAACTGAGAGTCAAATAGAGCTATAAATAGGCGACATTTGATTTGGGCCTTCAATAATGTGAGAAGTTTGTTAGGTGGACAACTAAGATAAGAGCACTCCCGGGCAACTCCATCTGCTGTGGCTGGAGTCAGAAGCTTGCTGAGGTCTGAAGTCTAATGGAGCTGCTCTGGAGAGGGATGATGTGGCCACTGCAGGTGACCGGTTCAGTGAGCACCATGTGAAATGGTCACTGGTCGTTGACAGAATTGAAGGGGAATGAAAGAATCAATTCTATGCTTTAAATCTGTAACTTTGGAAACCTCATGGAGGTTCTTATAGAAGGTGTTGAGTTCGGTATCATTTTTATTTCACAAATTCCTCTGCTCTTTCTATATTTCTGTTTTGGCTGATATCTCAGTGATTTATACAGTTTTAAATTTTCTGTTGTTGACAGATCAATAAAACAGAATATAAAATTCAGAAGTATATTCAAATATATACAGGAATTTGGCATATGATAGAGTTGCCTTCTCAAATCAGTGGGAAAAATGATAGACTCTTCAATAAATAGTGCTGGAACAACTGTGGGTCCATTTAGAAAAAAACAACAACATTGGATCCATTCCCTCATGCATTATATACCAGGATCCATTCCAAAAGAATCAAATATTCAATGTAAAAAGTAAGCACTCAAAGGAAAGTTCCTGCATAAATTCAGGGTGGGGAAGACCTTTCTAACTATGATACAAAATCTAGAAGGCAAAAGAGAAGAGATTTTAAAATTAAGTTCCATAAAAATCTTCACTTGGCAGAAACAATTTTAGCAAAGACAAAAGACAAATGGTAAATTAGGCACAAATTATATGCAACTCATTTCACAGACAAGGTTTAATGTCCTTACTATTTTAAGAGTTCCCACAGGTCAGTAAGAAAGAGATCACTTATCCAGAAGAAAATTTGGCAAAGAATGCAAAGAGTTCACAGTAAAAAGACACATAAACGCCTTTTAAAGATATGAATAGTCAATCAACCTCATTCTTATTAAGATAAACACAAATTCACACTATGACAAGGTATCATTTTTGCTATCAAATTAATAAAATTATAGGTGCAATAATGCATGCTGAACAGCAAGAAAGGAGGAGATGTGCACTGTCCTATACTGCTGTCGTGGGTGTCCTTGGTGTCACATACAGATGGGAAATGTAAGCATCAAAACTGGTTATTCACTGCAACACTGTCACTATACTAGGTAATTGGCAACAACCTAAATGTCCATCAATGGGGGATTAGTTAAATAGATTATGGTACATTTGTATAATGGGATATTATGTAACTGTAAAGAGAATGAGGGGCCTTCTTATGAATTGATATTGAAAAATTTCCAAGATGGATTATGAAATAAACAAAAAGTAAAAAAGAATAATATTGATTATTTGGGTATTAAGGAAATGACTGAATTGTAAGTTTGTATGTACTTGTGTAGTAAATATTTCTTAAATTTCTGGAAGCATTCAAGGGAGATATTTACATGGTTACTGGTTTGGGAAGGTGAACCAGAATTGAACACAAGGATGACAAGGGTGAAGAACAGACTTATGTATAAATCTTCACTTAATTTTGAATTATGTAAATTATCATTTCCCTTAAATACTAAATTACTTTTTAAAAAAATTCCATTGTTTGTCTTCAATGGAATTAAGCCATCTTCTTCTAAACTTTGGTTCAAGGAAAGTTTGACTCTTAGATTTACCTTTGCTCAGCAAAGCAGCCTATTTTCTTTAGGATTTAGTTTCATGGTTGTGGTTTAAGTTCCTGATAGCTACATTGCTAGGTTACACCTTCGTATGCACACAGGGAGAACCCTCTACACGGACAAGTAAAGACACTCATCTAGACAAATGCAAGATCTATGCAGAGGATCAAGCATGATAAAAGTCAAAATCGAGTGAGCGAGTAGGCATCCATATAAAGGAAGAACATAGGATCTGAGCAAGTGAGATTGGGGAGGTAAATAGAGGGGAAAAGAGAAAGTGAACAGAGGGGACAGAGGCCGGATAGACAGAAACAGGATTCAGTCCCCTTAGGTCTTTTACTGCAGTTGCTACATGTGCCTTCAAAGAGAAAAATCTCTGATTCAGCAAGAGGTCTCAGCTGAGTTATGCATCCAGAAGAATCAGGAGGGCCTACCCCAGGCTGAGCTGGCCGCCCCCCCAGGCTGAGCTGGCCCCACCCCATGACTGTTTTTTGTACTCTCCATAAGGCACACTCTCTTTAATTTAAGGCACACCCAGTACAACCACCCTCTGGGCACATCAAGAACACATCATGACCTCCTACCCCACTTCAATTCCTGACAGCCACAGAGAAGATAAGAAAAGAATTCCCTATTCAGGAAGTGAAGAAATCTCTTTTGTCACTGCCAGATTCAAATGGGGTCCTTCCTCCAGTGGGAGGGGTTTGTTGGCTTGAAGTCCTCTGGGGCTAAAAATCTTTGTTCCAGCTCAGGTATAGAATATATTTTCTGGATGCCTCCAACTCATTTTCATTTAGCACCTGCCTTACATCACCACTGGAAAACGTTCTCAGCCAGGTGTTCCACAAGAGCTGGAGCTTGACCTCAGTCCTGCTCGGGAATGCTTACAGCTCTGGCTCTTAGGTTCCTCAGAAAAGAGTTCTTAGGAGGACAAATGGGATGATGGATAATTGCTCACTTTTGTGAAGTACTTAGTGTATAGGAAAAAACTTACACTGTTTAATTTTCGCAAGTACCTTAGACCCCTTATATACTGTTATCTCATTTTACAGATGAAGAAACCAAACCTTAAAGGTTAACTAACTTGCCCATGTTTACAAAGTTAATGACAAAGGAGCCAGTATTTGAACCCAGACCTGTATGAACCTGGAGGTTTGACCTTTATTCACAGCACCCCTGGAAGCATGCATATGAAAAGACTTTGAGGTTCTGCATGCATTACTTTCGGTTATAACTATTGCTGTTAATGGCTTGCAGTTGTTGAATAGTTAGGATGTACTGTGTGTTTAACATGTATCATTTCATTTCACCTGAACGCCAACCCTTTGAATATATTTCTTTCTATATAACATTTTCTTGTCCAAGGTAACACAGCTAAGTCTATCACCAATGCCTGCTCTTCTCCCAACTACATTATGCAGTCTCATGAAAAATATACAATGATTCTGATTGGAAACAAACTGGGAATGGTGACATCTCTATTGCTTGTGCAGCTGCGCTCTGAGAAATATTCGAGTGTGAGTGCTCCAAATGTTACCCAGGTACCTTTCTCACTCTACCAGTGCTATTTCTCGGTTATTTAACACTCGATGCCCTTTCTGTTAAGTCCACCAAAGATCAGAAAACCAGCACTGCTGTTAACGTAAGCATTCTTCTCCTTCTCTCTTCCCCCAATTTGTCCCATCCAACAGGCCCACATATCTTTTTCCTGTGGAATTTCCTTCTGACCACTTAGAGAGGTGCTGAGTTGCAGTTCTACCTGGAGCTCAACTGTGCATGGAGAAACCAATCTCCACTGCCAGGAAACCACTTTCACTTGCACCAAGGAAGTGATTTATGACTGTGTACCACAAACATGCAATTTAGGCATGTATACAAACTTTACATGCTCACAAAATGGCTCCTTATTTATACTTAGAAAGAGAGGGAGCACACTACTTATTTCCCTCACTTCAAAAGTTATAAAATTCTTATTCTAAAGTCACAGTGCTGAAAAAGTCACATTTGTGTGTCTATATCTCTCAGACTTTATATTGCACAGGGGCTCTGGCCCTCTGCAGGTGGAAGAAGATGCAAGACGCAGGTAGGACAACAGGCACACTTTATTCAGTGGTGGCCACAGCCACCAGCCAGCTCCCACCTTCGGCTGCAGCCCTCAGCCAGTTCCATTTTAGTCCCCTCAGTCCTTTGCCATAGGTCTTTTTTATATGCAGGCCAAACAAAGAAGGCACAATGCCAACAGGTTGCATAAGGGGGCGCAGGCTCACAAGTTAATGTTTCGTAAACATTAACTTGAATATATACGCTGAATCACAGTGTTTCTGGCCTGGACTAACCACAACACCGGGGGTTCCCAGCCCTGGTTACACACTAAAAACAAAATATAGCTCGCCAGAAACCTCCGTGAGGGAGCCTAACTACAGCCATTTGGGGGCCTATTCCAACACTCCACTATAAGCACCTTGAAGACTGGAATTATTTGAATTCGCCTGAATCTCCCACATTGCTTTGCATGGGGTAGGTGCTTAGAATCCATTTGCTGAGTGAATGCAATTTTTTGACTTAGAAAACATTATTTTAATTATAGAATAATTATTTTCCATAGAACTTCCTCTATACCATAAAAATGTCTAAGGGCTGGGATGTAGCCAAACAGTAGAGTTGGTGCTTAGCAAGCACAAGACCCTGTGTTTAATCTCCAGCACTCCCTCACTTCCCCTCCCCCCCAAAAAAAAAAAATCAACCCACCTGATAGGATAGCCCGTGTAAAGTTCCATGTAAAGTTCCCGCTATGTGCCAAGCACTTTGCCAGAGGCAGAGGACACAAACACAATGAAGTTTAGCAGTCTGGGAGGCTTTTTTCCCCCGGGGGAAGAGTCCATGGGTCTCTTAAGTCAGAGATGTTTCTGGTCTACAGAATTCTTTCCTATGTTTCCAAGTTCCCAAGCATAAGCACAGTGAAGATTATTTCACAAGCTGCAAAACCAGGCATCTTAGAAAGGCCAAGGCAGCGGGTCATGGTTGAGCTCACCATGCCCTTGTTATTGTTCTGGGTGGAAGGCAGAAGACAGAAGAGGCAGAGAAATGGCAGATGAAGCCTTTTTAATTTGGTGGCAATTAATTCTTTCGCTTGCTTTAAATTAAAATGTTCAGCTTTTCCTAGTCACACTCATCAACAGCTGTTAACATCAGTGTCTCTTCAGCATTTGGAAGGCTCTGAGTGTAAACAGCCCAATGAAAGATAAATTGTAAAACCTTGATTAAGCAGAATGCTCTGGGAATGAGCTTTACTGGTTTATTGATTCTTCTCCTTATTGGAGACTTAGCTAGAAAACTCGTTTTTTCCCCCTCAGCATACATTTATTCATTTGTTCATCCCATCAATTAATCAACATAACAGTAAAGTGGCTAAGTGCAGTGTGGGAGCCAAGCTGCCTGGATACCATCCCAGCTCCGTCACTTAGTCACCCTGGGCACATTGCTTATTCTCTCTGTGATTCTGTTTCCTCTTCTGTAAAATGGAGACAATAATAGTACTTATGGCATATATATATATGCAAATTAGGTAAATTAACATATAGAGACTGCAGGATAGTGCCTAGCACATGGGTGGGTGCTAGATAACTGTTACTGCTGTTAGTATTATTGATCACCTCCTGTATCTGCATGACAGGTCAAGGAGTAGGTATGACCCTGCCTCACCGTGAATTCCCACCACTTTTTAAAAATTCAAGTATTAATTCTGCCTATCCAAGAACAAGGTAGATCTTTCTATCTTCTAAGGTCTTCTTTGACTTCTTTCTTTAGGGTTTTGTCATTTTCATTATAAAGATCTTTTACCTCTTTCATTAAGTTGATTCCCAAGTATTTTATTTTATTTTATTGAGGCTATTGTAAATAGATAAACTGTAGAATCAACCTAGATGTCCTTCAATAAATGAATGGATAAAAAAAATGTGGCATATATGCACAACAGAATATTATTCAGCAATAAAAGAGAATTAAATTATGGCATTTGCAGGTAAATGGATGGAGTTGGAGAAGAGCTAAGTAAAGTTAGCCAATCCCCAGAAACCAAATGCTGAATGTTTTCTCTGATATAAGGAGGCTAATTCATAGTGGGGTAGGGAGGGAGAGCATGGGAGGAATAGATGAACTTTAGATAGGGAAGAGGGGTGGGAGGGGAAGGGAGGGGGCATGGGGTTAGAAATGATGGTGGAATGTGATGAACATTATTATCCAAAGTACATGTATGAAGACATGAATTGGTGTGAATATACTTTGTATACAACCAGAGATATGAAAAATTGTGCTCTATATGGGTAATAAGAATTGTAATGCATTCCACTGTTATATATAAATTTTAAAAAATGTTTGCAGTACAAGAAGTGCAAATTAAAATAAGAAATTGATCAAATAATGTTATGTGCATGTATGAATAATAAACCACAGTGAAACCCCCCCAAAAAAATTCAAGTAATGCAGAATTATGTAGGATTTCTTAAATCTCAAGAGTGAAAAACAGATTGAAAGGAGATAAGTAAAGTATGCTATTCCGTTTTAAAAAAATTATTTTTCCATTATGAAAGAATGTGCATGTCTTATGTCTATACACATATAAATATACCCTCAGAAAAATTGGGAAATATGGAAGAATAGAAAGGAGGAAAAAAAATCCTTCTAAATTTCTGGCAATTTTTCTGTGCATAGATGATTTTTGCTGTGGAGGGTTGGAGAGAATGGAAGTAACCAAAAGTTGTGATCATAATATATATCTCACATATATATCTCACATATATATCACACATATATATGCAGATTTACATCTGTGTTCATTTAATATTTTCACAAAAGTATTTTCATGTTATTATAATATGTGCTTAGAAAAAAAATCAAAATCGACACCACCTGTTTTAGTCAGCTTTTTCACTGCTGGGACTGGAGGATCTGACCAGCACAACTGTAGGAGAGGAAAAGTTTATTTGAGGGCTCACAGTTTCAGAAGTCTTAGTCCAGAGAAGGCCAGCTCCATTCTTGTGGGGGGGAAGCTCCAGGTGAGGCAGGAGAGGGTGGTGGAAAAAGCAGCTTACATCATGGTAACCAGATACAAAACATAGACCCCCAGTCATGCTCCCAATTAACCACTCCTTCCAGCCACATCCACCTGCCTCTAGTTAACACCCGGTTAATCCCATCAGGGATTAATTTACTGATTGGGTTAAGACCCACAATCTAATTATTTCCCCTCTGAAACTTCTTGCATTATCTCACACGTGAGCTTTTGGGGGACACCTCACATCCAAACCATAACATTTCACCCGTGGTCCCCAAAAGCTCACACTCATCTGACAACGCAAAATACATGTAGTCCACTCCCGAGAGTCTCCATAATCTCCACAGTTCCGAGACTGCCCAAAGGTCAAGTTCAAAGTCTTCTCTGTGACTCAAGGCAACCTTGCATTGGGAGCTCCTATGAAATTAAAAGCAATTTACAAATATCCAACATATAAAGGCATAGGGTATATATTTTGTACCTGGAGCTGCAGTCTCTCTGCTTTCGGATCACCATGATGTGAGCTACTTCCCTCTGCCACACTCTTCCAGCCTCACCTGGAGCCCTGAGGAATGGAGCCAGACTTCTGTGGACTAAAACCTCTGAAACCGTGAGCCCTCAAATAAACTTTTCCTCCTTACAGTTGCTCTGGTCAGATTCTTTAGTCACAGCAACGAAAAAGCTGACTAAAACACTACTTTTCCTAATTCTACTCATCACAGGTAATCATTATATAATAATCCCATGAATCTCTTTCGAGACTATTTCTCTAGGTATACGGTAGTGATTAATATTGAAATTAATATTGGTAATGATACTCTCAACTAAACTACAGTTTATTCATATTTCCCTCATTTACAGTAATTGGCTTTTTTATCACCACATATTAATTATACATGTTAATGGGGTTGTGATTTTCCATATGGCATGCATTGATCATATCCACTCTCCCTTCTTATACCCTCATCTCTTCTGGGCCCCCCAGCCCTCCCACCCTTCCCCAGACTTGCATACTTACTATTATACTTTTAGGATGTCTTTTTGTTTTTGTTTACATATGTGAAAAAGAACATGTCATACTTGTCTTTCTGTGTCTGGCTTACTTTTGCTTTACATGATGTCCTCCAGTTTTATTTATTTTGCTGCAAATGACACGATTTCATTCTTCTTTATGGCTGAATAATACTCTATTATATATATATATATATATATATATATATATATATATATATATATTTTCTTTATCCATTCATCTACTGATGAGCACCAAGGCAGATTGAATAGCCGATTTCATAGCTATTGTGAACAGTGCCACAGTAAAAATGCACACGCACGTGTTTCTTTAGTAAGCCAACTTCATTTCTTTTGGATATATATCTAGAAATAATATAACTGGATATATTAATATTAATATTATAACTAACTGGATATAATATGACTGGATCTATCATGTGGTAGATCCATTTTTAGTTTTTTGAAGAAACTTCATAATGCTGTCCATAGCAGTTATACCAATTTACATTTCCACAATAGTTTTAAGGGTTCCTTTTCCTCCACATCCTCCCTGCCATTTGCTACTTTTTACATTTGGCTCGTTTTGTTTTTTCTTTTTTTCTTGTGACAGTAGAGTGTATTTTGACATATTATACATACATGGAGTATAACCTTTTCTAATACTTTTTTTTAAAAAAAGAATAGTCCTTTTGCCTGGGGTGAGATGGAATCTCATAGTAGTTTGGATTTGCAGTTCCCTGATTGTTAGGGTCTGTAAACAAGTCAAGATTGCACCTGGCATTTTGCAGACGGAGTGTTTATGAAGTAACGCCAGCGAGCCATTAAGTGTGGAGATTCCTTATTGGTTGACTGTATGGAGTTTATGTTAATTAAGATAAGCTGTGTGGAATGTATATATACCCCTCCTGTCCTACAATAAATGGCTCCCACTCCTGCTGTATCAATGTACACATGTTGCTCGTCACCCCCCACCCCCACCCCCGGTTATTTTGCTGCAGCCAGACTGCGGCACCTGATGGCTAAGGAGCATCATCCGCTTTTTTTCATACATTTATCAATCATTTGTATTTCTTTTTTTTTTTAAATTGTATTTGTTCATTTTTTAATATTTAATAGTGTGATTTGTATTTCTTCTTTTGAAAAGGGTCTACTCAGCTCATTTGCCCATTTTTAATTGGATTACTTGGTTTTTTGTTGTTAAATTTTGTGAGTTCCTTATGGAGCTGGCAAATATTTTCTCCCATTCTGTAGGCTCTTTCTTCACTGTTGATTGTTTTCTTTGCAGTGTAGAAGCTTTAATCTGATATAATTCCATTTGCCAATTTTTGTGTTTATTTCTTGTGCTTTGGGGGCCCTGTCAAAAAAAAAAAAAATCATTGCCAGTGCCAATATCTTGAAATGTTTTCCCTATGCTTTCTTCTACTAGCTTCAGGTTTTTACATGAAGTTATTTGATTTATTTTGAGTCGATTTTTGTACAGAGATAATAGTCAAGTTTCAGTCTTCTGCATGTGGATATCCATTTTCCCTGTATCATTTGTTGAAGAGGTTATACTTTCTCCCATGTATGTTTTGGGCAACTTTGTTGAGAATCAGTTGGCATAGGTGCATGGGTCTATTTCTGGGTTGTCTATTCTATTCCATTTGTTCTACACATCTGTTTTTATGCCTGTGCTACACTGTTTTATTTACCATGGCTCCACAATATATTTTGAAATTAGGTATAGTGATTCATTCAGCATTGCTCTTTTTTCCTCAGGGTTATTTTAGCTATTTGAGATAATTTGTGTTTCTATATAAACTTGGGGACTTTTTTTTTTTTTTTTTTTTTTTTACTTCTGTGAAGGATGCCATTGGTATTTTGATGGGGATTGCATTGAATTTGTAAATCTGTCTGAGTGGTATGGACATTTTAACACTATTAATTCTTTTAATCAAAGAACACAGAAGGACTTTTAATCTTTTAATGTGAAGTTCTTTTTCACACTCTAGGGTGTAAAGACCTCAGTTTTTAATTTTTATCAAAAATATAATCATTTTTACTATCAATACATTATGGACAATTTTCTAGGTCAGTGCATACAGGCCTTCAGGCATATCTTCTAGGAAGGGGCTGCTTTGCCTTTTATAATGATATAAACCATACTTTAGTTAATCTTACTCATATTGGACATTAGGTTGTTTCCAATTTCTTTTTTTTTTTAACCAGTGCAAAAACACTACAATGAACATCCATATACAAGTAATATTGTACATTTATGGAGTCGTCGTTTTTTGGTGCGGGCAATCAAACCCAGGGCCTGGCACATGCTAAATAATCACTGATATTACCCTTGAGCTATAACCCCAGCTGCAGAATATTTCTGTGGGATAAGCTTCTTTTATCTCCAAAATGTAACTGTTTTGACAAAGCAGGGACTCTGATGTTGAGATGGCCTCAGAGCCATTAGGAAACATTTTCATCACATCACATGCGGATGTGGGCTGAAACTCTGGCACAGATCTAAGTGGCTGCTTCTTTTTGAATGATCTCTACCTAAGAAGTTTCTTTAGTCATGATTTTCTTCTTTCCTAAGATTTGGTAAAAGCATTCACATTAATAGCAGCTATGATGAGCTGAGTTCCAGGTAATTAAGGCCTTCATTTTCACATTAAAACCTCATTCACATCACTTTTCTCCTCTAGCCCACCCTCCCTCGGGCCAAGAAATTCCATGACTTCTGACTCTGGTTGTTCCCCAATTATTTAGAGCTTGTGAACCATGAAAGAGGGAGAGAATGAGCAAGGAAAGAGGGAGGAGTTAAAATAACAGCCAGATGGAGATCATGAAATTACTTAAACTGGAAAGTCACTCAGGAGAAACCTCGTGCTGCAGCTATGCAAAGATGATGACAAATTGGGTAAATGTCTTTACAGTCATGAGCTAAGCTAAAAACATACTAAAAGGAAGACCCTGGGGTGCAGGCTTAACTGTCCTGTAAAGAGACCCGAACAGACAGTGGCTCAAATAAGACAGAGGTTTAATTCTCCCTCTCTGGAGGGTCCAAAGACAGGCTAGAGGTCCAGAGCAGACAGATGCACTCTTCCCTAATGTCATCCCAAGACACAGGCACTGGGTCAACTCTTGCCTCCCGAATGGCTCCTATCTTTGGTACAGGTGGCAGCTGCAGTTATTGCCGTATCCACACCATAGGAAATGGAGGGTGCAGCATGAGCCCCTTTCTTTAATGTTCACATCATTTCCATGCACATTTCAGTGGCAGGAATTTAGTCACATGTCCCTACTAGCTGCAGCATATTGGTTGCTACATGGACGAATATTTACCAAATTAAATCTTGCTTTTTTTTTTTTTTTTTAAGGAAAAGAAGAGGAAGATAGCGTCAGTAGAAGGAAGGATATATACATATGGGCTTTGTTTTTGTTGTTGTTGTTGTTGTTTTGGGTCCTGGGGATTGAACCCAGCAGGGATTAACCACTAAGCTACATCTCCAGCCCTCCTGAGTCATTGGGATTACAGGCATGCACCCCTGCTCCCAGCAATATTGGGGCTTTTGATCTCTGTTATGCTGGGTTTACGTAGAGGAACCAAAGAAAGTCATTCTACAGAATGGGACTTATTTAAGGGCTTGAGGGCCTAATGAAAGAGCATGATTAATAGCAAGTTAAAGTCATTAACTTCTTTTTTACAGAATCCATGACAGCGTGTACCTCACACATACACCATCTCTCATTCTGGCACATTATTTTTGTTTTCTAAACACTCCCCTTTCTAATTTCCCAAAGCCCTTAATCTGTATCCCCAAAAGTCCTCATTTGTATCCCCAATTCTTCTCAAACTTGAGAGATACCAGGAAGTCATGCCTGAGGTCAAGTTTGCAGATAAGCAACTAGACATCAGCAGCCACATACTACTTTGCTAAAAGAGAAAATAAGGTTTATTCTTAGCAACCACTGAAATATACACAGAAAGTTTATGACAGGGTAGAGAGAATTATAGGATCGCAGCTGTACCAAAGAGCATATAAGAAAAAATGTATAGGAGAATTTTCTTGGACCTCTGCCTGATCTGTTGACTTATTTTGATTTCCTTTACAGCAGTCTTGTGGATATCTGTTTATTTTTCATGACTTCTCTAATTGGAGCAGGCTCACTGTGTTGTGATAAGGTTTGTGCATTTTAAGAGTGAGAGAAAGAGTATAAAAGAATATAGTTCCTGTGGGTTCCTCTGAATGTACTGAAAGACTGTGAAATTCTTTCTAATATAGTTCCCAGTGATATTATTTGGGGTGAGGTGTTTCCTCTGGCAAAGAATGTTTTCAGTAGTTCCTGTTATGGTCTCTAAATAAAGAGCCAAGCCCTAACCCAATCCCTAAAGTAATGTAAAGGAAAGTTCTGGTATCCAGAACATTTGCCGTGACGCGAGCCGACTCTCTTTACTGGGTTGGGTCCACGGCCTCCAGCTGCTAAGAACCTGAGCCAGCCATAGTTATTTGCTACTTGCCTGTGCATTTGTACCCACTGTCCACCTCTGGAAGGTGCCCTCCCAAACTCAGTCCCTTCTGTGAAGACTGACGCAAAGGCAGTGGCATAGAAGAGCCAGAGCTGACAATGACGTTGTTCTACTCTCTCCCTTTTATAGATGTAGAAAAGAGAAGAGAGTCAATGTGGCTTGTGAGAGAATGTGGAGTGAATTCCAGGTCACCGGTCACTCTGCAGCACTGTCCCTAGTCCTCCTAATGATAGCCATTACTAAAATTTTCCTTCAATTTAAATCTCTAAAAGTCCCTGCCACCCTCCTTGGAGATAAACTGACTTTGGAATTAACCATAAACTAACTATCTGTCATAAACCATTTGCAGCTCACACTTAATGTTTATCAGTGGCTAGCCATCTTGTGACATGGTGATAGCCCAGAATTCGATTTCTAGGGCTATACAAGGTATAGGGCACAACTAACACCCAAAAATCACAGTAGAGGGGCTTGAATAGCAGAGCTGGGAAATTCAGGAACATGGAGGAATCACAGGTATGTGAAAGAACCAGACTGCTGACTGGCTCTTTAGGAAATTGGGCAACATGTGCCCCTTCCAACAGGGAAGCTAATAGTCCAGGAGATGGGAGACTTCGAGGGCCCCATGTCGTTAGATATCCATCTACAAGAGATGTTAGAATTTTGTTTGCATTTAAATGTGAAATTACTTGCATTTTAAATATTGGCTCACATTTTAAAACATTTTTAAAAATACTGCCAGGCTCAATAAAATCCAGCTCATGAGCTTGCCTGCCAATGTAGCATCTGCAACCTAGCCACAGTCAAGGGTAAATGCTAAAGCCAAGCATACCAGTGTGAACCCTGGCTCGGCCTGGCTGTGTGGCCTCCGGCAAGGTAACCTCCCCACCCACAGTATAATTGCCGACCTCATAGAATTCTTGGGAAGATTGAGATAAAGTAGGTGAAGCACTTAGCATGATGCCACGCACATCATACCTGGTTCAAGTAAGCAACGCCACTATTATAACATTGAACCATGAAGTCCTGAATGTCCTTGGTCAGAGCAACACCCAGAAAGCTCTCTAAGGCAAAGCCGCACTTATCTCCTAAAAGCACACCATTTCTGTCAGCTAGTTTCTGAACCAGGGTCCTTCATGGCTCCCTGTTCCCCCCTGGGTGTGCAGTGTGAAGTTAGCATAGTGCATTGGCATACAGTTAGTTCCCTGTGGCCTACCTCTGGAGCTGGATAATTGGAAAGAAGGAACATGCTGGTTGCTTGAATCATTCTGGAGAGCCTTGGAAGATGCAGGAACATGGCCCCTGGTAATGAGCATGCACAGAGGCAATGCAGGTTCAGCCAGGAGGCGCCTAGGCTGTTGAGTCTAAAAGAACACCCTTCCCCTGACAGCACAGATTATCTGATGTGAGAATGTGGCCTCTGACTCGAGACAGGTCTGTGCTTTCTCAGCTAGACAGACGTAAGTGGCATATATGATGAGATTGGGATCAGGCCTGGAGTGATTACTAGGAGACTCTGAGGGCTTAAATGTGGATGAAAACTCTGGAATGCTGCCCAACCAGTACTTTGGGTAGTACTTAAATTCTCAGCAAGGATGGGAAGAAATTGAGAACCAGAAAGGCTACTTTGACCATTTTACTTTGGCTTAGGGGGTCTCAGTGCTCCTATGGAAATTCAGGCAGGTTTGCTTCCTCTGACCAAAGAGTCAGAGATACATTTCTTTGGTAGATGTAACAACTGAAATGAGCAGGGCTTCAAAAGTCATAGGCCACAGTGGGCATGCTACGACAGAGGAAAGCCTGCAGGGTCAGTAGGAGGTACTGGAACAGTGGAAATGGCTTGATAGCAGTACCTCTTCTTTGAAGGGGTTTTAGAAAGAAATACATTTAAAGTTCTTTTGCTTAGCATCATTGTATAAGCCAAAGAAGGCATTGAAATTCCAAAGGCGCCTCACCTCTTGTGCTACAGATAAGGCCTATTTTCAAGGTCCATTATTCTTTCTGTAGATACTACCGTCCTAAATAATTTGTAAATATTGGGTATATTTGAATATTGAGAAGTGCTTCGTATTCTATCTCCACCTATTTTCATGGACATGGAAGGAAACAGTCCAAGAGGAAGGGTTTAATTCTATGCTGCTCCAAGAGTCCCCTCTTTTCTAGAAATTATACTACATTGCCCCCAGCTTCTTTGGACAAATCTAATTCTCTTCTCTGTGCTACAAAGGAACTTGTTGTTTACTGCAAGGGAAGCATGCTATAGCATCATTGCAAGGGGCTGTTGTGTGATTGTTAAATAACCTTTTTTTTTTTTTTAATCCTTTGAGTCAGAGAGAGTTGAGTTTCAAATCTCACTTTACTATCTCCTAGATATGAATCTGGGCAAATTACTTAACCTTTTTAAAATTATTTGCCAACACCTATAAAATGAAACTAATAATAGTATCTAGCTCAGAAGATTTTTCTGAGAATCAAAATGAGTTTATAGATACAAAGTATTTAGCAGGAATCTGACACATATTAAGTGCTAAATTAATGATAGCTATTACTAAAATTTCCCTTCAATTTAAATCTCTAAAAACAACCCACATTTTCCTAAAGCATGTTTCCTTAAAGTGAGGTTTACTTATACTCAAGATATCTGGGGAAGGAATATTGAAGAACAAATTCTCTACTATTCCTCACGGCTCATGCTGCTGGTGAGGTCCAGTCTCAAGGCAGTGTGGTTGTATGATTTCAATGGTGACCTTGGCAGAGTCCTTCAGGAGTCATGAATGTAAGCAGGCCCTTCAGTTTCCTGAGTTCAAATGAGATATATAAAGGCAAATGCAAATTAAAAACAAGAGGCTTAATTCTTCCTGTTCAAAATAAGGGAAGAGATTTCTCCCCATCTCCTTTTTATTTCTCAAAATTTTTTTACTACGCTTTGCAAATGTATGTATCTTTATATTGACTGAATAAGACTTGCCAAAGGACAAAGTTACAACAACTTAAAGATTTAATTGGCTTACAGTGTTCTCTGTTCTAGAACCAGGAAGCACTTCATTTCACAAAATGCAATAAGTGTTCTGATGGGCTGAACCAGAGAGGTTGGTGCTGTCGACAGAGGAGGGTTAAAGAGAGCAGAGACAAAGAACAAACAGCAGATTGGTCACTTCAAAGCCACTTTTCCTTTAAGGCGGGCACAGGGAAACCGACAATAGAAAAATAACGAATTGGTTAGCAGATTTCTTTTGGTTTATTTTTGTTTTGTAAGGATTAAAGCAGAGGCAATTTCAACTGTGGCTGTTATATCTTTCTCTTCTGATTCCTTGAAAAGTCCGAGAACAGCTGAGTTGCTGTTTGACTTGTGGGAACCTTGTGCAGGAACCTAGTCCAAACCATGGCTTCCTGTAATGTTTATTTGACTGGTCAGTCTCCTGACTCAAACATGGAGGGCGACGGATTCCCTATCTTCCAGTTCCAGTGCAGAAACTGATGTGTCCTGATGGCAGAACTGTCACCACCTGGGATGAGGGTGGGTGCTTGGGGAAGGCTCTCCAGGGGCAGAAGAGACCTCTCCTTGGACCTTTCAGGCTCTTGACATGTCCCAGAAAAGAATTTAATGACATATCACATATGAGGAAGAGAGCAAGAGACTCCTTATAGAGCGAAACCGCATACTTGAGAACCAGGGAGGGAATGAATGCAGGTGATGGGAGGGAGGGAACCTCTTCCTCTGGGATTCTAATGTGGGTAGTGGGGGAGGTGGTGGCGCCCTAGAGGTGGAGTCCGGGCAGGCTGAGCATTTCTGCTCCAGTTTCCCTCAGTGTGCACATGGCCCAGGCATGTTTTAGCCCTGCCACTTATTCCCTCCAGAGGCCTTGCGGTGATCTTGAGGTTTTGATGCGTTTTCATCAGCCAATCAGCAGGCTGCTTGCAGGGTGGTGTGGGATGGGTTGCTTTGGCTGTTTGTTTTGAATTCCAGTGGTTCTGGGTATTTCCTGCATTCCAAAGTTTCATGGGTGTTTTTTTGTTTTGTTTTATGGTATTTATTTATTTATTTACTTACTTACTTACTAACATTCAATGTTTTCTCTGTCTTCCTAAACTCCTATCTCACAACCAATTCAAAATCTGACTGTAGAAACCAGAATAGGACACCCCAAATATGTCTCTTTGGCATATTAATAATTGGACCCTGACTATTTTGAGAAACTGCCGTCACAGGAGTGTCTGAAAAGTTGCCCTTTGGTGATAGAAACTCACTTCTGTAAAAGAGATCAGCATTTGTCAGCAATGTCCCTCTTCACCAGAAAGAGAAAGATGACTGAATCACTAGACTCTTCAACAGTGAAGTTTGTTGTTCCTTCACATAAAGTCAACACGGTGGTCTCCCCAATGACATGAAAAAAAATTAAGATGAACTATGTGTGACGACAATAGGTGCTGTCCTCTTATTTAAGAACTGGTTATTATTGATCTTGAAAAGATACATTTAATGTGTCACATCTGCTTGTCCATAGAAGGGGGTGAGGTTCCTCCTGCCTAGCAATCTCTTTGTGGTTCGCCTGTGATATGCACCACATTCTGGTTTAACACTTATTCAATAATAAAACTGTTTTCTCTCTCCTTCTCTTTCGGTCTCTCAGTACTATATCCATGGAATTTTCTGGCCTGGGATTATTGTTGTTATTATTGTTATTATTATTATTATTATTATTATTATTATTTAGTTATTTTTCATTTTAAAATTTCTTTTATTATTATTTTTTTAATTTCTTGCAGTTCTGGGGATCAAACACAGGGCCTCATGCATGCCAGGCATATGCTCTACCACTTAGCCATGCCTCTAGCCATTGTTGTTGTTGTTGTTGTTATTATTATTATTGCATTTCATCAACAATGGCAGGGCTTTTAATCCCCTCTGCCAATCGGTCATGAGCCATGGGCCCCTGACAATGTGGGTACTAGATGAGGAAGAACTCTGCAGCAAAAATAGACATACATAGATTATCTGCCAACAGCACTCCACAGAGGGTCAGTGGGATGGTGGTGGCTACAGTTTTCACTATTCTCAGTTACACCATTTTGTTTTGTTTGATTGAATTTTCCATCCAAACATTTCCTACCATTTCACAAACAACCACATTTTCTCATCTACCTGTACAAGGGACTTAAGTGAGAGGCTCCCAACCACATTCATGTCCATTTTTCACATAATGAAGAGTGACATATGGCAGGTCAGAGATGGTGATAGCACATGAGTCTCCTGTAACTCAGACGGGGTGCTGCTACTATACTATAGCTTATTATTATTTTGCCACCATAAGCAGATGCTAAGATGCCCAACCTGAAAATTGATCTTGGTTTTGCTTCATGGAGAATACCTTCTCAGAGCTTTGCCCCATAATGGGGATCTTCTACTCCAACACCCCAGTACCAGAACTAGGGTTTGGTAAGAGTGGAAGAATGTTGTATTAATTCTTCAGAGACACTGAAACAATGGGAGATTACACACACACACACACACACACACACACACACACACAGAAAGAGACTTATTATGTGACATTGGCCCACACAATTGTGGAAGCTGTCTGCAAGCTAAAGGTTCAGGGAAGCCAGTGGTGTAGTTCTGGTCCAAGCCCAAAGGCTCAAGGACCAAGAGGAGATTGTGCAAGTGGTAGACCATGAATAGTCAAGAACCAGGAGAACTGATACTCAAGGGCAGAAGATGCGTGTCTGAGCTCCAGTAGAGCAAACTCATCCTTCTTTGGCTTTGTTATCCCTTTCAGGCCCTCATTGGATTGGATCATCCCCACCCGCATGAGTCAGGAAAGCTCTTCCTTACCAGTCTACTGGTTCACATGCTAATCCCTTCCAGCAGCACCTTCATAGACACACTCACAATGTGTACACCAGCTATCTAGGAATCCCTTCACCCACTCAAGCTGACACATGAAATTAACCAGCACAGGGGTTCCAAACTACTATTAACCAAACTAAGAGAGTATCAAGGGAACAGAACTTCCCACCAGAGCACCCATCTCCCTTAAGTATGTTTGTGGACCTGTCTATCTTAAATCATAACACCATAGATATATGTACAAATTACCTAGTCCAGGGTGAATCCCTAACACAGATACATGGGAGAAAATCTTGTTATCTGGACACTAAGGTATTATCTAAGATATTATTAATGTTATCCGGACACTAAGTTGATCAGCAGGTATGTAATTTCTGGCTCCATTAAAGTTGTGGTTTTAGCACTTCTGGGAGATTCACTAGTATGTTCCACTTTTTTTTTTTTTTTTTTTTTTTTTTGCCTACAAGAGAAGCCTATTCATATTCAGCTGGCTTTTTGAGTATCAATTTATCATTTTCTGCACATCAGAAATGGGGCTCCTGGTGTCATCAGAGCTGTTGGCCAGAGATTCCAATATTGTTATCTCTTTAGCCAAACAAACAAAAAGAGAGCTGGAACTGGCTTGTTTCAGATAAATAGGATTTATGACAAAAAGCTTTAAATAGGTCAAAGAAAAACGTTTTATACCAAATGAAGTTACAATCTATAATAAATATCTAACAGCTGGAAACTTTATGTGACAATAACAAAGTATACTGGAAACATAAGAATAAAAAAGGATGCTTGAAACACAAAATTTGTGGAAGACTTTTAAAGACACATATCTCAACCTTTGACAGCTCAAATAAATAAAAACTATCAAAAACATACAACATCTAAATCATAGAGCTTTTTCATTATAAAAGAGAAACTTTGCCATCCTTTTAAGCTTCTGGAATATTTACAAAATATGACCATGATCATAAATAGAACTCAAAATTATAAACTTAATAAGTTTGAAAGCATAAAATTTATATGAGCCATTTTATTATATCATGGAGTAATAAAACTGGAAATTAAACAAACAAACAAATACTTTGAGGTAGAGGGCAAACCCCCAAATGGTTATTTTGTCCAAGTAAAATAAAAATTGCAGATATGGATTATTTGAAAAATAATAAAAATAAGAACATTTTTTCATGTATCCATGTAATAAAAACTCATTGATCACCTTTAATAAAACTCAAGCAGAATGATGTGACTGAGGCTAACTGGTTGGAAAGACCTCACTGAGGTGGCATTTAAGCGGAGATGGGAACATCAGGAAGAATTTGCCCATGAAGCCCCACCAAGGCACATTACAGCAGAGAGACAACCCACACTGTGTATCAAAGTTAGAGAATCAGATGTTGCAAATGCAAAAAATTTTCTTATTATTGATGACAGGATAAAAATAATTGAATCGTTCATTCAACAAGGCACCCTAAAGATAACAATTCTTTGAAAAGGAGAAAAAAGATAATTTAGATAACAACCAAAATAAATTAATGCAGAAAACAAAAAAAGATAGAATCAATAAGCAAATTCAAGTTTTAGTTATTTTTGAGCAACAGTATGGAAGCTAAGCATCTAGTCGAGGATTTTTAAAAAACACGTATAAATATAAAAATGAAATTTAGAAATATAGAAAGCTACCAATCTTATAATAGAACTAAGATAGCCCTAATTCTAAATATGACCAAAAGAGGAAAATAAAATAAAAGGAAAGAAAACCATCAACTCTTATCATGTTTAGTCATCTAGAATCATAAACCTACCAAATTGACTCCACAATATATTAAATCACTCGTGTAGGGGATTTCAAGATGGCGGAATAGAGAGGGTTGCATTCCTGGCTGCTCTGTGGTATGAAACTAAGAAAGCAGACAGGCAGCTTCTCAGCAAGATGGGTGAACAAAAAAAAAAAAAGGTAGGGGAGAGAGACTTTACTGCAATTTAAAACTGGACATTCAAAACAAATCAGGGACTCAGGAAGTTGAATATAATAAAATCAGAAAGATATCCCCAGTAGTACAGCTGCTGCCACAGCCAAGCGAGAAGCACTGGCCAAAGTGCTCCCTCCATGAGCAAAGTGGAAGAATAAGGGAATTAAAGGAAACCGCATTTTTAGAAGGCCTGAGGTGTACCTGGATACAGACCGTTTAGAGATCAAGGACATCACCCTGCTAAACTGAAAGGTGTGCTGCACAATATCCTTGTGTGGGGAATAAGTTGCCATCTCTCCAGGTGGTTTTCAGAGAACAAAGGAAGAAACCATTTTACAGCCACTGATGGGGGCTGGCAGCTGAGGGAGCCAATTCCTGCAAACCCAAGTTTGGACTGAAATATGGTAATCCCATACTGTATGACAGAATGTGCACAAGTGACCAGGAGAAAATCAGATGTGGAGAGAGGTTTTCACAGTAGACAACTGGTTTTGGAATCCCACCTGGCTTTCTCACCCTTCCCCTCTAACCTAACTATCTACAGGACCAGCTGGGAATTTAAAAGGGTGGGGTTGGAGAGATTGAGTTTGGAGACTGAACTCAAGACCACAAAACATAGAGGGGCCACAGGTGATGTAGGGTACTAAGAATTGGCTCCTCCCTCACATAAATGGAACCCAGGAAAGATCCCTGGAGTACAGTCTTCCAGCATGGACCAGCAATTACTAGGCCCTTGAGGTGCACTGATTTAAAATCTCCAGACCAACTGGCATTCAGCAAGAGGCTGGAGCCCACCTAAACCTAAACCCTGCCCCAGGAATTTTGCCTATGGGATTACCTCTCTCACTTCAGCAATCCCAGAGGGTGGATGACCCCATCTAAAACTACTCAGAAGAGAAGCTGAGAATATTTTGAACTCCAGTAGAAAGAATTCTTTAACTTGTCATCGAGATTTTTTTTCTCTCTTTTTTTTCCCTCTGTTTAATTCTGACATTATTGGTACATGGATATTTATACATATTCATAATTTTTTCTCATTTATAGCATTTTTGAAGCCAGTTATTTTTCATGGATCAGTTTTTTAAGGACTAAGATGTTTAATTAGTACATTTTAGTTTTGTTTTGTATTCTTTCATTTTTATTTTTAATCTTTAAAAAATTTTTACTATATATAAAAACCTTCCATGACAAACAAAAGTTAAGCGAATTCACAACTAGAAAGCCTGTTCTACGAAACATACTCAGAAAGATATTTTGTGAAAAATAAAAGTGAAAACCACAAAGGAAGGAATTACACTGAAACAAGAGTGAATCAATAGAGAAATTAATTCAAATTAAAAACCAGAAATAAATCAAAATGATGGGGAATAAAACTCCTAACTCAATAATGACACTGAATGCAAATGGCCTAATCTCATCAATCAAAAAAGAAATAGGCAGATTAGATTAAAAAACAAGACTGAACAATATGCTACCTCCAAGAGACTTACTTGATAGGTAAACACATCTGCAGACTGAATGTAAAAGGATGGGGAAAAAAAGACCATATCATTTACATGGATCATGCAAATAAGAAGGGTTTCTATCCTCATATCATATAAAGTAAACTTTAAGCCAAAATTAATCAGAAGGGACAAAGAAAGACATTTCATACTGCTTAAGGGAACTATATATCAATAAGACATAACAATCATGAATATTTATACCCCAAATAATGGAGCATCTACATACATCAAACAAACCCTTCTCAATTTCAAGAATCAAATAGATCACACACAATAATATTGCATGACTTTAACACACTTCTCTCACTACTGGATAGATCCACCAAACAAAAACTAAATAAAGAAGCTATAGAACTAAAAAAATATGAGTAATAATTTATACTTTACAGACATATGTAGAACATTTCATCCATCAATGACTGACTATATTTTCTTCTCAGCAGCACATGGATCCTTCTCTAAAATAGACCTTATCTTAGGCCACAAAACAACTCATAGCAAAACCAAAAGATATAGAGATAATACCTTGCATTCTACCAGATCATAATGGAATGAAATTAGAAATCAAAAATAAAATGAAAAATAGAAGATTCTCTAAAACCTGGAAACTAAATAATATGCTATTGAATGACTAATGGATAGCAGAAGAAATCAGGGATGAAATAAAAAAATACTTAGAGGTAAATGAGTATAGCTATACAACATATCAAAATCTCTGGGATACTATGAAGGCAATGCTAAGAGGAAAGTTCATTGCACTGAGCACATTCATTAAAAAAATCAGAAAGTTGACAAATAAACAACCTAACATTATATCTCAAAGCCCTAAAAAAAGAACAAATCATCATCAAAAGCAGTAGAAGGCAGGAAAAAATTAAAATCAGAGCTGAAATCAATGAAATTAAAACAAAAGAAGCAATCCCCAAAATCGTCAAAACAAAAAGTTGGTTCTTTGGGAAAAAATCAATAAAACTGATAAACCGTAGCCAAGCCAATAAAGAGAGAGAGAGAGGGAGAGAGAACCTAAATTACTAAAATTTGAGAAAAATAAAATATCATAACAAATGCTACTGAAATACAGATAATCAGAATTTATTTTGAAATTTTATACTCTTAATAAAGTAAAAAAAAAATCTTGAATAATATAGAAAATCTTAAAGACATCAACAAATTTCTAGAGACATATGGCCTACCCAAATTGAATCAGGAGGATATAGAAAAATTCAACAGATATATTTCAAGCAATAAAATTGAAGATGCCATCAAAAGGCTACTAAGAAAGAAAAGTCCAGGACCAGATGGCTTCTCAACTGAGTTCTTCTTCAAATAAGAAGTTACACCAATCCTCCTCAAGTTATTCCATGAAATAAAAAAGGAGGGACCCCTTCCAAACTCATTCTATGGAACTAGTATCACTCTGATACCAAAACCAGACAAAAACACATCAAAGAAAGAAAATTTCAGACCAATAGCACTGATGAATATAGATGCAAAGTTCTTAATAAAATACTAGCAAATTGCATACAAGAACATATTACAAAGATAGTGTACCACAATCAAGTGGGATTCATCCCAAAGATGCAAGGTTAGTTCAACATATTGAAATCAATAAACATAATTCATCACATCAATAGACTTAAAGACAAGAATAACAAGGTTATCTCAATGGGATGCAGAAAAAGCATTTGACAAAATACAGCATCAATTCATGTTCAAAACACTAGAAAAACTGGGGATAGTAGAAATACACCTCAACATTGTAAAAGCTACCTATGCTAAACCCAAGGCCAACATCATTCTTAATGTATAAAAATTGGAAGCATTCACTCTAAAAACTGGAAAAAGACAGGGATGCCCTCTTTCGCCACTTCTATTCAATGTACTCCTGGAAACTCTAGCCATAGCAATTAGACAGAAGAAAGAAATTAAAGAAATACAAATAGGAAAAGAAGAACTCAAAGTATCCCTATTTGCTGATGAATGATTCTGTATTTAGAAGACTCAAATAAAAAAACTCCACCAGAAAACTTCTAGAACTCATAAATGAATTCAACAAAGTGGTAGGCTATAAAATTAACCGCATTCCTATGTATCAGTGATGAATCAACTAAGAGAAAATTTAGGAAAAAAACTATCCCACTCATAATAGCCTCAAAGAAAATAGAATACTTGGGAATCAACAAAAGTGGTGAAAGACCTTTACAATAAAAACTACAGAACACTAAAGAAAGAAATCGAAGACAACCTTAGACAATGGAAAGATCTCCCATGTTCTTGGAGAGGCAGAATTAATATTATCAAAAGGGCCATACCACCAAAAGTGCTATACAGATTTAATGCAATTCCTATTAAGGTTCCAATGATGTTCTTCACAGAAATAGAAAAAGCAATCTAATCTAAATGAAATTACTTTAGAATAATAAGAGGCTCAGAATGAACCAAAGTAATCCTCAGTGAGAAAAGTAAAGCAGGAAACATCACAATACCAGACCTTAAATTATACTACAGAGCTATAGTAGCAAAAATGGCATGGTATCAGCACCAAGACAGACATAAAGACCAAGGGTACAGAATAGAAGACAAAAAGACTGTATTTAACCATAAATACAGTTATCTCATAGTAGACAATGTATGTGTCAAAAGCATACATTAGAGAAAGGTAGCCTCTTCAACAAATGGTGCTGGGAAAACTTGAAATCACTATGCAGCAAAATGAAATTAAACCCCTGTCTCTCACCCTGCACAAAACTCAGCTCTAAGTGGATTGGTGACCTAGGAATTAGAACAGAGACCCTGCACCTAATCTAAGAAAAAGTAGGCCCAACTCTTAATCATGTAGGCTTAGGACCCGACTTCTTTAACAAGACTCTTACAAGCACAAGAAGTGATATCAAGGATCAATAAATGGGATTATATCAAACTAAAAAGCTTCTTTTCAGCAAAAGAAACAATCAATAACATGAACAGAGAGCCTACAGAACAGGAGAAAATCTTCACCACATGCACATCAGATAGAGCACTAATCTCCAGGATATATAAAGAACTCAAGGGCTGGGGATGTGGCCCAAGCGGTAGCGCGCTCGCCTGGCATGCGTGCGGCCCAGGTTCGATTCTCAGCACCACATACAAACAAGGAGGTTGTGTCCGCCGATAACTAAAAAATAAATATTGAAATTCTCTCTCCCTCTCTCTTAAAAAAAAAAAAAACTCAAAAAAAAAGAAAAGAAAGAAAGAAATGAATAACTCAATCAATAAATGGTCTAAGGGGCTGAACAGACACTTCACAGAAGAAGATATACAATTGATCAACAAATGCATGAAAAAAAATGTCCAACAACTCTAGAAATTAGAGAAATGGAAATCAAAACTACTCTAAGATTTCAACTCACTCCAGTCAGAATGGCAATTATCAAAAATACTAGCAACAATAAATGCTGGCTAGGACGTGGGGGAAAAGAAACACTCATACATTAATGGTAGAACTGCAAATTGGTGCAACCAATCTGGACAGCAGTATAGAGACTTCTCAGAAAACTTGGAATGGAACCAACATTTGACCCAGATATCCCACTCCTCAGTTTATACCCAAAGGACTTAAAATCAGCACACTACAGTGACACAGTCACATCAATGTTTATAGCAGCTTAGTTCACAATAGCTAAACTGTGGAGTCAACATAGATGCCCTTCAGTAGATGAATGGATAAAGAAACTATGGTATATATACACATGGAATACTATTAAGCCTTAAAGAAGAATGAAATTATGGCATTTGCAGGTAAATAAATGGATGGAGTTGGTGAATACATGTTAAGCAAAATAAGCCAATCCCCCAAAACCAAAGGACAAAATGTTTTCTCTGATATGTGGATGCTGATACATAATGGAGTGGGAGGCAAGGGAAGAATGGAGGAACTTTGGTCTGGGCAGAGGGGAGTGTGGGGAGCGGAGGGAGTTGGGGGTGAGAAAAGATGGTGGAATGAGATGGACATTATTACTCTATGTATGATTGCACGAATGGTGTGACTCTGCATCGTGTAAAACCAGAGAAATGAAGTTGTGCTCCATTTGTGTACAACGAATCAAAATGCATTCTACTGTCATGTATAACTACTTGGAACAAATAAAAAAAATACCTTCTACGGTCATGTATAACTAAAAATAACAAGTTTTTAAAAAATTTTTTAGAATAAATGACTCTTGCTTCACAATCAAGAAATTTTCATTCTAGATATGCTAAAATAAAAGGATTTGAAAAAATATTGATATAATGCAATGTATCATTTTTTCCCCGTTGGGTGGTACCTACTTTGTAATCACAATAGATGAATGAAGTCTTTTGATAAGAGTCAACTCTTTAACAGGTGCAATGGTTCTCCCTAGGATTTGGAGGCTGAGGCAGGAAGACGGCAAGTCAGCGTGGATGACTTACCTTGTCTCAAAAAGGCTAGGAATTGGGCTGGGGATGTGGCTCAAGCGGTAGCGCGGGGCGCTGGGTTCGATCCTCAGCATCACATAAAAATAAAATAAAGATGTTGTATCCATTGAAAACTAAAAAGTAAATATTAAAAAAAAATTTCTCTCTCTCTCTCTCTCTCTCTCTCTCTCTCTCTCTCTCTGGAAAAAAAAATAAGGCTGGGAATATGGCTCAGGGGTTGAGCCTAGCATGAACAAACTCCTGGGTTAAATCCCCAGTACCCCAAAACAAAAACCAAAATGATTTCACACCTTTGGACTGGAGGTTCTTCTCACTGGTAGTGTGTTTGCCTAACATACACAAAGATACAAAGATCCAGGTTCATTACACAAAATTGCAAATCATAATAATAATCATAATCAACATTTCTTTCTTTTTTTTTTAAAGAGAGAGTGGGAGAGAGAGAGAGAGAGAGAGAATTTTTTAATATTTATTTTTTAGTTCTCGGCGGACACAACATCTTTGTTTGTATGTGGTGCTGAGGATCGAACCGGGCTGCACGCACACCAGGGGAGCGCGTTACCGCTTGAGCCACATCCCCAGCCCCCAACATGTTTTCTGATTAAGAGTTACTCTGGAAGCTTGGAAGAATACGCTAACTTTTCAACAAGGAAAAGGTAGAAGATATATAATACCTACAATGAAAACAATAGCTCATCTTCCCCCAAAATAAATAAAAACAATAATAGATAAACAATGCAAGAACTTAAAGCCAGAATTAGAAGCTTCTATACTGGTAACTAGGGCCATGGGATGAGGATATCAGATCTAGACATTGGCTCTACTGGCCAAAAATTGGTCATTTTTTTGTCCATTAGGAGATAAGATAGATATATAGTTGGGGCCTGTATAACATGGGAGGCTATGAGAAAGATGACTCATAAAATCTGGACCTTGAAGGGTGCCCCCAGGAACGAGGTGCAAGACTGACCCAGGAGAGTGGTAAGAAAATTTGAATCTGCTGAGAACTCTGGTCAAAGGAAAAACTCTTCCTTTAGAAAACTTGAGTCCACACTTTGAGTGTGGAGCCCAAATGTACTCTACCCAGGGGATGTGGGCATCCCCAAGTCAAGAAATTGCTGTAAAACTGGTTTCAGGTCAGAAAAATCTCTGACACTCAGCAGATGGAAGGGCACATTCCAACATCCAGAGCTGGGGTCAGCGGGCTAACTCCATAGACCAAGCACTGCCGGTGGCCTGTTTTTGTATGACTTGGATTTTAGGAGTAGTTTTTACATTTTTAAAGTTTTTTTGCTTTCCTGTCTTTCTTTTTTGTTTTGTTTTGTTTTAGTGAAAGGAAGAAGTGGAGGAGGAGAAAACACAGAAATTGTGTATATGTGTGTGTGTGTGTGTGTGTGTGTCTGTGTGTGTTCTATAAAACCTAAAATATTTACTTACATGACCCTTTACAAAAAAATAATTGTGCCAATCATTGACAGAGAACAAAGGAAGTCTTAAGATGGGAAAATATCCCCGTTGAAGATCAGCTTACAATAAATTTTCATGCTACAAAATCAACCATTATTTAGGAAAATCAATAGGCTCAACAAGTAGTAGATAAGCAGCTTTGCAAATTTTAGACACTAGCATAATCTGAAGAGACTATAAAATATGTAATTTTAAAATAAAGTGAAAAGAGGAGATAGACTTTAAAAAAATCTTTCATAAAAGAAAAATCTAGCAATTTGAATTAAAAATTCAAAGGAAAAATTAAGTATCAGATATAAACACAATTGAAGAACCAATTATTTTACCAGAAGATAAATCTAAGGAAATTAATCAGAGTGTAACACAAAGTGATAAAGAGATAGTAAATATAAAAAACCAAGTTAAGAGTCGGGAAAGATAGACTAAGGGAGAGCAATTAGTTGTAGTTCCAAAAGGAAAGATTAAAGGAAATGAGAGAGAAGAAATATTTGAGGAGACCAAAAACTAGGAATGGAACCACCATTTGACCCAGTTATCCCACTCCTCAGTACATATCCAAAAGATTTAAAATTAGTATATTACAGTGAGGCAGTCACATCAATGTTTATAGCATCACATTTCACAATTGCCAAGCTATGGAACCAACCTAGGTCCCTTCAACAGATGAATGGCTCAGCTATCCCTCTCCTTGGTTTATACCCAAAAGACCTAAAAACAGCATACTACAGGGACACAGCCACATCAATGTTTATAGCAGCACAATTCACAATAGCTAAACTGTGGAGCCAACCTAGATGCCCTTCAATGGATGAATGGATAAAAAAAAAATGTGGCATTTATACACAATGGAATTTTACTCAGCATTAAAAAAGAATAAAATCAAGGCATTTGCAGGTAATTGGATGGCGTTGGAGAAGATAATGCTAAGTGAAGTTAGCCAATCCCAAAAAAACAAATGCCGAATGTTTTCTCTGATACAAGGAGGCTGACTCACAGTGGGGTAGGGAGGGGGAGCATGGGAGAAATAGATGAATTCCAGATAGGGCAGAGGGGTGGGAGGAGAAGGCAGGGGGCAAGGGATTAGCAAGGATGGTGGAATGTGATGAATATCATTATCCAAAGTACATGTATGAAGACATGAATTGGTGTCAACATACTTTATATACAACCAGAGATATGAAAAATTGTGCTGTATATGTGTGATAAGAATTCCACTGTCACTTATTTTTTTAAAAAAATCAATAAAAAAGAATTAAATAAATCTAGATTTGATTCTCAGCTCTAAAAAAAAAAGAGAAAATATGGCATATATATACACAATGGAGTATTCAAACACAATAAAGAAGAATGACTTTATGGCATTTGCTGGTAAATGTATTAAGCTGGAGACTACCATACTAAGTGAAATAAGCCAGTCCCCAAGTCAAAGGTCAAATGTTATCTCTGATATGCGGAAGCTAGTTCAAAATAGGTGTGGGTGATAAAAAAAAAATAGAAGAAAGATCAGTGGAGTAGAGGACGGGGGGAATAAAGGGAAGGGAGGAGGAATGGGACAGGGAAAGACAGTGGAATGAATTTGACCAAATTTTCCTGTGTACATATATGAATATACCACAGTGTGTCACTATCACGTACAACCACAAGACACTAATTAAAAAAAAAAAATAACTATAAGTAAATAGCAAAAAAAATAGAGGGAAGAGAACCGGGATGGGAGGAAAGGAGGGGAAGAGGAAGTACTGGGGACTTAATTACGAAAAGTATATTCCATGTTTTTATAATTACGTCAAAATTAATTCTATTGTTATGTATGACTAAAAGGAACCAAAAAAATATTTGAAGAGAAAGTTATTGAGAATTATTCAGATATGATAAAAATGTAAATCCTTGTATGTGATAAATACACTAAGTCTTCCGCAAGATAAAAAAATAACCTAAAATTGGACAAATTATGATAAATTATTAAACCCAAAAGAAAAATTAAAACTAAGCAGAGAGAGAACACAAATGATCACTGTGACAGAGGTTGTTATAAAGCCACCTAAATATATTCTTAGCCTTCTGGGAAAACAGAGTTGTAGTTAGATATAGGGATGCTAATTCAGCCATTTGATGAGAAAAGCATGTCTTGTAGACTTGACTTTAGAATCATGTAATATTTTACATAATTATGAAACCAATTTAAAATTTTAAAAAGCAATCCCTAAGAGTAGAAGCTAAAAGGAAATAATCCTAACTTGTATCTAAATGGTAGCTTAACCACATGGAAAGAGATTAGTAAAAGTGACTTTCCAACAAGGTAATGACTGTGTATCTCTGGTGGTATATATGCTAAAGACAAAAAAAAAAATTTGCAAAAGTAAATCATTTTAATCTATTTTCTATCTATTTTTTAAAAATTAAATGGAGTCATACAGGAGTCATATTGTGAATGGTGGCAATGGTGTGTGTGTATGTGTGTGTGTGTGTGTGTGTGTGTGTGTGTGTGTTAAAGGCTAAAGTATATAAGTAATTAGGGTAATATATTAGTCTGTTACAACTGCCATAACAGAATATCACCAACTCTGTGGCATAAACAACAGAAATTTATTTTCTCACATTTCTGAGGCTAGAAGTCCATGATAAAGGTGTCATCACAGTTGGTTTCTGGTGGGCTCTCTCTTCTTGGCTTGTACATGTGTTCTCACACGGCCTTTCCTCTATGTAGACTGCAAAAGAGAGGGGGAAAAAAACTCCCCTGTCTCTCTATCTTCTTATGACCTTATATAAACTTAATTACCTCCCCAAAGGCCCAATCTTCAAAGATAGCCATATAGGAGTTAAGACATCAACATAGGAATTCTGAGGGAACACATTTCAGTCTGTAACAGTCCCATTGAAAACTGAAAATTTTGATATGGGGGAAAGAAAATATAGATGAAAGATCAATAAGGGCTGGGTAAAAACCATACACTCCGGAGTCTGTATAGAAACTATTACGCTAGTCAACTTTCCATCACTAAAACTTAAAACCTGTGAGATGATTAATTTAGAAAGAGAAAAGGCTTATTTGGGCTCACAGTATTGGAGGTTCTAGTCTATGATCAGGCAGACTCGTGGCTTTGGACCTCTGATAGGCCTGCTAGCTGGCAGTGGGGCTAGATAGCGGGGATCACATGGCAGAACAAAACTGCTTACATCCCAAGCGGGGGAGCAAAGAGGAAGACAAAATGCATGGGATCCAGGGCACAGACCCCACGACCTTCATACTTTTGGTTAGGCTCCTGTCCTGAAGGTTTTACCACTTCCCAATTGTGCTACCCTATGGGTCAAGTCTTTAAAACATGGCTTTGAGGGATAGCCACATCCAAACTATAGCCTCAGTCAATGCAAGTTCATGATGTATTATGTATGATATGACATGTATAAAATAATATAGACTGCATTTGTCCATTAAAGAGGCCTAGAGAGGAAAAAAAAGACCAACCCAGTTGGAATGAGACCACTGGTGGCCAGATTACAGCCTCTAAATATCATTTCCTTTTCAAATGAAGGGGAGCTCCTTTGAAAAAAA
Source organism: Callospermophilus lateralis (assembly GCF_048772815.1). Classification (NCBI taxonomy): domain Eukaryota; kingdom Metazoa; phylum Chordata; class Mammalia; order Rodentia; family Sciuridae; genus Callospermophilus; species Callospermophilus lateralis. Next base: position 10,392,914 of record NC_135320.1, read on the forward strand.
TGTCTAATTCTAAGCCTGAAAAGCGAAAAGTACAAGCAGAGCAGAGGATACCTTGTCCCAGGTAAAAAGAAGTTTCCCAAAGTTAACATTTCAGTGTCCCCATGAACCAACTTGAAGAGTTGTCCCCTAGTCAAAGATGAGATCCTTTGATTTCTGGAATTGATTTTTGGCTACCGAATATATAATATATTGATTGCCCGCTTTGCCTGGCCAAATCTCTGAATTGTCTGATATCCTTTTACTAAATTCTATTCCACTTTAAGTAGGTCAGTACTACTTGTGTTACTTACAACTAAGAAACCTGACAGACCCTGTGAGGAAGCTTGCCTCATACAGTCTAAGTCATAATAGACATTCAGAAAATGTTGATTTCCTTCCTAGGAGTCGAGAATTAGTAATGACTTATTTTTGGATGTTAAGAACCGTATGGGAAATGTTTTCTCTATACACAATGGAGATCCTGTCTTTGTTCATATCCCCCACAGCTCTCCCTACTGGCCTGCCCTCAACTCAAGGGAAGAAAGTCGGTAAACAGTTTGGTCTCAGCCCAGGGTTTTGAGTTGGCTTCTATTTTTAGTGGACGTGGGTTCTGTGTAGAAATGGCAGCAGATGAGCCCTGCTCTCCTGTACTTTCTGCTTCTTGCCACCGGGAGATAAGAAGGGATATAAGATTTCTTCTCTCTTCCTCTGCATGGTGCCAGAGGGTAAATGACCTCATAGGGCAGGGATTTTTCTATCAACTAATATGCGTAACATTTCAATTTGAAGAGAAATAAAAAGATCCAGGGAGACACTGAGGCTCAAGCCGTGTGCTCAAGTGCATCCTTTAGCAGAGACCCTACCGTATCAGGATCTTAGCTCAGCTGCGAACAGTGTCCTACATTGATTCTCATTTGCTGCTGCTCCTTGCCTTACACAGAACTCCCCTGGAAATCCAATGGCATATAACAGGACACTTGAAATGAGAGAGCTGCCAGGGAGAGAAGGCAACACCATTAAGAATCGGTAAAACCCTTCTCTCCTCCTCACAGAACCACAAGAGATGGGAAGCCGAAAATACAGCAGAACAAAGCATGGGTGCCGTGCCCCTGAAGTCTGTGTGAAGGGGCTTTTGACAGGTGGTATTAGGGTAGAAAAAGGGAAAGGAGGAAGCCAGTGGAAGGAGAAAGAAAGGGGAGTTAGAGGATGACCTCTTCCACGTTCCTCACCCAGTTTTCTTGGCCTCATCCTCTCTCTCATTAATTCCCACCCACACATCCAAGGTAAAGTGGTAAAAGGGTAATGAGGATGAGGTAAGTTCATGGGCATTTTATGGGCTACATCATTTTCTTGGGAATTCATGTTTAGGGAATTTTTCTTTTGTACCTCTGAGGTGCTAAGAAGTTGTTTTGCTCAAAATTTTAAAGAAAAATTCATTTCTCTGTGCTTCCACTGGAATCCTTGGATTCGTCTTTTTTTTTTTTTCCCCTAACAAAAAGTTAAAACACAGAAACTTGAGAAAGTTATAAACTTAGGGGAAAAAGGTGCTAAGAAGGACACACTTAGGCTTGATGTTTAATTTTGCCTTTAGTCAAGACATGGAGAATCCTTCTGTGGTTATCCCAGCTTCTCAATGGTCCGGAGTAGTATTCGGGGCCAAAACATCTTGCATTTTCCTGGCCCTGTCCTCTGAACTTGATGTCACCCTTGCAGACCCCATGGGCAAGGGTATAACTCTGGCAAGACAGGATTCAGTGTGCAGAACCATGAATCCAAACCCATTATTATCTCCCCAAACATCATGTCCCTCAAAACAAGCAACATGGATGAAAACAGAGCTGTCATTCTTAAGGCCACTTGTAGTTAATGCCTTGGCAAATGGTCACTCTGCTCTGAGCCCACCTGAGCAGTGGCAGCTCATAGATATCAAAAGGTGCAACAAGAAGACCCCAGCTCTTGGAAATTGTCACTGTGCACTCCAGATCTGTTCCTTCCCTGGTCTTGTCTCTCTGATTACTGATGCCGCCATCAACCCCTTCCTGGTGCTCCCCAACTTTAAGGAAACCTGTTTCCTGTGGAAATTCTAGGAAATACTTAATGGTTGAAGTGATGGCTTCCAACCATGGAACCTCGAGTTCCAAAGATGACATAGTTGAAGTGCAAATGGATCACTGTGCTTGAAGGATGGTCTTTCCAAGGCAAGCGTTTAGACTTACTGCCTTATCTCAAGATTGTTCCCAAGTCACTTATAGGGGTTTCCAATGCCATCTCAGGTCCTCTGCTTCCCTCTTCTGGCCAGCCAAAAGGAATCTTTATAGCTGTTTAGAGTTCAGGGAAAGGATTAGTATGATGGTACCTCGTCATAGAATCAAATCATCATCACCTAACAGTCACTTTTCAAGACAATTTTTTAAAAAGTTATACCCAGGAAGTGAGGTAAAAATATCATCATGACATTTTAAACATTCTCACACTGAAGGCAATTATGACAACTATTCTACTATATAAAACTAAAGAGAATGTGTTAAACTGGCAGTTCCCAATCGTGTTATCAATGTTTTTGCAGATTGGGTTGTGACCGAATAAGTTTGGAAAATTTTAGGGTAATATAAGTTATATATAACTTATATTACCCTAAAAATTGCTCAGGGCATTGAAATTGCTTGTGTGTGTGCCCCATGAATCCCCCTAAGAAGAGAGAGCCTATAATTTTTGATCAATGAACAAAGCCTTTCCTGAGAAGCATCCTAAGGTCTAGCCATCTTGCAGAAGACTCTAGGAGAAATGTGACACTAGACATTGAAGAGTTGAACAAAAAAAAAAAAAAAAGATCACATTTGAAATGAGAAATGTCAACATTAGGCCCCAAGAAAGCAAATGGCCATAAATTCCTTTTGAGCTGATATTTAACTTAATATTTAACTGAATTTTAGAATTGAAAAGGACCCTGGAAGCTATAAAGGTTCCTTGAAGTTCAGTCCCACCATTTGGTAGATAAGGCACGTGAGACTCAGAGAGCTATAAAAAAAGTCTCAAAACCCAGCAAAGAAATGCCACCTTAAAATCTATTTGTGGGAGTCTAGGACTCATGACCATTTTTCCCAGAAAAGCTATCAATTGCAAAGGATCTGCATTTTGACATATTAGATGAGCAGGTTGGAAAAAAAAATCTTAGTTTAAGAAAGTATGTATCAGGCCATCTGCTTCACTGGAAAGATGTACGCAAGATGTTACAGCATTTGACAAAACAAAATCCGACTTATTACTCATTTATAAACCCACGGAAGGCACTTTTATCAAAGTCATCATCCTCATTCATACATCAAATGGAAAGTCAGGAAATACAGTTTGTGTTAAACTCCAACGTGCTTTGATGTTTTTTCATAAATGTTGGCACATTTGGGAGAGCGCCACAGCCTTTTGTATCAGCTAGGACTACTCTGGTAGCTAGCGACAAGAACACTGTTTGAACTGACTTAGGCAGAATAAAAGGGGCGTCATTGTTGGAAAGCTCATCTAACAAAAAGAAGAGCAAGGGGTTAAGTGAAGGGGCCCCAAACTTCTTACCTTATCTCTTGGTTTCTCTGTGTCAAACAGCCTGGCTTTCTACTAGAGATGGTACCTGCTGGCCTGTATATGTGTGTGTGGGGGGTGGGGGGGGGGTCATTGCCTCACATCCTCCCCACCAGAAAGAAATAGTCTCAAGTTCAGAGTCTCAGAGAAGGGCTCTGATTGGTCTTGCTTGTTTGAGACATTCCTTTCTGAAACAAGCCATATAGGGCCTCAGGGAAGGTTGATAGTATGTAGGTGAAAGAATGGTTTGCAAAGTCAAATCACTGAAGTTCAAATACTGAATACTCTGCCTACAAGTGGGATGATCTGGGACAAGTTGCTTAAGTGCTTGTCTCAATTTCCTTATCTGTAGAATGGGGATAAAAATTGTATCAACGGATACGGTTTATGTGGTGGTTAAATGAGATAAAACATGAAAAGAATTTTATATAGTACCTGCTACAATGCAAGCCATCAGTGATCATTAGCTACTATCATTACTGCTTCAGCTTCAAGGGTGAGGAAACCTGGATTAGATCAACCACTACGGCATGGACCCCAACACTGACTAGCTTGTGGTGTTGCTTAACTCTTCTGCACCTTTGTTTTCTTCATCTACAAAATGTGAGTAAGAATGATTCCTACCTTGCAAAGTGGTTGCAAGGAACAAATGAGATGATAAATGTAAGTCATTTAGCATCTTGGCTAGCACATTGGAAGCGTGTAGCAAAAGTTATCATTATTATCATTAAGACTGTGCAGATGGTCTATGAAAAGATGATAGCTCCCATTTGAATCATGATCTTAGGAGCACTTCATTCATTTATTCATTCATTCAACTGATATTTATGGGATGTTTCTGCCATGCTAGGCACAGTGTTCAATTTGGAGAATAGAGAATGATGATAGATAGACAAGATAGACAAGGCCTTGAGCTCAAGAAGCACACTTCCTTGAAAGGCTTCTAGAAGCATCTTATTCAAGACAGGAAAAATAATAGCTGTCAGCTTCACCTACCAATTAGTAGACCCCTGACTTCTCTGTTACCGCAATTCCATCAGATTTCTTGTTTTCTGCCTCTCTTAAAAACATAGCCACCTTTATGATCATATCTATTTTTCTGCTCTCGATAAATAACTATGGCTGTATGAATGTATACAAGTACTGTATGTATACCTTGTAATATATATTATGCATATATATATATATATACACACATATATGTATATTCTTTTTGATATTTTAAAGATCTGGTAGATCACTTCTCTATTCAGGGATTTCAGAGACTTGCCATCTGGATGAGGCTGATGAAATCAAGGTCATTTCCATCAACAGAAGAATGGATAAAGAAAATGTGGTATCTATACACAATGGAATCTGATTTGGTCATAAAAAAGAATGAAATTCTGATATTTGAGACAGCATGTATGATCCTGGGGGACATTAGTTTAAGAGAAATAAGTCAGGCTCAGAGAATCAATTACCACATGTTCTCACTTATGCATGGAAGCTAAAAAAGTTGACCTCATAGAAGTAAGGGAGAAGTGAAGTGGAAGAAAAGGAAAGTGGTTACCAGACTCTGGAAAGGCTGGGTGAGATACAGAGATAGTTAATAGGCACAGGGGTACAGTTGGATAGGAGGAATAACTTCCAGTGTTCTATAGTCCAATAGACAACTATGGTTGACAACCATTGTATATTTTAAAATAGAATTTTGAATCTTCCCAAAATAACAACAAAAAGAAAAGATAAATGTTTGAGGTGATTGATATGCTAATTACTTTGATGTGATTATTATATGTTGTATTCATGTATTGAAATATCACACTGTATCTCTTATAAGTATGAAATTATTATGTGTCAATTAAAAATTAAAAAAAAACATAAAGTTTAAAAATTACTTCCAGGTAGATCAGAGGTTAAATTGGAAATGCACATTAAAGAAACTTCTAGTCGAATAGCTTTATAAATTCTGGGCCAGGAAAGATTTCACAAGATATCCAAAGCCCTTTGTCATGAAAGAAAGTTTGAAAAAGTTGACAAATTAAAATTAAGAACTCCTATTCACTGAAACGTACCCTGAAGAAAAAGAAAAGTCAAGTCGCAAAGTGAAACATTTAATAACCAACAAGAGGCTCATGTTCAGAAGATATAAAGAATTCCTACAAACCTGCAAATCAAAAAGAAAACAAAAATGGGCGATAATTTATGAATGGGGAGAAAATTTGAATAGTCACCCCACAAAAGAAATTCATTTAAACAAGAAGCACCGATAGGTGCTTAATCTCCTATACCTGCAGTAGTTAGCAGGGAATGAACACTAACACTGCACAGGTATCCACTATCCACTCACTAGATATCAAACTAAGGACACAAGGTTCAGAGCATCAAGAATGCTGATACACTGCCTATGGAAATATAAACTGGCACAATTACCAAGGAAACCAGATAGACATCATTTGGTAAAATATGAGATGCATAATTTAGGACCAAACAATTTTCCTCCAGGTCATAGACCCTATAAAACACATGCTTTTGTGTACATGTTTAAGAATGTTCATAACAGTACTGAGTAATAGCTTCAAACTAGAAACAACCTAAATGTCTACCAAGAACAGAATAAGTAACAAAAGTTTGTGGTATATCCATAATATGAAATATTATTCCATGAGAAATGAAGGGTGAGTATAGCTACATGACCCTTAGAAAATGGATCTTAAAGATGTAATATAGAGTTAAAAGAACCGAACAGTACAAAAAAAAATACATACTACATGCTGGAATTGATATAAATTTTTTTTCAAAGGGAAAAATATTTTTGAACTAAAACTATAAAGAAGCTTAAGGAAATAATAGTATAAAAATCAAGAGAATATTTTTCTTTAGGGGAAAAGGGAAAGGTGGGGTTACAATCAGGAGGGGTTTCTGAAGTGTTGATCATGTTCTGTCCTGACACAGATAGGTTACACAGGGGTTTGTTTTTATGAATTGTTAAGATCGTACACTTATTTACAGAAGCTTTCTGTAGGATTGTTACATTTCACGTGCACACACACAGGAGTCATTATAATACAGACACAATGCACAGAGACAGAAATTATTTCAGTCAGATAAAGAGGAGGCTTGTTTAAAGTCACAGAGCCCTCTAAGAGAGGGCTGAAGGTCACCAGTTTAAGGGTGATCACCATCCTAGAGCAAGTGCTGAAGTGACTTTTTTGCTGAATGGGGCAACTGGTGTCTTCTCCAACCATATTACACATTCAATTGATTGATGTAACTTGAAAAAAAAAGAATCAAGTTATAAAGAAAATATATAGCAAAGATTCAATCTACAGGTTACAAATCAGCAAGGCTAAATGTCTCCCAGGACCCCAATCTCGGGGTGCATCACTGGAGGGATTACTCAAGTGATGGATGGAGAATGTCAGCCACGAAGCCACTGCTGCCAGATACCCTCTATCCAGACTGCCCTTCTTTACTGCTCCCGGGCAACAGACTCTCCCCAGGTGCAATACTGCTCCAGCAGGAGACACAGTCACTGCTGCCCTGCCCCATTACCTCCATCCCTTATGAAGCTGCCCTTCTGCATCTTCCCTACTGCCCTACAACGTTCATGGTGTGGAGATGTTTGGTTGGTTGGTTGGTTGGTTGGTTGGTTGATTGGTTGGTTTGGCTAAGATGAGAAAAAAAATCCTATCACTAACAATACTGCCCACATTTTTTCCATGATGGTTAGTTCATGGACCTTCCTATATCATACCCATACTTCCCTTTACATCCTCCCCAGTGCCAGCAGGCAGGGATTTACCAATGTCATGGTCTATGAGATTAGTGCATTGTTCTTCTCAAGTGGGTTCAAATTTTCTGTTTCCCTGCCCCTACCTAGACATGTCCCATCCATGTGCAACAACTTTTAAGTAATTCTGTTTTCATTGAAATAGCACCATAAAAATATTAAAGGTGATATTAAAAGACAATTTAATTTCTAGTCTCACCATCCTACTACTTTTTTTCATTTTATGAAAATTTTTCCACATATATGTGTGATTAAGTTATAATATACCCTATATGTACACATCTGTTTTTATGTAATTAATCTTATGAATTTTTCTTATGCTTGAACAACTAAAATTCTCAATTAGTTATATTGTCTAGTATTCCACTTAGAAGATAATTATTTACTTAACCATTCCCATAATATTGGATAATGTAGGCCTTTTCAGTTTAAACTGATAATATTGTATAATATTGTATGCTATATAATTCAGTTGTTGAAATAAAGTGGAAAATTTTACATTTATCTCTGTTAAATTTAACTTCATTACTTTGGGCCAATTATTACAACATAGCGAGAGCTTTTTGAATTTTTTACTTTACTGCCTAATGTACTTGAGTGACTCATGGATCTAATGAGTCATTAATTAAAGCATTAAAAGTGATGGACCAAAGGACAGAAGCTTTCAGAGGTATATGTGCCAAAAGGTACATACCAGAATGTTCAAATCGCGTCTATAATATTGTAATAGTCCAAATGCCATCAATGATAAAATGGGTAAATAAATGATGATATATTTGCAGGATGGACACCATGCAGGAATGAAAATAAATGAACCCACACCTAGAGAGATTACTTGGGCAAATATCACTAACATGATGTTAAGCAAAAGAAGCCAGACACAAAAGAATGCATACTCTACGATGCCATTTTTTTTTTAAATTGGAAAACAGACAAAACTAATTTGTGATATAAGGTTAACTTTAAGAGGAGAGGGAAGTTAAGTGATTGGGAAAGCATATAGATAGACGTTTGAGAAGCTGATGAATGTTCTACTTCTATACCTGGATGATGACTAGATTAATGCTCATTTACTAATAATTCATCAATCTATATACACTTTATCAATTTTTCTGTATTTTATGCTCGAATAAAATTTCTTTTAAAAATAACAAGAGGGGCTGGGGCTGGGGCTGGGGCTCAGAGGTAGAGCGCTCACCTCGCATGCATAAGGATCTGGGTTCAATCCTCAGCACCACATAAAAATAAAATATATTGTGTCCACCTATAACTAAAAATATACTTTAAAAAAATAACAAGACTAATAACATCCATGTTTCATATGGTACAATTAAACATAAATCAATAAAAATCAAACAAATAATATACAGAATTGTAGCTAGTTTGGAGTGATAGAGAGTGAGTTCAGTTTGAATAGGTTGAAATTGAAGTGTTGGAAGAATTTGCAGGTGGAAGAAAATGTTCTCTATGTGGGTCAGGAGCTTCACAGGGAGAGAATTGGGCTGGAAAGAAATATTTGGAAATCATTAGTTTATTGATAGTAGTCAAAACCATGAAAAAAAAATCAAATAGAAAAAAAAAAGCATTGAAGGATTACCAAGACTTACAAAAAGAAACATCCAGAAAGAAGATTAGGTAGAGAGCGGTGGAAACCAGGTAAGGACACTTTCAGAGGGGTGAATGGCCAAAATTCCAGAGATGCAGCAGAAAAGCTAAGGATGGGGAAGTTTCCACTGGGTTTAGTAACCAGATCACAAGTGACTTGGGTGAGAATAGGATCAGTGGCGTGATGGGGTCCAACATAGGCTGTCCATATGGGTATCATCTAGGAAGGTGGCAGTTTGGGAAGAACTTAAGATTTTGGCAAGGTTGGTGATGAGAAAATGCAGAGAACAAAATACCAGATGGCAGGTAGGAGAAGAGTGTTGGTTTGACAGCATCATGGGCACTGGGAGAGTGCTGACTACCCATCTTCCAGCTCTTTGGTAAAAGGGACTTAAAAATCCTCAGCTCCTATTTCATGTATGTCAAAGGAGAGATGGGCTTCACGCCAGATAAGGAGAGGAAGAAAACATTCTATGAAGCGGCTGAAGAGCCTTTTCATCATAGAAGGTAAATATGCATCGAACTAGAGAACAGACACCAGTCTTCCTTGCTTGGCTGCCTATATTTTACCTCCTGCAGTCTAAATGGCTTTCTCCATGTAACCAATCATCGGTTCTCCTCAACTAACATTTTGCTGTCCTGCATCCCTATGTGAGCCAGTTCTCTCTGTCTCTAATCATCCTATACCTCTACATTCTTGAAAGTTTATTCTGAACCTAAATATTTTCTTCCTCCAGCTCCAAACTTTAGATTCCTTTTGGATTTTTTTTGTTATTGTTGTTGTTATCTACTAAAGTCAAAGCCATTTCATCTCTCCTGGGTGAGACTAAGTTACGTTCTGTTGACTCATGAATATATTGGCTTACACAGCAAAAACCTGTAGATAACAGAAGCGGTCTGGGAATCAGGAAAAAAAATTGGAATTTATGATTGATCAAAGAGAAAAAATTTGAGTGGCCAGCAGTTGTTTCCAAGTGTGCACTGTATACCGTGACAGTCATGCTCAGAGGTTCCTGCGGCCATGGAACTAAGTTCATGTAAACAGAATTAGACGGGTGAATGAGCAGAGAGAATGTGAATCAATGTTCTAGTTCATTTCCCTGAGGCTTCAATTTCATCCTCCACCTTTTGTGCCAGAGAAAAACAACCCCAAACTGCTTTCCCACTTCCTTTTTTCACTCAGTTACCTCATTCTCTTTTTATCTCTTGTTTTTGGGTTTGCTCCAGGAGATGACAAAAGCTAGAGAATTCAATGAGGCAAAGTATGGGAAAATCCCGGTTCAGGGTCTAACACGCAGTGCAGAGAGGTTTTCTTCCTCCTGAAGTGAGAAATCTGGTGTGAGGTGCCTTTCCAGGTCATTCATACAGGCTCATCTTTTGGACAGATGGGGCTCATTCCAATAAAGTTCGATTCCATTAAGGAAGCATTTATAAAATGCTAATATGTGGGCATAACAATATAGGAAATATATAGAAGAAGCATTTCTAATAGGCTGAAAAGCAGTTCCCAAAGATATGAGGTCCTGATTCCAAGAAACCTGTAGTGTTACCTTATTTGGAAAAGGTCTTTGCAGATGTGATTAAATTAAAGATTTCAAGATGAGGAGATTATCCCAGATTATCTGGGTAGGCCCAAAATACAATCCTTGTGATGGGGAGTCAGAGGGTGATTAGACACACACACACACACACACACACACACACACACACTCAGTGATTTTTCTTTTAAAAAAGCAATACAATCTAGCAACACTATCCAGCCATAGCATCTTATGCTATAGATGTCTCATTTTATGTGAAATAACTAGTGACTATATAATACCTCTCACTTGGAACTTTCATACAGGCCCACCTCACATGTGACACCACCGATCACCAGGCCCTTCAGAGGACCAAGCAGAACCTCTAGTTCAACAAAGATAAGGGTTGCTTTGGGGTTCTGGGAAAAAAATACCATTCTCTGACGTCTTGTTGGGGTTGGAGCACTTGTTGGGAATAAACAAAAAAGGAATAAAACTTACCTTGATTTTTGTTGTTATTGTCTTATTTTTGCTTTTATGCAGTTCTGAGGATAGAACTCAGGGTCTACCACTTGCTAGACAAGTGCTCCATCACAGAGTTACGCTGCCAGGCCTCACTTGTGTTTTGAAGAGTCCAACTGGACGATGCACGCATCCAGTGGCCAGGGTCTCATCTATTTGCTAGCCTTCAGAAGAACTGGAGGTAACTTGGCAATGGAAAAGCAAAGAAGGCTCCCTGGGAGCAATCTGGAGACCGCGGAATTCTCCTGAATGTCAGCAGGTCTTAAACTCCAGGTTGTGGTTCTCTAGTTACCACCAGAGCCCTGAGAATCGAAAGACTTATTTCTTCTTTAGAAGGCAATATTATGTAATCTCAGAAAGACTTTGTGACGTTTCATCAGGGCACTCAGAAAGAATGTGAGGAATGCCACGAGAATAAATCCACCCAGTCTCACATTCTCAGTAACAGAAGTACCAGTGGGGTTCTGTACTTCTCCTACTAAATATCTCTAACTCTCCCCAAATACGACCCATAAGCACAGTACCATCCATTAGTCTCATAATTCTTTGATTTGAGGATTTAGGGCAGGGACTCTGGACATTATATTTTCTGCTCAGATTCTGGGAAAGGCGTGTCTTCCATTCATAATTCAGAACGGTCAGGAGTACCTTTATAAAGTACTAAGAAGTCCCAGATTAAGGTCCCTGTTAGGGCAAACCTTGTCCAGGTGACAGCTTATTTCCTGTTGCCCTCCACCGTTGAGAAGAACAATGTGAGCTGTCCCAGTGACCAGTTTTTTATATATTATGCCACTTCTGAGTGTGACTGCACCGCCTGATTAACCTTCCTGCAGTTTAGAAGCGGATGGGTCTGAATTTCATTATAGATATGACTTCCACGCTCTCCTCCACTGGGGCACAAGGATTCAATTGGAAGGGTGTTGTAATTACTATGCAGATTGCTTTCCTATCAGTTGATTGAAACTTCAAGAAGGAAGGTCATTAATGTAACTTCTTCCTCAATTTCTCATTTTAGGAAATCTGGAAGCAGAGCCACATATAATTCAATGTAACTCAGTCCACCGAGCCACTCTCCACAGGAAGTATAAATAGAACACAGAAACTCTGAGATGGATCGTAAGGACAGAGCCGAAGGAATTCTCAAAAGACCCATTCTCTTGGAAATAAGTTCACCAAGCAGACCTGGGTCCTCAGCTGCCTTTCAAGGTCTGCATTCCTCAGGGTTTTATTCTGTTGGCTTTACTTGCTTTGTGGTCCATCCAGTGGTGTGAAGCAGAGGGTGGCCTTTCTCCAGCTCATGGCTGCGGCATGAGGGTGGGCACTTCAGGGTTGACTTCCTGCCTCACTCTGTGGCTCTCTTCAGAGAGGAGCTACAGTCTGTGTCAAAGCACAAGAGATGAGAAAATGTTTCCCCAAGAGCTGCTCCCGTCACTCTAGCTCTGCTGCCCATTCAGCATCAGCCAGCAGCAGTAGGTCAAGTTTGTTAAAGGCAACAGGCCAGGTTCCCCACATGGTCTTTAGCTCAGTAACTGCAACTGGACAAAGCACTGTGATTCCATTTCATTCTCCCTACTCAACCAATGTACCGAGAAAGATTGGAAGGGACATTAGTGCAGAACCAGAACAGTGAGAAACAAGAAAGAAATTAAACAGCAAATGGCAACAGATGGCTGTATATCAAATACCAAATAACAACACTATGTCTGTATCATGGGATTCCAGGTATCCAACAAAGAGAAAAAAAAGCAGGTTAATATACACAGATATGAAACGACGTCAAAATAGGTGGGAAAGCAAGAGGCAGAAGGTATGTAAAATAGGAACACTTTAGGCAAATATAAAATGACCTGCATACACACACACACACACACACAGACATTTGATATTATATAAATACTTTTATGTTAGACATACATTTTTCCCCTAGAATATTCAAGAAAGTTTCAACTTCCTTGATTGGTTTGTAAGCAAGAAGGATTTTTATTTTTATTTCTTCCTATAGACATTTTCAAAGCTAGGTGTATATTGTTTTTAATTTTATTTTTATGACATTTTCCCAAAGTCTCCCTGACATCCCTCAGAGGATCTTTCCAGGCTCTTCGTCTTGACCTCAGGGCAACCTTCTATATTTGTAGTCTATTGTGACCACATGATTAAACTGGCCAGGGTCACCCCAAGTGAATTTGGGGACTAAATAAAGACACAGACACACAAAGTACCTTTTCTTTGGGTCCAGTGACTGCTCCTCATCCACAACTCCCACAAGCAGGGCATAGTGGGCAGGAAAGAGAGCGAGGAGCATGTTCTGACCCCTTTTATTGGGGAGGAGCCATTCAAATGAGGCAAGGAGTCATGTTTCAGGGGGTTGAGTCTAGCTTCCTGACGTCTGCTGTCAGCAGATTCACTGACATCTTGGAAGGCCAGGCCTGTCTCATGTGCTGTGTGGGGGTCATAAGCACAGCAAGCAAAGAGGACACGTCTCCAGCCAAACAGAGGCAACGTCAGTCCAGTCCACTTTGTGTGCTCAATGTTCATAGTTCACACACACACAGCCCATGGCAGACTCGCCACATACATAGGTCCTGTCCAGAGCGACTCCCGACAACAGTCTGCATCCTGAACCCAACACCCAGCCCAGGATATAGTGGGGACTGAAACCTATACTGAGGAGGGCTCACCCAGCTGTGAACTCCTCCACTGGGCTGCATTTACCCAGAGCCACATCCTTCTCTAATTTCCAAAATGCCATCATGTGGGCTGGGGGCAGCTCTGCACAACCCCTTGTTTCTTTCCTCCATTACTGGGCACCCTCTATTTCCACGACAGTTGGATTCTTGCTCCTCACCTACCTCCTTCAATCTCTTCAGTTCACCTCTCTCATCCTGGCCCATCCACGGCCATGTGCAGCTCACCCTCATGATTTACCTAACATGAAGTCAGGAAAATATATTCGCATTGCCCCAACTTCTGCCTATGTGCATAGCAAGATCTATCGTGCATTGTTTATGGTCTGTGGGTTCTTATTTACCCACACAAATGGAAGTGAGCATTGGCACAAAGATGATCACAAAAGTAGGGCTTTGGATAGTTGTCCTTGGAAGATAACTGGTTATTCCTTTTAATGTAGTTTTTTTCCAAGCATAGATGTACTTAAATTAAAATGAATTTATATTTTGTTTCCTGTCTACTGAATGCAGTAGAACTGAGGAAGGTGGGGGGAATCTACCAGAGATTAAGTCAACCAGATGTTGAAGGTTTGTTCAGGATAATCGGCATGGCAGGGGGAATGCCAAGTTCATTACATTTAAAGCCATACTTAGGTTTCTCTTTCTGTTTTAACATAGCCACATTTCTGCAAAACTAAAAATCCAACCTAAGGCCAAAGCAGACTTGCTTTAAACTGCTTTCCTACCTTGAATAAAATTCTTGTGTGAGTGTGTGAGTGTGTGTGTGTGTGTGTGTGTGTGTGAGAGAGAGAGAGAGAGAGAGAGAGAGAGAGAGATTAGTGAAATTGATTTTGCAAAGCATCCCAAATCTCTTGTTTTAGGAGTAGCTACTTCACTCCCTTAAGCTTCAATTCATTTTCTCTGGTTCAGTCTTCAGAAGGAAACATTACCAGCTTATCAATTTTTAGCATGTTGGCACTAAATATCATTTATTAAATCTTGTTGCATTGCTACAACTACAGGTGTAAAATAGGACTTCACATTTTGATGGTTGATTTGTAGGCTTAGAGTACCAGAAGAATGTGATTTTCCGGTACATTCTGTTCAGAAGGTGTGTGTGTGTGTGTGTGTGTGTGTGTGTGTGTGTGTGTAGTAATCTTTTGTGATGGTCCCACATGATCTAGGATACTAGCACATTTGATCAGAGTAATCTGTACCCGCAGAGCATTTCTGCTTCTCATGTGACAGAATTTAGTTTGCACATTTGTGAGTGGGCCCCTCCAGATGTCCCCTCCTCTAAAAAGCATTAAATAGATTATAGCGTTCTACAACTATGGAAGCCCTGAAAAGCAGTGAATTTTCTTTCTTCCTCTATTTTTTTTTTCCATATGACCCTCTACCGCCCCAAACCTGGCAGCCTGATCATGGTAGATCTGACCCCAGAGTTTTCACCTGAAGAAGGGTTAGGAGGCATTGGCATCGGCCCAGCCCATAACCCAGTGCAAGACTCTGACAATATCTTGAGGCTCATCAGATGGACGTGTCAATTTGAGCAGATGTGTTTTCCATTTTTATAATAAAATTTTGATTGTCAGAGTGTAGGAGTTACAATGAGACTTTTAAATTCAATAGAGAAGGAACCATGAGGTTCATAAACAAGCAAGGAATGTGAAATTGCTGCTTCCCCATCCTTTTCTGCAAAGATTTTCAAGCAGCCATGTCGATGAGTCCAATTGCTAACAGTGATGCCATGCAGAGCCCTTCAGTGCTGTTCTGTGCTCAGAGGAGGCTGGTTTGTAACTAGCTTATTGCTTCATGCTTGTGAGCAGGAGTGGCTGAGTCAGGTTCACTAGAAATGGGATGTGCCACTTCCCCAGCTATGTGACCTTGGACAAGAGGCCCATTTCCTTACCTATAAATTAGGAATCATAAAAGTGCCTATCTAACAAGGTGTCTAAGCGGATTATGGATAATAACATACGTAGAGGTTTTAGTACAGTGCTCAGCACATAGCAAGTGCTCAATAAAAATTTACCGATCATTCTGCTTAAGTATTTGAAAGCAATTTACGTTCTTAAGCAGGCTAACCCATTTAGGATGGCTTTTAACAAATGCTCTCTTTACAGAGTACGTACAAGTCAATTCCAAACAAGCCCAAGTAAAATTATCACAAATTCACATATAGTGGGAGCCTAAATAAATGAGGTGCCACCATTTTATATTAATTATATTAATATCTCCCTCCATTTGTACAGATAATCGAGAACTGAAGGTAGGCTAAAGAAAATGTAAAAAGTTGTAATGCCCAAGTGGAACTTATTTAAGGTGTGATCATGGCTAGGAAAAAGTCTGTAAAAATAGCTCTGGTCCTTATCCCTGGGGTGCCTTCAAGTCTTCTGACAAACAGGCCTGCCCTCCTGCAGACCCAAGATCCCATTCTGCCTCACACATCCCCAACACAACTGCCAGCTGAGTTCTAATTGCAGAATCTTCATTACCAGGGATGATTGAAACTATAAAAAGAACCCAGCTGAATTTTTCACATCCTGCTGGGTGAGCACAAGGACTGGCTCTCCTGTTCCTGCCCTACTCCTTCCCCCGGCAATTACCCTCAGAGCCTGTGTGGTCTGGCTTCTGCAGGAAGCTCTGAGCAATTGATAGATGTTATCGCCCTTCCCCTCCAAACCTCCCTCCCCAGGAGGTGGCTTGATGACCATGACAAATGTGTCTGGCCTTCCTCTAGAGCTGCAAAGACAGGAGGCTCATTTCTTAACCTCCTCACCTAAGTTTTTTTTGCCCAAAGTCACCTAGAAGTGAGTGACCATAGAGAGATAACAGACATTTCTTCTATCCTCCGGGCCTTTGTGACAACCTATTGTAACCCCCATCTGCAAATTAGCCTTTTTTTTTTTCCTGTTACATCCTTTCCATCAATGAGCATTTATAAAGCACCTGCTGAGTGCTCAGTGCTGAGTTAATTGCACTAGAGAGGGATATCCAAAAGTAAAAAGAACACTGAGGAATTTAAAATCTAGTTGGAAAACAAAACTAGACAGGAATTCTCCTGTTTCTGTAGCTAATAACTTTAAGAACCAAGGGATTGATTTATGCACATTTTACATAAAATTCATGCAAACTGTTTTTTTTTTCCTATGTATTTGGGGCAGCATGCATCTTTATATCTAGAAAGAGAAAGTAATGTTTGGAAAGATGTTCATCAGAAAAGTTAAAGGAAGCCATCTGAGACACTGGTAAGTGATAGAGCAGGTGGTCTCTGCAGGCACAGTGACACCATGCAGGTTTGAATCCCCATTTTGCCACTCTGTTACCTCATGCATGTTGTATTCCATTTCTCTAAGTTTCCCTTTTCTTATCTGTAAAATGGGATGGTCATTGAAACATCTCATTGGGTTGTTGTGAGGATTACATAAGATTTAGCGGTGCATAGCATTTAAAATCAAGTGTTCAACAAATGTAACTGTTTCTGGTGATGAGATGGTGGAGGAGGACAGACGGGAGGGGAAGTCCTGGAGAAGGCAAGACATGAACTGGCCCCTGGGGGAGAAGGCCTGGGGGATTCAGGTTAGGGAAACATTCTCAGCAAAGGGAGAGGCAGAAAGAAATCTCAGCTGTTCTTTGAGAGAGAGAGAGAGAGAGAGAAGACTGTGCATGAAGTTGCACAGGAAGGGGACCCACTGTGGAGGGCCTCAGAGTTCAGTTGATTTCCCATTTCCCTTCTGATGCCACCCCATGCACAGCCTCTCCCATTATCAATGTCACCACCAGAGTCATCAACATGCTCCAATCAGTCAAAGTCCATTCTACATTAGGCTTCACTCTTGGTGTCATGCAATCTGTGAGTTTGGACAAAAATGTATAACGACACACATCCAGATTGTGTGTTTATGTGTGTGTGTGTGTGTGTGTGTGTGTGTGTGTCTAATCTCTTTGACTCTCCTTAACAAAAACAGACACAGTACTGAAAATAAAAAAACAACGATAACCTCTTCAGCAAAACCAGGCATTCAGACATCCCCACGCACTTCAAAAGACCTATGAATGGGCCCAAATCACCTCACTGATGTCAACAACTGACTATGGAAGCAATGGGAAGACAAAGAATGGGTGAAGGTTTGAAGAGCTAGGCAACTCTTTGATTACTAACAAACAGCCTTAGAAGGAGAAGATTTCACAAAGGTGATAAGTGGAACATACCCAGCTGAGACTGTGAGGCTTTAGAATGGTTTGTAATTGGCAAGAGCCCAATTCCCCTTCAGAGAGAGGGCTGAAGTAGAGGATGATTTTTCTCATACGAAAGTGTCCTGGATGGACCTGGATGGATCATTGCCTGATCTAACATCACCGAAACAGGAAAATTGAATTCAAGGCCAGCAGAGGGGTCACATGTGAACTTTTTTTTTTTTTTT
The DNA here is from genome assembly GCF_048772815.1 of Callospermophilus lateralis. NCBI lineage: Eukaryota > Metazoa > Chordata > Mammalia > Rodentia > Sciuridae > Callospermophilus > Callospermophilus lateralis. The sequence continues at coordinate 10,410,981 of NC_135320.1, forward strand.
TTTTTGACTCTGAAAGCCTGCTATGAAGAGGCATGAATGGACAGTAACGGAAGCGGAGGGAACCCTGGGTGTCTGTTCCTTCTGCCTTCCTGTCCAGGGAATAAAATGGTCCAGATTCTTAGATTCTGGGGGAAGGACTACCTTATTTAGAGACAGCAATTGGGTATGGTCACACCAGGCTCTAATCCATGTATTCTTTGCCCTGAAAGACCATCCCCATCCTCCTCCAAATCAGCAGGAATAACACAAAGAGAGTCTGCATTTAACTTCCCCTCCTCTTCAGACAGATATTCTGCCAAATCGCTGACACCTACGAGGGGAAATGAAATTACAGCAAAAAAAATACCAGATAACTGAAGAATGCAACCACTAATTAAAGAAAGGTAATAAACTTAATTGTCCATACTAAACAGAATCGATTTGAAATAAGCATAACATGTACTTTTGAAGAGAGATGATAAGATATTGTTAACATCAAGTGAATACCATATAATTTTTTAAAAGGATCAAGTAAAAATACCAGGTAAGAAAAATTCAGCAGTTTAATTAAGGAACTTCATTAAAGAGAGAAATGACAGAATGAATACAAATTTGAATTTGTGAGCAAAGGCTGAGGCTGAAGAATTATCTCACCACAAGTCATCAGGAAGAAATAAAATAAAGAGAAAGAGAATAGAAATTTTAAGATCTATGTAATAGAAGACCAGAAGAAAGCAAACAGAGAAAGATGTGATACACAGTAATGCCATGGTCCCCACATACCTCTCACAATGTATAATCAGTCGCCTCTCACATTGACACCAGGGGACCAGTTTTTACCAATGGGATAATAATAAACATGATGCAAGCAAAAAAGAAAAATGTGTTAAGCACTTGTGCCTTGGGGTTAGAATAAGACTTGTGTGGTCATGTGACTTGTTTTGACCAATGGAATGTCAGTAAATCTGATCAAACACAGACTTACTAAGCACCTGAGTCATGTGACTTGTTTTGACCAATGGAATGTCAGTAAATCTGATCAAACACAGACTTACTAAGCCCAAACACTGTGTTGGCTATGTACGGATGCTTAGTACAGACTCTTAAAGGATGAAAGATCACAGAGAGAGGCCTAGCCCTCCCAGCTGTCTGACCAGCCTAGACCCTGGATTCTTGTCAGCTGAAAGCAGCCATAACTATGACTTCTCAAAATCAATAAACCATCCAACCGAATCACAGAAGCATAAGAAATAATTGTTCTTTCAAACCACTAAGTTTGGGGGAAATTTATGATGTGTTCAGCAATAGAAAATTGATATGGGCAATAATGTATGGATAAATAATGACCTAAAATTGCCAGAGTAAAAGATGTTAAAATGAAAGTTTTAAAAAATTTAGATGGAAAGGCTAATACAATGCCAAAAATTTTTTAAAAAGAAAAGAAATTCATCTAGGATGTAATAGCTTCAAACTTCAAAAGGCAATTCTAAAATCATACAAAAAGAGAATATATGACTTACAAAGTAACATGAATAAGTTTGACATCAGATTTCTCAACTGGGACATTAAAATCAAGAAATTGATGGAGCATTATTTCCAAGAAGTAAAAAAAAAAAAAAAAAAAGGATTGCAAACCTAGGGCTAAATTATTCCACTTAACTGTGAAGATTCAATAAAGATATTCTTGGCTAAAGAAGGTTATTGGAACTTTACAAGAGACATTCCTAATTGTGCTCCTTAAACAAAACAAACAAAAACAATGTATTAAGTCATCAACTCAGAGAGGTAAATATAATAAAGAAGAAAAATAGATAAAACTCTGGCAAGAGTAATAAGGGAGTAAAAATGAGAAGATACAAAGAAATAAAATGCAGAGTAAAAGGGGAAAGATTAACTAAAGACATAATCAATTTTAAACCCAATGAATGGCTGATTACTTTGGACCTTTCTCAGTTGCTTTATTTTGTCATGAAATAAAACTTAACCTTACCCTAAAATAAATAAATAAATAAAAATAAATCTAATGAAAGAGTATAATGAAGAACTATCTGCTCATAAATTTGACAACAGATAAAATGAGAGGGTACTTCCTCAGGCAAAATTATTTCCAAGAAAAAAATGGAAAATTCAAATTAAGTATTATAAATTGAAATAGTCATAAAGCAACTCTCTTCCTAAACACACACATACACACACACATTTAAACACACAAGTTATAGATAACCACTACCTTATCCAAGGATCCAAAGAAACGCTACTCATTTTATGAAGCATGTATAAACCAAGTTCCAAAACTAGAAATAAAGAGTACAAGAAAACATCCTTTATGCTGGCAAGAACAAGATGGAAAATATAACATGAAATTAAACACTATTTACAGTAGCAACAAAGTAATAAAGGATCTATGAATTAACTTAAGGAGGGAAATCCATATAGAGAAAGTTAAACCTTATTACAGTACATAAATGTTTATGCACAAATGAAAAGATGTGAAAATTTTCCTCCAAATTTATCTGCCTAATGTCATCTCAATAATATTTTAAGATCTTAAGTATATTTATTTGTACATATATACACACACATATATAAAGATATAAGTATGTACATACACAAACACATATAAAATAAAGGTCCATAAATAGTAAGGCAATTTTGAAAATGATAAGTAAGTGGTCAAGAGAGAAAGAGGACAATAGAGAAGGAAGCAGAGCTCGGATCGCTGCACCAGATAATCAGTATATCATATAGGACTGGGGATATAGCTTAGGGGTTGGGTATTTGCCTAAGCAAGTGTGAGATCTTGGGTTCAACCCCAGCACCACAAAAATAGAAAGTATATAATATAAAGTTGTAAAAATAAGTATATTGATATACTAGGAATAAAACACTCAAAGGTGGTCTAAAGACCAAGAGGACAACTGACATCTCAGATGATTCAATAGTGCCAGCAGGGAATGGTGAGGCTCAGTGCTATCTTGGTAGAATAGAAGTGGGAAGAGCACAGCAAGCCAGCTGTGAGATTTATTTCCTTCAAATGACCGCAGGAGGGACTGGGGTTGTGGCTCAGTGGTAGAGTGCTTGCCTCTCATGTGTGAGTCCCTGGGTTCAATCCTCGGCAACACATATAAAAATAAAATAAAATAAAGATATTTTTTTAAAAAGACAGGAGAAATTTCTGACTGAATTGATACAGGAGTTAAGAGAAAAAGAACACGGAGTTATATGATGGGAATTGAGGTTGATAAGATGAATTAGGGGTAGACTGTGCGGGATATTTGTACGAAGTTAATCTTAGAAAGGTTAAGTATAGGGGTAGCATAGAGAATAAGTCATAAGAGAAATAGACCAATTAGGTCAACTGGAGAAACACTCATTGAATTCTTGCAGTTGTCTGGCAGGGAATAGTGAGACACTTAGTTTGCTAAAACTGTGGGAACTGAGGTGGGAAGGGAAAGATAGAGATAGGAGATACTAAGTATGTTGAATCTGAGTGACTTATTAGATGAGTTAAAGTAGATGGCGAGGGGAAACAGATTCAAGAAAACCCTTGAGTTTTCTAGCTTTGTTAGGAGATAAATGGGAGCAGCATTAACCAAGATAGGAAATCCAGGGGCATTTATTTGGCCAGAAATTTATTTAATTTTGTATATACAAGTATGGATACTTCCAATTACAGTATGCATGTTCAGTGGGTAATTGGAAATGAAGCTCTAGAACTTACACTAGGGCGAAGTATATAGAATCAATACTCTGACCAGAATTGGGGAAGTAATTGAAGCCATGAATATGCTAAAAATTTCACAGCAAATGAGTATGGAAGGTACATGTCAGCTAATTGAGTTCCTGGCTGTCCCTGGTTCAAAGGCAGAATCCAGTCCTGAGAGGTGCAGGGAATTCTGGGAAAAGTGAGAACCACATTTGGCAACTGTCAGATCACATCTGCTTTCTGTGGCATGGTTTCCTCACTGACTGACGATCCCAATACATAAATACTTATGACACATCAAACAGACAAATCCACTCTGTTCCGATCTGCCTAAATATTTAGACACAGCCAAGCAGTGACAGAAATTATTAGGAAATTGAAATTCCAATCACTAAAGGTGATCAGTGAAGCAGAGAACAGCTCTCATTTCAATCCAACTCTCATCTTCAGAACTGTGGTTGGCTCGTCACCTCCAGAATGAAGAAAGGACACAGTTCAACACGTGTGGAAGTTTCTCTGTTTGACTGGTCACCTCTAGGTCAGCCTTTAATTCTCCTTTGAGAATCTTCTCATAGTATCCCCCCCATGAGAGTAGATTGGGGAAACAAACAAAAGGTAGGGTATAAGTAAAATTAGAAGAACACAGAGGGGCTGGGATGGTATCTCAGTGGTAGAGAGCTTGCCTAGCACATGTGAGGTATTGGGTTCCATCCTCAGTACCACATAAAAATCAATAAAATAAAGATATTATGTCCACTCTGCAACTAAAAACGTTTTTAAAAATACGGAATGCAGCATTTAATGTTGGACTAAATTCAAGTCTCATATCCACTGGTTCCTACCTATAACAAAACCTCTACAAATCTATTCTTCTCTATAAAATAAGAACACTAAGTCCTGACCTACCTGCCCCCAAAGGACTCATGGGAGTCAAGAGCTAATGTAGGTCTCTAGGTTTTGAACTGTGTTCTCCAGGGCTCTCATCTGTCAGGACCCACAGCTACAAGGACGAACAAGAGGAAGGAATATCTCCTAGAGCAGGGCTCTGGCTTCCCCAAGCCTGCTACACCAGAGCAGTTATACTTTTACTTGCTTTGTATACTGAGTTTCCAAAGGAGATGCTGTTTGAAACTATCTGCTTCTAAAACATCCTTGAAAACCACTGACATGAATGAAAGGGCCATACATAAATATAAATTATTATTAGGAGGGAGTAAATTCATTGCCCTGGCTGAATAGAGGAAGAAGAACAGGTATCTGCAGTGAGCTTTTTGGATTATCTATGCACTGCAATTTCTGGTATCCTCTCTTGACCTTGATTATCAGATAATTAAGAATTCATTCCATGTGCATTTTATTATAATAATTATAACTTGGCTCCTGGTACCACCCTAAATTACTTCTCCTTCCATAGGACCACAGACTTTTTGTTGGTTGCATCTAAGGATGGGTGCTGAGTAATGGGGATGGCTACCATCTTTCACCCATCCTAGTTTAATTACGATTCCTCCCTCAGTCTGCTTCCCAGTAAAATTGTTGGGAAGAGGCAGCACCCCAGCGGTTTCCACTGGAGGAACACCATTCAGGAGACTGCTATCCTCCACCCCCCTCAACCTGGAGTTCCTGTGGGAGAACTCAATTTCTCTCAGAGTTTCAGCACATTATTTCACACCATTAGACCAGGCTGAATCACAAAAGAGGGTGCCAGGGAAAAGAAACTGAGCCTAGGTTTTCTGCAGGCAGACCATTAATGACTTTGCTCTGGTGTGTCTTAATAGAGTTCCCAGGAGCTCAGGATCTAAATAGTCTGTAGCGCTAATCTTCCCAGTAATGGGGAATAGGGTTGACAAAGGAAAAATTTCAGATCTGTTCTAGTTTTGAAGAGAGGCATAAGTCCTGATCAGGTATGATGACCCGAGAAAGCTGGGGCTAGTTAATTACTATCCACGTGTAGGAATAATATCAGCTACCCGCCAGTCCTGTCTTTTCAGCTATAACATCCAAGAAATGATCGTCAGAAATAAAGGGAGCATTTAAGGAAGCTCTTAAATTCTTAATTATCTTAGCCTCTGAAGACTGCAGGGCTTTCAATTCACATCTCTCCAGGCAGAAGCTTCTGTAGTCAACTCACTGTTTCCAAGGTCTGTTTCTGCCTCCTCGGGGATGTGTCACACAGCAGCAGTCTCTCTCTCCTGGAGTGTTGCTTTCTCTAATGCCACCTGGTCATCCAGCCAGGAGACCCAGAGGAAGCACTGCAAATCTTGTCATTTCTATTCCCTGGGGAAAAGGGAGGGATGGAATATTCCGTAAGTTCAGGTTCAAGACCTCAGTAACTTCTGGTCATCACAGGAGTGTGAGAAAATGTTTGGGTCTCTGACTATGGTAAGCAGCAATATCGTATGTAGGTACAAAAGTGAAATTCTAGAATCTTCTTTTTACCCCAAGCTGGAGTAGGAAAGAGATTCAGAGCCCTGCTGCCATCTAGGAGGACCATAGAATCCCAGCTCCCATCAGCTTGTATCATAAAAGGGTTGGAGTGAGAACAGTGTCAACGGAAGGATAGGGCCCAAAGAATAGGGTCCAAAGAAGAGGGTCCAAACTATCAGACCTTAGGAGCTTCCAGAACCTTAACGGGGAGCACAGCTCCAGCTGCTTCCTCAAAGAGTTGAGGAACACCATTGCCGCAGGAGCCCAAAACCTGATCCATCCAGCTAAAGGTTGCTTTATCATGAAAACTCCGGAGATGTATCATGGCAGGCATGCTGCCCCCAACCTCAAGCCCCAAATGCTCTTAGTTAGAATATTTCTAAGAGCCAAGTGTCTATCATTCAGAAGAGCCCCCTTTGCAGGATGAGCTGACGAGGAGAAAAGAAACTAAGAAGAAAACTAATACTTGTGGAAAATCGATTTGTATAAGACCCGGTGATAGTTGCTTTTACAATGAGCACTTTTAAGACTCTTGGCAACCCTGTGAACTGGTTCTTATTACTCCCCATTTTTTAAGTGAGGAAACTGAGAGTTGGAAAGGACAGGCACTGTGCCCAAGGCAACATCACTAATCAGGGGGTAGAACTGAGATTTTTCTCTTGGCCATTATATTTAATTAACTAATTACTAAATTTTCTTGGTTCTGCCTCTTAAATAAGCATTAAATTGGTCTCCTCTTTGCCAACTTTATTACCAGGAGCCTCGCTTAGGCCTTCATCAATAACCAGTTTACTGGTCTGCCTAAGTGTCTCACTACTACTGCTAATCCCCTTCCTCCCTGACCCCTCAGCCCCATCTCATCATCCTCTACACTGGCTATGTTTTGCCCTTACCAGCTAAACTGAACTGTCTTGGTAAAAATCTTTTTTTTTTTTTTTTCCTCCTTTAAATCTCAACTTTGAACATCAGCTCCTCTGTGAATCCTGCTCTCACTCACAGGCAGGCTTATAGACTCCACCCACAGCATGGTAGTACCCCATGCCCAAGTCTTTCTTAGCAATGTTTACATGGTGTCAAAATTGGCTCCTTAAGAGTGTGTCTGTATTGTCATCCTCCTCTAAGCTCTTTGTGGGTAATGACAACCGCCATTCATTTTTCCCTTGCATTTACAGCGTCTTACCCATAGTAGGCACTAAAGGAGAACTTGTTGAACAATGCAAATAAATGAATGAGTGAAATTTTTTTAAAAATTCACTGAATGAAACTTTAAACAATAGTTATCTGACTCCAAAGCTGTACCAATAAAAGAGTCTTGAATCATTACTAAAACATTAGATTTCTTTTGTAAACACAAAAGGAAGAAGAAAAATAATTATAGAGTACCCTTCGTAGTTAAAATTTGAATTCAAAACAGAAAGTAATATTATTCACTTCAGCTTGCAAAAAGGACACACACAGAACCATGATAAATTATGTTTATGCAATACTTCACAGTTTTCAAAAGATACTTACAGGCTCTATTTCATTTGAACTTCATAGCAAATTGGAGGGGTAAAACAGTAGATGGGTTTTTTAATCCCCATTTTTCAGATGATGAAGCTGAGGATCAGCCAGGGTAAGTGACTTACCCACAGTCACACAGAGGCAGAGATAGGACAGAACCCATGAATTTGAAGTGCAAGCCCAGAATTCTTTCCTCTCTACCGGGGCACCTCTTGAAGAAGGCTTTGATTATCCCATGTGAAAATGTACTGTGATTTGCTAGCTTTCTGCACTCACAAACTTCTCACATCCCTTCCTGAAAAAGGCAATAGAGTCCCAGGTATCTGAGGAGGTCAAAAGACTATAGGTGGACAAAGTCCTTCTGAGTCCAGACTTGGTCCTCTCCAACCTTTCTCAGCCTTCCTGGCCAACCGTTGGCACTGTATTGCAGTTGCTTTTATCCCAAGCTCTAGACACGCCTTTCTGCAGGCTACAGAGGGTAAACATGCCAGGTACAAGCAGGGTGGGAACCCCAGGTGAATGAGGGGAAGTCGAATGAGGCAGGCACACCCAGGTTCAAATTCCAGCCCTACCTACTTTTGCATACAGTGTTCTGTTCTTCCAGCACAGTGTTGAACATGCTTTTCTCACCCAGTGGATTGCTATAGTGCCTTTGTCGAAAATCACATGACTATATGCTTGAGCTGTTTATTCTGTTCCAGAGATGGATTTATTGTTTCACCTGACGCCATACTATCTTAATAGCATACCTTGACACTAAGTCTTGAAGGCAGGTGGTTAAGTCCTCCAACTTGGTTCTCTTCCTCCTTTCTCTGGGCATCCTAAGTTCTTACATATAAGTGAGAATCAGTTTGAGATTTTCTTAAAAATTAGAAGGATTATAACTGGAATTACTTTGAATCTACAGATACATATGGGGAGAACTGACATCTTCTCAATATTGAGTCTTCCAGTGCTTAAGTATGGCATGTCTATCCATTTACTTAGGTCTATTAAGTTTTCTCTTGGCTATATGTTACAGTTTTCTGTGTAGGCACCTTACAATTCTTTTGTTAGATTTATTTCTAAGAATTGTACATTTTTGCTGTTACTGAAAATGGAATTATAGGTTTAATATTTTTTTGTCACTTTCCAATTCTACCTAGTAAAAGGAAGATGAATTTACCTTGGTGTTAATAAGTATTAAGCTTCAGAGTCTTTCTGTACAAAGTCACTTTGTAAAACCTTTAGAGGTGGCCTAGAAGTTTTGTAATCATTATTTTCTGTTATTTTTTAAAGGGCCCCCAATTTGTAAAAATTTCAGACCACACAAAACTTAGACCCATCCTCTGCCTGATAGTAATGTTCTTAGCATCTCTTACAGCCTCAGTCTTTTTATTTACAAAGTTGGGATAATGATCTGTACCTGTTAGGGTCATTTTTAATATGGTAAAGTGCCCAAAACAAAATTCATTATTTTAGCAACTTTAAGGTGTAAAATGCATGACATGAAGCACGTACTGTTGTGCAACCATCACTACTATCTAGTTCATGGATGTTTCGTGACCCCCAAACATCCTATATGTTAAGCAATCACTTTCCACCTCCAACCCCCACACCCTGGTAACCACTAATCTGGATTTACCTATTCTGTACATTTCATATCAATAGAGACACATGCTGTGCCCAGCGGCACACAACTCTAATCCCAGCAATTCATGAGGCTGAGGCAGGAAGACTGCAAATTCATGGCCAGCCTGGGAAAGTCAGCAAGGCCTTCAGCAATTTAGTGTCTCAAAATAAAAAATAAAAGATAAACAAGACTAGGGATGTAGCTCAGTGATAAAGTGCCCCTGGATACAATCCTCAGTATCTAAATAAATAAATGGAGTCATGCATTATGTGTCCTTTCACATCTGGCTTCTTTGGCATAACATTTTTCAAGGTTCATTCATGTTGTAACATGAATAAATCCTTCAATGTCTTTTTTATGGATGGGTGATATTCTGTTGTAATATAGCACATTTTGTTTAACTGCTCATCTGTTGATGTTCATTTGGTTACTCCCATTTTTTTGGCTATTATGAATGGTGTTTCTATGAATATTGTGTACACTTTTTTGTTTAGACACCTGTTTCCAGTTCTTTTGGGTACGTATCCAGGAATGGAATTGCTGGGTCATATGCTAATTCTATGTTTAACTTATTGAGGAAACATCAAACTGTTTTCTCTCCTAGGGTTATTTTGAGGATCCAATGAGCCAACACATTTGTAAAGCTTTTAGTATAGTGTCTGGCACATAGCAGAAATTCAATAAATCATGGCTAAAAGATAGAATTCCACACAAGTTATCAGCAATAGAGTACATCTGTTGCAACATGTGTCATATGTTAGAGGGAACAATTAGTCCCACCTCATCTCTTTGTATGGCAGGGCCTCCATGAGGCTAGCTTTCCAAGCTTCTCTCTCCATTCCCTCCATTACTTCCTCCAGGAAAAGATGCATGATTTACCATCTGGAAGGCCAAACGGCACAAGCTCCTGCCAGCCCATTTCACTCTTCCCTTGGGATCTGCATGCCTGTAGAGGGCATGTAATCTAATCTCTACTCCTCCATGCCATATAGTTTTAAGGGGCACATCCCTATAAACAGAGGGCCAAGGCTGGCATGGCAGAGTGGTGGGGAAATTTAATCTGGGGCATAATACCAGCAACTACACTTGCTGATAGATCCAAGCCATCTTCACTAAATACCTTTTTCCATAAGTAGTAAAGATTACATTTGCAATTTACATCTACTGACTCCCATATGTCTTATATAATTGGTTCTGTCGGCAGTGAGGAAGGGATATTATGTATTACCCATCGATGGGCCAAAGTCAAACAAAATGCAACAAAATGAAAAAACTTGAACATACCCAGAAAAGTTAACAAGGCTGCTTCTAATACCCAAATTCTTCTACCTGAAATCTAAGTAGGTTAAAAATAAAAGACTTTGAATTAAGATCAAATATAATGAGTGACTGTCTTTTCCAGAGATTTTTTTGTTGTTGTTGTTGTTGTTCTTTGATCTTAGAAAAGTTGGAATTAATACAGAAAGGCATTTGGCTATTCTGTAGTGGCATTATAGTAAACCTTGATAGAGAAAAACGCATTGTAAGCTTCATTTCAGAGTCCCTATATTTTTAAATTACCAACCTTGAGATGGCATTTGTTTTCATTTTTACACTTAATAGAGCATAGCATCCCATTCATTGTTTTTTCTCTCTTGGGGTGAGTGTAGAATTGATAAGTAGTGAATGTCTTCTCTTTAATTCAATTCAATAAACATTTATTGAGCACCTGGTATGTGTTAGGCATTGTGCCAGGCATTTGGGGGGAGACCAAGAGGAGTACCCTTCAGTTTCATATGCAATGAACTTTTAGTCCTGTGAACGTGAAGAAAGACACTGCTTTGTAAATAAATACAAGGCAAATTTTAACTGATCTGGCTTTAAATGAGTTTTAGCCATTTGGTTTAGATGATAAAAATCTAATACATCTCACCAAAGGAAATTGGATTCAGAATTTTATTTCATTACTATTCCCATGCTAGTTATCCTCCCTTCTGTCAGGCTAAATCCCTCTGTCCCTTTGGAAAATGACATATTTTGCAAACATACTCCAGTCTATTCTACTAGCTAATTAGTTTATTTCCTCTATGAACCAACACTTTAAGTGGCTTAATTGTTTAGGCTTTTTTGCTGTATTTATCAGACAGGTAGCAGGCAACATCAGGTTAATGAATAAACAAATTAATGAAAAATTAAAATCCCAGACTAAAACTTAGAAAGCCTGAATTTCAGTTTTATCTTGGATACATCCCTTGGGAATTCTTTTCTTCAAAGTCACATCCCAGGGTTCTGGATCACACTGAATGTATGTGTCGGGTGGATTGAAAGGAATGGAAAACAATGACATCCAAAGAATCTGTGTCCAGGCAAACCAGGACACAGACATATCCGTTAGGACTGGCACAGGGACAGTCAAGGCCAATGAGAGTCAGCTGTAGCAAAGTCATTTTGAATGGGGCTATCAAGCCAGACTGCTCAGTCTTGAATGCTGGCTCTCTTCTCCAAGCGGGGTGTCCTTGGGCAAGTAAGGTGACTTAGTTTCCTCATCTGTAAAATGAGAGTAAATCATGGCATCTGCTTCGTAAGATTGTTGTGAATGAACACCTGCAATGTGCTTGTGTCTGGCAGGTAGGTGGTAAGGATTCTGGCCCATCAGCTGAAACACAGATATGAGTGTAAAACACTGAAGAAGCCATGACAATCAGAACCCCCAAAGCCCCCTTTGCATCCCCCCAAAGGATGCAAAGAAGGCAGAATGAGGCTGGATGGAGTGAAATAAAAGTATAGGCAGGATGAAGACAAAAGGATAAGGTAGAAAAGAATAGATGGCAAATGCTTGGCTCAGAGTGAGACAGTGTCCCTACTACAAGATGTGGAAAGAAAGCACCAGTGCCTCTCGGCTTCCTGTTCTATGTGACCCTATGCAATTCACCTGACCCCTGCCTCCCATCTCTAATTTCTTTCCTGGAAAACAAATGAGAGGCCATGGAGAGTAGTGGTGAAATACCAGCATGGCCACTGACCAGCTAAGCGGGCAAATAGACCTCCTAGTTTCAACTACTCTGTGAGGGTACTAATAGTTCCACTTTATAGGTATTATGGGATGCGGGGGTGTGCTTTTAATTCCAGAAGTTCTCAGGATATTGACTTGTGCATAAAAAGCACTTTACTAACTTCAAATTCACTCCTTCCAATAAATATAAGGGATTATTATGACCTTCAAATTTATTTACTGTTTTTTCATTTAGATAATGTCATGGCCTAAACATTTTCTTTCTGTCTTCATCCAGCTGATTCTTAAAACTAATGGAGAATCTTGGTCAGTAGAGAGATTTCATAGCTTCTCTCTCTCCTCTTTGTGGGCTGACTTCCTTGCTAATTCCCTCCCTCTGGATAGCTGTAAAAGCAAAAACTACTGCCAGGACAACTGTTATCAAAATATTTTAGCACTTCTGCATCTGGTCCTGGTCATAAAATAGAAGTGAAGAAACACTTATGTAAAGCTTTCAGAGCTGTGAAGGAAAAAGAGAGCTCTTATTTTATTGGCTCTGGTTCATATATCTCCAGGACAGCAGGGGGGAAAAATAACTTAAAGATTTAAACCAAAAAGGCATTCAGTGAAAGAAAGTTAAAGATATGACATGAGCACTAGCAACTAAGATAAACAAGGGAGGGAAAAAAGAGTGAATGTTGTCGAGTGAATTATCTCTCCCCTGGGCTCAGTTCAGCTCTGCGTACCAAGTCAACTAATGAGCTGGGCCACTTGGAGAACTCAATGATCCATATGCAAATCAGCTTTCTGTGCTCTCCTACCCACCCTTGTTCAGTTGCTGGCTGCAGTGGCCAGACAGCATCCATATCAGCAAAGTCTCTCAGGTTTGTGCCTATAAACCTCTTCCTCCCATTTGCTTCTGCAAGGTTAGTTCTTTCTGTCCTGGCCCTTCTCATGATCACATAGGAAATGGATAACAGAGACAGGATTCATTTCATATTTATTGGGCATCTAACATGCTCCAGACACTGAAACAGGGGATCTGGGGAATACAGATAAATAAGACAAAGGCCCTGAACTCAGGGAGTTCTTTGAGTGACAGGAGAGACCCCTGCAATGTGATGCAGCAAGAATCAACAGGGTGGGATGCCCTGGGTTTTAGTCAGTATTTGTGCTGCTGTGACTAAAAGATCTGTCCAGAACAATTTTAGGGGAGGAAAAGTTTATTTAGGGGCTCATGGTTTTATTTAGAGGTCTCAATCCATAGGCAGTAGTCTCCATTCTTCAGGCTGAAGGTGAGGCTGGACATCATGGCAGAGGAGTGTGGCAGAGGGAAACAGCTCCCATGACGATCAGAAAGCAGAGAGGGAGAGACTCCAATCTCCAGATACAAAATATATACCCCAAAGCCACAGCCTAATTCCCACCTCCAGCCACACCCCACCACTTCAGTTACTACTCAGTTAATCCCTATCAAGGGATTAATTTACTGATTGGGTTAAAATGCTCATAACCCCACCATTTTTCCTCTGAACTTTCTTGCATTGTCTCATATGTGAGCTTTTGGGGGACACCTCGTATCTGAACCATAACATCCTGGGTGCACAGATGAGGTAGGAAAGACAAAAGCCTGAACTCGGCACATACTCTATCGATTGTCTCCTATAATCTTCAAGACATCTCTTATGGGAGGGGCATGGTTTCTTTTAATCGTTGCATAGATTAGGAAACTGAGGCTCAATGTAATTAAGTAATTCAGATCACAAGAGCCAGAATCTAAATCTGACTCCAAAGCCTATGTTTTTTGCAATAATCTTGCTCTGTGTGTGTGTGTGTGTGTGTTTTCCGGGCGTGGGGAGGTAGGTACTGGGGATTGAACTCAGGGGCACTTGACCACTGAACCACATCCCAGCCCTATTTTGTATTTTATTTAGAGACAGGGTCTCACTAAGTTGCTTAACATCTCCCCATTGCTGAGGCTGGCTTTGAACTTGCGATCCTCCTGCCTCAGTTCCCAAACCTCCCAATCCCTGCTCTTGCTGTGTTCTAACATCAGGATCAGAATGCCGGTGGGATTCAGAGAAAGGTAGGTAGAAAACCCCAAGTGAAATTGTGGTGATTTAATGGCAGAGAGGAACGGTGATTGGGAGGCACAGGGACGGGTGACAGAGAGGTCAGATGAAGGAAGAGATGGAAGCAGTGGTGTTTCAAAGCCTGACTTTACACACTCTCACATTCAGGAGTTTTGCTGCCTGTTATTATACTCTTGGTAGCTCAATCCACCATGGGGGAGTATTTATAGGACAGAAATTGGAAAATGTTACAAATTAGGGTCATTTTCCCCCTAGAGAGTCATTTAAGCTGCAGTCCACTGAGAGAAAGGCCTAGGAGGGAGTCTGGATGGTCCTTGAAGCATTTACAAATAGTAGATGTTTTGGGGGATAAACCAAAGTCTCAAGTCACCCACATCCCATGCATTCACATACCTCTAGTTCTAGTGATGAAAGATGCGTGCTGCTCAGAGACTCTGGTGTGTGTATGCTAATTAGCTTTCCACTTTCCTCTTTCACATGCTGTAGTAACCAGGATCCTTTGGATTGCAAAAAGAGAATTTATTTGCTCAGGCACTGTAGTCAAGAAGTCCAAAAGGAATTGACCTCAGGGATCCTTGAGAGACAAAAGTGCCATCAGTTGCCAGCAGATTTTTTTTCTCCTCCATTTTTCACATTTTCTTCTGGGTTTTTGCCTTATTCTTTGCAATCACACATGGGGCTTTCTATGCAGAGACAGTGGGAGGGAAGTCTTGAGTGGGCAAGGAAGGTAAAATCCCCAGACATGCTCAAGTTTGCATCATCCCAGCTCAGAAGAAAGAGACAACTTCTTTCCAACACCCAACTCTGACCCAGGGCGCAACTGCAATAGTTCTGACTTAAGTCATACCCATGTTTAGGCCAATCACTGTGACTGGAGAGTGGGATACCCTGACTGATGAAACTGAGGCACTCACTCCTGATACCAGGGAAAGCACAGTTTGGTTTGACTGACCCTCTGGTTTAGAGTTACCAGAAGTGAGGGAAAGTTAAGTGGACCCAACCAAAGATGTTCCTTATATCTGCTAAACTTATTTTTGGAAGTACTAGAGGTCCTTAGGTCACTTTAAAGGAGACACTTAGGCTACATAAAGCAAGAATCTTTTGACTTTGAGATCATTCCCCATCAGAGTGAATTTATTTTCTTTTCTTTTCTTTCTTTCTTTCTTTCTTTTTTTTTTTTTTTTTTTGTACCAGGGATTGAACTCAGGGGTACTTAACCACTGAGCCACATCCCATCTCTTTTTTAAATATTTTATTTAGAGACAGGGTCTCACTGAGTTGCTTAGGGCCTTGCTAAGTTACTGAGGCTGGCTTTGAACTCACGATCCTCCTACCTCAGCCTCCCGAGTTTCTGGGATTACAGGTGTGCACCTTAGACTGGATTTCTTTTGGATAAAGTCCTCAATCCTTCTAAGGCCCTGGGAGATCTGGCCATGCCTACAGCTACTCTGTTAGCCTCCTTCCCTTTTGCCCTTTAGCACCCCCCGCCTGCCCCCTGTCTGCCCCCACCCCCCCCCATGTGCCCTGCGTTTACTTCAGGCACGTGGTGGCATTCTTTCCTTTTGCAGAAGGGCTGTCCCTTCCTTCTGGTGGCTTTTCAATTGCTGTTCTGCCAGAATGCTCATCGCCTGGGCATTCCCACAGCTGGCGCCTTCTCAAAATTCATGTCAAAGGTCACCTTTCAAAAAGACCTTCCTTACCTGCCACGTGTAAACTAGCTTTTGCCCCAACCCAGAACAACTTCTCATCATTCTTCCTTATTTCCGTTTCACTTGTATTTATCATTACCTCATGTTTTCTTTCTCATTGATTTGCTTCCTTGTTAATTGACTGTCTTGCTCCACTAGAAGATGAGCTTAATCAGAATAGGAGCCGTGTCTGCCTCAATCGCTGATGTGCCTCCTGACCTGAGTACAGTGCCTCCTACATAATAACGCTTAATAAACACTTGTGGAATCAGTGAGTGAGCAGAATGACACAGGTGTGCTGCTGTAACCAGCAAGAACGTGAGGCAAGAGAAGATATCCCGGCCTTAGATGACATTAATTCAATTTCATGGATACCTGCTTCCCTCCCAGTCTTCCATCCCCATTTCTTCTGCTCTTAAACAGCTCAAAAGTAAATGAGGTCGTGGCTCAGTGGTAGAGCACTCACCAGCATGTGCGAGGCCCTGGGTTCAATCCTCAGCACCACATAAAAATAAATAAAATAAAGGTATTGTGTCCAACTACAACTAAGCAATAAATATTAAAAATAAATAAATGAGTGCCAGGTGGGGTAGTGCACACCTGTAATCCCAGCAGCTCAGGAAGCTAAGGCAGGAGGATCAAGTTCAAAGTTAGCCTCAGCAACTCAGCAAGGCCCTAAGCAACTTAGTGAGACCCTGTCTCAAGAAAATAAAAAAAATAAAAATATAAATAAACAAATAAATATAAAACAATTAAAAGGGCTGGGGGTGTGGCTCAGTGGTTAAGTGCCCCTGCGTTCAATTCCTGGTACAAAAAAAAATTAAAAAAATAAAAAGTAAATGAGTAAATAATGATCAATTGACCACTTTCTGTCAAATCTAATGATATCTTTTTAGTTTGTCTCATCTTGGTCTCTCTATTGCCCTTGTCACCATTGTCGAATTATTCATTTGATTTTTTCTAATTTCTACAGTTCTGAGATATCTTCTTTCCCCTTCCCACTTCTTGGGCTCTTTTTATCTCCCCTTGGCTGACTTCACCTTTTCCCATTAATCCCAGTCATCAACCAGGCCTCAGTCTGTTTTTTTTTTTTTTGTATCATACAAACACAGACCCGTCCAAAATAAGCTTCTAGAAGCTGAAAGATTTATAGCAACGAGAATTCAGTAAATCAACCAAGAGTAGGAACCAGAATTCACCAGTGCTATTAACATAAGCTTATAATGATTTTTCTAGGAACTTAACTATTTCAATGATTTATATACTAATAAGCACATAATAGGAACATTACAAAGAAGTTATCAATCTAGCCACAAAATCTGGTGTCAGGATATATGATATTAATGCAAAGGAGAAATTCAAATGTGAAGACAAATATTTATGCCTAAAGTTATTCATTACTGTCTTTTCATCATAATAAAATACTTGCAAGGAAAACCAATGTTCAAAAAAGGGGAAGAAATAAGATGCCCTTAAAAATCATGATTGTTATGCAGTCATGGTGGCTTACACTTATAATTACAGGAGGATCACAAGTTCAAGACCAGCCTGGGCAATGCAGTGAGATCCTGTCTCAAATACATGAAAAAAAAAAAAAAAGTCTGGTCATGTACTTCAGTGATAGAGCACTTGCCTAGCATATGTGGTCCCTTGGCTTCTACCCCCAGCAATGAAAAAAAAAAAATCATGAAAGTTTAATATATTTAATGTGTGAGAAAATAATCATGGTATATTGCTAAATAAAAAACAAAGGCCATAGATAATATAATTATATGATGAAAGAGAAAACAGGGCTATCTTGTTTATGGATGATTTTCAGCCATGTTAGTAGATATTTTGATACTTTTAAAATATTACCTAAATTGTCTACAATAAGCAAATGTGATTTATGACACAAATTTTAACATATGACTTTCCTATATTGCAAGTATCTTATATAGGTTTGTTTGCCTGTATGGATATTTTCACAATGTAATTAAAAGCACAACTTCTGAATATTTGCAAGAACTGTTGTTGTTGTTGTTATTGTTGTGTCTTTGGGGATTTTTTTTTTTAAAGACAAAATATTCATAAAATTCTGGGGAACTATGCCCAACACAGAGGTCAGGGATGTGTCAGTCATCACAGAGACAGGTAGAATAACAGTAACTACATCAGGGAGTTGTCTATCCACTGCCCAGGGCAGAAGGAAAAAGTAGCAGCTTGAATTCTGTGATGACCTATTAAGTTTCCGTTACTGAAGCTTGGCCTTATTGAATTAGCGCAGGAGATTGTTTGTCAATAGTGATTTCCTGAGTTTTATAGGCAAGACTCAGGATGAGAGAACAACCAAAATTTTAGATGATGGGATGGGCATTTAATAGGTAAGAAGAGCTAATATGTAGAAAATGGGAGGCTGATTCATATATTGAAATGCATAATTTAATTATTAGAGATAATCAGTAAATCTTTACATTCACTAATGGAATCAAATCAAATTAAATAGTCAGCACAACTCAGGACTTAACAGGCTATGAGGATAATGCAAAACAATAAAGAACAGCAGCTAAGTAAATTGACCATTTCCATTTTTATTAATTGGGGAACTATCTGGTGATCATTTAAATAAAAAGAACTGGGTTTTACAGAAAATACATATTAACCATTCAGATACTTTCTCCAGTAATACGTTTTCATACTGTTATATTATTTTTATTTTCATTCTTTTAATATTAAAAAAATAGAGAGTATCCCTGGGCCTTAATTCTCTCATCTGTAAAATAAAAGTGTTAGAACAATAGTTCTAATAATTCATGCTATGGGAGTGAGACTGTAGGACTTGCAGAAATGTTTTATTCTCTTCACGGAAGTTGCTGTTGACATCAGACTGTGATTATCATTCCTATTTCTGGATTCCACTTTTTTTAATAAAACAGGATGACTGATAAGTTTTATAGTAAGTGAATATTCTTTATCTGAGTTTATAAATTTATCAGTTTCAAAATCACTTTGCTTGTTGGGGAGACTTTAACATTGGGGAAAACTCCATTTTACAGCTTAAATAACAAAGTTTGAAAACAATGGAGTTTCAGGAGCTCTAAGGTTGTACTGTGACTCAGATGCTGACATTTCATCACAAAGGAGTCCCAAGCTTCTAGTTCCAGGAAGCATCAGGTCCAGGCCTTGCCCGCAGCCAGCTCATCACCTTGAAATGGTACCCTTGAAGGACATTCCCCGCTGCTACTTTTCACTTTTGAAAAATCAAAGGATCTAATGGTCACTTTGCACTTTTAAAACTGTCTCACAAGGAAGAAGTTCAAGCTATATCATTAAATTAAAAAAAAAAAAAAGCAGGCAACAACAACAAAATACTTCCATCCCATCTTATAAAAATACACAACTGAATCTAGATAGATAATGCTAGATACAGGCTGTATTGCTTTTATAGAAGCACCAGGCACTACTTGAACCACTTTGTATACATTCACTCATGTTTGGCCCACAATCATCCAATGAAGTAGATAATATCATAGTCATTTTCACTTTGCAAATGAGAAATCCAATGCACAGCAATGAACTGTAAAATCTATCTGAGGTCATATAAATGCATAGAAAAGAATTTCTGGAAGTATGTTCTATAAGTGGTAAAATTATGAGTGATGTTTGCTCTTGTGCCTGCATGTAATTTCCAAAAAGAATCTGTGTTACTTATGTGACAAAATAAAAGTCCTCATGCTCATTTTCCCATGCTCTCATTTAAATGAGTCTGAGTAGAAGAGGGCTCAGGATCAGAGATCTGGCTCAGTTTGGGAATAGGACAATGATCCATTAAGATTTGTGGGTAGTTTTCTGCTCTGTGTAACATGGAACAATAGGAATTTTTATTTAGTTGAAAGGAGGAAGTGGTTCTAATAAAATACCCTTGGTAAGAACCTTTGCCCCTAGGGACTTTCTCTCTTTTACTAAGGTTATCTTCAACTTTCCCTACCAGGCTAGGATCACTCTGTCAGCATCAAGCCCCAGATAAACCCAAGCTTGCAGAATGTGTTCATCCACTTGGCTCCAAGAGAATCAAGGGTCTGGCGCCAGCTCGTTTGGGTATTCTATTGAACTGCTTATTTTTTATTTGTGTTATTAATCTACTTTAAATCTCTGTGTTCATTTCCCCAGTGAGATTTTAAACTCCTGAATGGCAGTTATGCTGAGAGAAATACTTTCTCGTTTTTCCCAGAATGAGTTAAACACAGGAAGTGTTTGGTAAAATGACAATTGAATGGAATCGAGTATGCATGTAATGGTAGATTCCACTCAACTATTATTTTGTGGCATTTGTTTTGTTTTAGATCAATGAGAGCAACACATTTACAATTAGGTTCACCACTTCAAAATAATGTCCCATTCAAAAATGAAGACTTAGAGCTGGGATTGTGGTTCAGTGGTAGAGTGCTCTCCTAGCATGTGTGAGGCCCTGGGTTCGATCCTCAGCACCACATAAAAAAATAAATAAATAAAAATAAAGGTATTGTGTCCAACTACAACTAAAAAATAAATATTAAAAAAATGAAGACTTAGAGATAGATACACAGATATACCTTGAGGTATGCTAAGTCTCATTGTAGTGCTATAAACTACCTTTAAGCACCTATTCTAAAAAGGTAGAATCTATTGGTGCATGTTCAATAAATACAGAATGGAAGAATCTTCCATTTGCCTTCCTTTCCTTCCCTTTTCTGAACAACTCAGACCTAAATCCACCATATAGGACACAGCAAGATAAACAGACATCCAAATGGGTGGCCTGACCCAAACAGGATGAAGGCCCTGTTGAGGGAAAGAGGCAGCAGTGGTGATGGAAGATTGGCTGCATACAGGGAAGCTGATTGAATACATTCATTAAAAATAATGGGAGCCTTGGGCTGGGGATGTGGCTCAAGCGGTAGCGCGCTCGCCTGGCATGCGTGCAGCCTGGGTTCGATCCTCAGCACCACATACAAACAAAGATGTTGTGTCCGCCAAAAAAAACTAAAAAATAAATATCAAAAATTCTCTCTCTCTCTCACCTCTCTCTTAAAAAAAAAATAATAATGGGAGCCAAGTTTCTCTCTATTGTAGAAGAGAGTTATAAAGAAGCAAAGTAAAAGGGCCAGAGATGTACCTCAGTGTTAGAGCCTAGCACGTATGAGGCCCTGGGCTTGATCCCAGACAACAACAACAAAGAGTGTGATGTTGAATTGATATTGGGAGTATCAGTGTAAACACACGGAATTTTGTAAATATACATAGATGGGGCAATAAATATACATAGATGGGGCAATATCAAATTTATTGCCCCATCTATGTATATTTACAAAATTGCACATACTATATGCCAATGCACATACTATATGCCAATGCACATACTAACACACACATACTGTATATTTACAAAATTGCATATACTATATGCCAATGCACATACTAACACACATGTGTTATGTATATGTGCACATATATATATATATATATATATATATATATATATATATATATATTTCCTACCTAAATTGTTTTTTAACTTTATTATATTTTCAACACTCCATTTAAATTCATCTGGCATTTATTTCCCTGTGCTGCATGAGATGGGGTGCCACATTTTTTTTTTTTTTTACTAAATTGCCAGCCAATTTCCCCAACACTATTTATTGAATAATTCATCTCTCCCCATTGATCTGAGACACTTCCATTATCATATATTATGCTGACTGCAAACATCTTAGAAAAGCAACCTTGATCGTCTCTCTCATTAATGATAGAGAGCTGCTGACACATCTCTGTTTCTCCTGCTCTGACATCTTGGGTGTCAAGGGCCTGTTTCCAAATGAGGGTCCAAAAGACATCTTAAGCTCAACACTTCCCAAACTCAACCAATCCTGCTTGTCTTCACGAATTCTCGACCTCCATCAGGATCAGCCTAACTGCCCAACCCTCCTTTGTCTGGCTCTGATCCTGTGCTCTTGCCCCTCCTCTTTCCCTTGTCTCTCTCTGTAGCTCCTCAGTTCTGACTACATCAGTGAGAGCTGATTCCTGAATAATAAATAAAAATGGCAAATAAGTAAATACAACATAATAATTCAGCCTTTCCCATGGCTCTGCAACTCAAAAACCTTCCAGCTGCATGTTATCTTGAACAGCACAGCAGAACATTCAAGCCACTGTGATAGAGCTTCCAGGGGCTCTGACTTTTCCCTGACTTGCTCAGCTTTCACTCACAGTAAGCTCTGGTCTTGGAACATGACAAACACTTCCCCAGTTTTGAACTTGTTTGTCTGGTCTGGAAAGCTGTCTCTTCCTGCCGTATCAATCTATTTTTTAAGATCCAACTTAAACATAGCCCTCTTCTATGGAAGTACCAGTTGGAATTCATTATTTGCCACCTGTCTTCAAAGTGTTTTGTCTGTGTCTATCATACTGTAGGTTTTATTATGCCTTGTGCATAAGTGCTGTGCCTCTTGGTTTTTAGATCTAGATTTTAACCCCTGAGGGCAGAACCATATCTTTGTACCTCTGACCTTTGCCTATAGCTAGAGCCCACTTATTGAGACACCTTGCTGGGTGTTTTTATTCTTTTCCCCTCCCTCTTTCTCTAGTTCCCTTCTTTCCTTCTTTCAACTCTGATTTGGTAAGTGGCAATGCATACCTAGCCCTGTTCAAACAAACTGGGATAGGCAAAGTCCTTGTCCTATGCATTCCATAAGGATTCTTATTTAATCCCATCAGGAACCCTGTAACATAAATGCTATTATTTGACTTCAATAAATTATCCCTCAAGAGTGGCTACATATTTGGTAAGTGTCAGAACTGGAATTCAAGTTCAGGTATGTATGATGGCACTTTTTCCTAGCATCATGCTTTGCTACAATGTTTTCAAACTGAAAAGAAAGTTTGGCACCTCAAGAGGATACCTCTTTAGGTGCTAGTAAAGGAAAACAATTATGTGTCACTGTTGAAAAAGCCAGGACCCCCTTTGCTAGGTGCTTAGGAAGTAAATATACTCACCAAACCTTATACACAAGTTAGGTCTTTAATTCTGAGGGATGATGTTGCTATACTACAGAAAATTGGAAAGAAAGGGAAACACATTAACTGAAGTAGCTGCATATATGAGGTTTTTTTTTTTAATCTTCACAAGAACAATGCAAGATAGATACTGCTCTCTTCATTTTCATGGGGGTTAGGGAGGTGGTGGGGACAAACCCAGGGAAGTTAAATAACTGTCCACAGTCACTATGACTATTTCTGGCATTATTTTCAATGAAAATTTTATAGACCACATATAGAACTTACATAAATGGAATCATATTTAAAATGTACAAGGCGAAGTTATTATTTAAAGGACTCCTATGATGGTAGATTAATTCAGTAAATGGTAAGGGGAAGTACTAGTTGCTGTTTTGAGGTTTTAAAAAAAGACAAGTAAAACTGGAAGGATGGACAGAGGGTGGTTAACAGATACAGGGATACAGCTGGACAAGAGAAATAACTTCTTTATATATTTATTTGTTTGCAGTTCTGGGGAAAGAACCCAGAGACTTGCATGTGCTAGGCAAGTGCTCTACCACTAAACTATGCCCCCAGCTCAGGAATAGTTTCTACTGTTCTATAGCATAGTGGTACAACTATAGTTGACAATAATTAATTGAATATTTCAAAATAACTAGTAGAGTAAAAGGAAAGTGACCACAACACTTGGAGCGACCAAGAGATCTTTTTTGGGTGGTGTCTGATTAACAGGGAAGGAAGAGAAAAAAAAGAAAGAGAGAAAGAGAGTAAGGCGGGGGGAGAGAGAGAGAGAGCCCAACAGGAGAGAGTTTTTATAGCCAAAATCTAATGGGGTCTCTGGGTCTGCAAACTGCCTTGCTGGCGTACAGTGATTGGATCATACAGTAGTTGCTAAGGGTGTCATCTTCTGCCCTCCCGCAGACCGGGCAGGGTCCAGATGTGGGTTTCCATTGCACCAGATGGGTGGAGGTCGAGGGTTCAGCCTTGAGTAGGGTTGAGTGTTCAGCCTTGAGTGGGGTTGAGTGTTCAGACTTGAGGCAAACAAGCGATAAGGAACCAGATGGACAGGGGTTGAGTGTCCAGGCTACCTGCAGCTAACATTCGTTCAGCCTGCTCAGCAACCAACAGAATTTTGAGTGTTCCCAACCCTAAAAAATGACATATTATGTGATGAGAGATATCAATTACCCTGAACTAATCATTGCACATTATATCCATGTATTGAAATGTCATACTGTACCCCATTAATACGGTTACTATGTATCCATTAAAAATACAATTAAAAAAAAACACCTGGATCCCTATTTCATTTTTTATATCAAAATAACTTCAAGATCAATCAAATATTTACATGTAAAACATGAAATCACAGACATCCTAGACAAACACATGCATGGGTATCTTTAAGATCTTAGAATGGGTAAGACTTTTAAAAATATAACATGAAATCCAGCATATATACAGAAAAAGATTAGTAAATTGTTTATATGAAAATTAGAGTTTGTATATCAAGCTTCAGCCCATTAAACCAGTGCAAAACACAAAAGCAATCAATCAATTAAAGTTAGAGAAATGTTTTCTTTGGTTCTAGACACTAGTTAGACCTCACCAAATGACTGCATTGGGGTTTGGAGCCAAATCACCATTAGTAATAGAGGACTGTGTGGTTTGGTTTTATTTTCTACTCTTAGACCTTGCTTGACAAACTGTGTGATGGTAGATACTAAATCAGAAACAGGACTGGGAATCAATGTTCTGTATCCTAGACCATATGTTTCCTGCCAGTGTCAAATTACAACTAATTCACAAGTTAGTACTAGGAGACTTAATATGCAATGCATTATCTCAGGCTTTCAAAATTGAACACATGAATGTGAAAGTAAAGCACTTGACTAGTTTGACTATAAAGGCTGACTTGATGAATCTGGGCGACCAGAGCTGCCTGTCACTCCTTCTTGAAGCACAGTGTTATGGTTTGGATGTGAGGTGTCCCCACAAAGCTTGCATATGAGACAATGCAAAAAAGTTCACAGGAAAAATTACTGGGTTGTGAAAGTCTTAACCTAATCAGTGAATTAATCCCCTGAGAGGAATTAACTGTAACTGAAGGGGTAGGGTGTGGCTGGAGGAGGTGGGAATTGGGGCATGGTTTGGGGTATATATTTTGTATCTGGAGAGTAGAAACTCTCTCTGCTTCTTGATCACCATGATGTGAGCTGCTTCCCTCTTCCACACACTCTGCCATGATCTTCAGCCTTGCCTCTAGCCCCAAGGAAAGGAGCCCGCCTTCTATGAACTAAGCCCTCAGAAACTGTGAGCCCTCAAACAAACTTTTCTTCCTCTATAATTGTGATGGTTGGGTCCTTTAGTCATAGCAGCAAAAAAAAAAAAAAAAAAAAAGCTGACTAAAACATAGGGTTTTAATCATAAAAGAGAGAAGAAATGCAAGAATGCAAAAATAAGTGAAATCTGTTTGAATCTTGGTGGAACTCGGATTTTCTGTGCAAGGTACTACTTGGTTATTTTTTAAAGACATTTGGTCAAAAGGAACCTGTGAATGAGTTTATGAGACTTTGTTTAGCAAAGTTATGGAATGTATCAATATAGAAAACATTAGGGATGGTTTAGAGATCTATAGGAGAATTATAGTGTATTCTCATTACATTTTTACTTGTAAAGTACATATCATTTATTAAGCTATTGTTTTGGGGGGGTTTTGGTTGTTGGGTTTTTTTCCTTTTCTTTTCTTTTCTTTTTTGTAGTTCTGGGAATCAAATCCAGGGCCTCATACATACTGGCAAGCATTCTACCACTAAGCTATATCCTCAGTCTTCTGTTATTTCTTAAGCATGACAAACATAAATTTATTGGGGATGAGCAATAGAATTTATTTTTTATAACTGTGCTTTTATTCTCCATAATCATTTGAGTTACTGTGTTTTCTAATGAGATTTCAAAAGATGCTGGAGCTTTACATTAGGAAGATTGGTCTGACCCGCCCCAGCCTAGTTACCTTTGCTTTGTGATAGAACCTCAGTGTTTGTGGGGTGTGTGTGTGTGTGTGTGTGTGTAAAAGAACCAAGGGGTGGGGGGAAGGGCATATAATTAAAAAGCTTGAGCAGGGCTGGGATGTAGCTCAGTGGTAGAGCACTCACCCAGCATATGAGAGGCACGCGCACACACACACACACACACACACACACACACACACACATGATCAAACAAACAAACAAAAAACACCTGCAACTTTTTGGGCTCTAGCCAGCTTTGTTGTGGGATATCCTTAACTGATCATGGCTCTGGGAAGATGACTCCCCACTTCCAAAAAGATTACCGAGTTTCATAGTGCAAGAATGAGCCATGAGACTAAGGAGAAAACAATGAGGGGAGGTACATCCATCATACCTGCAACCTGAATAAAAAGGCAAGGGAGACATTCCCAAACACACCTTATCAAGGAAGGCAGTTTCTAAGTGCCAGTCTCATTAGCAAGCCAAAGAAGGTGCATGCAAACACTCCCAGGGATTCATGCAAACTTTTTTTCCAAAACCTTCCATTAAAAAAACAAAAAATAGTTGTCGTTGGACACAATATCTTTATTTATTTCTATATGGTGCTGCAGATTGAACCCAGTGCCTCACACTTGATAGGCAAGCGCCCCACCACTGAGCTACAACCCCAGTCCCTCATGGAAATTCTTAAAGAGTTCAATCTGGGAATGAATGGACTTAGGGCAAATTAGCCAGGGGATGGAGTAAAAGCAAAGTGTGTTCAAAGTCCTTGTAATTTGGGTATAGATGCCAATTAGGCCTAATAGTGAAGTCTGGATAGTTACATTTTAGTATTCCTTCCAGGATTTTTGTTAATCCTAATATTGTCATACCTGTAATAGAACTAATTATTTCCTCTAAGAGTTATGGTCAACTGGTATTTGGAAATGGCAGTAGTGATATTGTAGGAGGCCCAATGTGAGGAAATGGATATGGATTCTCAGTTTGTTTGTGATTGCAATGAATAGTGAGAAGCATGTGATTAAAAATAAAAACAAAAAACATCCAACAGGCTGCCTTAAAGATTCTGGTGTCAGCAGCTCAGGAGGCTGAAGCAGGAGAATTGCAAGTTCAAAGCCAGCCTCAGCAACTCAGCGAGGCTCTAAGCAACTTAACAAGACCCTTTCTCAAAATAAAGAAATAAAAGGACTGGGACTGGGGATGTTGCTCAGTGGTTAAGTGCTCCTGAGTTCAATCCTTTTTACCACCAAAACAAAACAAAACAAAACAAAACAAAAACCACCAAGAAAGAAAGAAAGAAAAAGAAAAGAAAAAATCCTGGTGTTGTAATTTGTATCTGGAATGTCCTTCAAAGACTTATGTGTTAAAGGTGTGGTAGTCTCTTAACCTGTCCTCCTTACCTTCAATAAAATAATGAATTGCTATATAGTCTGAATCTCCTCCTAGATCAAGAATCAGGCATGACCTTGGTAATGGATTGTCCAGTTAATTTAAAATGAGGCAGATCACATGTCAAATGCACAGGAGCTCCTGTTCTGGTACAAACAGTGGTAGAAACCCTGAGGGCCAGGGGCAAGAACTGGGTGTGTTTAAGACCAGTGACATCACAAAAATGACAGATATCAGAAGTGAGACAACAACAGCCCCAGACACAATCCTGACAATAGCTCACACTTATCAATTGCTTACTAAGGGTCCTGCGTGGCCCAGACCACTTTACAAGCATTATCTCATTTAGGAAATTGAAGGGGGGTTGTTGGAAAACTTTAGAGTCTTGATATTTGAGGTCATATGTATCCTAAGGTATATGGTACTTCAATAAGAGTGTTTAAATGTTTGAGAACCCTTGAGCAATCATTGGGGAGCGTTACCAATTAGAGAACAACACAGATAAAACTGGGAAGCTGTGAGTGAACTAAGAAAAGGAAAAGCTGACTTTTAAAAGCTGGAGATACTAGGATGGAAGATAGTGGATAGAAAAGCATAGATCAGGCTCTCTGTGAACGAGCTCTGGAGCAGAACCCTTCACGATGGCTCCAGCTTCCAGCCCAAGAACAGGGTCCAACTCCCTCCAGCTGCTAAGACCAGGGACAGACCCGAGGAAAGCCTATCCAAGTCAGGAAAGAGTCACCAGGGCCAATTGGCACAGTCACTAACCTACTAGGAAGGTAAAGGTCTGACCTTAGTCCAGGTCTTCTGTGAAGGCCTCTAGGTGGCCTCTTGCCAGCCACAGGAGTCACTTGACCAAGAAAAAAAAAATACAGGAAAGCGTACCCAGAAAACTGCTGAACAAAACCACCCCTTTTTTATATCCAAAAATTGGAACAAGATTATATCCAAAAAGATTGTGATCAAAAAGAAAAATCCCTCTTTAGGATTCCCAAGGTAATCAAACATCACAAAGAGATTTTTTTTTTTTTTAAATTGCTGAGGTTGACATTGAACTTGCAATCCTCCTGCCTCAGCCTCCTGAGCAACTGTGATTACAGGCCTGCACCATTGAGCCCAGCACAAAGAGATGTTTCAACAGGAACTTAGAGAGACTGCTTTTGCTAAAAACAGTGACTCTTCACTTAGGCCTGCCTGCACATGCCCTGTGGGTAACTGAAAGCAGGATAAAGCTTGGCATCTCTGTCATCATTCTATACATCTTCTTTATTTCTGGAGTCTTTTGTGAATGCATGTAGCCATGTTAATCACTTAAGGAATATTCATCTAAAAACTAGTAGTGCAAGGTTTATTAGCCCTCAGTCTGTCTAACCTATCTCATTCCCTTCAAGATTGAGGCAAGATATGCAGCATCCTGTTTCAGACCCCTAAAGTAGTGCCTAGAAGCCTTCAGTCATTGTCCTGTATCTTCCAGGAAAGTGGAACACATCACTCCACAAGAAGACTGTCCCCCCACCCCCACCTCCCAGGCAGGAACAATCATCCCTCGGAAACTGAATCTCCCACTTCTAGGATCACAGATCTAATAGATAACCATCCTGAGCAACAAGTAGAACATGCCCCCTCAAATAATAAGTACTTCTCCGGAGCCACCTTGCAGAACCAGAACTGAGATAATGATCAATCAGATCACAGTTTGACTAAGACTGCTTAATCATGCATACATCTAGCCCCCTGCCCCAGTTCTTCCTCTATGTAAACCTAAAACTCCCATTGGCATCTCAAAGAGAGAGCAGAGATGCTGGATCTCACCTTGCCTTCCCAACCAACATGGCCATATTGATGAAAGTTCTTTTCTGGCTTTTCACCATGACCTTCTCTGTTTTTTTTTTTTTGGGGGGGGGAGGGGGGTGAGTGGCCAGCCTGGTTTATTGGAACGCCAGAGTCAGGCCTCTGTTCTAGAATTCCACTAACAATATTGAAGTGGCAAGCCCTTTCTCCACAGAAAAGCCCTCTTCACCATGGCTGATTTTAGGACTGTCAGAAAAAGAGTCCAATGTAGATAAACTTCCTATTTTTGTGTCAACCTGTTTACTTGGCCACTGGCCGGGAAGATACCAGCACTCCAGGTGCTGGACACCCCTTACTAGTTTTTCACAAACGTATCCAGTATAGTATTTTGAAGAAATGTGCAAACAAGGCCTCTGGCCTTGAGCTGGGGCTTCACAGAGATGTCTACATTTTTAAGATAAGTTACAAATGGGCTCCATGGTAACAGCTGGCAGGGGGAGGAAAGAAAGGGGAGAAGAAGCTCTCCCCTTCTCATGTGTTGTCCTTGAAGAGTTAACTTGCCCAGAACAGTGAAAGAAAAAGCTGCTTTTATGTGAACTTCTGCAGACTGTGAACTTCTGAGCCCCTCCCCTTACATGCTGGGTATAAAACTGAAACTCCCTGAACTCGGGGTTCAGGGGGATTGATTGATTACAGCAAAGGTTGTACCCTCTGAACCTGGCTGCAGCCAAATAAAACTGTTTCCTGCTTACTTCAGTGCCTTGCCTCGTTTGTCCCTACAACAATATGACAATATGGACCAAGATAGAAATTGGTCCAATCACAACAGCAATCTCTAGGCATGTGGAGATTTGATGATTTGAGTAGAGTTGAAAAGAAGCAAGGCGGGATTTGGTGTTTGCACAGAGCAGGAGAGTGGATCCCAAGCATTTATTACATCTCCAGCTCTCCCCATGATCTAATTCTGACCCACTCTTCTTCATGAAAATTGGATGCTTTCAGGGATTCTAGCATACATGATTTACCCCTCCCTACTTTGGAAGTGTGAGTATGAGGCTTGAGTTTTCTGAAGTAAGGGAAGAGGTGGATATGGATGGCAGCAGCCATGACCTTGAAGTGGGAAGGGGAACCAAGGAGAAGCCACATGGATAAGAGCTTGCTCTTGTTTATTCAAAGTGCTTTCTGCAGACTGTGGGCAGCAGGTTGGTTATCACAGAGATCTGGATTTTCTCCCGACCCACCCCTCCAGACTGAACCCTCAGAAGACAGGAACAGGAAAGGACCAAAGATATTGACTCTTGAGGATATACCAACTGGATTCCCAGGAATCCACTTAGAAATCTTAAGGAAATCCACTGCTGGATGAAAGAGGTTGAGGGGAGTGTAATTCACACAAAAGAAATGTTCCCCTTTCTTCTGAGAATGGGATTGAGTCATCTTCAGGGAAAGTTAGCACATAGCAGAGCTGTATGACTCTTTTCCCTGAAGGGAGAAGTTCACAAAGATAGCATTGCTTGGGATTAATAAACACCTAACTAATAAATATCAAAGTGGTGATATGTCTTGACCTATATGCTTTCTCAACATGATAAGGGGAAGATGAAGCTTTAAAAAAAATAGATGTAGCATTGAGTGCTCCACATAGATGAATTAAACTAGTGCACTGTACACAATAGATTGTCTTCTAGAAGATCAGTGATTATTGGTATCTATTTGAGGAGAGAACTGTCAAAACCCTTTGACTAAGGGAATAAAAAGAGATCATGAGCTCAGCGCAGTACTCCCAGTGACTCAGGAGGCTGAGGCAACAGGATCACAAGTTCAAGGTCAGGTTTAGCGACTTAGTGAGGCACTAAAAAACTTGGAAAGACCGTGTCTCAAAATAAAAAATAAAAAGGGCTGAGGATGTGGCTCAGAGGTTAAATGCCCCTGGGTTCAATTTCCCAAACCCCCTACCAAAAAATAAATAAAAATAAAAAGATCCTGAGCCAGGAACAGTGGTACATAGCTGTAAATCCAGTAGCTCAGGAGACTGAGGCAGGAGGATCCCAGTTCAAGATAAGCCTGGGAAAGTTAGTGAGACCCTGTCTCAAAATTAAAAAATGAAAAGGGTTGGGGATGTAGCTCATTACTCCCCCCACAAAAGACCATGAAATAATGTATGTATAATTTCTATTGGAGAAATTGGAGGTGGAATGATTTATCTTTAGGTCTAGATACTATTAACAAATAGGCTCTAAAAATAACATACAATGCTATGAAACAAGAAAATGGCAAAAGCTGATGGAATAACTCTAGGCAGTTTTCTGCCCATCACTCTGGTGATAATACCTTTAACATTTTTTGTTCTATCCTGTGCTTAATGTTTTTCTTTAAATTGGTGTGCATCTCAAACATATATTTTTAAAGAAGAAATTTTATATCATGATTGTAAAAAGAAAACAATATCACTTTCCATAAATAAGAGGCAACAATATAAACAAGTACTTATGTAATAAAAACCAAAACAACATTATAAAACTCTAGCTAGATACTATTACACTAAAGGCTCTCAGCCTGAGGCCTGCTCTTTTTACAAAAGGGAGATTAGGTAGGAATAGGCCTACAAGGACCAAATGGAAATTTTTACTTGAAATAAAGGGCAGGGCTGAGAGAGAGAATTGGAAAGGGAAGAACTCTTTTCACTGTGTGGTTCAAATCCATTTGAAGGCAGTGTCTGTGTACCACTGATAAACATCTCCAGTGTTACTTAGGCCCGAATCATGACTTGAGGGCTACAGAGTGTAGGAAACGTAGTTTTTGACCCTCCTGAATCAAGTAAAATAAAATGGGAAAACAGAGAAAGAAAGTGTTTGAAAAAGTCTTTTTAAAAAATTGGGAAAATTAAGACGCAGAAACTAAGTTGGAGCAAAAGACACACAAACACAAGGTAAAACACAGAAATTGAAGGGTAACCTGATGCTTGGGAGAAAAGAGAGCTCATGAAAGAAAGAAGCAACACTAATTAAAGACTGAAGGGGTACCATATGCGTCACATCCGATTGACACAGCATGAACAGAGAGATGCAGAAAGTCACCCAAACAAGAGCTGAGTCTGTAGGCCACATGGACAGTTATTCATTGGCCTCTGTTCTTGAAGGGAAAGAGAGGAGGTGTGAGAGAGTTGGCTGACACCTCTGTTTGTGCCCAGTGAGATCATCACAAGGCTGAACCAGCTGGCTGAAGTAACAGGACCAACTGGAGCGTCAGGTATTTTAGCTACTCTAAAACAAACACATTCTTCTTTTTCCCCTGGGGAAAAAAATGGGAATTTGTCCAGCTGAGTTTTACTTCTCAAACAGTGGTTTTGCATGTGGAATTTGAATTGCCCATCACTTAATTTGTTTTTCTAGAAGGTAATAAAATGTAATTTATAACTGGTAGGTTCAGTGGCCAGGGAGAGTGATAAAATTCCAAACTCAAAGCATTGGTATTCAGTACCTTTAGCTATTCTACTATATAATCTAGTTTACAGCAAAGCAAAGATGGGTCACTTGAGGCTCCTATAGTTGCCATTTATACCTCAGAAAATAATTCCTAATGATTGGGGCAGGATAAATAAATAGAAGACCAATAAAGTTCAAGGTGAAAGCTACGTTTAGATCACATCAGAAACTACACATCCACACATATGCTACCTAACATAAATTGTGTGATGTTGCCTCAAAAATTCCACCATCTGGATATTAGTGACTCAGACATAATAAACAGAAACATATTAATAATATACTTACTATGTATAATATAAAACATATTTTAGTATTTATTTTCATAAAGTTAAATTATATTTTTATAATAGTGTATATTATATATTTGTACATTATACATTTTATACATTGTATAATATATTTATATATATATATATATTTTTTTTTTTTAAACTTCAAAATGGTGTTTCTCAAATACTGTTCCAAATATAGCTTTCTGAATTTTCAGTTTCTTTCAATTTGGGTTTGTTCTCACATAAATGGAACAAAATGGGGAAACAAAACTATGATAAGACTTCCTGGATTTTAGCGTACATTTGAAAAAAAGT
Organism: Callospermophilus lateralis; assembly: GCF_048772815.1. NCBI lineage: Eukaryota > Metazoa > Chordata > Mammalia > Rodentia > Sciuridae > Callospermophilus > Callospermophilus lateralis. Next base: position 10,444,243 of record NC_135320.1, read on the forward strand.
TCTTTATATTTATGTACTGTATTATGGTCTGTAGAATATTTTCACATGCATGACTTCTCCCTGCCCATCTTCACCATGACCCAGTGAGGCAGGTGGACTTTGCAGGGGAGTTACAGGCAGCAAGATTAAATGACTAGCTTAAGCACAACATAGCCCATAAATGCAGATGACATTTAAAATGAGCCGGTGTTGCAGCTGGCATATTACTAGAGGAAGAGAGGCTGGCTGTTCCCTCTGAGACTTCACAGGTGGCCTTACTTCACTGGATCTCCAGTTGTAGGATCTGTGTCTAGTCTGTCAGTGTCTCAGAGTGTAACTCTCAAAGTCAACTGAAGCGTCCAGACCAAACCCATAAGAGACCAAAGTCTAAACCAGAAGGCTGGTCTATTTATTGAGAGCCATTACTGCCCTGTGAGCCAGTCAGAATGTAGTTGCTGACACCACCGTGTATTCTCTCCCTGCAGACAGAATTACATGGGATGGCAACTATAGTCATGAGACTGAGTGATCCACATGACGGGAGGAAAGAAGGCAGATGCTGAGGAGTGAACGAGGAGAAAAATCACATGTCTTGATACTTAACAGTGTGCCTTTCATTACTATCATCAGTGACATTATTACCAGTATTTATTATCATCTGTCCTTTTCTAGAAAGGAAGGACTTCAGACCTGAGGAGTTTAATTAACTTGCCCAAGCATTTGTTTGATTTCATTTCTAGGTACTGCTTTTGAGATGGTGTTCTCACCCTTGGGCCAGAGGCCAGCTACTCTAATTACAGCAGAGGAGAGAGGAAGCTTCCTGTCACTTGCAAGGAGCAGGTCCGTCTATGGATTAAAAACCCCCACATTAAGGACCAGGTAGATGCACCTTAAGTCTTGGCTCCTGATTGACAGCATCATTGAATTTGTTTGTGAATTTATTAAAATGATATCCCCTGAACTGTGGCTTTCTCTACGGGTGCTCTCATGTAATGGAGCCAGACAAGAGGGGGTTCACAACTTGAACTTCAAATTAAAAAAAAAAAAAAAAAAAGTTTGAAATTCTTCATTAAAAAGCAGCATAAATACTGTATTACCAATATTTAATTTGATGAGCAGTAATGGGGGACCCTTATCCTTTTTCCTCTTGTGATTTTAAAGCTTCCACATTAATTTTTAGAGGCTTAAATATATCATCTCTCCATGACTGCATAGGTTTTAATTATCAAAGCAGCTACATCAGTTTTTATCAAAAGCAGAGTGACCTTATTTTATAACTGAAACAAAGCCCATAGCTTGGTCCCAGCAGCAGGCAGTTAATAGGTCATTCCATAAAGATTTATATAGACTTTGTGGACAGAGGAGAATTTCAAAAAGGGTCAGTTAAACTTACGGGCTCACTATTTTTAATCACTTTAGCAAGTTAGGATTTACTACCATTAAAGGCTGTATCCTGGCCAAACAAGGTTTGTTTCCATGAAGACTTCTCCCCCACAAAATCTCAAAACAAAATAAACAACAACAACAAAAACACTGACATTAAACCACTCAGAGAATAGTAAATTCAGCAACTAATTTTAACATTTCTTTGGGGAAAACAAAAATAACCACCAAGTTTTCTTTTGTTTCAGCACAAAGGTGGCTTCACTGTGGACTAGAGAAACAGGCAGTGTTCCATGATTGTGTTTATACACCTGACATAAGAACATATTCTTCCAAAATGAAAGCAAAACTAGGGCAGAAATAGCTAGGTGTTGGAGGGAGGTGGGCATATGTGTAGGAGAAGGCGAGGAAACTCTTCTATTGTCTTTTAGATTTAGTAATATCAGTATCAACTTGTCTTCCAGCTCACTTTGTTGTTATGAAATTCTCCAGGGAAAAAAAAATATGTGATGACAATCCTCAATTCTGCACCCCATTCCCACACTCACGATCCTCTCCCCTAACAGAGTCTGTCACCAGTGCCTTTCCTGTGTGTGTTTTCTCTCTAGAATAACAGCTAAATCTGGAAAAGGTCTTGGCCACAGCTCACTGCTTCAGTGACTACCTCAAGGCCAGCTGGGGACTGACAGTCTCAGACCCCGACCAGTTGCCACAGACGCAATTGCTTTGAAAAGCAGATTCTCTTCTGTGCTAACCTCATGCAGAAAAATGAAAATGGGAAATGCAGTGATATTTTATTCAGTTTCCTTCTGCTCATTCTAGGAAATAGAACCAAGAGGATACATGATTGGAGCAAGACATGGCTTTTCTTAGCAAATCAACACTCCACATGCAGAATCAGTACAAAATGTGGGTTAGAGAGTTTTCTACAAACACATTAAATGGCCATTCTTCATCTTCCTATCACTGAGGGACTGGGGTGATGGCAGAGGGGGAGGCTGGAGGCTAAATAGGTGACATTTAGAGAATAGGCCTCATTATCCTCATTTTAAAACTGACAATCAAACACACATAAGCTTTATAAATTATAATTTTGTCATTACAGACAGAAGTATCCTTTTAAGCATGTTTTGGATGAGCTATGAAAAAAATGTGATTGTTGTGGTACAGAGATATGTTAATTAAGACTGTTGGAATTTTCCGTAATGTAGGGTATCCTTTATTGGCATCCAGAGTCCAGAGCCCCTGTCCTCACAGGTGAAGACATGAGAGGCTGCCCCTCAAAATGGGCAAGATCCAAGCCAAAATGGAATGGAAGCAACATCTTGCTACCAAATAGAATGCACATCGTGCAGCCCTGACACAAGGAACGCAAGCCTCTACCTCTAATAGCCTGCCTAGTTCCTGGCTCTCTTTCCCCCACAAGCTCATACTTTTCGGTTAGTGGTTTTTGCACCTGCCTGAGTGGCTGTGTCCCCCAGATGAGCTTGCTGGGGTCTGTGTGACTAAATAAGCAGACAGGAGATCCCTCCTCCCCCGTGTAATCCCACCATGTTGTCACTGCATTCTCTTCACTGTGGGAAGGAGAGATCCTGGCTCCCCACAGCCCAGACATCATGTGAACCAGCAGTAAATACCATCCAGATTTATCAGTCTGAGAGAGATGCTGCTGATCTCAGGGATGACAAGAGCTCAGCCTCGGGGAACCAGACTCCAGAATGGGCATCAGATGGCGGGGGATTCAGGGCGGGACCAGACCTGCCTCATCAGTGGCCCAGAAAGCTGGCATCTTGAGAGGGAGGCAAGTTCCTCTGAGGCTGTCTAATCAATTTGGCTTCCTACTACCCCATTGTTCTCGGGGACATTTCTAAATTTCTGCAGTTGCAATGGCAGCCTTGAGTTTCCTTATCTCTAAAATGAAAATAACTATGTTCTAAAAATTTTAAGAGATAACGTATGTAAATTGCCTGGTGTACAGTAACTCAATAAATGTCAGATATTATCATCAAAGATAGACATGGATTTTTTAAAAAAATTATTAATGTATTTAATTGTTTAGAAAAACAGATTTCACTGTCACATATTCATACAAGCAAATAGTATAGTGTGGTCATATTTGTCCCCTTACCCCCATCCTCTTTCTCTAATAGACAGACATGGATTTTTCAAATAATAGCTGGTGTGTGGCATGTTTCTTGTGTCTCTGAACCCAGGCTCTTGGGTGGGCAAGTGGAGGGACACATTTAGCTTGTCTTTAAATTATGACTTTTATTTCAGTTCTGCAAATGTTGATTTTTGTGTTGGGTTAATTTCTGTGCAATGGAGCTGGCATGGAGGCAAGATGAGCTCCCAGTTGAGCATTTTCCCTTTATGCTCTGCCTGGTCTCTACAAGTTGTCTAATGAATATTTATGAATCAGTATTAATACACGTCTACCTGAGAGAATTGCAGAGCAGTAACATCTGACCTTTCATTCTGTCTCCCCTGTTTTCTGGGGTTTTGATAGCAACAACTATGGTTGTAACATCTATTTTTATTAAATAAGGAAAGGGACAAAATTAGGAAAATGAAAGGCTTGGGTGCATGTGGTGCTGCCTTTTTAAACGTGTATTAACTATTAACGTTAACTTTGTTCTGGGCACACTGCCAGCTGCTTTCCTCATGTTCCATCTTTTAGTCATTGCAAAAACCCACAAGGAAGTTATTTTAGCTTTGCTGAGGATCTAAGAAGTTACGCAGCTCACTTCAAGTTACAGATCCGCAAGTGATAGAGTCCTAATCTATCGATAGCGACAGCTATCTATTCACCTCTCAAAAATTTTTGGAATACCTAATATGTGTTATTCACTTTGCTAGATGCTGAGAGCATAATGGTGAGCAAAGACAGACCCTGTTCTGGTCTTCACAGGGAGGCTGACAAGTTAATAGGCCAATACTCAATGTCAAGGTAGAGAGGATGGGGTGGCATATGTACTCTAGACAGGAAGTACAAAGGCCAGGGGTAGGTAAAAGCAAGAATCTTCTGGGAATCTGCAAGGAGTATGTTGTGGAATTTAGTGCTATATAATAAATAAAGGCACAGGCAGAGTCCTGTGGGCTCTTAGGGGAAGGAGACACTATCTCTGCCTGAGGCGAGTTAGGTTGAATATGATTTTATATATACATATATATTTAGTTGTAGATGAACACAATACCTTTATTTTCTTTCTTTATTTTTATGTGGTGCTGAGGATGGAACCCAGTGCCTCACACATGGTAAGCAAGCACTCTACCACTGAGCTAATACCGCAGCCCCAGGTTGAACATGATTTTATTGGAGAAATTTGTGTTGTCAGACTGATGTTTGGCAAAGGAGTAACAATAGGCTCTGGAGATAGTTACGTTCATTTCTTTGATTAGAGTTTTCCAAAAAGCAATGGAACTCAAGATTTCTCTAGGTTTGTTCCAATTCTTGTGTCCTAACATGAGCTGAGGGGCAGCAATGACCAGGTCAAATAAGACATATTATGTGCATGGGTGTGTGTGTGTGTGTGTGTGTGTGTGTGTGTGTACGTATGTTAGTGTACGATGCATACGGGACCCCAGTGAAGATCTTGAGTCCCAGAGGAGCAAAACATCCTTTTTAAATAATATCAGTTAACCCCGTAGGCCTAACATCCTGTGACAGACTGTGTTCTTGAGCCATGCAGGTACCAACTCATCAAATCTTCAAAATAACCCTAGGAAGCAGGACCAATTACTTCTAATGCTTCAGAGGAGGAAACCGAGGCACTGAGCTGTCAAGTAAGAGAAGACCCATGCTCACACAATGAGTAGGTCATAGAGCCTGCCTCTAAACCCAGGGCAGTGTGGCCCTCCAGGCTGTGCTCTTATTTGCCACCCTGTAATCCCTCCTGCCTTGGAAAGACACTAGCACTGTCAGAAGTCCTTGAAATCACATATGTAAATTATGGAAGATAAGTTCTGTTCTCTGGCAGTCTATGAATTAAAATCGTATATGGGCAACATTGTGGATAAACCTACCACCACCCACACCTGCCCCAGAGTGTTTGACACTTTACCTTTGCTCAAAGCAGGTGTTGCAAAGGCTGTGACCTTTGGTCGAGCAGTCAGCAAACCTGGTGCACTGTTGTGGAAGTGGACTTGCTGCTAGTAGGGGGTGAGTTTTTTCTCCCATACCTAAATGCTGGCTTCTCCTCAGAGAGATTCAAAAAGTCTCTGCCTAAGGTGGATAAAGCAATGACACAGTGACAGTCATTTGTTCCCAACAAAGCACCGTAGGGTTCGTTATGTGAACAGGTTCCACCCCAAGGATTGTAATTTAGTGGTTCACAAAAGGGGCTAGGGCACACAGATTTAAAAGAAATGCCACATGTGATTCTGCTATGCAGGAGGAAGAGAGAACCACTAGAATCGGTGAATCTGTCATTAAGAGAGAACAGTAAAGAATGCCTGACACCATGATGATGATGGTAATAACGCATTAAGACAGTTGAATCAGTGAATGAATGCTTCCATAAAACCCCTGAAACAAACCCATTTGAGGGTCTAGAGCTCCCAGCTTCTGCTCTGCCACAGGGTTGTTAAGAGACCCATCTTTTATAGGAAGTGGTGACCTGCCTTAGATTAGTTCCTTGACTCTCAACCTTGTGCCCTCTGGTCCATCTTCCCTACAGGCTTTATTAGGAGTCCTCCCTGATGTTCCTTTATCTATACTTAAGCAGTGCATAGTTTGATTGATTACCTCCAATTCCTCAGCTCTGCTGTGTGTATGTGTGTGTCTGTGTGTGTGTATGTGTGTGTCTGTGTGTGTGTGTATATAACTAATTTTTACTGCTATATTCACCTAAGTGATCCTGATGTCCAGCAGCTACTGTGACTACCATTTCCCCTGCTACCTGTGGGATTCACTGATGCAGGAGGTAAGTCAGAAGAGAAATTCAGTTTAGATGCAGAAAATAACTTTGCATGAAATAGCATGACACACATTTGAGGAGCCTTCATTTTCCCCAAATTCATAGAAATAAGATATTGTCTGTGGAGACACTAGACATTTTGCTGAAAAATAAGAGAAAAAGACCTCTCTTGTTATTATGTTATTATAATGATTAAATTTCTGCTGTGGAAGTGATACAGGTAATTTTGTTTCCTGTTTGTTGCTGAGTCTATCTTCAAATAGAAGATTTGGTGAATCCTTCTGGATAGCATGTGTGAATCCTGAGCTTTATTCACATCTATTGGTGAACTGGTTACTTCCTTCCTTCCTTGTATATACATTTCTAGGAAGCACAAAGATCAGAAGGAAAAACTATCTGTAATACAAAAACAATAACAAAAAAAACACCCCAAATTTATTATATTTTGGGCTCGATTAAAAATACAAAGGGCTAAAACTTCATTCTGTGGTCTGATTTTTTTTCTGTGCTGTTTAAAACCAGTAAATTATTATGATTTTGAAAAATACCAGTAAAGTTGTAGTGCATCCATTCTTCAGTTTACCTTATAGGGAAGAAGAATCCCACAGTATCTTGTTAGTAGGACCTCTGTGTTTTTAGCATTTCTTCATTAAGGGTGATATGTCTATATAGCTGATGATAATCAAATAACACTTTGGATTTAGGTAACACAACATGGTGACTGGTCCTAAAGGAGAGGAGCCCACTGTACTATTTTGTTTTCACTCACCTGAATGAAAAGGGACGCAATTGAAGGTGGTCACAAGTGAAGTTCTGTGATAATGACTCAAAATAAGAAGTAGACTATGTGTGAGGAATTTAATATAATACGAGACCTTAAACAAGTATTAACTTTAAAAATGAAGTACTAAAAATGTTTTTGTCTTTGAAAAACACATCCAGAGTCGCACATATTATTATTGCTCTTTACTACCAGGAAATTTCTGGTCTGCAGATTTTCAGGCAAGTTCCCTTTAATGGTTCCAAATATTTTGTGTCTGTTAGAATAGTCCTATTCTGGATTAGGCTGAAATTGCGCAGCACATTTAGAACTTTAAAATCTACATCTCATTTGCATTTTGGAATTGCTGTAAATACAAAACTTCAAAATTCATAATTGGAAATCTGTAAGTCCTTTATACCTTTTTCACGCTTGAAGCTACTAAGTAAAGTGACTTTGGAATAATAGCTCCTTAATTTCCAGCATTTGTGCCTCAGTTTGGTTGTATAATATGTGCCTACTCCTTAGCCCAGTACCTACAAAATCATTGTTCTCTGAAGGATAAACACATATTGTAACTCAAACATTAGTTTAAAGTAATGCAACCAGGAAAAGGAAAGAAATGTTTGTGCTGTGAAATTTGAGTGTAAGAATTCACAGGTCAACCTATTGGCCTTACATTTTTTTTTTTTTTTTTTTTATGTTGGGAATGGAACCTAGGGGCTTGTGCATGTGGCATGTGCTGTACTCTTGAGCCACACTCCCAGCCCTGGATTTACTTGTTCTCAATAGCAGTGCGCTCTAATGAGAGTCACAACTTCTTTATTCTTGCAGTTAGTCACATGGGTGTGTTTGAAAATCCATTATGTATAGAAGTGTGCGAAAATCTGCCATAAAATATAGATAATCTTAAAGGACTAGCATTATTATATGAAAAATGATTATTTAGGACACACTTTTCTGGCATTATTAAAGGCTTCTCTCAGATTATTGAAGGTTCCCATAGAAGTTCTTTTGGCAGGGGTTCGGCGGGGGGGGGGATTGGGAATTGAACTCAGAGGCACTCGACCCACATCCCCAGCCCTATTTTGTATTTTATTTAGAGACAGGGTCTCACTGAGTTGCTTAGCGCTTAGCTTTTTGCTGAGGCTGGCTTTGAACTGGTGATCTTTCTGCCTCCGCCTACTGAGCTGCTGGCATTACAGGTGTGCGACTCGGCGCCTGGCTAGAAGTACTTTTTGATGGGTATTTTAAAAAATCGATATACCTACTCTTTATATATTAAATATAATTTAACTTTTTAATGAACCAGTTTGTGAAAAGTGAGGGGAGGGGAGTTCAAGGGTTATAATCAGAGAGTGAAAACAATATCTCTCCCGCCTACCAAAAAAAAAAAATCTGCTTTTCTTTATTGCCATGCATCAAGTTGTCTAGCAGGATTATGATTGTTATCTTTGATCTCCTCCCCTGCCATCCAATCAACTATGCTATCCAAGTGCTTTTAAAATGACTGCTCATCTTTGCCAATGCTTCTACTATAGTTCAGGCCATTAATATCATTCTGCTCTGTAGTAAAAATGGTTTTCTAACCAGTTTCTCTGCCTTTATGTAGTCTGACCATCCTGAAGCCCATTCTCCATTTTATAGTCAAAGTTCTAAAACTGGATATCTGATCTAATCATATCTATGCTTGGAATCCTTTAAGGGCTTTCTACGGCTCTCAGGAAAAAAACCTCAATTACTTAATGAGGCCTCCTTAGAGGCTCTTCATGATTCAGTCTCTTGGTTTTTGTCTACTTGATCCAGCTGTTTCTGATTGTCAAAATCTCCCATTCCCATGGTGGGCTTGTCAATCTCTCCTTGCGGGTCTGCTGGTTCTGCTATCTATAATTGAAAACCACGTTGTTTAGGTATTTAAAATTTCTTGATAACAACCCTATTCATTTCTATCAATATACTTGATTTAAAAGAATATTTTTGTCTGACATTAATAGTGTTCCATTGCCTTTCTTTATGTTAGTATTTTGATAGACTTTTTATCCCATCATATTGCCTTTCTGTAATTTAGTTTTTGTGTCACTTTCTAACATTATATACCTTGAATATTATTTTAAAACCAAGATGATCATCACTGTCTTTTACAAATTAATCTAAATCTGTCCTTACTAATATATATTTGGATTTAATTCTAATATTTTATATGTGTGTATTTTGTTTCCTATACCTTTATTTTCTTTATTTGGCTCTTTTGTTTTCTGTTGAATTATCAGGTTTTTTTTTAATATTAAATTTCTTCAATACTTGGCCATCCTTTTCCCTTTGCTGCTTTAGAAGCTTTGGGTTAGATTTTAATTAATATAAAATATTTTAAATACAAAATATTCAGATAAAGCCATAGTTTCTAGCACTCTCTCAAACATGAAAAAGGCCTTAGCTTGCTTTAATTACCCATTTTACACTCACATTTATATGCTTTTTATTTGTTCTTTTTAGTTATACATGGCAGTACAACATATGTTGGCAGATTATACATACATAGAGCATAATTTACTCTATTTATGATCCCACTCTTGTGGTTGTACATGATATGGAGTTACCCTGGTCATGTATACAAATACAAAGGTAGGAAAGTTATGACCATTTAATTCTACTGATTTTGCACATTTATATATTTTTTGGTGTTAAAAATAGCATAAAAGTGGGTATTTTTAAAAATTCAACTATATACTTTATTAATTTCTTCCTCACCAGTTTCTCTTATCTCCTATGTTTTCCCCCAGGCTTTTATATTTTTTTCCCTTAGTCGGGTTCTTTTGATGTGAGTCTGTGGGTGGTAAACTCTCTTAATTGTTTACAATTGAAAGTGTCTCTTTTACCTTCCTTAAAATGACAGTTTATGTGGAAATCAAATTCTTGGTTTAGAGTATTAATTCAGCACTTCTAAGTTATCATTTATTTGTCTTCTTATTTCTGTTGTCACTTTTGAGAACTCTAGTTACACTATCTTTGTAGATAACCAAAATTTTCCCTTTGATAAATTAAGATTTCATTTTTATCCTATTGTCCCATAATTTCACTGTAATATGATGAAGGTTAGTTTTCCTTATATGTGTAGTACACATAATGTTCTGATGTTTTCATGAGGAACTTTCAGCTTTATTCTCTTCTCCCTCCTTCTCCTTCTTCCTCAAGCGTAGCTTCTCTACTCTTGCAATTTTTCCTTCTGGAATTCCTATTAGATGTATGTTGGAGTTGCTCAATCTAACCTCATGAATATGAAATTTTCTTCCATATTGGAAAAACTGTTTTTCTAAACTCTCCTCTGGTCTGGGTGAATTCTGTAGTACATCCCTTTAACCCCCTACCTTTTCTCTTCAACTTTGGATAGCTTCAGAGACCTTTTAATTTCAGTGACCACATTTTTGTTTTCCGAGATTTCAGTTAGTACTTTTTCATATTTACCTGTTCTTTATTCAGCTTTAATTTGCTCCCTAATTTCTTGTCTTTTAAAAATGAGTATTATACCATCATTTATTGATTTGAAAATGCAAAAATACAAAGTTTATAAATCTTTGTCAGACAGTTCTGTAGTTACTTTTATCTAGAGTAAACTCATGTTCAGAGTGTTCATTTTGTTGGTTATCTTTCTTAGTGTGAGATATTTTTATGTGTTTGGAATCTAGATCATGGTTAGGTTCATTTTGAGGGGGAATTTTCTCTTTGCTTTTTTATCTCTTTTGCTTCAACTGTTTTGTTTTCTTCTTTTTCTCTCACTTCCTCTGTGCTCACTTCTCCATGTTTAGTAATTTTACCTCCCCAGACCTCCTTTCCAGGATCAGGCCTCATGTTGGCACTTTGATGTTCCTACCCCACAGTGATGTTGGGACTACCACAGAATTAGTCAGGTGGTCAGCTGCTTGGCTTGGTTCCTGGTTCCAAGTCTGAGTCTTTGTCCTTCTGCTTCCCAAGCAGTGGGTGGCAGCAGTTATTTTTGACCCTCTTTCAGGAGCTCTTGGCTTCAAGAACTCAGTCTGGCTCCTGTCCTCCACCTTGTTTGAAGCATCTTTAGTTCATGTCACCTTGCAGGAGACAAAAACCTTAGACTTTGAGCCTGAGATCCTGGTGGGCCTGTGGCTTCAGCCTGCTAAATACTTTGTTTCAGTTCCATTTTTGGGTTCATGGAAGTGTTTATTTTGTCTCTGAGCCTGGTTATATTTTTTTGGCTTTTCTTTAGATATTTTAGTCATCATTCATTGCTAATTGTGTGAGAATGGATAAAACATGACCACTGCACCAACTTGAGCAGAAATATTTCTGTGAGTACCTCTCTTTTTCTCTCTCTAGCTTTGCTTACAATCTACGTTCTAGCCGTAATGAATTACTTTCAGTTTCTAGAAGGTCCTCAAGTTGCATGGTCTTCCTTCAAACACCAAGTTTGAATGAAATAAAGCATAGAAAACAAGCAAATGGAGATTTTTTTAAACAGTAAGCTTTATTACAGATAGCCTAATAAAAAACTAGTTTCTAGACCTGTAACCCAAAAGACCTTGGCAACACTCTCAACCCCTAACGAATATAGCCACCATACAGGAAAATTGGGTCTGCAGAGCAAATATGTACACCAAAATTATTGTCTGTAGCAGACTAGGGCAGAAAGGGAAAAAGAGAAATCTTTAGTACTGGGCCTTTTTGCTAAGTTTACTTCACCCAGTCAAGAACTACTAACTAATGCATGGAACAGTATTCATTACTCAAGCAACTCCTGAGTGTGAAGAATATCAGTGTAAGGAGCCAGACATGGCACTCCAGTAAAATTTCCTCTTTCCCCCGATGAAAACTTGGGAGTTCCTCTAACAATGCTGTGCACTTTCTTCCTCCCTTAAGTCTTTTCAAAGACTCTTCCCACTTCTTTTCTCTTTGCCAACTCTTACTTATTCTGATGTCTATAATAGAATAATGCCACCCCCGATCTGTGTGGGCAGCTGAACTTAAGGTTGCTCGTGTGAATTTCCTGGGACACCAAATAAAACACAGACACACACTTTACCTTTACACCATGCTTCAGGACAGCTCGTCCGTTCTCGGGTTCAAGCTCCCCAAATGGGAGAGTGAGGAAGAGTCCCAAGAGGCTGGCAAGAGAGAGCGAGCACGTTTGGAAGTGCGCTTTTATTGGCGCGGGGGCTGTGGGGGACCCTCATTCTTAGAAAGTTCCATCCAAAAAAGGACAGGAAGGGCAGGGTTACAAAGGACAGGTGAATGTAATTTGATCCAAGGACAGTAGGACGACATGCCTAGGTCTGAAGACACATCCTCAACTTGCAGGACCGGGGCAATGTCCAGGTCACTATGGTAGTGACAGTCAGAGCCTCTCCACTCTCAAGAAGGAGACTGCAAATCATTCAGAGTGGCTGCCTCCCACAGAATAATGCTAATATTTACTAAATCTCTATTATCTCATTTAATCCTCACAACAACCTGATGAGGTTGTTTTATTTTAATCTTGTGGATGAAGAAACTGAGGACAAGGAAGATTTCCAAGGTTTCCAAGATCACACAGGTAAATAGTGAAGATAAGATTAAGCCTGAGTGCCTCCAGTCCCAGAGCCCGTGTTCTTTTAGTCATATGCAACTGACTCCCATAATTTACTCATCTTTGATGCTGACAAGCACAGGATAACATCTGGCAGAGAGTGGGTGCTCAATAATATTTAATGAGTGAATATAATCAAAGAAACATATTCTCAAGCTAACTGCCCAGACTGAATTTACAACAACTTTAATATAAGGATTTACAAAGAATGTGCATCCTCTTTTGGCACCAGATTCCTCTTTATAAAGGTAGAGATGAGCACCAAGTTTGAAGGTGTCTGTAGTGGGTGCTAGATTCAATATACCTCTGCCGTCACTTCTGTCTAGCTGCTTCAATTTTAGGTTTATCCCCCTGGTTGTCCAAGCAGACAGTTGTACTCTACTGTCCACCCTGCTTATGACCCTGGTATAAGCTTGTTCATCAACTGAAAGAATGAGTTACTTCTGGTTCCTGATCATTTACACTTGTAAACCTACTGATGTTTCACATATAGTTACAGACACAGGACCAGCATGCAGAGACATGCTGTGTGTTAGTCAATATTTTTTGTTGCAAGTCACAGAAACTAATTTAAACTGCAAAAATAAATAAATCTTCATAGGCATGTTAGTCAGCTTTCTGTTGCTATAACAAATACCTAAGATAATCAAGTTAAAAAGAAAAAAAAGGCTTAGCTTGGCTACCAAAGTAAAGGCTACAGATCATGGCCAAGCAAATCTATTGCCTTTTAGTTCTCTGGAGGGGTAATAGATGGCAATGGCAGGGAGGAGATGGTGGAGTAAAACCACTCTCTTTATGGCCAGGGAGTGAAAGAGAAAAAGAAGAGACTAGTGTCCTACCATCCCTCTTGAGGGCACATTCCTAATGATCTAAAAACACCTCATTGGGCTTCATCTCTTAACATTTCCACTGTTTCACAATGGTGCCATGGTCTCAGGATCAATTCTTTATTATGTAGGTTCTTGGGAGACATTCCAGATTCAAACTATATCATTCTTCCTCTGGGTGCCAAAGCCCATGTCCATCTCATGATACAAAATGCATTCACTCCATCTTCAAGAGTCCCCATAGTCTTAACTCTTACAGCATTGTTCAAAAGTCCAAATCCAAATTCTCTTATGAGATTCCAAGGCAAAACTCAGCTATAAGTCTTAATACAAATCAAAAGAACAAGAGACAAGAATCCCAAACACAACGGCACAGAGTAAACATCACCATTCCAAAAGGAAGGAACAGGAAAATAGCAAGGGAAGATCAGATCAAAACAAGACTGAAACCCAGCAAGACAAACATTAAATCCTACAGGTCAAGTGTCCAGGACACACTGTATGCAATGTGGACTCCTAAGGACTTGAGCAGCTCCACCCCTGTGGCTTTGTGGCAGCTTCAGCCCCTGTGACCACTTTCTTGGGTTGACTCTGCCCACTATCTGAAGCTTTCCTTAGGAGGCATTCTCATATTGCTGGGCTTTCTGTCTTCCTGGAATCTTCAATACAGCTTTGGCTTGGCTCTCATGGCTCCACACATCACCTTACCAGAGGCTGCTTATAGAGATTCCAAACCTGCCACACACTACTTGGCCTCCCAGATTTTCTTTTGAAGTCTCAGTGCAAGTCTCCATGACCCAGTAACTCTTGCATTCTGTGTGGCTGCAAATCAGGTTCACATGGATGAATGTCAAGGTCTGCCACCAGTATGATCTGCACTAGGGCTTGCTTGAACCAAGGCTGCTGCAACTTCCGAGTGCCTTGCTGGCTGGACATGAGGAAATGAATTCCTAGACACTTTTGGGAACAGAGTGCATTCATAAAAACCCCTTATCCACCCTGGAGCCAAGCACCAAGGGAGGATGCTTTCTCTTCCTGTGCTCTTCTCTGTTTCATTTGCAGGCATCCTAATCCTGACCTATTAAGATTGGGAAAGGATAGTTCTCCAAAGGAATGCTAGGCACATTTCATGTCTCCATGTTATACAAACACTATCACCATCAAGCAATCTATTATTTTGAATAGAGTTAATAAATTTTTTAGAATGTTTTAGAATTTATAATAAGTTTGAACCTTGAACAACAAAATTTGATCCTTAACAAAATAAAAAAATTTTGTATGAATAAGGGAACTCAGTAAGGGATAGAACTAAATTTGAAATCCATGTATTTTGACTACTAGTTCAGTACTCTGTAATTTGTGGTATCTCTTATGTACGTGTGAATAGCCTCATTTTGTTAATAAGTTTAAATAGGTAGAATATTTCCCTGAACCAACAGAGTATTGCCTGTATAAGCAAGATACCATCTAAGTCTTTTGATTACTGAAACAGGTTTACACCTGTAAGTCATTCTGAACTCATTTTATTCATAACGTAGGTAAAAGCATTGCCCCACCATTTTAATTTTTCCAGCTCAAGAGTATGGAGGTATCAGGTCTAAGCAAGCTATTTACTGAAAGAGTAAAGCAGAAAGGTTCTAGGTAAGTGGCAGGAAATCCCAGCTGTTGACCTGTGCATGTTCTGTTCTCTAGGTTAGAAAACAACCCTTCTCTTCTACCTAATTAAAGGCTTAGTTCAGGTGATTCCTGAGCCAGAAAACTTCCCTGACCCAATCCCCATCCACCTCCCCTCACTCTGCTGTCCTGTCAGTGTCTCCATAACCCGGGGCACTATATTCTAACAGTATTCTTCCCATTGGTTTTTAATTGTTAGTGTCATTTATTTCTTCGCACCAGACTGTATGCTCAGTAAGCATGAAGATTGTTTTATTTCTCCACATCTCTGCCACTTAGTAGATGATCTGTCACATACTAGTCCTTCAACTAATGTGTCTCTTATAAGTAAATGAACCTCAAATACTTTGGCTCAGAGAAGCAACTGAAGTTTTTTTTTTTTTTTTTGGCTTTGCTGACTTTCATGAAACTAACTTTAGAAATTCCTTTTTTATTTAAAAATTGTAATTATTAACTCATATTAATTGTATAGATTAGTGGATTTCTCTGAGACATTTCCAAACTTGTATATATTATGCTTTATTCAAATCCATCCTCCTTAATCCCTCCTCTTAATGTTCCCTCAGTCCCCTTACCCTTATAAGTCCCTCTTCTACTTTCAAGTCATCTTTTTTGTTTGTTTGTACAGATAAATGAAAATGTGATTCTTGTCTTTCTGTGTCTGGCTTATTTAGCTTAATTTGATGTCCTCTAGTCTAGTTCATTTTCCTGCAAATGACAGGATTTTATTCTTCTTTATGACTAAATAATACTCCATTGTGTATATATGCCATATTTTCTTTATCCATTTACCACCTAGGTGGATTCCAAAACTTGGCTATTGTGAATAGAGCTTCAATAAAAATTGACATGCAACTCTTTTGTATGTTGACCTCGTTTCCTTTAAATATATACACAGGAGTCGTATAGCTGTATCATATGGTAGTTCTATTTTAAGTTTTTTAAGGAATCTCCATACTGTTTTCACATTGCCTATTCTAATTTACATTTTATCCAACATGATGTAAAGATTCTGTGTTCTCCATATCTGTGCCATCATTTGTTGTTGTTGTTATTATTATTTTTGATAATAGCCATTTTGACTGGGGTGGAATGGAATCTCAATGTAGTTTTGATTTGCATGTCCCTGATGGTTAAAGATGATGAACATTTATTCATGTGCCCATTGGCCATTTCTATTTCTTCTTTTGAGAAGAAATTCTTCTATTGAGATCTTTAGCCCATTTATTGATTGGATTACTTCATATCTTTGAGCTATAAATTATCCCTGACCTTTGAGGAAAATGCTTCATAAAGAAACCAAGAGTGGAAGAAGTAGGACTAGAGCCTGGTTCTTCCCCTATACATTCAGTGGTCATGTCTGATAATTTCTCCTCTAAATCTTCCTTGGACACTCTGGGAACCAATTTAAACTATGAAGGAAGAGGATAGTAAGTAAATAGTAAATAAATCAAAAGGCTTTTTTACATACCAGCTATTTATGTTTTTCTTCTACCCTATGACTTCAGTTTTGCTTAAAACAGGGGCAGACTCTGTGTGTGTGTGTGTGTACACAAGGTGTTAAAATTATTTTAAAAATGGATGATTCAATGTATGATTAAACCAATATAATAACTTTTACATTGCAATACATGAGTGGATCTCTGAAATCTGTAGGACTAAATTTTTTGTTAATAATTTAGTAACTCTAATCTCCTACGATATTAACTAATTTATATAGTTTTGTAAAAGGGAAATCACCACTTAATCTGCTACTTTGGAATCCTGTCCGCACCTTTGATCAAAGTATTACTACTTTTTGAAAATGAAATATTCTCTTTAGACCCTCTGAAATGAAATCCTTCTCTGTTACATGTGATTACACAGACACACCAGTTCACATACTGTTTTCTGCTGATTGCTCTCAGAGGGACCGGTGTGTATGTTTACCTAATATCACTAACTTCACCTCTTGAAATCAGACCTTAACTTTTTCAAGTACCAGTTCTTTACATATTTTTAACTTATTTAATTATAAATGTAACATAAAGAGAACACATGGGGGGAAATTATATGTAATATCAGCTATAAATTTTTCAAATATTCTCTTTTATTCCTTTTATGTGCATATTTTTATATACTTATAATTAATGAATGAATTTGCAACTTGCTCTTTTATTTTAACAGTACTGATTCTTTATTCAGTCTTGGCTCTGGAAGAATGTGTGTGTGATGGGTTTTGATGCTGGTGTAGGAGTATAATAAAATAACTGATGGTATCAATGGTCTTAGAATTGCAGACTACAGTTGGACATCTGCAATAATCACTAATTTTAATAACTGTGCATACTCTCATGATAGAAAAATAATTTTGCAAAACAGGCAAGGGCAAAAAAGACTGTATGACCAATGTGATTCTGCAACCTGTACAATCAGAAAAATGAGAAATTATACCCCATTTGATTCAAATGAAAAAAAAAAAGGGAAAGAGGGACATATAAGATTTTTTTTAAGTTATGAGGTTGAATTTACAGATGTCACACTTGTCAGCTAGATTATGGAAGGTTTCATATGATTGCTGATGTCAACCTAGGTAATATTTACTTTTCAAGGTTTATATAACTTGCTATTTATCAGATCAATATTTATTTCCTCTGTATTTCTCATGGAAAATAATAACCTCAATAGTAGGAAACCAAAGTGTTTCTTTTCCTTTAGCTCTTAGTTTTAACAGTAGAGACTTAAGACACTTTGGGAAGGCACTTTTTTTAA
Source organism: Callospermophilus lateralis (assembly GCF_048772815.1). Classification (NCBI taxonomy): domain Eukaryota; kingdom Metazoa; phylum Chordata; class Mammalia; order Rodentia; family Sciuridae; genus Callospermophilus; species Callospermophilus lateralis. Next base: position 10,462,123 of record NC_135320.1, read on the forward strand.
CCTATGTCCAAACAAAGCTCACTTTGGATAGGGCACTCTTAAGAGGTGGCCCTTAACATTCTTAGATGTCTTTATTTGGTGAAGCAGGGTCAATGACAATAACTTTTGTCATGTGGTAGGTAGTTAGATATGCAGAGCTTCTAGAAATCCTGCAGACTGGAATGTAATTATGAATTGTGCCATTGAACATGAGACTTTTTTGCTTGATTTTTAATCTAAGGCTGATTTTTTCCCCACCCCTGCTATTTAAGGGCCTCCTCTCCAATCCCCAGTCACCAGTAATGATGTGTACAGGGAATGACAACTTAATATTGGAATAAAAATCCGAAAGTAATTGGACACGGGTGTGTGTGTGTGTGTGTGTATGTGTGTATGTGTGTGTGTATATATATACACACACACACATATATACATATATTGCTCAGAACACTTTTGGCTAAATCACAACATGGTTCTTCTCAATTACATGGGTAATAGAACAATCTGTTGTTTTTAAGCCTGAATTAAAACCATACTGTGTTTTGAGTCTTAGCACCTCCAGACTCATCCCTATTAGCTCTTAAGGGGAAGGGTGGTGGTAAGGAGCATGAAGGAGATGACAGGAGAACATGCTCTAGAACTTAAACCATGAGGAAGGCGTTCTCACGCGGGGTGGGCAGTGGAGGTAACTGGGTTTCTGAGAAGGGAACCTAACTGGAAGGACAAGGTTGCCATTTTACTTTTAACACAGAACCTGGCACGTGGCTGGTGCTTTCTATGAACTGAGCCTCGGGTGCCCAAAAAACGTGCCCATAGACTGTATGGGAAGAAGTTTGAGACCCTTTTCCTGAACCCCGGGGACCAATGGTCTATAACCCAAGACAGGACTTCGACACTGGAAGAGTAAACGTTAACCTCAGCCATGAGCATCCGTCAATCTCAGGACCCCCAGATTCCAAAACCTTCGTCACCTGCCTCGCACCCACTCGCCCCAATGCCGGTCAACCCCACCGGAAGGCGGGGGCAAACTCCGGGTTCCGGAGAAGCTCTCGGTCCAGCGCGGTTGACAACCGTCCGGCTCCCGCCCCCAGACGGCGGCGGCAGGACGCTCCGGAGCGCGGGCCGGCTGGCGGCAGAGCCCGCAGCGGCGCGAGGCCGGAGCGCCGGCCCGGCGAGGCCGGGGAGGGGCGGCGGCGGCGCCGGGGCCGGGAGCGTGCGCGCGCACCTCACACTCCGCCGCCCGGGGACGCCCACTCGCCAGTCGGGGCCGGCAGGCCGGTCCGCGCCCCGTCGCCCGCTCCCCAGCCCGGCTGCTCTACGGCGTGCACCCAACGGGTGTCGGCCCCGCGGCGGTTCAGCTCTCTCTGGGCCTACGGAGACAGGGGACGAGGCCCGGGCTGCAGCCCCGCCCGCGTGGGAGCGCCGCCTCTCCCGCCGCCGCCAGAGCGAGCGGCTGCGAGCTACCGGAGGCAGCGCGGAGGAGGGCCCCGCGGCGGCCGGGCAGGAAGGAGCCGGAGCCGGAGCCGACCCTCTGCCCGCTGAGGCGCGGTAGCTCCCGCGCGCCCGCGGCCGCCCGCCTCCCCAGGGCGGAGCGAGGAATGATCAGGCGCCCGCCCCGGGCTCTCGGACTGAGGGCCGGGGCCCGGCTTCCTCCCACGCCGCGGAGGCGCCGGGGTCCGGTCGCTGCGACCGGGCACGGCAGGGTCGGCGGCGGCCTCGCTCGGGGAGTAGGCGCTCCTGTCGACTGAACCTGCCGCGGTGAGGAGGAGGAGGAGGAGGAGGAGTCGGGTGGGGGCGGCCGCCGCGCCTCCCCTCCCCCGCACACGCCGGGGCAGCTCAGTGGCCGCCGGAGGAGGAAGTTCCGCTCCGACAGACCGTGCAGCTGCGGCTCCCGGGGCTCAGGTATTGGAGGCGCGATTGCCCTTCGGACCGACCGTCGAGGGTGCAGCGTCGGAGCTGCGCCCGGCGCCCGGAGCCTGCGGGGCGGCGTGGCTAGGCGCGGGCGACCGCCTGCTCCAGCCTGCTGGCTTCACCCGCCGCCGCTGCCTCAGCTTTCCCGCGAGGTGAGATCTTCCTCCCTTTTGGGAGACTTCCGAGGAGACCTGCATTTTCGCCCCCGCCACCGCGGGGGGAGAAGGTTAAGAGCCCTTAGTTGAACCTTTTGGAGTAGTTCTACATTTTTCATACCATTCTTCTATAACTAAGTTATTTGGGGATTTTTGCTATTTTCAACTTTTGTATTCTTGTAGATTGTTTCTTTCATTTTGCTTTTTGTGACTTTGAGAAAAGTCTAATGTGATCTATGAAATGTTACTGAAAAATTAGCAAAGTAGTTTTCCTTGACGATCTTATTTCCCATTTTATTTATATAAACTATGATGAATATTTGTAAAATATATATTATTTAGGACTAGCATCCAAGCTCTTTGTCACAGCCATGCATTAACATTATTTATTATTAACAGTAAGCTGTCATAAACTAAGCGGTTTCCTTTATATTGTGTGATCTAAAAGTTTAAATAAATATGGGCAATTTTCAGTTTAAAACATCACATAGTAGTTGAAATTAAAAATTTGAATGAAATATATTTGCATTTTTTCAGGTTTAAAAAGTTTGCTTAAATTGTGTAAGTAAAAAAAATTGTATAAGTAAGAATTCTTTAATTTATATAGCCCATGCATACATGTATATATATTCTTGCTATCTAAAATTCCTAGGTTCCTAAATTTGGAGATTGGATGTAGAGTTCTGATGGCAAAGGGTGGTTTGTGACCCAAATTCTGATTTTTGGAGAGTAAGAATTCAGATAGCAAATGATGCATGTGAAAATTTATTGGAATCTTTTTGGTTCCTGAATTTTGGAAAGTGAGAATTTGAATAGAGTTCAGTTAGTGAAGGATCTCTGTATTGGCTTATATATATATATATATTTTCCCTGTGGTTATATAATTTTATTTTTTTATTTTCTTAGTGTGTTTTTTTGATGCTTACTCTCATCTGGAAATGTAGCCCATAGTGATAAAAATTCTGTGAGAAGGAAATGAATTTTAAATTAAGTTTAAATGTGGAAACATAAAACATCAAATTAATAATGTAAATATTAACTTAATTAAAATATTTCAGAAAGATGACATCCCCACAGAATTGGTTGGTACTGGGATCATCCATATTTTGGGTGTGGATAAAAAGCTTAATTTAGAAGGCATAAATTGACAATTTATCTTAATTTTGTGTGTATGCGGAAGTGTTTGGGGAGAGGCATGAGGAACCTTACTTTAATAAGCATGGTCCTTATTCCTTATTAACAGTACTTAGGAGATACTTCTTGGACTGGTGTTTCTTTACTAATGGATCATTTAGTATAGTAGCTTGATGTTTACTCTCTGGAACACTTGGGTTCATACTATAGTTTGCAACTGATTAGATGTGGGATCTTTTTAAACTCTATGCCTAAGTTGTTTCGTCTGTATGACAGTAGCATCTATTTTGTAGGTTGTCATATTGAATCAAATAATACATGCAAAGCACTCAACACAGTTCCTAGCATTTATTTAATTAACCATACATTTTTAGCTATTATCAGTAATCATAATTATAGTTGAATATTTTAATTTGGACTCTGCTTTAAATATTGTATATGTTCCTGAAAAGTTGGGTGTCATTTGGTTTATATCTTAAAAGTACACTAGAATCTTATTGTCTAAAGGAACATTTTATAACCATACCACTGTTTGCAGCAAATGTATATTGCATGTGAGCTGCCAGGCCCTATTTATATGGAGCTTCCTTATCATGGGCATTAAATAAATAATGTTGGTTTCGAAGCATAATGAGTGCAGTGAAGTTGTGATCACAGCACATAATGGAGTTAGAGTTACTTAAAATATGGAGTGGGAGTACAGGGCAGTGACAATTAGGGAGGCTTCATTGGAAAGCAAGGGCTCAGAAACTTTGAGTAGGAAATCACTAAATGAAGTATAAAGAGGGGAGGAAGAAGGGGAGAAGTGGCCAAAGAGGTGACACTTGTGAGACCCCTAAGGTAAAACAGCTTAAGGTCATTGAGGATCTGCTCAGTGTTAAAGTATGGTTGATGTAGAGAGGGACTGTGTGGGGCCAAGTGAGGAGACTAGATGAGAGGTGTGATTTGGCTTGTGTGCATGTTTTTTGGGCCTCTTGAACATTACAGAACTTTGAAGTAGTTGCCAGCATTCTCAGATCAGGAGATTTCACATGAAATTCTGGGTTTCTGATTTCTTTTAAAAGATTAAATAGAGGACCCGGTAGCACCCAAGTTTGCATATTCTGATGGTAACTCAGCTCATATCTGGCAGCAACTGCTCCCTCTAGAGGGGCACGTGCTCTTCATTTTATGCCACTCAATTAAGGTGTCAAATAAGTAAATGAAACGAATCAATATTTAACCTGGTTGTTTTTGAGTTTGTAATCCCTAGGCAGTAACCTGGAAGATTTTCTATTTAGTATTTTGGTCTTTATCACAAGTGTATTAATGGGAAGATATTGATGCAAGGGTATGACATGCTCATTTTATATTTTTTTAAAAAGTAAACAATCTCTTTTGTTCAAGAGGGCAACCAGTTAGGAGGGGTTAGGTCACAGACGATATTGACTTAAACTACAGTGGTGATGTGGGGAGGTGAGAAATTAGTGAAGAAAAGAAATTAATTTAAGAGATGTTAAATTGTTCGGTTTTGTAGAAAAGTCGTGGTTGGTTGGAATATGGGGACTGAGGTAGGAGGAGGAGGTAGTCCAGGTTAACTTAGAGGTTTCTGGGTTGTATGGCCATGGGCTATATTTATTTATATTACTTATATTTTATATATCTATGTCATATTTGTACTATATTTAGCTCCTGAATTTATTCAATTGATAGTATATTTTTATGAAGAAACAAGTATGTTTCCTTCTGTTAAGTAGTACACAAATAACCCAGAGTTTTCAAACTGTATTTTATATATTATGTATAATAAATATTACCACCTTGAAGGTGGTAATGACATGTAATTTGGGTTGATTATGGTCATTTGTAGCATTTGTGACTTAAAGTACCTCATATGGGAATTGGTTATAATATACATCAGTATTGCAATATCATCATAATTTGTGTATGTAAAAGATATAATTATAATTTTCATTTTTGAAAGTGGAATTTGTTTATATAATGGCTTTATATAATAAACTCTGTGTATGTGCATGTGTGTGTATGTGTGTGTTTCAAAAAAACTTATTTGAACATCCAGTAAGTTTCCTCTTCTAGTCAGAATTTTGTTAGTCTAAATTGAATATTTGAGGTTCAGGAATATGATTACCTCTGATAGTTTCCTCCAAGGGAAGAACACATAGGCTTTGGTGTAAGGAGGACCTAAAGTTGCGTCTTGGTTCTACTAATTAGCTAAGTGACTTTGTTCTAGACATAATTGTTTTAAACTGGGGCTGGCCAATGCAGTAGCTTTTAGTCACCTAAGACTTCTGCATTTTTAAAGTGGCTGGTACAGATTGCAATGAATTTTAGTGAGTTTTTTAAGTTCTTTATACCATGATTTGGAGTTTTGTCTCTTATTACAAGAGTACAGATTTTGTGGCTCCGGAGACTGAGGCAGGAGGAATGCATAAGCAAGTTGCTAAGCATTTCTGTGATATCCTGTCTCTAATTAAACACACAAAATAGGGCTGGGGATATAGCTCAGTGGTTCAATCCCTGAGTTCAATCCCTGGTACCAAAAAAGGAAAAAAAAAAAAAGTACAGATTTTTAAATCTGACTGTTGCAATTTTAATTTTCATGCCATCTTTCCTTATCTCATTTCTCTTCTGTGCCTTTTTCCCCCCTCTATCCTGTTCTCAACTTAAGACTTTCTGCTCCTTGGTTTCATTCTCTAATAAGTCTTTTGGATATTATATTTCCCTTGTAATTTATTGCCCCCACTTGGCTCATGAGTATTTTCCTATTTCCCTTTACTTAGATTTGAATTATTTACGATTTGTTTATACTTGACATTTGTCAACAACAGAGTGGTGTAGATGCCTTTGCTGTATTATTTATTGATTTTTAAATATAGTATTGAGTGAATACCTTTCTAGCTTTGTAGTTGGAGAAAAGTTGATCTTTCAGCTCTCAGTCTGTTTGCCTCTGTTCTGTTGATGATAGGTAGCATTTTTTAGTAGTCTCAACTTTTTTGGTACTAGAGTAGGTTTTATGTAATTTCCAAAGTCAGAGTAGAATTCGCAGGATAGATGGTCACTAAGATTTTTTTTTTACGTCTTGTCCTTCTGTTTGCAGGATAGACAGTCACTAAGATTCTTTTTGTCGACAAGACAAAAAAAAAAAATAGATTGTGGTGGTTCTTCCTTTTGTCCTCCCACAAGAACATAGTTAGGTTTGGAATGGACTAAGTGGAAAAGAAAGTTCAACAGTGCTCTGACTGCATAGAGGTCTCTTTTCCATCTTCTCATTGGGACAGACCAGTGACTGAGATAGGGAACAACTAGAATAGAACTGGGATAGCTTGCTTTCTTTTCTCTTTTTTTTTAGTGCTGAACCAAGGACCTCACACATGCTAAGCAAGCACTCTGCCACTGTATATCCCCAGTCCATAGTCAGGTATTTTTTGTTCTATGAAGATAAAGTAAGGCTTGGTTTCTTGGTTTTTGTAAAAGTTATGGGTTAGTGGAGAGTTCTTCCAGATTTTGATGTAAAAATTCATAATGGCGGGCTGGGGATGTGGCTCAAGCTGTAGCGCGCTTGCCTGGCATGCGTTTGGTCCGGGTTCGATCCTCAGCACCACATACAAAGATGTTGTGTCCGCCGAAAACTAAAAAATAAATATTAAAATTCTCTCTCTCTCTCTTTCTAAAAAAAAAAAAATTCATTATGGCTATTGTTTTGATAGTTTTTAGGTTGTTTTTTTTTTTTTAAAAAAAACATTATTTCTGTGCCTTTTGCGAGTATTATGATAATCTGGAGGAAGCTGTATTTGAGAACTACTCATTAGATGACATTTCGCATACTCTATATTTAAAGTCAAATTTTGATCCAAAACAAAATAACTATGACTTTGCTATTTTATTTGTTCAGCAGTTTTTTAATAAAATGCCAAATTTATTAGTATGTATTTCATTCTTCTCTTTAGGAATAGACTATTAGTGTGGCATGGTTAAAATGCAAAATGCTAGGGTCTAAGTTGTGATTTTCATGTTGGTTATAGCGAATATTGGATATTCTAGGAGTTAACAATATAAAATGCCCATAATAGGTGAACAGTATTTATTGAATGTTGTTAAATAATTCAAGGAAATAAAATTTGTTCAAATAGTTTGTTTACTCTAAAAGCTATAATAGCCTCTATATAATTTCCATTGGATTTCTTAAGAAGAGTTGTAGAGTTAGAAATATTTACTTTCTCTTATTTACTAATATTTACTTGACTTTCTTATTAAAGTATTAATAGTCCAAAATATTAACATTGATTTGTATCGATTATATAACTTCTATAGCATAGTTTAAGATTTTATTTTTAATCATCACTTTTTTATTGTAAATCTGTACTTTAATATTGTAAATCTGTACTGAAATATTTTAGTTATTTTGTTTAATGTCGTTTCCTAATAGTATATTTTGACCTTCAGCACTCTTGTTAATATAATTTTAGTTATTAATAGCTGAAATAGCCCAAATTCACATATAGATGAATTACTTTAGCTTGCCTGCCATTCTGTAGTCTTTTTTTTAATTAAATGTTTCTTATGTATCATCCGTGATTACACATGTAAAGCATTTTATAGTCATTTGCTTACTTATCTGTCTCCCTTAATAGGACATGAATTCTTTGAGAACAAATGACTATATTTATTTATCTTTGTTTTTCTAATGCTTGAAGTACATTTGATCCTTAATAAAAGTATATTTCTACTGAATAAATATTGTCTGTGGTAAGATGACAGATTCCCTGAGTATAAAAGAATTGCAAGAAAGCATTGAGAGAGAAAATGCAAAAGTAGGAAGAATGATGCCTGAAATTGATAATGCAGTCTTTAATAAAGGCCCTTTATACAAAAGAATAACAGATTAGAAATAATTAATTTTGGGCCTATCCATAACAAATTTATTTTCTGTAAATGTATCTGAAACATTCTGCATGACCCTACAGTGAATTTCTGCCACTTCAAGAAAAAAGGAAAACAATAGAGAATATGTGATGAGTTTTTCCATATATTTAATCCTCTTTAAACTTCATATGAGATCTATAAATTAGGTATCATTGATTTCATTTTTATAGGTATGAATGCTGTAAAATTTTTATAGGTATGAAAAGCTGGAGTTGTTCACATTGAAGTTAAGTGTCTACTAGGAATCAGTAGTATATGATAAGCATTAATTGATTTTTTAATGGGAAAACGTTATGTTCACTGTTGTTTTGAACATTATAAAAATATTTAACTTATAGTTTGGACTGAATTTACATATTTTTTGGCTAGGAAAATCATTTTGCTACTTTAGTTTTCCCTAACTCTGCAAATTCTGTCAGAAAAGTTATTTTTGCCTGCCATTGAATTTTTTCCCATTTTTTTTGATTGGTGCATTATAGTTGTAAATAATGGTGATTATTTGAATTTTTGCTGGAAATTTTTTCCTATTGGAACATGGTTGAAATGAAACCTGAACTGGAGATTCATTATTCAGACTGGGTTTTAGGATTTATCATTCTTTATGATAAATCATCTTGAAAGGTTATGTTTTCCATTGATCTGTCTTGGAATGTAATATGGTCCAGAGGGACGGCATCATTATATATTTAAAAGAACATTGGGTTCAGTGTTAAAGAGTTAGGTAGGGGCTCTAGTTTCAGCCTGGTCCTTTGTTGTTGAAGTGTATTTAGATAAGCTGTTAAATTTTCCTATACCTTAATATCCTTATTTATGAAATGAGGGAATTGATTAAGTCTTTTCTTTCAGTTCATGCATATGAAACAAATAATTTTATGAAATAGGGAACTGATGAGTGTGTGGTAATTTAGTTCAACATCACAAATACTATGAAGATAGAATGTAGTCTACTAAATAGGAATTAATGTCATTTGGTATAAAAATTGTTTCAAAATCATTTTAGAATTACTAAAATTTATATGTTATCTGATTATTTACATAATGAAATTGTACAGATTTAAAAAGTGGAAATGAATGAAATGACTGTTTATATATTCTTATTTCTCATTAGTTTAAAAGTATAATTTATTAAGCATTTTGTTTGCAAGCCTGAAAGTAAAGGGTGTTTTTACAAAAGTGTTTCTAGATATTATTTTGAGCTCTGGTTAGCAAGCATACTTTTTCATTTGTTACCTAAGATGTTAGGATAGATTCTGTGGAAAATGGGGTCTTTGAGTAATTGAGGCCTCAGGCCCTGTGGAGACTCATACTACTCCTGAGGCACAATTTTCTTTGATTTAAGACTTTAATTTTCTAACTTTAATATTGAGAGATACCATTGAAAGTGTTCTTTTCGATTCTTCATATTTTAACAAGAACTTTTGGGATAAGTTATATAAATATGGCATTAATAAACATTTACCTTTTCATGACCTTGATTTTTTTCTTCTCCAGTTAAATAGGCGAAGAAGGTGAACATTGAGTAGTTGTCTTCTCTTGGGAACTCTTATAAATATAAATTAATAGAATTTTCATGAAGAGCAGTGTAGTTATATCAACTAATTTAAAGTGCACATTTAAAAAAATTATTATTATTTTTTTTTGTGGATAGACATAATACCTTTATTTATTTATGTGGTGCTGAAGATCGAACCTAATGCTCCATGCATGTGAGGCAAATGCTCTACTACTGAGACACAACCCCAGCCCCTAAAGTGCATATTCTTTAGATTTAATAATTCTTCCAGGAACTTATCCTTGGGAAAGTACATCAGGGCACAAAGAAATGTTCCGAAATATCCCTTGAAGCTGTAACATGACATGTTGTAAATGATCCAAATGTCTGTCAACAGAAGATTAAATAAATGTTCCTGATATGTCAGAGATTTTTTGCTTTGCCGGTTTTATAGTTTTATAATAGTGTATTTTGATATATCATAGGTTAAGTCCTCTGTCATTTTTTAATAAAAGTTGTAAGCATCTATAAAACAACAACAGATAATTAGTGAAGGTTGATGCACTATTTAGCTTTGTTATATACAAACATTTCCTTATGTTAGCTGAAGATTAACCTTCTTGCTTTTTCAAAGTAAATCTTTATCCTCATTAGGACAGTCATTCTTAGTACATGTTCTTAAACATAATAAATTATCCTACAGGGTTTTTTTTTCCAGCGGCATCTTTGCTGCTTGTGTATGTTAATGTTAGTTTATATTCATTTAGGTTGTTCCATTATATGAGTGAACTTCAAAATATTTGTATGTTCTACTAATGATGGATCATTTCAGGTTTATTTCTTTGCTTTTTCTTTCTCCCTGCAAAATCATTTCTTTACATGTATTCTTAGGCACATGTGTTTTCTGCAAGTTGCAAATGTAGAATTCATTACTGGATTATAGGTTATGTTCAGCATTGACTCTAAATTTTGTTACTAATAAACGGTGACACTTCAGAGCTATCATTTTCACTTCTACCCATATCTCACAAACCATAGTATTACTAGATTTTAAAACTCTTTGCCAATTTTAGTTTGCATTTCCCTAGTTATTAATGAGGTGAAAATTTCTTTTAATATACTTACTGGTTGTTTGGGTTTTTTAATCTCTTAGTTGCTTTTTTACTTTTTTTTTTTTTTTTTTTTTTTTGCTAATTTTTCTCTTGGGTTGTTTTGCTTTTTCCTTATTCATTTGTAGAAATTGCTTCGACATTCTGGGTAAATTCTCCTTGCTATAGGTATTTTATTTTTATATTTTATGTCTTTAGTTTTACGAAAGTTTTAAATTTTAATATAATTGCAACTGTCATTATTTTCTTTTATGGTCTTACTATTTTTTTTTTAAGGTAGGGAAAATGTTCCAGGAATTATAGTCTCCCATGTTTTCAGTGCTAGTAGTTTAAAATTTTTTTTTTTTTAATATTTAGGGATTTAATCTATTTGGTATTGATTTTTGTTTATGGTGAATTAGGGACTGAATTTATATTTTTCCACATGGGCATCCATTTGTCTCTGTGTTACTTAACGAAGAGTCTTTCCTTTTCCATGAATTTGTTTTGTTGTTTCTACTATATAATATTTTTCATATATTTCTATGTTTTCTAATCTCTTGGTTCTTTCATACATTTCCTTTCGAACAACATGTTATGTTTTGATAAGGATAGCTTTAGATAAGTTCATATTAGATAAACTGCATTCTTCTGTCTTATTCTTCAAAGTTGTTTTTGACCTTCTTAATTCTTAAGCTCTTTCATAGTATTTTATTTTTATCAGTTAAATCCCCCCCAATCCCTTTTTACCCCCCACCCGCCAAACAGGGATTGAACCCAGGGTTTTTAACCAGTGAACCACATCCCTAATACCCCACCCCTCTTTTTTTAATAGCAGAAATGCTCTCATCCTGCCAGTATTTAAATTTTTTTTTAAGTTATTGATGGACCTTTTTTATTTATTTATATGTGGTGCTGCAAATTGAACCCAGTGCCTCATGTGTGCCAGGCAAGCACTCCACCACTGAGCCACAATCCGAGCCCATTTGAGACAGGGTTATGTTAAGGTGCTTAGGACCTTGCTAAGTTGCTAAGGCTGGCTTTGAACTTGCCATCCTACTGCCTCAGCCTCACAAGCTGCTGGGATTATAGGTATGTGCCACTGTGTCCAGCTATCAGGTAAAATTTCCTTAATTTAAAATAACCATTTTAAAGTGACTATTTTAGTATATTCACAGTATTGTGCAACTATCGAAACAATTTCATCACCTCAAAAGGAAACATCATTTCCATTGATCAATACTCCCCACTCTTTCTCCTCACTACCCCTGCCCTCTTCAGTCCTGGCAACCACTGGTTTAATTTTTGTTTGTATGGATTTTTGTGGTCTGTGTATTGCATGTAAATGGAATCATGTGATGTAAGACCCTTTGTGTCTGAATTTTTTCAGTTAGTATGTTTTTGAGGTTCATATACGTTGTTCCATCTCTTATTTCTTCATTCCTTTTTATGGCAAAATAATATTTCACTTTGTATATATATATATACAGTTTGTTGGTGCAGTCATCTGCTGATGGGCATTTGGGTTGTTATCACCTTTTTGACAATGGTAAGTAGTGTTGTGAACATGTTCACAAATGGATTTAAATACTTATTTTCAGTTTTCTTGGGTGTTTCCCTAGGAGTGGAATTGCTGGATCATATGGTAATTCTTGTTTAACTTTTTGAGAAACTGCCAAACTGTTTTCCACAGCAGATGAACTATTTTTCATTTCTACCAGCAATGTACAAAGATTCTAATTTCCTTTTTTTATACCCTCTTTGATACTTGTTATTACCCAGTTTTAAAAATGTTCATTATATCCGTTCCAGGGTTATAAAATGGTATCTCATTGTGGTTCTAACTTGCAGATCCCTAATGACTAATGAGGTGATACATTTTTTCCCCCCATGTATTTGCTTGCCATTGTATATCTTTTTTTGGAGAAATGTCCATTCAAGTTCTTTGTCCATTTTTTGAATTGGGTGGTTTTTCTTTTCCTTATTGAGTTGTAAGAGTTCTTTATGTCTTTGGGACTATAGATCCTTATTAGATATGTGATTTGCAAGTATTTCTTCCCTTTCTGCTGTCTTTTTACTTCTTGGGGGGGGGCGGGGGGAGATCACCAGGGATTGAACCCAGGGTCGCTTAACCACCTAGCCACATCCATTTTGTATTTTTTATTTTGAGACAAGGTCTCACTTAGTTGCTTAAGGGACTTATTAAGTTGCTGAAGCTGGCCTCAAACTTGCAATCCTCCTACTTCAGTCTCCTGAGCTTCTGGGATGACAGTCCCCATTTTGCAAAAAGAATGGAATCAAAGGACATAATGTTACGTGTAATAAGCCAGGTGAAGTAAAATAAACATTACATATTTTCTCTCTTGTGGAAATTACAAGGAAAGAAAAACAAAAACAAAACCAAAATGACTTGGAAGTAGAAGTGGGACTTTTAGGGAAGGAAAAATAGATTGGGGAGAGGAGGACAAGAGGGTTGTAAGGAGGGTAGGTATGATCAAAGCTCTGAGAATGTCACAGTGAAAAACATTAATTTGTACAATTAAAACTCATTAATTAAGAATAATAAAAGAATGCAAGATAATTTTGATGACCATTTTAGAAACTGGTTTCCCCATTGAATGGATTTGCATGCAACCTTGTTGAAAATCAGTTGGCTATATAGAAGTAGATTTTATTTCTGGACTCTGTTCTGTTCCATTTCTGTTCCATGTCTGTTCTTATACACAATAGCTTTCATTATTGTAACTTTGTAGTAAGTTTTGAAATTGGTAAGTATGGATATTCTAGCTTTGTTACTCTTTCAGTATTGTTTTGGTTATTTGGGACTGCTGGCAGTCCCTTATGAATTTGAAGGTAGACTTTGAAGTTCTGCAAAGATAGCTGTTGGAATTTTGATAAGGAATTACTCTGAATTTGTGGATTGCTTTGGGTACTATTATCATCTTGACAATATGACCAGAAGAGGTCTTTCTATTATTTAGGCCTTCTTTAGTTTCTTTCAGCAGTGATTGTAGTTTTCAGTCTCAAATGTTTCATTACCCCTTTTATTAAATTTATTCCTAGATGTGCTACTCTTTTTGCATACTATTGTAAATGTGACTTTTTCTCCCGACATTTTTTAATTGGTCAATTGTAGTTGTACATAATGATGGGATTTGTTGTTACATATTCATACCTGCACATAGAGTAACAGTAGCATTTGTCCAGTATCACTCCTCAGTACTTCCTCCCTCCCTCACTCCCTCCCCAACTCCTTGCCCTTGGTCTCTTTCCTCTGCTGATTTCCCTTTGATTTTCATGAGATCCCTAACCCTCTTGCCCCCACCCCCACCACCCCATTCCTTTTCTTTTTCCTCTCCAGCTTCCACATATGAGATAAAGCATGTGATCCTTGACCTTCTTAGTTTGGCTTATTTTACTTAACATAATGGTCTCTAGTCTTGTCTGTTTTCCTGCAAATGACAATTTCATTTCTCTTTATGGCTGGATAAAATTCCATTGTGTATATATATACCACATTTTCTTTATCCATTCTTTTGTTGATGGACACCTAGGCTGGTTCCATAGTTCGGCGCAACTTTGCTCAATTCATTTATTAGCTCTAATAGTTATTTTGTAGATTCTTTGGGATTTTCTATATAACCTGTGAATAGTTTTAGTTCTTCCTTTCCAATTTAGAGGCCTTTTTTTCTTGACTGATTACTCTGGTTGGAACCTCTGGTATTAAATAGCATTGGTAAAAGTGAATATCTGTCTTATTCTTCATCTTAGGAAGAGAATTTGTCGTCAGTCTTTCATTGTTAGGGATAATATTAGCTTCTTTGTGGTGAAGAAGTTTCTTTTTATTTCTGGTTTGTTGAGTATATTTATTATGAAAGGATATAGGATTTTGTCAGATGTTTTTAAAAAATTTATTTGTTTACTTATTTGTGTCAATTCAGATGCTGCTGTGTTTTATTCCCTTCATTGTATTAATGTGTTGCATTACATTTGTTGATTTTCTTATATTGAGCCATTCCTGGATTTCTGGAATAAAGTCCACTTGCTCATGGTGTATAATCCTTTGAATATGCTGTTGGAATCAGTTGCTGGTATTTTAATGAGGATTTTTGCACTTGTAAGAGATTTGTCTTTAGTTTTCCTTTTCTTGGAATGCATTTGGGTGGCTTTGGTGTCAGGATAATAATGGCTCCATAGAATGAATTAGGAAGTGTTCCCTTCTCTTTTATTTTATTTATTTATTTATTTATTTTTTAAAGAGAGAGTGGGAGAGAGAGAGAGAGTGGGGGAGGGAGAAAGAGAGAGAGAATTTTTTTTAATATTTATTTTTTAGTTATCGGTGGACACAACATCTTTATTTATATGTGGTGCTGAGGATCGAACCCGGGCCGCACGCATGCCAGGCGAGCGCGCTACCACTTGAGCCACATCCTCAGCCCTCTCTTTTATTTTAATGACAAGTTTAAGACTGATTGGTGTTAATTCTTTAAATGTTTGGTGGACTTCACTTGTGAAGCCTTCTGGTTCAGGGTTTTGCAGAATTTTATTTATGACTTGCAGTCTCCTCAGGTAGATGAACAGGAGGGCTTCTTCCCAGAAGTGACCAAGACAGACTTTTTTAGCCTGTGCTGGAGCACATACCAGTTTTTAACTTAGGTGTATAAATAGAAGAGAACAGTAGACTATGTAGCTGAGTGCCTTGCTAAATTCCAGATCTCTTCCCAGATGCTTGGAAGTGCCTTCTTTTTGAGTATGTAATAGTAAATAGTAATTATGGGCTGGTTGACTACCTTCCTACATGTCACCTTGTTATCTGTGCCATATTCAGAATAACTTGGGGTTTTAAGCATATAGGTGGGATTCTTCTCAGTTTTTTAGTGGTATTGGTAGGTCAGCATTTTCCATTTTATTTTAATTGTATTGCCTTAGCAAGCTGGTGGGGCGGGGAGTCAAAAGCCTGGTTTTATTCCTAGAATATTTTCCATTCACAGTATAAGAATTACAGAAAGGAATCTTTTTGATACGGATAGTAGAAATCAACTATAACACATGCAAAAAATTTATTGGAAGGATATTGGGTGGCTTTCATAGTTGAATTTAAAGTCTGGAGAACTAGGTTTAGAAAATAGTTATTAAGTAAAGCCAGACTTCATTAAACGAAGCCAGACAGAACCACACTGAAGGTTAAGGAATAATTAGGTTCCATTGTCATTGTTGCTAATCACCAAGCACTGGTTATAGCATTGCTACCTCATGACACTGGATACCTCTATTTCCAGAGTGGTTTCTTAAAAAGTTTTATTAATATTGGAAAACCTAGAGAATTCTGGATAGTGATAACATGAATGGGATTCTTAAGATATGAACATAAACTCATCAAGGTAGAAGTAAAGGAGATTCCAGGGTTTAATGTGCATAGTCTGGAAGGTATGAAAATACAGAATCTGTTTAGAGGGTGGTCAGAGTTGCATGGGGTATTTTTAAAGGCAACAGGGCTGGTAAGGGAGGCTGGGTCTTTAGTTTAAATAGGGATTGCTTAAGAAGAGAAGATAATTTGTTTTCTTATTTTAATAGGTGAAAGGTACACAGCTATGATAGAGTAGAAAAACATTACAGAACCAGTGTTACTGATCCTAATACATTTCTATCCTAAAGAAGTAGAAAGGAGACCTGATACTGATCTATTTGAGTTGCTAGATGCTTTTAAAGATGAAGAAGAATGTGCTTCTGTCCCAGAGTATAATTCCCCCAAAGTGCAAGATAGTCATTCTTTAGAAGTTAAGGTATTTGACATTTAGTTCTATATAGGAGGTATTGTTTACATTTTACAGCCCAGCAGACTGAGGTATAGAATTTAACTTGTTCCAGATCATGTAAATTTCAAGTTTCTCTGACCCTACAGATCATGAAGCAGAATTTACTGATGTTTATCAGTTAATCTGTAGATTATAGCCTAAGTAAATAAAAGATTATCACTAGACTTTTGAAATGTCATCCTTACTCTCAGGGAATCTTAAAACTGGATCCCAGATTGGAGCCATTCTTTTTCACCGCAACTTTTTTTTTTGATTGTCAACGGACATTTATTTATTTATTTATATGTGATGCTGAGAATCGAACCCAGTGCCTCACACATGCTAGGCAAGTGCTCTACCACTGAGCCACAGTCCTAGCCCAACACTGTAACTTGATTTTTTTTTTTTTTTGAGTTCACTATACAAGACAGTTTCCTTTGTGAATCGCACACAGTATTATATTGTATAGATATTTAGTTGTTTCAGCACCATTTGTGAAAATGAAGACTTTACTTTTTCTGTTGAATTTTCTTTGCACCTTTGTTTAAAACTAAATGACCATATATGCATGAATCTGTTTTTGTACTTAATTGTGCATTTTTATGCTACTACTGCATTGTCTTTTTAACTGTAACTTTATACTAAGTCTTGAAATCAGGTAGCTTAAGCTTCCAGTTTCTTTTCTCTTTTTAAAGTTGGCTATTCTTGGTTGCATTTCTATATAAATTTAAAATCATCTTTCTAATTTTTCTGAAAAATCCTGCTGATTCTTTTGTTTGGATTGCATCAAATCTGTAGATTAATTTTGGGAGAATTTTTATCCTAACAGTATTGAGTCTTCAGTTTACAAACATGCTATAACTTTTTACTTATTTGGATTTTCTGTAATTTCTTTTCAGCTGTGTTTCATAGTTTTCAACATATAGGTGTTAACACATCTTTCTTAAACTTTTTAAAGCAATTCACATTTTTTAATGCTATTTTAAGTGATATTTTTAAAATTTTGCTTTTTTTTTTCCTTTGCTGGTAAATAGAAATACATCTGATTTGTTAATATTGACTGTTGTTCAATGATCTATCTTACAAAACTAACTTCAAAACTAACTTACTGTATTTTATGGCTTTGTTTTAAAATTTTTTTTTGTAGATTCCACAGAATTTTTACATAATCATCTTTCCTATCAACGAATACAGCTTTATTCTTTCCTTTGTAATCTACATGCTTTTATTTTATTTTTTTGTGCTCTATTACACTTTCCATAGAGTGTCTGATGTGTTATTGAGTTGATGTGGTGAGAGTGGGTATCTTTCCCTTGGTCTTGATTCTAGCAAGAATTTGTTCTGTTTTGCATCAGTAACTTTGATGTCAGCCATAGATTTTATACAGATGCTTATATCAGTTCACTGGTATTCTTAGTTTGATGAGGGTTTTTTTTTTTTTTTTTAAGTCGGGTGAATATTTAATTTTTGTCAAGTGTGTTTTCTGCCTCAGTTAGGGTGATGATATTATCATTTTTCTAAGTCTGCTACATTGTTTGATATTTGACTATTAAACACCATTTGGGTCATTGTTTATTATATAATTCCACTAGTGGATTTCTCTGTTCATGAGGGATATTAATTAGTTTCTAATTTTATTTACTTATTTTTACTCTGATTCTGTATCAAGGTAAAGTGGTCTCATAAAATGAGTTGGGAAGTTTTCTGAAAGAGTTTCTATGTAACTGCTATTAATTTTGACCAAAATCCTTGGTATAATTCACCAGTGAAATAATATGAACTACAAGTGGATTTTTTTTTTTTGTGTGTGTGTGTGTATATGAGAAAAGGTTTTATACATTGTTTTTTAAAATGGATTGTAGGCTGTTGACTATTGAGGTAACCTATTTCTTGAGTTTATTTGAATAGGATTTTTTTAAACAAGGGATATAAATTGATGAATTTTGGTATAAAGTTGATATACTTTCTTTCACTTTAATATTTGTCAGATTATAGATATGTCATTTCTCTCATTCCTAATATTGATAATTTGTGATAATTTCAATGCCATTCACTCAAGAATAGGAAAAAAAAAGTAGAAGGAAAATATGTAAGAATATAAAGGACTTTAACATTATCAACCAGCTTGACCTAATGGATGTTTATGAAGCACTCTACCCAAAAGCAAAATTCATGTTCACGTTCAAATGAAGATGTATGTACATAGACCATTTTGTGGGCCATAAAACAAGTGAAGGACTCAAACAATATGAAGTATGTTCTTCGTTACAATGGAATTAAAATAAAGATCAATGAGATGAAGATACTGAATAATCTCCAGATATCTGGAAATTTAAAACACTTAAAATCATAATTTGACCCAATAATCATGGGTGAAAGAAGAAATCAAAAGTATAATCAAATGAGTGGTCATTCTTCCAATATATCAATAGCCACGGAATTGTATGCTTTAAATCAGTAAATAGTATGTGTTGTATAAAATGGTCATCTTTACTCCTACTCTTATGAACTATTGCCTCATATTAATATAGCTGCTCCCACATTCATAATGAAACATCTTTCTGGAGGTATACCTTATACAACATAAAATTCACCCTTGTTAAGTATATAGTTAGGTGAGAGCTTCATCTGTCTTCCATAGGCTGATGATTTCCAAATCCTCGTTGTCAGCCTTGTACATCTGAACCTGTGTGCATTGTAGACTTTTTAACTTAGCATGTTTCAAGTCATAGTAGTTTGTCTCTCTTTGTCCAAATAACATTTTTCTTCTTTATTCTCAATCTAGTTAATGGTACCCCTTTTTTCTAGTCAGTACAGTGAAAAACCTACTATTTTAACTTCTTTTCCCTTTCGTATTTACTAACTTGCCTTAAACTGGTTCTGCCTTTCTGAGGTCTCTGATATTCAGTCCTCCTTCTTCATATCTATTTTAGATACAAATTATTAGGTGATTGTCTTTTTAGTTTTTATTTTTTGGAACCCAGGGGCAATTAAACACCCAGCTCTTTTTTATATTTTAATTTGAAACATGGTCTCACTCATTTGCTTAGGGACTTTCTTAAATTGCTGAGGCTGGTTTTGAACCAACAATCCTCCTGCCTCAGCTTCCCGAACCACTGGGATTACAGGCATGTGCTTGTGCCTGGTGACTATTTTCATTTTTTGCCTGCATGCCTGCTTCTAGTCTTGTATCATCTCCCTTCTCTCCTCCACTCCCAAGTCAATTTTGAGGAGGTCCTCTTTTCAAAATTTAAGTACAATTATGACACTTTCAAGTTGAAGTCCTTCAGTGACTTGCTTTTGTCCTTAGAATGCACTGTAAGCTCTCTTCATAATTGAGCTTTTGCTTTCTCTGGTTTCCTTGTTAAGCTTAGTATATCCTACTTTACTGTACCCTCTTCCACCCTACATACTATACTTTAGTGGTTGTATTAAATTAATTTGCTATCTGGTATGTTATATAACTTCTTCATTGCCTTTGTACAATCTGCTTTCTATCCCTAGAATGTCCTAATTTTTGTGATCTGCCTGGCAAACTCCTGTTCTCCCCTTTCTGTTTGAAGATCATGTATTCTTTTCTGCCATTTCCCTCTGTAAATGTGCTTTCCAGTCATACTGGTATGCTTAGAAAATGGCTATTCTTTTTCCATGTATATTTTACCTTTCCTATGATAGTTACTGTTGTGATTCACACATTTTGTGCCTATTTTATTTATGAGAACCCTTTGAGCAAATAAGGTGTCATGTTTTCCTGTGTATTTCCTGCACCAATTTCAGGGCCCCTCATGTTTGGAATATGATGGTTGATCATTATTGAGTTAAGCTAAAATTAATTTAATAACTTATCACCATTGATTTAAACTGAAATTACTATTAACTCAAATCCTATTAAAGTTCCAGTTAGAATAATCTATAGTTGTTCTCTATGTAAATGAAATCTTTGAGTAGCCAAACAAATGGTCAGCCAAACTTTAGAGACAGTGAGTTGCTGTTGATGTCCAGGGGCTGCATTATTAAAATGGAAGCATTTTGGTGTTATATGGGAATCATGTGATCAAAGCAGTTGGATTTAGTGTTGAAAGTTGAGGTTCAGTGGACTTCTCAGTGTTTGACATTGAGTATTTTTTAGACTTTTTTATGTGGCTGACCAATTACCTCTATTGAGAAATAGTTGTTCTTTTCTATTAAGCTATCTTAAGAATAGTAGGATTTATTCTTATGAAATGGGGAGCCCAAATGTGATACAGTTTGTGCTGTTCATTCTTACCTATAATCAGTACACTGGAAAACACACGATTTGGCTTAAAATGATAACATTCTGAAAGTTCTTTGTTGTTTATATAACTGTATTATTCTGAGCAGATAGAGTACATTCAGTTGCTGCTAAGAATCATATTAGGCAGAATTTGTGAACAGCTCCATTATAATAGTTGACATCTTGGTTACCTCCAAGTTTAAGGAGTTATTTCATGACCTTGAAGGTCATGATTAGCATTTCTTTTTGGAAAGGCTTAAATTCCTTCAGACACTTAGCCACTAAGCTCTATAGAATGCTTCTGTTTTAGTGTTTTCTGTACTAGTTGCTGACTGACCTGTAGACATTCCTTAAAACCATTTTTGGCCTATGTTGTATATAGGTAGCTGTTTACATAACTGCTTCTACTGTTTTTATTGTGCTTTCCTGGATTCTCTGAAATTTCTCTTGAATATTATGAAAATATAGGATATTTGAGAAGGTTGTTTAATATCTAGCATTATTTAAAAATTTATGGTATTAGCTGTCATTTATCTTTTAAAAGATCATATTACATTATTGATTCTTTTTGTTAGCACATAAGGGTAAGGGTAAATTATTCATGAGTTTGGGGGGGGAGTAATAAGAAAAAATTTAGTACAGTCTATAATGGTTGAGAATAGTTATCTTAAGTCCATATGGGCTCACATATTTCTTAAAACTTTAGTCAAAAGAATAAGGCCTGGAACTCTTAGCAAGAGGCAATGAATGTGTAATGGTGTTGGTATTGCCATAAAAGAAAGTAAGTATCAGTGGAAGTTTGAAGACTTGGAATCTAGAAAGATGGGATCCAGTAGGTAGGAAGAGAAGAAATTACATTACTGAGTATCTGCTGTCTGCTAGGTAGTTTTGTTCCCTGACTTCTTGCACTCTTATTTATAACGATTCGTTGACTATTTTGGGTTTTCTCTGTAGAAGTGATATTGCTTGTGACAGAGGATATATTTTTTTAAACTTTCTTTTCCTTATATTTACATTTTTTGTTTAGTTTTATTGACTAGGACTTATACTACAACCAAATAGAAGCTGTGATGATGAGCATTCTTATTTGTTTCCCTCATTTGGGAGGGAATTGCTTCTGTAGTTTCATTATTAAAAATTATACTTGCTGTCATTTTGAGAAGACATCTTTTATATAGTTAAAAATCTCTTTTTCTTCTTTGCTGTTAGGTTTTGGTATCAGAAATGGTGTTTTTTTTTTTCTTTTTCTTTTTTCTTTTTGGCTTGTTTGTTTTTGTTTTTGGTGGTACTAGGAATTGAACTCAAGGCCATTCACATGCTAGACAAAGTACCCTACCATTGATCTACCTCTCCATTAGTCCTGGGTGTTGAATTTTACCACTGTCTTTGTCAGTTTCTATTTTTCTTATTTTACCTATTAGTAGATAAGTTATATTGATAGTATGAAGCATACTGAGAGAAATCCAGTTAGTTTTGATGAATTGTCTTTTTTCTGATTCCTAATATTGCTGATTTGCTTTGCTACAATACTGATTTTTAATTTTGATATTGTGTTCATGAACAAGCTTAGCCTGTGATTTCCCTTTACCATATGAGTTATTCAATCCTGTTTGGAGATGTTGAATTGGAGGTATCTGGCAAATATTCAATGGTGATAACCTACGTAGTGTTAGTCATTTGGATCTGGAGTACTTAGTTACCTGATGAAGGCTGAACATATGTGTTTTGATATAATTAAGAAAGTACAGTTGGTTGATGTTAATAGGAGGAGTATGTTGGGGAAGAACAGAAGTGGCCCAGAGAATGGAATACAGTTTTGGTGTTAATAGAAGATGGTAAAGTCAGGTGGTAAGCTTATTGGAAAGGCATGTTTGAGGAAAAGAGAATTTTGAAGAAAGGATAAGCTTAGCTATCAATTTTTCACTTTGGTGTATGGAAGCATTATGTAAGGTCTAGGAAATAGAAACAAGTGTAGTACTCTTTAAAAAGGTATAGTGGTGAGAGGAAGGAAGAGGAAAACAGTGAAGGTAGAGTTAGAGGCAGTTAGGAGGGAGGTTTTTATTTATCTACTATTTTTTAATTGTTCTAATTACTTATACATATGGCAGCAGATGAATTTTGATTCATTGTACACAAATAAAGCACAACTTTTCATTTCTCTGATTGTACACAATGTAGAGTCACACCATTTCTGCAATCATACATGTACCTAGGGTAATGATGTCCATCTTATTACACCATCTTTCCTACTCCCATATCTACTTATTTTAAAAGAATGAGTGAGACTTCATGTTTCTAGGTGAAGGTTAAAAGTTCTAATTGAAAGTGACTACAAAAGGAAATAGTTTTGCCAAATAAGATCTCAGTGTAATTTTGTGTATCCCTGTGTAATTTAGCATCATTTTTGTTCTTCAGAGTGCCTCCACACATGGTTTATTTAAATATTCTAATTGGACAAGGAAATATAGTGGTAGTTCATCCCTGTCAAGTCAACACTCAAAATACTAACTAAAAAGAGCTTCAGGAAAGTAGACCATCTAGGATGGATAATGTCTCAGTTAAGATTAGGTAGGTTACTTATCGATTACAAAAATCACAAAGTAACAGTGGCTTAACCAAGATAGAGGTTAATTTCTGATCAGACACAAAAATTTTGTAGGACAGTATCAATAAGAGAGGCTAATAGTTTTTATTTAGTAGGAACATTTACCTTACAAAACAATTGAGGGCTCTAAGGCTAAGGAAGAAGTAGTATCTATTGGGAGACAGTTATTAATATCTGTGCAATCAGTAAGAGACAATCTCTTACATAAAATTCCTCTCATATAAAAAGCAGCATTTGTATGGTGTTTAAGAAGTCAAAATGCATTTGTTTATATCCAGGCTTTCTACTTTCTAGCTCTGTGACCCTGAACAAGTCACTTAATTTTTCTCTTTGTGCCTTGTTATTTTCACAATAAGAAAAAGAAAGGTTTTTAATAGAGGGTTAAATTAGTACAAGTACTGGTAAGAGTATTAAATAAGGAAATCTAAGTAATTGACTAAATCAGTTGCCTGGTATATGTAAGCCATAATTATTAGTTTTCTTGGTGTTTGCCTTTGCATAGTGTGTTTTCCCATCATCAGTGTGTGACAGTGTGCGTGGAATATTGCCAATCTTGATAAACTCACCTAATCCTCAGGGTCCAGAATTTTTACCGGGGCTTCATTCTGTAGACAATATTGTTTTCTTGTCTAAATTGTTGAACTCAGTCTCTGGATGAACTATGTGACCCAGAGCCTTCGCCCAAAGTTACATTGTTGGTGTTTCTGTCAGAGCTGTCTTCTATCCTAAGACTGTCAGGTGAGGCCAATCCCACTGTGGATAGACAGAGATACTTTATCACATTTGGCAGATTACTTCCCAGAAACCAAAGAAAATAGCCAGACTTTAATTTGGGGAAGGACAGATTCTTTACTACACAGGCAGATAAAAGCACTGATGAAAAAGAAAATAAGAGATGTTTACAGATAAATCTGTTGAAGTTTGTTATTGTTTGGATATAAGGTGTCCCCCCAAAGCTCCTATTGATACAGGAATATACAGAGATGAAATGATTAGACTATGAGAGCTATGACCTAATCATTCGATCCTAGTTTGAATGGACTGACTGGGTGGTAACTGTAGATAGGTGGGGCACAGCTGGAGGAAGTGGGTTACTGGGGAATGCCCTGGAAGGCATGTTCTTCTCTGTGGCCACTTATACCTCCCCTCCACCCCCATGTCTTGACCTCACTATGAGCTGAGTAGCTTTCCTTTGATGGGCCCTACCCCATGACATGCTGCCTCACCTTGGGCCCAGAGCAATGGAGTTGGCCATTGTGGACTGAGAGCTTTGAAATTGTGAGCCCCAAATGAATTTTCCCCCCTCACAGTTGTTCTTGTCAGGTATTTTGGTCATAGTGATGCAAAAGCTGATTAAAACAAAGTTGTCAAAGTTAAAAATCTGGAAAAGAAAGATAATCTAAGTGAAATAAAGGTTCAAAAGAAATGACCCACCAGGAATGGTGGCAAAAGCCTGTAATCCTGGCTACTCAGTTGGCCCAGGCAGGAGGAGCTCAAGTTTGAGTCTTACTTGAAAAACAGTAAGATCTTGTCTCAAAATTCAAAAAAAGGAAAAAAAGAACCGGTACCTCTGGGTTTCATTCCTAGTACCATCAAGAAGAAGAAGAGAAAAGGGGTGACCCAATTGATGATCTAGAAATTGGCTGTTGAAATGAAATTTGAGGAGCCAGTTGAATGAAGATCAGAATGAAAATAAATTTTTGCAGTATATAATAATACTAATTACAATGTACTATTTATTAAAAAAAACAGAAGGAGTTTGAATGTTCTCATCATAAAGAAATAATTAGTATTTGAGGAGATAGGTTTACTCTGATCTAATTAGTGCACAATGTATACACATGTAGAAACAATGAAACATCACATGGTTTCTAATAAATGGGTATAACTTTAATATATTAGCTAGAAATTTTTTAGTGCCACTAAGTGGTTATTTAGAAAAATACTGTTAAGGAAGAAAGGAAATAAAGTGCTTTCTTTCCTATGACAGTTGGAAGGTTTGCTGTCATCCCTTATATTTTGGAGGAGAAGTTAGAAGGAGGTTTGAAATAATTAATGACTTAATGTGTGTATAGAATATTACCATTTACTGAGTTCATTTAATTACCTTGGATCTCCTAGGTCAGTGGATCCAATGTAAGTGAAAGTAATTAATAAAAAGCACTATTTAAAAGTGATATAGTCACGGTAGTATCATCTGTTTTCTTGTCTCTATTGATGAAGGTCCTGATCTTGAAGGTTTTTTTTTTTTAGTGGTTATGCCAGGTTGCAGAGTGAGTTGGTAGGGCTGGAGCTAAAATGTTTGTCTCCTGACTTTGGGTTAAGTAAAATCCCCCAAGGCCCTTTAATTACAAAATGATTCCTTTTGGAATACAGTTCTCAGGAGTTCTAATTAAATTCCTGAAATTCTGCATTTCCTCTTAAGTACTAGGTGATTGGTCTTTGAACTCTAGTTGATGTTGGTTTTTCTGAAATGGTGCGTATGCTTACTAAACTCTTAAATAAGTAGTGCTTTTTGAGGGACAAGTGCAAATGCATTTATAGATGGTTTAGATTTTCAACAGGTCTTTGAATAAAACTCTTCACAATATTTCAGTAGTACAAGTTCTGATGGAAAAGTTAAACTGTCAGTTCAATAAAGTGAGATAATATGACTGGAGTTTTTTTCTAGAACATTAAAATTTAATTTTTTTATTTCTATAAAAGTTATATAATTTTTAACACATGTTGCTATTAAGTGTACTTCTTGTGGAGGAACAATTGATTCTAGCATTAACATTTAGTTAATAAAAATAATAAATAGGAACCTATCACATGGCAGTGTTATTAACACCTAAATGTTACCATATTATCATGTCATGAATTTTAATATGTATTTGAAGGTGCATTTGGATTGCTCACCCTGAAGTCAGATTTTCTATGTATAGCTCTTGATCATTTATAGCCTTATGGTGGTCCATAAATGTTTATCTCATAATCACTTTAGATGAGGGTCTTGAAATCTGTGTTTATTTGTATTTAATATTTTTGAGTGCCTATTATATTCCAGGTATTGGACTAGAGATTGAGGGATACATAAGTAGAGGGCACATTATATAGGATTTTTTAATAGGCCAGAATATAATTCCTAAGGATAAGGGATGCCAGGAGGTAGTGTTTTATGTGAGAGAATGATATAATCAGTATAATTTCAGAAAGTTCATTAGTTCTGTCATGTAGATTGGCAGAAAAGTGAGTGTTGGGTACTGGAATCAACTATTCCACTTTGGATTATGAATTGGAGACCTCAGGTAAGGTAGTTAGATAGACTGTTTTGGAGCCTGGGTTAAAAGTCAGATTTGCATATTACCTTTGAGTTCTTACTAACATGTGTACCTTAAAATATGTGTAACTATAACCACAACTTCTGAAATAGTAATTTTTTCTATATTTTTGAAGCTGTTAGTCTGTGAAAGAAGACTATGGTTCAGGAGTCAGTCCCTGTTCTTGTATGATGTGGTTCAGGCCTTGAAGGAGGACTTTTTCAGAAAGTCCTGCTCAGCTCATGCTCTGGGGGGAGGTCATGTGAGCCATATGGTGAGGGCAGAGCCTCTGGAGGTCATAGAGAAGCAGCTGAACCAGAGTAGACTCTAGGATGTAAGGCTCTCTGGGAGTTTGAACTTGGTTAGCTTGTTTCCAGGGACTCCTGTGTTGACCAGTTTTTAAATGACCCAGAAACAAAAGAAAGAGCCCTGAACAGATAACCTATTCTTACCTCTACTTCTTCAGAGAACCAGGGCTCATGGCTCAGTAGGGTTTGAGAGCTCAATAAGGTTTACCAGCCTTTGAGTTTGGGTATCATATGATGAGCTCAGGAGTTATAATCTATCTTTAAAGGTGGCCTTAGAAATTAAAGATGCAATGGGAATGAGTGTTATTCTTGACACAGTGATGTCTGTGCATGTATTTTAAAACATGAAACCCTATCAAATCAGAAACACTTCTGATCCCAAGAATTTAGGATAAGGAACACTCATACAGATCCATAGGTTTTAAATGGACATATTAAATTGGAATCTGTATTTTCAATGGCAACCAAGGAGGGTTTTAAGTGGTCGTGTCCACATCAGTTGAGCCATCGCACTATGAAATCTTAGTTCCAAAATTTAAAAGTTTTAGAAGCATATGCTGTACTTACAACAAATGAAATTTATTTTTTTCCCTTTGTTTTTTCCCCTTTGTCCTTGTGTTTATATTTTTGTTCCATCTCTGACACTTAATTCTGTTTTACTTTCTCTCCTCCCTTAATTTTTTCACTGCTTTCTGCTTTTTTCATGTACCCATAAGTTACTAACTGCCATTTTCTCTATTCTGACTTAACCTTGAACTTGGAACTTTGTTTCTAGGTTTCCTCTTTCCCTACTATGTAAAGTCCTTACTCTTCAGCAAAGTTCATTTTCTTACTCATATCAAGTTATATTTATCCTATTCTTTTAGGCAAATCTGAGTCTTTCTCACTGTTCATTCTTGTCTTTCAATGTCAGAATTAGAAAACAGTGATCAGTTTGATGAGGAACTTTTTTCTTGTTTAAAGATTGATTTTCTTAAGAATGCTCACTCTTACCAGTCTTCTTGTTGTTGTTTTTCTTTCCTCCTAGGGAAGAAGAAGAACGTTTGAGAAATAAAATTCAAGCAGACCATGAGAAGGCCCTGGAAGAAGCAAAAGAAAAATTAAGGAAGTCAAAAGAGGAAATACGTGCAGAAATTCAGACAGAGAAAAACAAGGTAGCTCAAGAAATCAAGACAAAAGAGAAAAAGCCTCTGCCACCAGTCCCTATTCCAAACCTTGTAGGAATCAGTGGTGGAGAACCAGAAGATAGTGACATAAGAAAGAAAAGGGAAAAAATTAAAGAGGTAATAAGCTGAGGTTTGTGACATGGACTGGTTATGGACATGTGTTTACCGGGCTGGTTATAGAAGTGTGTGGATATAAATATATATATTTATACCATCTGTGTTGCCATATTTTGATATTTTTTGTTCTTGGGTCATAGTTGTATTTCAGTTTCTAGGTCGGCAGTAAAGACTAGAGCTCTGTCTCTTTCTTAGTGTTGATTGTAATAAAATTATGTACAGTCACAAATTTGATACAAGGTTGTTGTTTTCTTTCTTTTTTTTTTTTTTTTTTATTACCAGGGATTGAACTTAGGGGTACCACTGAGCCACATCCCCAGTCCTGGTTTGTATTTTATTTAGATCCAGGGTCTCATTGAATTGCTTAGCTAGTGTCTTGGTGTTGCTGAGGCTGGCTTTGAACTCCTGCTCCTTCTGCCTCCACCTCCCGAACTGCGGGGATTATAGGCATGTGCCTCTGTGCCTGACACAAGGTTGTTTTGATGGTTTTAGCATTCTCATTGTGTTCAGATATCTTATGAAATTTAGCATTTTATAAATAATATAGAATAGAATCCATTTATAATTTTTCTACAGCATAATCAATTTTAAGTCTTTAGTTAATAAGAATCTTTGCTTGTGCAAATCTTTTCATAAATAAGTAAGCATAATAACTATTTTTAAGGAGTTATTATGGTACCTCTAAACTATACAACACATTAAGAACATATTTCTTCCAAAGAGTCTCTATGAATTGAAGAATGGGGAAAGATTTACCTAAAAATTTTTTATATTTATTTAGTCTAGGACTTACTTACAGATAAAAGAGAGTAACTGAGGGAGGATCAGTATATTTGAGATGAACTTTGTTGGTTAGAACTTATGATAATTTTGCATGGAGTTTGCACTTGTACAGCCTCTGAAGGAAAAGATTTTGTCAGAATATGATAGTATGGACAATATTTCAGAAAGCTTATTTATCTTAAAATAAGGCATTTAATTTAAATGGCCAAATATCTATTTGCATATATTCTAGTAATGGATATAAAAGGTTTATTAGATATTTTAAAGTTGGACTTATAAATTATTATAAAACCTGGAGCTTGATGGAGTGAAAATAGAACTGTACTCTAATTTTTACCTCATCTTTAGAGGTTTTGTTTTATATACAGAGACTGCTTAAGATACTTTCTTTGACAGTGTTGGAAGAACAGTGATAGATTTTTTTTAGATGCCACTACAATTTTTTGAAATAACTTTTCATATATATAATAATTTCAGATAAATAACCATGTGTGTTCAGGGGACCCCCAAGGTGACCCTGAGGCTCAGTGAATTGCTAGAAATACAAATAGAATTCATTTTACAGAATATTAACTGATTTTAGTTTGCTGAACTTGTAGCCTGTTAACTTTGCTAAGATCATTTACTGATTCTAGTGGCTCTTTTGTACATTGCTTAGGATTTTCCTTCTACATAGACATGTCCTATAGGAATAGAAGTACGTTCCCTTTTTCCTTATTTCTCTTTCTTGTCTTTATTGCACTGGCAAGGCCTTCCAGTACATTGTTTGAAAGAAATGCTGAGAAAGAACAAACTTGATTTGTTCTTGACTACAGGTTTAATCATTTAGTGTTTTATTATTACATATGGTGTGTTAGCAGTAGGTTTTTTTGAAGATGCTTTTGTTAGGTTGAAGATGTTTCCTTGTAGTTACAGCTTACTAAATTTCTGTTGTGAATGAGTGTTGAATTTTGTCAAATAGTCTGTATTTTTGTCTATACAGAAATGATCACAATTCCCCCACCCTCTATTTTGTTAATATGGTGAATTATATTAACTATTTTTTTTTAGTTCAATTAGTCTTCTAGTCTTGGGTTAAACTCTTCTTGCTCACGGTATGGTATTTTCCTTATCTATTGCTAATTTTTTAAAAGAATTTTTTTTCTGTGTTTGTGAAATATATTGCCCCGGAGTATATTTCTTATAAAGTCTTTGTCTATTTTAGATGTATGATCATGCTGCCTGCATTAAACAAATTGGAAAATGTTTTAATGAATAGTATGCTATTAAATGAATAGATTTTTGATACACCATAGCTAGTATTATATAATTCTGCTGATATATAATTAAATACTTTGTTACCGAACTTCTTGGGTTGTAAGAAACTCAGTTCAAACTAACTCATATAAAAATGTTTATTAGCCTAATGAATTTAAACTATGGATTTAGAATTGACTCAATTTAAGTATGTAGATATAATTGTTAGTAGTATGCATTTATCTCTATTTCCTTTTGCTATCTAGTTTTTCCATGTTAGGAGAGCTAGTCATTTTCAGCTCCAGGATTCTATATTATATAGACCTTGTGATCACAAAATGAAAGTCTCCCTGTTTCCCAGTGTCTATAATAGTATGTTTAAAAAGGATATGATTGTCCCTACTTAAGTCACATGAACCCAGTCACTCTGTCTAGGGATTGGCAAACTATAATATGTGTGCAAATTCTAAAAAACTGCCTGTTTTTGTTTTTTAAACAAACTGTGTCGTTTTGGTTATATATTATCTAGTACTGCTTTTGTGCTACCTCAGCAGAGTAAAGTTTTTTGACTTCTGATTGAAGGGTAAGAAATTTTCTCGCCATGCTGAATTAATTAGAGATAGAAGCAAAGCCCTGTGATTGACACCTCTGATACAGTCACAATGAGGGCAGGGTAGCTGTTTCAAAAGGATTGGCAGTTCTTAAAAGTAAAGAATGCCAAACACCTTGCTCCTCAAGAAAAATTGTTGATTACACATAATTTTTTTCTGTTACATAGATTAACATAGTTATGTATAGATTGAGATTAACATAGTTATGAGTTTTTTCACACTGATACAAGTGTTAATTGAATCATATGCTTATGTAGGGAGACCTAGAAGAATGTATAAGAATATGGTAATAGAACCCTGAATTACATGAAATATAAAAATAATGGTCTGCGAATATTTTAATTTGATGAATTATAATTTTTTCTTCTCAGATGATGAAACATGCCTGGGATAATTATAGGACATATGGATGGGGTCATAACGAACTCAGACCTATTGCAAGGAAAGGACATTCCACTAACATATTTGGTAAATTTACTTTTCTCTAATTACTGTTTCCATTCTCTGTTTCCATATTTTAAAACAAGATTAATTTTTTAAAAGTACTTTGTAAAATCTGAGTGTTTCTGTGGAACTGTAAACGTATATTTTTTTGCAAACATGTCAAGATTTAGTTCTAGTTACTTTGGAATGCTTAGTATTCCAAATACTATTTGTAGTTTTTCTTCTTCAACACAATACCATTTGTGTATGTAGAGGAAGAGGGAAGAGATAGGAAATTCCGTTAGTACTATATACATTGAAAAAAATAAAAGCAATACACCCAAAGTGGTTTGGTTGGTAAATTGAGTTATGTTGTAAATTCATAATTCTTAAGGAAAAATTAACAGTTTGTGTGTTAATGGAGGTTTGAGGAAGAGTTATATTAATCTTGAGTTTTGTTTTTCCTACCTCTTTTTAGCTCAGTTCACTTGTTGACCTTTTCTGTTTGTTGGTTATCCAATTTGACTGAACAGGTTTTATTAAACTCAAGTTTAAGTCTTGAGAATTGTTGATCTACTCCTTCTTGCCTTTACTCCTTATCCCCATTTTAAATGCTCTTTGATGTGATGGATTTTTTTTTTAAACAATGATAGGTGAAGGCAAGAAAATTTTAATGGGGATTAGAAGGTACTATACTTATAAGAAGGTACTATACTTCTATACTAGTCACATGCAATGAAGTTTCTTTATTAATCAAAGTTTATCTTCACAATAATTCCAATGACAGTATTTTTCCTTGTGACACTATGAAAACATTTTTCTTTTTTTTATTCCTGAGATTTTTATTTTTATTTGTTCTTTGGTTATATGTGATACTAGAGTATATTTTGAAGTATTTATACAAACATGGACTACTTCTTATTCTAATTAGAATCCCAGTCTTGTGATTGCACATGATGTGGAGATTCACTGTAGTGTAGTTATATATATACATAGGAAAGTTAAGTCAGCTTTATTCCACTGTCTTTTCTATTCCTGTTCCCCCTCCTTCCCTTCATTCTGCTTTATCTAATATACTGAATTTCTGTTCTTCCCCTCTCCCCCTTGTTGTTTGTTAACATCTACATATCAGAGAGAACATTTGACCTTGGGATTTGGGGATTGGCTTATTTCGCTTAGCATAATAGTCTCCAGATCCATCCATTTTCTGTTAAATGTTATAAAGTTTTTTTTTTCTTATGGAAACATTTTTTTCTAATGCTGTAATTTGCCTCATAATGTGTGTGTGTGTGTGTGTGTGTGTGTGTGTGTGAGTGAGTGTGAGAGAGAGAGAGAGAGAATTACTGGGGATTGAACTCAGGAGAATTCAACCCCTGAGCTACATCCCAAATCCTTTTTTGTTTTTGTTTTTGAAACAAAGAACTTTGGTCTTGCTAAGTTGCTTAAGTCAGGGTTCAAACTTGGGATTCCCCAGCCTCAGTCTCACAGTAACTGAGATTATAGTTGTGCATCATTGTCATTGCTCGTCATCATGTAACTTGTTTTCTGTCAAAAATAAAATGTCTTAAAAATTAATTTTCCCTGGCTTTGAGAGATGATGTGGCAGAAGAGGAAAAAAAATCTCCTTTATGCAGATAATCAGTAACTACCAAGAATCTGATACTATATTTAATTTGGTAGCTGTCATTTAATGAAATAAAGTATATTTCCTTTGCAGAGGTTACGCGTTTAGAAGTTCCCATTGATTTGTAGATATCAGAAAACGAGACATTAATGTAAAAAAATACATTATACTTACTGGTTAATTAAATTAAATTCTTCCCTCAAGTATCCCTTTATAATAAGCTCAGTGGTTAGTTGAGCCTTTTTAAAGGATTGGAGTTTAAACATGAATTGAAAATAAGAAGTAAATGTTGATTTTCTACTTTTTTCAAACTATAGTTCTTAGTACATCTGTTGTATTTTCATGTATCTAATAGGTACTGGTTCTGATATTTTAAAGAAAGAGAAATATTAATTTTATCTCATGGAAAACATATATTGTGTGAAGAAAATTTACAGTGAAATGGTGGAAAAAGCAAAACCACAGTCTGCAGAATTTTCAGTAGTCAAAATTAGGTGTTTTGTCTTTCTAAAACTTTTTTAGTGCTTAATTTTTTTCCAGCCAAATAAGCTAAATGGGAACAGATCCTTGATTATGATTAGTCTTTTGTATGTAGTTGGTTTATTAAAGGATACGTTTTTAAAGTTTAAAACTTTGTTTCCTACTTTGTTCCTTCTTCTGCTTATCTCATATTCTCAGTGTTTGAGAATTTTTGTACATCTGTTTTTTTACCCTCCCCCCTTTTAATAAAAAGCCTTAAGGGAAGTGTAGAACTTCTCTGTGCCTCATTTGACATACCCAATTCAGTGTACCTGTATTGAACCAGAATCTTAAAAGTTAGCAGAAACTTGTAAAAGTCCATGTTCTATAACATAGGAACATATAAGTGGATATGGAAATTTTATTTTAGGCTACAGGGGAAAAATTGATCAAAAACAGGTTCTTTTTCCTAGCTTTGATTATTAAACAATTCTTTCATATTAGTAACTGAAATTAGTGTTCCTCTGACTTCTGTGTAATTCATCCTTGGCATCAAAAGATTCTTTATGTGGAGATAAGTGAAAATGCATATCAAAATGACTTAAATTAAAAAGCAAATGCAATCAATTCAATGAAGTCCTGAAACAGACTTGATTCCAACTAAACTTTTTTTCTTTAACTCTTTCTTTTATTTATCTCTTTGTGTTCATATCTTCACCTGGCTTATTAGCAGGATGCTTGCAGCATTTGAAATTTCATGTCTTCATAGTGCTCCATCTGTGGAAAAGAGAACACTGTAGAGAAGAAATAGTTTGGTTTTTTAGATGTTTCAGTGAAAGATTCATTGTTTCATGCTTTTTTTTAAATTGGGTCTTGTGCCCATGGTTGAACCATGTACTATACCTAAAAGGTAAAATATGTTCATTTGGTTTTGCCCAAATAGGACCTGCCCTTGAGGCACATGATTGAGGAGAGTTAGTACTGATACTAATTATTAAACCAGTGATAAGTAGAATGAATTCTTAGTTTTGTTAGGGAAG
This sequence comes from Callospermophilus lateralis, assembly GCF_048772815.1. Classification (NCBI taxonomy): domain Eukaryota; kingdom Metazoa; phylum Chordata; class Mammalia; order Rodentia; family Sciuridae; genus Callospermophilus; species Callospermophilus lateralis. The sequence continues at coordinate 10,496,529 of NC_135320.1, forward strand.
GGTCTTTTTTGCATTTAAAAAAGGAATTTTGAATTGGAAAAGAGTATTCTTTGACTTTGTAATGCTTTTTGAAAGGTACTTTTTATTTTTCATGTGCATTTATATAGATATTTAATTAAATTATTTTCATTATTTCTAACTTAACTAGGGTTTGATTTGCTAATATAGTGATGATTTTGGCTTTCTTGTTTTAGAGGGATATTGGTTTGTATTTTTCTTGAAGTATCTTTGTCTTGCTTTGGTATCAGGTTAATACTGGTCTTATAAAAGAACCAGTATGAAACTGTGAAGCACTTATAGTAATCAAAATAGTTTTTAAAAAAAGAAGAGCAGAGCTGAAGAATTTATATCACTTGATTTTAAGATTGGCTATAGAATTCTCATAATGAGGACAGTAGGATTTTAGTCTAATGTGAACAAAGAGATCAGTGAAACTGATCAACATACATTGTTAAGTGATTTTTAACAAAAATGATAATTCAGTGGGCAAAAGGATAGTCTTTCCCACAAACGGTGCTGGATCAACTTGAGGTGTACTTGGAAAAGTAATGAAATTTGACTCTTTCTTCAACATTGTAGAAAACATATGAGATTCTCATTTGTGACCTTTAAGTAAGTAACTTTTTTTTTCTTTTTAGAATATAGAAAATATTAACTATAAAATTGGAGAGGTATTGGGAACTGAATTAGAACAAATTATATTCCATGTTTTTATAGTTATGTCAAAATGAATCCTATTGTTATGTATACTTAAAAGAACAAGTAAAAACATAAAATTCATACCACAAAATAATATCTCCACTTATCCATTAAAATGTCTGAAATTTGAAAGACCCAAATATTGACAAGGATGGTGGAACAACTGGAACTGTCATATTGCTGCTGGGGGTATAAAATTGTGCACTCTGGAAAGCAGTTTGTTAGTTTCTTATAAAGTTAGACTTACCATATTGCCCAACAATTTGACTCCTCACTGTTTTCATCATACAATGAAATCAGATAGTTACTTTATTTTCTTTTTTAAAAAAATTTTAATCTTATCCTGTAAACATTTTATGAAAATAAAATATACAGACCAAAAGCACAGAAACCACAAATGTGTACAAGCTAATTTAACAAGCAGGAAGAGTCAGCAATTTACACTGTTATAGAAATAGATCACTATCAGTATCTAAAAGCCTACATCCCAGTCACCATTTCCTAAAAAATGATTATGATTATTCTGACATCTCATTCCATGTATTTTGCCACTTAGTGACATTTCCTTAATAGAATCATGTTGTGCCAATATTGATCTGCACTTTAATTATTCTGCTGAAAAATTGTATTTTTGAAATTTATCTATTTTTATGAGTAGTAACTTTTTTCATTATATTTGCATTTCAAAACATTAGCTGTTATTAGTAATGCTGCTATGAATATACTTGTACATGTTTTTTTTCCATTTTTATTATTGTTCAAAACATTACATAGCTCTTGACATATCATATTTCATACATTTGATTCAAGTGGGTTATGAACTCCCATTTTTACCCCGTATACAGATTGCAGAATCACATCGGTTACACATCCACGTTTTTACATACTGCCATACTAGTGTCTGTTGTGTTCTGTTGCCTTTCCTATCCTCTACTATCCCCCCTCTCCTCCCCTCCCCTCCCATCTTCTCTCTCTACCCCATCTACTGTACTGTACTTCATTTCTCTCCCTTGTTTTTTTTTTTTCCCTTTCCCCTCACTTCCTCTTATATGTAATTTTGTATAACAATGAGGGTCTCCTTCCATTTCCATGTAATTTCCCTTCTCTCTCCCTTTCCCTCCCACCTCTCATCCCTGTTTTAATGTTTATCTTCTTCTCATGCTCTTCCTCCCTGCTCTGTTCTTAGTTGCTCTCCTTATATCAAAGAAGACATTTGGCATTTGTTTTTTAGGGATTGGCTAGCTTCACTTAGCATAATCTGCTCTAATTATTTTCCTTAGTAAGTTATGTTTTTTCATTAATTTGTATTCAAAATTTATACATTAGATTTTAAGTCCTTTTTTCCCTATGTTTAATAAAGGTTTATGCAGAATAAGAGGTAGTCAGCCTTAAAATTAAAGTAGAAATTTATTCTATGAAACTTCTAGAATGTGGTACTTTTTAGTGGTTAGCTCTTTGAAAACTTTTCATTTTCTTCTGCTTTTTCTGTTAAGAATTTCTGTTTTTTTTCCTTTGATAAGTCAAAATAATGCAATATTTTCATAGAAACATCCCAATTCCATTTGTTTATTTTCCAAATTTGTTAAAACATGAATAAAATGAGCTTCTTATAATTATCTTTATTTTTTTCTGTATTTATTTGTTGTTGCATTTTTACTCCTTTTGTTTTGTATTTTGTTACTTGCTTTTGAAAAATTAGGTTAGAGGTAGATTTACCATGTGATTCTTTTCAAGGAACCAAATCTTTTGAATATATTATTCTGATAGTTTTCTTCATTCTAATTCATTAATTTCTGCCTTTAGCTTTTTCTAATTCTGCTTTGTTTCTTGGATTTATTGTTCTTTCTTACTTGCATGTTAAGTTCAAACATTTTCATTTGTTCCTTTATTTTTTTATTTTTTTTAAAACAAATGACAAAGACCCAGCTTACTAGCTTTTAAAAACTAAGCTAACATTACATAGTTAAACAATTGTCAAAACTTATACTAAGTTGCCAGCATTCATGTACAACGAGAAAGCCTTCTTAAATTTTTATTCAACTAGAAATGCATTACCATTAATATATTAATATCTTTAATTATAAACTACTGGAAAAAAATCCAGTATACAATCTTGTCCTAGCAGTACTCAAAAGTCAAGACTCACCTTGGATTACATTTATTAAAAAAGAAAAGTGCATATAGATACTGTAACAGTTTTAAAGACACACACACAAAATGGTCCTATCGTGTGGTCCCAACAATAAACTCAAAAAAGTCTGTGACAAATATGGGCTCAGATGAGGTGTGTATAAATAGATTAGATTAGATACAATTATACTGAAAGTTGAGTTTGCTTGAAATCTTTAAAAAAACAGTTCCTGTTAATGTTAAAATGGTGCATGTGTAGTTCAACATTTGTGTTAAATGTGGGCATTGAATTACTTATTATCCAAGTGTAGCACTATTTTTTTTACCGTTTATTGTTAAGGACTGTAACTGACAGTCTTCTTCAGTCTTCTACTCTTTATTGACCATTCTCAACATTTTGTAGTAATTTTTTATGCCATTCACTATTTTAATAGAAGTTGATATAGATTTGAAGTTGCCCATCCCACTACTGCCAAATAATGTTGCAAAGAATGAAGGGGTTGCCCGCTGAACTAGTGACCCAGATGAAGTCAATCGTGTATCAAATGAAGAAAATAATCCAGCTCTGAATAATAGAAATCCACTGAAAGCAAAGAAAAATGAGCATGCATCTCAGTTTCTGCTTCCTTGGGGACCCCCACTTTGGTTCCCAAAGAAGACTTTAAATCTGTGTTCAAAGAAGTTGAACAAAAATGAGTTTATTACACCAAAAAATTCTCTGAGGACATCATCCGGATTGTGGAATGTGAAACCAAACTAAAACAAAGTATCAAAATGACTTACACCTCCTCCTCCACCATTTAATCCTTCTTAGCTACACTTGTCATAGCTGTCATCTTGAACAACACTTGCCTTTTTAAATTAATTCTCCTTTTTATTTTCTTCTTTTTCCTATCTCAGTTAAGTAGATAGGTATCTTATATTCTGACCAGACAAAAATTAAGGAGAATTACACTTTCAGTTTTCCCTTATTTTCCTATTAGTTATCAATGTGCCATCTTTAGTAAAATATTGTAAACTATATTATCTATTCTAAGGGAATGGTGAACAGTCTTGGGTATTCTGTTTTGGTCCTTATAGTCTTTAATTTACTTTTAATATATACATGTAAAATAAAATAGACCTAATATGAAGGGGATCTTTTAATGAATTATTTCCCCTGCCCCAATATAGGAAGTTCACAGATGGGAGCTACTATAGTAGATGCTTTGGATACCCTTTATATCATGGGACTTCATGATGAATTTCTAGATGGACAAAGATGGATTGAAGACAACCTTGATTTCAGTGTGGTGAGTATACCGTTGATAATTAATCTCCTAGGTTGACTAGGAAAAGGCATATTTTTCTTTGCTGTAGAACATAGCAGAATATTTGTATTTTTCCAAAATTCATATATTGAAACATAATCATTAATGATGAGTCCTTGGGAGGTGATTGAGACATCAGGATAAAGCCCTCCTGAATGAAATTAGTGCCCTTATAAAATAAGCCCCTGGAGAGCTGCCTTACCCCTTCTACTTTGTGAGGACACAGTTAGAAGGTACTATCTATGAATCAGAAAGTGGGCACTCACCAGACACTGAATCTCTGACATCTATATCTTGGACTTCCAGAACTGTGAATTTCTGTTGTTTATTAGCTACTCAGTTTATAGTGTTTTGTTATAGTGGTGCCAGTGGTCTGTGAGGCTAAGCATGATAGTAGCAGTTTAAAGAAATGTTAATACTAAGTCCTCTTTCTTCTTTGGGGATCATCAGCTGTTACTTATTTTTTGCATAAAATACACACCTTTTGGCAGCATCTTTTTTTTTTTTTTTTTTACTTTTCTTGCCCTTATCATTTGAGGTATTGTGTAAGTGTGTTAGATCAATAATTGGAGTGGGGAAAACAATGAAATAGATACATCAGGATTTAAAAAGTGCTTTGTAAATAATAAGTGGGTTTTGGGTTTCTTTTTTCTTTAGAAAATATTTAATGATTTGGTACAACTCTAAGTTGTTATAATCAGGCTTACATGTATCCTTCCAATACTTTGCCTAGCACAATTAATTTTAGCTATGTGGCTCAGGAATTTTATTTATTCTTTTTAAACTTATGATAAAATAGTTATCTTATTGTAATATTATGAGGATTATTTGACATAATCTGATACATTTTGGATGCTTAGTGAAAAATCATTATTTTCATAAGACCAGTACCTAAAAGGCATGTGGGCTGTTTTGTCATATTCGCTGTTATATTCCATGATATTGCCATGTGTTTGCTGTGTTCCTTTTGACTCTAGTGTCCTTCACTTCTTCTCTTATGTTTTTTTCTGTGACACTCATTAATAGTTAAACTGTGATTTAAATCAGTATTTATTTCTTTTCTAATGATTTTCCTTGTGCTAACCAGAAAAAACCGTTTATCTTCTATTATGTTATTCTAACATTAAAAATGCTGGATCTATTTATTGACATATCTTAATTAGAATAATTTTATTATCTATTAGGTTTAGGTTTGGCTATGGGTGGCAGAAAAAGCTAAAATAAAATAACCAAAACAAGATTTTATTTCTATTTCATGCAAGTCAGATACTGAGATGAAAAGTCCAGGGCTGCTTCGGATAGCTCCTTGGATCATCAAGATCTTAGGATCCTTTGTCTCAATTGCTCTATTAACTTCAGTATATATATAGCTTTGACCTCATTGGTATGAGATGGCTCCATAAGACCCAGGATCTTATCTACCTTCCAGATGACATAAAGGAAGAAAAGAGAGGATAGATATGTAACTAATCTTTCAGAACACTTCTTGGGAGTTGGTTACTCTATTTTTGTGTCCATGCTATTGGGTAGATTTTACTCATATGGTTCCATCTAACTACACAAAAGTTGAGAAATGTCGTGCTTTTTTTCCCCCTTTGTAGCTAGGCAGATTGTTTTTGTATATCTAGTATATAAAATTCCTACTATAAGGCCGTAAGGATATATAGGAGATACGTGTGTGTATACATGCATATATGTGTGTGTGAGTGTGTGTTTATTTTGTTTTGTTTTGTACCAGAGATTGAACCCAGTGCCATCAACCACTAATCTATATCCCCAGTCCTATTTTGTATTTTGTTTAGAGACAGTGTATCAGTGAGTTGCTTAGCGCCTTGCTGTTGCGGAGGCTGGCTTTGAACTCACGATCCTTCTAGAGCTGCTGGGATTATAGGTGTGTGCCACCATGCCTGGCCAGCATATATTTTTTATTCCAAACCTTTTAAAGTTTTGCTTTTGTGTTTTATCTTTAATCCATATGGATTAAAATAGGCAAATAGGCAGCTATCAAGTGATATTAGCACCATTCATTTATACATAAATAACACCCTACTATTTATGTATGCCATTATTAGTCATATGTTGGTCATATTAATTTGTTCTTTTCCATTGTCTGTTTTACTTATCCCTTCTTCAATACTAAACTATCATAATATTTTTATAAGAAGGTTAATATCTGTATCTGAATCATAATATCTAATCTTGGTCCGTGAGGAAATTATTTTAGTTCTCATTTTTTTCTTTTTAACGTCTCTTGAAATTTTGATGAGGATTTCATTTAATTTATAGTTTAATTTGAAGAGAATTGGCATCTGTGTAATCTCAGATACTCCTGTTCATTTACATGGCAGCTTTATTATGTCTGATAATTTCCTTGAAAGATCATTGTACCAATCAGGGCTCGAAAAGGAAGCAGAACTATACCATTTTTTTTTAAATAGAGAATTTTTTGTTTAGAATTGCTAGCCAAGATGCAAAAATCCTCAATAAACTTCTGGCGAACCGGATACAAAAACATATCAAAAAAATTGTGCACCATGATCAGGTAGGATTTATCCCTGGGATGCAAGGCTGGTTCAATATATGGAAATCAGTAAATGTTATTCACCACATCAATAGGCTTAAAAATAAGAACCATATGATCATCTCGATAGATGCGGAAAAAGTATTCGACAAAGTACAGCATCCCTTTATGTTCAAAACTCTAGAAAAAATAGGGATAACAGGAACATACCTCAATATTGTAAAAGCAATCTATGCCAAGCCTCAGGCTAGCATCATTCTGAATGGAGAAAAACTGAAGGCATTCCCTCTAAAATCTGGAACAAGACAGGGATGCCCTCTCTCACCACTTCTGTTCAACATAGTTCTCGAATCACTGGCCAGAGCAATTAGACAGACGAAAGAAATTAAAGGCATAAAAATAGGAAAAGAAGAACTCAAATTATCACTATTTGCAGATGACATGATTCTATACCTAGCAGACCCAAAAGGGTCTACAAAGAAACTATTAGAGCTAATAAATGAATTCAGCAAAGTGGCAGGCTATGAAATCAACACGCATAAATCAAAGGCATTCCTGTATATCAGCGACAAATCCTCTGAAATGGTAATGAGGACAACCACCCCATTCACAATATCCTCAAAAAAAAATAAAATACTTGGGAATCAACCTAACAAAAGAGGTGAAAGACTTATACAATGAAAACTACAGAACCCTAAAGAGAGAAATAGAAGAAGATCTTAGAAGATGGAAAAATATACCCTGTTCATGGATAGGTAGAAGTAACATAATCAAAATGGCGATATTACCAAAAGTTCTCTATAGGTTTAATGCAATGCCAATCAAAATCCCAACGGCATTTCTTGTAGAAATAGAGAAAGCAATCATGAAATTCATATGGAAAAATAAAAGACCCAGAATAGCAAAAACAATGCTAAGCAGGAAGTGTGAATCAGGCGGTATAGCTATACCAGACTTCAAACTATACTACAGAGCAATAGTAACAAAAACAGCATGGTACTGGTACCAAAACAGGCGGGTGGACCAATGGTACAGAATAGAGGACACAGAAACCAATTCACAAAACTACAACTATCTTATATTCGATAAAGGGGCTAAAAGCATGCAATGGAAGAAGGATAGCATCTTCAACAAATGGTGTTGGGAAAACTGGAAATCCATTTGCAACAAAATGAAACTGAATCCCTTTCTCTCGCCATGCACAAAAGTTAACTCAAAGTGGATCAAGGAACTTGATATCAAATCAGAGACATGGCGTCTGATAGAAGAAAAAGTTGGCTATGATCTACATACTGTGGGGTCGGGCTCCAAATTCCTCAATAGGACACCCATAGCACAACAGTTAATAACTAGAATCAACAAATGGGACTTACTCAAACTAAAAAGTTTTTTCTCAGCAAAAGAAACAATAAGAGAGGTAAATAGGGAGCCTACGTCCTGGGAACAAATCTTTACTCCTCACACTTCAGACAGAGCCCTAATATCCAGAATATACAAAGAACTAAAAAAATTAGACAATGAGATAACGAATAACCCAATCAACAAATGGGCCAAGGACCTGAACAGAAATTTCTCAGAGGAGGACATACAATCAATCAACAAGTATATGAAAAAATGCTCACCATCTCTAGCAGTCAGAGAAATGCAAATCAAAACCACCCTAAGATACCATCTCACTCCAGTAAGATTGGCAGCCATTAGGAAGTCTAACAGCAACAAGTGCTGGCGAGGATGTGGGGAAAAGGGTACTCTTGTACATTGCTGGTGGGACTGCAAATTGGTGCGGCCAATTTGGAAAGCAGTATGGAGATTTCTTGGAAAGCTCGGAATGGAACCACCATTTGATCCAGCTATTCCCCTACTTGGTCTATTCCCTAAAGACCTAAAAAGAGCACACTATAGGGACACTGCTACATCCATGTTCATAGCAGCACAATTCACAATAGCAAGACTGTGGAACCAACCTAGATGCCCTTCAATAGACGAATGGATAAAAAAAATGTGGCATTTATACACAATGGAGTATTACTCTGCATTAAGAAATGACAAAATCATAGAATTTGGAGGGAAATGGATGGCATTAGAGCAGATTATGCTAAGTGAAGCTAGCCAATCCCTTAAAAACAAATGCCAAATGTCTTCTTTGATATAAGGAGAGTAGCTAAGAACAGAGTAGGGACTAAGAGCATGAGAAGAAGATGAGAGGGATGAGAGGTGGGAGGGAAAGGGAGAGAGAAGGGAAATTGCATGTAAATGGAAGGAGACCCTCAGGGGTATACAAAATTACATACAAGAGGAAGTGAGGGGAAAGGAGGAAAAATATAAGGGGGAGAAATGAATTACAGTAGAGGGGGTAGAGAGAGAAGAGGGGAGGGGAGGGGGGAGGGGGGATAGTAGAGGATAGGAAAGGCAGCAGAATACAACAGACACCAGAATGGCAATATGTAAATCAATGGTTGTGCAACTGATGTGATTCTGCAATCTGTATATGGGGTAAAAATGGAGCGCATATCCCACTTGAATCAAAGTGTGAAATATGATATATCAAGAACTATGTAATGTTTTGAACAACCTACAATAAAAATTAATTTAAAAAAAAAAGTATATACCTCTGTTCTAGAAAAGAAGAGTGTTCTAACACAGGCCAATTGTCGAAGATAAAGTTTGGGAGCTGGAACAACACAACATTTAAATAACTAAATGAAGTATGGCTGAAAAGATGGATCTGATGCAACAGGAAGCCATCCTTAGTGAAGACGTTGAGTAGAGGCCAGTTGGAGCAAAGATATCAATTGCGCAGAGGAACACAGGTCAGCTGCATTTCAGTCTTTCCTTCCTATAGTATTCAAAGACTACTGAACAGTATGTGATAGTTGGGAAATATATAACATTATTATATGAAACAAATACCTCAAATATTATGAGATATTTGGGGAAATCATAAGTATGAAATATTTTTAAAAAGAGAAGAAACAGAATTTATCCTACAGGAAAGGAGATAATTTTGGCAATTCTTCAAAAATTTTGTAGTAAAAAATCATTCAGAGACTCTGCTCCAATACCTGGCTGGAAATGGAAGTGTAAAGAATTTTGTAAATAAAAATAAAATCTCTAAATTCATTATGAATAGTATCAACTATTGGATGAGGAAAATATTTTAATGGGAGAAGAAGCCCAGGACAAGGAAATGAGAGGAAGAAAAAAAAATCACGACTTACTTTTAAAAATGCAACAAACGATTTGATCTGACCAAAAGAAGTTTCAAGATCCAAGCCAAGATAGAAGTCAAATGGACATTGAAAGCGAGCAATTGGACTTCCCACAGAGTTCCTGTTAAACTTCTGAGGCATCTGGCTGCCTGCATTAAGAAGATGGCTTTGAGAGGCCAGCCCTTTCTGCTCAGTTTATCTAGGGAGTCTGACCTTCCAATGAGGTATTGTCAGAAACTCATAATGATCATACCCCTTAGAATGAGGCAGAAGAAGTAATTCTCTAATAAATCGCAACTCAGTTTTGTCTTTAAGGAGAGGTGAATTTCTTTTTTAGAGAACGTCACATAGAGTAACGTAAGATCACAGATGGCCCTTATTCTACCTTCCACTGGTTCGGTTAGAAGGAACTGGTCAGTCTTAGCTGGTAACTGACTTGTGGAAGAGGAAGGACCCACAGAGAATTTTTGACCTGATTTTGCTTTGAAATTTTCTGCCTATTCCTATAGAAACTCCCTATTTCTGTATACTGGCTTTTTACTGCGTAGTTGTCATTAAAATACACCACTTCTTGTCCCACGGTAAACTAAATGGATCTGGAAAAGTGTTGTTGGAAATCTACAAAATTAGACAATTTCAGTAATGGTGTCTGGTATTTTAAATTGAGAAAAACGGAAAGAGATTCTATTATTATGGCTCTGAAGAATACGTAATTCCTCAAGAAACCTCATAAAAATGAATTCAGAGTATGTCATCCCTAAGATGGAACAAAAGGAAGGGGGAGAGGGAAATAGAGGAAAGTGTTTGATAGATCATTTTCAATCTCAGAAAATGTAATAAAGAGCATCAAAATTGGAGCTAAAGGGAAAATGCAAGAGCTTTATGAAAACAATTATTTAGTTGTCCTTTTTTTTTCCTTTAACTTTTTAAAAGATATTTGTACCATTAGGGCTAGTTCTTAATAATTCATGGAAAACAATGAGATTGGTGGTAAATATTTTTTGTCAACATAAAACACAGAAATGTGTGCTTAGAGTTGAAGCCATAAAAATCGTATGCATTTATTTGGTTCTTGTTTTAAAAAATATAATTTACTTCTTTCTTGCTTTTTTTTTTTCCTCTCTTGTATAATGTGAGTCAGCACTGTGAGAGATAAAAGAAGTCTGAATGCAATGAATGTTGTCCACATGGTGGGTTCTTTTTTTATAGCAGCCAAACTCCTTCGAATACTTCATTTTGATTGTATTTCATTCTATGAGGAGGAAGTTGATAACCTAGGGGATATCCGGAGGGCAAGATATTGTACTAGGCTCTACAAAAGATCTCATGTGACAAACAGGTGAAAGAACTGAGGTTTCTGAATCTAAAAACAGAATTATGTAAACTGTCTTTAGCTATTTAAAGACTCCCCCCCCTTTTCCTCATTTTGTAGGATGTGAAGTAAATTTGGGCAGAAAAATAGATTGGAATTAATTAATGTGAAATTAAGAGGGCAAAACTGGGAGCAAGAGACTCTTATGAAGCAGATTTAGACTCAAAAAAGATTTAAGAATTGGAAAAATGTCACAGTGGAGATGCCCGTGCGACACTGTGTCCCCATCAATTTAGATCAAAGGCAGACCATCATTTGTCAGAAATCGCTGGAGGAAGATTTCTCATTCTAGAAAGGACTTTGGGTAAAAATTATTCCATGGGTTCTTTAAAACCCACAGGCAATAGGGAGGTCCTTCAAGTCAGTCTTTCTTGCCTTAGGAGAAGTATAGTGGCCATAGAGGAAGCACAGTGGACAACTAGAGTGACCAAAGAAAATGGGATTCTTATTAAAAATAAAAACAGGGCTGGGGATGTGGCTCAAGTGGTAACAAGCTCGCCTGGCATACGTGGGGCACTGGGTTCGATCCTCAGCACCACATAAAAATAAAATAAAAGATGTGTCCACTGAAAAATAAACATTAAAAAATTCTCTTTCTCTCCTTTTTAAAAAAATAAAAAACAAACAAAAAAACACTAAAAGTAACAGAAGTCTCATGTGTAAAGGTAAAGATATGATTTAGATATGATTTAAAGCTAAAAAAATGTTGAGAGTTTATTTACATGAATATCAGGAGATTAAACCAACAAAGTTCATGTCCAATGTTTTCCTTACATCAGCTGACTGCCCAGACTCACTGCCTGCTCTAAATGCACCAGCCAGCTGCCTTGAACTCTCCAAAATTTCATACCCTAATGTTCCATATATTGGCATGATTTTTTTTTTCACTTGCAAATGTCCAATTCCTACTTACTCTTTGAGACCTAGTTCAAATACTCATATCCTCGTAAGATATTCCTGATTTCCTGGATGGAAATAATCTTCCCTCTGAATTCCAAAAGCATTTTATATGTTTTTAATGTCACTGAAATTCTTTACAAACACATCCTAGTTCACTTCCTCAATTCCTACAAGCAAGAGCCAGCCAGCTGTGATGATTTCCCATAAGGTCTGCAGTGTGGTAGGGGCTTTATGAATGCCTGCTAAGTGTATGACTCAATAAATTGATGTTCACTTTGCCTATCTAACAGTTTCTGGAGATGCCATTAGGTCCCAAGGATGGTCCAGCCTGCTATTCTGTTTGCATACAGCTAACACAGGGATTCTAGCTAGGAGTGTCCTAGATCTGTGAGCCAGTTACAGAACTGCCCCAACTGGCCTCCATCCCTCATGCAGACTGCTTTTTATTCCTCTCCTTTCTCTCATCTTTGTTTGAAGACATATCTCAGCACCGCCCACAGAGGCTGTTGAGATGTATATTTGCAAATGGGACTCAGAAGCATCCTAAGAGAACACCCTCAGTGAAGGAGGGAGACAGGCTTGATAAGTGTAAGCCTATTAAAAGGTTGTGAGTAAATTAGTAGGGGGAGAGGACTTCTGAATTTGGATGGTGTCTGTCAACGTCAACTGGATTGGCATTCCAAATAACCAGGGACTAGATCCTATGAAAACAGAGAACTGTAAACAGAAACTGAACAGTTTCATTAATTTCACTGGAGTCTCTTGCCGCAGTCTGGCTGGGCACAATTTAGGAGCCACTTGTCAAAAGAAACTAACTTTATTTTTAGAACCACACACGCCAAACAAAACAGCTCCTCAGGAAAAAACCCTCAGAGCCCAACTGCCACCACCGGCTTCCCACAAGCCACACTCCCCAATCCAGCCTCTTCCTCCCACAATCCTCCTGCTCTTGAGGCCGATTGGCTGGGTTGCATGGGCGGAGCAAAAAAAGTCCCCCAGACTGCCAGCTGATGGTCTCTAACAGCACCACCGTCTCTACTCTCATCAGCAAAGATGTTGTTCCACAGCCATCTCATCTTCTTAGGTCCTGCAGTTGATGGTAACTGGGACTGGAGCACCACCAGTGCCCACGGGAACAGACATTTGTGTGATATATCTGTGAATTCTGAGGAATGTCACAGGGTCACTGTACGCCACTTTGAGGACATGTTGTTAGATGCATTAAGAACCACTGACATTAGGTTGATACTCTAAAGGGGACCCAACCTATGCTCCTGGGCTGGTGATGTATGGGCTTACTTGGGTTTCATATATTACCTGTGTATTACTCAACATACTGAGCAACACCAAAAGAATTACACACACACACACACAGACTATACTTTTGACTTCTCACCTTCAAGACATTCCTTAATAATCATTTAAACCATTTGTGTAAAAAAAAGATCAAAAAACACATAGTCTGGTTCTTCCTAGAGCCTGTACACCTTAAAATGTATCTACCCTCTATAACACCACTTTGTTGGCTGAGTAAACGTAGAATAATGTCTTTCTTTTACAAGTGCAGCAGAGTATAAATAATTCAACACTAAAGTCTGATGCACTTCTAACAGAGGTTTTATTCTGTATCCTATATCTCACTAAATGTACAAGCAGGTGGAATAATTTATAGCTGTATTATCTTATAAGTGCTGTCCTAGGTAACTCCAAAGAGCCATTGCTGACAAGTTGGATGGAATTGATATTCCACTGAAAGACTTTTGGGGTAACAGAGGGCCTGAGACAAGTATAAAAATCCGGGGCTGGGGAATGGCATCTCTGGTTATTGCTGGTAGTACTATTGAGTAAAAGTCATGTTCTCATTCTAGCTTTTGATACTGGTTCTCTCTGGGCCTTCCAAAAAGAGCCAGTTGGTACTAATAACATAGAAAAGGCATAAACATTTCTGAGAATTGAATATTGGTTCTGAAATGGGTTTTTTTGCACCTGGAATAATAGTTAAGATCTACTGTTTGGTCTGCATTCAATGTTTGGGACCCAGAAAGGACCATTACAACCAGTTATAGGTAAGATATAATAGAAAGAGTCTGCCATTAAGGTAGAGTAATGCCTCTCCTAGTACTTCTCCCCAGTAGTGGAGTAACCGTAGACCTCATAGAAACCGACTAAAAGGCATCTTGCTGACATTTAGCTCCTGAATTACTAACTGTGTCGGGCCCAGGAGCTTGAATTTCTAACAAGCTCTCAGGTGATGCTCTTGCTGGATCAAGGACAGCAAATTGAGTAGCAAGGATCTAATAAGATAACAGCTTGCCAAACCAAGAAACTTGGGAATTTTTCAGTGACAAAACAAACTACACTAAAATTTTAAGCTGAGATGTTCCTCAGCTTAATTAATCATGTTTACAAGATTAACTCATGTTTGAGGAAGATGAAGATGAAGGTTTGTGCCAAGTAAAGGATTGTGATGGATACAATGTACATACCAGGAACTTAAAATGTCCTGCAACGAGATTACTATCTTTTAACTGGCAAAAGACATTTAACATTTATATTTTATTGTAATCCAGACATATGAACTATCCATGGATTCAAATAACTGCGGGTAAACTTTTTTTTATAGGTCTTGGTTCTGACCTTTGTGTCCTTGCCTCCCTTTTTCATTATTTCCAGGGGTTCTCCACAATGTCACCTCTATTCAGGAACTATTCCTTGGTGTTTTTGATTTTGGTTTCCTGTTGCTATCTACTTAAGCAAAGCCATTTGAGGGTAAGGAAGGTCTTTGCCTTGTGTTCTGTGGCTCACTGCCTTCTCACTGGGCTGGCTTCTAGTGGACAGAGCTTCAGGATGCTGGTGCAAATATTAGGACATGCTATTACAGGGATTCTTTATGGCCTACCCAGGGGGCTTTTCTTCTATGCAGAAGAACATCCAGCCATGTAACACCACTTCCTGTGCCCCGCCCCATGCCCTCTAATCCAATAAACTCCCCCACAGAGAAGATATGTGGCTTAACTGACTCATGCATTAGGAAGGGAAAAATACCACGTAAGGTCTAGCTTCTTTCTTTTCCATTTCCCTAGAATGGTGGTTCTTGAAGTGTGGACTTTGAATCGGCACATTAGCATCACCTGGAACTTGTTAGAAATGCCAATTACTGAACCTGCCCAAACCTACAGATTCAGAAACTTGGGGGTGCAGTGGCAAGTGAGATCTAGCATCCGTGATTCAAATGCCCATTCCAGGTGGAGTCTGGGGCAATAGTCCTCAAACAGAGGGCATAAGAATCATCCTACAGCTTCTGATTCTGGAGACAGGATGGCTATTCTTCAGGGTAGGAGCATCCTCTGGTACCCCAGGAGGTAAGGTGTTGCTGTCCTTGAGATTATCATAAAAGCAATGTCTACTTATTCTTCCTATAGCAAGCAGATATGTTCATCCAAAAAAATCAAATATTCTTTAATTTTATGATGATGATGATAATCATGATTTTATTACAGTAGTAGGGATTAAACCCAGGGCACTTTACCACAGAGCTATGTTCCTAGAATTCTTAACTACTACTACCTCTTCTTCTTCTTCTTCTCCTCCTCCTCCTTCTTCTTCTTCTTTAATTTTAGACTAGTTTTTGCTAAGTTCCTTAGGACTTCAATAAGTTGCTGAGGCTGGCCTCAAACTTTGGATTCTCCTGCCTCAGCCTCCTAAGTCACTGGGATTATAAGTGTGTGCCATCTTGCCCAGCAAAAAGAAAATAAACAAAGAAAGAAAAGAATAAAAAAGAATTTTTAACCAAAATAGTACAGCATGTCAGTATCAATATGTACTCCCAAGAATAACAAACACAATTTGTGGGAAAAATTATGTGACTATTGAGAAGTAAGAACACTCTGATCTAGCTGAGAATTTGTAACCAGGTAGGAATGGGATGCTTAGTTTGAAAAATAACTAAGAACTTTTCTTTAGTGGAAAGAATTTAAGTGGGTTTAACATTAAGTTTAAGCTCATGGTCTTAAAGAAACTGATTTCTGAATTTATTCTACTCTTCAATCAGCTGTGATTATTTGTTAGGGTCTGTAAACAAGTCAGGATGGCACCTGGCATTTTGTCAGAGGGAGTAGTTTGTGAAGTAATGCCAGCGAGCCATTAAGTGTGGAGATTCCTGATTGGTTGACTGCTGTATCTAGTTTATGTTAATTAAGATAAGCGGTGTGGAATGTATATATACCCCTCCTGTCCTACAATAAACGGCTCCCACTCCTGCTGTATCAATCTACACAAGTTGTTCGTCACCCCCTAGTTATTTTGCTGCAGCCGGACTGCGGCAAGTATTTACTACAGAAATAATCTAAACAGGTTCTACTGGA
Organism: Callospermophilus lateralis; assembly: GCF_048772815.1. Classification (NCBI taxonomy): domain Eukaryota; kingdom Metazoa; phylum Chordata; class Mammalia; order Rodentia; family Sciuridae; genus Callospermophilus; species Callospermophilus lateralis. The sequence continues at coordinate 10,513,034 of NC_135320.1, forward strand.
GAGATGGTGAGAAAGAAGACCTGATAAAAGTGTATCTCTTGGGCACAAGCACTACACAGGCCTCGCTTGGGCAGCCTTTGCAATAGCTCATAGACTCAGAGTCTGCTTGCTTTGGTAAAAAATGAGCCTCAAGAAGAGATTTAATTTATTTATACTTTTTTCATTAATAAATTCCATACTTTAAAAAAATATGTACTAACAGTCAAGTTCTGAGGCTATAAACAAAATACTTTGAAGATATTTAGCTACATATATGAAAGTATTTGTTGATATTTTCATTAGCTATCATGTGTGTTTGTGTATGTGTATGTGTGTGTGTGTGTGTGTGTGTGTGTGTGAGAGAGAGAGAGAGAGAGAGAGAGAGAGAGAGAGAGAGAGAAATTGACAAAATTATTTTACTTGGGGGTCAGAAAATTATATTCTACCGTGATGCAAAATCTCTTTCTGATCTTCTCTTGTCCTCCTACTCCTGTTTTCCTTTGTCCCCTAAAAACAAGACACAGACACTAGAATTTCATCCCTGCAAGGACGGTGGTCATGGAAAACTGAACCATTTTCCCAAAGCAAGCCCAAGAACTTGAAAGTATTACTTTAACTTTCCTCCACCTTTCTGTGTTGGAGCTTTTTCATTAAGAAACTCTCTAACCTCCTTTGTCTATAGATGGTCCTAAGATCCTCATTCCAAAGCAATCCTGAATTATACTAGAGAGGAAAGAATGCCACAGAGAGACCAAGAAGAGTCTGAACAATCAGGACCTGCTGGGTGTTTCTCTCAACCTATTTCCAGTAGGTCACACACTCTTTGCCCAGTCATATTCCATGCAATGGTCCATGCTTCACCTAACCTGAGCATAGGAATAGATAGTTCACTCCAGGTTTTTTGGTCTTCAGTCTGAAGGTTCTTATGGTATGTAAAACTATGATCAAAATAAATATATTAGGCTTTTCTCTTGTTAATCTGCCCCCTTCCTTTTTTAGGAGTATCAACCATAACATTTCATAATGACCAGGAAAAGTGTTGGGAGTCGCCCCGGCTCTAAAGACTAACTTCCCCATCCCCGAGAAGAGCCATCCAATGGTGAGCCCTACTGGTTCACATGATCCTTACCCACCTGTTAGGGTCCGTACACAAGTCAAGATGGCGCGTGGCATTTTGCCAGAGGGAGTGGTTTGAGAAGTAACGCCAGTGAGCCATTAAGATGATAGAGATTCCTTAATGACTGACTGCTGTGTCTAGATTATGTCAATTAAGTTAAGCTGTGTGTAATCATTAAAATGATGAGGATTACTTATTGGTTGACTGCTGTATCTAGTTTATGTTAATTAAGATAAACTGTGTGTAATTAGTTAAGTATATATACCTCTGCTGTCCTACAATAAAGCGGCTCCCGCTATATCAACCTTCACAAGTTGCTTGTCACTCACCCCCTGGTTATTTTGTTGCAGCCAGACTGCGGCATCCACCAATCAGACTATCCCTGCTGGCTCCCATGATCCTTACCCACCAATCAGACTAGCTCTGCTGACTCACATGATCCTTACCCACCAATAAGAAAGCACCCCATGCCAACTGTCAAACTGTTCAACCATTAAACTGTCAAACCACCTCCCGGCTCTATAAATATGCAGAACTTGTTCCTCAATAAATGGGCATTTTCTCCAATGGCAAGCCTTGTTTGGTCTTTCAAAAAGGACCTTCCTTTCTTCCCCTACAACAAAATATCCAGGATCCTCACATAGAGTACTCTTTGTTCTGTTTTTGAACTGCCTTTCTTCACCTCCCCAAATAGCTTCTTGTTCCGTGCAACTAATTATTTTATTCTAAAGTAAAAGTTCCTTTTGAACAGTAGATTATAGGTGACATTATTCCTTGAAGCTTTTGTAGTGATTTAAGTGGTGTCCCCTCCAAAAGATATATCGGGACAGAACCAGTGGATATGAACGTGTTTGGAAAAATGGGTCTTTTCAGATATAATAAAGTTAAAGATGCTGAGATGAGATCATCCTGGCTTATCCAGGTGGGCTCTAACTCCAATGACAAATGTCCTTATAAGACGAGGAGAGAACAGGGGGAGGATGGCCATATGGGTGAAGATGAAGGCAGAAATTGGAGTAAGGCTGACACAAACCAAGGAACACTTAGAGCTCCCAGAATCTGGAAGAGGCAAGGAAGTCTCCCCCGATGGAGACTTCAGAGAGTGTACAGCCCTGCAATACCTTGACTTTGGGCTTGTGCCTTACAGTGTTGTGAGAAAATAAATTTTTATTGTTTTAAGTCAGTATGTTTGTAATGCTTTGTTACAGCAGCCCTAGAAAACTAGCATGGCCACTATCAATTCATTTCGGAAATTACTTTCCTTGGTAACTCTAAACCACATGGGTCATCTTCCTTTATTCTAATCTCCTGATCAATGAAGACTGTTTTTAGTTGAAACTGATTCTGTTAAAATGCTTGCCAGCAAAGCATCTTTGAAGAAGAGATTGAAGTAATGGGGGAAACTTTGTTAGTTTTAATGAGCATGCAATTGCCACCCACCCAGGACAAAAATAATTAAATAAATTGAAGAGCCAGGTGCAGTGGCGCACGCCTGTCATCTCAGCAGCTTGGGAGGCTGAGGCAGGAGGATAGAGTTCAAAGCCAGCCTCAACCAAGGCAAGGTGTGAAGCAACTAAGTGAGACCCTGTCTCTAAATAAAATACAAAACAGCGCCAGGGATGTGACACAGTGGTTGAGTGCCCCTGAGTTCAATCCCCCATACAAAATAAATAAATAAATGAAATAAAAGAAAAGAAAAAAAGAAAGACCTATTCAGTTCCTTGTAATTACATTTGTAATTGATTTTATTCTACTATTAACCTTTGAGGTGACTCTGTATTTTTTAACTTATTCATGCTAATTTCTTACAGGACCTCTGTGAACATTATAAAATGAGAATGTACTCTACCTAGAGTTAGATTTGCCTCCTGTTTTTATCTTTGGGTGCCATTAACTTCCAGGGGTATTTTGCTGCTCCTGGCAATTGCTTGCTTTCTGCAGTTGTAATTACAGACAGTATATTTGTTTCTAACAACTTGAATCTTGGTGCGTTTCCTTTTGGGGAGGGGGTTGCTAAAAAAATATTGCTCTGTAGAAAACCTCCCTACTAGATCATGTTTGTGAGCAATTCTTTTTATAATTGTCTTTTATTTATTTCATTATAAAGTGAAAGAAAGCAAAAAAGCAATTGATTTTTCCCCTAAATGTCATTTTCACAGTGTAATATGCTATATAATTAAAAATTTATCACAATGAGTGGATTCAGGTTGAAATTTTAATTGCACCTTTAGCTAGCCAGCTTTGGAAGTAAGCATATATCAAGGATTTAAAATGCAAAAGCAAATTTACAATTTAGCATGACTCTTGCCACATGTTGCTTGGACATGCCAATGACAGAACTTCAGAGATTCAGAGCTCCATCTTCTAAGAAGGAATGCTATGATTGAATGGCCCTTGCTTTTTAGAACTATGGGAAAGTTGTACATAGAGCACACACATAGAGTTTCTGTTGCTCTCATAATTTCATTTTAGGAGCAAAAATAATAAGTATATGTTGCATGTAGATATTTCTGCATTGAATGAAATGTGGCTTATTAATCTGAGGTGCATTCTAGATGGTTCACTCAGGTAAAATTTTTCTCAAAATACAACTGGAAATAGGACACTCCATTGAGAGTTTTTAAGCAGGTCACGTAACTGGAATTTCCTCAGGACTTTAAACGACTATTTACTTTTGAGGTGTTTCCAACAATAATCTCAGCTAATTTTTCTTGCACTGGTAGGAAATTTAGAAGTTTCTTGAGTCTGATTTTTAAAAATGGGTAAAAAAATTCTTGCTCTTTTATTTCTGCTTCAAATTTCTTAATCAGAGCCACTTGGCTAGCCAGGAATCTGAGTGGCTTCTCTCACCAGGATTGCCAAGGCTGTCTTGTAACACCCAAGATGATAATGAATCACAATTCCTTTCTGTCACTTCTAGTTGATGAGTGTTTTCTTAGTCAGTAACTCTCTTCTAAGTGCCCTCTGATTTATTTGGTAAAATTGTTCTACATGATAGAAGTGATATTAATTATTTCTTTTTTTAATACATATTTTTAGTTGTAGATAAACACAATACCTTTATTTATTTTATGTGGTGCTGAGGATCAAACCCAGTGCCTCACGTGTTCGAGGCAAGATTTTTACCACTGAGCCACAACCCCAGCCCGATATTAATTATTTCTGTGACTAAGGCAGAGCCATTTCTTGCCAGATAGAAAAGTGGTAGGAGTGCCTAAAATTACTGTTCATAAGTAAGGGGGGCAGAAATCAACTCCAGGGATCTAAGTAGAATTTGTGTTTCTCTGAATATGTAATCACTAACACTGCTAACACTGAATCTATCTGTAGTATAGAAAGACCATAGATAACAAGTAAGTTTTAGTCTACCTTGTATTTAAATGAAGATTATCTGTTAGATCTTAGAAGGAATTTAGTACAATTCAACGCATTGTAATAAACATTAAAAGTTGAATATGTTTTCAGGAGCACTCTCTTTGTCTAGTAGGACAAAGAGAAATTTAAAAAACTGAATGCCAAGTAGAATATAGCAGGTGCTTTCACCTGAAAGGAAGAAACTGGTTTAGAAGAGGACTGGGTGTTGGACAAGATTATTACAAATAGATGGCTCAGGAAAGATAAAAAGCAACTCAAAGAGAAGACATAGAAGACCTAAAACTATCAAAGTACTAATATAAAACAGGGGGGAAGCACTATGGCTCTGGTCTAGTCAATGGTCCAAGATTATTTTGATATGGTCCCCCAAAGTGAAGTCAACAGAAGCTTAAATAGATAAATAGAAATCACATCAAAGTAAAAAGGTTCTCTATGATGAAACAACAGAGGAAATAGACAATCCATAGAATGAAAGAAAATATTTGCAAGCCACATACTTGTTAAGGGATTAATATTCAAAACATACAAGGAACTCAACTCAATATCATGAAAACAAATAATCCTATTTAAAATCAGGCAAAGGGCCTGAATAGATATTTGTTAAAGAGAGATATACAAAAGGCCAGCAATTCCATGAAAACATGCTCAACATCACCAACTACTAGGGAGATGTAGATATATCACCTCATTCCAGGTAGAATGGTATTATCAAAAAGATGAAAGAGATGCTTTGCCTAGGACATGAAGAAAAGAGAATACTTGCAGTCTCAGTGTGGATGTAAATTAGTATGGTCCTTATGGAAAACAGCATGGAAAGTCTTCAGAAAAACTTGATACACATCTGAGTATATATCCAAGGGAATTAATCAGTATGTCAAAGAGATATCTGCATTCCCATGATCACTGGAGCATTATTCAAAATAATAAAGATATGGAATCAGCCAAAGTATCCATCAATGGATGAATGAATAAAGGAAATGTAGCACATATAGGCAATGCAGTACTATTGAACCTTAAAAAACAGGGAAGCTGTCATTTGTGACAGCAAAGCTGAATTGGAGAACATTATGCTAAGTGAAATAAGTCAGACAAAGTTAAACTTACAGATGTAGATAGTAGAAAGGTGATTACCAGAGAGTGGGAGAAGGAGAGAAAGGGTCAAAAGTTATAGTTAGGTGGGAATAAAAAGGCTTTGAGATATATGGCACAGATGGGTAAATATAGTTAAGGTATATTTCAAAACAATTACAGTCTCATCCCTCAAAATGGTATGGTAATAGATATATTAATTAGTTTGATCTAGTCACTCCACATTGGATACATATACTAATATATCACATTGTGCTCCCTAAAAGTATATAAAGTCATGACTTTTCAATTAAAATGATACTAATGAAAGAAAGAAAGTCTTGGTGAAGGAGGTGATATTTGAGTTTTAGCATAAGAGGGTGGTTAGGATTTTGGCAGGTAATACCAAATGAGAAAGATTCTCTGGAATTCCACAGAACAGGCTGAAAAATCGCAGTGAAACCAGGAGAAAAGAACATTTCCAGACTTGGAGGAATGCTTTCAATCTTTTGTAGCTGAGGAAGCGTAAAATTTGTACAGATCAGCTCCAAGGTCCCAGGGATGTCCTCAATTCCCACAGTCCACGACTAGTAAAGTGACTTCATGAACTATATGTCTGACCAAATAATTCTGTTGGCTCTTTCCTCTTTGGACTATTGCAGTTACAGTAATTCTCTACCCTGAGGGATTTTGGTTCACTTTGAAAAAGACCTATCACAGATATGATGTTGAGGGGAGCTGAAAGGATCAATTACTTAACTAACTAGAAAACTTCCAAATTTAGGAAATCATTTTTAGAAGATAGTTGGAGCCATTATCATAATTTCTATAACCCGAAATGATATTTATAGTGAGGAAGAAGCAGTTCTTTAAAATGCCTGCCTTATTAATTCTGATAAAGTTAAGGTTATTTTTTTAAAACTATTTTTACAAGTTGGCCAATACTTTGCCAGGGATCTCATTTTACCTTTTTTTTTTTTTTTTTTTTGTACTTATGGGAATATCGTGAAGAATTGTATAACTATTATTTAAAATATATCTAAATAGAACAATGCCCATCTGTTGAACTTTATAGTGAGTTGTTCTTTAATTCTCTTCTTAGATCCATCTTTGAGGATCCACTAACTTGTTAGGCAATACATTCTCATAAAAGAAGCACCAAGGAAGGAAACCAGACCAGTGATGTTGCTCCTATCATGCTGTGATTTGGGGCAAGGAACAGGTTTCTTGTGTATCACTTTATTATCAATATTTTTCCCTTTATACATGAAAGGGTAGATATTATGTAACACCTGTCATGTTTTCTCACAGAGGTGGAGTGGGAATAAAAGAAGATAAATAAAACATTTTGATTAGTGTAACAGCTCTTCAATAAATTCCTTTTGATCCGCTAAGGATCCAGAAAGTTATAGAGGGGAGTCTGCGAATAAATGCATGGCTTTATCCTGAGCCTTCGCCATTGTGTCTGATGTGGTGTAGATTTTTGATAATTTAAAGAATGAGAAATTTGAGCAAGAGTTTTATAAATCACTGTTGTCTAGAAATCAGGCTACCTTCAATTCCAAACCATAAAATATAATCATAGACCTTTTTTTTATGAGGAACATTTTTAAAGTCATTAAATAAAGGTCAGAATACCAATATAATACTTTAGATTTTAGAAAAGGTTTGTGAGTTAGCCAATGGTTATAAATCTCCTTGGAGATGCATGTCTGAACAGCTTTGCTGCCATAATTGCTATTTATACACTGTGTGTCTTTAGTAAGTCACATAAATACTTTTTATTATGGGATTCTTTTTGACTTATGATTGACTATTTCTTTATTCCTTTCTATGGTCTCTGTCTTTTTTTTTCTCCTTCTGGTTTCTTATATCTGAACTACCTGTACTCTTTTCTGAAGTACAAGAGTACTTGTACTTTATAACTGTACTTTATAACAGTACTTTATAACTGTCATTTATGAGTCATCATGGTGCATGCATCAGACTTGATGAGACTGTCTATTACTTGCTTTGGGTAGAGAAAATGAAGCTAACGAGAAGTTGTCTTAGGAACTACCATAGAGATGCCTGAGCCAAAATTTCAGGGTGTTTTTAACCCTACCCAAAACTGTGCCTATACTTTCACTTTAGCAGAATTTGCAAAACTTTTAAAAATCATTGAATACCCAGCGATTTGCATAATGCCCAACAGGTAATAGAAGTGGGTATGAGATAGGATAGAAGAAATGGAAAAGATAAATAGGAAGGAGATAAAAGGAAGGAAAATGAGACTACATTCTGAAAGCCGTGTGCTAAAGTCCTTCAAACCTTCACTTTCAAAGCCAGTAATTTTCAAGGCCTATTACTTCACAAGCATCTTGTCCCCAGGTCTGTCATTTCCAAATTTTTGAGAAATCTCTAAGTATTCACTCATAATGTTAAAGTTATTAGAAATTTACTGACTTATGAAGATTGCTCAGTGCAATATACTAACGCATGTGATTTGGGGATAGATTGAGCAAAGAGAGATACAATTTGAAAAATAAAAACACATAATAGAGAGTAAATTCCAAATGTTATGTATTGGTCAGATTGTTACAGGAATGGGGCAATTCTGGGAAATTGAGACAGAATGAAGCCCCCGCCCCCTCCTTCAAACCCTGATTCTTGTAAACAAGTGAAAAGGTTTCAGACATGTTACTTGGAGTAACAGGCATGAGAAGGGATGGGGAAAGAGAAAAGGGACACTCAAGGGAGAGAGTGAGTCCTGTTGGAGAGGGATATTGTGCCTCTCCTGCACTTCAGTTTTATTGGGGGATCCCAGACAACGTTCCAGAAAGCTTCGCCCAGGTCCACCTTTGACTGTGGACTGACAGCAGGATAACATCAATCAGACTTTCAAGTTTTCACTGCCATGACAACTCAAGGTCACTTTGACCCATGACGACTGATTCTAATTGGATTCTTAACTGTTAATTCTCCCCTAATTCTGAGATGTGTGTGAAAAGAGTCACAAAATCTCTCCCTTCAGGTAATTTGGGTTCCTTTCATTGACATTTCAGGCCTGCATTTCTCCTGCAGATAACAGGTAGTTTGCTGAGGAATGTGACATATCCTGTCCACTTAAGCCTGGTGGGGTTGCAGGTTTGTTGCCTCTTGAAAAAGAAAGCATGTGGTAGTCAACACCATGGGCCCATTTTGTAGAATTATTCCCTTAACATCCTGTGTTCCCACCATGCACATCTGTCTGTCCCCTATCAAGATAATGGAGACAATGTTAAGGATCCTGAGAACAGCCAAACCTCCATAAGTCATCTTGTGAATACCTGGTGGCTGTATTCCCATATGCTCACTCCTCACCAAGTTTCCTTTGAAAGACAAGAAGAGCCTGAAACCCCAAAGGTGTGTCTTATTCTCAAGATAGTTCACCTTCTCCCTTTTCTGTGGGCTTCTTTCTTTCCTGAATGAATCTTTTTTATATCCCTGACACATCTGAAACCTGATTTCTGTGACATTTGTCAAAACCCCATTGTCCTGAGTTGAGGTCCCTTCCTCTAGGGTCTCCTCATATCCCCTCTGCTCATGGCTAAAGCAAAGGAAGGCAGGATTGTGGGTAACTTAAACAAATTAAGACAACATGCCCAATCTCCCAGGTATAATACAGGTCAAGAGTGCTGGTAGCCAACTGCTCTTTAGAAGATGAAGGTGCTTTTGATACAGGTACAGGGACTGGATTAGTCAGGGTTCTCTTGAGGAACAGAATCAACAGAAAGTATGATTATATAAAGGGGATTTATTAGGCTGGCTTACACAACCAGAAGTTGGATAGTCCGCAGTGGCTGTCTGCAGGCTGGAGAGCTGCAAGAACAAGTGGCTCTGTAGTCCAAGAGGCTGAAGCCTCAGAACAAGAGGGATGGATCAACAGTGCTACCCTAGTTCGAGACTAAAGGCTTCTGGAGAATCACTGTCAGAGTCTGCATGTGGGATACATGGACTCATCCCAAGGTTTGGTTTTTCAGTGACTCTGGAAGTGAGCACAAGTGTGTCACTGAAAAACCAAACCCTGGTTACACCTGAAAGTTATCACACCATCTCTAGCATTAATGATTTTCATTGTAGATTTGTCACATAGTTTTTTGGAGGTCTTCAATCTTGTGCATTAACTGAGGCTCTGGGCTCTGACTATCTTTTGGTCATGTTCTCAGTTGAATGAAGTGGTAATGCTGTGGAAATGACCTCCTGAAAGAAAGTGTAATGAGGTCGAATAGGGTTTTGCCACTACCTTAAGGCAAAATTTGTGATGCATGCTTGGTTTTGTCATCTGGAAGTTGATGGAAACATCTAGAGATTCTTGTATTTCTCCCTTTCTATGTTCGATGCTGAATAGAATGTGCAGGTGGGGAACTTGTGTCTTTTTCTCCTTCCATTCCTCACTGGATTATTCTATGAGGCCTTCACAGGATATATTCCTTGAATTAACACTTAATTTTAGTTACATTAGCATCACATCATATGAATTTTGATGGTCTCATGTTGCTGAATGGCTGATTGTGTGTTCTTGTGGAAACTTGATGTCCTTAGGGAACAGTAGTCATTTAGAGAGTAGAGAAGAGATTCCTACCTTCTCCCCTCCATGTCTAAAATCTCTCATGTTCTGGGTGAAGAAGAAACACTTTATTTACTGTTAAATCGTAGATTTTCCCTTTAATTATAAAATGGACCACATTAAGGTCTTATATTTATAGTTGGTTTTATTAGCCAGGAATCATCAAAATAATGAGTGACAACTAAATGTCAGATGCAAGACTAAGATCTCTATATGCTTTATTCAATCTACAGAATATTGTCATGATGTATGTACCTTTATCCTTGCTGTCTTGCAGATAAGGACACTTTATGAGTTTGCTAGGGCTGCTGTAATGAAATACTCTAGACCAGGTGGCTTAAATCACAGAAATATATTGTCTCCTAGTTTTGAAGGTTGGAAGTCCAAGGTCAGGATGACAGCAGGGTTGATTCCTTCTGAGGGCTGTGAGTTGAAAAACTGTTCCAAATATCTCTCCTGTGTCTCCACATTATCTTCCCTAAGTGCCTATGTACAAATTTCCTATTCTTTTTAGGATACCTGCACTCTGGATTAGGGGCCAGCTTGATGATCTCAATTTACTTCATCTACCTCTTTGATGACCCTATCCTCATATTTGACAACATTCAGAAGTACTGGGAATTGGGATATCAGCATAGGAACTTTTGAGGGGACACGATTCATCCCCAAAGGCACAGATGTCCAAAGAGGCTCATTAACTACCTTAAAAATCATACAGCTAGGGTAAGACCAAAAATTATGTTGACTTCAATGATCAATCATGATTCAATTTACCTCTCCCCTGTAGTCTTGTTTAACTGGTAAAAAAAAATCTACATGGGGAAACAGGAGAGAAAACAAGAAGTGGACTTTATATTTTCATGGAGTCTACTAACAATGGCTTTTCTTTGGGAAGGTGAACTGAAGGAGGTTTAGTACAAAGGACCCTGAAAAGAACCATAACTAGTATTCAAATTTACCAGTTCTCTGTCCATTAGAAGATACTTGATGCCAAGGTAGTATACAGACCCTTGTCCAAACTTGAATAAGCTTTTGATTCACTCTTATTAAAACACTTATTGTATAACTACTCTGTTATGTCAAGACAGTTCCACACAACCTGGGTACAAGTCAATATGACAGGAGTCCACGGCCCACATAACACTTGTATTTCATTAGGAAAGACAGGCAATGTGCAAATTATGCATCATACTATGTCAGCCAGGCTGGTCATTATGAAGAAAAAATATGAAATGGGATAAGGGGTAGATAATGGTGAGTAATGCGAAAATCTGGGGTAAGTCCTTCAGACAAAAGAATTGTACATAAACAGCACCCCCTAGGTGGAACTGAGCTTGCCTGCTCAGGAAACAGCAAAACATTGGGGTGACTGGGACATAGTGTGACAGAGACCGGGGTAATAGAGAAAGAGACCAGGATGGCTTCTGGGCCTGATAAACCAGGTGAGCTGCTAAGGTTTTATTCTAGGTGTAAAGTAAAACCTCTATAGAGTGTTAAGTCTACATATGTTTGTGTATAGCAAAGGGAAGTCAAATACGCTGATTTATATTTTGAAAAGATTGTTCTGGGAATTCTGTGGCGATTGTGTGTTGTGGTTCGAGTGGGAAAGAGTAGAAGCAAGAGGGTCAACAGGAGGGTCACTCATTTACATAATCAGTCAGAATGTTACCTTGTAGTAGTCCCTCCTTATTCATGCTTTTGCTTTCTGAAGTTTCTGCTTCCTATCGCCAGTCATCATTCAAAAATATTAAATAGAAAATTCCAAAAAATCAAAAAAAAAAAACTGATGAGTTTTAAATTGCATGCTATTCTGAATACTAGGAGGAAATCTTGCGCCATCTCATCTCATCCCACTTGGGGATGTGAATCATCCCTTTGTTTCCAGAGTATCCATCCTGTATATGTTATGGGCTCATTAGTCACTTAGTGGTCATTTCAATGATCAGATGTGCTGTTGTGCTGCAGTGCTTTTGTTTGAGGAACCCTTAATTTACTTAATGTTCCCAAAGTGCATGAGTACTAATGATGGCAATTTTATTAGAATATATTTTTGCAATAGTTTTATTTTATTATTAGTTAAGGTTAATCTCTTATAATGCCTAATTTATAAATTAACCTTTATCCTCAGCATGTATAAGGGAAAAAAAAAACAGTCTGTATGTATATGGTTTCATGCTCTCCAAGTTTATAAGCATTTACTGGGAATCTTGGAAGGTATCCCCTTCAGGTGAACATAGATATGAATACACTATACATGTAATATATACACGGAGGGCAGAATTACATGTCTGGAATCTCAAAGCCTGAGTTTTGGTTTTGGTCTGCCCATGGACTCCATTTCCTGTGATGTAAAATTTGGCTTTTGTATTTCTTGAGAGAGAATCAAACATGCATCATCAAATACTGAAAAAGTTTGAAGATTTTTCTGCCTTTGGACTTGTGACCTCTAGGTGTTTGATAAAATATGAGCTTCTGTGTAGAGAGAGAGAGGGGACATAGCAACAGGCAGAATAGTGCTTGCCTTCAGACAATGGAGCCAGTGTGGCCATTGCAGTCACTCCAAAAGGTCACATCAAGATAGAGAGAAGCACTTAATGCTAGGATTATTGATGTTCCCGTTAATATTGCTTTCTGCACAAAGGCAGCCTTCCTGTCTGGCTGAAAGCCTGCGGACAAGGCCTCTGACAACTGGATCTAGTACCAACTCTGCTACAACTAATCCCCTGGTATCCTGTCTGGCTACCAGGGTGGAAACTTCCTGCAGTTTCAGGCAGCCCCCGTGATTCCTCTGCAACCCAATTCTTCTGAAAATTAAGGGCCAAGTCCCACAGAGCCAGGGCCAGGAAATACCGGCTACCTAAGCTTCTGAGAATCAAGGAGTCAAAGAACCTGACAATGTCAGCTTGTAGTGGTTCACTTGGATCTGAGCCTCCCCAGAAAAATTCCTGTAAATGGCATGAATACATATTTTGTTTCTCACTGCAATAACATTCTAGGACATTACCTCTGTTCAGCGCTCTCCTAAGCAGGAAGTAATTATGGGCCGTGGAACTAATCACTGTATATATACCTCTGTAAGTCTGGCTCTCATTGGTTGGAATTTTTTTTAACACCCCTAAAAGTAGAGTGTACAATTTTTGGCATTGACATTGACCTGAACCTGTAAAGGACTGTCGCAAAATATGACTCTGGACAAATGAGAATGGAGGGATACAGAAGTCCAAATTTCTATGTAATTCTATAATCTGTTCTCTGGACATGAAGTTAGAAACCATTTTTGGTGTGTTTGGCTACTTGATGGATTAAATCTGAGCAAAACGTGATGAAAAACATTAGTCAGAAATAAATTTTCACAGTAGTAAGAGACTATTTAATGTGTTTAAGAGCTCAGATTATGAAAAAGGAAGGGAAAAAACCTGCAGATGTCTTATTATATTCATGGACAGCATTTCTTTTTTCAAGATAAGAATAAAACCATTTTTAAAAATTGCACTGAGGGAGGAATTCACACAGTGGGGGAACTTTCAATTGTATCATATACCAGCAAAATTGATTCTTCTTCTTCCTGTTTATTTTTCTTTTTTTTAAAATTGCTTTTATTTTTTTAAATACGTGACAGTGAAATGCATCACAATTCTTATTACACATATAGAACACAATTTTTCATATCTCTGTATATAAAGTATGTTCACACTAATTCATGTCTTCATACATGTACTTTGGATTATGATGTCCATCACATTCCACCATCATTCCTAACCCCCTGTCCTCTCCCTTCCCCTCCCATCCCTCTGCCCTATCTAGAGAATAAAATCATGGCATTTGAAGGTAAATAGATGCAGTTGGAGAAGTTAATGCTAAGTGAAGTTAGCCAATCCCCCCAAAAGCAAATGGCAAATATTTTCTCTAATATAAGGTGATTGACTCATAGTCAGGTAGGGAGAGGGAGCATAGAAGAAATAGACGAGCCCTGTTTATTTTTCATAATAACTTCTATAAGTCTGTTAGTTACACAACATTATTTGTTTCAAAATGCGTAACTTGATTTTTTTTCAAAATAAATTAAGACCGATTTAGTATTCATCATACTCAGAGAAATTCATACACATGAAAAACCCAGAAGATTGTGACTTTCTTAAAGCCCTCAGCAGTAGAGGAAGAAGAACTAAAGACAGTAAGGGGAATGCTGTTCAAATAAGCTCCTTAAAATGTGCTACATGAAATAAGGAGAAAGAACATAAGTAAAGTGCATTAAACATTATCCATTAGGAGTTGAGCAGCACAGATAGAGATGGATGGATTAAACAACAGATGTTACAAGTATAACTTGGATTGATTTTGCAAGCTACTGTAGGCTTTTCTTCTTTCCTTATCATGCACCAGCTACCACAATAATGAGTTTGTGTTTTCCGAGCACACCTCCATGTCCAGGGGGGACAGAATTTAGAGGAATGTTAGTAAGAAGCTCAATAGAACCTTACTCAAAAATGTCATCCAACTGCAGATGACGGCTCTTTACTTTTTTATACATCTGCTGCCAAATAATAAAACTGAATCATTGGTCTAATGACTCAGTTTCCAGGAATATCCTGAGTGTGGGAATGACAGGAATTCCGTATGAGGTGGCAGCTTTTCATTTTTCAGTGTTTGCCACACTGTTAGGTCTTGGCCATGGGGTCAAGGGGAAACAATAGTCATGGGGAAGAAACTTCACGTGTCTATCCATACCCAGGGTGCCATATAGGAGAGGATCTGTACATTTACCCCTGCCCAGGAAGATTTATTTTCCATTAACTAAATAGTCTAAATTTCTTGTTTATATTAAAAATCAGTAATTGGCTTCTGAACCGGAGTGGTATGCTGTAATTTTGTTTCAAATTTTCTTTTCCATTTTTCAATCACTGGATGGTATTATTCACCCACACACACAGGGAGTTTAGAGGTAGCTTACATGGCTATTATTAACAAACATTATTCAGAATATCTCTGTGTGATCTTTCATATCTGCAATATATTGTTTTTCAGTTTTTCATTGTCATTTTCTGAATCAAATATCACATCAGGTGATTTGCACTTAATATTTGACACCCATGTTGGCTGGTTTGGGTGACATTCAGGTGGCTGGTCTCTCTATTCTTTCATTAACAACTTGGGTTTTCTAATTCTCAGGAAAAATATTAAGTGGAGTATATTTTTTCTACTCAGAAAAAAAAAAAAAACAACAATTGGCATATTGCAGCTTTACAAGGAGCCATGATTTGAATCTGACTAACTGTGACCACATTCCATTGTTTTCAGTGATATTTTAATGTTCCCTGTTACCACTGTGCCCTAGTCAGCTGCAGAGTGGCCCATACTTAATCCAGTTCTAAATAAAAGGAAACCAAACTGTATTTTGGAACATTCACAACTGAGACCTTTGCTTTCATTACTTTAAACACGGAACGCCTTCTTTCTTCATTATTCATACTTCAGGAGTAAAATGAAAGGGAAACGACTGGATAATATGGAAATTCAAATATAGATGCTTCATATGTGGCTTGTGTTATACTAAAAGGTACGTAAATCTTGGCAGCTTCACCAAACTCACTTCCCTTACCCACCAAATGAAGAGGAAAACCCTAAATAGAAAAGCATTTTTATGGTACGTACGTACTTTCTAATCCCTTATAAATGCTTTAGGTAGGGGTTCCAGTTTTAGAACAAACTTGACGTACACTTTTCCACATTACTGAGAAGTAGCATGTGCAGTTTTATGAGCTGCACGGTACTTTGGAATGAGGAATGCAGAGACGTGGGCAGTACCATGTGCTCACCTTGAAGAACCCCACTGGGTAAATCGACAAGAATAAAGATTGTTCTCTAAAGCAGCAACATACATTTCAATAGGGATCACATGTTTGTAGTGGTTTGTGTTCTTGTAGTTTTGATCATCAAAAATTCCATTTGCTCTGTGCGCTCAATTAAATTCAGAGCTGCCACACATCCTAGTCATCTCTCCTCACAGACACATATAGTGAAATGAATGACATTTAAACATTAAAAAGAAAATTCTGCCAACCTTGTTTCACTAAAGACTTGGCAGTCTCTGAAGTGCACAAAGTTTGTGTCTCATGGTTAGGGTAATACCTGCTAAGACAAAGTAGACATTTCTCAGCTTTAACTGTTCAATTAGATTTCTTAGGTGTTCTGAGAAAGCAATTTGCTGAAGAGTCAAGTTGCGTTGAGGTACAGGGAAGGGAGACTGAACAAATGATGTTGTGTGCATGTATGAATAGGGCATTATGAATCCCACTATTATATATAATTATAATGTGCACTGAAATTTAAGAAAATGGAGTGAATTTTCTATATTGCTTTAGCATATCAAGAACCATGCTGGAAAGACTCCGCTCATAAAGTTTTTGAAACATGAAGGCAAGATCAATCTCCTGACCTAAGCCTAATCTATGTAGAGAAAGAAGCCTGTCTTTAATGGCAGCTAAGCTGATATTTGATGTTGCAGGAGAAGCTAAAAATGTGATGCAAAAAGAGGATAAATCCCAAACCCCCAGCTTCTAACATGAGACACTTAGGGGACGTGAAAGACTAATGTAGAGAGGCAAGAAATCAGCACTGTGCCCAATATTCTCTGAGTAATCATCAACCTAGGCAGAGGAAAGATATTATTAGGCAAGTCAGAAGGAACTTGGGGAAACTGAAACTTGGGTTTGAATTTACCTTTGTTACTCTCAGAAGAAATCACCTAGGAAAGAGCCCCACAGTTATCTGGGAGTGGCCAGACCTTAGGTCAGTTTTTGTGAGTGAGAGAAATGGGGAGATTTGGTAACAAGAGAGAGCCGGGTATTGTGTTTTCGTAGCCATACTTTGGCAGCTGGCAGAAAGCAAGGGCTACCTACTGTGGGTGGTGGAGCTGCGACTCAGACTGTGGGATACACAGTCCCAGCCAGGCTCCAAGCGAGACGGGGCAGAGTGAGAGAGGTCTGTTGTGTCATCAAGCCTCAGAACAAAAAAAGATCAGCTAACAGGATACACCAGTCTCAGATCTGAACATCGTATCCCAGCCCAAGGGCACCTCAGCACGGAGAGTGACTCAGCCCAGAGACCAACAAGGTACCAGGCTGGGGAAAGATCTTCGGTGTTAGACTCTTGTGAGTGTGTGTGTGTGTGTGTGTGTGTGTGTGTGTGTGACTTGTAACAAATTATCAAGAGGGTGTAAGACAAAGCCTAATTAAGAAACATTTTATAAGCATAACTATCTCTTTATCAAAAGCTAAGTCCAGAAATTTCTTAGACCTGGAGTGTGATAGATCTGGATTGGAACCGAGACTAGACATTCGGAATCATGGAACATGCCAGTTTACTCCCTAAAAATAACCACTTGTTGAAACCCAATCACATGTGATGGCACTAGGAGACGGGGCCTCTGGAGATGATTGGATCATGAGGTGACACCCTCATGAATGAGACTTGTGCCATTATAAGAGGCCCCAGAGAGATCCTCACCTATTGCACCATGTGCTGAAGCTGTGATAGTCAATATAAACCAGAAAGCCAGTCAGTCTGCAACAGACCCCCAACTCTGCTAGTACCTTGATCTTAGATTTTCTTGCCTCTAGAATGGTATAAGAAAGAAATTTCTGTTGCCACCCAATGCAGGAAATTTTGTTATGGCAACACAAATAGACTAATGTAGCTGTTTTGTGTTGATTCCTGAGATCCGGATCTTTTGGATTATTTCAGATATCCCAGAAGCAGATTTTGCATAGAATGCTTCATTTCACCTTGTGCACATTGTCCAGTTACCAAATTCAAACTGGGTGTTCGGGGTTGAACTCAAGATCTCAGGATAATGTTAGCCATGTGTGAGATTGGATAACTAACTAGAAATTCCTATTTGTAACTGGAGTACTAAACACTGGTCATTCTGAGTTCTACAAAGGTTGCTAATTACATATATATTTATATATGTAAGTAAAGGTAAAAGGTTAACTCTCAGTCCAGAGCTGTGTGCTTGTATTCAGGATTGAGTACCCCAATTAGAGGTTGCTAAGTTCCCTGCCAAGTTTTCTACCTAGCAGTCTAGACACAGAGAAATAAAGGCCATCAAGTAGTTTCTTTGTTCTACTCCCACCTGCTCTGTTAGAACTCTAGCAAACTTAGTTTAGGAGTTGTATTATAAGTCTCCCTGTGAGCCTAGTCACTAGTATATTGATCCTTTTTGTTATTGTAACAAAGTGCCTGAGACAGGATGACTTTATAAAGAAAAGAGGTTTATTTAGTTTCTTTCATTTTGGAGATTCTAAGGGCATGGTGCTAGCATTGGCTCAGATCTGGTGATGACCCTTTCTCTGGAAGACTTCCATGATGGCACGCAATCTCACATCACAAGAAATAGGAAGTTTGTATTTCTATGTCCGTATGTCTTGTCTCTGTCTTTTCATAAACCCACTGGGATTCAATCATAGTGGTTCCATCCCTAATGGTCTAATCTAAACCTAATCATTTTCCACCTCTAAATACCAAGGTAAAATAATAGTTCACATCCTCTCAATGTCATTCATAGAGCACTCCTACATGAGTTAAGGGGCACGTACCATATTCCATCCACATCAGCCAATGTTCACATACTGTGTAGTTCCCCTTCTATGCTGAGCCTAAATTAATCCAGTGGCTTAATTTAATCCATATAATATGATGGAAGTAACTCTCTTCAGTTCCAAACCTGAGCCCCAGTAGGTCTCTGAGCAGCAACATAAGTCTAGCTGTGGTGCTGGAGACCACGTGGAGAGACCACTAGGGAAGGGCTCTGAGACCCTCAGTCAGCCTACAGGCCGGCTGAGCTCAGCTTGGCAAACATCCTGCCTATGCCCCAGACATGTCAGCAAAACCTCCCCAGATAGTCCCTCCTCCCAGCTCTGATGGCATTGCATGGGGGGATCTCAAGCAAACCAAGTAGACTCATATAAACCATTGAGCCCAGATCAATCAATCAATCAACGTGAGAAATAATAAAAATAGTATGTTTTAGGCCAGTGAATTGTGTGTGGTTTGTTACAAACCAATAAATACCTGAAATAAAACTATCTAGCCCAGTATCAGACAACTCAGAGAATCACTGACAGTACTAAAGTGCTATGTTTATGCCATCGTGGAAATCAATTTATGTTATCAGCTTGGCTAGGTTATGACAGCGATGGTACCCAATTTTTGGTCAAATATTAATATAGGTGCCTATGTGAAAGTATTTCCTGGAGGGGACTAATATTTAGATCAGGACATCTTAAGTCAAGGGATTATTCTCCATAATACAGGTGTGTGTTCTCCAATGAGTCGAATGCTTCAAGAGAAAAGAAGGCAAAATTTTCTTTGCCCTCTTACAAGTGTCTGGGATTTTTGGATCTGGTGTGCTCTCTGCGAACTTTCTCTATTGCTACGGGAATAAATGCCCATGTCTGATGGGCCACCATAGCTCCCTCCATTGGTACTGAGTCCATGTGTACCCTCTGAAGGGACTGACAAGCCTGATGGCTGTGGAGGCACCATGAGCATCTACATGTAAGGCTGGACCTGAGCATCCCCATCATTTCCAGTGCCATGGCCCATCAAATCGTGGTTCTCTGTTCCATTAGCACTGCTAACTCCACAGACGCCCTTGGCACTGAGGTGATAGACACCTGGTAATGTCAGACATGCTGGGAGATTGTGCAGAAACGGTTCCTTCAGCCTTCCTGGTATTTACCTTAAGACTTAGGCACTGGTCCCTAGAGTCTGCCCACAGTCAGCCCTCAGCAGTGTCCTGCCTGCCCACCACCTGTCACTCAAAGTTGTTCACTTTGAAACTCCTAACTGGCCTGTTGGCATCAGCATAAGTGGATTACTGACTGCCTCAGCTCACTTGTCCTCCAGTCATGTTGGAATCTAGAATGAACACCATTTAAAACCCAGCGGAGGCCCCTGTTTTGGATCAATTGCTATCTTATGGAAGAATTATTTTAAAAGAATAAGTTTTTTTTTTTTTTAAGTCTTTAGAGTTCAGAAGATGATGAATTCTCCAGAAGTTCCTAAATTCATGCACCCAGTCATTTGAGGTTTCCCCCATTGGTGGCTGGTTGCTAAATGGCATGTTAGAAATGAGCTGGCTTTTTCTCTGATGTTCCTGTGGAGTGGCAATGAAATCACAGATGACCTCAGAATTTAGATGGGGTTTGAATAAATGGAACCCTAACATTAAAACGTGCTATAGTTTGGATCTTTGCAAGGAAGTTTGGTCATTAGCGGAGTTCCCTTGAAGAGGAAATTAGAAGCCCAGCCCCTCTACCTCTTCTGTTTTCTCATCACCACAAGGTACAAAGGCCTCCTGCAGTACAAACTCCCTGCCAAGATGAACTGTATTGCCACAGGTCCAAAACAACAGACAGGCAATCATGGATTGAAATCTTTGAAATTGGAGCTCACATAAACCTTTCTTCCTTATAAATTGTCTCAGGTGTTTTGTCACAGTGACAGAAAGCTGACTAGCTCAAATACATTTTTCAAATTTCATAGCAAATTTGCCACATTGACTTTATTCTTCAAATAGTTTTATAAAGAATCAGTCTAGCAATAGAAATAACTATGTTACTTTTACCTTGATGAATCAGACTTACCAATTGCACTTTCAATTTACATGAGAGTCCCAGGCACTGACAAAAAAATTCCTCCCAACTTTTTTTGTCATTTCCAACCTCCTGGCTCTAGCCATTTTGTTTGAATGGCATTTAGACAAAAAATGGCAATTTTTGTCTAAATACCGTTTTAATAAAGGTAAATGATAGATTAGGTAATTTGAATATTTTAAGACCATTACTACTTTGTTGAGATACAAAAGTATAGCAATTATCCCTGAATTTTCTTCAATAAAAGTACTAATCCTTTTATATTCAATGCTTTCATTACTTATGTTTTAAAATATACCTATTGTGTGCCTTCAAATTAACCACCTCTCTTAATAGATTTCCTGCAAATTTTTTTCAAGTAAAAGTAAATGGAGGAAATGAGTTATAGGAGTATGGTGTATGTTTAACCCAATAGGTTTCTTTCAAGGCTATAAAATAAAGAGGCTAAACAGAATAATTCATTTTTTTTAGTCATCAGATATCACACAACAAAAATTACACAAGGAAAAATTTGGTAGCTTCGTTAGCAGTAACAACAACAACAACCAAAAATCTTTAAGATGCTTAAAGGGAGAAACTGGGATTTTGTCTCAGTTGCACAGTGCTCGCCTCACGTGTCAGGCACTGGCTTCAATCCTCAGCACCACATAAAAACAAAGGTGTTGTGTCCATCTACGACATTATTGTTGAGCAGATCAACAATAATGGTTATTTGTGTTCATGAGAAATGAAGAAAATTCCATTTCTAACATTTTGGATCTGCCATGTTATTCTTGTGATTTTCATTTTACCTGTATTTACCTTCAGTTTTCAAAGGCACTAAGAAATGGATGCCAGGTAAAGTCTCTGTGATAGTCCATCACTGTACTTTGGTTTCAACTCTCACCTGTGATTGCATGTTTCATGTGAAATCAGAATTAGGAACCCATCGATGGATGCCTGCATTGCCCTGTGGGAGATTTTTCTCCAGTTTCCCTGTGGGCTGTCTCTCAGGGCCCAAGCAGCATTGGTCTGAGCAGTGAATCCCAGTAACATGGTCAGCACCACACATCCGTGTAAGGTGGCCTTTTACATCTTTTGCACATCCTATAAGCAGAGTCTCCCCAATAAGAGATTTAAAAACATCTGAATCCATTAATTGTTTTGCCATTTACTTTTTATTTATTTATTTATTTATTTTGCAAAACACATTCTTAATCTTCATAGTGTTGTTTAGTTTGCTGTATCATTTTGATCTCATCAATTAGCACTGCTGTACTTGTTTCTAAATAGAATACTTTGAAAAATTTACTTTAAAAAATGGAGTCATGGCCAAAGGGCATTTTTTTTCCTCTTCAGAGCCAACTCTTCTTTTAGTAGTCAAAACAGCAAACAGCTCTGTCTTTTTGGTTTCATGGAAGAATGTCAACTGTTTCTGGTACTGGCTTCGCGTTCTGTTCTACATACCACCAATGTTTTTTTTCTGGTACTTTTCACTAAACCACACAATTTCCTCCCCCCCCCAGCCTCTCCTTCTTTTCTTAATTTGTCTTTATTCCATAATAGATGTAAAATGTCTAAAAATGGCTACAAAAAAAAAATACCCCAAAGAGTCACTTCCTATTCCCTCTGTCCTGCAATTAAAAAAAAAATGAAGAAATGTGCCATTTTTCCCCAAACCTTAATCTCCTAGGATATGATATTAAATGAAATTCAGTTGAGATTTCTTATTTAGGGTGGGGTTATGTATGGAGCCATTATACTAGCTTTGAAATGTACATATAAAAACTTCTCCCAGGCTTTTATTTATTTATTTATTTTCCAGAAGCACAGTTTCATAAGTAACATTCTCCAACGATGTGCAGGATATTTGTGAATTAGACTTTTGGGATTTCTTCCAGCTCCTCAGGCTTTGGTGTCATATGTTTTCAGACTGAAGAAAACAGAAAACAAATGTTTTTCATTTCAACTGCATCCTGATTCACAAAGAGCTCTGTCCAACGTTTCCTTGAAAACATTTCTTCTGACTGAACAAGTTGGAGCACTTTCAGATGGGAATAAAGGATTCCTGAGCAGTGTCATCATGAAATCTCTGCCCCACGCTTGTCCTGGGCAATCAAAACCCAGTCCCTATGTTTCTACAATGAGCTGTCTTTTCTCCAACATAGGAGCCTCTGGGCTTAAAATACTTTTGTCTTCAATGTCATTATCAAGCAATGACAATATCATGGATAACAGATCTCCGCTGGCTGGTGAAGTCATAATCTGACCATCAGAACAGTTAAGGAAAACTAAACACACCCAGACACATACACACACACACGCACACACACGCACACACACGTCAAAAAAAAAAAAAAAACCACACACAAACACAAAATACTGCAGCTCTTAGGTGTTAGATAAGAGGTTAAAAAAAAATAAGACAAGTGTATCTTCTTTGATGCCTGCAATTAGGGAGTTGCTTTGTCCAAATTTATTTCCAGAACAATCTCAAACCTCCCTCCTTAAAGTGGGTGATACACACTCTGAGAACGCACACGCACACTTGGACCTGCTTTCTGGAATCCAGTGGACAGTGTATTCTCTCCCTTTCCCAAGGCAAGAGAAGCGGGTAGGGACAAATATTCATACATATAACCACTACCAAAAATGACCATAAGTAGGCGCCCTTTGCCAAGAGGTTTTTGAATTTTAAAAGAAACTAGAAGGAAATAACAACAAATAGGTTCAAATGTTTTCCTACAACTCAAGTTGAAGTCTTTATTAGCTTCCTAGGACAGTTTTAACAAAGTACAACAAATAGGTGGCTTAAAACAACAGAAATTGATTTTCTCACAATTCTGCGGATCAGGAGTCCTGTATGAAAGCAAGGTTGGGTCTGTGTGGGACATCAAGGGAGAACTTGTTCCATGTCTCTGTGTGGGTTCTGGTGGTTGCTGTAAATCCTTGGCTTTCTTGTAAAGTCATGTTTCTAATCTCTGCCTCTAACTTCACATGGTGTTCTCTTTCCATGCCTCTATGTCCAAGTGTCCTCTTCTAAGAAGGGCATTAGTCATATTTGATTTAGAACCCACCCTACTCCAGTATGGCCTAATCTTAATTTTTTTAAAAAAAATATTTTACTTGTTGGCTTAATCTTTATTTGATAAAAACTGCAAAGACTCTTACCTCCAAACAAGCTCACATTCACAGATTCCAAGTAGGTATGATTTTTGAGGGGTACTTTTCAACCCAGTATAGAGAGTCCTTTGTGTTTCAAGATAAGTTGGAGCTATTATTAAGCTCTCCATCATCAACAGAACGCAGTGCTGCTCAGGACCCTTGCTGCATCCTTTAAAAGTTAAGACTGTGCTGAATCTGGCCTGTCTCACTGGCTGGGGATAAGATGTACTTTGTCTAGTACTGTCTAATTTTTGTTTCATTTTAGAAATTACACTGAACGCAATCCTAAATGATTGCTTTCAATGCAATTAATATTTTTATCTACTCCTCTTCCAGGATCGAACTGTCCTTCTAAGAAAATAACTATTGTAGGAAATAAACAGGTTCTTTTGTAGAAGCTTAAATTAAGGAAGAAATACCAGACATTTATACCTACCAACTTTCCCCCCCTGCAATTCTGATAACATCTATATTTTCCCAAGAGTTTGGATATCTGATAGAATAGTTTGTATTTGATGTCTCTTATAGATCTGAGCAATTTATGCCTCAAGCCCAAGGTTTGAACAAAAGCAGGAATTGGATGAGAGCCTTGCTTCTTCCTCTGTTGACACTTTCCCTATAACTATTTCTTCTGTTTTTGTTCCTAATGAGTCATATTTTTGCTGCTGATGATACTGTCCTACTTACTTCCAAGGAGAGAGAGCCCCGGAACTGTACGATGATGAACAGTGAACTCCTACTGTCTGCCTTTGAATAGATGGCTAATTCTTAGTCAGCATCTTCAAACTGTTTTCCTGAGAACCCTAAGGTGTTGTGAGGTAATAGTCGATGGTTTTTGATATTTAAAAAAAAAAAGTTCAGTCTGCTAATAAGCTCATTGAAGGCACTCCTCTGTTGTAGTGTTTGATGTCTAGCATTTCTTTTTGATTCTCAGGATTTTCAGATCTCGGCTGATACACTCCATCTGTTCTTGCCTGTTGTTCACTTTATCCATGAGAGCCCTTAGCATTTAGTCACAGTTGTTTTCAATTCCCAGTCGGATCATTCCAACACCCCTGCCATATTTGAATCTGGTTCTGATATTTGTTCTGTCTCTTCAAACCATGTTTTTTTTTTTTCCTTTTTAGTAGGCCTTGAACTTTTTTCCTTGCTCATAAGACGTGATCTATTGGGTAAACTGAGCTGCTGTAACTAGGCCTTCAGTTGTAGAGTGCTCAGGTGTTGGGGAGGAAAGTCTTCTACAGTCCTGGGACTATGTTTTCCTCTTTTAGTGCTCCTGGGCCTTGGAACTGTGAACTTTACTAGTGATTCTCTACTACCCTTTCCCCTTTATGTGGGACCGGACAGCTAGAGATGGCTGGAGTTGGGAATTTCCCTTCCCCCAGGGCTGCTGGGCTCTGACCAGCTCCATCAGGTGAGGCTTTAGTTAGCTTCTCCTTAGAGCAGAGCTCATCAAGAACAGAACACTCTGGCATATTCCGAATGGTCCATTTTCTCTTCCTATGCCAGAATCACGAGGGGACTTTTCTCTGATATTTAATATTAAAACCTGGTAGAGTTCCGAGAGGTAAAACTCATGCAAGTATAGAAGTCCCCCTATGACTGGCTTCCCTTGAGGTTTTTATCTCCTGTTTGTCCACACAGAGCCTCCAGCAGTTCGTCAATTACAGCTCTGGTTTTCTCCCCCCAGTATGGTTCCCATGGACACAGGGCTGCTCAAGACTCCTGGCTGCATCCTGTAAAAGTTAGGCTGTCCTGACTTGTGATGTTCAGCTCCTGCAAGTTGTGATTCTCTGTTTTTCCTTCTGTCTCTATAATTTGGGAGGAAGCAATTGACCACGAGATCTTACTTTTCTGTCTCTGTCTGATTTTAATAGGGTTAATATTTTGGTTGATTTAGCAGTTTCCTTCAGACAAGTCCAATCACTTCCTAGCTTTTACATGCCTGATTCAAAACCAGTCTCCATTGACTTCATTCTTTTTTGATCTGTTAGTTTCTGAGCCAAAGATTGGTACCAGCCACCATGGAATGCACCTATTAAAAATGAAGGTCTTACATTGAATAGAACCTCAGAATTTTACCACCTGCTTTGCTCTGCTCTTTTTCTTCGTCTTAAGTTCACTGGCCTTTTAAGGCATAAAGCAAAAATCGTCTTTTCATTTTGATTACGAGAGTGATAGAATCAGAATTCTGGGATGACGTAGTTACACAATAAATGACTCAAGTTTTGATTTTATGATCTAAATCCAATCTCTTCCTAAAACCTCAAATAGCATCATTTGCTAAATATAACAACTTAGTATGAGGAAGATATTTACTGTAGTAGCATGAAGATAAGTTTGCAAGTCCATAGACCTGAGTTCAAAGCATAAATGTCTTAGTTCTGTGACTTAAGAAAATTATTTTAGCCTTCTGAGACTCAGTTTAGTAGCTGCAAATTGAACTAATACTTCCTGGGATATTTTGAGGATTCAATGGAATGATGTATTCAAAGAAATCAGCACAAAGCCTAGAACATATTACAAGCTCAAAAAATTGGTAGTTTCTGTTCATCACTAAGATAAAGAGAATCACCACTAGGTAAGGCAGGTTTGAGTTCCCAGTCAGAAGAGCAGAATCAGCACAGGGCTTCAGCCCACAGAAGTGGCTCCATCACATCAGTCAGCCTAGAATTTGAGATGCAGTTCAGCCAACACACACAGTAATTTACATCTCTGTCTTGAATTGTGTAATTCATTCAGTAGTTACAGTTGAGCCACATATGATTTTAGATGCTTAGAAAATATCAGTGAACATAACAGTAATGGATCTCCACCTCGAGAGGGTTCTCTATGATAGTAAAGAATTGTTTAAAAAAAAAAGAAATTTACAACAAGTCTAGTTTTTGGATCTTAATTGACTTTATCTGCAATCATAGAATTAGGCAGCAATTTGGACCCAAAACAATTCAGAATACTCCAAACCCCACATGGGCAGATTATATTTCTAGTCAGAGAAAAGGAAGAAACAGAGAGAAACGTAAGAGGCATATGAACAGCCTGATTGGCTACAGCTCACATCTGTCTTCTGGTTTGTGATTGGCTGAGACTGATCTACTTGTTACAAAACTGACAAGGTTGAAGTCTACTTGTACGTCAAGTTAGGTTACAGTTCACTGTGTATGGAGAAACCCTATATAAAATATGTGTGGAGGCAGTATAGAACAAACAGAATTATAGACAATAAATAATTGGCTAAAGAAGTGAAAAAAATATTATATTTTAGAAGGTAATAAGTGCTACAAATAATAGAAAAATGGAGCAGAATAAGTGGAACAATAACATAGAGGGAAGGGACAACTTGTAATTTAGATAATGTGGTCAGGATTGACCTCATTTAAAAAGTGAGATTTCAACATTCCCTTGAAGGATTTGAAGGACCCTGAGGGAAGAGCTTGGAGGAACAGCACTGGGTGGCAGGAGATGGCCTTGGAAAGAATGTGAGGTAGGAGTAGGGCACAGAAAGTTTCAGGCTTTATTTGAAATGAAACAGGGAGAAGCCACCAGAAAGTTCTGAGCAGAAGAGTAAATGATCTGATTCATATTTTAAAATAAAAACTGGCTGCTCTGTAGAGAATTGCAGGTAAAGGGGAAAGAGTAGAAGCAGGAAAATATTGAGGTAGTAATTGCATTAATGTAAACATGGGACAGTAAGTGTTAGTACTAGAGAGATCGCATTGGAGAAAGTAGGGACTGTTTGTATTCTTTGCATATTTAAAGGTAGAATTACTAGGATTTCCTGAAAGACAAAGTGATGGTGGGAGAAAGATGGAACTCAAGAATCACTCTGAATTGTTGAACCTGAACTAAATTGACTGAAAGGATGGGCAAAGGCTTGATTCACTACCCATAGCAATGGGATTGCATGCTAATGACTGCTGTGGCCACTTCCACAACCTCAGTGTGCTTGCTCAACTGCAGACTTGGCCAAAGTCCAGAAAGGAACTAGTTTTGAATAATAATAGATTTAGTCCAAGTTCAGAAGTTGGAGAGGAAAACTTCTCAATGCTCCTGTTCTTATTATGAGCACTCTCATTTCATTGTTGTTTGTCACCTGCTCCATGAGGTTCCATAGCAGTCCTCACAATAGTGTCTCAAGGGGTAATTCTTGGGCATGAGGTTACCAGTTAGGAGGAAATCTAACTTTTAGTAAGTTTCAGTTGAATACTTAGCACTAAAATGGTAGGAGCTGTCTGCATGTGGGAGCTAATAGAAAAGCAAGGGTATGAGAAATGGTAATAGCAGTGCTTGAATTTATAGTACCATATTATGATTTTAAGAGGTAACGGTATATTTATTTCTGTCTGGATACAAAAGTAGTACTTTAGGAGTGGGTATAATTAAGAAAGTGTTTTAGGTAGGGACAAAGCAATTGAATTTCCATAAACTATTAAAGCAGTTCCTGAGTTGTTATTCCCTAAGCTACCAAGAAAATGAAAACCTATTTTGCCAGCAGTGTAAAGTTGGGTACATTATGGTCCTCGGTGTTTTGTTTCTGTTTAAGATATACTTTCAATTATTTTTTTCTCCTTTAGACCATAAGAATTTCCTCCGATAATGTTTGGAGAGTTTTCCTGCATTTTTTTTGCATAGGTTTCCCAGTCGCCGATCAGTCTTTTAATAGCTCTAGACATCAGATAGATATGTACAAATATGATGGTTGGTGAAACAAAATGATATTCCTATGCAAAGTCTCAACTATCCACCAGATTTCTTTATTAACACACACACATACACAGACACACACACACACACACACACACAACAAAACCAAAAAACCCTCACAACTGATCATTTAATATAAAATAGGTACTTTGCTTGGCTCCGAAGATTTTCTTAATCAACTAACAGAAGCCAGGCCTACAAAATAAAATTTTAATAAACACAGTTTGCAAATATATTAGTCTACTTTATGTTGCTAAGATAAAATACCTGAGGCTGAGTACTTTATCAAGTAAAGAGGTCTATTTAGTTCACGGTTTTCACTTTCAGCTAAAAGTTTTAAGATTTGGCACCCCCATCTTATCATTGCCCTTCTTGTCTGCATTACAACATGGCAGTTGCCTCACAGCAGGAGCACCTATGAGAGTTATCACAGGACAGAACAGGAAGTTAGAAAACGTCAGGGGCACTCTTTTTTTTAACACCTCACTCTCACTGAAACTAACTGAATCCTTCCAGAACAACATTCATCTCTTCCCAGTGTTCTGAGTAGAACATGTGGAATCAAAGACAGGGCAGCATGGGGAACCTGGTTTAATTGAAGAGCTAAAAAATAGTACATTAATTTAAAAAATCATAAGGAAAGTTCTTATGACATTAAGAGCATTATGGATTGGATTTTGTTCTTTGATAAATAAGTGCTGGCGAGGATGTGGGGAAAAGGGTACTCTTATATATTGCTGGTGGGACTGCAAATTGGTGCGGCCAGTATGGAAAGCAGTATGGAGACTCCTGGGAAAGCTGGGAATGGAACCACCATTCGACCCAGCTATCGCCCTCCTCGGACTATTCCCTGATGACCTTAAAAGAGCATACTATAGGGATACTGCCACATCAATGTTCATAGCAGCACAATTCACAATAGCTAGATTGTGGAACCAACCTAGATGCCCTTCAATAGATGAATGGATAAAAAAAAATGTGGCATCTATCCACAATGGAGTATTATGCAGCACTAAAAAATGACAAAATCATGGAATTTGCAGGGAAATGGATGGCATTAGAGCAGATTATGCTAAGTGAAGCTAGCCAATCCTTAAAAAACAAATGCCAAATGTCTTCTTTGATTTAAGGAGAGCAACTAAGAACCGAACAGGGGGAAAGAGCATGAGAAAAAGATTAACATTAAACTGAGACGAATGAAGGGAGGGAAAGGGAGAGGGAAGGGAAATTGCATGGAAACGGAAGGAAAACCACATTGTTATAAGAAATCACATATATGAGGCTGTGAGGGGAAGGGGGGAGGGAGAGAATGGAACAACAACAGATGAGGTAGAGAGGGAAGATGGGAGGGGAGAGGAGGGGGGACAGTAGGGGATAGGAAAGACAGCAGAATACAACAGTCACTAATATGGCATTATGTAAACATTGTGAATGTATAACTGATGTGATTCTGCAATTTGTATTTGGGGTAAAAATGGAAAAGCATAACTCACATGAATCAAATGTATGAAAGATGAAAAAAAATAAAAATAAAAAAATAAAAAAAATGTGTATACTGATGTTCTAACACTCTGCACCTTGGATGTGAACTTACTTAGAAATACAGTCTTTGCTGATTAGTCCTGTTTACTGGAGCCATTAAAGTGGGTCCTAATTATAATTAGTCCTAATTATAAAGTCTGGTGTCCTTGAAGTTTGGACATAGAGACAGACACACACACACACACACACACACACACACACACAGGGTGAATACAAGTGAAGATTAGAGTGTGGCTGTCACTAGCCAAGAACTATCAGGGGCCAAAGAGAGGCCTGGAGTATATCCTTCTTTTGAACCATTAGAGAAGCACACTCCTGGTGATACCTTGATCTTGGATTTCCAGCCTCCACAATCATGAATCAATACATTCTGTTGTCCAAATCTACCCAGTTGGTGTTACTTTGCTATGGAAGCCCTAGAAACTTAATGCACAGAGATTTAACCCTATTGATTTTATCAATTGCCCTAGAACCTATATAGTTTTCTATGAGAGTGAGGAGAAAGATGTTATCTCTTCCTCTTGGAAAAGGAAAGATTTATATTCATAAAACTTTCTCCAGAATACTAAGGGAATTTCAATGTTTTTGCATCAGATCCTAATGCATATTCTTTCTTCTTTCAAATCAACTTAAGTATCTGTGTATGTATGGGAGTGCTACCACCAAAGTTCCATTAAAGTTGTTGAGGTCCTTCTCAATATGTTTGCAAAACCCCCTACTTTGTTTTTGAAGGATGGAAATCATCAAAGGAATGGAACAGGGAAATCTTCTTTACATATTTTTTCCTGAGGGCATTGGAGGAAAAGGGTCCTCCCTGATACCTCAGCTCAAGGGGTAGTGGGTAGCCACCGTGACTTTAGAATAGCAAACCCACCGAAAGATGACTCTCTGCCATCTGCCAGTGATCACTTGACAGAGCTCAAAGACCAAGATGGAGCATAATAAATCATATGCGTTCACTGAGAACAAGCACATAGATCACCCATGTCAAACGATGTAATTAATCCTGATAAAATATATGATCGGTAGGGTGAAGGATTATAACAAGTGGTTATTATTTTAACACCAGCCTAAGAGCCAGTATAACTCAATGTATTCATTGTTCTTGTCTCTTTCCAAAATCAATGTTTTGTCACTCTCTATTGCATTATTTACATCAACTTGCAAGCACATTTTAACTTCTTGAAACACTCCTCTCTTGAGGTTAATAAATGCACTAAAAATGGAGTTAAGAGATGAGACTCTAATCTGAGTGAGTTCAAGACAGAATTACATTAGGGGAAAAAATTCAAGACAGGCTAGACCATGGCTGTGAGTTTTTGCTACAAGACACAACCAACAGGTGGCCCATGCCAGAAGATCCTTATTCCACAAACAGATACATGGCTGTCATCCCACTTTGATCTGCCATCATTTAACACAGTTGGATCCCCCCTTCTCCTCGAAACGCTCTCTGACATGTGGGATAGCATAT
This sequence comes from Callospermophilus lateralis, assembly GCF_048772815.1. Classification (NCBI taxonomy): domain Eukaryota; kingdom Metazoa; phylum Chordata; class Mammalia; order Rodentia; family Sciuridae; genus Callospermophilus; species Callospermophilus lateralis. The sequence goes on from NC_135320.1 coordinate 10,544,683, forward strand.
TCTTCTGGTTTTCTTTTTTTTTTTTTTTTCATTGCCTACTGTGCTGGCTGTTTCTCATCTCCCCCATATCTGAATTTTGGCCCATATAAGTAAGTCATCAAGAAAAGGATGGCACACATGCACATTGGGAAATCAGCCAAAGCAATAAAGCATTTATTTTTAAAATACGACCAGATCATCAAGGGAGTAAGAAAACTCCACCTCTGAGCTAGGCAGAGCAGGAAAATCTAGCTACCCTCCACCTGAAGAGGCAGGAGGAAGAAATAGCTACCAGAACGTGTCAAGGGCTGTAGCTGTCAAATAGGGGAGATCTGGCTGAAGCTTTGGTCTTTAGGAGATAAGCACGGCCTCTACAAAACCAAAACCCTGCAAGGAAATAGCTCAGAGAAGAAGTTCTTAGCCGCTCTCTTCTTATACCTGCCATAACCTCACATACCTCCATTGCTGGAATGAAAAAGTAAGGCACATCTCCCAGAACACTGGACAGAATGGAGAAGACTGGGGAAAGCTGAGGATCTAGCACTGGATGTCCTGGGTGGAGGGGCACCCACCCTTGTCCCAGGGTGGGCCTGGGTGGGGCGCACTTCTCTAGTGGGGCCACAGTCATTATTATCTCTCACCTGGATCACTACAACTTCGTCAGCTTGCCCGGGTCCAACCTCTGTAAGACCATTTTTCAACATCTTAGTCAAAACAGTCCTTTAACCTTAAGTGAAATCATGCTCATGCCTTTGCTCATAATCCTTCAGTGGTGTCTCACCCTGCTCAGAATAAACACTGCAAACCACTGAACAGCCTACACAGTTCTATGTTAGTTCCTATTTTTTTTTCCTCATTATTATCCAGCCACACTGCTTCAGAAATTTTTCTTAAGTGTGCCCCTGTCTCAGGATATTTTACTTATTTTTTTTTCTACCTAGAATATACATCTCCAAAATTAGTGGCTTACCGTCTCACATTTCTTAATTTTCTGCTCGAACATCATCAACTGTTATTTTCAATCGGCTTTAAATCTCCACTGTTTTATTTTCAAGGACGTCACTTAAAATTTAGATGTTATTTATTTATTTATTTATCTAGTATGTTGTTTGCTTTTCTAAGTACTTTAGAGAATAGGAGAGCCTCAGACACCAGACCTGGGCAGGCCATTCCAGGTATTCTTTACTTGAGATGTAGAAAATAAGAGATATTTGAATGCAGAAAACAGATCAAGATGCAAACAGGAAGAAAAAAATCAAAAAGGAAGATGTTGAAAGGGAAGTTCATCTCACTCATGTCTGACAGATAATCCATTTCAAGGACTGGATTTTTGGTATCAGTGAAAATCAAAACAAAACTAGAGAGACTATGGTTGATTGATCATAGACTTCTTATTACTGTCCAGAGGAGTACTTTTCAGGCTCCCTTGGCTCATTTAGTTTGTAAAAACAGGAAAAAAAATGTTTCTTAACAAGTTGTATGAGAGTAAGAAAATAGCTTGTGCCACTCACAACATCTGTGTGTACACAACACATTGTGAGACACAGTCCCTCCCCCAGGGCTGTGAAGATGGTGGGGGCAGGGATAGCAGTTGGCAGGTGTCTCCTCCATGGCAAAGGGTCTTTGGATGTGCGGAATGTCATGGGGACAGTATCACAGTAGTATGGAGGTCTTCATTAGGACCAGATCACTTATTACTGGCAGAGTTCATATGTGCCAATAATGTATCAAGGGAGAAATTCACCAGGGAACTCATCCAAGCCTGTGGGAGAAACCACAAATAAGAACATACAACAACCTGGACCTAAATTTCTTGCGATCATGAATAAGGAATCAAATTATGCTAGAAGCTAAGCTACGGTGATGGGAACTTTGTGGCAGGGGACAAAGGGCAATGGAATGACACAGGCACAGGACAGGCGCCTGCTGTGTAGTAACAATAAATGTGACACATACTTCCCATCCTCACTCCTGCCATCTTCTCATGGCCAAGGTTTTGTGGGGAACAGGAACAAATGTCTTGATTCAAAAACAAAGGGCTTCCTGTTTTCTAATATTATGAAACCCTACTTAACAGCAACATTTTTTGGTGTGTCTTTTTCCATCCCCAAGTTGTTTGATTTTCCTCTTGGCGTTTAGACAGTAAAATTACCTTTGAAATATAATAACAAATAATTAACTATTCTGTTTGACACATGATTGTAAACAATCATTAAAATCACTAACCGATCACAGATGTCTCTGGGATTTCCTCCCCAAAGGAGGGAACAAAAATTAGAAGGTAACTTGGGATGGCACTGGAGCATGGAAAACTCTGGAAAGAAAAAATTCCTATTGTCTAATGTTTTGAATTCAAAAGACTAAACACTATCCTGCTTTTATATTTTAATAAGAATCTAATAAGTAATCTTACATTAGAATGGTTTCTGAGAGAGAAAATCTGAATTATCCTTGTTATAAGAGTATTGTTATTGATTAAGCTGTAGTCTCTCTCTCTCTCTCTCTCTCTCTCTCTCTCTCTCTCTCTGTCTCTCTGTCTCTCTCTCTCTCTCTCTCTCACACACACACACACACACACACACACACACACGTGCACATCCACATCATTCAGAGACTAAAGAAAGAATTTGATCTTGACCAGCATTCAAAATGGGAAAATAATATTTACAAATTATTGATAATTGATTCCTTTTAATTAGACAGAAATATCCTGGCCTGACTTCCATGATGGCCAAATCCTTTAAATCCCTTTATTGATTTATGGTGACAAGAAATGGGCTCTTTCATAGAACTTAAGATTAATATGATATTTAGATGACTAATATTCCATTGTATTTTAATCACCATGTCTGGTTTTCACAATACCTTTGGAAAATATGGTCAACGGTATAAAAGGAGAAAGTTGTCTTATTTATTTAACATAGAGCTACATGTGCTCGGCATACCTTCTCTTACGCACAAACTGAGAAGTCCTCCTGGTGCTTGTGCACAAGAGGATACCAAAGACTCCCTGTTGTGCTTTATTTTGATGAAAGGAGGAGAAAAAGGACAAGGAAAAGTGTTCCCACCCGACACAATAACACAACACATGGACAGACGACAGTTCCTAACATTGTTCCTTCAAGACTCCCCTGATGGAATTGAAGCCCTCCACAATCAGAGACTGTTTTGTGTATGTGTGTATATATATATATATATATGTATATATATATATATATATATTTAAATTTCATATTCTAAGGTGTAGCAGAGTCTGTCCTATAAGTGCTTGCTAATGAATGAATGGATTAATAAGAAAGTGTTGTACTCATACCAGTGATCCAAACCCATCAGACAGATAAAAATATAGAGAACTGCTTCAAATATGCAACAACCTGTGTCTACACAGGCTAGCCATGTGGCTGTGGCAAGTCATTTTACCTATCAAACCATTAGTCTTCTCAACCAGTTAAAGAATTATACAAAAAGTCCATAAGAAGAGTTTTAAAAAGAATTCTCCAAAATTCCAGAGAGGCCCATGACACCATTGTCTTACTCTAGTTTAGATTTATATTTGAAGGCATCTTAATTACCCTGTTTCTTGCCCTTCAACTTCAGTCCCTGGTTTTCAAGCTTCTTCCAGCACTGGTTTAAAACAAGTAATTTTTCTTCTTGATGCATTTCGTAAAAAGTGCTGTGTGCCTTCCTGATTTATAAGAAAACACTTGAGGAGAAAGTTTTGTCTTATAGTGCATGAGTTATGAGGCCTGTGTTCAGCCGGCTCTTTCTTCCTTAGCTAAAGTGAATTCCATTTTCTTGTTTTCAAGCTGCAGTATTTCTTACTTCTTGTATGTCAAATTAATCTTTGTCCTTAGAATTATGACCACCAGGAGGAAACCTAACTTGTTTGGTAAGGAATTTGCTGGACGAAACAAAACATATGTTTTCTTTGACATTCCATTCTGCCCCAGGCTTGAGTGGGCTGATGATCCCTTAGAACCAATAAAACAACAAATTCTCACCTCCAGTTGTCAGGGCCTTGAGAGGAGTAGCTTTGATCCTCATTTCACACACACACACACACACACACACACACACACACACGGCTCGATTAGCTGGACTGTCTTGCTTGGGGAGGGTTCCCATATTCATCAAATATACTTCATAGGTTTGAGGTGTTAGCTAAGGTGCATGCATATAGAACTTAGTTCTCACTGTCCTCCATTATACAGACTCTAACTAGTGACTTGACTTTTATTAAATCTTTTCATATATTCCTATTTGAATGCTTTTCTACTTCCTCTCTTTCTTGTGGATCAGTACTTTAAAAAGTATGCTTTGACCATTTTCCCTCAGGAGATTCCAAAAATATTGAGAACATCTTATCTGGAAAAGAGTTTGATTGCCTTTCCATTTTTATTTTTTTCTCCAAAGGAATACATCTCATTGTAGAGATGTAAATAATAGGGAAATATTAAAAAATAAAAAAAGAGTCGAGCTCTCTTTTTATGTCCCACTGCCTCTGGGACCTCTCCCAAGGAACACTTTGATGTGCCAACTTTCAATATATTCTTTCATTTACGTTAAACATATACATATTCCTGGCTTTGCTTTTTTTTTTCTCTCTCTAACTATGTGGTTCATTTACTTTCTGCAAATTATCTTTCTCACATCAATGTTTATATGCTAGAAAGGATTCCAAGTCAAAAGTAAGCATCTATCTCATTCTTCCATTTTCTTGGGATGGGAGGACCGGGGATTGAACCGTAGCCACGTCTAGTGATTAACCCGTTTCATCTGGGTTTGTTTAAGTTCACTCTGTGATGTTCACACAGTGACGAAATCACCTGCAATGCATTTTTCAGAATAAATTCCTGCTGCTTGACACTATGTATGTGTAAACTATGTATGTGTGTACACATATATATGTGAAATATATTCCTTAAGTTCATTGACTTTTTTGATTTTTTAATTTATTCTAGTTAGTTACATACGACAGTAGAATGCATTTTGACACATCATAAATGTAGTATAACATCTCATTCTTCTGGTTGTACATGATGTAGAATTACACCAGTCATGTAATCATATATGCATGTAGGGCAATAATGTCTGATTTATTCAACTATCTTTCCTACCCCCACACCCCCTCCTTTCCATTTACTCCCCTCTATCTAATCCAAAGTACCTCTATTCTTCCCTAGGCCACCCCCCCCAAGCTTATTGTGAATTAGCACCCACATATCAGAGAAAACATTAGGCTTTTGGTTCTTTGGGATTGGCTTATTTCACTTAGCATGATATTCTCCCACTCCATCCATTTACTGGCAAATACCATAATTTCGTTTTTCTTTATGACTGAGTAATATTCCATTTTGTATGTATACCACAATTTCTTTACCCATTCATCTGTAGAAGGAAGGATACCTAGGTTGTTCCACAGTTTAGCTATTATAAATTGAGCTGCTATAAATATTGGCATAGCTGTGTCACTGTAGTATGCTGATTTTAAGTCCTTTGTGTATAAATCAAGGAGTGGGATAGCTGGGTCAAATGGTGGTTCTATTCTATGTTTTCTGAGGATCTCCATACTGTTTACAATAGTGATTGAACAAATTTGCAGTCCCACCAGTAATGTATGAGTGTACATTTTTCACATCCTCACCAACATTCATTGTTGGTTGTATTCTTGATAATTGCCATTCTGACTGGAGTGAGATGAAATCTCAGTATAGTTTTAATCTGCATTTCTCTAATAGAAGAAAAAGTAGGCCCAAATCTGCATTATGTCAGCTTAGGAATTGACTTCCTTAACAAGACTCCTAAAGCACAAGAAAATAAATCAAGAATCAATAAGTGGGATGGAATCAAACTAAAATACTTCTTCACAGCAAAGGAAATAATCAAGAATGTCAAGAGAGTAAAAATGGGAGAAAATACTTATCACCTACACCTCAGAGCATTAGTCTCCAGGAAATATACAGAACTCAAAAAATTTAACACCAAAAAACCAAATAACCCAATCAATATTTAAATGGGCTAAGGAACTGAACAGACACTTCATGGAAGAAGAAATTCAGTGGATCAACAAATATATTTAAGAAGTTCATTGGCTTTTAATTTCATTCAAGATATCTTGTGAGATATAGTAAAAACTTTTAGCCATTTCCAAACTGGGTAATTTTTTTATATCTTAAATTCCTACTCCTAAGTAATGATTTTCAATCTGATATTTTATTACTCATTATTTTATCTGGGTTTTATTTTGTGTGTGTGTGTGCTGTCTAACATAGCTAAGTTTGTTTTCCCCCAAAGCATGTGTGTTTGTTAGACATTTTTTGAATACTTAATCTTTTCTTCATGATTTAAAATGGCAAGTGTGGCCAGCTGGCTGTGCTGGCCAGGTGTGCTGAGTTCAAAGGGGCTGGATGCAGCAATAACTAAAAAAATGGCAAAGAAAACATGCAACCCATGTAAATGAGTTTCTCAGGTCAAGGACAGGATTGCTCAGTGAGGTGACCCCAAGAGTCAGTCCACGCTGGAAAAAAAAAAAAGCATGCACCCAGGTTCTTTTTGTTTTATAGGGTGACACACATAAATGAGGTTCCATGGAATATTCTTTACCAAATAAGGCAGGGAATAGGGTTTCGAAGGTGGAGTCTTACTTGGTAATGTCTTGTGGTCAGCAGATTGATTGACATCTTGGCTAGTCACACCCATCTCAGGTGCTGTGTGGGATCACAGGCAGAGCAAGAGGAGAGGCACACATGCCTCCCACAGACCAAGCAGCGTGCAGTGCCAGACCAGTCCCCTCATAGGTTCAGATGGGCATAGCTCTCACACAGAGCTCAGGGATGGCTCCAGACAGGCAAGGGTATCAAACACATGAATCTCTACTGCACAGTTATGTGAATCTTCATTCCTTCATTTTCTACTGTTTCCCACTGAATTTTGATCTATTTCAATAATATATTCCTTTAATGAAATTTTAAGTATGTTTGTATTCATTTTAAAAATGTTCATTGTAATATTCACAAATATTTGTCTTCAGAAAACCTTAAATAAAAAACATCAAATTCCATTAAGAAAATTCTTTGGAGGTTTATAACTGTAATTAAATAAGTAAGACTAATCTGAAAAAAAAATGATGTCTTTTAAATTGAATATATAATATATTTTTGAATATATATTACTTTTTTAAAATAAAACTTTATATTGTTCTTAAAAATGACCTTGACTAATTCTTAAATTTTTGCCAAGAAAATTTTTGGTTTTATTTTTATTTTACAGTTAGAAAATTGACTTTTATTACATTTTAATATTGATATATAGAAAATTTATCATTTTATTAAGTCAATATAACAATCTTAAGATATATTTGAATATGTTTTTATATTATGCAGGTTAATAGTGAGAATTTGCTATTTTTCCCCCATGTTTTTTTCTTAAGTCTTGATGTGTTGATAACACCTAAGAAAAAAAATAGGAATGTAATAGATTTTCTTGTTCTGTCCTTAAGCATAATGATAATCTTTTTATATTTGTCCATTGATTGTTATTTTTATATTTACATAAATATATTTAACTCATTTATAAAAAGTTTCTATTTTTTAGCAAGGACTTTTTTCCTTTAGAAAATGATGGTGAATTTAACCAAATTATTTCTTTCACATTTACCAAATAATCATATTTTTTTCTCATTTAATTTAATAATACAACAATTGATATTAATAGATCCCACTTAGTTGAGCCATCCTTGCATTGTATAGTTTTATTAAAATAAAGCAATGCTTAGTGGTTGAACATTTTATTTGGATTTTTACAGATATGTTTAATTTTATGAAATTTTTGTTTGATGTTAACATTAGAATAATGTTGTCCTCATGGAAATAGTTAAAAACTTTTTTCTATTCTTTTCTGCCTCTGGGATAACCTCATATTATTAGAAATGATCTGCTTCTATCTAAACTGGATAGAGTGTTTCAGAAGTAGATTTTTTTTACTTCATTTCAATTCTTTTGCAATTTTTATTCTGTTTCTACTTCTTATTATTTGTGTAGTCAATCTGTGTTTATAGTACTGTAATAAATATGTTCCTAGGAAACAATTCTTTTGTTTTGGAACAAAAACCCAATTATGATGCCATAATGAAGACTGAATATGTCAATACTTGATGTTCCCCTAAACAGTTAGTTTATGATTTTAGGATACTGATAATGTTGCAAAAATAGTAATAATGATTATGGATGTAGTTATTTCCATAGAGTAAGTTAAAAGTCATCTTGTCTTTCTGCTACGTAGCAGTAAAAACTCTTCACTTCCTTTTACATGAAAATTAAATAGCATCTTGTTCCTAAAAGCTCTATTTAAGGGGAAATAAACATTTGACAAAACATTAGAGTTCCTCATATACAGCGAAGCAGGAAAGAAATATTTGAAGTTTGGAAAGGATGGTGTCAGAAAACATATGGATACATTTTGGAAATCATTGATAGTCCACATTTAGGATAATTTAAAACGAACTATAATACTCAAAGAAGAAACTACCAAAAATTTTTAACAGAAAGTGATTAACATATAAACTCTACAAAGTGGCATTATGTTTTCTAGAATGGCAAACATTTTCTCAACCTATTACTGTAACAGCCTCTATCATACTATTTATCATGCTTAGTTTTCAAGCCACGTATACATACGTGTGTGTGTGTGTGTGTGTGTGTGTGTGTGTGTGTAGTGAAAAACTAGTACAGAGATACAGTTCTCAAGAGATGCCCATGCATTCAGTCATCCTAGCTTCATGTAAGTCAGGAAAATTCATGAATTATTTAAAATCTGGACCAAAGCCTCAACTGATTTATCAGAACTGTTTATTGTAGCTATTTTCTGAAAAGAAGACCATTTTATATCCAGGATATGACTAATTTATAAAGCTAAAAGGGAGAGGAAAATCAATCCATAGGTTGCAGCTGTAGGCTGGAAAAATATATGGTCTGAAAGAGGAAGGAGAAAGAAAGACTAAGATTCAATTAAATGGGAATGAATAATTTGCTATGAAGAACTTAATGGCTTTTCCAAATGTATTCTGTTCAATTACTTCCTTCCTAGTATGACTACTCTCTGTGTTAATAGGGCTCTAACTGGGTGTGATGGCTCACCACAGTCAGGGAGGAGGGTAGGACAGTAGACGGCAGGAATCCCCATTTAGGAAATAGGTTCTCGACATCCTATTAAAATTAGAGGTCCTCACACTAACAACTTCTTTTGAGTTATTATTATGTTTATTATTATGTTTTTCGTTAAAGTAAATAAATATTACAGAGAAATTCTATCCACAAAGTAATTTAATTAAATAGTTCATGGGCACCCATACTACCATTATAAACATTAACCAAGCTGGATACTGAGAGAATGCACATAGGATGGAAAAGTTGTGATGCAGTTTTTGGACTGGAATGAAGTGACCAAAATCATGGATGAAGTATTTAAGAAGGTGAAGATGATCTAAGAAAGCTTTTTCTCTTTTCTTTTTTCCCCCAGTCTTTCTTTCCTTTTCATTTTTCATTCAGTAAACATATATTTAACAGGCAGCCCTGCTAAATAATGGAGATAAAAATATAAAACATTGTGGGCTGTACCTAGAGAAGCTCATGAACTGGAGAAATAAGAACATAATTACCCATTTTTTTTCTCTTAATAAAGTCAATGTGCTTTTGGGTTTTCTAAGGGAGAGCAAAAGTTCTGATTATGTTCCCGTAAATAAAGCTGGACTGACTTATTGTCTTAGCATAATTTCCACATGTATTTGATACAAGACTTAGTAATCATCACAGAATTCCTCCCGAAGCTAGGATATGCAAATACATATTTGGAAATAAAGCTGGGATACTAGAACATATTGTTTCAATCATTATTTCAAATGCATAATTTATGTCCCATAAGTAATCTGAAATAAAAGGTCCCATATACTGGGAGCAAACCAGTATTTTGTATATCAATTACACCTGAATAAAGATGCTTTAACAGATGCTAATGAGTGAATATGACTGGCTTCATAAAGCCACACCGGTAATTTATTGGGAGAATACCATATCTCAGTAGGGAACTTGGGGCAAGGTTGTGGAGTTTCTCGTAGAGTACAACACTGATAGGACCCTGTGGCAATGTGTTTCACACTTTGTCTTTATATTCTCAGTTTTAATTTCCTCAAAAAAGAATCTGCCTGTCCCCACTATAGGACAGTAACCAGGAGGGTATGGAGACTAGGGGTACACTTCTTTGTATTGAGGGTATTCCTTTAAAGGAGGGATATGTTTTCAGTTGGACAACTTCCCTTAAAGCGATGTCTTCCATATAAAAAATTATCATTTTTACCTTTTTGGTAGAATTTGTTCCTAATTTTGCAATTATTAAAGAAGGAAACTTGTTTCTTATCAAATTTCTAGTTTACTCCAGACCTTGAGCATCTTTGGAGGACAAAAAAACGGTTGAAGCTGTGTATCAGGGCATCTTGTTGATTTAAGGTATGTCTCCCTTTCTTGATTTATGGGATGATATTTGTGCATGTTCTTCCTTCGTCTCTTAAGTTTTTAGGGTAGACAGGCATTCTTACAATCGCTCAGACAGTTCAAATTAATTTGAGGGCTTTGATAACCATGCCACAGAACCCATAAAGTAAGCTCAATAGGATTTTCAGACTGAACAAAAATTCACCATTAGATTTCAAGAAACTGACAATTTTTCCTTCTTTCATTCAAAGGATGATCTTCCCCCAATACTGCCGTAGACTCCAAAAATGTTTATACTTGAATTTACTCAGCATACATTTATTCAACATCTATACCACATGTGGAATTGCACTGGATGTTGAAAATACAGCAAAACTAATATAGAGTCCTCACAGTCTAACAGAATAGACCTCAGAGTCTAACAAAAAAGACCAGCACACAGGCTCAGAGTCATGACATACCTGCAAATGCATTTTAAAGGGAGCCCAGGGTGGCTTTCAGAATGGTGAGAAGGGAAGCTCTACAGACACTCTCCCCGGCAAAACAGCAATAACTTGAAATTTTGTAAAATTATATATGAATTATCTAGAAATAACTCTAAGGACATCCACCCAATAGGGAAACACTGATTTAAGAAAATCTACAGAATTGAAATAAGAACAGTAAGAGTCTGTAACAATTGAGCCATGATGCTTTCCTCTATGCCCTCTCAGCTTGGTGTCATAAAAAATCTTCTACAGCCATGTGTGGCTGAGAAACACTGCTCCCTCCAGACTCTTTGCACTCTAAGGCTACAGTTTCTCCTTGAGAAATGAAGTCCACCAGCATCCCTGATCCTTCCCCCTGAGATACACAACATGGAAACTTTTTTCAGATCATCACATCTTAGAGGTCTGAGTTACCAGCTTTCATCCCAACCCAGCTCGCAGGATAGAAGTTTTACCCTAAACATAGAAGGCTAAGATCGCTGCATCCTGATCACCTTATCCTCAACTTACTTATAGGTCAGACATAGGCTGGGAAATATAAATTAATAAGACCAAGGACTAAGAGCCTTATTTTAGTCAGCTGTTTCACTGCTGTGACTAAAAGATCTGACCAGAACAACTATAGAGGAGGAAGAAAGTTATTTGAGGGCTCACAATATCAGAGATCTTGGTCCATAGAAGGCGGGTTCCATTCCTCGGGGTTGGAGGTGATGCTGAACATCATGGCGGACAGGGTGGCAGAAGGAAGCATCTCACATCATGGTGATCAAGAAGGAGAGAGAAAGAGAGAGAAAGAGAGAGAGAGAGAGAGAGAGAGACTTCTTGTCAGATACAAATATATACCCCAAAGCTACACCCCAGCTTCCACCTTCTCCAGCCATACCCTGCTACCTCAGTTACCACTCAGTTAATCCCTATCAGGGGATTAAATCACTGATTGGGTTAAGGCTTTCACAGCCCAATCATTTCTTCTCTGAACCTGTGAGCTTTTGGGGGACACCACATCTAAGCCATAACAAGTCCCCCCTAGAATACTATACTCATGAGGGAGTCACTCTGGGAGGAGGTGATCCTCTGTTCCCACCTTTAGTCTCAAAGCAGAGATACATAGATCAAAATTAGCCTGAAATAAAAAAATAAATAGCAAGAGGAGTTTTGGTAAATGCACAAGTGTATGAAAACTTATACATCCCTAAAGAAACAATGAGTCACATAAGGGTAATTAAAAAATAATTGGAGGTTATTGGAAAATGTAAGCATAACATTTAAAAACTAAGTACATATAAGCTAAAGTATTTCTAAGATGAAAACTTATAGGTATAAATGCTTATTTCCATAAACAAAAAAGATCCAAGTCAGTAACCTAAATTCTACTTTAATAACAAGAAAAAATAAACTAAATCCAAGACAAACAATAGGAAAGAAGTAAGATTAATGTGAAAATAAATAAAATAGGAAAAAGGAAACTAATAAATAGAATCAACAAATAAATAATAAAATTTTTATTCTTTGAAAAAAAAACTCAATCAAATTGAGAAACTATTAACTGACTCTTTATTTCCCCACACCAAAAAATTACAAGAACCAAATTACTAAACACAGAAATTCAATAGGAAACATCACAACAGAACTTACAGAAATAAAAAAAAAATCATAAGATTATACTATGAAGAACTAAGCCAAAAATTTGATAACTTAAATGAAATGAGTCAACTCCTGGACAAACATAATAAAAAGATTCAGTAAAAATAAAAAATACAAATAGACCTCTAACAAATAAATGCATTCTATTAGTAATTAAAAATGCCTCTCAGAGGGGTTGGGAGTGCCAATATAATTTAGTGGTAGAATGCTTGCCTCTCATGCAAAAGGTACTATTTTCAATTCTCAATCCCCCAAAATAAATAATTGAATTGAATTGATTTACATCAAACACCTCTCACAAGTAAAACCCTGGGTTTAGGTTGCTTTACTAGTGAATTATATTAAATATTTAGGAAACATATTTAGAAAAAAATTTAGGAAAAAAAAACCTCATCCAAGAAAGTTATTTTGATAACCAAGCTGACAGTATCAAAAATAAATAATAGATCAACATTTTTTAATATATATAGATGCAAAAATCTTTAACAAAATGATAATAAATTAAATCTATGATGTATTCAAATGATTATGCACATAAACAAGTGACATTTGGCCCAGTTACACAAGGTTAGTTTAACATACAAAAATAAATTAATATAACATAGGAATAGTAATAAAATAAAGAGCAAAAAAACACATGGTTGTTTAAATAGATGAAGAAGGTACTGGGCAAAATCAAACACTGTCATGATAAACATATTCAACAAAGTAAGTATAGAAGGAAACTTCTTTTGCTTGGGAAACATAATATTAAATGAAAGAAACCAATCACCAAAGACTTCATTTATATGACATGTTACCAGGCAAACAAACATAGGCAAAGAGTATATTAGTGCTTAGAGCCTGGAGAGGTCGAGAGGACCAACTTGTAATGATATGAGGTTTTCAAGGGCTTTGAAATTAGATGTTAATGATGGTTGGCCAACTCTGAAAATATAATACAATTCATTGAACTTTACATTAAAGTGGGTGAATTGTTTTGGTATGTGAATTTTTAATCTTAAAAGTCAAAGTGTAAAATGCATGATTAGGCACATAGGCAAGACTGGGCAAAGGAGTCAAAACAAAGAAGGAAACTTCTAGGAGAATAGGGCAGAGCTGCCCCTGTCGTTTGCCTGGATAAAGGGAGGAAGGGTAGGACTGGAGTGGTAGGCAGAGAGAATGGCGAGTGTACCGCAGAGATAAGACAGAGCATGGCAAATCTAAATAATGTTGACGTGAGTCTCATCTGTGCCATGTAGACATGGCAGGTCATCTGAAAAGAAGTAAAACTAGAGGGATTAGAAGAGACAAGATTGCGAAGGGCAGATGCCACGCTAAAGTATTAGGACGTTGGCCAGAAAGCACTGATGGTCTGCTACATAATTTTAAGCAATGAAATAATATTGTTCAGGCTTTTGAGATTTAGAATAGTTGCTTTTGTAGCAGGACTGAAGGCAGTTAAACAGGAGGCAGAGAGTCAGGGAAGGGGCCTGGTGATCCAGGAATGGCTTAAATAAAGGGCAAGACCCAAAGCTCTTCAATGTATATGCTTTAACACACCCTCAGGTTTCACCCAGCTCTGTGTTGAGATCAACATCTGTTACGCAAGTTCAGCCAAAGTTGGAATACTCGATTCTTATAATTGAATACAAGAAACATTGTCCTGGAGATTCCAGATCTAAAGATCCTGCTTCAGATCTAGAGTTCATTATTTCCAAGTTAAGGATATAGAGGTGGTTATCACCCATCCTATGAGACAATATCTATATAGACAAGTCATCGGAGACAAACTCACTGCCAGGCAAATTACACACTCACACTGCATATACCTAAGTCATACATGAAAATTTATCAACAAGCTTCTCTGCTTCCCATCTGTTTCATTGACTCTTTTGGCTTCTGAATTTTGTAATTATGAAGGATTTTTTTCTTATGTTCTGAGTTTGAAAATATAAAGCATTGTTCTAAAAATGTTCTTTCCGAAGCCAGTCAGATACCAATTACAAACCGTATTGACAGTGGCATGGAGCCTAATGAGCCTGTCCACAAGGATACAGAAGGGATACATTTGGAGAAATGAATGACACACCACGGGGCCCCAAAAGCCAGATGGATGATTTGATTCCTATTAACTGAGTATTTGTGGTGTTTCAGAAATAGCCGTTATACCCGGAGGGGAACAAAGTTCTATTTGTGATTAACCTATGGTCATTTTAGCAAAACTATAACAGGTGGAAAAAGAATTGCATGCCAACTAAATAAATGAATATCATCCCCTAATTTATGCTTCAGTCAATCACTCACCAAGGTATGTGAGTTAGTAGATAATATGGTCCTAATTTTACAGGTTAAGTGGTAATAAGTTATGTAATTTGTAGAAAGCCAAAAATCAGATAAAGACGAAGTCTTGGGGGACAATTGTTGTTTAGGTTCCGGGCTTCCCTTGGGTGCCAGGAATCCCTAAGGATTGTCCAGTTGACCTCATTCCAGAGTTTTCCATTTTAAGCTACCTTGTCATGGGAGTTAGAGGAGCCCTTGAAGAGTTCAAGCTATCTAAAAGAGTTCAAACCCTTTAAAATTAAACCCCCATATGCCTCCAATGTCTTTCACCTGTAATCACCCCTTCAAATGTGGGTAATTCCCTTCCTTAGGGAAGTGTTTGTTGATACCCATTCGGCTTCCCATCATGGCCACTTTGAGGTTGTGCCTCTCAGTTCTCTGATAGCAGGGAGAATAATGGATTCTATCTGTGCATCTCTCTTTACCTCCACTTGAGAGGCTGCTCCTAGTCAATGACAGAACAAGGTAGGAAGACAGGGGATTCTCTGGCAGGTTTCTCTGACTCTTGGACCTCCGGAGCGGCTCATCAAAACAAAACTTAACCTCGTGCTTAGACCTGCATTATGAGCTGATGACTCTCCTATTGCTTCTATTGTTGTTTTCTCCCATTTCCCAACAACGTTTGGGTATATGCATCTTGAAGAACCTAGACCAACACACCTGCCATACTATCATGTCACCATATTCTTTCATTGTGTCTATAACATGCATCTCAGTTTGTAATTACATGTTCTTTTGATGCAATTATTCAATTAATGTCTGTTCCTTCTGTTAGGTTTATAAGTCTAGAAGAGTACAGACTTTTCTGTTTTGTTCCCCAATATGCTCTGTGTACCCAGTACAGTGCCTGGCACCTACCAGCTGCTCAATAAACCCTGCTTGAATTAGTGGATGAAGAAAAAATCCATAAATAAAGAAAATCAAATTTATTATAATGACACATATGACAGAGAGCTAAATAATGGCATGAACAGCTCTGATCATCCCCTTGATACAATCAGGAGGAAAGCGTTTTAAGGAATCTAACAAAAATAATAGCTTTTGTCATATTCAAGTTATTTCTTCAAGGACATTTTTTTTTTCTCTGCCCTTATTTGTCCTCCATCTTACGCTCATTGTCATTTTCTTTGTTCACTCTTGCTCATTCAGACAGGTCTGAGTTTGAATCCCAATTTAGCTATTTCCCGGCTAAGTGACTTACCTCTGTTGGAGAACTACTTCTTTATCTCATACAATCTGGGTTAACAACAATAAAATTAGCAGTTCTGACATAATGAACATAAATGGGTTATCATATGACCTAGCACAAAATTTTTACCCAATAAATGTTCTTAGTACTTTTATTTTCATCCTCTGCATCGTATTTCTAAAACACCACTTATAGTATTTCTAAAACACCACTTACAGCCAGACTGGAATCACATATCTAAAACTTTCAGCTTATGATTAACTCATCTTTTACACATTTACAGGTAAGAAAAACTTTAGATTGGAACTTGTGTGTTAGGGTAAGAACATGTATTTATAAAGTAATGAAAAATGTATGAATTAGGAAATGAAGATGAAGCTCTTTTCGATCATTACATCTTCTAAAACCAAATAAATGATATGATTTTAATACCATGGGATAGCCTACAAAAACATCCCTTTCCCCTTTCCTCTTATCAATCCAGCTTTCCTCTAATCACTTTGTTTTTAAGTTACATTGGGATGCCATCCCTGTTAAATACAAATATCCCTGTGACTGGTGACCATTGGGCTGTTTGTACCTAGAAAAGGGGCCATTCCTGTTTGAGTCCTAAAAAGGCTTCTCTGGAAAATCTTTGGATTGTGCCCATGTTTACCTCCCTGAGAGGGATGGATGCTACTTCTTGGAGTAATCGGCTAGCTCTGTGACTTAAGTAACTGAGTGCAGCAGCTTCACTAGATCAGAAATTATATTTACCTGCAGCAGAAAAATTCATCCCAGAAAACAAATACATAAACTGAGTAGTCTCCAAATTAGAGGTACAGGCCCTGAGAAATAGCCCGCCCCTTGGAGCTGATCTATTTCCATGTTCTAAGAATTCAGTCAGTGTCTTTTCTATGACACTACACTGATGGACACCTGGCACTGCACTGTTGTCACTGGGTTGTACTCAGAGGACTTTGAGCAGAAACACTAGTGGACACACGTCCGGGCACTGGCCCTGATATCTGTATTATCTTATGAATGACATGCAATTTCTTTGAGGTCCTATTTCCTCACTAGTGAGAGGAGGCATGTGTCAGGCACTTGCTTCAGATCCACTGAGTTTGGCATTCCTGTGACTTGGCTCTAATGACAGCGAAAGCATTACTATCTTTATAAAATAGCGGGGATTGTTGGCAACAACGATCACAACACTGAATGGAAAACAGATACTTCCTCACAATTCCCTGTTCTTCAATATTCTTCTTGGAATCACTCAAGACTAAATAAAACATTCTTCAAATATTTGGATATTGTCCGTGTGTTCCCCCTGTTCTTCTCTTCTGCAAGCTAAACAAACCCAGCGAGGCACAGTTGTGTTGTGTGTGATGTGATTCACAGATCCCTGCCATCTGCCTCTGGGCATGCCTCGTTTGCCAATATCTTTCATAAAATGTACTTTTGAGAACCAAACACCATCTATGCAAAAAAAATAAAAATAAAATTAAAATGACCAATCTCAATTACAGCCATATATTTTTATAGCTCAGCTCTAAGTGCTTCTGTTTCTTAGTCAATCCTCAGTTGGTCATAACAGAAACTGCACAAACGTTCAACATCGGGTTAACAGTAAGTCATTGCTCATTTGCTGTTAATGCCTTCACTTTAAAGGCTTGCTCTTTCTGTTCCCTAGGAGAGCCCATATCCTGAGTCACAGCCATGATTTTCATTTGAGAACAGAGCTATTTTTCAAGTGACTCTTAGGTTGTTTGCCAGAGAAGAATTGACCATTCTCAGGAAAAAAAAAATTAACTTATACAGTACTGTGTTAGCTTTCTTTCATCACAGTGTCAAAATACCTGATATGAACAACCTCCAAGGAGGAAAGATTTATTTTTAGCTCATGGTTTCAGTTCATGGGCAGCAGGTTCCATTGCTTTGGGCCTGAGACAAGGCAGTGGGAGGGTGTGGTGGAGGAAAGCTGTTCAACTCATGGTGGTTTGGAAATTGAGATAGAGAAAGGGGATGGGAGCAAGATGTAGTCCCCCTGGGCATGCTGCCAAGAACCCACTCCCTCCAATGGGGTTTCACCTCCTACAATTCCCACCAACTTCCCATAATCCATTCAGCTATAAATTCCTCAATAGACTAATCCATTCACTTTCCAGAGGCCTCACCTCTGAATCTTGCTGAAAAGAGAACCAAGCCTTCAACACATGAACCTTGGTGGGACATCCCAGATTTGAACCATAACAAGGTCCTGGCAAATGCATCTCTTATAGATGTCAATATATATTAACCAATGAGTTATAATTATTTAAATAATATAGACCCATGGATATCAATAAGGCATTTATATCATAGCATCACTGACTGACCTGAGGGCATGCATGTCAGTGCTTTGGATATAAAAATTAGCAGGGCGTAGTGGGTAGTGGTGCACACCTGTAATCCCAGCATCTTGGGAGGCTGAGGCAGGAGGATCTCGAGTTCAAAACCAGCCTCAGGAAAAGCGAGGCGCTATGCGGTGAGACCCTGTTTCTAAATAAAATACAAAACAGGGCTGGGTATGTGGCTTAGTGGACAAGTACTTCTGAGTTCAACCCCTGGTACCTCTCTCCAAAAAAAAAAAAAAGACAAAAACTAGAGATAACATGCAAGGAAATTAATGACTGCCCTGGAAGCTAAAGGCTCATAATAAACTTCATTTATTTCAGTTTCCCAGGTAGTATAATCTCACATATCCTTCATGTAGCTAACAATGTTGCATCGAGGATAAGACACAAGTGGATTTAATTGATGAATAGAATTAATTTCATTGATATGAAAGTAAATGCCCAATCAATATTTGCTGAATTGAATTGTAATAAGCAGATAATCTCTTATAGCCACATTAATAAATCATCTTTATAATTATCTCACCTAGACCATGGAAATAAAGGGATAGTGGTTGAAAACATGGGCCTTGGGAATGAGGGTCTTGGCTTTATAAATTCATCTGTCTATTGTGCATTTTACTTTATTTGTCTATACATTACATTATTTTGGGCTTGTTGTGAGGATTAAATGAGTTGAGTAATTTAGCAAAACATTTATTCAAATATTTAGAAATAGAACATTTCCAATAAATTGCAAAGTAAATTTTATGTGTTAAATTTGCAAGTAACAAATTTATTTGGCCATTCAAAACTTGTCTAGAATTCAAATAAACTTTTACTGTAGTCATCTAAAAATTCTAGAATTTCACTGGAAATTTCCTATGCTTATCTTAAGAAGATAATAAAAAGCAATAATAATACTACAATGTTTACTATGCACTAGAAATGATTCAAATTATTCACATTTGTTAATCTGGTTAACAAAGGAGAAAAAAAATCACAATTTATACCATTTGACTTCTTCAATGCTCAGTCTGTCAAGAAATTAAAAAGTAAAAGAACTATGTAAATTAAACAAAATGTGAAGATGTTTGTGTCCCATGCAAATACCCTTTAATATACCTGGGTTTCCTAAATTCAGGGTTCCTTGGCTATGATGCAAATCTATTTACAATACACAGAGCATCTGTACTGTATCACCTATGGAACTTGGAGGAAGGGGAACCAATATAAACACATAGCTCACGCTGTCTGATGGATCATTCATAATAAAGTCATTTGTTTCTGAAAAAAAAAGAAATTAATAAGTAATATTTTCTTTGGAGATGTGGATATTTTGTTTATCTACTATGTAGTGCATCTTAATTTTATTTATTAATTTAATAATTTGTTTCTGTGAATTTATTTAATGGTGTATTTAGTAATTCATTTAGTAACTACTTAATAATTTAACTTATGCAATATATATTAATTTAAAAATCTGACAATAAGTACATGAAAAAATGCTCACCATCTCTAGCAGTCAGAGAAATGCAAATCAAAACCACCCTAAGATACCATCTCACTCCAGTAAGATTGGCAGCCATTATGAAGTCAAACAACAACAAGTGCTGGCGAGGATGTGGGGAAAAGGGTACACTTGTACATTGCCGGTGGGACTGAAAATTGGTGCTGCCAATATGGAAAGCAGTTTGGAGATTCCTGGGAAATCTGGGAATAGAACCACCATTTGACCCAGCTATCGCCCTCCTCAGACTATTCCCTGAGGACCTTAAAAGAGCGTACTATAGGGATACTGCCACATCAATGACCATAGCAGCACAATTCACAATAGCTAGACTGTGGAACCAACCTAGATGCCCTTCAATAGATGAATTGATTAAAAAATGTGGCATTTATACACAATAGAGTATTACTCTGCACTAAAAAATGACAAAATCATGGAATTTGCAGGGAAATGGATGGCATTAGAGCAGATTATGCTAAGTGAAGCTAGCCAATCCTTAAAAAACAAATGCCAAATGTCTTCTTTGATTTAAGGAGAGCAACTAAGAACTGAGCAGGGAGGAAGAGCATGAGGAAAAGATTAACATTAAACTGAGATGAGTGGTGGAAGGGAGAGGGAGAGAGAAGGGAAATTGCATGGAAACGGAAGAAAACCCTCAACGTTATACGAAATCACATATAAGAGGTTGTGAGGGGAAAGGGGGGTGGAAACAAGGGAGAGAACTGAACAACAACAGATGAGGTAGAGAGGGAAGATGGGAGGGGAGGGGAGGGGGGATAGCAGGGGATAGGAAAGGCAGCAGAATACAACAGTCACTAATACGGCATTATGTAAAAATTGTGGATGTGTAACTGATGTGATTCTGCAATTTGTATTTGGGGTAAAAATGGAAGTTCATAACTCACTTGAATCAAATGTATGAAAGATGATATGTCATGAGCTTTGCAATGCTTTGAATAACCAATAAAAAAAAGAAAAATAAATAAATAAATAAATTCAGGGAAAAAATATATTGGAAAGCTAATTGATCACTATGTGACCCTCCATGTGTATAAAATATATTTAATATTGTAAGATAAAGTTGAATTCCACAGATGTAGAACGTTTCTTGAGGGAAAAAAGTATCCACTTACCTGGTATCAAAAAAGGGGAAAGAAAATGTATTCTTTAGTTATGCGCAGAGCAGTGGGAGATTGAGAATATACAATGCAAATCAATCCTATATTGTATTTCCAGGGGCACGTGAGACTTTTAGCTGCAGTTGTTGTGCTGAGCCTCCACGATCAATCTGTTCTAAAATGGCAAATATCTCACTATTGAACAGGGCAATCATTTCATTTCCAGCAGAGGAGAATAAAGACAGTGCACTTGGAGATTATTCCCCATCTGGATATAATTTACCCTATGTCTCAGTTTTCAGTTATCGTCTTATTCAGTGTTACAGGATATTATTCATAGACTAAACTCAATGCATTTATTCCTGCATTGGAAGAGAGTTAGATAAAACTTCTAAGCATTCAAAAATATTTACTGTCTAAATTAATTCAAGAAGTGCTCTATTCTGACAAAACAGCCTATTATCAAGTTCTTTTACTGAATCCTCTGCCTCCAGGCAGGCAAATAAATTGGGGAAAAAAATAGAAGGATGCATCTATCTATTCAACAGTTCATATTCATCACTTGTAGGACTGAGAAATTGACAGATTCCTAAGGTAGTTCTTAATCACATTTATTGTCAAAAAGCTTTTGTCTAGGTCTTGGCATACCCACTTCAGGATCATTGCTTCTTATTTAGTAGCTCCTACACCCCTAGCTGAGTATGGAGGACACCTTCCCTACTCTTGCATGGCTTTCCTATGACCATCCACCCTCGGAGATTGAGGTGGGAGCAGTAAGCTGAGGGTCTACTGCATGCTATCTCAGTGTTATTAACTCTTGAGGATTAGCTGCCCACACATCATCTAAATGTCAAAGAACAAACTTATGGGTATTCATTGTCAATAACACTTTGCATTTTTCAACTACTTCCAGGGAACTCAAATGCTTTGTTTTGAAATGCTAAACCCTCCTAGCCTTTAAATAGAACAAAACTTTAAATTCTTCTAAGGCCCTTGGACTTTGATTATTGGTCTATTCAATATATTTAGAATCAATGTTTGTTGAAGGCCTATGATGCCCTTGACTTGGGCTAGACAACAAGGAAAGTGATGACCAAGATAGTCCTTGTCCCAGAGGGACTTCTTATGGCATAAAAGGGGAAGAAACAATGAAATTATTATAGGACAAGGAAGTGTATGCAATGGTACAGTCACAGTGAATCATGGGAGCTCTTTGGTACAAACCCAGCCCAGCCTCAGAGATGAGTCAGAGTCAGCCATACAGAGAGGGGAAGGCATTCCCGGAAGGTAGATGAACTTTTGGAGCAAAGGCACAAAAGCATAAATGACAAGGTGCTTGGGAGAAATCCAAAGAATCCAATGATGCCTTCTGCATACTGCTGCACTGTGATGACTATGAAAAGCAGTAATTTGAGAAATAGCAGAAGTAGAAGAGGTCATCTTTGGTGGTTTATTTAGGTTGGGGACATGAGAAAGCAGGAAGTGTGGGTGACTCCTCGTTTCCACAAGGTGCCTGGTGGCAGCGTAGACTAAATTGTAGACTACAGAGGGCACAGAATAGGGAGTGGAACCCTCTCCATTGTGTTTGTAATAAGCATGGTATATGTAAAACTCATGTTTGGAAAGAAAAAAAATCTATTCAGAATTAGAATTTATCTATAGAGGTAGCAATGAATCCAGGAGAGTGGGAGAAGGAATGGGATTCCACGGAACCACCAACATTTAGAGATACTCCTGGGTCTGCTTCAAAGACTGCCAGACTGCCTTCAAAATAAGAACTTCTTGAAATGTAAGGACTTATGGACCCCTGAAGATGTCCACATCACAATCTCCCAAACTTGCAAATATTGTAAGTTACATGCCAAAGATGAACTAGGATTGTAAACAAAATAAGATTGCTAACCACCTGACATAAAATTGGGAAATCATTCTGGGTCACCCAAGGAGGCCCAACGTAATCACAAGAGTTTTTAAAGTAAAATGAGGAACAGGAGTCAGGGTCAGAGTGATGGGGTGTGAGGAAGAGTTGAGCTGTATTTGCTGGCTATGAAGATGGCTTCGAGGGAGCCAGAAGCCAAAGAATGAGAGTCACCTCTAGCAGCTGGAAAGGGTGAGGAATAGTCTTCTTTAGAGATTCCAGAAAGAATGCAGCCTATTGATATGATTTGAGCCCAGTGAGACCGATTTCTGACTTCTAATTTCCAGGACCCCAAATCTGTACCATTTGTTACAGAAGCAAAGACAATTAACATTTCACTCTATCTTGGGTTTTGTTATAAAGAGATATGAAGTGTCCCCCAAAATCTCATGTGTTAGACAATGCAAGGATTTTCAGAGGTGAAATGGTTAGATTATGACTGCTGCAACCTAATTGGTTGGCTAATTCACTTGAATGAACTGAGTCCTAACGGTAGGCAGGTAGGGTGTGGTTGGATCAAGTAGGTCACTTTGTATGTCTTTGGGTTTATATTTTGTCCCTAGTTAGCATTGCACTTTCTCTCCCTCCCTCCTTCTCTCTCTCTTTATCTTTCTCTCTCTCCAACTGCTTCCTGATTGTCATGTTCTGAGCTCCTTCCTTGGCCACACAGTTCTGCCATGACATTCCACTTCATCTTGGGCCCAGAACCATGGAGTCAGCTAACCATGGAATGAATCTCTGAAATCATAAGCAAATAAACTTTTCCTCCTTTAAATTGTCCTTGTCAGGTATTTTGATCACAGTTACAAACAAAGAAAAAGAAAAGAGAAACAAACACTGACTGAAACTCTCTGTACAGCATTTAGTGACATGTTTGTGACATATAAGCTCAAAAAAGAATTTTACGAATGGACAAATATGTAAACAAATACCCTAAAGATATGTGATTTGTCTAGGTATTTCAGGCTGTGCCAGTTGAGGAAAACAGAATCATTTGTTTTCCAAATTCCATGTATAGATTTTCTTATGACAGAATGTATTGAAAAAATCAAACAAAGGCTGCAATCTGTATACAGGGTAAAAATGGGAGTTCATAACCCACTTGAATCAAAGTGTGAAATATGATATATCAAGAACTATGTAATGTTTTGAACAACCAACAATAAAAATTTAAAAAAACAGAATACAAGCACATTTCAATTTATGAATTATTGGTGATACAGAATCCCTTAGAATTTATTTCCAATGTCAACTACTGGCACAGTAGTTGCTATTTCGTGTTTCTCTTGTATTTTGTGACAGTCCTGCTTCCCAGTCAAACATTAGGCCTGTGTAGAACAGAGAGTTAATATTATACCACTTTATGTCCATGACACCTTCAGAAAAGGTCTACTGTTATTTTTTTATTATGGGTCAGGTAAGAGTTTCTCTTGCTGTTGAACAGGCTTTTGAGGGACAATTGTTTTAGTTTCAGGAATTTTGTGAAAATGTTGACATTGGGCCAGGATCTTGAAATTGACCAAGGTGGATTATTTACACCAAAACAAACAAACAAAAAACAGAAAATACTACAAATCAGCCTCTCATCCACATACCAGTTGTGAACCAGTTACTAGCCTACTTGATTGGTTTGAAGAATTCATGAGGGCAGTGTGGGTTAATGTCAAGTCAGTTATACTTTACAAAAACACAATTGGAACAAAAATGTATACAATACTGATGCAAATTAGAATCTATTATTTCAATAGAATTTATTTAAAATATTTCCACTTATTGTCCTGTTTTAAAAGAATACATCCTTAATTAAACAGTTGCTTCAAAATAACTCTAGTGTTGTCCTTTGTGAAAATCCCATAAGGAGAAATAACAGGACTAACAGATTACCCCACAAGAAGAATTTGGTTCAAGCAAGCTTTCAGATTATTCCATTGAACAGTTTATGGTTGTTGATTGATTTTCAGATATAATCTCCATGTCACTCCAAGAAGAGTGATATTCTTTAATAGTAATTATCTTTGTTCATTATACTCTAATGCTTGTCCTGTGTTTTCGTCAGAGAGAATTGTCAAATTCCTCATTTTATTTCTTTTTGTTAATGAATATAAAACAAAAGCTTCAAAATCCATTTCAAGAATTAGGTATCTGAGGACTTTAGAGGTAAGTCCTACTGTTAATATACTGCATGACCTTGAACAAATCAATTGGTCTATAGTATAATATTATCACCTTTAAAAATAGAAATTAAAGCAATTTTACAAACAATAATTTTAATTATTATTAGTCTATTTAGAAACCTCTTATACTATGCTCTTTGTAATAGGAGAAAATAAAATTGTTTATGTACTCAAGAAGTATATCATCTATTAAAGTGAATAAAATAAAAACAATGTAAGTAGGAACAATGCAAGGTTAATATAGCATGTTATGGAAAGAACGCAGACTTTGAAATTAGTCAGATGTAGGTTTAAATCCCTGAAATGTAATTTTAAGAGGCCCTCAGCTTTGATAATCTGTTTCATCAGATTTGTGGTAAAAGTAACAGCAACACCTACAAAGCACCTGTAGGCACTGAATTAACTAGAGCTTCTACTATGATTCTGGACAAGACATATTTAAGACTGGAAATGAAATTGACTTAGAATTCCTATTAATGTGGCATATTAGACAGTATGTGGAATGAAAGGTAACATGACAAATTCTGAATCCTGTGTGGTCCCTAAATAGCTGTTTAACATTGGATGTATTCATGGGTTCAGGACTCCTTTCACTCAGTAGTAAATGGTTGTAATGGAAAGGGAAGTTGATGTGTTAAATATTCTCTAAGTTCACTTTCACTGCTAAATATTTAGACTAACATGTAAAATGTGATAAAAATGGCTCCAACATCAAAGGACCAATGGTGTTAATGGCATTAATGGCTTAAATTATTATGACATGCTATTTACATAACCCCTACCATTAACATAGCCTCACTCTTCCCTCAGCATCTGCAAAACACAGAGGAGGAGTCCACATGGTTTCACAAGTTTTTCCTTGGAATATTCATGGACCACTTCTACTTGATGTTTGCCTTGTGTTTACTTCCTGAAGGTTTGGGTGTTGGAGTCTCCCAAACTAGTCATATACATCTAAAACACTTTTATATTGGATGGCTACCGCCAGTAGAGGTAAGGTTTGCTCCTACACACCTCAGTAGGGTTTGCTTTATTAAGTAGTGGCTGAAACAGTTTGCAAAAAGAGAGAGAGACAAGATTTATGAAACAACAGTCTTCAATACACTTTGCACCCAGCTCTGATCATAGGGATGTTTGAAAGGTGGGATAAAAAAGGAATGTCTTTATGATGCCCATATTTACTTACTTGAATGGCTGTGGCACAAGGAGAGAGAAGACAGGGGAAGCCAAACTTATTTCCTGAGTTGAGCAGATGGAGCGAGAGTTTTTCATGAGAAAGAAGGGAAAGGGCAGCTGAAATTAACAGGACAGAGTTGGAAGAGGAGGGAGCTGTAGAGTGAGAGCAATATGATAATCTGCCTAGTCTCCCTCAAATATTCAATAGTTTTGATCAACACTCATACATAAATAAAGAACATGAGATTGGGGGAAAGAAGCAACTAAAAGGTTTAGAGGGAATGGTACCCAGTGTCCCCAAAATGTGACCTGTTCCCAGGACTGAGATTGAAAAGTCTTATTATGGTGACTCTGAAGAGGACATAATTATCCCTGGACTCTTACTCCAGTCCTGGCTGACAAACTTTTAGACAATAACGATTACACATCACAAAAAACTGATGTACCACTCTCATGACAATTCTGTTCTTCATCCCTAGCAAAGGCTCAGTGAAGAACCTCAACTTCCTTCCTGGCCAAGCTGTAGTGAGGTACCACCACTGGCAAGAACAAAATGATGTCCGAGGAAGGTGAAATCGTCAGCAGGGACATTTTATATGAAGATGAGCCAAATGGAAAATTTATTCCTTAAA
This sequence comes from Callospermophilus lateralis, assembly GCF_048772815.1. Lineage (NCBI taxonomy): Eukaryota > Metazoa > Chordata > Mammalia > Rodentia > Sciuridae > Callospermophilus > Callospermophilus lateralis. The sequence goes on from NC_135320.1 coordinate 10,571,674, forward strand.
AACACAACTAAAATGGCATGGAAGACACTGAGAAAAATCCATACAGATACAGTCATCTGATCCTTGACAAAGGGACCAAAAACATACTTTAGAGAAAAAACAGCCTTTTTAGCAAATGGTGCTGAGACCACTGGATATCCTTATGTAGAAAAATGAACCTAGATCCCTCTCTTTTACCCTGCACGAAAAATCAACTCAAAGAGACCCAAGGTCCTATGAATTAGACCAAAACATCATAACTGCTAGAAGAAAACATCGGGTCGTATTTTAACACATTGACACAGTCCTTAATGACTCCTAAAGTTCAAAAAATAAAACCAATCATCAGTAAGTGCGAAGACTTCAAATTAAAAAGCTTCTGCACAGCAAAGGAAACAGAGTATGAAGAGAGATTCTACAGAATGGGAGAAAAACCTTTGGTGGCTACTCTTCCAACAGGAGATTAATATCCAGATTATATATAGAACTCAACAAAATTCAATGCCCAAAACCCAAATAACTCAGTCAATAAATGGATGAATAACAAATATATGAAAAGATGTTCAATACCATTAGCAAACAGGGAAACGAAAATCAAAACAATACTGAAATTTCATTGCACTCATGTTAGAATGGCAGCCACCAAAAATACAAATGACAGTGAATGCTGGTGATGATGTGGGTGAAAGGCAGACTTATACACTGTTGGTGGGGCTGCAAATTAATACGACCACTTTGGAATGCAATGTAGAGATTCCTTGAAAGACTAGCAATAGAAACACCATGTGATTCAGCAATACCCCCACTTCTTGGTATTTATGCAAAAGAACTAACATGAGCATACTATAATGATACATGCATACCAATGTTTAAGCTGCACAATTCACAATTGCCATATGTGTGTGTATGTGTATACACACAAAAAAAAATTGAGTATTAATTAAGCAGAAGAATAATGAAATTATATCCTTTGTTGGTAAATGGATAGAACACTACGTGAAAAAAAATCAAACCTAGAAGTCAAGGATCCAATATTTTCTTTCATATACAGAACCTAGAGAAAAATAAGGAATTTTTTTAAAAAGGGGGAAATCTCATGAAAAGAGAAGGGATTACAATGGAGTAGAGAAAGAGGATGGAGAGAGTGAAGGGAGGAATGGGAAAGCAAAGGAACTGTGGAATAAAATTGACCACACTGTGCTGGGTACATGTATGAATATATCAGTGAATTCCACTTTTATGTTTAACTATAGTGCACCAATTAAAAAACAAATTAATAGAAGGAAGACAAATAGGGTAGAGGAAGAAGACCAGGGAGGGAGAATGAGAGAAATGGAGCAAAGTATGGGGACTGAAATGGAGCAAATTATGTTGTATGCACTTATGTACATGTCAAAACAACCTCAAAATTATGGATAACTACAACGTACTAACAGAAAAAAATTTAAAACAAACAAAAATACAACTAAAATTTTAAAACTTAGTATATGAATTCAACAGTAAAATGAAGATGAAAGAGTCAATATACTGGAAGCCAGAACGATTGAAATTGCCAGATTTGAATAGCAGAAAAATAATAGACTAAACAATTGATCCGAGTCTCAAGAATATGTGTGACCATAGGAAAATATCTAACATTCCTGTAATCCCTAGAATTGCAGAATGAAACAAAAAAGGGTGACACAGAAAACATATTTAAAGAAACAATGGCCTGAAATCTCCTGTTTTGGTAATAAATCAACCTACAGATTGAAGAAAAAAAGTGAATATTAAACAAAAGTATTTAAAACAAATGCATAGCAAGAAGCATACTGAAATATCTGAAAACTAATAAAAATAAAATAGCACCAGAAAGATAAAAGGCATTATAAATGGGAAAGTAGTTTGAATGACAGCAATAATAACTATACAAAGAGATAATAATAAACACTACAGGTAAAATGAAATCCTAAAAAGGGTCATGTAATTCACAGAAGAACAAGAGAAATTAGAGAAAGAATAAGCAGAAACGATAACAGAAAATAAGAAATAAGATATTAGGCTAGATCCTTAGTTTTTCAATTGTTACATGAAATGGAGATGGTTGAAATGCACCAATTAAAAAATAGAAATTGGCAGACTGGATAAAAAGAATATGACCCAACTAGATGCTATCTACAAGAAAGTCACTACAAATATAATGATACATGTAGGTTGAAAATAAAAGGATAGAAAAAGGTATACCTTGTAATATGAACTTAAAAAGATAAAGCAAGACTGACTTCATTAGATAAAGTAGACTTCAGAGCAAAGAAAATTATTAGGGAAAGAGTGGGACATTATATAATGATGAAAGGGTCAATCCAACAAAAGACAGTGCAATCTTAAATGGGTATGTATCCAAGCAACAGTGCTGCAAGATAGTGAAGCACAGACTGAAATAATAAAAGGGTAAGTTCATAGTGATGGTTAGAGACCTTAGTATCCTTCTGTCAACAATGGGAAAAAAACAACCATACATAAAATCAGCAAGAATATAGAACTCAGTATCATAAACCAACTTAATATAATCAATATTTAATAATATTCCATTCAAAATAGCAGAATATACATTCTTTTCAAGCATGAACAAAACACATTTGAAAATAGGAATGAAAAGCTTCAACCTAGAATTCTATGATCAGCAAAATTTTCTTTGAAATCAATGGCAAATAGAGATTTTTTTCAGGTATACAAAAGTAAAACAATTTTTCACCAGCAAACTTGTGCTACAAGGAAGAATTTACCATCAGCAGTTCTTCAATATCAGAAATATTAAAGAAATTGATCAGGTAGAAGGAAAATAATACCAGTCAGAAATCTAGATCTTTATCAGAGAAGGAGTGGCACAGATAATGAGTATTATTTTTTTCATCTATAATTTCAATTCATTTTAAAGATAATTATTTAAACAAAAGTAATAAGGTTTTATGGGGCTTATAGTTTTTATAAAAATAAATTCTATGACAAAAATATCACAAAAGTCAGAGGGAGGAAATGAAAGTCTGGTTTTGTAAAGCAGATACTGTGAGGGGTTCAACATTAGCTAAAGGTAGACTTGGTTGAGGTGTAAATCACAGGGTAGTAAAGTATAGCTAATATGTCAATCTAGCCCATGGACATGTTTTTGTATGACTGGCAAGACAAATGTTTTTACATTTAAAGAAATTAAAGTAAAAACATATATAACAAAGATCAACACATGGACTGTGACACCTAAAATCATTATCTGGCCCCTTATAGAAAAAAAGATGATCAACCCCAATTGTATATTAGAAAATTCACTGCAATTACTAGGGTAAATGGTATAAGAGCTATGGCCTATAAACTCAGAAAGGAGAGGTAAAAGAATCAGTTAAAATAATGGAAGAGAAATGAACAACAAATGGAACAATTTGGAAAGTCACAGCAAGATAAATTTTAAACCTAACAATACTGGTAATCACAATGAAAGTAAATGGTCTTAATACCCAAGTAAAAGGCAGAAATAAGAAAAATGCAAAACCCAAATATTTACTACCGACAATAAGTGAATTTTAAATATAGATACAAAAGGGTTAAATAGGTGACATAAGATGTGTTCTGCTACCATTATCAAAGAAAATATACTGTAAATGTGGTAATACCAAACAAACCAGACTTCAGGATAGAATAAAACTTCAAGAAATAAAAGAGAAAATTACCTACTGTTCAAAAGGTTAATTCATTAAAAAGATATAATAATGCTAATAATGTTCATGTAACTAATGACAGAGCTTCAAAATAAGTGAAGTACAGCTGAATAAACTTTCAGGAGAAATTTTAAAATTCACAACTATAAGATTTCAACACTCTTCTCTCATTAGTGGACAAAATGAGTAAACAAACAAAAATCAGTGGTATTATAGAAAACCTGAGCAATATTTCCTTTGAACTAGATTTAGAAATTCTAGAACACATCATTTCATTATGGCATAATTTATTCTTTTTAGATGTGCACAGAACATTTTTCAAGCTAGTTAATATTCTGTGCCATAAAACAAGTGTCAATGAAAGGATTCAAGTTATGTGAAGTAAGTACTCTGCCCACAATGAAATTAAGTTAGAAATCAATAGCAGAAAGCTCTCTGGAAAATTCCCAAGTACTTAGAAACCAAACAGCACACTTCCAAACAGCCCATTGGTCAAGGAAGAAATCAAAACGGAAATTAAAAAGCATTTTTTACCTGAATGAAAATAAAAACATCGCATACAAGCCAGTGAACTGTGCTGATCACTACTTAGTGGGAAATTTGTAAAATCTATATTAAAATAGAAGAAATATTTCAAATCAATTAAAAGCATTTTTTTTCATCTTATACACCAGTAAAAAAGAGAAATGAAATTGAAAGTGAGTATAATAGAAAAAATAAGGAAGAACAGAGTAGAAATTAAGAGAATAAAAATAGAAAAATATTTTTTAAAAATCATTGAAACCAGTAATAGCTGGCCATTTGAGATCAATAAAAGTGATAAACCTTTAGCCAGAGAAATTAGAAAAAGAGGAAGGAAAGATTACCTTGCTAAAGAGTATTAGCAAAAGACAGGTAACTTTATATTCTATAGCTATATAACAATATATTCTATAGCTACTAAAATGATAAGTAATGTTATGGTTTAGATGTTAGATATCCCCTAAAAGTTCATATGTGAGACCATGTAAGAAAGTTTGGGGATTAAATGATCAACCTAATTAGTGAATTAAAATTAGTGAATTAAAACACTTGAATGGTTAACTGGGTAGTTAGGTAGGAGGTAGGGTACAATTGAAGGAAATGGGTTATTGAGGTGTACCTTTGGGGTATATATTTTGTCGTTGGAGAGAAGAGCTCTCACTCTGTTTCTTGGTGCCTATTCTGAGCTGCTTTCCTCCACCACACCCTTCCACAAAAGTCTATGGACTTTGACCTCTGAAACCATGAGCTCAGAATAAATACACCTTCCTCCAAAATTGCTCTTGTTGGGTCTTTTAGTGACATCAGCAAAAATAAAATAAAATAAAATTTTTAAAAAGCTGACTAAAACAGGGCTGGGGATGTGGCTCAAGCGGTAGCGCGCTCGCCTGGCATGCGTCCGGCCCGGGTTCGATCCTCGGCACCACATACAAACAAAGATGTTGTGTCCGCCGAGAACTAAAAAATAAATATTAAAAATTCTCTCTCTCTCTCTCTCTCTCTCTCTCTCTCTCTCTCTCTCTCTCTCTCTCAAGATTCTTGTAAAAAAAATCTGACTAAAACAAGTAATGATTATGAAAATTGTCATGATAATAGTTTAGATGATTTTTATGAAATAGACATGTTCTTTAGAACATAAATTCAACAGACTTTCTCATAAAGAAAGAAGTAACCAGGATAGCCCCATGTCTATTAATGATATTGACAAAGTAAAATCCTTTCCACAAAGAAAACTCAGTGTCTTAGAAAGCTTCACTGGTGAATCCTACCAAACATTTAAGACAAATATTGGTACCAATTTCACATAAATGCTTCCAGTATATATCTTCTCGAATTGAAGAGAAGCAAGTTCCTACCAACTTATTCTATATGGCTGGTATTATATATATATATTCAATTCCAATAAAGATATAGGAAAACTGCAAGCCCATAAATCTCATGAACATAAATAAAATTATAGTAAAGTGAATTCAACAATATATAAAATGTGGGGTGAAATTTTAAAATGTCAATTAACGTAATTCTATTTCTTTAACACACACTATATAAATATATATATCTATATATGTCAATATCTATATCTATATCTATATCTATATCTATATATATACACTTCAATAACCCATTTCTTCAATCACACTCCACCTCTTACCTAACTACCCTGTTAACCATTCAAGTGTTTTAATTCACTGATTATATATTTATATATCTCCATTGTTTTAAAAAAGAAAGTTCAGCGGACTACACGTAGAAAGAAATTGTTTTGACCTGATTAAAGATATTTACAAAAACAAATACATCTAGAAACATTCTTAATGGTGAAGGAAAGTGCTATTTCCGTGTGATCAGTAACAAAACAAAGATATTTACTCTTAGCATGTATATTCAACATTGTACTGATGTACTTAGTCAACTCAATTAAGCAAAGGAAAGAAGGAGAAGAGATGAAGTAAAGAAGGAAAAGAAAAACAGCCACATTGGAAAGGAAAAGGTAAAACTGTCTTTATTTGTAGATGACAAGATTATTTTATATAGAAATATGATGGGATTTACAAAACTAAAGTTATTAGAACTAACAGATAATTTATTCGTGACAGGATACTAGGGTCATATGTTGAAATAAACTGTACTTATGTGTACTAGAAAACAATTGGCTATTAAAAAAGAAACAATTATCTTTATAATATTTTAATATGAAATGGTTAGTGATATGTCTGATAAAAGAAGTAAGAGACCCATGCATTCAAAGCTACAAAGTATAACTGAGAGAAACTAAACAAGATGCACGCTGTGTTCATGCTGTAGAAGATTCACCACTCACGATGACTATCCTCCCTTGCTTTAGCTTTTCCACTGCTGTGACCAAAAGACCTGACAGTAACAATGTAGAGGAGAAAGTTTATATAGCTTCTCACAGGTTCAGAGGTCTCAGTCCACCCATGGCCTATGTCATCGCTCTGGGGCCAGGGTGAAGCAGAACATCAAGGCAGACGAGTGTAGTGGAGGAAGGCAGCTCAGGACATGACAATCAGGAAGCAGAAAGAGAGAGCTCCACTCACCAGGGTCAAAATGTAAACCCCAATGCCACACCCACAGTGACCCACCTCCTCCAGCCCACCCTGCCTGTCTACAGTTACCATCCAGTTAATCCATTTAAGTGGATTAATGCACTGATTAGGTTAAGGCTCTCATAGCCCAATGATTTCACCTCTAAACTTTCTTGCATGGTCTCACACACAAGCTTTGGGAGGAATGTCTCATACCTCAACCATAATATTCCTTAAGCTGATTTATAGATTTGAGTTAGTTAAATACCACCAGATGTATTAGTCAGTAACAAATAACAAATCGAAAGTAAAATTAACATGAAATGAAAATAGGTAAAGCAATTTTGAAAAATAGAAAATTTGGAAAACTCACAGTACCTAATAACTTCAAGATAAGCTACAGTGATTAAGAACATGTGGTGTTAACACCAAGATATACAAATGAATTAGTGGAACCAAAGAGAGAGCCTGGAAGCATAAGTATTGAAAGTTGATTTTCAAAAATGCTATGAAGGGACTGAGGATATAGCTTAGTTGGTAGAGTGCTTGCTTTGCATGTACAAGGCCCTGGGTTCAATCCCCAGCAGCACCACAAAAAAAAAAAAAATCAATGAAGAGATGATAATGTTTTGAAAAATGATTTTGTGATTATTAGGCATATTTATGTAAATTTTAAAAATCAACCTCACACCAGACCTAAAAAGTTAACAGAAAATAGACATAAATCTCAATGTAAACCCAAGACTTTAAAATTTCTAGAACAAATCCTTAAAGAATCTTTGTATTTTTGATTGGGCAAGACTTCATAGATACAACATCAAAAACACGAAAGAATCGATTAATAAATTCAATTTCATTAAATGTAAGCACTTGTATGCCTCAAAACAGAACAAAACAAAACCAAAAAGAGTGCTAAGATAATGTATGGTAATCCACAGACTGAGAAGATATTTGAAAATTGTACATGTGGTGAAATATTTGTATCAAAAGTATAGAGGACTTTAAAACTAAAAAAATGGGTAAAAGTTTTGAATAAACACTTTTATAAATAAGATACATATATTACAAATAAATTTATAAAATATGCTAAATAAATGTTATTGGTTTTCAGGGAAATGCAAATTACAGCCATAATTAGGTGCTACCACATCTCTTTTAGAATGACTAAAATTAACCATTAACAGTTGTGGATAAGGATATCAAGAAACTGGAACTCTGGCAGTGCCAATAGTAATGTAAGGGAATGTTATCATTTTAAAAAAATAGCTGGAAGTTTCTTCCTTTTCTAAAAATATTTTTGCTAGTACTTTATAGTTCTACATAATAGTGAGGTTTATTTTGACATAATTATACATGTGTGGAATATAATTGCCCCATTTTAATAAACAGAAAATAAACTAGCTGACAGTTTCTAAAGCAGTTCAAAATATACCTGTTATATGATATAGACATTCCATGCCTAGGGAATTACCTGAGAGCAATGAAAATATGTTCACACAAAAACTTGTACAAGAAATTCTATAGCAGGTTTATTTGAAATGGTTAAAAACTGGAAAGAAAAAAAAAACCCAGCTACCCCTGAACGGATGAAGGGATACAATAGTTTCAATGTGTTTACCAAAAATTCATGTGTCAGAAACCTAATCCTGAAATTCATGTGTTAATGGAATATTGAGGTGCAGTTCTCTGATGCTCTTGCCTATGAGCAAGAAGGCCCTCACCTGATGCTGAGCAGATGCCAGTGCCCTGCACTTGGAACTCTCAGTCTTCAGAATTATAAACCAAATAAATGTCTATTCTTTATTAATTTTCCAGTTATAGCAACAAAAAATGTCTAAGACATGGGTGATCCAAATGTGGTGTACCCATACAATAAAATATTATTTGGTAATAATAGATAAATCTCAAAATCCTTATTCTAAGTTGAAGCAGTTAGGAGAAATACTGACAATTTTATGACTGCATTTGTATAAACTAGAAAATGCAAACTGACCTATGGCAACTCAAGTTAGATCAGTACTTGCCCTGTGATAATGGGGGTGGGAAAGGCAGGGAGGGGTATTGTAGAAAGGAATTTAAAAAGGCATAGGTTAAGAATGGTAGATAGATTCATTATCTTGATTTTGGGAATTACTGCATATATAAAAATATATGTGTGTGTGTATATATATATACACACACACACACACACACACACACACACACACATTTAAAAACTTACATTGTACACTTTGAATATATGAAGTTTATGGCAATGAGATCTTATTACAGTTGTTTTATAAAAGCTTTTCAATTAACTTAGTAATTGGCTGTAACTTTGTTAAAGTTATATCCTAAATAACATCAAATAGATTTGATAATGGCTGTTGAAAGATGACTACAATGTCTTAGACCCAATAAAGTCTCAGAGAGGGACACTCTTCTGGGTTTTATTGCTGCCTCTTTCGAACTACATTTAAATCTTAGAGAAAATAATAATAAAAGCTAATACTTGTTTAAAAGAGATTATGTTATGGGAGCTTTTCTAATCTAAGTTCTTCAATCTTACAACCATTTTAGGAAGGTGGTACATCCATTATCCCATGTGTTTAATAGATAAACTAAAGCAAAAATAGGTTAAGATACTTTCTCAAGGTCACAAGTCTAATACAAGGACCTGAGATATGAAGTCTGGTTGCAGAATCTACAATAACACCCTGTTGCACCCTTTCATGCATCATGTCTGTTCTTGGGTTCACTTCTTCCTTCTAAATGCCTCCTTCTGCTTATCTTTCTAGAAAGCTGTGTTTGATTATTTCTGCTTTAATGTAGACTTTTATGAAATGATCGTAAAACTTTTTTCTTTTTTTTTTGCCACCGAATCTCAAAGCATGAAATTGTCTTTTGGATCTACAAACTAGGAAACTTTTTAAGATGGTGAGACAAATGTTTCTGCACCAACTATTTGGTTTGGTATATACTGTGGTTCTGTGGGTCCTGAGAATTAAAAGAGAATCACCTCATCACAGGTTGTATCTAATGCAGGACTTAAAAGGAATGAAGGGTTCCATAGGAGTGGGGTTTCAAAGAAACAGCAGGCTAGTCCTGTCAGAGTTTGGAATTGTTTTTTTTCCCCCAAGACATAAGTAGTACCCCAGTTTTTATAGGAAAAAATGATAAAAGAAAAGAGAGAGGAGATGATAGGAGAGGAGGGGAGGGGAGGAAAGGGGAGAAAATGGGAAAGGAAGGAAGAGGAAAAAAAAAACCTTTTTAAAGTCATGTTTACAGCCAAATGTAAGTGAATTTTCTCTTAGGATGCTTCTAGTAGCAGGCAAAGTAATAGAGCCCATGTGATGTGCATTACTCCGAGTAGGCTCTGATCACACATACAGTGGCCCATTTGTTGCAAGAGCAGTTTTATGGCTCTTGTTTTACTCCTGCTGTTTTTCGCATTAGCTAGAAATCTGGCCTTTAGACATTGAACAAGATAAGGCTACCTAATTTCTTTTATGTTAGTAGAATTTCGTGCTTTAGTGGGTGGAGATTAGCAAAAGAAATGCTTTATGCAAATTGGACACATGAAAAATCTGGATACACTGTTTTTAATTTTCAGGACCCATAGGAAACATTTCCTTAGCCAATGTTCTTACAATAATGCTTTCAAAAAAATAAAACCCATTTTTCCTGTAAAGGTAATTGAATATTAGATTTTTCTTATTACCTGCTTAAATTTCTTACTGATACTGGTTTTATGACTTTAAATCACACTTCCCAGTTGTTCAAGTATGATTATTTTGTTTACAAGCATCTGAGCTTACTATAGTCTTATAAAATAAACACTATTAAGTATAAGACTATATTCATGAGGCATGGACAAGAAAAAAGTTTCTGCACAAAAGGTAGAATATTTAATAACTGGAAAAAAACAGGTTGGTGTTAACCAGAAATGTGATTTTTAGACAAAGAAAAACAAAGGAACTCATATGCATTTAAAAATCTACTCTAGAAATTCCATGATACATATTCTGAAGCTATGATTAACAAATATTATTGCAAATGTACAAATATATGGAAATTACAAATCTATGTGTCATTTGAATATGTTCTGATAGCTTTGTTTTTGTTTTCCTTAATATTGAAAGGAACATTCATTTGAAAAGGATATGTTTCTTTTGTAAAGATAAATGAAAATAGTATTGTCACTTTGTTTTGTAGTTCTCAAAGCCATTCACTGTCTGCAAAGTTATTGGCTTTGCACATAGCATCCTGAGCTCATTCATTCTCACTGACTAACTCCATTAGAAAGTGATGAGATCAGGATCCTAAAGTGATTCTGGGGGCACTCTGGGCACCCACATATTTTTAAGAAACTACTTCATGGTTTTGAGTGAGCATTCTTTTTTCTTAAAGACATAAAATATTGAAGACATAAAATGGACTTTTATATCTTCATTGCAAGTTGCATAATTCCAACTTAATAGTTTTGCAAAACAATAAATTAATTTGTTAATTAAGTGTATTACATTTTAGAGGTTTTAGAACCTGTTTCCCATGCCCAGAAGGGATTAGTGCAGTTTGTCATTTTGTTTCCTGTTCTCAGCATTTTTCATTTGCATTTTGAGATTGAGAAACACAATGAAAAACTCCTGGTGTAGCAAGGAAGGAGTCTCTGAACATGAAAAATACATATATGTTTGTGCATATGTACACACATGTTATATATATGTACATATGGAAAGAAAAACTTAGAATACTTATTACCTTTGAAGATGGTACGGTAGTGTAGTAGTTTGGATGCTGAATGTCCCACAAAGGCCAGTGTTAAAGTCTTGGTCCCCATGGTGGCACTGTTGGTAGGTGATATAACCTTTAGGACATGAGGCTTCATGAGAGGTCCTTAGGCCATTGGAGGTGTGCCTTTGGAGGTGATTGTGGGACCCAACCACTTCCTGATACACTTTGGCTTCCTGATCATGTGATAAGTAGTTTCTCCCTGCCATTCCCATCCAGCACCCCCATCAAATCCCAAAGAAGTGAGTTTGCCTGATCATGAATTGGAAACTGTAAAGCCATAATCCAAAGCAAACTTTTTTTTATAAGTTAATTATTTCAAGTATTTTGTTATAGTGGCAGAAAGCTGATTAATGCAATAAGTGATGAGACAGCTAGATTTGGTCACTAGAAGAATAAAATAGCAGTTCTCCAAGCTTCTTCATGGACCAACAAATACTGGTTTGGAAAACCTGAACAGGGATTGGTGAATTGGAGACTTGGTCCAGAACACAAAATGGAAGAAAATATTTGAAAATTTTATATCTGTTAACAGATCAATATCGACAATATGTGAAGAATCCCTATAACTTAAAAATAAGAAAAAAAAAACACAACCCAGTTAAAAGTTGGGAAATGACTTGAATAGATCTTGAATATAGACTTGAATATATCTCCAAGGAAGATATATAGATGTGTAGTAAGCACAAGAAAAGATCTTTAAAACTACTTGTCATCAGGGAAATGAAACAATGAGATACCACTTTACACTTTTTAGGATGGCTATTATTAGAAAAAAAAAGTAGGTATTGCAATAGATGTGGGGCAATGTGAGCTCTTGTATGATGCTGCCGAAGATGTGAAATGGGGCCGCTGCTGTAGACAACACAGCTTGGGCATGCTATGGAAAACACATGCTATGAAAAACGAAACGGTAGAGCCACTGTGGAGAACCTACATACAGTGGTTCCACAAAATTTAAATGCAGAACGATCACATGGTCCAGCAATCCTGCTTCTTGGTGTATACCAACTTCCCCAAACAAGGTGAAAGCAGGGACCCTGACAGATGCTTGTACACAAAGGTTCCTAGAGGAATACTTCACAATAACTGAAAGGTGGAAACAACCCAAATGTCCACAGCAAGACGAATACATAAGCAAAGTGTGGTATAAATGTACAACGAGATATATCATTCATCCTTAAAGGGGAAGAAAATACGAATACATGCTACATCGTGAATGAATCTTGAACGTATTATGCCAAGTGAAATAAGCCAGAAGCAAAATTGTATGATTTCAATTAGACAAGGTACCTAAAGGAGTTACATTTGTGGAAACAGAAAATAGAATGTTGGTTACCAGAGACTAAGGGAGAAGGGAATGGAGAGGTATTTGCCAGTCTAGAGTTTTAGTTTGGAAAGGTAAAAAATTTAAAGCTTGATGATGATGGCACAATAGTATGAATGTACTTAGTGTCACTGAACTATATACCTAGAATATTGTAATATCAGTACAGTTTATACTTATTTTACTCTAATAAAAATATCTGTTATTGACACAAGTTCTTCAGAAATTTTAATTCACGTTGAGTTTTAGAATTACTAGGTTGGAGTAAAAGGACTTTACATTTTAGAACAAACCTGGAAATTGAGGATCCTACGTTTATCTTCAAAATAAAATATTTCCCTGGACTTTCAGTTTCTTGTTCTGCATGCACATATATAGCTTGGAAGTCCCAATTCTGTTCTAACAACAAATAAAAGCCTAAAAAGACTAAAAAAATAAAAGAATGATTCTTGGGATCTCTCAGAGAGGTGAGGACATAGGGCAAAATACTGCCCCAAGGTGAAACAGACAGGCAAACACAGGGGATCCCAGGCTTCTACAGCAGAGAGTCCTGTGCACAATATGCCATGGAATCTGGTGCTGCGATGGGAAAACCTGAGCTGGGGTTAGTGAATTGCTGGAGACTTGGTGGGAACCAGTCTGGGAGGGGACCCTATCATAGGTGCTGCATCCATTCCTAAGAGTTTTATCTTTAGGAGCTCGACTAACTTTTCATGGGAAATATTGGAGAAAAAATCCCCTTGTCCTTCCAGCACAGGAAGAAAAGGGGAATTATTTTCAATATGCCAGAGCACTCAGATCTTTCTAATAAATTTGCCCTAAGGAGAAGATAGTTTGTCAGTGCCAAGGCTGCTGGGGTTTTATCATAGTCAAACTAACCTTGCAGGGTGAGGGGAAATACCAACCTCCTGCCAGCTCTCACCATCCTGTCTCACCTAGGAAGCATGAAGTACCTGAAAAACACTGGGGAAGTTCACAGTCCCAACGTCACTGGCTCACTAAAAGATGGAAACCTAAGCACGGAACCGTAGAATGTCCCTTCCCGGCACAAGGACTGTCACATCACCAAGGATTAGTTATAGTATATTCAAAGTAACAATCACGGTTTCAAGACACACAAACATGGAGGCAATCTGTCGCTAACAGATCTGATCGCCAGCAAAAAAGCGTTAAATGTTAGAGAGAAGAAAAATAACATAGAAAAAAACCCTCAGATTTTCATAAGGAAAGGAAAAGCATTAAGAAGGAATCAGTGAATGTGTTGTGGTTTGGCTATGAAGTGTCCCCCAAAAGCTTATGTGTGTGTGAGACAATGCAATAAAGTTGAGAGATAAAATGGTTAGATGACAGTTGTGAACATAATCAGTGGATAAACACACTGATGGGGATGAATTGGGTGGTCATTGTTGGCAGGTGAGATGTGGCTGGAAGAGGTAGGTCACTGGGGGCATGACTTCAGAGTCTATATTTTGTTCTTGGTAAGCAGAGTTCTCTCTTTGCTTCCTGGTGCCAGGTCCTGAGCTACTTTCCTCTGCCAGCAAACATATTAATCCACTGATAGCTGAATGGACAATTGGGTGGCAATTGTAGACCTATAGGGCATGGCTGAAAGAATTAGATCACTGGGGATGTGGCCTTGGAATATATCTTGGTCCCTGTCTCCTTGTATCCTCTTTTCTCTCTCTCTCTCTCTCTCTCTCTCTCTCTCTCTCTCTCTCTCTCTCTCTCTCTCTCCCTCTCTCCCTCCCTCCCTCCCTCCCTCCCTCCCTCTTTTCCCCTCTCTCCACTTCCTGGCTACCATGAGCTGAGCAGCTTTCTGCTGCCATGCCTATCTGCCACGAGATATTCTGTCTTACTTCATATCCAGAGCAATGGAGTAGGACAACTTTGGACTGAGACCTCTGAAACCCAAGTAAACTTTTCTTCCTGTATGGTTTTATTTTATTTTTTTATTTTGGTCATAGTCAAAAAAGGCTGAATAGTACTGTTAGAGTCTGTAAACAAGTCAGGATGGCGCCTGGCAAAATGCCAGAGGGAGTGGTTTGTGAAGTAACTCCAGTGAGCCATTAAGTGTGGAGATTCCTTATTGGTTGACTGCTGTATCTATTTTATGCTAATTAAGATAAGTTGTGTGGAATGCATAAATACCAGTCCTGTCCTACAATAAACGGCTCCCACTCCTGCTGCATCAATCTACACAAGTTGTTCGTCACCCCCTGGTTATTTTGCTGCAGCCGGACTGCGGCATAGTACACCATCCTAACACTAATCACAAGATGCAATTGTAGCTACACTAATTTTGGACAGAGCAGACTTCATAGCAAGAAAATTTTCAAGAATAAAGGGAGACATTATATAACAATAAAGTGGTGTATTCGTAAGGAAGACACACTTTTCCTTGAATAAATGCACCTAAAAGCAGTATGTGAGACAAAGCTAATAATACTTCTGAGAGAAATACATGAATCTATTAAAATAGTTAATAACCTCAACATCTTTCGATTAGAAATGGGTAGATTCAGATGCAGGAAATCAGTAGTGACATAGTTGAGTATTAAAACTTCAGTTAGCTGGATATAATGGACATCTACGAATTGCTTAATTCAAGAAAAGCAAAACATTCTTCTCAAGCCCACAGGGAATAATCACCAAGGTTGATCACATTCTGTATCATACAATACACCTAATAAACTTAAAAATTGTATAATTTCTATCCTCAAAGCACAAAGAAATTAAAATATAAATAAATAACAAAAAGATAACTGGAATATTACCAAATACTTGAAGATTAAATAACATATCTCTACATAACATATGTGTCAAAGAAGAAATCTTAAGAAAAATTTTTAAATATTTTGAATTAAATGAATATAAACCCAAACTCATCAAAATCTGTGGGTTGTATTGAAAGCAGTGTTTAAACAGAAATTTATTTTAGATTCATATATAAATTAAATATAGATATCAGAAAAAAAGAATGAACAAAAATCAATCAGCTAAACTTCTGCCTTAGGAAATAATTAGAAGAAAAGAAATTAAAAATTGGAGCAGAAATAAATGAAATAAAAATAAGACATCAATAGAGAAAGTTGGAAAATAAAAAGTGTTGTTTTGAAATTGTCAAAATAAATAAGTCTCTAAGCAGATTAACCAAGATAAAGCTTTAAGAGTGATTAAAATGATAATAAAGGAATAGTTTATAATAGTATACACATAACTACATGCCTGAAAATTTCATTACCTACATAAAATAGGTTGAAAGATATGATTTGCTATATATCATATAAGCAGAAATAGATTATCTGAATAGGCCAATACCTATTAAAGAATTTAATCAATAACTAACAATGTTTCAAAGAAGATCGCATCAGGAGCAGTTGAGTTCATTTATGAATCCTACTAAACATTAAAGAGAAAATTATACCAGTTCTCTACAATCTGTTTCAGAAGCAAAGAAAATATTTTCTCATTCTGAGACCAGCATTACTCTAATACCAAAACCAGATTAATACCTCTCAAGAGAATAGATGCAAAATTGATGCAAAAATAGATGAAAAAATCCTCAACAAAATATTGACAAGCTGAATTTAACACTGTATAAAATAATTATATACCATGACCAAATGGGATTTATTATAGTTATACAAAGCTGTTTCAGTATTTGAGAGTTAATTAATATAATCTACTATATCAGTAGAATGCTAAAGAAAATCCACACAATTATATCAATAGATGCATATGAATGCAACATACATTCATGTTAAAAAATACTCTTACTAAATTAGAAATATTGGAAAACTTTCAACTTTATAAGGAGTATCCACAAAAAAACACTTACAGCTACCATTACACTTAATGGTAAGAAATAAGAAGCTTTCCCACAAAGTCCAAGAACATAAAAAGGATGTCACCTCTTATAACCACTTTTCAAAATCACACTAAAAGTTCTAGCTAATGAAATAATACAGTAAAATAAAAGGCATACAGATTGAAAAGAATGACATAAAACTGTCTTTTCAAATGACATAATGGTCTATGTAGAAAACACACACACACACAACCAGTAATAACAAAATAACACCTCCTGGAACTGATAATATTGTCTTTTGATTCATGAATATGGTATGTCTTTATATAACTTTCTTTAATTTCTTTCAGCGATATTTTGATAATGTATTACTGATAATAAAATCCTTAATGTGAAAAAATATTGCAAGATACAAGGTTAATATGCAAAAGTCAATCACTTTTCTATATACTAGCAAACAACAAGTGGATTTTGAAAAAAATATTTACTTTACACTGGCACTAAAATCTAAACTATATAAGCATATAAAGCATATATACCATATAAAGCTAACGAAAATACATAAGATCTATGAATAAATCTACAAAACTGCTAAAAGAAATAAAAGAAAAACTAAAATTTATTTTTGAGTATTGAAGTAGTGTATATACAGATTTGAAAATGAGCCGCCAAAATATCTTTAAGATGACATCATGGCCCATGGGAAAAACCCAAAACAAATGTATCAATTAAGATTTTGAACCCACCAAGAAAAGGAAACCATCCTCCAAATATTGAGCTTGTATCTCAACTGCAATGCCCTTTCAGGATTGAACTGATACAAAATGTTTTAAAGTTTATATGGAAAGGCAAAAGGCCCAAAATAGTCAACGCAATACTGAAGGAGAAGAACAAAACTAGAGGAGTGATATAACCCAACGTTAAGATTTACTAAAAAGCTGATGTTTCCTCAAACTTTGGGCACATTCAGGCTAGTCAGCTTCCAGAGTGACTTGAGCAGGGTTGGTGTCCTTTGGATCTCTGAGTTTCTCTGGTGTTTCCTTCTTCCTGATGCTCAGCTTAAGGGGTACAAATTAAGGAGGGAAAGCTGCAAAAGAATGTACGTAAGAATAAGAAATTTTATTTTCAGGAGGTTCCAAAGCAGGCTAAAAGGAACAAAGTATTACATAATGTATATCTCTGCATGTGTACATACATGTATTGACATATTTGGTGACACTCTAAAAAGAGTAAGGGATTGTAGATAGTGCTCTATGTGGGGGTGTGACAAGAGGTGGGGGATATCCCAGGAGGCTTGAACTATGTAAATTTAACTCAATGTAACTTTAAACAAATTTGAAAACAGCATATAATTTCACAAGCCTAACCCAACATTGGCTTATGATCTTCCATATATTATTATTTCATCTAAAAATGAAGTAAATTCAACCACCTGCTCACAGGTCAGTTGCCTTCCAAAGGTGCACCTCTAAGAGGGTTGACTTTAATCTCAGAATATATTTCTGCATGGAAATCATGTCAAATGCCTTCCTGGCTCCCAAAGTTTAGGTACTGCTCAACAGCTTAATTTTACCCCTGGCTTATCCTCCTCACCAACTTTACTTTACCAGATGCAAACCCAAGGTTGTACCTAGTTCTGCAACCTGGTCAAGGTCACCCAGTTAAGAGGGATTTAAATCCAGCTCTACCCAATCTGAAGTCTTTACTTCTCACACTACCCCTTAGCCAGACAAACTTGCTTACTTATATTTTTCCTTTCTTGATAATCTCTTGGAAGAAGCCAGTGTTCGGCTCAATTTGGTAGATCTAGGAGGGTATTTTCCCAATAGGCTATTTTTCCTACAAGTCCAGGTATGGTCAGTCTGGCTGTCCCCAGCCTGCTGCAATGTACTGGGGCCTCACACCACTGCCCAGAGACCCAGTACCCAGATGACCCTTTGTACAGGACACAGAGTCTCCTCAGGGAAGAGTGGAGGAGTAGGGGAAGGAGACACCATGGAAAGTTCAACAAAAAGGACCAGAAGGTTCTTCCAGGGCTAGACTCCAAGAGCAGCCAGAGATCCCTCCCTATCTTGGCCTACAGGATCAGGTCTAGAGCTGGCCAGCAGCTCCCAGGCTCTAACTCCACCCTCTCACCAGTGAGCTGGACCCACCTAGCCCCACCCACTGCCTGCTGTGAGGACTGCAGCCTTTATTTATTTAAAGTGCTCACTTGTTTATTTGGATGAGTTCCCTGAGTTAGAGCCACAACTCAAGGGTCCTGAAAACTGGTGGCTGGTCCTGGGGTGACAAAAGGCAGGCAGCATGCAGTGGAATTTGGTGAGGTGACTGTAATGGAGAATGATCAGTTTCCCACCTCCTATACATCTTGAGCAGAGAAGCATCCTTGGGGTCAATTCACTGCAATGGCACCATCATGAAATGGTGGCATATGGTGGCAAGAGCAGCATCCAGCTGTTTGGGGCATAAGGCATCAGGCGTCCAAAGTCAGGAGTTGAGTACTGGCGTGGGGTGGGGGTGACTGTGGTGGTGTCAGCATGCAGCTGTGATTTGAGAGTTCCTTGCTTCCTACTCATGGTGGCGGTGACAGTGGAAGAATCCAGAAACAGTGGTTGTAACAACAGATGCATCCAGCCATGAGTGTTTTCATCTGCCATAGTGACAAGGGTCTTCCTGCAGTTGCAATGAAGTTGGCCCCAGTACCGAGTGTCACTGTCTAGTATCCATGTTAAAGTCTGGTGGCAGCAGGGTGGAGCTCCAGAGTCTGGCAGGGGCAGGAGCAACATGCAGCTGCATCAGGGGTCCAACCTCAGTATAGGGGTTGGGCACCAGGTGTGGGGTGGGCAGTGTTGGAGTCCATCTGGAGTTTGGAAGTTTGAGTGCTGCACAATGGTGGTGGCACCATAAGAGTTCAGAAGCAGGGGCAGCAACAACAGGCAGTGTCCAGCAGTAAGCATCTTCATCCTGCAGAAGTAACTGGGGTCCGGCTGCAGGGCAGTGAAGGTGGCATCCAGTGGCCATGTGGGGAGTCTGGTTGGCTGCAGCAAAGAGCTCCAGGCTGGCATGGCAGCAAGGGCATGGGATAGTGGGTGTCAGAGTGAGAAGGTAACCAGTAGCTGGGATGTCCTCTGTGGTGGAGGCTCCAGGCCCTGGTCTTGCTCCTGGTCGACTGGCCTGCTCAGGAAGAAGCACGCGGGAGGCGGTGGTACCCAGGCAGCTGCCCAGGACCTTATGCTGCCCACAGCTGCCATGTCTTGCTCTGGCCATGTGCCCACTGGATGTCTGCTCACCCCATCACCTGATATAGCCTCTCTACTGAGGAACTAGGCTGTCTGCTAGGTTGGGGCGGTCTTAGGAGAGAACCTCACCATCCCCAGCCACATCCTGCATGGACTGTGGGTGCAGAAAGCAGAGGTCCTAGGGCATCGTCACCCCCAAAGTGCATTTCTGTGGCTGGGGGTGGCAGAAGACCAAGACAGAGAACTTGTTGCCCTTAGACTCCCACTGCCTCCTGTGCCCTCCACCCTTGTCCTGCCCCAGGGATGCACTTGGAGGGTGAGGATTTTCTAGGCCCCCCCACCTCCCACCTCTGCACTCTGCTACCACAGCCCAGGGGAGATGTAGCTGGGGAGGGTGGGTGTCTTCTCCCAAGGTTGCCCCAGCTGGCAGTAGGCCTACTCATCCCTCAGAGGCTGCAACTCAGGGAGGGGCAGGGTGAACTCAAGGATTAGGTGAGCAGCCTGGTGGACTCAAGGCCAACGCCAGGCATTGCTGGAATGGGTAGCATAAGGTCCTCAGCAGGTGTCTGGGTACCACCAGCTCCTGCGCCCTGCTTCATGAGCAGGCAGGCCCTACCAGGAGCAATACCAGTTGCCTGGAGGAGCCACTGCAGAGGCCATCACAGCCTCTAGTCGTCCTCTGACTCTGAGGCCTGCTGTCCCAAGCTTTCACCATCACCGCTAACAGAGCTCCACACTGCGGCCACTGGAGTCCCCACAGGGCCACCAGTGATGCCGCAGCCACCATCAGTGCACTGGGACCAGACTGCTGCCACTGCCAGAGGATGGGAATGCTCCTCTCTGGATGCCTGGCTTGACGTTGCCACCTACAGACTCCTTGGTTGCCTTTGCCACCGCTGCCATAACTGAACTTCAGACACCAATACCTCCACAGATTCCAAACGCCAAGGCTTCACTGTCCAGGCTCCTGCCCATGGCTGTCCTCCAAGCCTGAGGCCAATTCTCCATCCTGCCACTGATACATCTGGGCTCCTCAAACTGCCTTAAGACACCTTGGCTCGCTGTTTGACATTCTCCCCACAGATGGATGCTGACACTGCTCCTGGTCACTGGGAACCTCCAATGTGAAACCCTGCTGTGGAACGCTGAGATTGGCTTCTATATGCTTCAGTCCCAGAAAACAGACTTCTTTCACAGCCACTAGATGCCTTTGCAGGTGCCACCTATACCTCCAGGCTTGGGAAGGGTCCAGCACATGCCCTTCCATGCCTGCTGCCTGTTCATATCTGTCGGTGGAATAAACCATTGATTGGGTTACAGCTCTCAGAACTGAATCATTTCACTGATAATCCTTGTATTGGCTCACCCATGAGCTTCTGGGGACACCTACTACCTAAAGCACCACACATCTTCATCGAATAGCTTAGCAAGACCTTCCTGATGACTTGCAAGAGCTAATACATCAGCACTTGTTTCTTTGCCTTGCACTTTCATTTTATGGAGAGGGGCCTGTTGCCAAAAACATAATGGGCCACACTCTGGCACCTTCAAACTTCTTCTGCAGCTTTCTCACTTCTCTTGTCAGTATAACAATCTAAAGTGATGGCCTTATCTGGATTTGGCTTCATCTTCATAGAACGTGGGTTGTTTCTTCTTTTCTTCAGAATATAAAAAGTCTTTCCAGATCAGCAATAAGGCTGTTTTTGCTTTCTAGTCATTTACATATGCCCTGGAGCAGCACTTTAATTTCCTTCTTGAACTTTTCCTTTGCATTCTCAGTGTGACAAAGTAGTGTAAGATGCACAGCTTTTTATTTGAAGTGCAAAACGTAAGACTCTTCTTTTCATTTAAACAGTACAGACCATTGCTGAGTCATTAACGGTTCTAACTTCAATTTTGTGTCTTGAAGAATAAGTGGATGGTGAGCCATGATCTGTGGAGCAATAAGAATGTACATATTAAGGTTTTTATCTTATATGAGTGGGATTTGTAGTGCCACATGACAGTTAAAATAGATCATAGTATGAGTTATAATGGCCTAAATTCTTCAACATTCATTAGGCATTCCCTTCTGCTCCATAACAGGGGCATCTATCTCACCTCCTCCTGGATGGCCTGTTTGCATCCTCTCTCACAGCACCTATGAGTTCTACATGGGCTCCATCAGCAGCTACGCAGTACTGGTGGTGGCACAGCCTGGTGAATGGATTAAGCACTTTTAGGTCAACATAAAAGAATGCCACTAAAAATACTTACAATGCCATAAGAATTAGCATCACAAAAAATTAAATAGATAATCTCAGAGGGGAGGGGAAGGATAGCTGTGCTGGGGGTTCTGGTACTAGGTAATGCTCAGGAGCTCACATGTGGGAGATGCCATTGAAAAGTTTAGAACTAGGGAAGTGAAGATACATTCTAGTAGATGTGGAGGGCTGTGGCCTAATAGTTTCTTGACCTCCTGCCTCTATTGTTTTGGACCCTGAATTTATATTGCTGCCAGGAAAGGTGGCTCTCTTTCAAAGGATGGGATGGCAGCTTGGAGCACCATATGTACCATATATATACACCAAGTGGAGGATAATGTTCAATATCCACTGACTTGCTTATTGGCAGCTAAGCTTCCTCCTCTTCTTGAAGGCTCAGCGGCCACTGGTGGCTCCATATCTTCCTGTGTGGTCATTGCTGGTGTAGGACCAACCTCTGATTTTGAGGGCTATTTCTCCTCCTTCACAGGGAATGTGATAATATGCTCCCCCAAATGTAAGCAAGTAAATTGGGCCACAGCTGCTGGAGGCAATTATATCACTTGATATGGTGCTAGAGCTGCAGGAGAAAACACCAACATGACTGAATTTCCTTGGGTATTTCCCAACTCACACTAGAACCCTGCCTCTGAGAATAGTCCTGGCCCTCCTCCACAATTGGCCATCTTCCCAGACTAGGTTCCACCAGCTGAAGGATGTTAGCGTTGTGTGTCTTGGGAACATATGACAGACCCCAGGGGCACCAGCTGAGATTCCTCTGCACACACCTTCAGTCATCCGCCCCAGACCCCATCATCAGAGAGCTCAGACTTACAGGATCTGTGTTCCTCAGCTGTGGAAGGACATGAAAGTTCCCCTCTGATTCCGGCATAATGAGAAACAGGAAGGTCCTGAAAAGCTTCAGGTTGTCCAAGTCTTGGGACCTCAAAAATCTTCTGGATAGAGGTATTGATGATGGAGCAGAGGGTGCTGAGGAATGTGGAGTGAAACAGGGAGTCATGATGGACAGGGCCTCTCTTTTAACTGGAACCTCCCACGGTCCCTGCATCATGGGTTCCCAAAGAGTAGCCAGGCAGGTCCATGCACCAGATCAAAGGGGCAACCTGTGAGGCACATGGGTGGGTAAGGGGCTCCCCAGACTTGCTCTCCGGTCGCTGCACAAGAGTGGAGGAGTAGGGGAAGGAGACACCATGGAAAGTTCAACAAAAAGGACCAGAAGGTTCTTCCAGGGCTAGACTCCAAGAGCAGCCAGAGATCCCTCCCTATCTTGCCCTACAGGATCAGGTCTAGAGCTGGCCAGCAGCTCCCAGGCTCTAACTCCACCCTCTCACCAGTGAGCTGGACCCACCTAGCCCCACCCACTGCCTGCTGTGAGGACTGCAGCCTTTATTTATTTAAAGTGCTCACTTGTTTATTTGGATGAGTTCCCTGAGTTAGAGCCACAACTCCTCAAGGGTCCTGAAAACTGGTGGCTGGTCCTGGGGTGACAAAAGGCAGGCAGCATGCAGTGGAATTTGGTGAGGTGACTGTAATGGAGAATGATCAGTTTCCCACCTCCTATACATCTTGAGCAGAGAAGCATCCTTGGGGTCAATTCACTGCAATGGCACCATCATGAAATGGTGGCATATGGTGGCAAGAGCAGCATCCAGCTGTTTGGGGCATAAGGCATCAGGCGTCCAAAGTCAGGAGTTGAGTACTGGCGTGGGGTGGGGGTGACTGTGGTGGTGTCAGCATGCAGCTGTGATTTGAGAGTTCCTTGCTTCCTACTCATGGTGGCGGTGACAGTGGAAGAATCCAGAAACAGTGGTTGTAACAACAGATGCATCCAGCCATGAGTGTTTTCATCTGCCATAGTGACAAGGGTCTTCCTGCAGTTGCAATGAAGTTGGCCCCAGTACCGAGTGTCACTGTCTAGTATCCATGTTAAAGTCTGGTGGCAGCAGGGTGGAGCTCCAGAGTCTGGCAGGGGCAGGAGCAACATGCAGCTGCATCAGGGGTCCAGCCTCAGTATAGGGGTTGGGCACCAGGTGTGGGGTGGGCAGTGTTGGAGTCCATCTGGAGTTTGGAAGTTTGAGTGCTGCACAATGGTGGTGGCACCATAAGAGTTCAGAAGCAGGGGCAGCAACAACAGGCAGTGTCCAGCAGTAAGCATCTTCATCCTGCAGAAGTAACTGGGGTCCGGCTGCAGGGCAGTGAAGGTGGCATCCAGTGGCCATGTGGGGAGTCTGGTTGGCTGCAGCAAAGAGCTCCAGGCTGGCATGGCAGCAAGGGCATGGGATAGTGGGTGTCAGAGTGAGAAGGTAACCAGTAGCTGGGATGTCCTCTGTGGTGGAGGCTCCAGGCCCTGGTCTTGCTCCTGGTCGACTGGCCTGCTCAGGAAGAAGCACGCGGGAGGCGGTGGTACCCAGGCAGCTGCCCAGGACCTTATGCTGCCCACAGCTGCCATGTCTTGCTCTGGCCATGTGCCCACTGGATGTCTGCTCACCCCATCACCTGATATAGCCTCTCTACTGAGGAACTAGGCTGTCTGCTAGGTTGGGGCGGTCTTAGGAGAGAACCTCACCATCCCCAGCCACATCCTGCATGGACTGTGGGTGCAGAAAGCAGAGGTCCTAGGGCATCGTCACCCCCAAAGTGCATTTCTGTGGCTGGGGGTGGCAGAAGACCAAGACAGAGAACTTGTTGCCCTTAGACTCCCACTGCCTCCTGTGCCCTCCACCCTTGTCCTGCCCCAGGGATGCACTTGGAGGGTGAGGATTTTCTAGGCCCCCCCACCTCCCACCTCTGCATCTGCTACCACAGCCCAGGGGAGATGTAGCTGGGGAGGGTGGGTATCTTCTCCCAAGGTTGCCCCAGCTGGCAGCAGGCCTACTCATCCCTCAGAGGCTGCAACCCAGGGAGGGGCAGGGTGAACTCAAGGATTAGGTGAGCAGCCTGGTGGACTCAAGGCCAATGCCAGGCAATGCTGGAATGGGCAGCATAAGGTCCTCAGCAGGTGTCTGGGTACCACCAGCTCCTGCGCCCTGCTTCATGAGCAGGCAGGCCCTACCAGGAGCAATACCAGTTGCCTGGAGGAGCCACTGCAGAGGCCATCACAGAGTCATCCTCTGACTCTGAGGCCTGCTGTCCCAAGCTTTCACCATCACCGCTAACAGAGCTCCACACTGCGGCCACTGGAGTCCCCACAGGGCCACCAGTGATGCCGCAGCCACCATCAGTGCACTGGGACCAGACTGCTGCCACTGCCAGAGGATGAGAATGCTCCTCTCTGGATGCCTGGCTTGACATTGCCACCTACAGACTCCTTGGTTGCCTTTGCCACCGCTGCCATAACTGAACTTCAGACACCAATACCTCCACAGATTCCAAACGCCAAGGCTTCACTGTCCAGGCTCCTGCCCATGGCTGTCCTCCAAGCCTGAGGCCAATTCTCCATCCTGCCACTGATACATCTGGGCTCCTCAAACTGCCTTAAGACACCTTGGCTCGCTGTTTGACATTCTCCCCACAGATGGATGCTGACACTGCTCCTGGTCACTGGGAACCTCCAATGTGAAACCCTGCTGTGGAACGCTGAGATTGGCTTCTATATGCTTCAGTCCCAGAAAACAGACTTCTTTCACAGCCACTAGATGCCTTTGCAGGTGCCACCTATACCTCCAGGCTTGGGAAGGGTCCAGCACATGCCCTTCCATGCCTGCTGCCTGTTCATATCTGTCGGTGGAATAAACCATTGATTGGGTTACAGCTCTCAGAACTGAATCATTTCACTGATAATCCTTGTATTGGCTCACCCATGAGCTTCTGGGGACACCTACTACCTAAAGCACCACACATCTTCATCGAATAGCTTAGCAAGACCTTCTAGATGACTTGCAAGAGCTAATACATCAGCACTTGTTTCTTTGCCTTGCACTTTCATTTTATGGAGAGGGGCCTGTTGCCAAAAACATAATGGGCCACACTCTGGCACCTTCAAACTTCTTCTGCAGCTTTCTCACTTCTCTTGTCAGTATAACAATCTAAAGTGATGGCCTTATCTGGATTTGGCTTCATCTTCATAGAACGTGGGTTGTTTCTTCTTTTCTTCAGAATATAAAAAGTCTTTCCAGATCAGCAATAAGGCTGTTTTTGCTTTCTAGTCATTTACATATGCCCTGGAGCAGCACTTTAATTTCCTTCTTGAACTTTTCCTTTGCATTCTCAGTGTGACAAAGTAGTGTAAGATGCACAGCTTTTTATTTGAAGTGCAAAACGTAAGACTCTTCTTTTCATTTAAACAGTACAGACCATTGCTGAGTCATTAACGGTTCTAACTTCAATTTTGTGTCTTGAAGAATAAGTGGATGGTGAGCCATGATCTGTGGAGCAATAAGAATGTACATATTAAGGTTTTTATCTTATATGAGTGGGATTTGTAGTGCCACATGACAGTTAAAATAGATCATAGTATGAGTTATAATGGCCTAAATTCTTCAACATTCATTAGGCATTCCCTTCTGCTCCATAACAGGGGCATCTATCTCACCTCCTCCTGGATGGCCTGTTTGCATCCTCTCTCACAGCACCTATGAGTTCCACATGGGCTCCATCAGCAGCTACGCAGTACTGGTGGTGGCACAGCCTGGTGAATGGATTAAGCACTTTTAGGTCAACATAAAAGAATGCCACTAAAAATACTTACAATGCCATAAGAATTAGCATCACAAAAAATTAAATAGATAATCTCAGAGGGGAGGGGAAGGATAGCTGTGCTGGGGGTTCTGGTACTAGGTAATGCTCAGGAGCTCACATGTGGGAGATGCCATTGAAAAGTTTAGAACTAGGGAAGTGAAGATACATTCTAGTAGATGTGGAGGGCTGTGGCCTAATAGTTTCTTGACCTCCTGCCTCTATTGTTTTGGACCCTGAATTTATATTGCTGCCAGGAAAGGTGGCTCTCTTTCAAAGGATGGGATGGCAGCTTGGAGCACCATATGTACCATATATATACACCAAGTGGAGGATAATGTTCAATATCCACTGACTTGCTTATTGGCAGCTAAGCTTCCTCCTCTTCTTGAAGGCTCAGCGGCCACTGGTGGCTCCATATCTTCCTGTGTGGTCATTGCTGGTGTAGGACCAACCTCTGATTTTGAGGGCTATTTCTCCTCCTTCACAGGGAATGTGATAATATGCTCCCCCAAATGTAAGCAAGTAAATTGGGCCACAGCTGCTGGAGGCAATTATATCACTTGATATGGTGCTAGAGCTGCAGGAGAAAACACCAACATGACTGAATTTCCTTGGGTATTTCCCAACTCACACTAGAACCCTGCCTCTGAGAATAGTCCTGGCCCTCCTCCACAATTGGCCATCTTCCCAGACTAGGTTCCACCAGCTGAAGGATGTTAGCGTTGTGTGTCTTGGGAACATATGACAGACCCCAGGGGCACCAGCTGAGATTCCTCTGCACACACCTTCAGTCATCCGCCCCAGACCCCATCATCAGAGAGCTCAGACTTACAGGATCTGTGTTCCTCAGCTGTGGAAGGACATGAAAGTTCCCCTCTGATTCCGGCATAATGAGAAACAGGAAGGTCCTGAAAAGCTTCAGGTTGTCCAAGTCTTGGGACCTCAAAAATCTTCTGGATAGAGGTATTGATGATGGAGCAGAGGGTGCTGAGGAATGTGGAGTGAAACAGGGAGTCATGATGGACAGGGCCTCTCTTTTAACTGGAACCTCCCACGGTCCCTGCATCATGGGTTCCCAAAGAGTAGCCAGGCAGGTCCATGCACCAGATCAAAGGGGCAACCTGTGAGGCACATGGGTGGGTAAGGGGCTCCCCAGACTTGCTCTCCGGTCGCTGCACAAGAGTGGAGGAGTAGGGGAAGGAGACACCATGGAAAGTTCAACAAAAAGGACCAGAAGGTTCTTCCAGGGCTAGACTCCAAGAGCAGCCAGAGATCCCTCCCTATCTTGCCCTACAGGATCAGGTCTAGAGCTGGCCAGCAGCTCCCAGGCTCTAACTCCACCCTCTCACCAGTGAGCTGGACCCACCTAGCCCCACCCACTGCCTGCTGTGAGGACTGCAGCCTTTATTTATTTAAAGTGCTCACTTGTTTATTTGGATGAGTTCCCTGAGTTAGAGCCACAACTCCTCAAGGGTCCTGAAAACTGGTGGCTGGTCCTGGGGTGACAAAAGGCAGGCAGCATGCAGTGGAATTTGGTGAGGTGACTGTAATGGAGAATGATCAGTTTCCCACCTCCTATACATCTTGAGCAGAGAAGCATCCTTGGGGTCAATTCACTGCAATGGCACCATCATGAAATGGTGGCATATGGTGGCAAGAGCAGCATCCAGCTGTTTGGGGCATAAGGCATCAGGCGTCCAAAGTCAGGAGTTGAGTACTGGCGTGGGGTGGGGGTGACTGTGGTGGTGTCAGCATGCAGCTGTGATTTGAGAGTTCCTTGCTTCCTACTCATGGTGGCGGTGACAGTGGAAGAATCCAGAAACAGTGGTTGTAACAACAGATGCATCCAGCCATGAGTGTTTTCATCTGCCATAGTGACAAGGGTCTTCCTGCAGTTGCAATGAAGTTGGCCCCAGTACCGAGTGTCACTGTCTAGTATCCATGTTAAAGTCTGGTGGCAGCAGGGTGGAGCTCCAGAGTCTGGCAGGGGCAGGAGCAACATGCAGCTGCATCAGGGGTCCAGCCTCAGTATAGGGGTTGGGCACCAGGTGTGGGGTGGGCAGTGTTGGAGTCCATCTGGAGTTTGGAAGTTTGAGTGCTGCACAATGGTGGTGGCACCATAAGAGTTCAGAAGCAGGGGCAGCAACAACAGGCAGTGTCCAGCAGTAAGCATCTTCATCCTGCAGAAGTAACTGGGGTCCGGCTGCAGGGCAGTGAAGGTGGCATCCAGTGGCCATGTGGGGAGTCTGGTTGGCTGCAGCAAAGAGCTCCAGGCTGGCATGGCAGCAAGGGCATGGGATAGTGGGTGTCAGAGTGAGAAGGTAACCAGTAGCTGGGATGTCCTCTGTGGTGGAGGCTCCAGGCCCTGGTCTTGCTCCTGGTCGACTGGCCTGCTCAGGAAGAAGCACGCGGGAGGCGGTGGTACCCAGGCAGCTGCCCAGGACCTTATGCTGCCCACAGCTGCCATGTCTTGCTCTGGCCATGTGCCCACTGGATGTCTGCTCACCCCATCACCTGATATAGCCTCTCTACTGAGGAACTAGGCTGTCTGCTAGGTTGGGGCGGTCTTAGGAGAGAACCTCACCATCCCCAGCCACATCCTGCATGGACTGTGGGTGCAGAAAGCAGAGGTCCTAGGGCATCGTCACCCCCAAAGTGCATTTCTGTGGCTGGGGGTGGCAGAAGACCAAGACAGAGAACTTGTTGCCCTTAGACTCCCACTGCCTCCTGTGCCCTCCACCCTTGTCCTGCCCCAGGGATGCACTTGGAGGGTGAGGATTTTCTAGGCCCCCCCACCTCCCACCTCTGCATCTGCTACCACAGCCCAGGGGAGATGTAGCTGGGGAGGGTGGGTATCTTCTCCCAAGGTTGCCCCAGCTGGCAGCAGGCCTACTCATCCCTCAGAGGCTGCAACCCAGGGAGGGGCAGGGTGAACTCAAGGATTAGGTGAGCAGCCTGGTGGACTCAAGGCCAATGCCAGGCAATGCTGGAATGGGCAGCATAAGGTCCTCAGCAGGTGTCTGGGTACCACCAGCTCCTGCGCCCTGCTTCATGAGCAGGCAGGCCCTACCAGGAGCAATACCAGTTGCCTGGAGGAGCCACTGCAGAGGCCATCACAGAGTCATCCTCTGACTCTGAGGCCTGCTGTCCCAAGCTTTCACCATCACCGCTAACAGAGCTCCACACTGCGGCCACTGGAGTCCCCACAGGGCCACCAGTGATGCCGCAGCCACCATCAGTGCACTGGGACCAGACTGCTGCCACTGCCAGAGGATGAGAATGCTCCTCTCTGGATGCCTGGCTTGACATTGCCACCTACAGACTCCTTGGTTGCCTTTGCCACCGCTGCCATAACTGAACTTCAGACACCAATACCTCCACAGATTCCAAACGCCAAGGCTTCACTGTCCAGGCTCCTGCCCATGGCTGTCCTCCAAGCCTGAGGCCAATTCTCCATCCTGCCACTGATACATCTGGGCTCCTCAAACTGCCTTAAGACACCTTGGCTCGCTGTTTGACATTCTCCCCACAGATGGATGCTGACACTGCTCCTGGTCACTGGGAACCTCCAATGTGAAACCCTGCTGTGGAACGCTGAGATTGGCTTCTATATGCTTCAGTCCCAGAAAACAGACTTCTTTCACAGCCACTAGATGCCTTTGCAGGTGCCACCTATACCTCCAGGCTTGGGAAGGGTCCAGCACATGCCCTTCCATGCCTGCTGCCTGTTCATATCTGTCGGTGGAATAAACCATTGATTGGGTTACAGCTCTCAGAACTGAATCATTTCACTGATAATCCTTGTATTGGCTCACCCATGAGCTTCTGGGGACACCTACTACCTAAAGCACCACACATCTTCATCGAATAGCTTAGCAAGACCTTCCTGATGACTTGCAAGAGCTAATACATCAGCACTTGTTTCTTTGCCTTGCACTTTCATTTTATGGAGAGGGGCCTGTTGCCAAAAACATAATGGGCCACACTCTGGCACCTTCAAACTTCTTCTGCAGCTTTCTCACTTCTCTTGTCAGTATAACAATCTAAAGTGATGGCCTTATCTGGATTTGGCTTCATCTTCATAGAACGTGGGTTGTTTCTTCTTTTCTTCAGAATATAAAAAGTCTTTCCAGATCAGCAATAAGGCTGTTTTTGCTTTCTAGTCATTTACATATGCCCTGGAGCAGCACTTTAATTTCCTTCTTGAACTTTTCCTTTGCATTCTCAGTGTGACAAAGTAGTGTAAGATGCACAGCTTTTTATTTGAAGTGCAAAACGTAAGACTCTTCTTTTCATTTAAACAGTACAGACCATTGCTGAGTCATTAACGGTTCTAACTTCAATTTTGTGTCTTGAAGAATAAGTGGATGGTGAGCCATGATCTGTGGAGCAATAAGAATGTACATATTAAGGTTTTTATCTTATATGAGTGGGATTTGTAGTGCCACATGACAGTTAAAATAGATCATAGTATGAGTTATAATGGCCTAAATTCTTCAACATTCATTAGGCATTCCCTTCTGCTCCATAACAGGGGCATCTATCTCACCTCCTCCTGGATGGCCTGTTTGCATCCTCTCTCACAGCACCTATGAGTTCCACATGGGCTCCATCAGCAGCTACGCAGTACTGGTGGTGGCACAGCCTGGTGAATGGATTAAGCACTTTTAGGTCAACATAAAAGAATGCCACTAAAAATACTTACAATGCCATAAGAATTAGCATCACAAAAAATTAAATAGATAATCTCAGAGGGGAGGGGAAGGATAGCTGTGCTGGGGGTTCTGGTACTAGGTAATGCTCAGGAGCTCACATGTGGGAGATGCCATTGAAAAGTTTAGAACTAGGGAAGTGAAGATACATTCTAGTAGATGTGGAGGGCTGTGGCCTAATAGTTTCTTGACCTCCTGCCTCTATTGTTTTGGACCCTGAATTTATATTGCTGCCAGGAAAGGTGGCTCTCTTTCAAAGGATGGGATGGCAGCTTGGAGCACCATATGTACCATATATATACACCAAGTGGAGGATAATGTTCAATATCCACTGACTTGCTTATTGGCAGCTAAGCTTCCTCCTCTTCTTGAAGGCTCAGCGGCCACTGGTGGCTCCATATCTTCCTGTGTGGTCATTGCTGGTGTAGGACCAACCTCTGATTTTGAGGGCTATTTCTCCTCCTTCACAGGGAATGTGATAATATGCTCCCCCAAATGTAAGCAAGTAAATTGGGCCACAGCTGCTGGAGGCAATTATATCACTTGATATGGTGCTAGAGCTGCAGGAGAAAACACCAACATGACTGAATTTCCTTGGGTATTTCCCAACTCACACTAGAACCCTGCCTCTGAGAATAGTCCTGGCCCTCCTCCACAATTGGCCATCTTCCCAGACTAGGTTCCACCAGCTGAAGGATGTTAGCGTTGTGTGTCTTGGGAATATATGACAGACCCCAGGGGCACCAGCTGAGATTCCTCTGCACACACCTTCAGTCATCCGCCCCAGACCCCATCATCAGAGAGCTCAGACTTACAGGATCTGTGTTCTTCAGCTGTGGAAGGACATGAAAGTTCCCCTCTGATTCTGGCATAATGACAAACAGGAAGGTCCTGGAAAGCTTCAGGTTGTCCAAGTCTTGGGACCTCAAAAATCTTCTGGATAGAGGTATTGATGATGGAGCAGGGGGTGCTATGGAATGTGGAGTGAAACAGGGAGTCATGATGGACAGGGCCTCTCTTTTAACTGGAACCTCCCACGGTCCCTGCATCATGGGTTCCCAAAGAGTAGCCAGGCAGGTCCATGCACCAGATCAAAGGGGCAACCTGTGAGGCACATGGGTGGGTAAGGGGCTCCCCAGACTTGCTCTCCGGTCTCTGCACAAAAAAGTATGGGCAACTTGGGTTTGGATTGGCTGTGTTGGAAAGGATCCACACAGGGCTTGGCTCTGAGGCCCCAACCACTGCTCTGTTCCTTTGGTGCCCAGAATCAATTGCACCACAATATGTTCTTTCTACACGGTAAACCCAGAGTTGAGTCCTCTGATGGAAATCACACAGGGTGGAAATTGGGGTTTGCCCAGCCATCATTTATAACAGCTCCCCATGAAACAGGAGCCCTCCTGACTGGCCCAAAGACCACTCCCTTCTTTCCTTGAAGCTACTCCTCACAAACATCTGGCTCCAGGTTTCTATACCTAGAGATGGCGAGGAGGCTGACACCTCTAACATCCTGTGCCCCTCATCTGCCAAGATGGCTGGTGGGCTTGACTAACTTCCTGACAATATTGGAACTCCAGGAGGACTAGAAGGTTTGTCTGCATTGATTCCTATATAATAGGCCAAATGATGGCCCATGGTGGTGCTACACATACATTTGAGTGATGACTGAGCCAAACCACCTACTGCCTAGCTATTCAGGGCCAGGACTCTATTTGTTTCTCCCCAAGTGTTTCTATTCTGGCTACATGCAGGTTGAAATGCTCCCAGAT
Organism: Callospermophilus lateralis; assembly: GCF_048772815.1. Taxonomy (NCBI): domain Eukaryota; kingdom Metazoa; phylum Chordata; class Mammalia; order Rodentia; family Sciuridae; genus Callospermophilus; species Callospermophilus lateralis. The sequence continues at coordinate 10,604,976 of NC_135320.1, forward strand.
GCAATCCACAGACTGCTTCCTAAATGTGGAAATTGTTTTTCCTGAAGCCTCAGAGTAGTGAGGCCTGAGGCAGAGAACTTTCTCACAGGGAGGGGATATGCCCACACGGTAAGGCCAGAGCTATAGGCTGCCTAGAGTTACACAGAACCAGGCCTGAGGCAGACACTCTTTGGGCTCATCCTACTCAGTTTTCTAAACATCCAGGCAGGCTGCTTCTCTGAAAACACTACTTTCCCCAGAGCTGACTGAGTTCCCAGAATTCCCAGCACCAAGCAGGAGATGGCCATGTGCCAGGGCTTGGAAGCAATACACATCTTTTACACAGCAGCTCCAGCACCTTCTGAGGAATGTCCAAATTTGGGGAGGAATAAAGTAGCTTTCAAGAATTGAAGACAGTAGCTGCTGCATAGTAAGTGTGCATACATTTGTTTTAGTAGCACCACCTACCACTGTGTTTCTGGCCCATGCTTATGGATATGGTTTCTTCAACTCCTCATGGTAACTCAATGTGATGGATATATCCCCCCTCTATAGATGAGGAAACTGAGTCATGGTCAGATGAAATGACTTGCCACAGAATACTCAGCTACATGTGCCAGGGTGGGAATTCAAACCCAGGCTGTCCCACACCAAGTCTGGAAGAGAGTACCGTTATTCACTCATTCAACAAACCCCTATGGGTGCCTCCTAGATGTGAGTGCTTCCTGCGTAAGCCCAAAGATCATAGCACCCATGCAATGTAGGTGTCACTTTTACCATTCCCAAGTTTCCAATGAGGCTGCTGACCTAGGAAGGCAAGGCCCACCAGGCCTGTGAGGAGACTGCACTTTGCATCAGTGAAGCTCCACATGGATTCAGGTTGCTCTGTCCTGGTGGCCAATGCACCTGCTTCCTCAGATCACACCCAGTAAACATCATGGTCATGGCCAAAGGTGGGTTGATGTCATTCTACAACTGTCCATTCCCACAGAATGTGCATCAGCAAGACTAAAGATTAAGGTAAGCTCCAGACTCTAGGTGACAATGATGTGGGTTTCTAAACTGGAACAAATGTGCCTCTCTGGTGGGTAGTGATGGTGACAAAGGCAGAGGCTGGGCAGGGATGGGAGCATTTGGGAAATCTCTGTTCTTCCCCTCAATTTTGAGCTTAAAAATGCTCTAAAATGTTATCAAGTAAAAAACAAGAGGAGGAAGAAGTGTGCTTTGTCACTCTGCACTGGGAGAGGCTGAGGGCAGGCAACCAGAGGCTGGGGCAAACAGACCGAGCACCTCCTTCCCAACCTGCCTCTCTCCAAGCTCAGCACAGCATGGTCTTCGAGGGGCTTTGGGGTCTTTATAGAGAAGCTGTCTGATGGTGACAGCTCAGAAGCCCTGCCTGACACCTCCTCAGAAGGCCTTGAGGGAAGACTCAGATTTAGGGTGGCCCACCTCTTTCTCTCTGTCCCTGGACTGTCCCTACTTATCTCCATTCCACCCCTGCTCCCTCAGAGTCTGCCAGCTGCTTGCTGCCTGAGCACCTTTAAGCTGTCCTTCCCACTTCTGGGCCCAGCAGCTCCTGTCCATCAATAAGCTCTCAGCTCTCATGACACTTCCTCTGAGAAGCCCATTCTGACTGCCACCTAGGAACACCCTGACCCTCCCTCTCCTCTGTTTCCTCAACCATTTCTGAATTCATCCTATTTCTTCATCAGTTGACTTGTCCTCGCTCGGTCTCTCCTTCTAGACTGTGGGTTCCAAGAGGGTATAGGCCTTCCTTGTGCTCACTGTGGTCTCCCCAGCTCCCCCAGGATTGGAAAGCAGGGCTTGGAAGCTGTGGAAAAGTCATAGGTGAGGATATAATGAGAAGTGGGTCAGCTGCAACCTGAGGGAGGGCCCTCACCATATCCTGCCATCCTGGCCCCCTGATCTTGGCCTGCCAGCCTTCAGATCTGTGAGAAATCATTTTCTGATGTTTCAAAGCCACACAGTTGATGGTAGTAGTTACAACTGCCTCCACTGATTCAGACCTGGGCAATCTGAGCCAGGCTTGGGTAATGCACTCTGGACACTTGGAGGTACCCAGGAAAGCTGAGCATGCTCTCTCCATGCAGCAAGTTGGTGTCTGTTTGTACAATAGCAGGGTCTTCTCACCTGATCCAGTGGACACCTGGCAAATAGTAAGCCTGCAGGCAGCACTTAGGACCAAAGACAGGCACAGGGGCAAAATCAGCCACCTCTACGGCAAGGGGCTGTGTTCTAAATGCAGCTGCTCTCACCCCTTCAGTGGGGACATCTGTGGCTTGCCTGCTTGGCTTTCATCTCCCTGTCTCATCATTTACCCTTGAATATTTTTGGTGACTCTTTCTTTCTCTCACACAATGATTCAGCCCCTCCAGGCTTGACCACTGAGATCAATCCATCCCACCATGATGGGCAGAAAGACGCAGTGACCCAGGCTGGCCCATGACTTTCACTATCATCATTAGGACACTGTCTTTTCCTCCAATGCCAAACTAGAAGATTGTGTCTCTAAAGATGCTTGGCAACATGCCACCACCCCCAGAGACAGGGTGGGCAAAGAAGGCATTGCAGGGAGATGGAGAGAGGCAGTGTCCTGATGATGACACTGCAACCTCTGGATAAAGCTGTGCCTGAATCTGTTCAGCCCACAATTCCCAAACATGTGAACCAAAGCAATCCACTTGTCAGCCTTTCTTTCTCCTGTAAAGTTATGCTTGTTTACTTATTGATCTAGCTAACATTGTTAGGGTTTATCCAATTTGAAAGGTGGACCACTTTGCTGCTTCATAGCTGTGTGGCCTTGGCTCAAGTCCTTAAACCCTCAAAGCTTCAACTTCCTTGCTAATAAAGAGGAGTTGCTACTTTCACCTACACAAGAGGAAGTCAGCCTTGTAGATTACATGAGACAAGGCAAAGCACTTAGGATTGATGTTTGATGAACTGGAGATTCTATAATTCTAGTCTACTAATTAAGCATAATTGACTGAAGAATAGCTGCAGGGAATGCTTTCAAAGACCCAAGTGTCACTGAGTGTCTGACTCCTAGGGCCTCAGCTATCTGATTTTTCAATGTGGCCTCGGTATGGCAGCAACTGTCACATTCCTAAGAACACCCTCAATCTGAGCTCCTAAAACATCAGGCACAGAAAAAGCATAAAAATATGGATCTTCCATCTTCTCATATCACTAAAAGAAAATCACAGTGACCCATCTGAATTTAGAACTCTGAAACCCCTCACCCAAGGGCTCAGGATGAGCTTACCTTAATCTTTACTCCATGGCAGGATCAGGAGGCTCCCCCCAAAGAGCTTGTCCCTTTGGACATCAAGAAATACCCCTTGCATTCAACATATAGCACAGCTCTGGGGCCTGCAGCACCCCTACCCAGGGCTTATCCAGGTGATCAAGCTCATGCTCTGAGAGCATCTGCAAAGTCATCTGTGAGCACAGGGCAGAAACTGACCCCCTGCAGCTGAGTCCATCTTGCTCCCACTGGAGTGAGCGAAGCAGTCCTTTCTGCATACAGATGGCACCACGAGAACAGGTCAGCAACACTGCTGCACAAGGGAAAAGAGACTGTCATTCCAGAGGTTCAGGTGCTACTAAACAGGCAGGACCACAATTTGAACCCAGGACTGTCTGATTCCAAAGTCTGGCCCTTTGCCAACTCCAACTCAACTCCCAGCATAGGTCATAACTACCTATGGGCTGTTGGTTGCAGCTGCAGAGCATTGTAAAGCACGGTTTGCAGCCAGATCCCTGGGTAAACCACTCACTATCTCTGTGACCTTAGGCAAGAATCCTGCCATGTCCTTGTCCCAGTTTTCTAATGCACCAGTGGAAGGTGTGTTGTTCACTCCACAGAGCATGGGTGTGGTTAAATGAGATTGGCTATTGAACAGCTAGGTATCATATGGTAATTTTTTGTTTTGTTTGTTTTTATGCCTTTATTTATTCAGGATGTCTTTAATTGAATTCTAGGCTTCCTGGAGGGGAGCAAACCTTATTAGCTGTTGTTTTATTATATCTTAAGTACAGCCTTGGCAAATTCCAGGGAGGGCCCGGTCACAGAGCATGGTGACAGCTGGTGGCTAGACCCTAGGGCTCCCAGAGGTGGTGGTCAGCTCTAGAACCTCCTGTGCTTAGAAAGCAGGAACAGGGGGATGTGATCCAGGACTCTTTAGGAATCACATGGTTGTTAGGCATAGAGGCCTGGGGAAAAGGACTCAGGCCATGTCCTGTTGCATCAGGTGCCTGAAGCCTTAGCAATTTTGCAGGCCCATGGGGGTGACAAAAGTGCCCTTTCCTACTTGTTAGCCCATGACAAAATGCTCCCAAAAGCTACTACAGCACCTCATGAGGCTTCTGCAGGGAGACCCAACAGCATGGCACAGGAGACACAAGCAAACAAGAAAGCCAGGCCCCTCTTGTCACTCTCACTACAGATAACCAGGGAGATCAAGGCTACCAGACACCCAACACTATCCAAAGCTCCCAGGAGCTGTGCTGTCAGAGTCCTGAAACAGCCTCAAAACACATCATGTGGGTGGGACTGCATTATTCATGAGAAGTTCTGCCCCCATGAGCCTACACACAGGCTCAACTGAGTCAATCCTACAGGACTCAGGGGACCCATAAATGTCCTTCTTGGAAGTTCTGTGCCCATTCAATGAACAAGGATTCTGCAACCCCTACTCTGAATGCTGAAAAGTAGAGGCTGAGCCTGGGGTTCCCAGCCCAGAGGCAAAATTCTGAAAAGAATAGGCCGAAGTTTCTTCTTTGGCCTGACACCCTAGTGACCGTGCTTCCTTACTACTGGTCCCTGATACTTCCATGTTCCTCCTCTGGTCCAAACTCCCCCAGGGCACCCATCTTACCCAGAGTAAGGGCCAAAGACCTCAGCAGCCACGAGACTCTGGAAGGTGGACCCTGTTCTTTCTCTGACCTCATCATCACTCTCCTTCACTCTGCTCTGGTTTCATTGGCCACCTTGCTACTCTGTCTTCCCAGCTCAAGTTCTTGCAGGTGTTGATAATTCTGCCAGGAACACCCTTCCTGAAGAAGTGTATGTCCTCCCTTCCTTCAATGCTCTGCTCAAACATTATCCCCTCAGCGAGGCCAAGCTGACCACCACCTCTGGTGAGCCCTTTCCCTGTCTTTCTGACCTTTATTTCTGCCATGGAACTTATTATTTATCTACCTGTCCTCAGGCTGGATTGTACTCTCAATGAAAGCATGTGAGTAAGTGCTCAATCTGCATCTGCATGGGGAGGGGAGCCTCAGTGGTGCTCAGTTTGTCCACCACATGATGCCACCCTTAACACACACACACACACACACACACACACACACACACACACACAGACCAGGCTGGGCCAAAATGTCTACACCATGCAAGATCTCGAGCTGACAGCTCACAAGATGCAAACATGGCTGAAAAGGGGTGCCAGGCTGAGCAATGGTGGGGGGTGACAAGACAAGGGGAAATCTCACACACACATACACACACACACACACACACACACACAAATCATAGTCTTATTTATTCATATATACTCATGCATTACACAAAACAGACTCACAAAAACAGTTCACACCGATTCACATGCAATGTCTGGAAATGCACTTGGACATCTGCAGACAGATGCACATACATTCTCATACTCACACGCTGCAGCCCAAACTCCACACATATACACACCACACACACACACACACACACACACACACACACAAACACACACACACACAGCCATGTGTGCACCCATGCACACTCAGTCCAGACCTGCAGATGCCATTCATAGCCCCGCCAGTATACATGTTCCGCACCTCTACAGGGACCTCAGAGGTGACTAGCTATAAATCCAGAGACTGGACTAATCTCCACCATGGCCTAAGGGACAGTAAATGGGCAGCAGGGCAGCAGAAGTCTGTTTGTCATTCTCCTTTGGCAGGCTCCCTGCCTGCCAAAGGAGCAGTTCACAGAACTGAGACCCCCAAGAAGTGGCCTCTGTCTCCTGGTGGTGGTGGCTCTGGGGACTGCAAATGTGTGGGTGCAGGAGGGAGTCTTTTTGTCCCCAAACTGAACCTCTCCTTTGCTGAACACTGGGCCCTCTTTGGCAGGCCCACTCAACATGGACCTCCCCAAACAGGCCTACCTGTCCCCAGAAGCTTGTCTCTCCTTTAAGGCCCCCTCACTGAGATCCACACAACTGTTCCTGCACAACAGGGGGTCCCAACCAGACACCTCAAGCTATGCCCCCAACCTGGAGGATCTTCACACTGCATCCACCCCTGCACACAGCTTAAAGACACCACAGGTACCCCATACCTCCAGCCCCAGAACCCTAAACATATGGGTCACCCCTTCAGCCCTCCAGAGGTAGATGCTCATCCTGGGTGAGCCTGCCTACAATGTGGCAGCTCCTGTCACAAGGGAGCACCCCTCCAGGAACCATTGCCCCCCACCCAAGTTGGCTGTGCCTTCCCAGATGTGCGTCCTGCACCTACCTTCTTCCTCAAGGTCAGCAGCAGCTTCAATACTCTGCAGCAGCTTCTGCCTTATGCCAGGTCTTCATCTCTAGGGAACAAGCTGGTGAGCATGGGTGACCACATGGTAGGAACATCCACGGCTGTCCACTCCCCAGCCCACCTGGACCTTCCTTACCTGAGGGAGCAGCAGCCATGGCTCTCACAGCATCCTCTGAACAGAAAGGGATGGGGGACCCTTGGGAATATGTGCCTGCTAAGGGCAGTGTGTTTGGTGTGCTACAACTCAGGTGGGCATGGGTAGAGCCAGGAATTACCAAGTTCTGAACTCAGAGCCAGGTGCCTCCCACTACAGTTGGACCATTCACTAGGAGGGCACCATCACCTAAGTTCAGCTTGGAAAGTGCTGGGAAATTTTTTTGGAGACCAAAGCCTTCCTCAGGATCTGAGGATCTCCTCGCCTGATCCACACTGCCCTCACACGGACTCATACCAGCATCACAGAGCAATGGTGCAGTAGCTTAACCAAAAAGAGGCCTCTGCTTCCTGCAGTGTCACTTCAGCGCCCTCTACTGAGGAAGCCGACATCATGCACTGTGTACATGGGAAATGGTGTAAAAGCCAGGCTATGGTGGAGGAGCAAACACTGAAGGAAGGAGGGAAATAAAATGGGAGCCAATATTAAGGAACTTGACAACAAACATAACAACACTAAGGACCAATGAAACAGTTGTTTCTTTAAAAGGGTAAACAAGATTGATAAGCCCCCATGCTAAAATAACCAAGAGAAAAGGAGAGAAAAGCCAAGTGTATAAAATTAGAGATTAAAAAGGTGAAATCATCATAGATATCACAGAAATCCAGCGGATCATTAGAGACTAGTTTGAAAACTTGTACTCCAATACATTGGAAAACCTAGAAGAAATGAATACATTTCTAGATAAATAGGATCTACCAAAACTGAATCCAGAGCAAAAGAAAACCCAAACATACCAATGACTTGTAATGAGATGGAAGGCTTTTCGTTACTGTCTCTAACAAAGAAAAACTCAGGGCTGGATGGACTCCCAGCTGAGGTCTACCAAAAATCTTTGAAGAAGAAGTGATGCCAAAACTCCTCAAATTACTCCATGAAATACAAAGGGATGGAACACATTCCAAATTTATAAAGCCAGCATCACACACATACCCAAACCAGATAAGGACACATGAAGGAAAAAAACCTACACATCAACATCCCCAAAGAACTTAGATGCACAAATATTGGATGTACGTTTTCTCTGATATGCAAAATATAAAGAACAAAAAGGAAAAGAAATGTGGGAAAGATGAGTAGAGAAAAGGGACCAAGGGGTAGGGGTAGGGGAGCTGAGCCATACTGCATCAGTAAAAATATGGGGAAAATGATAAAGATTTCTAGGAAATCTTGATACTAACGCCAACAACTGAGACAACCAGTCATTAAGAGAATGGAACAGCTCTCAAAAACTGAGAGGTATCACATTTCACATAAAACCACGGTTTGCTTGTTCTGGGGGGTTGGGAGAGAGGGGACTTGTCAATTAGCCTACCCTTTAGTATAGAAAAAATGCCACAAGATATTTGTTTGATGACATCGGAGGAAGCCCAAAAAGGAACACCAACACAAGTCTTCACAGGTGTCAGCCTTCTGAGGCAGGCAACATGGCTCTCAGTAAATTAAGTGTCCTGGTAGAAATGTGAAGTGATCCAAATCAAGCTAAATGAGAGCTGGAATCCTAGAGGTGATGACCCAACCAAGAGCTGCTCCTGGATACTACATTCCCCCACTCCCACTTTTGGTAGTAGTTATGACCGTTTCATTTTCCCTCATGAAATTTATAAAATAGGTGCAGAATAACCATCTTAGTGTATTCTGCTGCGATTAAGTTTTTTGTTCACACAGAAAACACTCTACTATCATCCCAATTCCAGAAAGTGGGAAGATGTACTCAGGGGGCACTCTTTCTCTGTCAAAGCAGAATGACACCAATGCCTCAAGAATATGTTACACCCTTGAAGTAATTTTTCCCTAGGTTCAAAAAAAAGTGAGTTTTCTTTTCTTGTTCTTCCTGGCCCAGGTGTTCTGATGCCAGGCCTGCACTCTCTGTGGAAGATGTTCGTGATGGTGATTGGCCCAAGACTCACAAACTGCACAAAAGATGAAAAAGAAGAGGCCACCTCAGAAAGGGCAAAGTGTGGACAGTGGGGCCCCTAGTGGATGTGACAGATGATGCAGACCCTTCAAGACCAAGGAAGTGGGTGACAGGTGGCAGCTCGTACAGCAAGTGTGAGTCTTCCCTTTACACTTATAGTTGGGGCACTAGATCAGGGGCCAGCATCCCTTCAACTCAAGAAATATTTTGAATAGGCCAGAAAGGGGGATGCTTTATTTTGCAAGAATGCATCTATAGGCCAAGGCACATGGTCTCCTTTGGAGTGATGGTTGCATTCCACATCTTTGGGGAGCCCAATCTACTCGGTGGAGAGTCCCACAAAAGTCATGTAGTGTACCAATACATGAGGTGGATCTCTCACCCATTCAGCTTCTCCTGCCAGTAGCCATCTGGCTCCATTACCTACTCCATTGCCTTTGTCTGGAGTGGTGTCGAATACTTCTCTTTCTAGAAGAGACATATTTTCTCTTCTCAGCCTTGATTTTTAACATCTCAGGATTCTCCTGGTTAGAAGGAGGAAGGAGGCATTTTCGGTTGAGCATGGCAGCATTCCCCCCTGATCTGAGCCAGTTAGGAAACTGCTGCCAGGTACTTTGAATCGCTGCCTGAATTTTCCAAGTTAGTCAGTGTCCAGCAGAGGGAGCTCTCTGAAGTCCCAGCCATCTACCTGATGGTAGAGATCAGAAACTGAGAGCCCAATCTGTAAGCAGGTGGAAAGGAATCTGACCTGGATTGAGGGAGGGAGAGAGAAGGTCAAGTGGAACAGTAATTGAACACATGAAAGCTTGGTATGTTCCATCTGGGGCTTGTCTCCTGAACAGACATGTGAGATTTGTAGAGGGGTTGTCAGCTAACCAGGGACTGTGGATTCCCAGGATGAGCAGGACAATCATCTTCTGGTGGTGTCCTTCCTCTTCAGATGTGGTGAATGAGGGTTAGAAATGTGTGAGTGCGTGGTTAGGAGAAATTCATGAGGGCCTGTCCACTTATCCATGAGTTGCACTTCTGATCTCTGGCTTTTCTATGTCTTAAGTAGGATTGAGTCTCCTGCCTAGAATGTATGAGAAGGGTCCTGAGGAGTGGGTGTTGTCCTAGAAGAAGGAAATTCCTGCATGGAGGTCAGAATTAGTTTCAGCAGCTGTGAAGAATATTGAGTGCTGTCTTCATATTTTCAAAATGGAGAATGCATTCTTCTTAGTGAGGTCTGAATGACCTCATAAGGGTTCAACTGCAGCCTCACTCTGGGGACAGACAGGATGTGGAGCTGGGCAGTAGGTAATATCATTTCCCATATCAATCTAGACAATTATTCAAGTTTATTTAAAATTAAATTCAGAAGATAGGCTTCTGTTATAAAGATTACTATATTCCTAAAGTAAACAAAAACACTATATATAAATAAGTAAATGCATCAAATTATGAAAAAATATATTCCTTAATTTATAACTATTATAAAATTAAATCTTTTACTCTTATTCGTTTTATATTGTATTATCCTTACAAGTTTTAAAACTATTATCTCGTAAAGCCTTATGCAAGTACAAATTTTAATGTAACAACTGAAGGTAATTTATAATAATAAGGTGATTACTTATAAGACAAACAAGTTGTAATACTGTATTTTAGTAGCTGACCTTGGGATTGCTCCCATGGGCTGTTGTCTTTGCAGGTATGGCCCTGCTTCACTGGGTGGATGCCCTGGCCAAATTGAGTGCCCTCACAAGTCTTCAAGGCCTACAGCATGCCAGACTCACCATCCTATGGTGGAAGTGATAGGATGCCCAGTGGCCCCATGGAGTGGAGGCAGGGCCAGCTGAGGCCCAGCTGAGGGCAGTGGAGGACTGTTGGGATCTAGGCAGTGTCAGTCCTTAGAGAAGTTAGCATCATCCTATCTGGGTAGGGGGGCTGAAGGTGTTAAAGCCCAAGTGTGTTCTTAGCGCTTTTTTGCGCTTCTTGTTTCTCCACGTGGGCTGATGACCATGGCTCCAAAAGCAGAGATCAGATCTGGGAGCCAGTCTGGGCTCCCAGGGCTCATAGATGGACTATGGGTGGAGGTCCAAGTAGAGGTTGATTTTGAGGATGTGGTGTTGGTTCCCCCAGGAGAGCTTAAGCCTTTCTGTGTGGGCAGGCTTTGGGGGATGGCAGTAACTGTGGCCACACCAGAGGTTGCTTTCCCTGGGGTGTGCCTTGCTTTCTGTCCCTTGGTCCCCATGGTGGTGCTCTGGCTAGGGGCACTGGAGGTGTTCTGTTCTAACTGTGCCCCATGTTGCTGCCTGTTGCTTGGGGTACCTCCTCTTTTGGAGGAGATACACAAGGCCTCAAAAGCTATAATGAGTTCAGGGAGCATGTCATGGCTCCCAGATCCTCTCGATGTCATTGGGACCAAAGGGTAACTAGAGTTATCCTTACTGGCTGCACTGCTTGTCCCGCAAGGTGAGCTTGGGTGTTTCTGGGTGGGCAGGCTTTGAGGGATGGCAGTCAGGGTAGGAACACGAGTGTTTCCTTGTCCCTTTGTTCCCTTTTCTGTGTGTTTCCCCAGTGCCACGCTGGTACTCTGGCTAGGGGCACTGGAGGTCTTCTGTGCCCCATGTTGCTGCCTGTTGCTTGGGGTACCTCCTCTTTGGGAGGAGATACACAAGGCTCCAAAAGCTGTAATGAGTTCAGGGAGCCAGTCTTGGCTCCCTGATCCTCTTGATGTCAATGGGACCAAAGAGAAACTAGAGACACCCTTTGTAGTGCTTGTCTCCTGAGGTGAGTTGTGGTGTTCCTGGGTGAGCAGGCTTTGAGGGATGGCACTCAGGGTAGAAATTCTACTGTTTTCTTGCCCCTTTTTACCCTCTTTTGTGTTTTCCCTGGGTGCCATGGTGGTACTCTGGCTAGGGGCACTGGAGGTTTTCCGTTCCAACCTTGCCCCATGTTGCTGCCTGTTGCTTGGGGATTCTCCTGTTGGGGAGGAGCTACACCAGGCCCCAAAGGCTGCCATCATTTCAGGGAGCAACTCTGGGCTCTCTGATCTCCTTGATGTCACAGGGGCCATAGGGAGACTAGAGATACCCTTTTCAGTGTTAGTGCTTGTCCCCTGAGGTAAACTTTGATGTTTCTGGGTGGGCAGGCTTTGAGGGATGGCACTCGGGGTAGGAACTCCACTCTTTCCTTGCCCTTTTTTACCCTTGTCTGTGTGTTTTCTGGGTGCCATGGTGGTGCTCTGGCTAGGGGCACTGGAGGTGTTCTGTCCCAACATTGCTCCTTCTTGCTGCCTGTTGCTTGGGGTTTCTCCTCTTTGGGAGGAGCTACACCAGGCCCCAAAGGCTGACATCATTTCAGGGAGCAAGTCTGGGCTCTCTGATCTCCTTGATGTCACAGGGGCCATAGGGAGACTAGAGATACCCTTTTCAATGTTAGTGCTTGTCCCCTGAGGTAAACTTTGATGTTTCTGGGTGGGCAGGCTTTGAGGAATGGCACTCGGGGTAGGAACTCCACTCTTTCCTTGCCCTTTTTTACCCTTGTCTGTGTGTTTTCTGGGTGCCATGGTGGTGCTCTGGCTAGGGGCACTGGAGGTGTTCTGTCCCAACATTGCTCCTTCTTGCTGCCTGTTGCTTGGGGTTTCTCCTCTTTGGGAGGAGCTACACCAGGCCCCAAAGGCTGACATCATTTCAGGGAGCAAGTCTGGGCTCTCTGATCTCCTTGATGTCCCAGGGACTGAAGGGCAACTAGAGATACCCTTTGTAGTACTTGTCCTTTGAGGTGAGCTTTGGTGTTTCTGGATGGGCAGGCTTTGAGGAATGGCACTCGGGGTGGGAACTCCACTCTTTCCTTGCCCTTTTTTACCCTTGTCTGTGTGTTTTCTGGGTGCCATGGTGGTGCTCTGGCTAGGGGCAGTGTAGGTGTCATTTCCCGAACTTGCCCCACAGTGCTCTCTAGTTTTGGGGGTTTCTCTACTTTCTGAGCTGGATATTTGCTTGTGTGATGTCTGACCCAAGGACAAATCTCTCCTCCCAGCTGCCTTTGAGGTCACTGAATGTGTCTGGGTGCTGCCACGAGGACCCACGGTGGAGTTTCTGTGTTTGTCAGACCCAAGGGCTGAGTAGTTTAGGCTGCCCAAGGTTGTTGGGCCCACAGTCAAGGGTGGCATCGGAGCTGCACCTGGACCTGGAGCTCCCACCTGTCCAAGCTGATGAAAGCTGGCAAAGCTAGGGGCTCCAGGCTTCATCCCACCAGGAACCCCAGAACTGGGTGGGACGGTGGCTCCAGGGGTGAGAGGCTGCTTACCCTGCGGAATGTGTCCTTGTACCCTTTGAGCTGGAGAGCTGGAGCTTGCTACAGGTGAGGGCCTGTGAGTACAGTAGGGCTTTGGGTCCTGGTGAGAGCACTGGAAGCTCCTACCCAAGGTGGAGGGAGGCCCCTGGTGTGGGGGCTGTGAAGGCATAGTGGTGTTCAAGGGTGTGACCCCAAAGGGGGCCACTGGCTGTGCAGCCAAGCCTGCCAATGTGCTGAGAGAGGGCCTGGGAGGAAGGGCCAAAGCAGCAATTGGCAGGCTGGGGGAGAGCGGTCCTGTAAGATTGGTGATGGGAGGATGGCTCTGGGAAGAGACAGCAGAGCTGACCCACACTGGGGTGTGGGCCACCATGGTTGTGCTGCTGGGGGGATGGGGAAAGCTCTGGCTGAGGCCCACTGATGCCAGAGGCCTGGCCCCTCCCAGTGGAGCGGGGACCCCCCCATGGGCTTGTGGGGCCATGGCACAGCTGTTCCCAATGGCCTGGGTCTCACCCATCAGAAGACGGTTGATGCGCTGCAGAGCTTTCTTCTTCTCCCTGTCTAGGTCCTCAGCAGTCACTGCACAGGCCAGTAACAGAGGCGGTGGCAGCTTCAGAGGTTCCCGTCGGCGGCATTGCAGGAGAGGAAACTTGCGTTTCCGTGGCCTGCTGGTGTCTCCCGTGGGTGAGATCTTCCTCTTGGGCAATGGGTGTCCCGCCCTGCCTTCTGCCACCTTCTCACTCTTCTTTGGGGGAATCCCTGGGGATGAAGAACATCCCAGGGGCGGCTCCCCGTTGGATGGATCTGGAGCCCTCCTCTTCAGGGCTCGGAGACCTCGCGTGGAGCTGTAGGAGCTGCTGATGGGGTTTCTTTTGCGGCAGGAGCTCATGCAGATGGCCCGGGAGCTCTCAGCTCTGTCTTGGGAGCTCTGGGTGCAGAGGTTTCTGCACAGAGGCCCAGGCCTGGGCACAAAGGCAGGCACACAGCTATGGGCCCCCAGGGGCCTAAAAGCAGATGCTCTTGCAGTGACCTGAGGGCGCCCCCTCTGATGTTCTCTAGCTACAGGCTGCTCTGCTTGCTCAGCCACCACTTGGCCACTGTCTCCAGGGGCTGTGATCACAGTCCTCCCTGGGCAGGGTTCTTGGGGTGCTGGAAGCTGGCAAGGAGCCACTTCCTGCCCCTGCACCCTACAAGGCGGCTGTCTGAGTCTGCGGCCTGGGATGCAGGAATTCATGAAAGCTGCAGTTGACAGCAGCGTCCTCTTCAGGAGACCTGGCATGCGGAGGGAGGAGGCAATATCCAAGTCTCCGAGAAAAGATCGAAGGGTCCGCAGGACCCTGGAAAAGCACCGAGCAGGCACTTTTCCCAACCGCTGAGGAGCAGTTGCAGGATGGCGGCAAGATGACCTGCGAGTGGTGCCACCAGCCCAGGAAGCCCTTAGTGGCCAACCAGTATAGGGAAGTCTGCGCGGCCCATGACCGGGCTTCTTGTGGGACCCTTCTGGCAGGTCTCTGCCCCTCAGCGCCGGGGGCAGGGGTGAGCGACAACACTTGCTGTGGGACGTCTCCATGGCAGTCTTAGCGAAGTCGCTAGTGGGCGCTAGGTGGTCTAGCGTCCATGGCAGAAGGCCTTCTTCCGCTGCTCACGCAGCTTCAGGCGAAATGGCTGTCAGACCTGTTGCCCGGCGCAGCTGAGGAAGGAATGAATGAAGAACAGGCGAGCACGTGAGGAAAACCGTCAATACTGGGCAAGAGGCAGGCTTGCGCCAGGAACGGACACGCGCGTGCAAATTCCGCGTGCATGTGCAAAGTCTGCATGCACGTGCAAAGTCCACGTGCTTGCACCAGATGCGGGAGAAATAGGCAAGGGAACTGCGTGCCTGGTGCGTGCGTGGGTCCTGGGGGGACTGTTGAGTGCTGACACTGGGATGTGATTCAGATCCCGCTGGTCCACCCACCTCCTGACCCAGTGACGTTTCGGGATCATCTCGGAAGGGTTGTAGATGCTGGGTTTGAGGGATGGCAGCTATGGCAAGGCCAGGGATCTCTCCCCTCAGACTGGTGCAACGACCCTGCCCCTGCCCATAGGCAGCCAGGATGGCAGCACAGATGGGCTGTACTCCGATGGACGTGGGGGCAGTCAGAGGGCTGAGAAGGCTCTTGCTGCAGGTTGAGGGTAGCTCTTGGGGCGTGGAGCACGTGCGGACTAGGGTGATGAGCGGGTGTTTGGCTGGCAGTACCTGCACCTCCGGTACAGGGACAGGTCGGTGCCTCTTCAGGAGTGCTCTTCTCGGAAAAGGCGGGAAGTGGCATGGCCCCAATATAAGCGCTCCCCATACCTCCAAGCTTGGAGCAGGGGGTAGCCTCCCTGGGCCTCTGAAGGGGAAAGCAATGTCAT
Organism: Callospermophilus lateralis; assembly: GCF_048772815.1. Classification (NCBI taxonomy): domain Eukaryota; kingdom Metazoa; phylum Chordata; class Mammalia; order Rodentia; family Sciuridae; genus Callospermophilus; species Callospermophilus lateralis. The sequence continues at coordinate 10,620,311 of NC_135320.1, forward strand.
TAGATAGGCGGTGCACCAGCAGGTGAGCAAGTGTTGGTGGCATCTCCAGGATCTCGCTTGCTAGGGCCGGCAAGGACACCTTGTCCTCCGTTGAAGGTGTGAGCTAGTGTTTGTATCTAGCCTTGCTCTGCTGAGAGTGGGCGGGGCTTAGTTTGACAGCCAGGAGCTCTTGCAATGGCAAGAATCCCTCAGCTCATGCCCCGCCCCTGAGCTGTCAGAGTTCTGTCTGCTGTCCTGCCTGGGCCTGGACAGTCAGAAGGGGAACTGCTGGGGGGCAAGTTTCTTGGCTGAGCAGCATTTTCAGGTGGTGGCAGCTTTGGGATCATGGCCTGTTTGTCTTCCTGCACTTTCTCTGGGAACAGTGGAGGGAACAGCTGCTGAGAATGCATTTAAGGCATCCCCCAGAGTCTGGCTGAGGGGTTCAGCAGGGCAGGCTGGGAGGGAATGCTACCCTCTGTGCACAGTCCTTTCTCTTTGTGTGGAAACCAGAAAAACCCAGCTGTGTACTCACAAAATCGAGTTTTATTCATATTTGGGTTGCTTTCTTTGAACTTTAGTTATCAAGATTCTCCAATTTTTATTTTTTTAGTTGTCCACAGGCCTTGATTCATTTCTGTGCAGTGCTGAGAATTGAACCCAGTGCCTCCCACGTGCTAGGCAAGCACTCTGCAACTGAGCCACAACCCCAGCTCTCCAATTGTTTGACTGTCTTCATTGCTTAGCTGTTCTGGGGACAATACTAGGCCTCCTACTGTTCCTACAGTGTAAGATATGCTACCTTTCACCAGTCCAATCCAACACAGACACCTACAGACCCAGAGATCCACTCAGCATTCACTCTTGGGAGGTTCCAGTTGTCATGGGTCTTGGCTTTTCCTGGATGGAAGGGCACCCTGCCAGAGTTAGCTGTGAGGTTTCAAGCTCAAGCTTCCCATTAACCCACTAAGCTGCCCTGCATGCTCCTCCATGCTCAGCTATTAAGAACTGTCCCTCCTCCTCACTGGTGGAATTCTGGGCTTGCTTCTGAACTGGGCAAAATGTCAGTGAGTGGGGACCTGGAGGAGTGAGGTTGGAGGGAGCCTCACCTGGGACTGTTGTCCCAAGTGGGTGCTCCTTGGGCCCCTTCCATTGCCCGTGGCCTTTTCTGAGTCCGCTGGGCCTACAGTAATCAGTGAAGGCCACTGGGTGAGGTTGTGGCAGTGCTCATCTCTCCTCATAGTTATGGGATGGAATGTGATTCTATACCGTCTGCTTTCTTAGAATCCAATAGTCACTTAATAGACACTAGTTTCTCAGTGTTCCACCTTGAGATGGTTTTCAGTTCTCTTATCGTTACTCGGTCTTAAAGATATTGATGTCTGCTTACTTTCCAGGTGGTTTGTATACTGTCCAAAGGTGGGAAAAACAGGTGTGATGAAATTAAAAAATATATACTTATGTGTTCAATGCCTGAATCGAATCCAGTGTGTGGTACTACATCCCATGGACAGAACCTGGTCATTACTGACTGTGGCCACAAAGGTTTCCTAGCAGATGATTTGCAAGATGGGAGGAGCTTTCTTGAAGGTGGAGACAGGTATGTAGGAATTTCATTAACTTCTCTTCTATTTGTGCATAGTGAAGTTTAAAAGTCTACTTTTTAATCTAATAATTAAGTTTTGTTCATATTTCTGTTCTGAATTTACTTTTTTCTGAAAAAAAAGTTGGAAAAACAACGTTCATTGGTATTGATTGTTTCTATGATATTGTAAATCAGTGGAAGTCAATAGCAGGATTTGTGGCAAGCATGGATGAGGGATTAACCAAGTAAGTAAGCCTTGGCAGACATTTAGTTGTCAGCTGCTTGGGTACCAAACAGAAGAGGTGTACCTGACTCATATTTGTTGGGGGTTCATTCAAGTAGTTCTTAGACATGAACTGTCCCAAATTTCTGGCAAAGTTATACTCTCTACTTCAAAAATATTTTGCAGGAATGATTGGGTCCATGTTTGTTTTTGTTATTGCTGTGTGTTTTTTTTCTTTTCTAACAGAGTGCAAAAGTAGCAGCTGACAACTCCTACTTTTGTGTAGTTCTTTGTGTGACACAGTTGTTACCAGGGCTCTCAGGACATCATGAAATAGAAATGAAGATGTCAGGCAAGCCACAATCTCTTCTAGAGGCTTGTGGTTCTCTTCCAGGCTCTTCTGGGTGTGGCAGAAGCCATTTCCTTATGGAAGTAGCACAGAGGTCCCAATGCTTTGCTCTCTGTCAGCTGCAGACCAATCTCAGCTCTTAGGTGTTGTCCAAGTTCCTTTCCACACAACCTAAGACAGGAGGCTGATGCCTAAATGTCAGTTTTCCGATGACGGGTAAGATCCATATGTTGAATTGGAACGGTCCTTAAGCCACATTACTTGTTGTTTAATTAATCAGAAGGGGGGAGATGCTGGGATCAAGTAGCCAAGTAGGTATGACAATTTCCTTGCCAGCGTACCCCCATGTTGCTTAGTGGAAGGTGACCTTGCTCAAGGACCAGGGCGGATCCGTGTTTAGGGTGTTCCTGGTTTAGGATAATCCGAGTTTAGGGTGTTCCCGGTTTAAGGTTATTCCTGCTGGGAATAGGGCGTATCCTGCTGCCTGAGTTCCCCTTGAGTTCTCACAGGATTCAGAATATATTTGGGAGACAGAAGCCCAGTGGAGTGTGGATTTGGGCAGAGAATGTGGCTTTCCCCAGAACGTGTTTGTAGACGGCTGGTGTGAGATCGGGAATAAAGAATTGCTGCTTGAATCTACAAAGCTGTGAGTGGCTCGTGATTTGTGCCCAGCCAGACTGCGGCAAAAACTAAAAATGAGGAGAAATAAACAAGGGTGTATATGTATAGGACTTCTTGAGTCACTTAGTACACAAATAATATACAAAAAAAGAAAAGCAAAATAAAAAATCAAAACAAAACAACAAAAGCAAAAAAAAGGTGAGAAAACTTGGTGAAATGTTAATGAATTAAGGAGTCCTTTCCACCATGGTGGATAAGATAATCAGTGAGCATGGGATTGTCCCTTCTTGGGTGATGGGCATGGGTGGGCTGGGGGCTGTGGCTGGGTGGTGACACAGCGGGCTATGTCCAGTGGGCCTGGCTGGCCTGAGCTTGTGGATCAGGACTGGTCGATGGGCCTTGCTGGCCACTGATGAAGCAGGGCTGGGCAGGCCAGGCAGCAAAGTGGTAGCCAGGCAGCCTGGGTGATGGGCTGGTGGCAAATCTCCAGGCCTAGTAAGAAGATCAGTGGTCTAGGTAGGGGCCCTGGATGTTAGGGGAATTGAATATGGGTGGCCAAGGGGCTTGGTTGTATGCTGGACTGATGCTAGATCTGGTGTTCACCATGGACCTGGGAAACTGGTGGGTGATGGACCAGGTGGGACAGGCAAGTGCTAGCGACCTGTTGGGTATCAGAAACCGGGCAGCTGTTGGACCTGGTGGGTTCTACAGACCCAGGGAGCTTGGATGGCTCTGGGGACTGGGCTGGTGCTGGGACCCAGCAGGGACCGGCCTGAGTGGGCCCCAGGAACTCAGATGGTGCTGGACTGGCAGTCTCTGGGGCCCACTGGTCTGACTGCTATAGCTGGCCTTGTTATTCTTTGTGAGCCACAGAACTCACAGGGTTAAGTAGAGTTGGGGGTCTCTCTAGCATTTCCAACTTGTGTCCTTCTGGACAAAATGCTCTCAGTTTCTGATTTCCATGGTTTGGAAGGCTATTTAAGCCTTTGCTAGGCTCACATAGGCTCATGTGGACCTTGCTCTGAAGTCACAGGACTGGGTTTCCAGGCCCATTGGTTCCTCCACAGTCAGTCTCAATATGGCTCTTAGGTTGGCTGACCATGGGTGATTGATAAACTCAGGTGACGTCTTTTTAGAACCTTTTATTGAGTCGATGAGTCTTTGATTCTCCAGGGAAAACTGACCACCAACTCATGAGTTTTCTCTCTACACCTTGGGGAGAAGCTGTATCCCACTGCTCCAGTTCTGGGTTACTGAGCTCAGGGATAGTCTGCCTCACTCGAATCTGCAATCTTGTTCTCCTATCAACCTTATATATTTTTCAAAGTACCAACTTTTCCTTGGGTCGATTTCTTCTTATTTTTATGCAGCACCTGGAGCACCCTGGGTCTTCCTGCATGCTAGGCATGTGCTGGGCCACAGAGTCCATCGCTGGCCCCTGCTGCTCAAGACTTGCAGTGTTTCTCCTGGGAAAACACCTGGCAGGTCCTAAACCTGCATTTTGCTGACATAATTTGGTGACATTTAAACCTTGGTATCCCTTGGTTGGTTGAGGAAAAACCACCATTAGCTGGCTGCAGTGTTGGACAGATTTGCCTCTGGGGTCTTGTCATGGATAAAAGATTCCGGATTTATTTTTTTGTGGGTACCACTGAATGTGTCTTCCTGTTTGTTGCTCAGTCTGTCTTTTAGCAACCACACAAAAAAAAAAATGTGCCACATCCCTGATTAAAGAATGTAAGGAAAGCCCTGGGTGGGAGACCCACTATGTCACGGCCTGGGTGAGCCCCACTGTGTGGACACCTGGGTTCTGGATGGCATTCTTCGTTAAGGCCATAAACTCAATGTTCTGTATTTAGTTTCACTAGATATTTAAATTGTCTTGAGCATGTAATTTTCCTTTTTAAAAGCTTCTTTGAATAGACAGAACTATGTGTCACTTTACAGTTCATTCCTAATTCATGTAGAGATTATCGAGAGTTGTTCATCCTGTCTCATGTCACTGCTTTCACAGTATGTCCAGGGAGCCCCCTGGTCCCATATGAGTGGCCCAAGAAGGTTAATTTCTCTTTATTCTTGCCCTGGATGGAGAGTCTCCTTCCGCACTCACAGAATGAGAAGATTTCTGATTCTTAGAGGAGATGTGTGTCCCCTCTCAGGAGGGGACACACATTTCAAGTGGCTGTACCTTGAAATGCATTTAGTGACACTAGCTATTACTGGAGAATGAAAATAAATTGACTTTATTAAGAATGTTGTTTTGCTTCCTTTGACCACGGCCAACATGGACACTTGAGTGTGTTTCTTAAGTTGAAACAGAAATACAAACCTGAAGACCGGTTTGCAAATCCTAGGAGACACAATACCCCAAACCACGTGGTCACAGTGAGAGTGGACCAGGGACAATGGTCTCACATTTTAGGGATAGGACCCTCAGAGTCCTGGGAAACCCACGGGAGGTGCCAGTAACCACTGTCCCCAGAGTAGAAGCATTGCAATATATGAAGTGTGTTTGCACTAATTTGAACATAGGTTAGAAAAAAGGAGACAATGGGTGTGGTCTGCATGATTGGGAGCCTTCAGAGCCTCACGCAGGTGTTTCCAGGGAGTTAAAAGAAAACTTTTGAGGTCAACTGCCCCCAAGTTGCTACTGTACATCAGAGACTAAAGTAAGAGTCAGGTGACATGTTCCACTGGGGGAAGCCATGTTTCTGTGATCTCCAGTGGGATCTTGTCACCTTCTTGCAGAAGCTAAAATTAAATCACCACAGAGAGGTGAGTTAAAGACATCCTTTGAATAAAAAGGGTGCAGGATCTGCTCAGGTCCCCTGACTCCCCATGCATCCTGCCCATGTAAGTGCCTTTCTGTTCCTCAGATACAGCACTAGTGTGTGAGTGGGCCTCTGTGACTGTGATGAAGAATCAATATAACCAAATTGTATGTTAGGTTCTTTGGTAGCTTTGAATCACGTATCTACACTCAAGAGCTCAGAGGATTATTCTCTCTAGGTTTGCAAAGGGAAATTTTCTTTGTAAAACTGTTTTGTTTTTTCTGGAAGGTGCTGGGGATTGAACCCAGGACCTTGTGCATGACAGGCAAGCACTCTACCAATTGAGCACTGTCCCCAGCTCTTCTTTGTAATAGATTTATCCCTTTAATTTGGTGTCTCTTGAACATTCATTAATTTTTAAATTAAAAAAAAACTTGTTTCAAGTAAATCATTTTAAGCTCCCATCTGTTTTTATAGTGAGTTTAATTCATGGCTTTCCCAGTCCTCAGAGTACGTATTATTGAGTTGTCTTGTTATTTTCTGCTTCAACTTCATGAGTTTCTACTTATCTTCACCAAAAAAGAGATAAGTTCTAACCCAAGAATTTTATTTCACATCCTTGACTTTCCTTCTCTTGTCTCCATAAATCAATTCAATTTTTTTTTACCATTTACTTCTCTGATCTGAGATCATGAGAAAGAATCTATACACTGAAATACTTTTCAATTATTCAGAAGGATCTGCTGATTCTTCACATTGCATAATTATGAAGAGAGTTCAAACTCACATTTCTAGTAAATGTCTAATAGAGTTTTTTTAATATACAGATATACTTTGTCTCAGTTTTGATCTCCCAAAAGTAAACCAGTGGTGCTCTGGCTATGCGGGGTGGGGAGTGGGTATCTCAAGCTGGATCAGAGACCAGCTGGCAGGCCGCATGGCAGATGAACAAAATCCCCCTGCCTTTCACATAGACTGTGAAGGAAAGCAGGTAGAGGGTAGGGGTCAGTCACAGAGGTACCTTTGTCAGGATGTCCCTCCTCACACTGTACAGCAACCAGGCATCCTAAAACTTGGTGAATTTCTTCACTGATTTTCAACAGTCCCATGGGCAGATTGGACACAAGTCCTCACAGAGAAGAAATTAAAGCAGAGCACAGCTGTCCAAGTGGCCCAAACATAAGCACTAAGGGGGTTGGAATTCAGGTCCCACCACCCTCATTCAGGGCTCATATCTATTGGGTGGCAAAGAGCCAGGCACACATGGGCACTGGCCTGGGCAGGCACCAAGATGTGGTTTCACCAGACTGAGGTTCTGATGGAGTTGGTGTCTGGTGCAAACCTTTAATTCAACTGTTAGCTCTAAAAGCAGGAAAGCATATGTTCTAATCAATAAAATTTTCCCTTTATGACAATATTATGCTACAAAATTCTGATGTCTTTTTCAGATTTAAAAATGTAATAATAAAATCTAATATTATTACAGCATAGAATTTAAAACAACACAAAATGCAAGCATGGCTTTAGATTTCTCACAAAACATATTTTCCCCCAGATTTAATTTTTTTTCAAATATATCATTTATATATCTTTAGGAGGTATATTATGGCAACTCAATAGATGTATACAAGTTTTATCATGCAACTTTGATATTACATCCAGGAAGTCCCTATAATGAAACCTGAATTTAGTTTCATTGTGATGAATTACTTTTCCTAGAATTCATACTGTGACAAGAGTCTGAGAGACTGTCTCTTCAGGCCCTTCAAGAATTAGGACATTCTAGCATTTCAAGCAGGCATTGATGTAAGAAAGATGAGTCTGGACACCTGAGGAATTTGGAGGAAGCAGATATATTTAAGCTGCAGCAATCCAGAGGGGCTAACACCAAACAAGCTCTGAACCCCAGGTCTGGAAATTCTCTAAGATTTCAATGGGTGGTTACACAGCACAATGTTTAATATAACTTAATTTTGTTCCACATTCATAGGTTGGACAGATGTTTCACAATTTTTTTACACAGAAAACAGAAATTTTTGCACATCAACAAACTTGATTGGAGATTTTTTTTAGGTTGTAGATGAGCACAATACCTTTATTTTTATGTGGTGCTGAGAATTGAACACCAGGCCTCACATGTGCTAGGCAAGTGCTCTATCACTGAGCCACAACCCCAGCCCTGCAGGCCTAACTCTTACAAGAAAGAGAAACCTGGCCTTTACAACAAAAAGGAGCTCAAACACAATGAGTGCTCTGGAAATTTTGCTGACTTCTTAAAATAATCTCTTCTTGATTAAGAGAGAGTTGTGTGTTACAATTAAGGTGGGAGTCTTTTGGGAACTACAGCATTACCCTCTTTGAGGCTCATTATTTAATCCTCTAAGTCAAACGGCATTATTTCTTCTTGACTTAAAGCTTTATATAATGTAATATCATAGTTGTTGTTTCTCTTTAAAAAAAAAAAAAACCTGCTTCAATTGTAGAACCACTAGTTTTAATGTAAAGAGGAAACAAACATGAAAGCAATAAACAAGTTCATAGCATAATCCATTCTATATCAATTAAGATTTTGAACCCACCAAGAAAAGGAAACCATCCTCCAAATAGTGAGCTTGGATTTCAACTGCAAAGCCCTTTCAGGATTGAACTGATACATGTGTGTGTGGTATTTTTTCTGATATTATTAACTATGTGTTTGATTGTTATCAGTCCTAGAGTCAAGACAAAACAAAGGACTCTGTATATGACAGAAGTAAGGGGTGGCAATGACAGTATAAGAGCTGTCTTAAGGAGTGAAACAGTCCATTTTCCTTTTGCTTAGTATATCTTTCACCTTGTACATCCAACCCAGAGTGACTGAAGCAGGGCTGAAGTTCCCTCAAGCTTTGGGCACATTCAGGCTAGTCAGCTTCCAGAGTGACTTGAGCAGGGTTGGTGTCCTTTGGATCTTTGAGTTTCTCTGGTGTTTCCTTCTTCCTGATGCTCAGCTTAAGGGGTACAAATTAAGGAGGGAAAGCTGCAAAAGAATGTACGTAAGAATAAGAAATTTTATTTTCAGGAGGTTCCAAATCAGGCTAAAAGGAACAAAGTATTACATAATGTATATCTCTGCAATTGTACATACATGTATTGACATATTTGGTGACACTCTAAAAAGAGTAAGGGATTGTAGATAGTGCTCTATGTGGGGGTGTGACAAGAGGTGAAGGATATCCCAGGAGACTTGAATTATGTAAATTTAACTCAATGTAACTTTAAACAAATTTGAAAACAGCATATAATTTCACAAGCCTAACCCAACATTGGCTTATGATCTTCCATATATTATTATTTCATCTAAAAATGAAGTAAATTCAACCACCTGCTCACAGGTCAGTTGCCTTCCAAAGGTGCACATCTAAGTGGGTTGACTTTAATCTCAGAATATATTTCTGCATGGAAATCATATCAAATGCCTTCCTGGCTCCCAAAGTTTAGGTACTGCTCAACAGCTTAATTTTACCCCTGGCTTATCCTCCTCACCAACTTTACTTTACCAGATGCAAACCCAAGGTTGTACCTAGTTCTGCAACCTGGTCAAGGTCACCCAGTTAAGAGGGATTTAAATCCAGCTCTACCCAATCTGAAGTCTTTACTTCTCACACTACCCCTTAGCCAGACAAACTTGCTTACTTATATTTTTCCTTTCTTGATAATCTCTTGGAAGAAGCCAGTGTTCGGCTCAATTTGGTAGGTCTAGGAGGGTATTTTCCCAAAAGGCTATTTTTCCTACAAGTCCAGGTATGGCCAGTCTGGCTGTCCCCAGCCTGCTGCAATGTACTGGGGCCTCACACCACTGCCCAGAGACCCTATGCCCTGATGACACTTTGTCCAAGACACAGAGTCTCCTCAGGGAAGAGTGGAGGAGTAGGGGAAGGAGACACCATGGAAAGTTCAACAAAAAGGACCAGAAGGTTCTTCCAGGGCTAGACTCCAAGAGCAGCCAGAGATCCCTCCCTATCTTGCCCTACAGGATCAGGTCTAGAGCTGGCCAGCAGCTCCCAGGCTCTAACTCCACCCTCTCACCAGTGAGCTGGACCCACCTAGCCCCACCCACTGCCTGCTGTGAGGACTGCAGCCTTTATTTATTTAAAGTGCTCACTTGTTTATTTGGAAGAGTTCCCTGAGTTAGAGCCACAACTCCTCAAGGGTTCTGAAAACTGGTGGCTGGTCCTGGGGTGACAAAAGGCAGGCAGCATGCAGTGGAATTTGGTGAGGTGACTGTAATGGAGAATGATCAGTTTCCCAGCTCCTATACATCTTGAGCAGAGAAGCATCCTTGGGGTCAATTCACTGCAATGGCACCATCATGAAATGGTGGCATATGGTGGCAAGAGCAGCATCCAGCTGTTTGGGGCATAAGGCATCAGGCGTCCAAAGTCAGGAGTTGAGTATTGGCGTGGGGTGGGGGAGACTGTGGTGGTGTCAGGATGCAGCTGTGATTTGAGAGTTCCTTGCTTCCTACTCATGGTGGCGGTGACAGTGGAAGAATCCAGAAACAGTGGTTGTAACAACAGATGCATCCAGCCATGAGTGTTTTCATCTGCCATAGTGACAAGGGTCTTCCTGCAGTTGCAATGAAGTTGGCCCCAGTACCGAGTGTCACTGTCTAGTATCCATGTTAAAGTCTGGTGGCAGCAGGGTGGAGCTCCAGAGTCTGGCAGGGGCAGGAGCAACATGCAGCTGCATCAGGGGTCCAGCCTCAGTATAGGGGTTGGGCACCAGGTGTGGGGTGGGCAGTGTTGGAGTCCATCTGGAGTTTGGAAGTTTGAGTGCTGCACAAAGGTGGTGGCACCATAAGAGTTCAGAAGCAGGGGCAGCAACAACAGGCAGTGTCCAGCAGTAAGCATCTTCATCCTGCAGAAGTAACTGGGGTCCGGCAGCAGGGCAGTGAAGGTGGCATCCAGTAGCCATGTGGGGAGTCTGGTTGGCTGCAGCAAAGAGCTCCAGGCTGGCATGGCAGCAAGGGCATGGGATAGTGTGTGTCAGAGTGAGAAGGTAACCAGTAGCTGGGATGTCCTCTGTGGTGGAGGCTCCAGGCCCTGGTCTTGCTCCTGGTCGACTGGCCTGCTCAGGAAGAAGCACGCGGGAGGCGGTGGTACCCAGGCAGCTGCCCAGGACCTTACGCTGCCCACAGCTGCCATGTCTTGCTCTGGCCATGTGCCCACTGGATGTCTGCTCACCCCATCACCTGATATAGCCTCTCTACTGAGGAACTAGGCTGTCTGCTAGGTTGGGGCGGTCTTAGGAGAGAACCTCACCATCCCCAGCCACATCCTGCATGGACTGTGGGTGCAGAAAGCAGAGGTCCTAGGCATCATCACCCCCAAAGTGCATTTCTGTGGCTGGGGGTGGCAGAAGACCAAGACAGAGAACCTGTTGCCCTTAGACTCCCACTGCCTCCTGTGCCCTCCACCCTTGTCCTGCCCCAGGGATGCACTTGGAGGGTGAGGATTTTCTAGGCCCCCCCACCTCCCACCTCTGCACTCTGCTACCACAGCCCAGGGGAGATGTAGCTGGGGAGGGTGGGTATCTTCTCCCAAGGTTGCCCCAGCTGGCAGCAGGCCTACTCATCCCTCAGAGGCTGCAACTCAGGGAGGGGCAGGGTGAACTCAAGGATTAGGTGAGCAGCCTGGTGGACTCAAGGCCAATGCCAGGCATTGCTGGAATGGGTAGCATAAGGTCCTCAGCAGGTGTCTGGGTACCACCAGCTCCTGCGCCCTGCTTCATGAGCAGGCAGGCCCTACCAGGAGCAATACCAGTTGCCTGGAGGAGCCACTGCAGAGGCCATCACAGAGTCATCCTCTGACTCTGAGGCCTGCTGTCCCAAGCTTTCACCATCACCGCTAACAGAGCTCCACACTGCGGCCACTGGAGTCCCCACAGGGCCACCAGTGATGCCGCAGCCACCATCAGTGCACTGGGACCAGACTGCTGCCACTGCCAGAGGATGAGAATGCTCCTCTCTGGATGCCTGGCTTGACGTTGCCACCTACAGACTCCTTGGTTGCCTTTGCCACCGCTGCCATAACTGAACTTCAGACACCAATACCTCCACAGATTCCAAACGCCAAGGCTTCACTGTCCAGGCTCCTGCCCATGGCTGTCCTCCAAGCCTGAGGCCAATTCTCCATCCTGCCACTGATACATCTGGGCTCCTGAAACTGCCTTAAGACACCTTGGCTCGCTGTTTGACATTCTCCCCACAGATGGATGCTGACACTGCTCCTGGTCACTGGGAACCTCCAATGTGAAACCCTGCTGTGGAACGCTGAGATTGGCTTCTATATGCTTCAGTCCCAGAAACCAGACTTCTTTCACAGCCACTAGATGCCTTTGCAGGTGCCACCTATACCTCCAGGCTTGGGAAGGGTCCAGCACATGCCCTTCCATGCCTGCTGCCTGTTCATATCTGTCGGTGGAATAAACCATTGATTGGGTTACAGCTCTCAGAACTGAATCATTTCACTGATAATCCTTGTATTGGCTCACCCATGAGCTTCTGGGGACACCTACTACCTAAAGCACCACACATCTTCATCGAATAGCTTAGCAAGACCTTCCTGATGACTTGCAAGAGCTAATACATCAGCACTTGTTTCTTTGCCTTGCACTTTCATTTTATGGAGAGGGGCCTGTTGCCAAAAACATAATGGGCCACACTCTGGCACCTTCAAACTTCTTCTGCAGCTTTCTCACTTCTCTTGTCAGTATAACAATCTAAAGTGATGGCCTTATCTGGATTTGGCTTCATCTTCATAGAACGTGGGTTGTTTCTTCTTTTCTTCAGAATATAAAAAGTCTTTCCAGATCAGCAATAAGGCTGTTTTTGCTTTCTAGTCATTTACATATGCCCTGGAGCAGCACTTTAATTTCCTTCTTGAACTTTTCCTTTGCATTCTCAGTGTGACAAAGTAGTGTAAGATGCACAGCTTTTTATTTGAAGTGCAAAACGTAAGACTCTTCTTTTCATTTAAACAGTACAGACCATTGCTGAGTCATTAACGGTTCTAACTTCAATTTTGTGTCTTGAAGAATAAGTGGATGGTGAGCCATGATCTGTGGAGCAATAAGAATGTACATATTAAGGTTTTTATCTTATATGAGTGGGATTTGTAGTGCCACATGACAGTTAAAATAGATCATAGTATGAGTTATAATGGCCTAAATTCTTCAACATTCATTAGGCATTCCCTTCTGCTCCATAACAGGGGCATCTATCTCACCTCCTCCTGGATGGCCTGTTTGCATCCTCTCTCACAGCACCTATGAGTTCTACATGGGCTCCATCAGCAGCTACGCAGTACTGGTGGTGGCACAGCCTGGTGAATGGATTAAGCACTTTTAGGTCAACATAAAAGAATGCCACTAAAAATACTTACAATGCCATAAGAATTAGCATCACAAAAAATTAAATAGATAATCTCAGAGGGGAGGGGAAGGATAGCTGTGCTGGGGGTTCTGGTACTAGGTAATGCTCAGGAGCTCACATGTGGGAGATGCCATTGAAAAGTTTAGAACTAGGGAAGTGAAGATACATTCTAGTAGATGTGGAGGGCTGTGGCCTAATAGTTTCTTGACCTCCTGCCTCTATTGTTTTGGACCCTGAATTTATATTGCTGCCAGGAAAGGTGGCTCTCTTTCAAAGGATGGGATGGCAGCTTGGAGCACCATATGTACCATATATATACACCAAGTGGAGGATAATGTTCAATATCCACTGACTTGCTTATTGGCAGCTAAGCTTCCTCCTCTTCTTGAAGGCTCAGCGGCCACTGGTGGCTCCATATCTTCCTGTGTGGTCATTGCTGGTGTAGGACCAACCTCTGATTTTGAGGGCTATTTCTCCTCCTTCACAGGGAATGTGATAATATGCTCCCCCAAATGTAAGCAAGTAAATTGGGCCACAGCTGCTGGAGGCAATTATATCACTTGATATGGTGCTAGAGCTGCAGGAGAAAACACCAACATGACTGAATTTCCTTGGGTATTTCCCAACTCACACTAGAACCCTGCCTCTGAGAATAGTCCTGGCCCTCCTCCACAATTGGCCATCTTCCCAGACTAGGTTCCACCAGCTGAAGGATGTTAGCGTTGTGTGTCTTGGGAACATATGACAGACCCCAGGGGCACCAGCTGAGATTCCTCTGCACACACCTTCAGTCATCCGCCCCAGACCCCATCATCAGAGAGCTCAGACTTACAGGATCTGTGTTCCTCAGCTGTGGAAGGACATGAAAGTTCCCCTCTGATTCCGGCATAATGAGAAACAGGAAGGTCCTGAAAAGCTTCAGGTTGTCCAAGTCTTGGGACCTCAAAAATCTTCTGGATAGAGGTATTGATGATGGAGCAGAGGGTGCTGAGGAATGTGGAGTGAAACAGGGAGTCATGATGGACAGGGCCTCTCTTTTAACTGGAACCTCCCACGGTCCCTGCATCATGGGTTCCCAAAGAGTAGCCAGGCAGGTCCATGCACCAGATCAAAGGGGCAACCTGTGAGGCACATGGGTGGGTAAGGGGCTCCCCAGACTTGCTCTCCGGTCGCTGCACAAGAGTGGAGGAGTAGGGGAAGGAGACACCATGGAAAGTTCAACAAAAAGGACCAGAAGGTTCTTCCAGGGCTAGACTCCAAGAGCAGCCAGAGATCCCTCCCTATCTTGCCCTACAGGATCAGGTCTAGAGCTGGCCAGCAGCTCCCAGGCTCTAACTCCACCCTCTCACCAGTGAGCTGGACCCACCTAGCCCCACCCACTGCCTGCTGTGAGGACTGCAGCCTTTATTTATTTAAAGTGCTCACTTGTTTATTTGGATGAGTTCCCTGAGTTAGAGCCACAACTCCTCAAGGGTCCTGAAAACTGGTGGCTGGTCCTGGGGTGACAAAAGGCAGGCAGCATGCAGTGGAATTTGGTGAGGTGACTGTAATGGAGAATGATCAGTTTCCCACCTCCTATACATCTTGAGCAGAGAAGCATCCTTGGGGTCAATTCACTGCAATGGCACCATCATGAAATGGTGGCATATGGTGGCAAGAGCAGCATCCAGCTGTTTGGGGCATAAGGCATCAGGCGTCCAAAGTCAGGAGTTGAGTACTGGCGTGGGGTGGGGGTGACTGTGGTGGTGTCAGCATGCAGCTGTGATTTGAGAGTTCCTTGCTTCCTACTCATGGTGGCGGTGACAGTGGAAGAATCCAGAAACAGTGGTTGTAACAACAGATGCATCCAGCCATGAGTGTTTTCATCTGCCATAGTGACAAGGGTCTTCCTGCAGTTGCAATGAAGTTGGCCCCAGTACCGAGTGTCACTGTCTAGTATCCATGTTAAAGTCTGGTGGCAGCAGGGTGGAGCTCCAGAGTCTGGCAGGGGCAGGAGCAACATGCAGCTGCATCAGGGGTCCAGCCTCAGTATAGGGGTTGGGCACCAGGTGTGGGGTGGGCAGTGTTGGAGTCCATCTGGAGTTTGGAAGTTTGAGTGCTGCACAATGGTGGTGGCACCATAAGAGTTCAGAAGCAGGGGCAGCAACAACAGGCAGTGTCCAGCAGTAAGCATCTTCATCCTGCAGAAGTAACTGGGGTCCGGCTGCAGGGCAGTGAAGGTGGCATCCAGTGGCCATGTGGGGAGTCTGGTTGGCTGCAGCAAAGAGCTCCAGGCTGGCATGGCAGCAAGGGCATGGGATAGTGGGTGTCAGAGTGAGAAGGTAACCAGTAGCTGGGATGTCCTCTGTGGTGGAGGCTCCAGGCCCTGGTCTTGCTCCTGGTCGACTGGCCTGCTCAGGAAGAAGCACGCGGGAGGCGGTGGTACCCAGGCAGCTGCCCAGGACCTTATGCTGCCCACAGCTGCCATGTCTTGCTCTGGCCATGTGCCCACTGGATGTCTGCTCACCCCATCACCTGATATAGCCTCTCTACTGAGGAACTAGGCTGTCTGCTAGGTTGGGGCGGTCCTAGGAGAGAACCTCACCATCCCCAGCCACATCCTGCATGGACTGTGGGTGCAGAAAGCAGAGGTCCTAGGGCATCGTCACCCCCAAAGTGCATTTCTGTGGCTGGGGGTGGCAGAAGACCAAGACAGAGAACTTGTTGCCCTTAGACTCCCACTGCCTCCTGTGCCCTCCACCCTTGTCCTGCCCCAGGGATGCACTTGGAGGGTGAGGATTTTCTAGGCCCTCCCACCTCCCACCTCTGCATCTGCTACCACAGCCCAGGGGAGATGTAGCTGGGGAGGGTGGGTATCTTCTCCCAAGGTTGCCCCAGCTGGCAGCAGGCCTACTCATCCCTCAGAGGCTGCAACTCAGGGAGGGGCAGGGTGAACTCAAGGATTAGGTGAGCAGCCTGGTGGACTCAAGGCCAATGCCAGGCAATGCTGGAATGGGCAGCATAAGGTCCTCAGCAGGTGTCTGGGTACCACCAGCTCCTGCGCCCTGCTTCATGAGCAGGCAGGCCCTACCAGGAGCAATACCACTTGCCTGGAGGAGCCACTGCAGAGGCCATCACAGCCTCTAGTCGTCCTCTGACTCTGAGGCCTGCTGTCCCAAGCTTTCACCATCACCGCTAACAGAGCTCCACACTGCGGCCACTGGAGTCCCCACAGGGCCACCAGTGATGCCGCAGCCACCATCAGTGCACTGGGACCAGACTGCTGCCACTGCCAGAGGATGAGAATGCTCCTCTCTGGATGCCTGGCTTGACGTTGCCACCTACAGACTCCTTGGTTGCCTTTGCCACCGCTGCCATAACTGAACTTCAGACACCAATACCTCCACAGATTCCAAACGCCAAGGCTTCACTGTCCAGGCTCCTGCCCATGGCTGTCCTCCAAGCCTGAGGCCAATTCTCCATCCTGCCACTGATACATCTGGGCTCCTGAAACTGCCTTAAGACACCTTGGCTCGCTGTTTGACATTCTCCCCACAGATGGATGCTGACACTGCTCCTGGTCACTGGGAACCTCCAATGTGAAACCCTGCTGTGGAACGCTGAGATTGGCTTCTATATGCTTCAGTCCCAGAAACCAGACTTCTTTCACAGCCACTAGATGCCTTTGCAGGTGCCACCTATACCTCCAGGCTTGGGAAGGGTCCAGCACATGCCCTTCCATGCCTGCTGCCTGTTCATATCTGTCGGTGGAATAAACCATTGATTGGGTTACAGCTCTCAGAACTGAATCATTTCACTGATAATCCTTGTATTGGCTCACCCATGAGCTTCTGGGGACACCTACTACCTAAAGCACCACACATCTTCATCGAATAGCTTAGCAAGACCTTCCTGATGACTTGCAAGAGCTAATACATCAGCACTTGTTTCTTTGCCTTGCACTTTCATTTTATGGAGAGGGGCCTGTTGCCAAAAACATAATGGGCCACACTCTGGCACCTTCAAACTTCTTCTGCAGCTTTCTCACTTCTCTTGTCAGTATAACAATCTAAAGTGATGGCCTTATCTGGATTTGGCTTCATCTTCATAGAACGTGGGTTGTTTCTTCTTTTCTTCAGAATATAAAAAGTCTTTCCAGATCAGCAATAAGGCTGTTTTTGCTTTCTAGTCATTTACATATGCCCTGGAGCAGCACTTTAATTTCCTTCTTGAACTTTTCCTTTGCATTCTCAGTGTGACAAAGTAGTGTAAGATGCACAGCTTTTTATTTGAAGTGCAAAACGTAAGACTCTTCTTTTCATTTAAACAGTACAGACCATTGCTGAGTCATTAACGGTTCTAACTTCAATTTTGTGTCTTGAAGAATAAGTGGATGGTGAGCCATGATCTGTGGAGCAATAAGAATGTACATATTAAGGTTTTTATCTTATATGAGTGGGATTTGTAGTGCCACATGACAGTTAAAATAGATCATAGTATGAGTTATAATGGCCTAAATTCTTCAACATTCATTAGGCATTCCCTTCTGCTCCATAACAGGGGCATCTATCTCACCTCCTCCTGGATGGCCTGTTTGCATCCTCTCTCACAGCACCTATGAGTTCTACATGGGCTCCATCAGCAGCTACGCAGTACTGGTGGTGGCACAGCCTGGTGAATGGATTAAGCACTTTTAGGTCAACATAAAAGAATGCCACTAAAAATACTTACAATGCCATAAGAATTAGCATCACAAAAAATTAAATAGATAATCTCAGAGGGGAGGGGAAGGATAGCTGTGCTGGGGGTTCTGGTACTAGGTAATGCTCAGGAGCTCACATGTGGGAGATGCCATTGAAAAGTTTAGAACTAGGGAAGTGAAGATACATTCTAGTAGATGTGGAGGGCTGTGGCCTAATAGTTTCTTGACCTCCTGCCTCTATTGTTTTGGACCCTGAATTTATATTGCTGCCAGGAAAGGTGGCTCTCTTTCAAAGGATGGGATGGCAGCTTGGAGCACCATATGTACCATATATATACACCAAGTGGAGGATAATGTTCAATATCCACTGACTTGCTTATTGGCAGCTAAGCTTCCTCCTCTTCTTGAAGGCTCAGCGGCCACTGGTGGCTCCATATCTTCCTGTGTGGTCATTGCTGGTGTAGGACCAACCTCTGATTTTGAGGGCTATTTCTCCTCCTTCACAGGGAATGTGATAATATGCTCCCCCAAATGTAAGCAAGTAAATTGGGCCACAGCTGCTGGAGGCAATTATATCACTTGATATGGTGCTAGAGCTGCAGGAGAAAACACCAACATGACTGAATTTCCTTGGGTATTTCCCAACTCACACTAGAACCCTGCCTCTGAGAATAGTCCTGGCCCTCCTCCACAATTGGCCATCTTCCCAGACTAGGTTCCACCAGCTGAAGGATGTTAGCGTTGTGTGTCTTGGGAACATATGACAGACCCCAGGGGCACCAGCTGAGATTCCTCTGCACACACCTTCAGTCATCCGCCCCAGACCCCATCATCAGAGAGCTCAGACTTACAGGATCTGTGTTCCTCAGCTGTGGAAGGACATGAAAGTTCCCCTCTGATTCCGGCATAATGAGAAACAGGAAGGTCCTGAAAAGCTTCAGGTTGTCCAAGTCTTGGGACCTCAAAAATCTTCTGGATAGAGGTATTGATGATGGAGCAGAGGGTGCTGAGGAATGTGGAGTGAAACAGGGAGTCATGATGGACAGGGCCTCTCTTTTAACTGGAACCTCCCACGGTCCCTGCATCATGGGTTCCCAAAGAGTAGCCAGGCAGGTCCATGCACCAGATCAAAGGGGCAACCTGTGAGGCACATGGGTGGGTAAGGGGCTCCCCAGACTTGCTCTCCGGTCGCTGCACAAGAGTGGAGGAGTAGGGGAAGGAGACACCATGGAAAGTTCAACAAAAAGGACCAGAAGGTTCTTCCAGGGCTAGACTCCAAGAGCAGCCAGAGATCCCTCCCTATCTTGCCCTACAGGATCAGGTCTAGAGCTGGCCAGCAGCTCCCAGGCTCTAACTCCACCCTCTCACCAGTGAGCTGGACCCACCTAGCCCCACCCACTGCCTGCTGTGAGGACTGCAGCCTTTATTTATTTAAAGTGCTCACTTGTTTATTTGGATGAGTTCCCTGAGTTAGAGCCACAACTCCTCAAGGGTCCTGAAAACTGGTGGCTGGTCCTGGGGTGACAAAAGGCAGGCAGCATGCAGTGGAATTTGGTGAGGTGACTGTAATGGAGAATGATCAGTTTCCCACCTCCTATACATCTTGAGCAGAGAAGCATCCTTGGGGTCAATTCACTGCAATGGCACCATCATGAAATGGTGGCATATGGTGGCAAGAGCAGCATCCAGCTGTTTGGGGCATAAGGCATCAGGCGTCCAAAGTCAGGAGTTGAGTACTGGCGTGGGGTGGGGGTGACTGTGGTGGTGTCAGCATGCAGCTGTGATTTGAGAGTTCCTTGCTTCCTACTCATGGTGGCGGTGACAGTGGAAGAATCCAGAAACAGTGGTTGTAACAACAGATGCATCCAGCCATGAGTGTTTTCATCTGCCATAGTGACAAGGGTCTTCCTGCAGTTGCAATGAAGTTGGCCCCAGTACCGAGTGTCACTGTCTAGTATCCATGTTAAAGTCTGGTGGCAGCAGGGTGGAGCTCCAGAGTCTGGCAGGGGCAGGAGCAACATGCAGCTGCATCAGGGGTCCAGCCTCAGTATAGGGGTTGGGCACCAGGTGTGGGGTGGGCAGTGTTGGAGTCCATCTGGAGTTTGGAAGTTTGAGTGCTGCACAATGGTGGTGGCACCATAAGAGTTCAGAAGCAGGGGCAGCAACAACAGGCAGTGTCCAGCAGTAAGCATCTTCATCCTGCAGAAGTAACTGGGGTCCGGCTGCAGGGCAGTGAAGGTGGCATCCAGTGGCCATGTGGGGAGTCTGGTTGGCTGCAGCAAAGAGCTCCAGGCTGGCATGGCAGCAAGGGCATGGGATAGTGGGTGTCAGAGTGAGAAGGTAACCAGTAGCTGGGATGTCCTCTGTGGTGGAGGCTCCAGGCCCTGGTCTTGCTCCTGGTCGACTGGCCTGCTCAGGAAGAAGCACGCGGGAGGCGGTGGTACCCAGGCAGCTGCCCAGGACCTTATGCTGCCCACAGCTGCCATGTCTTGCTCTGGCCATGTGCCCACTGGATGTCTGCTCACCCCATCACCTGATATAGCCTCTCTACTGAGGAACTAGGCTGTCTGCTAGGTTGGGGCGGTCCTAGGAGAGAACCTCACCATCCCCAGCCACATCCTGCATGGACTGTGGGTGCAGAAAGCAGAGGTCCTAGGGCATCGTCACCCCCAAAGTGCATTTCTGTGGCTGGGGGTGGCAGAAGACCAAGACAGAGAACTTGTTGCCCTTAGACTCCCACTGCCTCCTGTGCCCTCCACCCTTGTCCTGCCCCAGGGATGCACTTGGAGGGTGAGGATTTTCTAGGCCCTCCCACCTCCCACCTCTGCATCTGCTACCACAGCCCAGGGGAGATGTAGCTGGGGAGGGTGGGTATCTTCTCCCAAGGTTGCCCCAGCTGGCAGCAGGCCTACTCATCCCTCAGAGGCTGCAACTCAGGGAGGGGCAGGGTGAACTCAAGGATTAGGTGAGCAGCCTGGTGGACTCAAGGCCAATGCCAGGCAATGCTGGAATGGGCAGCATAAGGTCCTCAGCAGGTGTCTGGGTACCACCAGCTCCTGCGCCCTGCTTCATGAGCAGGCAGGCCCTACCAGGAGCAATACCACTTGCCTGGAGGAGCCACTGCAGAGGCCATCACAGCCTCTAGTCGTCCTCTGACTCTGAGGCCTGCTGTCCCAAGCTTTCACCATCACCGCTAACAGAGCTCCACACTGCGGCCACTGGAGTCCCCACAGGGCCACCAGTGATGCCGCAGCCACCATCAGTGCACTGGGACCAGACTGCTGCCACTGCCAGAGGATGAGAATGCTCCTCTCTGGATGCCTGGCTTGACGTTGCCACCTACAGACTCCTTGGTTGCCTTTGCCACCGCTGCCATAACTGAACTTCAGACACCAATACCTCCACAGATTCCAAACGCCAAGGCTTCACTGTCCAGGCTCCTGCCCATGGCTGTCCTCCAAGCCTGAGGCCAATTCTCCATCCTGCCACTGATACATCTGGGCTCCTGAAACTGCCTTAAGACACCTTGGCTCGCTGTTTGACATTCTCCCCACAGATGGATGCTGACACTGCTCCTGGTCACTGGGAACCTCCAATGTGAAACCCTGCTGTGGAACGCTGAGATTGGCTTCTATATGCTTCAGTCCCAGAAACCAGACTTCTTTCACAGCCACTAGATGCCTTTGCAGGTGCCACCTATACCTCCAGGCTTGGGAAGGGTCCAGCACATGCCCTTCCATGCCTGCTGCCTGTTCATATCTGTCGGTGGAATAAACCATTGATTGGGTTACAGCTCTCAGAACTGAATCATTTCACTGATAATCCTTGTATTGGCTCACCCATGAGCTTCTGGGGACACCTACTACCTAAAGCACCACACATCTTCATCGAATAGCTTAGCAAGACCTTCCTGATGACTTGCAAGAGCTAATACATCAGCACTTGTTTCTTTGCCTTGCACTTTCATTTTATGGAGAGGGGCCTGTTGCCAAAAACATAATGGGCCACACTCTGGCACCTTCAAACTTCTTCTGCAGCTTTCTCACTTCTCTTGTCAGTATAACAATCTAAAGTGATGGCCTTATCTGGATTTGGCTTCATCTTCATAGAACGTGGGTTGTTTCTTCTTTTCTTCAGAATATAAAAAGTCTTTCCAGATCAGCAATAAGGCTGTTTTTGCTTTCTAGTCATTTACATATGCCCTGGAGCAGCACTTTAATTTCCTTCTTGAACTTTTCCTTTGCATTCTCAGTGTGACAAAGTAGTGTAAGATGCACAGCTTTTTATTTGAAGTGCAAAACGTAAGACTCTTCTTTTCATTTAAACAGTACAGACCATTGCTGAGTCATTAACGGTTCTAACTTCAATTTTGTGTCTTGAAGAATAAGTGGATGGTGAGCCATGATCTGTGGAGCAATAAGAATGTACATATTAAGGTTTTTATCTTATATGAGTGGGATTTGTAGTGCCACATGACAGTTAAAATAGATCATAGTATGAGTTATAATGGCCTAAATTCTTCAACATTCATTAGGCATTCCCTTCTGCTCCATAACAGGGGCATCTATCTCACCTCCTCCTGGATGGCCTGTTTGCATCCTCTCTCACAGCACCTATGAGTTCTACATGGGCTCCATCAGCAGCTACGCAGTACTGGTGGTGGCACAGCCTGGTGAATGGATTAAGCACTTTTAGGTCAACATAAAAGAATGCCACTAAAAATACTTACAATGCCATAAGAATTAGCATCACAAAAAATTAAATAGATAATCTCAGAGGGGAGGGGAAGGATAGCTGTGCTGGGGGTTCTGGTACTAGGTAATGCTCAGGAGCTCACATGTGGGAGATGCCATTGAAAAGTTTAGAACTAGGGAAGTGAAGATACATTCTAGTAGATGTGGAGGGCTGTGGCCTAATAGTTTCTTGACCTCCTGCCTCTATTGTTTTGGACCCTGAATTTATATTGCTGCCAGGAAAGGTGGCTCTCTTTCAAAGGATGGGATGGCAGCTTGGAGCACCATATGTACCATATATATACACCAAGTGGAGGATAATGTTCAATATCCACTGACTTGCTTATTGGCAGCTAAGCTTCCTCCTCTTCTTGAAGGCTCAGCGGCCACTGGTGGCTCCATATCTTCCTGTGTGGTCATTGCTGGTGTAGGACCAACCTCTGATTTTGAGGGCTATTTCTCCTCCTTCACAGGGAATGTGATAATATGCTCCCCCAAATGTAAGCAAGTAAATTGGGCCACAGCTGCTGGAGGCAATTATATCACTTGATATGGTGCTAGAGCTGCAGGAGAAAACACCAACATGACTGAATTTCCTTGGGTATTTCCCAACTCACACTAGAACCCTGCCTCTGAGAATAGTCCTGGCCCTCCTCCACAATTGGCCATCTTCCCAGACTAGGTTCCACCAGCTGAAGGATGTTAGCGTTGTGTGTCTTGGGAACATATGACAGACCCCAGGGGCACCAGCTGAGATTCCTCTGCACACACCTTCAGTCATCCGCCCCAGACCCCATCATCAGAGAGCTCAGACTTACAGGATCTGTGTTCCTCAGCTGTGGAAGGACATGAAAGTTCCCCTCTGATTCCGGCATAATGAGAAACAGGAAGGTCCTGAAAAGCTTCAGGTTGTCCAAGTCTTGGGACCTCAAAAATCTTCTGGATAGAGGTATTGATGATGGAGCAGAGGGTGCTGAGGAATGTGGAGTGAAACAGGGAGTCATGATGGACAGGGCCTCTCTTTTAACTGGAACCTCCCACGGTCCCTGCATCATGGGTTCCCAAAGAGTAGCCAGGCAGGTCCATGCACCAGATCAAAGGGGCAACCTGTGAGGCACATGGGTGGGTAAGGGGCTCCCCAGACTTGCTCTCCGGTCGCTGCACAAGAGTGGAGGAGTAGGGGAAGGAGACACCATGGAAAGTTCAACAAAAAGGACCAGAAGGTTCTTCCAGGGCTAGACTCCAAGAGCAGCCAGAGATCCCTCCCTATCTTGCCCTACAGGATCAGGTCTAGAGCTGGCCAGCAGCTCCCAGGCTCTAACTCCACCCTCTCACCAGTGAGCTGGACCCACCTAGCCCCACCCACTGCCTGCTGTGAGGACTGCAGCCTTTATTTATTTAAAGTGCTCACTTGTTTATTTGGATGAGTTCCCTGAGTTAGAGCCACAACTCCTCAAGGGTCCTGAAAACTGGTGGCTGGTCCTGGGGTGACAAAAGGCAGGCAGCATGCAGTGGAATTTGGTGAGGTGACTGTAATGGAGAATGATCAGTTTCCCACCTCCTATACATCTTGAGCAGAGAAGCATCCTTGGGGTCAATTCACTGCAATGGCACCATCATGAAATGGTGGCATATGGTGGCAAGAGCAGCATCCAGCTGTTTGGGGCATAAGGCATCAGGCGTCCAAAGTCAGGAGTTGAGTACTGGCGTGGGGTGGGGGTGACTGTGGTGGTGTCAGCATGCAGCTGTGATTTGAGAGTTCCTTGCTTCCTACTCATGGTGGCGGTGACAGTGGAAGAATCCAGAAACAGTGGTTGTAACAACAGATGCATCCAGCCATGAGTGTTTTCATCTGCCATAGTGACAAGGGTCTTCCTGCAGTTGCAATGAAGTTGGCCCCAGTACCGAGTGTCACTGTCTAGTATCCATGTTAAAGTCTGGTGGCAGCAGGGTGGAGCTCCAGAGTCTGGCAGGGGCAGGAGCAACATGCAGCTGCATCAGGGGTCCAGCTTCAGTATAGGGGTTGGGCACCAGGTGTGGGGTGGGCAGTGTTGGAGTCCATCTGGAGTTTGGAAGTTTGAGTGCTGCACAATGGTGGTGGCACCATAAGAGTTCAGAAGCAGGGGCAGCAACAACAGGCAGTGTCCAGCAGTAAGCATCTTCATCCTGCAGAAGTAA
Organism: Callospermophilus lateralis; assembly: GCF_048772815.1. Lineage (NCBI taxonomy): Eukaryota > Metazoa > Chordata > Mammalia > Rodentia > Sciuridae > Callospermophilus > Callospermophilus lateralis. The sequence goes on from NC_135320.1 coordinate 10,644,839, forward strand.
CTGGGGTCCGGCTGCAGGGCAGTGAAGGTGGCATCCAGTGGCCATGTGGGGAGTCTGGTTGGCTGCAGCAAAGAGCTCCAGGCTGGCATGGCAGCAAGGGCATGGGATAGTGGGTGTCAGAGTGAGAAGGTAACCAGTAGCTGGGATGTCCTCTGTGGTGGAGGCTCCAGGCCCTGGTCTTGCTCCTGGTCGACTGGCCTGCTCAGGAAGAAGCACGCGGGAGGCGGTGGTACCCAGGCAGCTGCCCAGGACCTTATGCTGCCCACAGCTGCCATGTCTTGCTCTGGCCATGTGCCCACTGGATGTCTGCTCACCCCATCACCTGATATAGCCTCTCTACTGAGGAACTAGGCTGTCTGCTAGGTTGGGGCGGTCCTAGGAGAGAACCTCACCATCCCCAGCCACATCCTGCATGGACTGTGGGTGCAGAAAGCAGAGGTCCTAGGGCATCGTCACCCCCAAAGTGCATTTCTGTGGCTGGGGGTGGCAGAAGACCAAGACAGAGAACTTGTTGCCCTTAGACTCCCACTGCCTCCTGTGCCCTCCACCCTTGTCCTGCCCCAGGGATGCACTTGGAGGGTGAGGATTTTCTAGGCCCTCCCACCTCCCACCTCTGCATCTGCTACCACAGCCCAGGGGAGATGTAGCTGGGGAGGGTGGGTATCTTCTCCCAAGGTTGCCCCAGCTGGCAGCAGGCCTACTCATCCCTCAGAGTCTGCAACTCAGGGAGGGGCAGGGTGAACTCAAGGATTAGGTGAGCAGCCTGGTGGACTCAAGGCCAATGCCAGGCAATGCTGGAATGGGCAGCATAAGGTCCTCAGCAGGTGTCTGGGTACCACCAGCTCCTGCGCCCTGCTTCATGAGCAGGCAGGCCCTACCAGGAGCAATACCACTTGCCTGGAGGAGCCACTGCAGAGGCCATCACAGCCTCTAGTCGTCCTCTGACTCTGAGGCCTGCTGTCCCAAGCTTTCACCATCACCGCTAACAGAGCTCCACACTGCGGCCACTGGAGTCCCCACAGGGCCACCAGTGATGCCGCAGCCACCATCAGTGCACTGGGACCAGACTGCTGCCACTGCCAGAGGATGAGAATGCTCCTCTCTGGATGCCTGGCTTGACGTTGCCACCTACAGACTCCTTGGTTGCCTTTGCCACCGCTGCCATAACTGAACTTCAGACACCAATACCTCCACAGATTCCAAACGCCAAGGCTTCACTGTCCAGGCTCCTGCCCATGGCTGTCCTCCAAGCCTGAGGCCAATTCTCCATCCTGCCACTGATACATCTGGGCTCCTGAAACTGCCTTAAGACACCTTGGCTCGCTGTTTGACATTCTCCCCACAGATGGATGCTGACACTGCTCCTGGTCACTGGGAACCTCCAATGTGAAACCCTGCTGTGGAACGCTGAGATTGGCTTCTATATGCTTCAGTCCCAGAAACCAGACTTCTTTCACAGCCACTAGATGCCTTTGCAGGTGCCACCTATACCTCCAGGCTTGGGAAGGGTCCAGCACATGCCCTTCCATGCCTGCTGCCTGTTCATATCTGTCGGTGGAATAAACCATTGATTGGGTTACAGCTCTCAGAACTGAATCATTTCACTGATAATCCTTGTATTGGCTCACCCATGAGCTTCTGGGGACACCTACTACCTAAAGCACCACACATCTTCATCGAATAGCTTAGCAAGACCTTCCTGATGACTTGCAAGAGCTAATACATCAGCACTTGTTTCTTTGCCTTGCACTTTCATTTTATGGAGAGGGGCCTGTTGCCAAAAACATAATGGGCCACACTCTGGCACCTTCAAACTTCTTCTGCAGCTTTCTCACTTCTCTTGTCAGTATAACAATCTAAAGTGATGGCCTTATCTGGATTTGGCTTCATCTTCATAGAACGTGGGTTGTTTCTTCTTTTCTTCAGAATATAAAAAGTCTTTCCAGATCAGCAATAAGGCTGTTTTTGCTTTCTAGTCATTTACATATGCCCTGGAGCAGCACTTTAATTTCCTTCTTGAACTTTTCCTTTGCATTCTCAGTGTGACAAAGTAGTGTAAGATGCACAGCTTTTTATTTGAAGTGCAAAACGTAAGACTCTTCTTTTCATTTAAACAGTACAGACCATTGCTGAGTCATTAACGGTTCTAACTTCAATTTTGTGTCTTGAAGAATAAGTGGATGGTGAGCCATGATCTGTGGAGCAATAAGAATGTACATATTAAGGTTTTTATCTTATATGAGTGGGATTTGTAGTGCCACATGACAGTTAAAATAGATCATAGTATGAGTTATAATGGCCTAAATTCTTCAACATTCATTAGGCATTCCCTTCTGCTCCATAACAGGGGCATCTATCTCACCTCCTCCTGGATGGCCTGTTTGCATCCTCTCTCACAGCACCTATGAGTTCTACATGGGCTCCATCAGCAGCTACGCAGTACTGGTGGTGGCACAGCCTGGTGAATGGATTAAGCACTTTTAGGTCAACATAAAAGAATGCCACTAAAAATACTTACAATGCCATAAGAATTAGCATCACAAAAAATTAAATAGATAATCTCAGAGGGGAGGGGAAGGATAGCTGTGCTGCGGGTTCTGGTACTAGGTAATGCTCAGGAGCTCACATGTGGGAGATGCCATTGAAAAGTTTAGAACTAGGGAAGTGAAGATACATTCTAGTAGATGTGGAGGGCTGTGGCCTAATAGTTTCTTGACCTCCTGCCTCTATTGTTTTGGACCCTGAATTTATATTGCTGCCAGGAAAGGTGGCTCTCTTTCAAAGGATGGGATGGCAGCTTGGAGCACCATATGTACCATATATATACACCAAGTGGAGGATAATGTTCAATATCCACTGACTTGCTTATTGGCAGCTAAGCTTCCTCCTCTTCTTGAAGGCTCAGCGGCCACTGGTGGCTCCATATCTTCCTGTGTGGTCATTGCTGGTGTAGGACCAACCTCTGATTTTGAGGGCTATTTCTCCTCCTTCACAGGGAATGTGATAATATGCTCCCCCAAATGTAAGCAAGTAAATTGGGCCACAGCTGCTGGAGGCAATTATATCACTTGATATGGTGCTAGAGCTGCAGGAGAAAACACCAACATGACTGAATTTCCTTGGGTATTTCCCAACTCACACTAGAACCCTGCCTCTGAGAATAGTCCTGGCCCTCCTCCACAATTGGCCATCTTCCCAGACTAGGTTCCACCAGCTGAAGGATGTTAGCGTTGTGTGTCTTGGGAACATATGACAGACCCCAGGGGCACCAGCTGAGATTCCTCTGCACACACCTTCAGTCATCCGCCCCAGACCCCATCATCAGAGAGCTCAGACTTACAGGATCTGTGTTCCTCAGCTGTGGAAGGACATGAAAGTTCCCCTCTGATTCCGGCATAATGAGAAACAGGAAGGTCCTGAAAAGCTTCAGGTTGTCCAAGTCTTGGGACCTCAAAAATCTTCTGGATAGAGGTATTGATGATGGAGCAGAGGGTGCTGAGGAATGTGGAGTGAAACAGGGAGTCATGATGGACAGGGCCTCTCTTTTAACTGGAACCTCCCACGGTCCCTGCATCATGGGTTCCCAAAGAGTAGCCAGGCAGGTCCATGCACCAGATCAAAGGGGCAACCTGTGAGGCACATGGGTGGGTAAGGGGCTCCCCAGACTTGCTCTCCGGTCGCTGCACAAGAGTGGAGGAGTAGGGGAAGGAGACACCATGGAAAGTTCAACAAAAAGGACCAGAAGGTTCTTCCAGGGCTAGACTCCAAGAGCAGCCAGAGATCCCTCCCTATCTTGCCCTACAGGATCAGGTCTAGAGCTGGCCAGCAGCTCCCAGGCTCTAACTCCACCCTCTCACCAGTGAGCTGGACCCACCTAGCCCCACCCACTGCCTGCTGTGAGGACTGCAGCCTTTATTTATTTAAAGTGCTCACTTGTTTATTTGGATGAGTTCCCTGAGTTAGAGCCACAACTCCTCAAGGGTCCTGAAAACTGGTGGCTGGTCCTGGGGTGACAAAAGGCAGGCAGCATGCAGTGGAATTTGGTGAGGTGACTGTAATGGAGAATGATCAGTTTCCCACCTCCTATACATCTTGAGCAGAGAAGCATCCTTGGGGTCAATTCACTGCAATGGCACCATCATGAAATGGTGGCATATGGTGGCAAGAGCAGCATCCAGCTGTTTGGGGCATAAGGCATCAGGCGTCCAAAGTCAGGAGTTGAGTACTGGCGTGGGGTGGGGGTGACTGTGGTGGTGTCAGCATGCAGCTGTGATTTGAGAGTTCCTTGCTTCCTACTCATGGTGGCGGTGACAGTGGAAGAATCCAGAAACAGTGGTTGTAACAACAGATGCATCCAGCCATGAGTGTTTTCATCTGCCATAGTGACAAGGGTCTTCCTGCAGTTGCAATGAAGTTGGCCCCAGTACCGAGTGTCACTGTCTAGTATCCATGTTAAAGTCTGGTGGCAGCAGGGTGGAGCTCCAGAGTCTGGCAGGGGCAGGAGCAACATGCAGCTGCATCAGGGGTCCAGCTTCAGTATAGGGGTTGGGCACCAGGTGTGGGGTGGGCAGTGTTGGAGTCCATCTGGAGTTTGGAAGTTTGAGTGCTGCACAATGGTGGTGGCACCATAAGAGTTCAGAAGCAGGGGCAGCAACAACAGGCAGTGTCCAGCAGTAAGCATCTTCATCCTGCAGAAGTAACTGGGGTCCGGCTGCAGGGCAGTGAAGGTGGCATCCAGTGGCCATGTGGGGAGTCTGGTTGGCTGCAGCAAAGAGCTCCAGGCTGGCATGGCAGCAAGGGCATGGGATAGTGGGTGTCAGAGTGAGAAGGTAACCAGTAGCTGGGATGTCCTCTGTGGTGGAGGCTCCAGGCCCTGGTCTTGCTCCTGGTCGACTGGCCTGCTCAGGAAGAAGCACGCGGGAGGCGGTGGTACCCAGGCAGCTGCCCAGGACCTTATGCTGCCCACAGCTGCCATGTCTTGCTCTGGCCATGTGCCCACTGGATGTCTGCTCACCCCATCACCTGATATAGCCTCTCTACTGAGGAACTAGGCTGTCTGCTAGGTTGGGGCGGTCCTAGGAGAGAACCTCACCATCCCCAGCCACATCCTGCATGGACTGTGGGTGCAGAAAGCAGAGGTCCTAGGGCATCGTCACCCCCAAAGTGCATTTCTGTGGCTGGGGGTGGCAGAAGACCAAGACAGAGAACTTGTTGCCCTTAGACTCCCACTGCCTCCTGTGCCCTCCACCCTTGTCCTGCCCCAGGGATGCACTTGGAGGGTGAGGATTTTCTAGGCCCTCCCACCTCCCACCTCTGCATCTGCTACCACAGCCCAGGGGAGATGTAGCTGGGGAGGGTGGGTATCTTCTCCCAAGGTTGCCCCAGCTGGCAGCAGGCCTACTCATCCCTCAGAGGCTGCAACTCAGGGAGGGGCAGGGTGAACTCAAGGATTAGGTGAGCAGCCTGGTGGACTCAAGGCCAATGCCAGGCAATGCTGGAATGGGCAGCATAAGGTCCTCAGCAGGTGTCTGGGTACCACCAGCTCCTGCGCCCTGCTTCATGAGCAGGCAGGCCCTACCAGGAGCAATACCACTTGCCTGGAGGAGCCACTGCAGAGGCCATCACAGCCTCTAGTCGTCCTCTGACTCTGAGGCCTGCTGTCCCAAGCTTTCACCATCACCGCTAACAGAGCTCCACACTGCGGCCACTGGAGTCCCCACAGGGCCACCAGTGATGCCGCAGCCACCATCAGTGCACTGGGACCAGACTGCTGCCACTGCCAGAGGATGAGAATGCTCCTCTCTGGATGCCTGGCTTGACGTTGCCACCTACAGACTCCTTGGTTGCCTTTGCCACCGCTGCCATAACTGAACTTCAGACACCAATACCTCCACAGATTCCAAACGCCAAGGCTTCACTGTCCAGGCTCCTGCCCATGGCTGTCCTCCAAGCCTGAGGCCAATTCTCCATCCTGCCACTGATACATCTGGGCTCCTGAAACTGCCTTAAGACACCTTGGCTCGCTGTTTGACATTCTCCCCACAGATGGATGCTGACACTGCTCCTGGTCACTGGGAACCTCCAATGTGAAACCCTGCTGTGGAACGCTGAGATTGGCTTCTATATGCTTCAGTCCCAGAAACCAGACTTCTTTCACAGCCACTAGATGCCTTTGCAGGTGCCACCTATACCTCCAGGCTTGGGAAGGGTCCAGCACATGCCCTTCCATGCCTGCTGCCTGTTCATATCTGTCGGTGGAATAAACCATTGATTGGGTTACAGCTCTCAGAACTGAATCATTTCACTGATAATCCTTGTATTGGCTCACCCATGAGCTTCTGGGGACACCTACTACCTAAAGCACCACACATCTTCATCGAATAGCTTAGCAAGACCTTCTAGATGACTTGCAAGAGCTAATACATCAGCACTTGTTTCTTTGCCTTGCACTTTCATTTTATGGAGAGGGGCCTGTTGCCAAAAACATAATGGGCCACACTCTGGCACCTTCAAACTTCTTCTGCAGCTTTCTCACTTCTCTTGTCAGTATAACAATCTAAAGTGATGGCCTTATCTGGATTTGGCTTCATCTTCATAGAACGTGGGTTGTTTCTTCTTTTCTTCAGAATATAAAAAGTCTTTCCAGATCAGCAATAAGGCTGTTTTTGCTTTCTAGTCATTTACATATGCCCTGGAGCAGCACTTTAATTTCCTTCTTGAACTTTTCCTTTGCATTCTCAGTGTGACAAAGTAGTGTAAGATGCACAGCTTTTTATTTGAAGTGCAAAACGTAAGACTCTTCTTTTCATTTAAACAGTACAGACCATTGCTGAGTCATTAACGGTTCTAACTTCAATTTTGTGTCTTGAAGAATAAGTGGATGGTGAGCCATGATCTGTGGAGCAATAAGAATGTACATATTAAGGTTTTTATCTTATATGAGTGGGATTTGTAGTGCCACATGACAGTTAAAATAGATCATAGTATGAGTTATAATGGCCTAAATTCTTCAACATTCATTAGGCATTCCCTTCTGCTCCATAACAGGGGCATCTATCTCACCTCCTCCTGGATGGCCTGTTTGCATCCTCTCTCACAGCACCTATGAGTTCTACATGGGCTCCATCAGCAGCTACGCAGCACTGGTGGTGGCACAGCCTGGTGAATGGATTAAGCACTTTTAGGTCAACATAAAAGAATGCCACTAAAAATACTTACAATGCCATAAGAATTAGCATCACAAAAAATTAAATAGATAATCTCAGAGGGGAGGGGAAGGATAGCTGTGCTGGGGGTTCTGGTACTAGGTAATGCTCAGGAGCTCACATGTGGGAGATGCCATTGAAAAGTTTAGAACTAGGGAAGTGAAGATACATTCTAGTAGATGTGGAGGGCTGTGGCCTAATAGTTTCTTGACCTCCTGCCTCTATTGTTTTGGACCCTGAATTTATATTGCTGCCAGGAAAGGTGGCTCTCTTTCAAAGGATGGGATGGCAGCTTGGAGCACCATATGTACCATATATATACACCAAGTGGAGGATAATGTTCAATATCCACTGACTTGCTTATTGGCAGCTAAGCTTCCTCCTCTTCTTGAAGGCTCAGCGGCCACTGGTGGCTCCATATCTTCCTGTGTGGTCATTGCTGGTGTAGGACCAACCTCTGATTTTGAGGGCTATTTCTCCTCCTTCACAGGGAATGTGATAATATGCTCCCCCAAATGTAAGCAAGTAAATTGGGCCACAGCTGCTGGAGGCAATTATATCACTTGATATGGTGCTAGAGCTGCAGGAGAAAACACCAACATGACTGAATTTCCTTGGGTATTTCCCAACTCACACTAGAACCCTGCCTCTGAGAATAGTCCTGGCCCTCCTCCACAATTGGCCATCTTCCCAGACTAGGTTCCACCAGCTGAAGGATGTTAGCGTTGTGTGTCTTGGGAACATATGACAGACCCCAGGGGCACCAGCTGAGATTCCTCTGCACACACCTTCAGTCATCCGCCCCAGACCCCATCATCAGAGAGCTCAGACTTACAGGATCTGTGTTCCTCAGCTGTGGAAGGACATGAAAGTTCCCCTCTGATTCCGGCATAATGAGAAACAGGAAGGTCCTGAAAAGCTTCAGGTTGTCCAAGTCTTGGGACCTCAAAAATCTTCTGGATAGAGGTATTGATGATGGAGCAGAGGGTGCTGAGGAATGTGGAGTGAAACAGGGAGTCATGATGGACAGGGCCTCTCTTTTAACTGGAACCTCCCACGGTCCCTGCATCATGGGTTCCCAAAGAGTAGCCAGGCAGGTCCATGCACCAGATCAAAGGGGCAACCTGTGAGGCACATGGGTGGGTAAGGGGCTCCCCAGACTTGCTCTCCGGTCGCTGCACAAGAGTGGAGGAGTAGGGGAAGGAGACACCATGGAAAGTTCAACAAAAAGGACCAGAAGGTTCTTCCAGGGCTAGACTCCAAGAGCAGCCAGAGATCCCTCCCTATCTTGCCCTACAGGATCAGGTCTAGAGCTGGCCAGCAGCTCCCAGGCTCTAACTCCACCCTCTCACCAGTGAGCTGGACCCACCTAGCCCCACCCACTGCCTGCTGTGAGGACTGCAGCCTTTATTTATTTAAAGTGCTCACTTGTTTATTTGGATGAGTTCCCTGAGTTAGAGCCACAACTCCTCAAGGGTCCTGAAAACTGGTGGCTGGTCCTGGGGTGACAAAAGGCAGGCAGCATGCAGTGGAATTTGGTGAGGTGACTGTAATGGAGAATGATCAGTTTCCCACCTCCTATACATCTTGAGCAGAGAAGCATCCTTGGGGTCAATTCACTGCAATGGCACCATCATGAAATGGTGGCATATGGTGGCAAGAGCAGCATCCAGCTGTTTGGGGCATAAGGCATCAGGCGTCCAAAGTCAGGAGTTGAGTACTGGCGTGGGGTGGGGGTGACTGTGGTGGTGTCAGCATGCAGCTGTGATTTGAGAGTTCCTTGCTTCCTACTCATGGTGGCGGTGACAGTGGAAGAATCCAGAAACAGTGGTTGTAACAACAGATGCATCCAGCCATGAGTGTTTTCATCTGCCATAGTGACAAGGGTCTTCCTGCAGTTGCAATGAAGTTGGCCCCAGTACCGAGTGTCACTGTCTAGTATCCATGTTAAAGTCTGGTGGCAGCAGGGTGGAGCTCCAGAGTCTGGCAGGGGCAGGAGCAACATGCAGCTGCATCAGGGGTCCAGCTTCAGTATAGGGGTTGGGCACCAGGTGTGGGGTGGGCAGTGTTGGAGTCCATCTGGAGTTTGGAAGTTTGAGTGCTGCACAATGGTGGTGGCACCATAAGAGTTCAGAAGCAGGGGCAGCAACAACAGGCAGTGTCCAGCAGTAAGCATCTTCATCCTGCAGAAGTAACTGGGGTCCGGCTGCAGGGCAGTGAAGGTGGCATCCAGTGGCCATGTGGGGAGTCTGGTTGGCTGCAGCAAAGAGCTCCAGGCTGGCATGGCAGCAAGGGCATGGGATAGTGGGTGTCAGAGTGAGAAGGTAACCAGTAGCTGGGATGTCCTCTGTGGTGGAGGCTCCAGGCCCTGGTCTTGCTCCTGGTCGACTGGCCTGCTCAGGAAGAAGCACGCGGGAGGCGGTGGTACCCAGGCAGCTGCCCAGGACCTTATGCTGCCCACAGCTGCCATGTCTTGCTCTGGCCATGTGCCCACTGGATGTCTGCTCACCCCATCACCTGATATAGCCTCTCTACTGAGGAACTAGGCTGTCTGCTAGGTTGGGGCGGTCCTAGGAGAGAACCTCACCATCCCCAGCCACATCCTGCATGGACTGTGGGTGCAGAAAGCAGAGGTCCTAGGGCATCGTCACCCCCAAAGTGCATTTCTGTGGCTGGGGGTGGCAGAAGACCAAGACAGAGAACTTGTTGCCCTTAGACTCCCACTGCCTCCTGTGCCCTCCACCCTTGTCCTGCCCCAGGGATGCACTTGGAGGGTGAGGATTTTCTAGGCCCTCCCACCTCCCACCTCTGCATCTGCTACCACAGCCCAGGGGAGATGTAGCTGGGGAGGGTGGGTATCTTCTCCCAAGGTTGCCCCAGCTGGCAGCAGGCCTACTCATCCCTCAGAGTCTGCAACTCAGGGAGGGGCAGGGTGAACTCAAGGATTAGGTGAGCAGCCTGGTGGACTCAAGGCCAATGCCAGGCAATGCTGGAATGGGCAGCATAAGGTCCTCAGCAGGTGTCTGGGTACCACCAGCTCCTGCGCCCTGCTTCATGAGCAGGCAGGCCCTACCAGGAGCAATACCACTTGCCTGGAGGAGCCACTGCAGAGGCCATCACAGCCTCTAGTCGTCCTCTGACTCTGAGGCCTGCTGTCCCAAGCTTTCACCATCACCGCTAACAGAGCTCCACACTGCGGCCACTGGAGTCCCCACAGGGCCACCAGTGATGCCGCAGCCACCATCAGTGCACTGGGACCAGACTGCTGCCACTGCCAGAGGATGAGAATGCTCCTCTCTGGATGCCTGGCTTGACGTTGCCACCTACAGACTCCTTGGTTGCCTTTGCCACCGCTGCCATAACTGAACTTCAGACACCAATACCTCCACAGATTCCAAACGCCAAGGCTTCACTGTCCAGGCTCCTGCCCATGGCTGTCCTCCAAGCCTGAGGCCAATTCTCCATCCTGCCACTGATACATCTGGGCTCCTGAAACTGCCTTAAGACACCTTGGCTCGCTGTTTGACATTCTCCCCACAGATGGATGCTGACACTGCTCCTGGTCACTGGGAACCTCCAATGTGAAACCCTGCTGTGGAACGCTGAGATTGGCTTCTATATGCTTCAGTCCCAGAAACCAGACTTCTTTCACAGCCACTAGATGCCTTTGCAGGTGCCACCTATACCTCCAGGCTTGGGAAGGGTCCAGCACATGCCCTTCCATGCCTGCTGCCTGTTCATATCTGTCGGTGGAATAAACCATTGATTGGGTTACAGCTCTCAGAACTGAATCATTTCACTGATAATCCTTGTATTGGCTCACCCATGAGCTTCTGGGGACACCTACTACCTAAAGCACCACACATCTTCATCGAATAGCTTAGCAAGACCTTCTAGATGACTTGCAAGAGCTAATACATCAGCACTTGTTTCTTTGCCTTGCACTTTCATTTTATGGAGAGGGGCCTGTTGCCAAAAACATAATGGGCCACACTCTGGCACCTTCAAACTTCTTCTGCAGCCATCTCACTTCTCTTGTCAGTATAACAATCTAAAGTGATGGCCTTATCTGGATTTGGCTTCATCTTCATAGAACGTGGGTTGTTTCTTCTTTTCTTCAGAATATAAAAAGTCTTTCCAGATCAGCAATAAGGCTGTTTTTGCTTTCTAGTCATTTACATATGCCCTGGAGCAGCACTTTAATTTCCTTCTTGAACTTTTCCTTTGCATTCTCAGTGTGACAAAGTAGTGTAAGATGCACAGCTTTTTATTTGAAGTGCAAAACGTAAGACTCTTCTTTTCATTTAAACAGTACAGACCATTGCTGAGTCATTAACGGTTCTAACTTCAATTTTGTGTCTTGAAGAATAAGTGGATGGTGAGCCATGATCTGTGGAGCAATAAGAATGTACATATTAAGGTTTTTATCTTATATGAGTGGGATTTGTAGTGCCACATGACAGTTAAAATAGATCATAGTATGAGTTATAATGGCCTAAATTCTTCAACATTCATTAGGCATTCCCTTCTGCTCCATAACAGGGGCATCTATCTCACCTCCTCCTGGATGGCCTGTTTGCATCCTCTCTCACAGCACCTATGAGTTCTACATGGGCTCCATCAGCAGCTACGCAGCACTGGTGGTGGCACAGCCTGGTGAATGGATTAAGCACTTTTAGGTCAACATAAAAGAATGCCACTAAAAATACTTACAATGCCATAAGAATTAGCATCACAAAAAATTAAATAGATAATCTCAGAGGGGAGGGGAAGGATAGCTGTGCTGGGGGTTCTGGTACTAGGTAATGCTCAGGAGCTCACATGTGGGAGATGCCATTGAAAAGTTTAGAACTAGGGAAGTGAAGATACATTCTAGTAGATGTGGAGGGCTGTGGCCTAATAGTTTCTTGACCTCCTGCCTCTATTGTTTTGGACCCTGAATTTATATTGCTGCCAGGAAAGGTGGCTCTCTTTCAAAGGATGGGATGGCAGCTTGGAGCACCATATGTACCATATATATACACCAAGTGGAGGATAATGTTCAATATCCACTGACTTGCTTATTGGCAGCTAAGCTTCCTCCTCTTCTTGAAGGCTCAGCGGCCACTGGTGGCTCCATATCTTCCTGTGTGGTCATTGCTGGTGTAGGACCAACCTCTGATTTTGAGGGCTATTTCTCCTCCTTCACAGGGAATGTGATAATATGCTCCCCCAAATGTAAGCAAGTAAATTGGGCCACAGCTGCTGGAGGCAATTATATCACTTGATATGGTGCTAGAGCTGCAGGAGAAAACACCAACATGACTGAATTTCCTTGGGTATTTCCCAACTCACACTAGAACCCTGCCTCTGAGAATAGTCCTGGCCCTCCTCCACAATTGGCCATCTTCCCAGACTAGGTTCCACCAGCTGAAGGATGTTAGCGTTGTGTGTCTTGGGAACATATGACAGACCCCAGGGGCACCAGCTGAGATTCCTCTGCACACACCTTCAGTCATCCGCCCCAGACCCCATCATCAGAGAGCTCAGACTTACAGGATCTGTGTTCTTCAGCTGTGGAAGGACAAGAAAGTTCCCCTCTGATTCTGGCATAATGACAAACAGGAAGGTTCTGGAAAGCTTCAGGTTGTCCAAGTCTTGGGACCTCAAAAATCTTCTGGATAGAGGTATTGATGATGGAGCAGGGGGTGCTATGGAATGTGGAGTGAAACAGGGAGTCATGATGGACAGGGCCTCTCTTTTAACTGGAACCTCCCACGGTCCCTGCATCATGGGTTCCCAAAGAGTAGCCAGGCAGGTCCATGCACCAGATCAAAAGGGCAACCTGTGAGGCACATGGGTGGGTAAGGGGCTCCCCAGACTTGCTCTCCGGTCTCTGCACAAAAAAGTATGGGCAACTTGGGTTTGGATTGGCTGTGTTGGAAAGGATCCACACAGGGCTTGGCTCTGAGGCCCCAACCACTGCTCTGTTCCTTTGGTGCCCAGAATCAATTGCCCCACAATATGTTCTTTCTACACGGTAAACCCAGAGTTGAGTCCTCTGATGGAAATCACACAGGGTGGAAATTGGGGTTTGCCCAGCCATCATTTATAACAGCTCCCCATGAAACAGGAGCCCTCCTGACTGGCCCAAAGACCACTCCCTTCTTTCCTTGAAGCTACTCCTCACAAACATCTGGCTCCAGGTTTCTATACCTAGAGATGGCGAGGAGGCTGACACCTCTAACATCCTGTGCCCCTCATCTGCCAAGATGGCTGGTGGGCTTGACTAACTTCCTGACAATATTGGAACTCCAGGAGGACTAGAAGGTTTGTCTGCATTGATTCCTATATAATAGGCCAAATGATGGCCCATGGTGGTGCTACACATACATTTGAGTGATGACTGAGCCAAACCACCTACTGCCTAGCTATTCAGGGCCAGGACTCTATTTGTTTCTCCCCAAGTGTTTCTATTCTGGCTACATGCAGGTTGAAATGCTCCCAGATGCAATCCACAGACTGCTTCCTAAATGTGGAAATTGTTTTTCCTGAAGCCTCAGAGTAGTGAGGCCTGAGGCAGAGAACTTTCTCACAGGGAGGGGATATGCCCACACGGTAAGGCCAGAGCTATAGGCTGCCTAGAGTTACACAGAACCAGGCCTGAGGCAGACACTCTTTGGGCTCATCCTACTCAGTTTTCTAAACATCCAGGCAGGCTGCTTCTCTGAAAACACTACTTTCCCCAGAGCTGACTGAGTTCCCAGAATTCCCAGCACCAAGCAGGAGATGGCCATGTGCCAGGGCTTGGAAGCAATACACATCTTTTACACAGCAGCTCCAGCACCTTCTGAGGAATGTCCAAATTTGGGGAGGAATAAAGTAGCTTTCAAGAATTGAAGACAGTAGCTGCTGCATAGTAAGTGTGCATACATTTGTTTTAGTAGCACCACCTACCACTGTGTTTCTGGCCCATGCTTATGGATATGGTTTCTTCAACTCCTCATGGTAACTCAATGTGATGGATATATCCCCCCTCTATAGATGAGGAAACTGAGTCATGGTCAGATGAAATGACTTGCCACAGAATACTCAGCTACATGTGCCAGGGTGGGAATTCAAACCCAGGCTGTCCCACACCAAGTCTGGAAGAGAGTACCGTTATTCACTCATTCAACAAACCCCTATGGGTGCCTCCTAGATGTGAGTGCTTCCTGCGTAAGCCCAAAGATCATAGCACCCATGCAATGTAGGTGTCACTTTTACCATTCCCAAGTTTCCAATGAGGCTGCTGACCTAGGAAGGCAAGGCCCATCAGGCCTGTGAGGAGACCGCACTTTGCATCAGTGAAGCTCCACATGGATTCAGGTTGCTCTGTCCTGGTGGCCAACGCACCTGCTTCCTCAGATCACACCCAGTAAACATCATGGTCATGGCCAAAGGTGGGTTGATGTCATTCTACAACTGTCCATTCCCACAGAATGTGCATCAGCAAGACTAAAGATTAAGGTAAGCTCCAGACTCTAGGTGACAATGATGTGGGTTTCTAAACTGGAACAAATGTGCCTCTCTGGTGGGTAGTGATGGTGACAAAGGCAGAGGCTGGGCAGGGATGGGAGCATTTGGGAAATCTCTGTTCTTCCCCTCAATTTTGAGCTTAAAAATGCTCTAAAATGTTATCAAGTAAAAAACAAGAGGAGGAAGAAGTGTGCTTTGTCACTCTGCACTGGGAGAGGCTGAGGGCAGGCAACCAGAGGCTGGGGCAAACAGACCGAGCACCTCCTTCCCAACCTGCCTCTCTCCAAGCTCAGCACAGCATGGTCTTCGAGGGGCTTTGGGGTCTTTATAGAGAAGCTGTCTGATGGTGACAGCTCAGAAGCCCTGCCTGACACCTCCTCAGAAGGCCTTGAGGGAAGACTCAGATTTAGGGTGGCCCACCTCTTTCTCTCTGTCCCTGGACTGTCCCTACTTATCTCCATTCCACCCCTGCTCCCTCAGAGTCTGCCAGCTGCTTGCTGCCTGAGCACCTTTAAGCTGTCCTTCCCACTTCTGGGCCCAGCAGCTCCTGTCCATCAATAAGCTCTCAGCTCTCATGACACTTCCTCTGAGAAGCCCATTCTGACTGCCACCTAGGAACACCCTGACCCTCCCTCTCCTCTGTTTCCTCAACCATTTCTGAATTCATCCTATTTCTTCATCAGTTGACTTGTCCTCGCTCGGTCTCTCCTTCTAGACTGTGGGTTCCAAGAGGGTATAGGCCTTCCTTGTGCTCACTGTGGTCTCCCCAGCTCCCCCAGGATTGGAAAGCAGGGCTTGGAAGCTGTGGAAAAGTCATAGGTGAGGATATAATGAGAAGTGGGTCAGCTGCAACCTGAGGGAGGGCCCTCACCATATCCTGCCATCCTGGCCCCCTGATCTTGGCCTGCCAGCCTTCAGATCTGTGAGAAATCATTTTCTGATGTTTCAAAGCCACACAGTTGATGGTAGTAGTTACAACTGCCTCCACTGATTCAGACCTGGGCAATCTGAGCCAGGCTTGGGTAATGCACTCTGGACACTTGGAGGTACCCAGGAAAGCTGAGCATGCTCTCTCCATGCAGCAAGTTGGTGTCTGTTTGTACAATAGCAGGGTCTTCTCACCTGATCCAGTGGACACCTGGCAAATAGTAAGCCTGCAGGCAGCACTTAGGACCAAAGACAGGCACAGGGGCAAAATCAGCCACCTCTACGGCAAGGGGCTGTGTTCTAAATGCAGCTGCTCTCACCCCTTCAGTGGGGACATCTGTGGCTTGCCTGCTTGGCTTTCATCTCCCTGTCTCATCATTTACCCTTGAATATTTTTGGTGACTCTTTCTTTCTCTCACACAATGATTCAGCCCCTCCAGGCTTGACCACTGAGATCAATCCATCCCACCATGATGGGCAGAAAGACGCAGTGACCCAGGCTGGCCCATGACTTTCACTATCATCATTAGGACACTGTCTTTTCCTCCAATGCCAAACTAGAAGATTGTGTCTCTAAAGATGCTTGGCAACATGCCACCACCCCCAGAGACAGGGTGGGCAAAGAAGGCATTGCAGGGAGATGGAGAGAGGCAGTGTCCTGATGATGACACTGCAACCTCTGGATAAAGCTGTGCCTGAATCTGTTCAGCCCACAATTCCCAAACATGTGAACCAAAGCAATCCACTTGTCAGCCTTTCTTTCTCCTGTAAAGTTATGCTTGTTTACTTATTGATCTAGCTAACATTGTTAGGGTTTATCCAATTTGAAAGGTGGACCACTTTGCTGCTTCATAGCTGTGTGGCCTTGGCTCAAGTCCTTAAACCCTCAAAGCTTCAACTTCCTTGCTAATAAAGAGGAGTTGCTACTTTCACCTACACAAGAGGAAGTCAGCCTTGTAGATTACATGAGACAAGGCAAAGCACTTAGGATTGATGTTTGATGAACTGGAGATTCTATAATTCTAGTCTACTAATTAAGCATAATTGACTGAAGAATAGCTGCAGGGAATGCTTTCAAAGACCCAAGTGTCACTGAGTGTCTGACTCCTAGGGCCTCAGCTATCTGATTTTTCAATGTGGCCTCGGTATGGCAGCAACTGTCACATTCCTAAGAACACCCTCAATCTGAGCTCCTAAAACATCAGGCACAGAAAAAGCATAAAAATATGGATCTTCCATCTTCTCATATCACTAAAAGAAAATCACAGTGACCCATCTGAATTTAGAACTCTGAAACCCCTCACCCAAGGGCTCAGGATGAGCTTACCTTAATCTTTACTCCATGGCAGGATCAGGAGGCTCCCCCCAAAGAGCTTGTCCCTTTGGACATCAAGAAATACCCCTTGCATTCAACATATAGCACAGCTCTGGGGCCTGCAGCACCCCTACCCAGGGCTTATCCAGGTGATCAAGCTCATGCTCTGAGAGCATCTGCAAAGTCATCTGTGAGCACAGGGCAGAAACTGACCCCCTGCAGCTGAGTCCATCTTGCTCCCACTGGAGTGAGCGAAGCAGTCCTTTCTGCATACAGATGGCACCACGAGAACAGGTCAGCAACACTGCTGCACAAGGGAAAAGAGACTGTCATTCCAGAGGTTCAGGTGCTACTAAACAGGCAGGACCACAATTTGAACCCAGGACTGTCTGATTCCAAAGTCTGGCCCTTTGCCAACTCCAACTCAACTCCCAGCATAGGTCATAACTACCTATGGGCTGTTGGTTGCAGCTGCAGAGCATTGTAAAGCACGGTTTGCAGCCAGATCCCTGGGTAAACCACTCACTATCTCTGTGACCTTAGGCAAGAATCCTGCCATGTCCTTGTCCCAGTTTTCTAATGCACCAGTGGAAGGTGTGTTGTTCACTCCACAGAGCATGGGTGTGGTTAAATGAGATTGGCTATTGAACAGCTAGGTATCATATGGTAATTTTTTGTTTTGTTTGTTTTTATGCCTTTATTTATTCAGGATGTCTTTAATTGAATTCTAGGCTTCCTGGAGGGGAGCAAACCTTATTAGCTGTTGTTTTATTATATCTTAAGTACAGCCTTGGCAAATTCCAGGGAGGGCCCGGTCACAGAGCATGGTGACAGCTGGTGGCTAGACCCTAGGGCTCCCAGAGGTGGTGGTCAGCTCTAGAACCTCCTGTGCTTAGAAAGCAGGAACAGGGGGATGTGATCCAGGACTCTTTAGGAATCACATGGTTGTTAGGCATAGAGGCCTGGGGAAAAGGACTCAGGCCATGTCCTGTTGCATCAGGTGCCTGAAGCCTTAGCAATTTTGCAGGCCCATGGGGGTGACAAAAGTGCCCTTTCCTACTTGTTAGCCCATGACAAAATGCTCCCAAAAGCTACTACAGCACCTCATGAGGCTTCTGCAGGGAGACCCAACAGCATGGCACAGGAGACACAAGCAAACAAGAAAGCCAGGCCCCTCTTGTCACTCTCACTACAGATAACCAGGGAGATCAAGGCTACCAGACACCCAACACTATCCAAAGCTCCCAGGAGCTGTGCTGTCAGAGTCCTGAAACAGCCTCAAAACACATCATGTGGGTGGGACTGCATTATTCATGAGAAGTTCTGCCCCCATGAGCCTACACACAGGCTCAACTGAGTCAATCCTACAGGACTCAGGGGACCCATAAATGTCCTTCTTGGAAGTTCTGTGCCCATTCAATGAACAAGGATTCTGCAACCCCTACTCTGAATGCTGAAAAGTAGAGGCTGAGCCTGGGGTTCCCAGCCCAGAGGCAAAATTCTGAAAAGAATAGGCCGAAGTTTCTTCTTTGGCCTGACACCCTAGTGACTGTGCTTCCTTACTACTGGTCCCTGATACTTCCATGTTCCTCCTCTGGTCCAAACTCCCCCAGGGCACCCATCTTACCCAGAGTAAGGGCCAAAGACCTCAGCAGCCACGAGATTCTGCAAGGTGGACCCTGTTCTTTCTCTGACCTCATCATCACTCTCCTTCACTCTGCTCTGGTTTCATTGGCCACCTTGCTACTCTGTCTTCCCAGCTCAAGTTCTTGCAGGTGTTGATAATTCTGCCAGGAACACCCTTCCTGAAGAAGTGTATGTCCTCCCTTCCTTCAATGCTCTGCTCAAACATTATCCCCTCAGCGAGGCCAAGCTGACCACCACCTCTGGTGAGCCCTTTCCCTGTCTTTCTGACCTTTATTTCTGCCATGGAACTTATTATTTATCTACCTGTCCTCAGGCTGGATTGTACTCTCAATGAAAGCATGTGAGTAAGTGCTCAATCTGCATCTGCATGGGGAGGGGAGCCTCAGTGGTGCTCAGTTTGTCCACCACATGATGCCACCCTTAACACACACACACACACACACAGACCAGGCTGGGCCAAAATGTCTACACCATGCAAGATCTCGAGCTGACAGCTCACAAGATGCAAACATGGCTGCAAAGGGGTGCCAGGCTGAGCAATGGTGGGGGGTGACAAGACAAGGGCAAATCTCACACACACATACACACACACACACACACACACACAAATCATAGTCTTATTTATTCATATATACTCATGCATTACACAAAACAGACTCACAAAAACAGTTCACGCCGATTCACATGCAATGTCTGGAAATGCACTTGGACATCTGCAGACAGATGCACATACATTCTCATACTCACACGCTGCAGCCCAAACTCCACACATATACACACCACACACACACACACACACACAAACACACACACACACAGCCATGTGTGCACCCATGCACACTCAGTCCAGACCTGCAGATGCCATCCTTAGCCCCGCCAGTATACATGTTCCGCACCTCTACAGGGACCTCAGAGGTGACTAGCTATAAATCCAGAGACTGGACTAATCTCCACCATGGCCTAAGGGACAGTAAATGGGCAGCAGGGCAGCAGAAGTCTGTTTGTCATTCTCCTTTGGCAGGCTCCCTGCCTGCCAAAGGAGCAGTTCACAGAACTGAGACCCCCAAGAAGTGGCCTCTGTCTCCTGGTGGTGGTGGCTCTGGGGACTGCAAATGTGTGGGTGCAGGAGGGAGTCTTTTTGTCCCCAAACTGAACCTCTCCTTTGCTGAACACTGGGCCCTCTTTGGCAGGCCCACTCAACATGGACCTCCCCAAACAGGCCTACCTGTCCCCAGAAGCTTGTCTCTCCTTTAAGGCCCCCTCACTGAGACCCACACAACTGTTCCTGCACAACAGGGGGTCCCAACCAGACACCTCAAGCTATGCCCCCAACCTGGAGGATCTTCACACTGCATCCACCCCTGCACACAGCTTAAAGACACCACAGGTACCCCATACCTCCAGCCCCAGAACCCTAAACATATGGGTCACCCCTTCAGCCCTCCAGAGGTAGATGCTCATCCTGGGTGAGCCTGCCTACAATGTGGCAGCTCCTGTCACAAGGGAGCACCCCTCCAGGAACCATTGCCCCCCACCCAAGTTGGCTGTGCCTTCCCAGATGTGCGTCCTGCACCTACCTTCTTCCTCAAGGTCAGCAGCAGCTTCAATACTCTGCAGCAGCTTCTGCCTTATGCCAGGTCTTCATCTCTAGGGAACAAGCTGGTGGGCATGGGTGACCACATGGTAGGAACATCCACGGCTGTCCACTCCCCAGCCCACCTGGACCTTCCTTACCTGAGGGAGCAGCAGCCATGGCTCTCACAGCATCCTCTGAACAGAAAGGGATGGGGGACCCTTGGGAATATGTGCCTGCTAAGGGCAGTGTGTTTGGTGTGCTACAACTCAGGTGGGCATGGGTAGAGCCAGGAATTACCAAGTTCTGAACTCAGAGCCAGGTGCCTCCCACTACAGTTGGACCATTCACTAGGAGGGCACCATCACCTAAGTTCAGCTTGGAAAGTGTTGGGAAATTTTCCTGGAGACCAAAGCCTTCCTCAGGATCTGAGGATCTCCTCGCCTGATCCACACTGCCCTCACACGGACTCATACCAGCATCACAGAGCAATGGTGCAGTAGCTTAACCAAAAAGAGGCCTCTGCTTCCTGCAGTGTCACTTCAGCGCCCTCTACTGAGGAAGCCGACATCATGCACTGTGTACATGGGAAATGGTGTAAAAGCCAGGCTATGGTGGAGGAGCAAACACTGAAGGAAGGAGGGAAATAAAATGGGAGCCAATATTAAGGAACTTGACAACAAACATAACAACACTAAGGACCAATGAAACAGTTGTTTCTTTAAAAGGGTAAACAAGATTGATAAGCCCCCATGCTAAAATAACCAAGAGAAAAGGAGAGAAAAGCAAGTGTATAAAATTAGAGATTAAAAAGGTGAAATCATCATAGATATCACAGAAATCCAGCGGATCATTAGAGACTAGTTTGAAAACTTGTACTCCAATACATTGGAAAACCTAGAAGAAATGAATACATTTCTAGATAAATAGGATCTACCAAAACTGAATCCAGAGCAAAAGAAAACCCAAACATACCAATGACTTGTAATGAGATGGAAGGCTTTTCGTTACTGTCTCTAACAAAGAAAAACTCAGGGCTGGATGGACTCCCAGCTGAGGTCTACCAAAAATCTTTGAAGAAGAAGTGATGCCAAAACTCCTCAAATTACTCCATGAAATACAAAGGGATGGAACACATTCCAAATTTATAAAGCCAGCATCACACACATACCCAAACCAGATAAGGACACATGAAGGAAAAAAACCTACACATCAACATCCCCAAAGAACTTAGATGCACAAATATTGGATGTACGTTTTCTCTGATATGCAAAATATAAAGAACAAAAAGGAAAAGAAATGTGGGAAAGATGAGTAGAGAAAAGGGACCAAGGGGTAGGGGTAGGGGAGCTGAGCCATACTGCATCAGTAAAAATATGGGGAAAATGATAAAGATTTCTAGGAAATCTTGATACTAACGCCAACAACTGAGACAACCAGTCATTAAGAGAATGGAACAGCTCTCAAAAACTGAGAGGTATCACATTTCACATAAAACCACGGTTTGCTTGTTCTGGGGGGTTGGGAGAGAGGGGACTTGTCAATTAGCCTACCCTTTAGTATAGAAAAAATGCCACAAGATATTTGTTTGATGACATCGGAGGAAGCCCAAAAAGGAACACCAACACAAGTCTTCACAGGTGTCAGCCTTCTGAGGCAGGCAACATGGCTCTCAGTAAATTAAGTGTCCTGGTAGAAATGTGAAGTGATCCAAATCAAGCTAAATGAGAGCTGGAATCCTAGAGGTGATGACCCAACCAAGAGCTGCTCCTGGATACTACATTCCCCCACTCCCACTTTTGGTAGTAGTTATGACCGTTTCATTTTCCCTCATGAAATTTATAAAATAGGTGCAGAATAACCATCTTAGTGTATTCTACTGCGATTAAGTTTTTTGTTCACACAGAAAACACTCTACTATCATCCCAATTCCAGAAAGTGGGAAGATGTACTCAGGGGGCACTCTTTCTCTGTCAAAGCAGAATGACACCAATGCCTCAAGAATATGTTACACCCTTGAAGTAATTTTTCCCTAGGTTCAAAAAAAAGTGAGTTTTCTTTTCTTGTTCTTCCTGGCCCAGGTGTTCTGATGCCAGGCCTGCACTCTCTGTGGAAGATGTTCGTGATGGTGATTGGCCCAAGACTCACAAACTGCACAAAAGATGAAAAAGAAGAGGCCACCTCAGAAAGGGCAAAGTGTGGACAGTGGGGCCCCTAGTGGATGTGACAGATGATGCAGACCCTTCAAGACCAAGGAAGTGGGTGACAGGTGGCAGCTCGTACAGCAAGTGTGAGTCTTCCCTTTACACTTATAGTTGGGGCACTAGATCAGGGGCCAGCATCCCTTCAACTCAAGAAATATTTTGAATAGGCCAGAAAGGGGGATGCTTTATTTTGCAAGAATGCATCTATAGGCCAAGGCACATGGTCTCCTTTGGAGTGATGGTTGCATTCCACATCTTTGGGGAGCCCAATCTACTCGGTGGAGAGTCCCACAAAAGTCATGTAGTGTACCAATACATGAGGTGGATCTCTCACCCATTCAGCTTCTCCTGCCAGTAGCCATCTGGCTCCATTACCTACTCCATTGCCTTTGTCTGGAGTGGTGTCGAATACTTCTCTTTCTAGAAGAGACATATTTTCTCTTCTCAGCCTTGATTTTTAACATCTCAGGATTCTCCTGGTTAGAAGGAGGAAGGAGGCATTTTCGGTTGAGCATGGCAGCATTCCCCCCTGATCTGAGCCAGTTAGGAAACTGCTGCCAGGTACTTTGAATCGCTGCCTGAATTTTCCAAGTTAGTCAGTGTCCAGCAGAGGGAGCTCTCTGAAGTCCCAGCCATCTACCTGATGGTAGAGATCAGAAACTGAGAGCCCAATCTGTAAGCAGGTGGAAAGGAATCTGACCTGGATTGAGGGAGGGATAGAGAAGGTCAAGTGGAACAGTAATTGAACACATGAAAGCTTGGTATGTTCCATCTGGGGCTTGTCTCCTGAACAGACATGTGAGATTTGTAGAGGGGTTGTCAGCTAACCAGGGACTGTGGATTCCCAGGATGAGCAGGACAATCATCTTCTGGTGGTGTCCTTCCTCTTCAGATGTGGTGAATGAGGGTTAGAAATGTGTGAGTGCGTGGTTAGGAGAAATTCATGAGGGCCTGTCCACTTATCCATGAGTTGCACTTCTGATCTCTGGCTTTTCTATGTCTTAAGTAGGATTGAGTCTCCTGCCTAGAATGTATGAGAAGGGTCCTGAGGAGTGGGTGTTGTCCTAGAAGAAGGAAATTCCTGCATGGAGGTCAGAATTAGTTTCAGCAGCTGTGAAGAATATTGAGTGCTGTCTTCATATTTTCAAAATGGAGAATGCATTCTTCTTAGTGAGGTCTGAATGACCTCATAAGGGTTCAACTGCAGCCTCACTCTGGGGACAGACAGGATGTGGAGCTGGGCAGTAGGTAATATCATTTCCCATATCAATCTAGACAATTATTCAAGTTTATTTAAAATTAAATTCAGAAGATAGGCTTCTGTTATAAAGATTACTATATTCCTAAAGTAAACAAAAACACTATATATAAATAAGTAAATGCTTCAAATTATGAAAAAATATATTCCTTAATTTATAACTATTATAAAATTAAATCTTTTACTCTTATTCGTTTTATATTGTATTATCCTTACAAGTTTTAAAACTATTATCTCGTAAAGCCTTATGCAAGTACAAATTTTAATGTAACAACTGAAGGTAATTTATAATAATAAGGTGATTACTTATAAGACAAACAAGTTGTAATACTGTATTTTAGTAGCTGACCTTGGGATTGCTCCCATGGGCTGTTGTCTTTGCAGGTATGGCCCTGCTTCACTGGGTGGATGCCCTGGCCAAATTGAGTGCCCTCACAAGTCTTCAAGGCCTACAGCATGCCAGACTCACCATCCTATGGTGGAAGTGATAGGATGCCCAGTGGCCCCATGGAGTGGAGGCAGGGCCAGCTGAGGCCCAGCTGAGGGCAGTGGAGGACTGTTGGGATCTAGGCAGTGTCAGTCCTTAGAGAAGTTAGCATCATCCTATCTGGGTAGGGGGGCTGAAGGTGTTAAAGCCCAAGTGTGTTCTTAGCGCTTTTTTGCGCTTCTTGTTTCTCCACGTGGGCTGATGACCATGGCTCCAAAAGCAGAGATCAGATCTGGGAGCCAGTCTGGGCTCCCAGGGCTCATAGATGGACTATGGGTGGAGGTCCAAGTAGAGGTTGATTTTGAGGATGTGGTGTTGGTTCCCCCAGGAGAGCTTAAGCCTTTCTGTGTGGGCAGGCTTTGGGGGATGGCAGTAACTGTGGCCACACCAGAGGTTGCTTTCCCTGGGGTGTGCCTTGCTTTCTGTCCCTTGGTCCCCATGGTGGTGCTCTGGCTAGGGGCACTGGAGGTGTTCTGTTCTAACTGTGCCCCATGTTGCTGCCTGTTGCTTGGGGTACCTCCTCTTTTGGAGGAGATACACAAGGCCTCAAAAGCTATAATGAGTTCAGGGAGCATGTCATGGCTCCCAGATCCTCTCGATGTCATTGGGACCAAAGGGTAACTAGAGTTATCCTTACTGGCTGCACTGCTTGTCCCGCAAGGTGAGCTTGGGTGTTTCTGGGTGGGCAGGCTTTGAGGGATGGCAGTCAGGGTAGGAACACGAGTGTTTCCTTGTCCCTTTGTTCCCTTTTCTGTGTGTTTCCCCAGTGCCACGCTGGTACTCTGGCTAGGGGCACTGGAGGTCTTCTGTGCCCCATGTTGCTGCCTGTTGCTTGGGGTACCTCCTCTTTGGGAGGAGATACACAAGGCTCCAAAAGCTGTAATGAGTTCAGGGAGCCAGTCTTGGCTCCCTGATCCTCTTGATGTCAATGGGACCAAAGAGAAACTAGAGACACCCTTTGTAGTGCTTGTCTCCTGAGGTGAGTTGTGGTGTTCCTGGGTGAGCAGGCTTTGAGGGATGGCACTCAGGGTAGAAATTCTACTGTTTTCTTGCCCCTTTTTACCCTCTTTTGTGTTTTCCCTGGGTGCCATGGTGGTACTCTGGCTAGGGGCACTGGAGGTTTTCCGTTCCAACCTTGCCCCATGTTGCTGCCTGTTGCTTGGGGATTCTCCTGTTGGGGAGGAGCTACACCAGGCCCCAAAGGCTGCCATCATTTCAGGGAGCAAGTCTGGGCTCTCTGATCTCCTTGATGTCACAGGGGCCATAGGGAGACTAGAGATACCCTTTTCAGTGTCAGTGCTTGTCCCCTGAGGTAAACTTTGATGTTTCTGGGTGGGCAGGCTTTGAGGGATGGCACTCGGGGTAGGAACTCCACTCTTTCCTTGCCCTTTTTTACCCTTGTCTGTGTGTTTTCTGGGTGCCATGGTGGTGCTCTGGCTAGGGGCACTGGAGGTGTTCTGTCCCAACATTGCTCCTTCTTGCTGCCTGTTGCTTGGGGTTTCTCCTCTTTGGGAGGAGCTACACCAGGCCCCAAAGGCTGACATCATTTCAGGGAGCAAGTCTGGGCTCTCTGATCTCCTTGATGTCACAGGGGCCATAGGGAGACTAGAGATACCCTTTTCAGTGTTAGTGCTTGTCCCCTGAGGTAAACTTTGATGTTTCTGGGTGGGCAGGCTTTGAGGGATGGCACTCGGGGTAGGAACTCCACTCTTTCCTTGCCCTTTTTTACCCTTGTCTGTGTGTTTTCTGGGTGCCATGGTGGTGCTCTGGCTAGGGGCACTGGAGGTGTTCTGTCCCAACATTGCTCCTTCTTGCTGCCTGTTGCTTGGGGTTTCTCCTCTTTGGGAGGAGCTACACCAGGCCCCAAAGGCTGACATCATTTCAGGGAGCAAGTCTGGGCTCTCTGATCTCCTTGATGTCACAGGGGCCATAGGGAGACTAGAGATACCCTTTTCAATGTTAGTGCTTGTCCCCTGAGGTAAACTTTGATGTTTCTGGGTGGGCAGGCTTTGAGGAATGGCACTCGGGGTAGGAACTCCACTCTTTCCTTGCCCTTTTTTACCCTTGTCTGTGTGTTTTCTGGGTGCCATGGTGGTGCTCTGGCTAGGGGCACTGGAGGTGTTCTGTCCCAACATTGCTCCTTCTTGCTGCCTGTTGCTTGGGGTTTCTCCTCTTTGGGAGGAGCTACACCAGGCCCCAAAGGCTGACATCATTTCAGGGAGCAAGTCTGGGCTCTCTGATCTCCTTGATGTCCCAGGGACTGAAGGGCAACTAGAGATACCCTTTGTAGTACTTGTCCTTTGAGGTGAGCTTTGGTGTTTCTGGATGGGCAGGCTTTGAGGAATGGCACTCGGGGTGGGAACTCCACTCTTTCCTTGCCCTTTTTTACCCTTGTCTGTGTGTTTTCTGGGTGCCATGGTGGTGCTCTGGCTAGGGGCAGTGTAGGTGTCATTTCCCGAACTTGCCCCACAGTGCTCTCTAGTTTTGGGGGTTTCTCTACTTTCTGAGCTGGATATTTGCTTGTGTGATGTCTGACCCAAGGACAAATCTCTCCTCCCAGCTGCCTTTGAGGTCACTGAATGTGTCTGGGTGCTGCCACGAGGACCCACGGTGGAGTTTCTGTGTTTGTCAGACCCAAGGGCTGAGTAGTTTAGGCTGCCCAAGGTTGTTGGGCCCACAGTCAAGGGTGGCATCGGAGCTGCACCTGGACCTGGAGCTCCCACCTGTCCAAGCTGATGAAAGCTGGCAAAGCTAGGGGCTCCAGGCTTCATCCCACCAGGAACCCCAGAACTGGGTGGGACGGTGGCTCCAGGGGTGAGAGGCTGCTTACCCTGCGGAATGTGTCCTTGTACCCTTTGAGCTGGAGAGCTGGAGCTTGCTACAGGTGAGGGCCTGTGAGTACAGTAGGGCTTTGGGTCCTGGTGAGAGCACTGGAAGCTCCTACCCAAGGTGGAGGGAGGCCCCTGGTGTGGGGGCTGTGAAGGCATAGTGGTGTTCAAGGGTGTGACCCCAAAGGGGGCCACTGGCTGTGCAGCCAAGCCTGCCAATGTGCTGAGAGAGGGCCTGGGAGGAAGGGCCAAAGCAGCAATTGGCAGGCTGGGGGAGAGCGGTCCTGTAAGATTGGTGATGGGAGGATGGCTCTGGGAAGAGACAGCAGAGCTGACCCACACTGGGGTGTGGGCCACCATGGTTGTGCTGCTGGGGGGATGGGGAAAGCTCTGGCTGAGGCCCACTGATGCCAGAGGCCTGGCCCCTCCCAGTGGAGCGGGGACCCCCCCATGGGCTTGTGGGGCCATGGCACAGCTGTTCCCAATGGCCTGGGTCTCACCCATCAGAAGACGGTTGATGCGCTGCAGAGCTTTCTTCTTCTCCCTGTCTAGGTCCTCAGCAGTCACTGCACAGGCCAGTAACAGAGGCGGTGGCAGCTTCAGAGGTTCCCGTCGGCGGCATTGCAGGAGAGGAAACTTGCGTTTCCGTGGCCTGCTGGTGTCTCCCGTGGGTGAGATCTTCCTCTTGGGCAATGGGTGTCCCGCCCTGCCTTCTGCCACCTTCTCACTCTTCTTTGGGGGAATCCCTGGGGATGAAGAACATCCCAGGGGCGGCTCCCCGTTGGATGGGTCTGGAGCCCTCCTCTTCAGGGCTCGGAGACCTCGCGTGGAGCTGTAGGAGCTGCTGATGGGGTTTCTTTTGCGGCAGGAGCTCATGCAGATGGCCCGGGAGCTCTCAGCTCTGTCTTGGGAGCTCTGGGGGCAGAGGTTTCTGCACAGAGGCCCAGGCCTGGGCACAAAGGCAGGCACACAGCTATGGGCCCCCAGGGGCCTAAAAGCAGATGCTCTTGCAGTGACCTGAGGGCGCCCCCTCTGATGTTCTCTAGCTACAGGGTGCTCTGCTTGCTCAGCCACCACTTGGCCACTGTCTCCAGGGGCTGTGATCACAGTCCTCCCTGGGCAGGGTTCTTGGGGTGCTGGAAGCTGGCAAGGAGCCACTTCCTGCCCCTGCACCCTACAAGGCGGCTGTCTGAGTCTGCGGCCTGGGATGCAGGAATTCATGAAAGCTGCAGTTGACAGCAGCGTCCTCTTCAGGAGACCTGGCATGCGGAGGGAGGAGGCAATATCCAAGTCTCCGAGAAAAGATCGAAGGGTCCGCAGGACCCTGGAAAAGCACCGAGCAGGTACTTTTCCCAACCGCTGGGGAGCAGTTGCAGGATGGCGGCAAGATGACCTGCGAGTGGTGCCACCAGCCCAGGAAGCCCTTAGTGGCCAACCAGTATAGGGAAGTCTGCGCGGCCCATGACCGGGCTTCTTGTGGGACCCTTCTGGCAGGTCTCTGCCCCTCAGCGCCGGGGGCAGGGGTGAGCGACAACACTTGCTGTGGGACGTCTCCATGGCAGTCTTAGCGAAGTCGCTAGTGGGCGCTAGATGGTCTAGCGTCCATGGCAGAAGGCCTTCTTCCGCTGCTCACGCAGCTTCAGGCGAAATGGCTGTCAGACCTGTTGCCCGGCGCAGCTGAGGAAGGAATGAATGAAGAACAGGCGAGCACGTGAGGAAAACCGTCAATACTGGGCAAGAGGCAGGCTTGCGCCAGGAACGGACACGCGCGTGCAAATTCCGCGTGCATGTGCAAAGTCTGCATGCACGTGCAAAGTCCACGTGCTTGCACCAGATGCGGGAGAAATAGGCAAGGGAACTGCGTGCCTGGTGCGTGCGTGGGTCCTGGGGGGACTGTTGAGTGCTGACACTGGGATGTGATTCAGATCCCGCTGGTCCACCCACCTCCTGACCCAGTGACGTTTCGGGATCATCTCGGAAGGGTTGTAGATGCTGGGTTTGAGGGATGGCAGCTATGGCAAGGCCAGGGATCTCTCCCCTCAGACTGGTGCAACGACCCTGCCCCTGCCCACAGGCAGCCAGGGTGGCAGCACAGATGGGCTGTACTCCGATGGACGTGGGGGCAGTCAGAGGGCTGAGAAGGCTCTTGCTGCAGGTTGAGGGTAGCTCTTGGGGCGTGGAGCACGTGCGGACTAGGGTGATGAGCGGGTGTTTGGCTGGCAGTACCTGCACCTCCGGTACAGGGACAGGTCGGTGCCTCTTCAGGAGTGCTCTTCTCGGAAAAGGCGGGAAGTGGCATGGCCCCAATATAAGCGCTCCCCATACCTCCAAGCTTGGAGCAGGGGGTAGCCTCCCTGGGCCTCTGAAGGGAAAAGCAATGTCATTAGATAGGCGGTGCACCAGCAGGTGAGCAAGTGTTGGTGGCATCTCCAGGATCTCGCTTGCTAGGGCCGGCAAGGACACCTTGTCCTCCGTTGAAGGTGTGAGCTAGTGTTTGTATCTAGCCTTGCTCTGCTGAGAGTGGGCGGGGCTTAGTTTGACAGCCAGGAGCTCTTGCAATGGCAAGAATCCCTCAGCTCATGCCCCGCCCCTGAGCTGTCAGAGTTCTGTCTGCTGTCCTGCCTGGGCCTGGACAGTCAGAAGGGGAACTGCTGGGGGGCAAGTTTCTTGGCTGAGCAGCATTTTCAGGTGGTGGCAGCTTTGGAATCATGGCCTGTTTGTCTCCCTGCACTTTCTCTGGGAACAGTGGAGGGAACAGCTGCTGAGAATGCATTTAAGGCATCCCCCAGAGTCTGGCTGAGGGGTTCAGCAGGGCAGGCTGGGAGGGAATGCTACCCTCTGTGCACAGTCCTTTCTCTTTGTGTGGAAACCAGAAAAACCCAGCTGTGTACTCACAAAATCGAGTTTTATTCATATTTGGGTTGCTTTCTTTGAACTTTAGTTATCAAGATTCTCCAATTTTTTTTTTTTTTTAGTTGTCCACAGGCCTTGATTCATTTCTGTGCAGTGCTGAGAATTGAACCCAGTGCCTCCCACGTGCTAGGCAAGCACTCTGCAACTGAGCCACAACCCCAGCTCTCCAATTGTTTGACTGTCTTCATTGCTTAGCTGTTCTGGGGACAATACTAGGCCTCCTACTGTTCCTACAGTGTAAGATATGCTACCTTTCACCAGTCCAATCCAACACAGACACCTACAGACCCAGAGATCCACTCAGCATTCACTCTTGGGAGGTTCCAGTTGTCATGGGTCTTGGCTTTTCCTGGATGGAAGGGCACCCTGCCAGAGTTAGCTGTGAGGTTTCAAGCTCAAGCTTCCCATAACCCACTAAGTAGCCCTGCATGCTCCTCCATGCTCAGCTATTAAGAACTGTCCCTCCTCCTCACTGGTGGAATTCTGGGCTTGCTTCTGAACTGGGCAAAATGTCAGTGAGTGGGGACCTGGAGGAGTGAGGTTGGAGGGAGCCTCACCTGGGACTGTTGTCCCAAGTGGGTGCTCCTTGGGCCCCTTCCATTGCCCGTGGCCTTTTCTGAGTCCGCTGGGCCTACAGTAATCAGTGAAGGCCACTGGGTGAGGTTGTGGCAGTGCTCATCTCTCCTCATAGTTATGGGATGGAATGTGATTCTATACCGTCTGCTTTCTTAGAATCCAATAGTCACTTAATAGACACTAGTTTCTCAGTGTTCCACCTTGAGATGGTTTTCAGTTCTCTTATCGTTACTCTGTCTTAAAGATATTGATGTCTGCTTACTTTCCAGGTGGTTTGTATACTGTCCAAAGGTGGGAAAAACAGGTGTGATGAAATTAAAAAATATATACTTATGTGTTCAATGCCTGAATCGAATCCAGTGTGTGGTACTACATCCCATGGACAGAACCTGGTCATTACTGACTGTGGCCACAAAGGTTTCCTAGCAGATGATTTGCAAGATGGGAGGAGCTTTCTTGAAGGTGGAGACAGGTATGTAGGAATTTCATTAACTTCTCTTCTATTTGTGCATAGTGAAGTTTAAAAGTCTACTTTTTAATCTAATAATTAAGTTTTGTTCATATTTCTGTTCTGAATTTACTTTTTTTCTGAAAAAAAAGTTGGAAAAACAACGTTCATTGGTATTGATTGTTTCTGTGATATTGTAAATCAGTGGAAGTCAATAGCAGGATTTGTGGCAAGCATGGATGAGGGATTAACCAAGTAAGTAAGCCTTGGCAGACATTTAGTTGTCAGCTGCTTGGGTACCAAACAGAAGAGGTGTACCTGACTCATATTTGTTGGGGGTTCATTCAAGTAGTTCTTAGACATGAACTGCCCCAAATTTCTGGCAAAGTTATACTCTCTACTTCAAAAATATTTTGCAGGAATGATTGGGTCCATGTTTGTTTTTGTTATTGCTGTGTGTTTTTTTTTTCTTTTCTAACAGAGTGCAAAAGTAGCAGCTGACAACTCCTACTTTTGTGTAGTTCTTTGTGTGACACAGTTGTTACCAGGGCTCTCAGGACATCATGAAATAGAAATGAAGATGTCAGGCAAGCCACAATCTCTTCTAGAGGCTTGTGATTCTCTTCCAGGCTCTTCTGGGTGTGGCAGAAGCCATTTCCTTATGGAAGTAGCACAGAGGTTCCAATGCTTTGCTCTCTGTCAGCTGCAGACCAATCTCAGCTCTTAGGTGTTGTCCAAGTTCCTTTCCACACAACCTAAGACAGGAGGCTGATGCCTAAAGGTCAGTTTTCCGATGACGGGTAAGTACCTTATGTTGAATTGGAACGGTCCTTAAGCCACATTACTTGTTGTTTAATTAATCAGAAGGGGGGAGATGCTGGGATCCATTAGCCAAGTAGGTATGACAATTTCCTTGCCAGCGTATCCCCATGTTGCTTAGTGGAAGGTGACCTTGCTCAAGGACCAGGGCGGATCCGTGTTTAGGGTGTTCCTGGTTTAGGATAATCCGAGTTTAGGGTGTTCCCGGTTTAAGGTTATTCCTGCTGGGAATAGGGCGTATCCTGCTGCCTGAGTTCCCCTTGAGTTCTCACAGGATTCAGAATATATTTGGGAGACAGAAGCCCAGTGGAGTGTGGATTTGGGCAGAAAATGTGGCTTTCCCCAGAACGTGTTTGTAGACGGCTGGTGTGAGATCGGGAATAAAGAATTGCTGCTTAAATCTACAAAGCTGTGAGTGGCTCGTGATTTGTGCCCAGCCAGACTGTGGCAAAAACTTAAAATGAGGAGAAATAAACAAGGGTGTATATGTATAGGACTTCTTGAGTCACTTAGTACACAAATAATATACAAAAAAAGAAAAGCAAAATAAAAAATCAAAACAAAACAACAAAAGCAAAAAAAAAAAGGTGAGAAAACTTGGTGAAATGTTAATGAATTAAGGAGTCCTTTCCACCATGGTGGATAAGATAATCAGTGAGCATGGGATTGTCCCTTCTTGGGTGATGGGCATGGGTGGGCTGGGGGCTGTGGCTGGGTGGTGACACAGCTGGCTATGTCCAGTGGGCCTGGCTGGCCTGAGCTTGTGGATCAGGGCTGGTCGATGGGCCTTGCTGGCCACTGATGAAGCAGGGCTGGGCAGGCCAGGCAGCAAAGTGGTAGGCAGGCAGCCTGGGTGATGGGCTGGTGGCAAATCTCCAGGCCTAGTAAGAAGATCAGTGGTCTAGGTAGGGGCCCTGGATGTTAGGGGAATTGAATATGGGTGGCCAAGGGGCTTGGTTGTATGCTGGACTGATGCTAGATCTGGTGTTCACCATGGACCTGGGAAACTGGTGGGTGATGGACCAGGTGGGACAGGCAAGTGCTAGCGACCTGTTGGGTATCAGAAACCGGGCAGCTGTTGGACCTGGTGGGTTCTACAGACCCAGGGAGCTTGGATGGCTCTGGGGACTGGGCTGGTGCTGGGACCCAGCAGGGACCGGCCTGAGTGGGCCCCAGGAACTCAGATGGTGCTGGACTGGCAGTCTCTGGGGCCCACTGGTCTGACTGCTATAGCTGGCCTTGTTATTCTTTGTGAGCCACAGAACTCACAGGGTTAAGTAGAGTTGGGGATCTCTCTAGCATTTCCAACTTGTGTCCTTCTGGACAAAATGCTCTCCGTTTCTGATTTCCATGGTTTGGAAGGCTATTTAAGCCTTTGCTAGGCTCACATAGGCTCATGTGGACCTTGCTCTGAAGTCACAGGACTGGGTTTCCAGGCCCATTGGTTCCTCCACAGTCAGTCTCAATATGGCTCTTAGGTTGGCTGACCATGGGTGATTGATAAACTCAGGTGACGTCTTTTTAGAACCTTTTATTGAGTCGATGAGTCTTTGATTCTCCAGGGAAAACTGACCACCAACTCATGAGATTTCTCTCTACACCTTGGGGAGAAGCTGTATCCCACTGCTCCAGTTCTGGGTTACTGAGCTCAGGGATAGTCTGCCTCACTCGAATCTGCAATCTTGTTCTCCTATCAACCTTATATATTTTTCAAAGTACCAACTTTTCCTTGGGTCGATTTCTTCTTATTTTTATGCAGCACCTGGAGCACCCTGGGTCTTCCTGCATGCTAGGCATGTGCTGGGCCACAGAGTCCATCGCTGGCCCCTGCTGCTCAAGACTTGCAGTGTTTCTCCTGAAAACACCTGGCAGGTCCTAAACCTGCATTTTGCTGACATAATTTGGTGACATTTAAACCTTTGTATCCCATGGTTGGTTGAGGAAAAACCACCATTAGCTGGCTGCAGTGTTGGACAGATTTGCCTCTGGGGTCTTGTCATGGATAAAAGATTCCGGATTTATTTTTTTGTGGGTACCACTGAATGTGTCTTCCTGTTTGTTGCTCAGTCTGTCTTTTAGCAACCACACAAAAAAATGTGCCACATCCCTGATTAAAGAATGTAAGGAAAGCCCTGGGTGGGAGACCCACTATGTCACGGCCTGGGTGAGCCCCACTGTGTGGACACCTGGGTTCTGGATGGCATTCTTCGTTAAGGCCATAAACTCAATGTTCTGTATTTAGTTTCACTAGATATTTAAATTGTCTTGAGCATGTAATTTTCCTTTTTAAAAGCTTCTTTGAATAGACAGAACTATGTGTCACTTTACAGTTCATTCCTAATTCATGTAGAGATTATCGAGAGTTGTTCATCCTGTCTCATGTCACTGCTTTCACAGTATGTCCAGGGAGCCCCCTGGTCCCATATGAGTGGCCCATGAAGGTTAATTTCTCTTTATTCTTGCCCTGGATGGAGAGTCTCCTTCCGCATTCACAGAATGAGAAGATTTCTGATTCTTAGAGGAGATGTGTGTCCCCTCTCAGGAACCCGTGGTCATCCAACCGGAGTGGCTGTACCTTGAAATGCATTTAGTGACACTAGCTATTACTGGAGAATGAAAATAAATTGACTTTATTAAGAATGTTGTTTTGCTTCCTTTGACCACGGCCAACATGGACACTTGAGTGTGTTTCTTAAGTTGAAACAGAAATACAAACCTGAAGACCGGTTTGCAAATCCTAGGAGACACAATACCCCAAACCACGTGGTCACAGTGAGAGTGGACCAGGGACAATGGTCTCACATTTTAGGGATAGGACCCTCAGAGTCCTGGGAAACCCACGGGAGGTGCCAGTAACCACTGTCCCCAGAGTAGAAGCATTGCAATATATGAAGTGTGTTTGCACTAATTTGAACATAGGTTAGAAAAAAGGAGAAAATGGGTGTGGTCTGCATGATTGGGAGCCTTCAGAGCCTCACGCAGGTGTTTCCAGGGAGTTAAAAGAAAACTTTTGAGGTCAACTGCCCCCAAGTTGCTACTGTACATCAGAGACTAAAGTAAGAGTCAGGTGACATGTTCCACTGGGGGAAGCCATGTTTCTGTGATCTCCAGTGGGATCTTGTCACCTTCTTGCAGAAGCTAAAATTAAATCACCACAGAGAGTGAGTTAAAGACATCCTTTGAATAAAAAGGGTGCAGGATCTGCTCAGGTCCCCTGACTCCCCATGCATCCCGCCCATGTAAGTGCCTTTCTGTTCCTCAGATACAGCACTAGTGTGTGAGTGGGCTTCTGTGACTGTGATGAAGAATCAATATAACCAAATTGTATGTTAGGTTCTTTGGTAGCTTTGAATTACGTATCTACACTCAAGAGCTCAGAGGATTATTCTCTCTAGGTTTGCAAAGGGAAATTTTCTTTGTAAAACTGTTTTGTTTTTTCTGGAAGGTGCTGGGGATTGAACCCAGGACCTTGTGCATGACAGGCAAGCACTCTACCAATTGAGCACTGTCCCCAGCTCTTCTTTGTAATAGATTTATCCCTTTAATTTGGTGTCTCTTGAATATTCATTAATTTTTAAATTAAAAAAAAAAAACTTGTTTCAAGTAAATCATTTTAAGCTCCCATCTGTTTTTATAGTGAGTTTAATTCATGGCTTTCCCAGTCCTCAGAGTACGTATTATTGAGTTGTCTTGTTATTTTCTGCTTCAACCTCATGAGTTTCTATTTATCTTCACCAAAAAAGAGATAAGTTCTAACCCAAGAATTTTATTTCACATCCTTGATTTTCCTTCTCTTGTCTCCATAAATCAATTCAATTTTTTTTTAGCATTTACTTCTCTGATCTGAGATCATGAGAAAGAATCTATACACTGAAATACTTTTCAATTACTCAGAAGGATCTGCTGATTCTTCACATTGCATAATTATGAAGAGAGTTCAAACTCACATTTCTAGTAAATGTCTAATAGAGTTTTTTTAATATACAGATATACTTTGTCTCAGTTTTGATCTCCCAAAAGTAAAGCAGTGGTGCTCTGGCTATGCGGGGTGGGGAGTGGGTATCTCAAGCTGGATCAGAGACCAGCTGGCAGGCCACATGGCAGATGAACAAAATCCCCCTGCCTTTCACATAGACTGTGAAGGAAAGCAGGTAGAGGGTAGGGGTCAGTCACAGAGGTACCTTTGTCAGGATGTCCCTCCTCACACTGTACAGCAACCAGGCATCCTAAAACTTGGTGAATTTCTTCACTGATTTTCAACAGTCCCATGGGCAGATTGGACACAAGTCCTCACAGAGAAGAAATTAAAGCAGAGCACAGCTGTCCAAGTGGCCCAAACATAAGCACTAAGGGGGTTGGAATTCAGGTCCCACCACCCTCATTCAGGGCTCATATCTATTGGGTGGCAAAGAGCCAGGCACACATGGGCACTGGCCTGGGAAGGCACCAAGATGTGGTTTCACCAGACTGAGGTTCTGATGGAGTTGGTGTCTGGTGCAAACCTTTAATTCAACTGTTAGTTCTAAAAGCAGGAAAGCATATGTTCTAATCAATAAAATTTTCCCTTTATGACAATATTATGGTACAAAATTCTGATGCCTTTTTCAGATTTAAAAATGTAATAATAAAATCTAATATTATTACAGCATCGAATTTAAAACAACACAAAATGCAAGCATGGCTTTAGATTTCTCACAAAACATTTTCCCCCAGATTTAATTTTTTTTCAAATATATCATTTATATATCTTTAGGAGGTATATTATGGCAACTCAATAGATGTATACAAGTTTCATCATGCAACTTTGAAAATACATCAAGGAAGTCCCTATAATGAAACCTGAATTTAGTTTCATTGTGATGAATTACTTTTCCTAGAATTCATACTGTGACAAGAGTCTGAGAGACTGTCTCTTCAGGCCCTTCAAGAATTAGGACATTCTAGCATTTCAAGCAGGCATTGATGTAAGAAAGATGAGTCTGGACACCTGAGGAATTTGGAGGAAGCAGATATATTTAAGCTGCAGCAATCCAGAGGGGCTAACACCAAACAAGCTCTGAACCCCAGGTCTGGAAATTCTCTAAGATTTCAATGGGTGGTTACACAGCACAATGTTTGATATAACTTAATTTTGTTCCACATTCATAGGTTGGACAGATGTTTCACAATTTTTTACACAGAAAACAGAAATTTTTGCACATCAACAAACTTGATTGGAGATTTTTTTTAGGTTGTAGATGAGCACAATACCTTTATTTTTATGTGGTGCTGAGAATTGAACACCAGGCCTCACATGTGCTAGGCAAGTGCTCTATCACTGAGCCACAACCCCAGCCCTGCAGGCCTAACTCTTACAAGAAAGAGAAACCTGGCCTTTACAACAAAAAGGAGCTCAAACACAATGAGTGCTCTGGAAATTTTGCTGACTTCTTAAAATAATCTCTTCTTGATTAAGAGAGAGTTGTGTGTTACAATTAAGGTGGGAGTCTTTTGGGAACTACAGCATTACCCTCTTTGAGGCTCATTATTTATTCCTCTAAGTCAAACGGCATTATTTCTTCTTGACTTAAAGCTTTATATAATGTAATATCATAGTTGTTGTTTCTCTTTTAAAAAAAAAAACCTGCTTCAATTGTAGAACCATTAGTTTTAATGTAAAGAGGAAACAAACATGAAAGCAATAAACAAGTTCATAGCATAATCCATTCTATATCAATTAAGATTTTGAACCCACCAAGAAAAGGAAACCATCCTCCAAATAGTGAGCTTGGAATTCAACGGCAAAGCCCTTTCAGGATTGAACTGATACATGTGTGTGTGGTATTTTTTCTGATATTATTAACTATGTGTTTGATTGTTATCAGTCCTAGAGTCAAGACAAAACAAGGGACTCTGTATATGACAGAAGTAAGGGGTGGCAATGACAGTATAAGAGCTGTCTTAAGGAGTGAAACAGTCCATTTTCCTTTTGCTTAGTATATCTTTCACCTTGTACATCCAACCCAGAGTGACTGATCAGGGCTGAAGTTTCCTCAAGCTTTGGGCACATTCAGGCTAGTCAGCTTCCAGAGTGACTTGAGCAGGGTTGGTGTCCTATGGATCTTTGAGTTTCTCTGGTCTTTCCTTCTTCCTGATGCTCAGCTTAAGGGGTACAAATTAAGGAGGGAAAGCTGCAAAAGAATGTACGTAAGAATAAGAGATTTTATTTTCAGGAGGTTCCAAAGCAGGCTAAAAGGAACAAAGTATTACATAATGTATATCTCTGCATGTGTACATACATGTATTGACATATTTGGTGACACTCTAAAAAGAGTAAGGGATTGTAGATAGTGCTCTATGTGGGGGTGTGACAAGAGGTGAAGGATATCCCAGGAGGCTTGAATTATGTAAATTTAACTCAATGTAACTTTAAACAAATTTGAAAACAGCATATAATTTCACAAGCCTAACCCAACATTGGCTTATGATCTTCCATATATTATTATTTCATATAAAAATGAAGTAAATTCAACCACCTGCTCACAGGTCAGTTGCCTTCCAAAGGTGCACATCTAAGTGGGTTGACTTTAATCTCAGAATATATTTCTGCATGGAAATCATGTCAAATGCCTTCCTGGCTCCCAAAGTTTAGGTACTGCTCAACAGCTTAATTTTACCCCTGGCTTATCCTCCTCACCAACTTTACTTTACCAGATGCAAACCCAAGGTTGTACCTAGTTCTGCAACCTGGTCAAGGTCACCCAGTTAAGAGGGATTTAAATCCAGCTCTACCCAATCTGAAGTCTTTACTTCTCACACTACCCCTTAGCCAGACAAACTTGCTTACTTATATTTTTCCTTTCTTGATAATCTCTTGGAAGAAGCCAGTGTTAGGCTCAATTTGGTAGGTCTAGGAGGGTATTTTCCAATAGGCTATTTTTCCTACAAGTCCAGGTATGGCCAGTCTGGCTGTCCCCAGCCTGCTGCAATGTACTGGGGCCTCACACCACTGCCCAGAGACCCTATGCCCTGACGACCCTTTGTCGAAGACACAGAGTCTCCTCAGGGAAGAGTGGAGGAGTAGGGGAAGGAGACACCATGGAAAGTTCAACAAAAAGGACCAGAAGGTTCTTCCAGGGCTAGACTCCAAGAGCAGCCAGAGATCCCTCCCTATCTTGCCCTACAGGATCAGGTCTAGAGCTGGCCAGCAGCTCCCAGGCTCTAACCCCACCCTCTCACCAGTGAGCTGGACTCACCTAGCCCCACCCACTGCCTGCTGTGAGGACTGCAGCCTTTATTTATTTAAAGTGCTCACTTGTTTATTTGGATCAGAGTTCCCTGAGTTAGAGCCACAACTCCTCAAGGGTCCTGAAAACTGGTGGCTGGTCCTGGGGTGACAAAAGGCAGGCAGCATGCAGTGGAATTTGGTGAGGTGACTGTAATGGAGAATGATCAGTTTCCCAGCTCCTATACATCTTGAGCAGAGAAGCGTCCTTGGGGTCAATTCACTGCAATGGCTCCATCATAAAATGGTGGCATATGGTGGCAAGAGCAGCATCCAGCTGTTTGGGGCATAAGGCATCAGGTGTCCAAAGTCAGGAGTTGAGTATTGGCGTGGGGTGGGGGTGACTGTGGTGGTGTCAGCATGCAGCTGTGATTTGAGAGTTCCTTGCTTCCTACTCATGGTGGCGGTGACAGTGGAAGAATCCAGAAACAGTGGTTGTAACAACAGATGCATCCAGCCATGAGTGTTTTCATCTGCCATAGTGACAAGGGTCTGCCTGCAGTTGCAATGAAGTTGGCCCCAGTACCGAGTGTCACTGTCTAGTATCCATGTTAAAGTCTGGTGGCAGCAGGGTGGAGCTCCAGAGTCTGGCAGGGGCAGGAGCAACATGCAGCTGCATCAGGGGTCCAGCCTCATTATAGGGGTTGGGCACCAGGTGTGGGGTGGGCAGTGTTGGAGTCCATCTGGAGTTTGGAAGTTTGAGTGCTGCACAATGGTGGTGGCACCATAAGAGTTCAGAAGCAGGGGCAGCAACAACAGGCAGTGTCCAGCAGTAAGCATCTTCATCCTGCAGAAGTAACTGGGGTCCGGCTGCAGGGCAGTGAAGGTGGCATCCAGTGGCCATGTGGGGAGTCTGGTTGGCTGCAGCAAAGAGCTCCAGGCTGGCATGGCAGCAAGGGCATGGGATAGTGGGTGTCAGAGTGAGAAGGTAACCAGTAGCTGGGATGTCCTCTGTGGTGGAGGCTCCAGGCCCCGGTCTTGCTCCTGGTCGACTGGCCTGCTCAGGAAGAAGCACGCGGGAGGCGGTGGTACCCAGGCAGCTGCCCAGGACCTTATGCTGCCCACAGCTGCCATGTCCTGCTCTGGCCATGTGCCCACTAGATGTCTGCTCACCCCATCATCTGATATAGCCTCTCTACTGAGGAACTAGGCTGTCAGCTAGGTTGGGGCGGTCTTAGGAGAGAACCTCACCATCCCCAGCCACATCCTGCATGAACTGTGGGTGCAGAAAGCAGAGGTCCTAGGGCATCGTCACCCCCAAAGTGCATTTCTGTGGCTGGGGGTGGCAGAAGACCAAGACAGAGAACTTGTTGCCCTTAGACTCCCACAGCCTCCTGTGCCCTCCACCCTTGTCCTGCCCCAGGGATGCACTTGGAGGGTGAGGATTTTCTAGGCCCCCCCACCTCCTACCTCTGCACTCTGCGACCACAGCCCAGGGGAAATGTAGCTGGGGAGGGTGTGTGTCTTCTCCCAAGGTTGCCCCAGCTGGCAGCAGGCCTACTCATCCCTCAGAGGCTGCAACTCAGGGAGGGGCAGGGTGAACTCAAGGATTAGTTGAGCAGCCTGGTGGACTCAAGGCCAATGCCAGGCATTGCTGGAATGGGCAGCATAAGGTCCTCAGCAGGTGTCTGGGTACCACCAGCTCCTGCGCCCTGCTTCATGAGCAGGCAGGCCCTACCAGGAGCAATACCAGTTGCCTGGAGGGGCCACTGCAGAGGCCATCACAGCCTCTAGTCGTCCTCTGACTCTGAGGCCTGCTGTCCCAAGCTTTCACCATCACCGCTAACAGAGCTCCACACTGCGGCCACTGGAGTCCCCACAGGGCCACCAGTGATGCCGCAGCCACCATCAGTGCACTGGGACCAGACTGCTGCCACTGCCAGAGGATGAGAATGCTCCTCTCTGGATGCCTGGCTTGACGTTGCCACCTACAGACTCCTTGGTTGCCTTTGCCACCGCTGCCATAACTGAACTTCAGACACCAATACCTCCACAGATTCCAAACGCCAAGGCTTCACTGTCCAGGCTCCTGCCCATGGCTGTCCTCCAAGCCTGAGGCCAATTCTCCATCCTGCCACTGATACATCTGGGCTCCTCAAACTGCCTTAAGACACCTTGGCTCGCTCTTTGACATTCTCCCCACAGATGGATGCTGACACTGCTCCTGGTCACTGGGAACCTCCAATGTGAAACCCTGCTGTGGAACGCTGAGATTGGCTTCTATATGCTTCAGTCCCAGAAACCAGACTTCTTTCACAGCCACTAGATGCCTTTGCAGGTGCCACCTATACCTCCAGGCTTGGGAGGGGTCCAGCACATGCCCTTCCATGCCTGCTGCCTGTTCATATCTGTCGGTGGAATAAACCATTGATTGGGTTACAGCTCTCAGAACTGAATCATTTCACTGATAATCCTTGTATTGGCTCACCCATGAGCTTCTGGGGACACCTACTACCTAAAGCACCACACATCTTCATCGAATAGCTTAGCAAGACCTTCTAGATGACTTGCAAGAGCTAATACATCAGCACTTGTTTCTTTGCCTTGCACTTTCATTTTATGGAGAGGGGCCTGTTGCCAAAAACATAATGGGCCACACTCTGGCACCTTCAAACTTCTTCTGCAGCTTTCTCACTTCTCTTGTCAGTATAACAATCTAAAGTGATAGCCTGGGATAAGCAAAAAAAATCTTAAACAGATGACCAAAAACTCTTAAGTTTGAAAAAGGAAAAGACTGATAAATTATATTGAGTTAAAATTGTGAACTTTTTTTCTGTTGAAAGATTATTCAGAGAGTGAGACAGCAAGTCAGATTAGAAAAGATTTGGTATACATGTAGTCAATTTGCAATCAGAATACATAAAGAATGTCTACAAATCAACAAAGAGTGATATTCAATTAAAGTGAAAAAAAGACAAAATAAAATTCTTTGATGATAAAGAAATTGGAGAAGGGTCCTAATATCTTTTCTGGGAAAACACACATACAGCAAGTTTTCTTAGTTTAGGCCTTTTGACCACTATTTAGAGGCCACACATCTCTGAAGGAGAGTAACAGAGGGGAAATGCACTAGAACTATATAAACTAGTTGTGAAGGGACATCTTTGGTCATAAAGTTGCAATAAATGTGTTGGCTAAGGTCAAGTGGTTTATGGGAAATAGAGCAAATAAGTTGCCTCAGAGAAGACAGCTGCTGGCCTAATCCCCTCCGAGTTTCAGTGAGACGGCCTGCACAGAGGAGAAAAGAGGAATCTTCCTGCAATGGACACCCTTTAACTGCTTTTGGGAACTAACCATCCATGCCACCGTGACATCTACTTCCTGCATGGTACAGTACTTGTGACCAGTTTTCTTTTTATCTAAGACTCCTCTATACAAAGACTTGGTCTTCTATAACACTGCAGCCAAAGCTGCATTGCCAGGAAATCATCTACCCAGGTCCACCATTGATAGACTGGCTCAGATGCAGCACTTTTCCCATGATCCCAGAATGACATTTCAGCACTGACTGGTAGGAGGACTACTGATAACCTTATTGTTTGATTCTCTCATCTAAACACTGACTGGGCATTATTTCTCCATTCTAACAATGAGGAAACTAAGGCACGAGGATTTAATTAAGTAAGGTGAAGAGAACCACAATAAGAGAAGAACAAGTGCTCTGCTCCCAAGTTTCTGTGTCTAAGCCCTGTGTTCTTTCCACACTATCACACTGAGCGATTAGTTTAATAGTGAGGGTGAATGGATCATAGTAATGCAAGAAATCACATACCTGAAATACCAAAGCCAATGATGAGTGCAATTGCTCCAGCCAGAATAATGATGATGCTAATAATGCTATGGAAAGAAAGAGAAGCAGGAAATTACTTCTTCATTCCATTTGACAAGCTGCTTTGTGATCTGATACACATTTGTCATGAGCAAGAATGTGCTACATAAGGTATCCCAAGGTTTTAGTCCTCGTAAGCCCCTTCCCAGAGATAGGTACCTTAGAAAGGAATCTTAGCAACTCCATCCCCATCCCCCGGCTCCATGGGATAAATTAAAGAAGTTCTCTTTGTATTTGACAGGGTCATCTTACTTTCCTATTTCAGACTTCTAAGACTGTTGGAGTACGACTGACAGTAACCTCCCTGTGATATCTAGTGCCACCTGGTAGGAATTGGTCTCATACTGGTTGCATATAGTCAATCTGAAATCATAATATGTAAAGAATTTAAATAATAAGCCAGTAAGCCTGCCTTAGCCTCCCTGTCCACTTCTTCCTGTCTTTTGTGTGTCTTGTTTCTTTCTGTAGACTTTAAACTCTACTAAGGACAAGTCTTCTCCACTTTGAACCCACTCACATCTAGTTCACTGCACCCTTTAGGTCCTCAGTGGTATTTGCTCTCTCTTATTAAAAAAAGTAATACATATTTACAACAGAAACCTTAGAAAGCTTTAAATAATCAAAAGCTTATAAATAATCAAAAGCTTATAAATAATCAAAAATAGGACAATGAAATCACCCGAAATTCCATCATCCAGACACAACCAACCACTGTTAACTTTTTGATATATACCTGAAAGTTTTTAATTTACAGGTTAGCAAATGACACTTGGGAAATAAAATAAACCAGTGAGGAAGTACTGCTTACATCCACAGTGTGCTAGAATCACATGGAAGATGTGTGGTTCCAAGCACCATTTTTAGCTTCTATCATTTATCCATTCAACAACCTTACGAGGTAAACAAATTTATCATCTCCATTTTATAGATGAGGAAGTGACATGGGGAGATTAAGCATCCTCCCTAAAGCCACACACTTAGCAACTGGCAGAGCTCAGATTAGAGTGTCTCCCAAATCTGCACTCAGCTACTTCCTACACAGTTCCCGAAAGGTGGGGCTCACAGATGAGGGGTGCCACTCCTTTCTGCCTAAGGGAACCCATGTTCCAGGAGGGTCCAGTTTTAGCTGGTGAGAGTGACTCAGGCGGAGCAAAAGGTCAAAGTGGGTGTGTTGGCAAAGCCATTTCTGAGAAGTCCGCCCATTGCTGCCTACCCTGATGTGTGCTTCCTCAAGCGTCTGTCCCCAGTCACACTGCTGGCGATTCACACACTCCCCACACCCACACTGGGCTTACTCAATAGACAGGACAAAAGAAAGACACAGGGTGGCAAAGAATGATGCCATAGAGAAAGGAAGCACGGGGCATTTTACTTTCTTCCCTGAATAAGCTCATTGTACCCAGCTCCCCTTGGCTCCAGAGTGGGCCCACCAGGAAGAAACCAGAGACTTAAAAGAAACAGCTTGAGTAAACAGTTTCCCTGGAGGCCAAGCCCTCAAGAGGTGCACCCATACAGGCAGCAAGTAGAGCTCTTACTAATAGGACATCTGCTAAACTGCTTCCAAAAGGAGACCACATGGGACCACTTCCCCTCCCTCTGCCTCAGTGCAGCCTCAGTCTCACACGGC
The DNA here is from genome assembly GCF_048772815.1 of Callospermophilus lateralis. Classification (NCBI taxonomy): domain Eukaryota; kingdom Metazoa; phylum Chordata; class Mammalia; order Rodentia; family Sciuridae; genus Callospermophilus; species Callospermophilus lateralis. Next base: position 10,689,256 of record NC_135320.1, read on the forward strand.
TCCAGGTGTGAGAACAGCTGGACAAACTCATAGCAAGAGGCAATATGTATGGTTCTCCCTGACACCTGAGCCGACAGCAGCTTTGCATTTGTGACATAGGGTTTTCACTTACTTTGGTGAATTACTTCATCTCCCTGGGACTGTTTCATCTGTAAAATGAAGATGGAAGAAATTCCTGCTTTACGTCCTATAAAGTGTTATGGTTTACACGGATCCCCTCCAAATTCATATGTTGAAGTCCTAACCTCTAGAGCCACAGAATATGACTACAGTTATATATATATATATATATATATATATATATATATATATATATATATATATATATAAAACCACTTTTATATATATAAATAAAAGTGGTCATTGCAGATACAATTAAGATGAAGTAAACCAGGAGTAGAGTAGGCCTACTGGTGTCCTTATAAAATGGGAAAATTTAGCTGGGCATCATGGTGCGGTGTCCTTATAATACAATATGACTGGTGTCCTTATAAAATGGGAAAATTTAGCTGGGCATCATGGTGTGGGCCTATAGTCCCAGCTACTGAGGAGTCTGAAGCAGGAGGATCTCTTTTTCTCAGGGGTTCAAGGCCAGCCTGGGCCACATAGTCAGACCCCATCTCAAAAATAAATAAACTTTAAAATTAAAAAGGAGAAATTCGAACACAGATACATATGCACCAAGGAAGAAAAACATGTGAAGTTGAAAGCAGAGATGTATAAGCCAAGGAACACCAAAGATGGACCAGATTATTTTTTACTGATCCCAGAGGGAGCTAACCCTGCAGAGATGTTAATTTTGAACATCCAGCCACCAGAACTGAGAGACAATACCTTCCTTCTGTGTAAGCCACACAGTTTGTGGTGCTTCATTATAACATCCCTAACAAACTAAAACTAAAAGGGTTGCTTTGAGAGCAGATGAAACATTGAAAATTATATAATCCATAAGGGGCTCTTCATGTATTACTTTATACTATAAATATTTTTACCTGTAGCTACTTCAATTAAGTTTAGTATTAAAATTATGTTTTATTCATTATTAAAATTTGAAGGAAGGGGCTAGACAGTGGACACTGAACAGATCTATCTGGATGCTCACCAAGAGAAGGAGGACAATGGAGCTCAAGAGTCTCAGTCCAAGCAGCTGGCCCATCCCCGCCGCCCTCAGGCCACGTGTCCCTGCTGTCAACCCAGAACCCTGCCATCAGTCAGTCAGCTTTCTATCTGAGCAAGAATAACCTTGAGGTTATTCCCTTGGGAAACAGTTTAACCTCCAGAGACTCAGAAAGAGCAGCAGGAACTATCAGAGCAGCCAAATGAAATAATTCCTGTCTGTTGCTTATTAATTTTTTAAAAATATGAATAAAATATTTCACACGAGGTGTTCTGACATTGGTGTTTGGTCCTTACCTTCCCAGAATAGTTTTCCTTATTCAGGACATTTTTAAGGCAGAACTCTGGCTTCTAACCACTGCCCTGGAATCCACAGTGCACTGTGGTCAGGTACTTAGAGAAGGGCACAAATAAAAACCAATGGTTTCTTGGGAGGACTTGCTCACTTGGTAAACATTTATTAAGCACTTACAGTGTGAAAGACAGGGTGCTGGGCAATGTGGAGGAACTATAGAGATGAAGTAAACAAAGTCCCTGCCTTCAAGGAACTTCTGATTAAGTTGAGGTCACACACACACACACACACACACACACACACCTTTTTAATGATAAGAGGAAAATGTAAGCAGGTCTTCAGTTTAGAGAGGATCAAATTGCCACAGGAATTAGAGGGAGGTAGGAACTACCCAAACCTGGGGAAAACAGGGAGAATCAAATGTATTTCCCTGAAAAAAAAATGCATTTTGAACAAACAAAAGGTGAAGAGAAAGAGTTTATTCAGAAATACATTCTGCTAATGCATGCTACTCTACACTCTCTGTCAGAGACAGAAACACAAAGAAAAGGTGGTGCCTCTACCTCATCAGCAGGGTCAGGACCTAACAGGCACACTCTGATGCCCTGGGCTTGAAAGTTCTTTCAGAGGCTGCAGAATTCAGAGTCTCCCAGGTGAAGGGCCATCTTTGCAGCCTGGAATTCTGCCCAACACATCCATGCTGCCCAGGTGTGGCCTTGTTCAGCGCCTTTACATGTCTTTGATTCACCTGGTGCTGCCTCTGCAGCACTTGAAAGCCATTGGTCATGTGTTAAATGCACATCATATACATTCTTGGAAGCTCCCAGGCTGGAAAATCACATAATTAAGGTATGAGGGTTTATGGATAAAAGAATAGGGTTAAGGATGACCACTCAACACCCGTGTGACTTTTTAATTGGCCTACCAACACAAACAGTAATTGGTATCTTGGAAACCAAGGCAGGCAGCTCAGTAGGACCAGAAGCTGCTTCAGAGAATATTAAAAATGCACAAAAATAATAAGATGGACACTCAGACTTTGGCTGCTGGGAGCCAGTGGGGTTGCTGTGAAGATGGGCATAGGTAAGTGCAACCTGGGACATGCAAGGCTGGGATGTGCTTCTCTGAGGAGGGAGCCCCAAGTGCAGACATTTATTTAAAATTAAAGGGAAAAAAAATCAAACTGGAAGCCATGCTGAGCCTTTCCCACTGAAGTTGTTACTCATCTCCGCTATTTTAGCTCTCCTTGCCTTGGAAAGAAAACACATGTGAACCAGCACAATTTCCATGTTACACTGTCATTGTTCCCCTATCTTGCAATTACAAATGAGCTAATTGGTGCTTTATGAACACATATTACAGCAGGCATCAAGGAATAAACTAGAATCCTATCTCTGTAAGGACTGAATTTCAGAGGTCCAGACAAAAGCCAACTCTTCCTGGGTATGTTCTGCATACCAATGCTCTGTGTACGGTGTCTTGTTTAATCTTTTCAAAAAACCTAGTAGGTAAGTACTACTACCATTACCTTTATTATTTATTTATTTCTGTTGTTCCTTCTTTATTGGTGCATTATAAATAAACATAATACTGGAATATGTTATTATGTGTTGTGTATGCATACAATATAACAATATAATTTGGGTTTTATGTGCGAGGAAACTGAGGCTTATGATAAGTAATAGATGAAGCTCTCACAGCTATGGTTGAGTTAGATTTCAAGCCCAGAGAGTCTGGCATAAGAGCTTGCACTTTAGCTATGTGCGATGAGTCTAGAAAAAGTCCCAGGTGGCAGGCAGCCACATGTTTGGAAGGCTCCCTTTATCTCCACCCCTGCATATCTCCTTTACCTGCATTCCTGAAAACAAGGGCTTTGGGGATCTGCTACATAACATATAAAGCCCTCAATCTGGAAAACACAAAATGTTTCTTGTTTTATTCAAATTTTAACAGTTTCTATGCTCTCGAGTTTCTGTTTTCTTCTCAAGTACTGACAGATACTATGTCCTTTATAGGTCATTGGTTTAACTCTACTTGCACAATTGATAAGTGTTTAAAACTCTGAAAACCAGATTAAGTTAGCAAACATAATTAATCTGAATAAATCCACTTTTAAATTACTATACCAAGTATTTGAGTAAATCAGGCTATAGCAAACATATTACTTTGCTCATAACTAATGAAGTGACTAGGGTTATAAAGAATGCTGAAGTTGAAGACAGCTATTTCAGGGTATCCAAAAGTGTCTTTTTTCTCCTTCCCCCACTGAGGGGAAAAAGGAATTATAGACAGCCCTCCATCCCCATGGGTTCTACAGCCTTGAATTTAAACAACTGAAGATAGAAAATACTCAGGAAAAAAAACTGCATCTGTACTGAACATGTGCTGACTTATTTGTTTGTCATCATTTCCTCTCCACACAGTATGACAACTATTTACATAGTACTTATATTGTGTTAGGTAGATAAGTGATCTGGAGATGCTATAAAGTATGTAGGAGGATGTGCGCAGGTTATATGCAAACACTGCACATTTTATAGAAGAGACGAGCTCCTGCAGATTTTGATATCTGAGGTGTGGGAGGGTTTTTTTGGAAGCTGTCCTCAGATACTGAGGAACAATATATTTTAAAACACTACATGGAATAAAGCATCAGGCTTCAAAGTAAAATTAACCATTTTCTAGATATTGATTAATATTGGTTTCAGGCTTCTGAGACGCTTAGATTGCTGTTTACTCAAGTTTTAATTTTTTTTTTAATTCTCCTGAATAATGCAGGGTATAGAGCTTGTTTAGTTAGGTTTGGGAAAAGGATTTGGGGGAATAGCTTATTTAAAAAGAAGTGCCTGTTGTTGAATATCAAATCAAAGCATCCTCTATTCTTTCCAGCTGCTCCAAGAATTGTGACACCGTCTTGTAGAGTCCCCAAAGCACAGGTCCCAGGATCACATCATGACCTGGGTCCCAGGATCACAAAACCCGGGAGAAATGGTCAGTGAATAGATTTCATCTGGCATGCTCACTACCATTTGAGTGATTAGGAGTGGTGGCCTAGAATATTGTTCTGGAAGAGATTGCAACGTGGCCTCTGGGCAAGCAGGGAAGAGTGCCAGCACTGATTAATGTTTTCTAAATGGGCATATGGGCCCCATGTATATCATCTCTGGGTCAGCAACAGCACGTGAAAGGGGGTTTCAACTGATTCTAAACTAAAACTCTGCCTGAATCTTAGGCTAATTTAGCAGAAATGTAATGACCGTGTAATGGCAGTACTAGCTGATGCTTCTCTGTGCACATTTTTATCCCACACATTAAGAACACTGATGCATAGTTAGGACAGGGCTTCCCAACTTTGGCACTGTGGACTATTCAGGCTGAATAATTCTTTGTTGTTGGGGGCTATCCTGTGCATTGTAGGGTTGTTACAACTTCCCTGGCCTCTCTACCTTCTAGATGCTGGTCTCACCCCTGCCCCTGCTGTGACAGCCAAGAAGTTTTTCTAGACATGTGGCCCTAGTTGAAAACCACTGATCTAGAAGAAGTAAGAACAAGGTGGTGATGTGATTAGAAGACATGTCTTTTGAAGAACAGTTGAAGGAACTGGGGCGATTTAATTTAAAGGAGACTAAATATAGCAAGGCTCATTTCAATATTTGAAAGGTGCCATATGGGCCTGTTCTCCAGAGCTCAGGAAGAAACAAAGCCACTGAGTGGAAAGTTCTAGGAGGTTAGATTTAGATTCAATATACAGTGGAATTTCCCAACACAACTCTTGGTGCTGGTCTGAGATTGCAGAGTTCCCCATCATTGCATACACATGTACAAACAAGAGCTGGGAACCTCTTAACCCTCTCTTGCTTAGGGTAGCAAGGAGTGTCTGCCACCAGATAAAAGATTGGGACAATTTTGAAGCCTCCTTTCAAATAGTTGGATGACTGTAGTCTGACATTTCCTGGTATTTTCTCTGGCCTTGCCATTGCTATCATTGCATATTCTAAATATGCCTCCTGAAAATTTTGTGAATAATAAAACAATGATAGCTGATATTTACCGAGTGTGTTGCCTCATTGATCTTATTTAATCCCCATAATTCCATGAAATAGATTCTATTATCTTAGTTTTCTAGATGAGGAAGCTGAGGCCTAATGGCTAGTAACTCCCTGAGGACTCATCCTGGGGAAATCAGAGCAGGATTAATTTAAGATCTGAGTTGCCCTCATCATCGGTCTTAGTTATTTTACTGTATTTACATATCCCACATTTATAAATCTCAGGGTTAAAATCTGTTGTGAGGCTTGTGTTTTAAACAGTTGTAACCAATAGAAGGACAGCATGCACAGTTTAACACAGACTGAAAAAATTCATCTCCCCTAAGAGGTGTCTTTTATCTGAGACTCTGAAAGGAAAACTGGAAGGGGAGTGTCAGGTGGAAGATTCCAGAATATTCATAAACAGATACCTTTCCCAAAAACAATATTTGAGTTGGGAGCAATGTCATTCTTTTTTATTAGTCAGCCTGCTCTATTTATAACTGTCCCCTGATTGCCATGATGCAGGCATTAGCATTTCATCATCCTGTGCACACCGTTTTCCACCGGCACTAGCAGAGCCAGACAAAAGTCAATACAAGGTTGATTACTAGTCCTTTTCCTAATCAGACCTGTATTTCCTGTTCCTCCTTATTCTCACTGCCGAGAAAGAAAAAAGAAAAAAGAAAAGAAAACATCTCCAGAAGATTCCCTCAGCAGTATAACCGGTCCCATTGTGTTTAATAACAAGCACACTTCAGACCTTTCATGACCCTCCTATGAAGTGCTTGTACCGTTGGAAAAGGCAGGTATTCCTGTCTGTGTGGTTCAAACTGAAACAGCCTCCTACTTGTAGGTTTTCCAAACTGGAGCTTAGGAAAGATGTCCAAGTGGGGCTACTGCAACTGGGTGAGGTTTGGCTGCTAACAAACATTTTCCTTTCATGGTTGACTGTAGTTGTGCTGTTGCTGTTCTGTTGGCTCACAACCCCCCTCTGTCTCATCTGGCATCACTTTCTCTCCTCACCTCTCATTCCTCTGGTCAGCCATAGACGAGAGCAAGACCACTGCTCAGAGGCGGCCTGGCCATTTCTGGAATGGATGGAACGAGGAGAAGATGCCGCTGTTCCTCTCCCAGATCAGCTAGCTCCTCAGAGAGCCCGACACCCTTTTCCTAATGGCTGTTTGATGGGGGCAGGGAACTTGGGCATTTGGGCTGTGCTGCAAATATTCTAAACCTGAGTCCACACTCAACACAGGGCTGCTGTGAGCCTCCAAAGCAACAGACTATGCTTTCTAAAGTTTAAATATTAGTTGTTACTTTTAAATCATAAAGTTAATTCTTATTTTTATCCCTTCTCCCTGCCTTCCAGTTTAAATGACTCCCGATAGTTTTAAAAAGTTCAAACTGAACTAGAGTTTCAGACCATCTTAAAGCGCCACAAGCTGTTCTCCTAATCTTTGTCCTCTTCTGGAAACCTGTGTTCTCACCAAACTGATTTGTTCGTTGTCTTTTATTGCTCTCTGCCTAGAACACCCTTCTGCCTCCTCTTGGGTTATCAAAAGTGGGACCACTCAATCCCTGGCCTAGCTTATCACTAGCATCAGATGCCTTCCCCTGAAGGCCAGCCCAGAGCTTCTCTCCCATCTCTTTGCTTCATTCAGGTATTTAAGGGAGCAGGGCAGAAGGTGGGCCTCAGAAGGTTGAGCCTGTGAGAAGGGAGGAGGGCAAGGGCCAACACTAGGGATTGGAGCTGGAAATGGGAGGGAGGAGGTGGACAGGACAAGCTCCCTCTGGGAAGAATGTGGCTCCATTTAGCCCATCCTCATCATCAGTCCCTGTGGCTGTAAGTCCCTGTGATCTGGGTCTCAGGAAGATGGATGGCCTAACAGAGCCAGTGATCTATAATCTAGATTACCTTTGCAACACCCTAAAGCCACAATGACTCTTTTGACTTTTCATTCTTTTTCTTGCCTTCAGGAAACCCAACCCTGTCACTGAGGAGACTTAGAGAAGTACTTGGGCCGGCTGCATCTCAGAAAGCCTAGCCCTGGGATCAGTTTGCTGTTTATTCATTAATAAAGCTATAAACAAGCTCATCCGTCACCCTCAGAGCTCTTCTCTGACACCTATCTTAGGTGGTGTCATTCCTCTGTGTTATGAAATGGGGCGTCATATTTGTATGCTCTAAGGCTTCTATCATTCACTCATTTTATTTCAGTAATGCTAGAAAGTCTTCCCATTGAAAATAGACAACTGCATACTGGAAATCAAGAGGGAGCATATTGTTCAGTCTTTCAACAGTCCTGCCAGGGGGTCCGTTGCACGTCCTTACCTGTGGGGACCCTGTTCTCACATGTTGGACTCAGGCACAGTGCTGTAGGTGTGGCTGTGTAAGGTCTGAGAACTGCAATGTGAAATCAGACTGTCACACCTATCCCTTCAAGGCCTGGCCTCCTGGGACCACAGTCGCCGGAAGCAGACCACATCCTGGGGCTACATGCACCTAAGACAACCCTTGCCTGGCCATACCTAGGATGCTACTAAAACCCAAAGCAGGGGAGACAGTCCCTGTCCTAAAAATCAACAGTCATCCCTGAGTGAAGTCTTCTGTGGACCTGTCTATCTGTAACAGACACAAAGAAAGTTTCCTTGGCCTTCCAGCCTGGAACCTGGCACTGATCCAGGGGTAGGCTACAGAGCTATGATGAAATTCAAAATGTCTCTTTTATTTTCTGATGAAGATCTCTGCACATCCAGATATGTTTTTAGAAAAAGGATGGTTTAAGTATAAAAATAAATATTGATTTGAACATAGAAAGTGAAAAAGACACATTAATCTTAAATTTTTATAAAAGTTGAATCCATAGAAGCTCAGGAAGAGTTTACATAAATTTGTGAATATTTTGTTCCATCTCTTTCTCCACTTCTGGCTCCCTACCTCTATGCCCCATCCATTCTAGACTTTTACTTTGGGTCCCTAAATATGCCAGGCTGTTTCTTGCCTCTATGCCTTTGTTCTTGAGTTTTTCAGGCTCTTGGAACAGGACAGAGACTTAATAATGTTTGTCAAAGAAATGCTCCACCTTAAAGACTGTTCCTCTCAGTGCCTGCACGTAGCATCTGAAGTACATGGAATTAATAAATATCCATACTGTGCTCCTAAGGGGAACTAACACATTCTTAAGTTTAAAAAGCCACTTATGGGAAAAATTACCACTTCTCTTCCTCTCTAAAGGAAAACAGACTTTAAAAAATTATGGCATGTGAAATCTTGCTGATGCTATGGATTATAACAAAATAATTTGGAGGGTTGGAAATTAGGGGAAACCTGGATGGCTGTGGCTAAGAAAAGAAATTAATTGATAACAGTTCTGTTTGATGATCAGTTAAACTTGAGTCCTGTTGGTCATTTCTCTCCATGCATAAGGAACAAAACAGAGTTCTCTCTCTAAACAAAATAGGGACTTTGTAGGGAATGAAGAGTTAAGTTTCTAGCAATAATGCATACTAAATATCCTTTAAAAAAAACAAAGACCTTACTATAAATACTTTAAATGCTGAGTAAAACCAAAGCAAACCACACAAACACATTTTTGAATACTTGGTTTTTCTGGCAAGAAAAATAACAAAGTCTTGCAGTGGCTAAAAATGAAGCAAAAACATGAATCTAGACTGGTGGGAGTTGCTGAACACAGTGGCTATCTACATGTTCCACAAACCAAATCTTCTGCCAGGCAAAATACTAGAGTCAAAAATAAGGGTTCACACAAGGGAGGACTAATTGGAGACCCACATAAGCTACAACTCCTTCCCACAAAAGACAACAACCCTATTTGGTCTTCGTTCTGGGTGAAAGGAAAAAATATTCTCAGAAATTATGTCTGTACAAGATAGTCATCATGCAAGTTTGAGGTTTGTATCTACAATGCCTCCAGTTCCAAAAGACTTTGAGTCAGGAACTAGTTTTAAAGACCCCTCACTGGTGAAGTTCCAATGCCTACTAGAAGTAAAAGCAAATATTCTCTGAAGAAATGTACCTTTTTTTTTTAGCCCAAATCTCAACAAATGTCAGATAAAATCCCCCCAAATAAGAGTTCATAATTAAAAAATCACTTAAAATACACAAGGAAGAAGTTACCAACAGCGGGAATGGATGTAAGCAAGGGCAGATATAGAAATGAGAAGACGTCAGCTCTTGAAGCCATCAGATACAAAATATGAAATAAGTGTTTTTAATGTGTTAAAATAAATAAGGAAATGGAGAGCCCAAATAATGAACAAAAGGAAAAAAAAAACAGCTGAATTTGGAAAAGAGTCAAGCAGGACATTAAAATAAATAATTGAAATTTGAAACTCACTGGACAGGTTAAGTAGATTGGATACATCCGGAAAAAAAGGATTAGTTAAGCGGAAGTAAATATTGAAGAAATCACACAGGATGCAGTACAGAGAGACAGGAGATTAAAAATACAAAGGGAGATACATGAAGACCAAATGAGTTTGAATTTGTATCTAATCCGAGGTCCAGAAAAAGAGACTAGACAAGGAAAGAGAAGCAACTTTCAGAGAGAGAAATACCAGATTGTTTCTAGTATCTATGAAAGAATCAAATCTTCATTTTCAAGAAGCTCAATGAATCTAAAGTAGGGGAGAAAAGAAAGAGAAAGAGAGAGAGAGAGGACGAGAACAGAAGAAGATATTTGACAGTGAAATCAAAAAAAAATGAAGACCAAAAGGACATCGAAAACAGTAAGAAAGTAGACAAATAATCTAGAAAGAAACAGGAACTAGACTGAAAGCTTACATGACAAGGGAACAAAGGAAGCCAAGAAACACGATGGTATCTATCTTTAAAGTGCTGAGAGTGTATCTATAATATCTAGCAGGTATTATGGACACTAATATGATAAAGACAGAATATACTACCCACCATTAAGGCTTTATGTCCATTAGAAAGACTCCAGGATGCTGCTATAAAAGCTTAGAGGTAAGATTGATTCCTTCACCAAAGGATAGAAACAGCCTTAATGGTCACCCAAGAATCTTCTTCAGGCATATGGAATAAGTGGGAGATACAAGTTTCAAAGCTTTTATTGTCCAGAAATCCATGTTACCAAAAAACTTCAAGAGACCGACCAAAGAAAGCATTTCTTGACTAGCACAGGGTACCTGATGCCTAGGCAGCTCTGAGCGGCCACCAGGACACCAAAGTTTGTCCTACCACCAGCAGCCAAGCAGGGGTGGTAGCACCTTCCCTTCACCTTTGAGCAAACACTCACAGATCAAGGCCAGAGACAAAAACAAAGGTTCCATGAACTTATGTAGAAATAATTTTTGAAATTTAAAAATTATTGATTTTTTAAAAAAATTTATATATGACAGCAGTGTTATTTAGGAATTTAAAGTCAGGAAAACCAGAAGTTTTAAAATTTTAGGCTAGTATACATTATTTATTTTATAGTTCAGAATCCGTTATGAATTGCACATTGGGCAATTCATCTTTTTAATGCCTAGGGCATTATTTCTGAACTTGAGGGAGAAATACTTAAGACCCTAGAAGGGAACCATCTTCTTCATTGGTGCCTGTCCTCGGGATGTATGTAGTGTCAGTCAGATAGTGCCTGGCATGAAGCAAATGTCCTAAAAATGTTAGTTCCCATTCTTCAGGATCAGAAATATTTTTTTTTCTTATTTCTGTAAAATACCACAGTTCTGATAGTCTCTGGAGCCAAGGAAGAGAAAAAAGGCAGGAAAGACCAGGACCTGGAAGGAAAGTGGCAGGAGGGGATATTTGTCCTTCTCCATAAGGGGCAGTTTTCTTGCTACCCCATGGAAGCCAATCACAGCCTCCCAGAGAAGCGTCCATGGCGTCCATCAGAATCACAATCTAGCTAGAAAGGGAATAAAGTAGCATTTCTTGCATGAAATCCTGCTTCATGGTTCTGAAATGTGGTCTCTGGGTATAGGAACCATTTTTTTTTTCCAAAAATTGTGGTTCAACAGTGGTCGTGTTTCTTCCAGGTGTGAGAGGTCTGCAGGGCATGGCTAGAGTTCATACCTATTTGAATTTCTAAGAATTTCAGTGACTCAAAGGAGACAATGGGTAAAACAACTAAAATTAGAACAAGCTTATTAGATGTGAGGTACATAGCCACGATATGGTTGGAACCTCAAGGAGGCATTTTTCTCTGAGCACATAAAGTAGATTGTACCTCTTTGAATATCGGAATGAAACATCTCTAGGAGTCTGAGGATCTTCAGAAGCATGAACTTCAATCAAGGCCCTAAAGCTTCTTTCTTCCCTAGTATTAGAGAAGTGAGCTCATTGTTGAACTTTTTTTAACTTTTTCTTTGCAGTTTTATAATGCTCTGCTTCATGTTGGGATTGGGGTTTGGGAAAGTAAATTAACTATTTATTCAAAGACAGAGAGAGAGAGAGAGAGAGAGAGAGAGAGAGAGAGAGAGAATTAAATAGGTGATAAAAGACACAAAATAAATTCGTCAGTGCAGTGGATGGGGTCTCTTTACCTCACGTCCAGATGTCCTCTGTCCATTCAACTGGTACCCTTGAAGCCAAGGGCACTTTGGCAAGGCATATCTTAATTATCCAGGTCTCAGAACTGTTCCTGTTCTAGAATTCCTTAGGCAGATTCAGAGAGGATTACTATTTTTACATTTGGCTGCTAAGATTTCTGGGCCTCTTTTCAAACTCTTAAGAAAGGAGTTTTTTTTTCCTATTCATTTTAACCAATTAAACAGTATTACCAAAACCTATAATTCAGTTGTTCTTTCAAGGTACTTAAACAACCAGGAGACACATCAGTAGCGCTTATTCTGGAGCATGAGATTCTTAATAACGTACTGCATTCCTTTCTGCTTACTTGTAAGCTACAGACTCCTCATTCTCTAGCATGTGATCTTTCCCCCAGCTAATTTTTTGAGAGAAACCAGCGGCAATGTGTGTCAGAAACTGTCTCTGTGTCCTCATTATACCCAGTACGCTGCGCCTAGTTTGTTGTTATGACACTTGTCACATTATATTGAAATGATCTGTTTACAAATTTGCGTCTCCTTTAGTCGCCTCTGAGTTTCTCAAGAGCAAGGACTGTCTTTTATTTTTGTGTAATAAGATGTTAAATCTAAAGTTTCAGCTGAGGTTCCAAGATACAATAGATGCCAAAGTGAGGGACTGCATCATTATGCAGAATTTAAAAAGGGAATCTTGACAATCATTTCCATAATTCTTAGCCACCTCACTCAGACGAAGGATATAAAAAGAGCTTAGAGTAGGGAAGGGAGATTTGTGAAGATATTTCTTTGGAGACAAAAACTTTTCTGTGCTGTGCGAACCTCCTCCTTTCCCTCTCCAACACACAAATACAAAGCTTAACTTGAAGAGCTTATTATATGCTCCCTCCTGAAATGAGCTGGGGGGATACGGATAATTAGAATCTACATCATACTTGAGAAATTCAACATGGTCTAGAACAGAACAGATGAGAGAGAGAGAGAGAGAGAGAGAGAGAGAGAGAGATGCATTTGAGTGGTCACTGCTCTTTCATGAGGCCAGGAGTATGTATTTCCCATGTTGAGTCCTTACCAGTGGGAACACCTGAGAGGGGATTTGAACAGAGAATCTTGTGTGAAGTGGACTCTTCAGTAAACCAGAGTCTGAGGTGACATAAGGTTGCTGAAGGAGAACCAAATTTTCATGAGAGGCTTCAGAATTTTCATCATGTATTTCCCTACTGAATGCACTTTAAAAGGTCAGGAGAAAAAAATAATTTTTTTCTTTGATTATGACTACTTGTCACGCTGTATCATTGTATCCGTCACATTTATTTCTCCAAGTGTCAGACATGGGGCCTGACTCATCCTAGGGATTTGATAATGCTGAATTGAGATGACCTGATTTGGGTACATATTCTTCTACCACTGTACCAAACTATGCTCATGAGCTAGCCCAACTCAGTGAAGGTCTATATTTTAATTTCAGGGTTTTGTCATAACTGTGTGTTGGATAGCTGAACATGCCAGGAGTTTCCTGAGAAGTCAGAAGAGGCTATGAATATTTAATTGTTTTCCACTGTCACTCCTCAAAAGGGAGACTTGGCAAAGGGCAGCATTGGGAGTAAGAGAAGCCGATGGCCTCTATTTCACTTTCTCCATCTTGCAATAACTTTCATCCTTAAATTGATAATAAAGCAAAACTCTATCAGAAGAAATTTATTCCTTTGATCTTGTTCTTAAAGTACTTAGTATAATATTTAATCCCATTAACCATGGATACCTGAATGAATGAGAATTATCTCAACGAGAGTAGGGTTGGATGATAAATTAGGAAGAGGAGACTGAAGGGAATAACATCACCAAGATGGCGGAATAGGAAGCTCCCCCACTCATATTCTCCATTTGGCGACCACTGATGGATAAAAGTGACTTTGTGGAAGTTTTGGGATCCAAGTAGGATGCTGCAAAACCATAGTAAAGGACAAGACTGAAGAAGGTCATTTTGAAATGACAGGCTCACTCCCAGGAGGCAGGCTCACTAACCATGGTCCCAGTTTCAGATCTAGAAACAGTTCCATCTTTGTGGGTTCACCCTGCATGAACTTGGTCTTGCCACCAGCATCATCTGGTGCTGTGATGTCCCCAGTAATATATCATATGTTTCAGCTCACTTGTAAGCTTCACAGCCTCTTATTTTTTAGTGTACAACATGCCCTTTGGTGAATTTTTGAGGAAAGTCAGTGGTAGTATGTATCTGAGAAGTCTAGGAGGAGTCATGCCCTGGTGCCTCAGGCTCACTGACCTTGGTCCCTGCTGTGTATCTTAAATCAGCCTGTGACCTGCCCATTCCTTCAGGTTCCTGCCCATTAAGGAACCTGAAGAGAGACATATCCATCTGTGCCCTGTAAGGCAGGCAGGCCCACAAACTTTAATCTCTATTGTGGATCCAGAAGAAGACTTGTGACTTGGTTCCAGCTCCTTTCATCCCAAGACTGGAGCCCAGGTTTGCCTGCTTAATGACCTGGAAGGAACCCTCCAAGGGACCTGGCATGGGCCATAGCTATATGCATACATGGCAATAGTTCTACCACCTTTTGGCCCAACTGTAGACACTGATGCAGACATTTGTCCAAGTCCCACCTATTGACCAAGGTCTGCTAAAAGTCAAGTGCAGCCAGGGATCAGACAGGATCCATACATACCCAACCACTGGACCCTGCAGCAGACCCAGAAGCAACTACGTGAACTGGCTCCAACCCAGATGGAATGTGATACTAAAAGCAATCCATCAACCCAAGGACCTGACAGGAAAAGATTTGAAGCGGGTGTGTCTTTCTTCAAATGCACAGACACCAATGCAAAGGCTGCATGCATGATGACAATCAGGCAAACATAACTCCACTGAAAGAAACTGATAAAGCTTCAGCAACCAAATCCAGAGGAGTGAAATTCTCTTAATTGCTTGACTACATATTCAAAATAATAATCTTAAAGAAGCTCAATGAGATGCAAGAAACATAGACTAAAAAACTATCATGGAAAAATCAGGAATAAAATGAGAGTTTTGCCAGGTGTGGTGGTGTACGCCTTGTAATCCCTGCAACTCGGGAGGCTGAAACAGGAGGACTGTGAGTTCAAAGCCAGCCTCAGCAATGGCAAGGCACTAAGCTATTCAGTGAGGCCCTGTCTCTAAATAAAATACAAAATAGAGTTGGGGATGTGGCTCAGTGGTTAAGTGCCCCTGAGTTCAATCCCTAGTACCCTGCCCCCCCGCAAAAAAAATGAGAAGTTTAATAAAGAAATAGAAAAGAACCAAACACATCCTTTCACTGAAGAAGACAATGACAGAAGTGAACATTTAATGGAGACCTTCAACAGCAAGTAAGATCAAGTAGAGGATAGGAAAGGCAGCAGAATACAACAGACACTAGTATGGCAGTATGTAAATCAGTGGATGTGTATACGATGTGATGCTGCAATCTGTATACGGGGTAAAAATGGGAGTTCATAACCCACTTGAATCAAAGTGTGAAATATGATATGTCAAGAACTATATAATGTTTTGAACAACCAACAATAAAAAATAAATAAATAAATAATTTTTAAAAAAGTAGAAGAAAGAAGCAGTGAACTTGAAAATAGGTTATTTGAAATTTGAAGGACAAAAAGAACAAAAGAATGAGGAAAAGTGAAGAAAGTCTATGGTGTCTATGGAATACTATCAAGTATACAAACCTGCCTTAGTTGAGTCTTAGAAGAATAGAGAAGGAAAGGGGAAGAAAGCTAGAAGTGATAGCCTCAAACTCTCCAAACCTTGGGAGGGATATCTAGATTAGTGAAACCCAAAAGCCCCCAAGTAAGGCTGACACAAAGAATATTACCAGAAGACATATTATAATCAAATTGTAAACGTGAGACAATGAGAATCTTGAAAACAGGAGGAAAATTAGAAAATTCACAAATATGTGGAAGTTAAGGAACACAATTCTGAACAACAAATGGGCCAAAGAAGAAGACGTAGAAAGGCAAAATAAAATGTATCTTGAGGGCTGGGATTGCAGCTTAGTTCAATCCCTAGTACTCTGCCCCCCAAAAAATGTATTTTGAGATAAATCAAAATAGAAACATGTGAAAAACAGAAAGTCTGTTGGTCCATTTTCAATGTATAGTATGTCGCCTTAAATGTAAAATTCCTTGACACTCAAGAAAAGCAGCAGAAGGGGAGAACAGAGTGGAAAGTTACAAGCAGGTAACACCAGAATGTGAAAAATTCACAGCCCCTTGAGAATAGAAGGGAAGAGGGAAGGAACCAACTTAACCAACAAGGATAAAATACAGTGTATGCCCAAATGCACTCAACCCAAGAAGGCCTTCCCAGCATAAGGGAGGTGGGAGGAACTGTAGGTACATTTCTTTAAATAAGCCAATAGGACATAGTAAAACCTAGGCAATATACCCCATGGTACTCAGTCAATGAGAAACCAAGGGAAGGACTGTGTGTACTAGGGAATAAAATGCTGATTGTAACAGCTCTGGGTGTCCGTTCACCCAAACACCCAGTCTTGCGAGACCATCAATAAAAAGCTCCACTTTTGCTATACTTCATGATTCTAAGTCCATTCTTTGGGTTTGGACAGGTGAGCATGTTTCTCACAAAATATAGCAAACCAGAACTTACTCTCAGGATTCTGCAAAAGCAGTTTTTATAGACAAAGTTTATAGCAGTAAACATCTACATGAATAAAAAAATCTCAAACAAAATCTAAGTTTAAACCTTAAGGAACTGGAAAATAAGCACAAAGTAAGTCAGAAGTTAGCAAAAGAAAGGAAATAATAAATATTAGAGTAAGAATAATAAAGTCTACAGAGAAACTAGAAAACATCAATGAAACTGAGTTGGTTTTTGAATGAAATTAACAACACTTTAGTTAGACTACACAATAATAAGAGGGGGGGACTTAAATAAATTATAAATGAACAAGAATTTGTTATAACTGATACCATAGAAATACAAAGGATCATAAAAGACTCCTGTGTATGATTAAACACCGAGTTGAATAACCTAGACAAAATGGATAAATTATAAAAAACAAGTTGTAATAAACAAGATTAAATCAGAAAGAAATAGAAAATTTGAACAGATCAATAATTATTAATGAATTAATATGAAATAAATTATTAATGAATTAATTTCTGAAAAAAAGAAATTAAGAAAACAATCCAGTTTACAATAGCATCAAAAAAATAATAAAAGTCTTAGAATGAATTAACCAAGGAGGTGAAAGAGTTACACACTAAACACTATATATTTTGCAAAGTTTTGATTAATGAGATGGGAGAAGACACAAGTAATAGAAAGATATTCTGTGTCCATGGATTGGGAGAATTATGTTGCTAACATTTCTATAGTTCCCACCGTGGTTTACAGATTCAATGCAATCCATATCAAAATCCCAATGTCATGCTTTCACAGAAATGTAAAAAAATAACCCTAAAATACATACGGGATCACAAGGGACTCTGAATAGCCAAGCCCATCTTGAGCAAGAACAAAACTGAAAGCATTATGCACTCTTACTTTTTTTTTTAATTACAAATTATAGTAATTGGAAGACATACAGACCCATGGGACAGAATCAGTTAGGAGCCCAGAAATAAACCCATTCATACACAACCGACTAAACTTTGACAAGTGCACCCACCGGGAATATCAATGGCAAAAGGATATCTTCAATAAACCATAGTGGGAAAGCTATGTAAAAGAATGAAACGGGATACTTTTCTTGCAGCATGTGCAAAAATTGACTTGAAATGGATGATTTGGGAAGATGGTAGAATAGAGGAAGCCTGTGTTTCTAGTTGTTCCATGAATTGGATCCAAGCTGCCAGAGTACTGCTTCTCAGTGAGGTTGGTAAAAGAGGGAATTCACTTATATTCAATATCAGAGAGTCAGAATCTCTTAGAGATTCAGAAAGTTGGGTTCATTGAACAAAGAACAAGAAAGAACACATTGGAGCTAAGTCGATTGTGGCAGTGGGAGTGGCACTGGTTCACGGCAGAGGGGAGGGATAATATCGACAGAGAGAAACACAATGGATAAATCTAGCACAGAAAAACCTATAGATTAGAAAAGCAACCTGAAACTTAGTTGATCCAGAAACTGCACAGTAAACTAGTGTTTGAAAAATGCTATTTCTGAATCGGCAGGCAGAGAGCGGGTGCGTAGGCCATCTTGAGGAACTTGCTGCTGTGGGAGCTGGAAGATTATAGCAAACATAGCCATCCTGTCCCCGAAAGTGCCTGTTGTGTGGCCTAGGATTTGCCTAGCAGAATGTGAGTGAAACAGGCACAGAGAAGAGTGTACCCAGTGGGGGTTCAAGTCAGAAATATGGAGGGGTGTGCAACTTCTTTGAGTCTGGCCGTCCACCTGACCAGATGAAGAGGATCAGGAAACTGAATAGGCAGGTGTGAATGCACTTGGGGACTACTCTTGAGAAGGCCACATTCTTGGTCAGCAGAGTGTGTGAGACCTATGGAGGGGTGGTTCCCTTCCCCCATGAGCAGAATTCTTGGGAGCCTCCTGAGATAGAGACTCCTAGCACAGGTCAACATCTATCTGGACCCTAGCACAGGTCAACATCTATCTGGACCCTAGCACAGGTCAACATCTATCTGGGTGTGTTGATCTAATCTATTCAGAACAGATACCACCCAACAAAGTCCCTGGAGGCTGATAAGGTCTAAGCCACAGCTATGCGGGAACTTCCCTTTTGGAACTCTGTAGTAGCCCCACCCTGGGAGTACCTCAGTCTGGTCTGTGGGGACAAAACTCCAATTGACAGTATTTTCCATTTCATCTTACCTTATACAGGTAAGAAGAAAATCTGAGCTATTTCAACCAGTTTGTTTTGGCCACTCCAGCTGGTACCTTGGTAAGCAACACAAGAAGAGGAAGAGGTTAACAAGCTCCAGCATGCTCTCTTACGTTCTCTCCTCTCTCTCTAACCCAAGAAGAAATGGAAAGAAGGCAGTGACCATTCATCCTTAACCCTGGTTTTGACCACCTCACTAGATAAAATTATTTCATGAAGGATCTTTTTTACTTTTTTTGTTCATATTGTGTTGTTGATTTATACACACACACACACACATATACATATTTGTCTATTTTTTCATTTTTGGCAATTTTTACAATGATTATTTTTCCTTGATTTTGAGGGTTGGGATTTTAGTTTATTTTCTCTTGTTTCTCTCTATTTATCCTGTCTTCTCCTGTTGACAGTCAAACTTTCTTGCTCTCGCTCTCTCGCCTCATTTACTTTGTCTTTTCTATTTTTTCTCCTCCTCCTTCTTTATAATCATCACTTGCTGTATCTGTTCTGCATTTTTTCTGGTTCACATTGTAAACATTCTAAACTTTCTTTTACTTTCTTATCACATTTTCCTTTCTCTTAATGAACTGTATTTTCACCATCTTTTAGATTTGCTTTTCATAGCTCCTGCCCCCATCATTCATGTTGTTGCACTTTAATAAGTACTGTGGATGGCACAGTTGACACCTACCTGTTTACTTTAACTCATGGTTTTCATTTCTATTAGCAATTGTTGGCCTCGCTTTTCCTGTTTTTGTGGTAACTAGTGTTGTAGATATCATAGGAGGCACTGGATATTTATTTTAATGCTGCGTATTGTTTGCTCCAATTGTTATTATTGTGTTTCCCCTTTTCTGAGCAGTGCTCAGAGTCTACAGGAACACAAGTTCACAGGGTAGAGACTCTGCTGCTGACCTAAATCCAGCCAAGAGAATACTTATCTGATTCACACAGATAAATCACACTCAAACTTCAGTGATTCTTTAATACAAAGAACAGAAGAAATCCCTCAAATTAAGCAAGGTACAGTGGTGCATGCCTGTAATCCCAGTGACTTGGGAGGCTGTGGCAGGAGGATTGCAAGTTTGAGGCCAGCCTCAGCAAATTGATGAGGTCCTAAGCAATTTAGTGACATCGTGCCTCAAAATTAAAAATTTCAAAAAGGGCTGGGGATATAGCTCAGTGGTGAAGCACCCCTCTGTTAAATCCCAAATACCCCACCTCAAAAAAAAAAAAAAAAGAAAAAGAAAAAAATGACCAGGTCCAAGTAGGAATGATTAGGGGGTCTCTCAGATCCCATTCATGGACATTCACTTCAACAGCAAAATTCAACAGAGAATTAGCACAAAGTCTATGAACATCACACCTCTGAGGAGTCTCAATCTAGGTCATTCCAGGTCACTTTGGCAAGAGAAGTCAGTCCCCTAAAAAGTCCTACATATAAGAGTGGGTGAGAAATCCATCCCAACAGATCATAAAGCCCAACAGAGTCTTCCTTCCTCTGCTGCCACCAAAGTACA
This sequence comes from Callospermophilus lateralis, assembly GCF_048772815.1. Lineage (NCBI taxonomy): Eukaryota > Metazoa > Chordata > Mammalia > Rodentia > Sciuridae > Callospermophilus > Callospermophilus lateralis. The sequence continues at coordinate 10,709,601 of NC_135320.1, forward strand.
TGGTCCTTCGGAGGAAGCTAAGGCCATGTTGGGGTGAGGCCCTCACTTCATCCAGCAAAGCAGTCCATGACATGGCCTCTGTATCTGGCCTGGCCTGTTTATACTCTGTCCTCATACAGCATGACAACAAGGTGACTATCATGGAGGATAAAATCAATGCCCTCATTTTAAAACCTGGTGTAAATGATGAACCTTTTTAGCTTGATTTGCTTGCAAAGGCCCTGGCCAATGTTAATACTGGGAGCCTCATTTGCAACACAGGTGCCAGTGGGCCTGCTCCAGCAGCTGGTGTGGCAACAGCAGGAGGTCCTGTCCCCACCACCACAGCTTCCTCAGCTGAGAAGAAGAAAGTGGAAGCAAAGAAGGAAGAATCTGAGGATTCCAATGATTACATGGGATTTGGTCTTTTTGACTAAACTCTTATAACATGTTCAATAAAAAGCTGAATTTTGCTGATAGTTTTTTTGGGGAGGAGGAAATCACAGGAATACAAAAAATATGGGGGAAAAAAGGTAACGTGATACCTCCTAAAATTTGTAATTCACCAGCAACAACTGAAGTCTGAAGATATTAAAGTGAATGGAATATCAGATAAAGAATTCAGAAGAATGATTATAAAAATGATCAGTAAGTTCCAAGAGAACACCGAAAAATAGCTAAATAAATTAAGGAGTCCAGTTCAGGATATGAATAAGAAATTCAATAAGAAGATAGAGATATAAATAAGTAAATAGTTAAGTTGAGAATCTTTATTTAATAGAGTAGGCATACTGAAGACAACATCTCAGAACTGGAAGACAAAGTGGTTGGCCTTGAACATTCAGACAATCTGAAGAAAAGAAAAGAAGTAACCATGGCCAGAGAATATAAGAACTCTGGGACAACATTAAGAGACCATGGTTAAGAACCACTGGGATTGAAGAAGACTATGTAATATGTCGTAATGGCATGGCTCTTTTCAGTGCAATAATAATACACAATTTTTCCAAACCTTGCAAATCAAATGGACATCCAGATACAGGGTTCATTCAGAACTCCAAAAAGACAGGAACCTCAAAAAAGAACACATTATAATTAAAATGCCCAACATACAGAACAATGGTAGAATATTGAAAGCCTCAAGGGAAAAAACTTGGGTCACATTTAGAGGCAAACCAGTCAGTTACTTCTGATTTCTCAGCACAAAATCTAAAATTCAGGAGGGCTTAGAATGATATGTTCCAAGCTGTGAAAGAAAATAACTGTCAACCAAGATTGCTATATCCAGCAAAGCTGTCCTTCAGAATCAAATAAGAAATAAAAGTCTTCTGCGATAAGCAGAAAACAAATTAATTCATGACTACTAAGCTGACACCACAGAAAATAAGTACTTGGCAAAGAAGACATCAAAAACGAACCCCAAAGCACACAAATGGACAAATATTATTTAAGGAGTAGCTAAACAAATGAGGAACAGGACCATATTGAACATTAGAAATAAATCTAAATGGCAGGAATTAATAAATATCTCTTTGTAATAACATTGAATATAAGTGGTCACAACTCTCCAATTAAAAGACACAGACTGACAGAATGGGTTAAAACACAAGATCCCACTATATGTTGTTTGAAAGAGACTCACCTTACAGGGAAAGAGCCACAGGCTGACAGTGAAAGAATGGAAATGGATATACCCTGCAAGTGGAGTCCTAAAACAAGCAGGAGTGCTCTCATATTCAACAAAGCAGTCTGAAAGCCAAAATTAATAGGAGACAAATAAGTTCACTTCATACTGGTAAAGGGAACAATCCAAGAAGAAGACATAATGTAAGTAAATATGTATGCCCCAAATGTTGTCGAACATAGTTACATAAAAGAGACAATGCTTGAATTAAAATCTCAGATAAACTCCAGTACAGTAATATTGGGTGATTTCAACATATTCCCTTCACCAATAGATAGGCCACCCAGACATAAACTCAGGAAGTACTCTTTGGATCTAAAAATTATTAGAAATCAGATGGACTTAACAGACAGCTACAGAATTTGATCCAACAACAGCTGATCAAGTTACTCATGAAACCTTCTCAAAAATAGACCATATTTTGGGTCACAATGGGAATCTGAGAAAATACAAAAATTTAACGTAATCCTTTCCACCCTATCTAATCATAATGAAATAAACTTACATATTGACACCAATAAACCTAAAGAAACTATGTAAACCCATGGAGATTAAATAATACATTTTGAATGATGAATGGATGATAGAAGAAAAACAGGGAGAAATTTTTAAAAATCTTAGAATCAAATGAGAATAGTGATATGTCATACCAGAACCTCTGGGACACTAGAAGGTAGATCTAAGAGGAAAGTTTGTAGTTACAAGTGCCTGCATAAGAAAACCAGACCTCCAAAAAACAACCAAGAATATATCTCTAGGCACCTGAAAAGCAAGAACAAACCAATTCCAAAACCAGTAGAAGAAAGGAAATAATTAAGATGCAAAGCCAAAATCAATGGAATTTAAAATAAAAAAATATACAGGATCAATGGAATGAAGAGTTGCTTCTTTGAAAAGATAAACAAGATTGATAAACTCTCAGCCAAATACAAATTAATAAAATTAGAGGTGAAAAATGGAGAATAACCAGACATCAAAGAAATCCACAGGATAATTAGGGACTAATTTGAAAACTTACACTCTAGTAAATTGGAAAATCTAGAATAAATGGCTTTGTTTTTAGACACATATGTCTGCCAAAATTGAATCAAGAAGACATAGAAAACCTAAATAGACTAATAACTAGCAATGAAAATAGAAGTAGCAATAAAAAGCTTTTCAACAAAGGAAAGCCCAGGACCAGATGGATTCTCACCTGACTTCTATCAGGCATTTAAAGAGGAACTAATGCCAATGCTCTTTGAATTATTCCATGAAATAAAAAGGGATTGAACACTCCCAAATGCATTCTATGAAGTCAGTAACACCATCATACCAAAACCAGATATCAAGGAAAGACCAATATCCCTGATGAATGTAGATGCAAAAATTTTTAACAAAATGCTAGCAAATTGTATTCAACAACATATTAAGAAGATTCTACATCATGACCAAGTAGGCTTTATCCTAGGGATGCAAGGACAGTTAAACATATGCAAATCAATAAATGTAATTACCACATAAATAGACTTAAGGACAAAAATCACAAAGTCATTTGAATAGATGCAGAGTTAGCCCTTGACAAAATTAATCACCCATTCATGATTTAAAAAAAAAAAAAAACACGGGAGAAAACAGGAATAGAATAAACCTACCTCAAATCCCAAAGCCAGCATCATAGTGAATGGGGAAAGCTGAAAGATTTTCCTTTAAAATCAGATACAAACAGATGGAAATGTTCACTCTCATCACTCCTATTTAATATAATACTCGAATTTCTAGCAGAGCAATTAGGCAAGAGAAGGAAATAAAAGCCATAAAAATAGGATGGGAAGAAGTCAAATTATCACTATTTGCAGATAATATGATCCTATACTTTGAAGACACAAGAAACTCCACCAGGTGCCTGCTAGAGCTAATAAAAAAAAATTCAACAAAGTAGCAGGCTACAAAATCAACATAAAAAATTAATAGCTTTCCTACACACCAGTAATGAATCTGCAGGGAAATAAACCAGGAAAACAACCCCATTCACAATAGTCTCCCCCATGGGGGAAGAAAACCTAGAAATAAATCTAACCAAGGTGAAACACCTCTAAATGAAATCTATAGAACTTTGAAGAAAGAAATTGAAGAATACAAGCGAGATGGAAAGACCTCCCATGTTCATGGATAGGCATTATTGTTAAAATGGCCATACTATCAAAAGCAATATAAAGATTCAATGCAATTCCCATTAAAATACCAAAGACATTCTTCACGAAACTAGGGAAAAAAAGTCTTAAAAATGCATTTGGAAGAATTAACAATCAAAAACAAAACAGAATAGCAATTCTAAGCTAAAGGAGCAATGCTGAAGATATCACAATACCTGATTTCAAATTATACCGCAGAGCTGTAGAAACAAAAACTGCAGGCTTTCCAGACTGTTTCATGGGCTAAAACCAAGAAAGCAGACATGCCGTTTCTCAGAAGGTGGGTGAACAAAAGGAAAAAAAAAAGTGGGGGAGGACTTTACTGGAATTTAAAACTGGACATTTGAAGCAGATTAGGACACAGGAGGTTGGATATAATAAGAGAGAAATCCCCAGCACAGAAGCTGCTGCTGAAGCAGGCCAGGAGCACCAGCCAAAGTGGTCCCTCTGGGAGCAAAGTGGAAGGATAAAGAAATTAAAGGAACCCACATTTTTAGCTGGCCTGAGGCATGTCTGGGTCCAGACAATTTAGAGATCAAGGAAATTGCCCAACAAACTGGGAAGGCACATTGCACAATACCCTTGTGCCAGAAAGAAGCCGCCATCTTTCCAGGTGGAGTCCAGAAGACAAAAGAAGGAACCATTTTGCAGCCACAGGGCAGGTAACTGAGGAAGCCAATCCCTGGAAAACCTGAGTTTACCCCAAAACACAGACCCAGTAAACACATACTACATGACATGGAGTGTGCTTCAGTGACCAGGAGAAAATCAAACATGGAGAGAGGTTTACACAGGGACAGCTTGTCATGGAAACCCACGGGTCTCTACACCTCCCCCTCCAACCTGCTGGTTGCAGGACTGGCTGGGAGAGATACATCTGCTGGGAATTTAATTCAGAAGGATTGGGGTGAGAGAGATTGAGTTTGGAGACTAAACCTAAGACCAGGAAACATGGGTGGGGTTGGGGAGGCACAGGTACCAGAGGGGACTAAGAACTGGCTCCTCCACCACATAAATGGAACCCAGGGGAGATCCCTGGAAAACAGTCTTCCAACATGGACCAATAATAACTGGGCCCTGGAGGTGTGCTAATTTAAAATCTGCAGACCAACTGGCATTCAGTAAAGACCCTGGAGCCCACCTAAGGCTAAACCCCACCTCCAGGAATTCCACCTACAGGATTACCTCTCTCACTCCAGCAATCCAGAGGGTGGAGTATCACACTCCAGATGAGAAACTGAGAATCTTTTGAACTCCAATGGAAACAGTTCTTTGGCTTATTGAGATTTCTCTCTCTCTCTTGTTTTTTTGCTTTTGTTTTGTTTTTTGTTTGTTTGTTTGTTTTTACTTTTTTCTTTTTTCCTTCCCCCACCCCTTTTCTCTGTTTGTGACCTTAATGGTACATGGACATTTATAGATACTCATATTTTTTTTCTCATTTATAGCATTTTTGAAGCCAGTTATTTTTAATGGATCAGTTGGTTTTTTTTTTTTTTTTTTGAGGACTAGGATGTTTGATTAATATATTTTCATTTCGTTTTGAATTTTTATTTTTATTTTAAAAATTTTCCCTTTATGTTTATTTTTCACTTGCCTGTTTCCCTTGATTCTCTTTCTCTCTTTTCTTCCACTCACAACCAATTGCTATTGTTCTCTCTTTCACTCTTCCTTTAATTTTTTATTTCTATCTTCTTCTTATTTGTTTCCCCCTAAACAGTGAAGTAGTAGAAACCTTCAGGGACACTCTAAGTCCACAGGGTAGAAACTCTACTGCCTCAGATCTATACTGTTAGATGGGTAAACACACAAACAACATGAAAAAGCAAGAGAACAAATTAATAGCTATCCAAGAGGGCTGCCGTAATTAAATGGTGATTAGTGAACTCAGGAGGTGCTGGGCAGAGCACCCAGCACCTAAACAACACTGGCTTCTCTGGAACCTCTTCTACGCCAACAGGAATCTAGAAACCCAATACTCGATAAAGCCAGGGATGGAAGTAGAAGAAGGCTAAGAAAAAAGAAGAAAAATCTTAAATATTGGAAAAGGTGGGGAAATTAGATGAAAAATTTTGCTGTTTTCTTTTTTCAAATTGTTGGCAGGGGAAACTGTTGGTCTTTGAAGAAGGCTTAAGTAGAAATTATTACTCTGGGGAGTCTAAAATACTGGTAGGAGTGTGATTTGGTATAAAATTCAGGGTAGAGGGAGGGGACACTTTTGTTCACATCTGTCAGAAGGTTTACAATACACAGCCAACTTTGATTCTGTAATTCCACCTCTATGAATCCACGAAAGAACCAATAGGTTGCATCTCCCAGGTTGTTAGCTGTAGTGTTAGTTTAAATTAATGTAATGGATTGTAGCCAATATTTAGTTCTAATAATAGGAAATTGAGTGATTCAATTAAGGTTCATCCTTAGTGACAATACCAAGCACTTGTAAAATATCATATCACAGAATATTTACTTACATAAGAAATGTTCATAAAACCAGCAAGTAGAAAGTAGTTTCTAATCTACTTTATGATACTATTTATTACATACAGAGAAAAAAAGACTGGAAAGACCTACTGATGGTAATTACCTCTGGGCTAGCTAGGTTTGATAAAAAAAAATTTCTGTTTTTTTTTTTTTTTTCCTTTTTGCTTTTCTTATTGTCCAAACTAATCAAGTATCCCTCTGGTAAAACAAAGAAAAATAAAATTTAAAGAGCAAACACTGCTTTGTTGTTTTTTGTTTGTTTCTTTTTGCAGTGCTGGGGATGATCCCAGGGCCTCACACATGCTAGGAAGGCCCTCTACCACTGAGCTACATCCCAGGGGGTCTTTTATTTAGGTTTTCCTTTTTCCTGGATGGTAGACAAATAGGAATCTCTCAATCGGATGCGCCCTTGAAGATGTTAAACAGTTTTCTGGGTCAATGGTTTGTACCTTCAATAGAGCTCTCAGAATAAGAGCCAGTACCCAGGTGAGTGTGTGCTAGAAATTATACATAACATGTCTTCCTTCATTTGAGCGAGTAAACATGCTCTTCGTAACTCCATATGTTGTTCACAAGCAGCCCAGGCAACGATGAAAGAACAGCCTCAGTCCCAGAGCCCAGGTGGGCAGCATTAGAAGCCCTGGGATTTTTCATGAGCTGAACACTTCCTTCACAGTTTGACACCTTTTGGGCTTGCTATTGAAAGCCACCATCTTACAATGGTGGATTTGCCTTAAGGGTGGAAAACTGTGAAGCTAACAGGATATGCTGCCCATATTAAATGTAGGTGCCATATTTCTGCCTCAGAAAATTAGCATTATTCAGATAACATTGATTAAGACAAGTAGAGGGCTGGGGGATGTCACTTGGTGGTAGAGTGTTTGATGTCACTTGGTGGTAGAGTGTTTGCCTGTCATGTACAAAGTCGTGGGTTTGATCCCTAGAACTGGAAGGGAAAAAAAAGTATATTAGAGTTGGGTATAGTCTGTTTGCTAAGTCTTTTAAAAGCAACCGTTACCTTGGTCTATTAAGTAGTCAATTAGGAAATATTAACCTAGAAACATGAGAAAACATAGCCAGATTTATATTTTGTTCAAAATCTCAGTCTTATCCTATAAGTTAAGCAGGTATTTTAGGAGAACTCTAAGGAAGATGGCCTTCTGGCTCCTCTAAAGAGCCAAGATCTTGACAACTCTGAATATCAAAACATCTTCTTTCTCATACTGACATCACTCTTGTTAACACTTCAGACTTTTGCTTTTCAAGTACTTTAGAGAAAGGCAGTGGAACCTGGCATTTTGGATTTTGCCACGGAAGCTCCTGAGCTCGTGACAAAGTGTGGCTACCATGCCCATGGGCGGAAGACAGCTCTCCCCATGCGATCCATCTTGCTTCAGCCCAAGCATGGGCTTCCCAGCTGCTCCAAGCAATCTTATTATTTAAAAAATAAAATAAAATGTTTTTTTCTAAACAACAAAAGAACGTAGAATTTGGAGACAGAAAGCTGTAGACTCTATTTCCTGTTCCCTCTGCTTATAGTGCATTAAATAGTTTTGATAATGTAGAGCAATGAAATTGCTGATTCCTGGGAGAAGATGGTCAATGAAGGGCCTCATGGGCCCAGCAGAGTCCTGCCGTGACCATTGGCCTCGTGACCTCATCAACTCTTGGCTCATTTGAAAATCACTCAAAAAAGATTTGATATGGGCTGGTTTTGCACATCTTCTAATCCTTCTCCCCAAGTCCCCCAACACTTTCTCATATCATTTCAAGTCTTACCTTATTCAGCTGTGCGACGGGGAAGATAGTATCCCACCTTACTTTTGTTGAGAAGTCTGAATCTGTCTCATGCTGATCTCTCCAACTACCACCTCTGATCCCTGCACTGCCTTCCTCTTCCTCCTCCCATTCCTTTCCCGAGTTCTGGATGTTCTTCATACCTCTCCTTTCCTGGCTAATTCCTTCAGATTAGAAGCCACCTCCTCCAAAAATTCTCTGTGTCCACCCAACATGATCAACACCACCAAGATGGGGTAAGAAACGATTCCAAGACATTCTAAAATTGGCCTGTGGTGACACTTAGCGTACTGCATTGTAATTGTGTATCCATGTGTCTCCCTGTCTAGTATGTCCTCTAAATGATGGTGGGCCTCATACCTCATTCATGATTGTCGCCCTACGACCTGTGGTGCTAGTACAAATACATGGTCACTGAATATTTGTTAAAGAAATATATAATATATGCACAACTCCGGAAAGATATTCAATAAATACCTGTTAAACAAATGGACAATGCAGCAGCACTCCTAGGAGAGTTCTGGTACATAGGAGGAGCTTAATGTTAGAGGTTGTGATCATGAGGTGGGACGGTGAGGCAGTCCCATAAGAAGGCCATCTCCAGAAGTGACATAAACTATTGACCGAGAGATCTGAAAGGTCAGGCAACATCCCTGTCATAAATGGACTCTCGGGAAGGGGAACACAAAAGGAAATGAAAGTGGGGCAGGAGTGATCATTGCTTTCAAGACTTCTGCTTATTTTAGCCAGAGGCAGTGGTGCACATCTGTAATCCCAGCCACTGGGGAGGCTGAGGCATGAGAATCACAAGTTCAAGGCCAGCCTTAACAACTTAGCAAGACCCTGTCTCAAAAAGGGCTAGGGATATAACTCAATGATAGGCTAGTGCTTGCCCGGCATATGAGAGGCCCTGCTTTCAATTCCCAGTAACCATAAATAATAATGGTAATTCTCTTTTTCCAGTGGGCAAAGCAGCTTCTTATTGAAAGACGTAGATGTACTGATAATGCGAGAGAGCTGTGTGCTACCATCAATGTCGTTGCCATAATCATCTTTGGCACCTGATACCTGCGATCTTCCAGGCAGTTTTGGGAGGTCCATTTATTGTACTTACCTAACAAATGAAAAACTGAAGCTTGGAGAAATGGACTATCATCAGATCACACACAATAAACTTGGAAAGGGACACCAAATTAGGCCTCTCTGATTCCAAGTCCCATGTTTTTCCCTCTCCCATGCAGCAGGCCTGTACCCCTCCCCTTCCCATCACTCCCAGAGTACTCCCTATACTTTATTATTTGACTTCTACACCTAGAGAACAAATGAGGTGCGAGGGTCTGAACATGACAGGGCTTGTTCAAGGTTTACCAGGGTTTGCTCTCTCAGTGAGCCTAAGTCAAGGGCTTTATTTCCACTTACCTCATGAGAAATCCAAATGGCTTATTATTATTATTTTTTTAGTTGTTCAAAACATTACAAAGCTCTTGGACATATCATATTTCATACATTGGATTCAAGCGGATTATGAACTCCCATTTTTACCCTATATACATATTGCAGTGCATGGTAATGGCTTATTCTTATTCTTCCTGCTAATTGAGTGTTCCTAGCAATGCCCCCGAGGGTCAGTGAATGTCTTTCACAGGCTGGATCACTCTGGGCAGCGCCTTCCACTACAGGGCCCCAAACTGTCAGGGCCCCATTTAACGTCATTTACACCTCACCCAGGTGTAATTAACCACTTTAATTAAATTAAATCTGTGCTCTGATGCTGGGAGCCATCAGCCAAGTAGGTATGACAATCTCCTTGTCAGCTTACTTCCATGCTGTCTAGTGGAAGGACATCTGAAAGGTGACTTTGCTCAAGGACCAGGGCGGTTTAGCATAATAGGAGATTAGGGTGTTCCCCCTTTAGAATAGGGCAGTTTAGCATAATAGGAGATTAGGGTGTTCCCCCTTTAGAATAGGGCATATCCTGCTGCTGAGTTCCTCTTGAGTTCTTAGGGTCAGACAGTATATTTTGGGAGACAGAAGCCCATGCGGAGTGGATTTGGGCAGAGTAGTGGATTTGGGCAGAGTAGTGGATTTGGGCAGAGTAGTGGATTTGGGCAGAGTGTGGATTTGGGCAGAGAACGTGGATTCCCCCAGAACGTGTTTGTAGACGACCAGTGTGAGTTCGGGAATAAAGAATTGCTGTTTGAATCTACAAGCTGTGTGGAGACTCGTGATTTGTGCCCAGCCAGAGACTGCGGCACTCTCCTAAGGAAGTAACATCTTATCTTTAAACTCTCTTCTCTCACTTCCCTGGAATACATGATAATTCCTACCCACCTCTAACAACTGCTAGGATACCAGATGTGCCAAAGGATATCCAAATCCATTGTCATCCTGCAGGAGTAGGTCATACTGGTGACCATTTGGTACTGTGTAAATGACAGATGACCATGTCTGCACAGGCAAAGAATTCCAGACAGTGGGATAAAGAAATGCCAGGGGAAGAGGGAGAGAATGGAAGCACTGATTTAGTCCTAAACAAGCCACTGTGTCACTGTATTCTGAATCTACCCCCATCCAACATTTCCATTCCATGTCTTGGACACTTGGCTACAGAAAAACAACTTGAATTCTGGCTGTGTGTCTTCATCCTTTGCAGAGGCTCAGGTAACCAGTGCTGTGTCTCCTCCTTGCATCCAGAACAACTTAACTCACTTTGTGGTTGTAGGCAAATGAGATGAACCATTATAAACTGGGATAATAACAATATCCTGAAAAGAGGAACTAATTGCTAGTTATAATAATGAGAGGGCAATCACAATAACACCTGTGTTTCTTTAGTAGCTGTCAGTTAAGGAAAAAATGGATGAACCATTAATGTCACCTAATGAATTCTCCTTCCAGTTTTATGAGAGAGGAAAAGACATAGGTTAGTTACCAAGAAGTCAGTTCAGGGCAAGGGTAATCAAGAAAGAATTACTGCAGAAGGGGACGATCTAAAAAATATGATGACTTTGAATATGAAAGATAAGCAGGCATTCCCGGGAAGTTAAATACCAGCCTGACCTTTACCAGCTGGGCACCTCCTCAGTCAGAACCTGTGTCATTTGGACAGTGGGGACAGGCTCTCGACACTACTGCATTCATGTGCTTCCTCCCCTCGAGGCTTCTATTATTTTTAATTATCCCAGAATCCAGTTAACGAAGGAGTCCTGGTATATATTAATAAATATTAATTTTATAAACAAATTGTATTGGGTCAATTACAATCAAATTTCTTCAACTACCTAGAAATTTTCAAAGCTTTTAATATGCAAGTGTGCATGGTGAATGTCTCAGAGTCATGCACATTAGATTGAACCATTCAAAATGACCTTTTTTACAGGTCAAAAACAATCGAACATTGATAATTTCCTATGGTCAGACCTAATACTGTTCAGAACTTCCAAACTTGCACTATAGATCTCTTCTGGGAAAGATCTGGTGTGATATCATTGTCTTCGGAACTCTCTTGAGGAAACACTGTCTTAGGTAGTTACATAAAGGCTATTAATTGATTGAGTCTTGCATGTTGCTTGGACCCCAACGATGCTCCTCTTCAACGGGATACTGGGTTGAGCAGAATGGGAGCACTTCTAAAAGGCAGATGGGGCGATCCCACCAGGTCTTTGGACTGCGTTTCCAGGAAGGGTGGCCCAATATGGCATTTCCCAATCCAATAGAAGTACAGAAATACACATTACTGAGTAAAATTACAACTGTTGCAGCACCATGCATGGATTTTTAACTGATAAAGTGCTTTAAATTTTAGTTTTCGCATACAAAGTTCTAATGGGAAAAGAAGACAAGGAACTCTCTATAATAAGAAGAATTATATAAAAAATATTTGCACTTGGGTTTGAAAAAGAGAAAGAGCCAAAAAGAAAATGGTAATTTACAATGATAGAACCATGGATGACTTTAGGTTTTTTCTTCGAAATTCCTTAAATGTTGTTATTATCCCATTCTGCTGTATAAAAATCATACCAGTTACTCAGTGTTTGAGCTCCACACCAGAATGTCTTCTGAGAAAATACCAATGTCCCTGCTCCAGTTCCTTCTAGATGGGAGAGTAGTATCAAGGAGAAGATGACCTCCTGCCAAGACTGATAAATTATGTCCCACTGGCCTCCTCTCAGGATAAAATGTGACATCTTGAACAGTCCCTGTCTCTCCTCAACCAGAAGAAGCCCATCTTCATAGATTCCAAAACCTACAGGGATCCCCAGCACCCAATGGCTCCCTTCTGAAGCTTGCAGTAGGTTTGTTATTTGAAGTTTTTTGTACTGGATCCTATGACAACGGTATTAATGATGGCCAGCTTCCTCAGCAGGGCCTCAAAAAGCTATTAAATCTCAATGTTTCAGAAATACTGCACACTTATAAGGGAAATAGTGGGAAACATGACCAACATTACTAACAGAAATGCACAACCACATGGAGTACATAGACTTGTGAGCTCCTTGGGGGATCTAGCTCCCGTTTATTAAGATGTCTCCCTGGGAAATGTTTTCCTGGTTTTGCTTTAGGCTACCACCCCAGCAGCCCCTCAGCAGCCTGTCGGTAGAGGGTGAGGTTATCATCGCCCAAGTGAATTCCTCTGGCCAAACCTTCTTGCAAAGGTGGGGTAGCTGGGAGCACCTGTTCCTCCCAAGCCTCAGTGGAGAATCCCCTTGTGTGAGGAATATGCTAGAGTCCTATCTCCTGCCTCTCCCACCCCTGTCTCACTCCCAAATGCAGCCTTGTTGGCAGACACTGGACCAGCAGCGATTTGCAATCCATGACCAATGTTCCTTGTTTAAGGTCCTTCTGCAGGAGCTGGCATGAATTAAGGACCCAAAAGGCAGAGCTCCTCTACAGCAAAGTGCCACAGAGCTGACCCCAAGACAAAGGTGACTGCAGCAGGAGGCTAGAAAACTTGGCTGGCTTTTGCTAAAATGCCAGTCCCCTACATTCAAGTTATTAGAGAAAGATCCCCTGAGCTAAAGTCACCACAAGGACACCATGACTTTTCTATCAACTCCAAAGGGAATCACCAAGATCTGACCTCTCTTCAAAGAAGAGAGAGGAGGATAGGAAGCAGTTTTCCTGGATGGGTAGAAGACGAAATCAAGGATCACCTTCTGGGCTGGAGTAATCCTTTTCTGGCTCCATCCTGCTATCGGGCTTTCAATCAGGGCCTGTCTGAAAACTCACCCCCGCTTTAAGGGCATGTGTCTAGGGCTCCCTGGGGTCTAGAAAAAGCCACCTCCCACCCAGCATTTGCTATTTTTACGAGTGTCATGCCTGGTAGGACTTTAGGAAGCTTATGCCAGCCGCTTTGCAGGATGATTATCTCTGTGCCGTTACAGTCTGTTCCTGAACCCTGAGGCCTTTTGGCCACGGAAAGCGCCCACTATCAAATACAGGAAAAAAATTAAAGGATATGTCCTGGTACCAGAGGCAGGTTCGCTGGCTGCAGAGTGTGATATTTTGGAATTGTGTGGGACTCAGGAGGAAAGTTGCTACCACCAGACCAGGGGCAGAGAAGCAGCAGCCAACTCCAAGAGCTGGGACCTCTGTCCTGAGTGAGGCAATCAGGAGAATGTAGTGAAATGCAAATCAAGAGAAGAAGGTGTTTCAAGAAAGAGGTACTAGGGACATCTGTGTTGAATGCTATTGTAAAGACAAGACACAAACAGAGAAGTAAACATTGCAGAGGCATTGACAGGCGTAATATTTTGGTATAGTGGGGACACAATACAAAATCTTACTAGAGTAAAATGTAGACACTAAGATCCTAAGTAAGATGTAGATCCTAAGATATAGATTCTAATAGTTTCCCTATTTCACATATGAAGAACCTTAGCACAGAAAGGTCACACAGCCAGAAAGTGGCAGAGCTGGAAAAGAATGGATCCAGGGAGCCTGGCTCCACACTGTGTCAGAAATCAGCAAATCAACACTTGCTCTGCAAAGCCCGAAAACCAGTAAGATCCATCATTCCAGACCAGCTTTGCAACAAGTTTTCTGAGAAAGGGGTAAAAAGAGATAGGGAGGGTAGCTGGAGCAATGGCAGGACTGAGAGGTGGTTTTTCTTTTTAAAATAGAAAATTCAGACACATGGATTGCATGTGGCCTGGGATAATAGTAGTGAGGAGGAGAGATTGATGATACAAGATTGGGAAAGTGTTCATGAACAGGGCTCTCCCCGGGCCCAAGGTGCAGAGACGCTGACCTTTAATAGGAGCTGGGTAAATCCTTTAGACCCAGAATGGGAGTCAGAGAAAAAGGGCACCAATAAGTGTAGCAGGTACGAAATGAAAAGATGAAGGAGTATCTGTCTGCTGGCTTCTATTTTTCTCAGTGAAGGATGAAGCAAGATCATCATCTGGGACTGGGAGAGGGAGAAAGGATGGGGGTTAGTAAGAGGATGGAAGAGAGAAGAGAGATGTGAAACGGCTATTCTGGGTGTGGGGAGTGTGAAGAAAACACAATAAAGAAGCAAGATAGGTGGTTAAAAGAGACAATTCAATACCCCTAAATATTATGGATGCTCTCTCTGCCTCTCAAATCTTTCATGGTTTTTATTCCATGAAATTTTTCATTTTAAATCTGCAGAAAAAGAAAGAAGGAAAATGGTCTGCCCTTTCTCCCATTACTGCCGTGCGGGGAGTAGTGGGAATACATTTGTGAGTGATGTGATAGTAAATCTGAAGTATCCCAGGCAGATGGTTTGGGATTGCGGAAAGTTAATGGAAAGAGAAATATAACCTGGGTTTCTTACCTGTGGAAACTTCTCGTCCCCCACACCCCCCTTTGTCTTCCTCAAGACCCACCCATTGCCTCTTTAAACATTTCTTAAAGAAGAATGTGGAGTGATAAATGATCCTAAGTGAAATTTATCTCTCTCTGGATGCAATCTTTGCACTTTTTGCTTGGGTATCAAGCGGGCCCAGAAAAACTGCTAATTTAATGCTTCTTGAACTTGAGTGGGCATCAGTCACCTGGAGGGTCCTAACCACAGATTACTGGGCCTATCTCCAGAGGCCTGAAGATCTGCACCCGGAGTATTTGCACTTCGAACAGTTCCCAGATGACCCAATGGTCCCAAGACCACATTGAATGTTGAGGTGAGTGTTGGGACAGGTGGTGACCTTTGGGTTTATCTAGGTCACGACCTCAGAGGGCAGAGGATTTGCCCATATCTCATAGGACAAGGGCTGGAAAGAAGATATCTCAAATCTACTGAAACCCCAGAACATTCCAGACACAAAGGTTCTTGTTGGACTTGTCATTCCTCTCCCTCCCTCCAAGTTACTTTGTTATGCTCTAAAAACATCTGAAGGGAATAATTCAATAAGAGTGATCAACACAGAAAGGGCTACCTATGTGTCAGAGGCTGCTCTGAGCTCTTTCCATGTATTAATGCAGTTAGTCTTCATAACAACCCTAAGGACTAGGTACTATTAATAACATGCAATCTATTGATGAGGAAAGACAGAAAAGTAACGTACTTGAGGTCCCACAGCCAGTTAATGGAGAAATAGACTATATGCACATATCTAACTAACTCTAGAATCAACATATTTCTACTTCTTCATGGGTCAAAGGTAAATATGGATGAAATCTTTGATATCTCAGATTTGAGGTTACTTGATGCTTGGGTAAAATTTGGTCTGCAGGGGTCCAACACAGTTTAAAGGATCATTGAAAAATCCCTTTTCTATCATTCTTTAACTGCATGACCCTTGGGCAAACTGCATACTTTCGTTTGAGTGTTTCATTGACAAAATGAGGGCATGTACCGATTTTCTGAATTTTCAGACTCTAAAAGTGTATAATTCTTACTGCATTTAATCTTTTCTTGCTGCTGCATTCACTGATCTAGATTAGCCACAGAAACAACACAGACCAACAGTCCACAGCCTCCGGCCTATTCTGGGGATGACTCTCTCATCAGCCAGCGAAAAACCTTTCTGCTGTGGCAGTCACTCGACTCGGAGGAAGTGAGAATTTGCCCGTGATGAATTGGGTTCTGCTTTAAGTGGCAGAAGATGAAGCAGAGCTAACTGATCAGAAAGATAGTTTTCTGATAAAAGTCAGTATAGAGGAAGAGGTAGGAACGTGTTTTTCCCACCATTGTCTTGCTGGGAAAACACTGAGAAAATGATCTTGCCTCAACATTTGCATCTACGAAATGGAGATAATTAAGAGTGTGAAGCAGTTTAGCTAATGAACCACGATTGAGTGCTTGGTCATAGTTCCATAGCTCCAACTGCACCCCAAAGGCTGTTGCTCTAGGTCTTGACAGACAGCACTTCATCAGAGGATCTAGATGATAAGATATGCATAAAATGACCTCCCAGGCTACCTTACCTATCTTGACAGTCTTCACCACCACTTTTTAATGCTCGATGCGGGCAGAGCCAGACATTTAATAGAGTCTCAGCCCTGGCATCCTCGGATTTAGAGAATTATTGAGCCTCAGAGTCTTAGACTGAGAGGGAGCATGGATTTTATTTTTTTTTTTCAAAATTAGAATCTGGAGAATTCTGTGAATGTTCTCCAGCATTTTGCAGGTACTAATTGCTCTGAGAGACTCCCGTGGCAGTTAATTTATGGTGTGCCCTCACTAGGGCGGAGAAACCAGTGGGGTCATGGAATTGTTAAATTTTTCTGGAGAGTACTGAGAACTGTAGAGAGATTTTCAAATAATGAGGAGAGCAATAGTTAACAGAGCTTTCAGGATGTACCAGGCACCTAATTTCCGCATGTCATTCTCACAACCCTAGCAGTTAGGCACTATAATCGGTCCCATTTTACAGATAGGAAATTGAATCTCATAGAGATATGAAACCAGATAGCCTAATCCCAGACCTCAGATGTGTAGCCCTAAGGCAACACCACCTCCCTACAAGGGTGAGCAAGACAGAGTACAGACCCTGAAGAAGCTAACCCTAGTGAGAGAAACTGATGGGCACCAGGAACAGATATTCATGACTGTGAACATAAAAGGGGCAATTAATGTCAACTAGAAATATCCAGGTAGACTGCAAAGCCGAAATGGCATTTGAGCTGAATGTTGAGATGAGAGGCCTGCGACAGGTAGGGACAGGGAAGAGCATCACGCTCAGAAGATAACATACCCTCAAAGGGGCAGAAACAAGGTGCCACCTATTTAGGAATTCATTCCAATGCACAATTTATTCCATTTTCCAAGTTGCCGTCATGTTTAAGAAATGGACTGAAGGCCCCGAAGGCTCAGGTTTTGTAGGCTCAGAGAGGTTGAAAGTTGGGCCCCATTTACATGACTTGTGTTGAGCTCTCCCCAGGCCCAGACAATTTGCACGGTGTTGCCACTACTTTCTCTGGCCCTCAAGATCTGAGATGTCTGAGCCAGGTGCTAGCTTGAAAAATGTGGAAAAAATGAGAGAACAAGATCCCAGAGCACAGCTCTGTGAGCCTCCTTTGTTCAAGTCTCCCTCCCACTCTATTTTACCCACTTTTGGTCTGGCACAAAGATAACCTTCTTTTTTCCGACCTAGTAGCTTCCTTCTTTTGATTTATCAATCCCCTTGTCACAGATGATTTCCAATGAAACCAGGAAGTTTCATGAAGAATCAGTCCCAGGTGCTCCATGCAACGCTGCTCTACTGACACCCATGACTTCTGACTTCTCTATTCTGATCTCTTCCTACCCCTCTCCCCATTTAGCCCCAGTTTCCTCCACTCACCCTTAAATGTTGGTGTTCTTCACTTCCCCACCGCAGCTTCTCTTCCTCTCTGTGCTCTCCTTAGAAGACACTCCATATGACCATTCCCTGCCTGTGAGCTCAGACCTCTATCCCCAGTCCTGACTTCTTCTAGTAATTTCAGCCTCATGCCTTCTGTTGCCCACGGAACGTCTCCATTTGAAGGTTCCAGGATCCCTCCATGAGAGATAATGTTATTGATTCATGAAATTATGGCAATGAGAGAGGGCTTGTTATGGCTGAGAGAGAACACTGGGTTCTCCCCCCACGCACACTCCATCTGCATCCCTAGGACAGGCTTCCTAGATCCTGCGTCCCACTGAAGTTGTTCATTGTTCCTTTCCCAGTGACTCCTTTGCACAAAGAATTTGCCACCCTTGTGGCTTGTCCCTGCTTTTGCAACCACCGAGAGCACAAATAGCTAAGGAGACAACTGGGGCCAACAAGAGGAGCCTCTGTGGATTCCAATGGGTCTCTAAAGGGTGGGGGATCTGCATTTTGAACACCCACCTCTTGCTAATCCTCCAGCAAAACCAGTCGGACTGGTTGCAGTGTATTATTAGAAAGCCCACACGAAGGTCCCTGAAACAACAAAGCCACTTGCATGTTTCCCATCCATGGGACCAAAACTGGAGGAATGGAGGAGGGGAGAGCCAGAGCAGCAGGGGCAGTGGGATCAGAGGCGAGCCTAGGACAGGGTTTTAGGGTGCAATCGGGTTTAAAGCCCTTACACATAGCCACTAGGGCTTGAGCAAAGGACTCAACTTTTCACAATGGGATAGTGAGGCTCAAAGTAGACACTTCTGTGAGGCACCTACTATAAGCTCCCACAACACTAGCTCTTCTGATGCAGGTGCATCTTGTGGACATTCTGGATGGAAGCCCACCATCACTACCTGCTGCTTCTCTAGGGTCTGCTGGAGCAGAGTGCTGCCAGGTTCGGAGGATGCTACCGAGTCTCTGCCACCCCTGCAGCAGGGCTGGTGGTTTCAGGTGAACAGGAGTGATGGAGCAGGCATCCTGCTTCAAAGAAAAGACATTTTTCTAGGCTCCTCTGGGAAGCCATGCTGTCCTCTCAGTCCCTTCACAAACTTTCCACGGTTGATCTGGACTCCCTTTTATTCTTCCTTCCCTCCATCCCTTCCTTCTTTTCTTCCTTGCACTGACTCTCAGCATGAGGAATTCGCTCTCCATTTTAGGGGGAGGGGGCCCAACTTCAGTCTGCTTTATTTTTTTCTAACAAAAAATAGGAAAAAAAATATTTTTTCATTAGAAAAATAAAACAGAAATTGGAGGCTTCTTCAAACAACTTCTGGAATCAAGGGGAGGGGAGGAACTTGCTTCTTTCTTCACTTCTGAGGAGTTAGCAGCTGCTATTGCTGCCTGTGTCTCCCCTCCAAGGAAACTTTCTCCCAGGAAAACCTGGAACCTCATCCTTAAGCTGGGGTGATGTAGGGACGTTGGTGTGAATTGCTCAGAGAAATTACATCCACAGGGAAGAGTCAAATCACGCTCACCTTCATCCTCAGGGCTGTTTAGAGGGTCTCCTGTGTCCCACCCATCACCGGTCATGGATTCCCTTCCAGCCCACCAAGCAGCTCCGTGCAGCCCTGCTCAGTGCCTCCAAAGTGCTCAGACCCTAATGTCTCAGTGGAGCCCCCAGCCAGGTACACACTCTCCTCAGTCTAGAGAAACCTCCCTGACCTAGAACAGATGCCCTCAGTAGCTTTTTAGTCCAGTTAGGCTCTTGTCCAGAAAGGCTCCCACAAGCCTAATACTGGATCAGAAAAAGATAAGATGGGACCCTATGGAACAACCCCACAGTTCTCAGCACCCCCCAAAGACCTCACTCCTATTCTTAACCTGTAAGGATAGAGAGACGAGTACCCTACCTCCAGAAGATGATCTGCCCCAGGGAAGCCATGGCCAAGGGAAGATTCCTCCCCCGATTGGGGCTGGGGATGAATGGAGCTGCAGCTGCCCTCCTGGGTGCCGTGACTCAGCCAGTTCCAGTGTGCTGGCCTTAAATAGTGCAAGCCGGGAGGGTTGCACTCAGGTATGAGGAAACAGCTCTGCTGCACAGAATTGCCTGTGGCCGCCTGCTCGCAGCCAGCCAGGGAAGCCAAGGGCCAGAGCTGCCTTTCCAAGGCCTGACCTGGTGAGAGGGTGAGAAGAAAACGTTTCCCAGGCCCCTGCTTCAGGGCTTGTATTTTACACAGGTCTTCTCCTCTTCACTGTAAAAGGGAGCTCTAGAGAAGGAGACATAACCTCAAAATTAGAAAGACCTGAAACAGCCCATTGTCAGGCTGTACCAGGAAGCTGGAAGTCCCCCATCCCTGCCAGGTAGCTGGCACTGAGACAGAGATTGGGTCACTGCTGAAAGGGTCTCTCATGGAAGTGATTCATACTGCAGGACCTCAGAAATATCACAAGTTCAAGTGACAAGGGTACGAAATTTGTCACTCCAGACTGAGCTCACCTTGGGTCCCAGAGACTGCTCAGGGTGGACAAATCTCTTCCGGTTTTATTTCAGTGAGAAGGTAGAAGGGCCTCTTAAAAAAAAAAAAAAAAAATCTTTCTTTCTTTTTCTTTTTAAAATTCCAAAGGACACCAAATATACATGGGACTGTTGCTGTTAAAGATGAGTTTGCAAAAATGATCTCTGACATTTCACCCAGCATTCAGGTTTCCACCTGCACAGGATGTAGGCATAAAGCTTGCTCTCTTCATATTTTTCCTCCATATTTGGATGGGAAATGCTCATGACTCTTTGTGACTGTTTAGAGTAAAGGTCCTCCAGGGGTGGGAAGATGGCTCAGTAGTAGAGCCCTTGCCTAGTATGTAGGAGACCCTGCATTCAATCCCCAGCACTCGCCAAAATAAGAAAAAGAATTTGTGTCAAGCGAAGGTGCTCCAGGCCTTCCGTATAATCATTCCAGCGTTGGGCTCTCGGAGCAGCCATAGAGTAAAGCTGGGGAGGAGAGGAGGACTGAGCAGTGGGAGGACCTCAGAGAAGAGAGTGGTTGCATAGTGGAAAGATCTTTACAGTCAAACAGAGTCAGGCCTGAATCTCACGTGGCTTCAGGAAAATCACTGTACCTCTCTTGGCACATTTCTTCCCAGGCTGGTTGGTTTGAGAGGGGGATCCATTTGCCTTTCATTTCCCACAGAATAAGTAAAGAACCGTACCCTGAAAACTGTAAAGCAGACTGGATCCTTCCAGGTTTGGGCAAGCTGGGGGTCTTGGGAGCAATGGTTTCTGTAGTTACTATTCATTCTGGCCAAAGGCATAGGAACTCTCCTCTGCAGACCCACCACAAACAACTTCTCCAGCCATCTGTCATCACTAGAGGAAGGTCCAAGGAAAGCCTGGAGGAAAAGCCAAGATGAACCAGCTCAGAGTTCCCCAAGTGGGAGAGGACAGAGCCAAGGGGCAGCTTCTGTTAGAAAGATGACTGAAGGAGCCCACCAGTCATGAGGGTGGGCATTACTTGGCAGAGAAAAACATTCTGCCTCCTCTGGAGAAATAGATGTAACTCTGGACCCAACTCCAAAACTTGAACAGTAGTGCACATAAAATAATGGGTAAAGTGGTGCAAAGCAAACCTGTGTGTGTGTGTGTGTGTGTGTGTGTGTGTGTGTGTGTGTAGAGAGAGAGCAAGGGGGGGTGGAGAACTCAAAAGCATCATTTTTCCAGCACTGGTGAGATTCTATGGATACTCTTGACATTATTCCTCTCTGAGAACCTCCATCAAAGCCTCCCCTTTTTTCTTGTGCTCAGATTACCTTCCTTTGCTCTCATAAGTGATGGGCTTCTCCACAGTTCTATCTCCTGCCCTTTCTTGTCTTAGCATATATATCCCTTGGGTAACCTCAAAAGCTGATCTGCTAAAGCCACCCCTGTATCTGGAGATGCCAACGTCCGTATCCCCAGCTCATGCCTCCTGACTGGGCCTGTACAGTGGACATCTCCACTTGGCTGTCCTTCTGGGAAAGCATCACCATCTCCAACCCTGCCGTTCCTCCTGGTCACACCCCTTGGAACACAGAAGCATCACATGCTCGCTCGTGTAGATGTTGCCAAACCTCCGTCCTTATCCCCATGCCAATCCAATAACGAGGACACGGTTTTAAGAAAAAGGAAAAAAGACAGTTTATTGCTTCGCTAGCAAAGGAGAGACACAGGGGACTGCCGTCCCAAAGGCTGTTATTCTCCCCATCAGCAGGAGCAGGGGGCTTTTTAAGAGGTGACTCACAGAAAATGAGATTAGGTAGGAGAGGTCACGAAGGAGAAGCTCAAGGAAAAGAAGCTCAGGGAGGAGGAGATTGGGAAAAAGAAAAAACATGTTAAGTTTCAAAGCCACAAGGGACAGAGTCCAAGCATCAAGCGAACCCCTGTTACAGAGAGGTAAAGGGACACTTCTCCACTGAAGGGTCACTGGAATAAACTGACAAAAAATTAAATAGGAGAAAAGGAATACACATTCATTAATGTGCAAAAGGGGAAAACTATAGCATCAGGGAAAACCTCGGGAGTGTGATCGACTACCCACTTAACGTCATTCAAAAACTCCATTGACCCCTTTCTCTATGGAGGGAAGTGTAGACAGTTTTGAATGCTGTTGAGTGATGATTAGAGAAATTAATGGTCCCCAAGACAGTCTCTAAGGAATTTGAATGTGCCTGAGGGAAAGACTGTATCTCCCAGGGGAAGCCTGTCCTGGTGGGTCACATTCCTCCT
Source organism: Callospermophilus lateralis (assembly GCF_048772815.1). NCBI lineage: Eukaryota > Metazoa > Chordata > Mammalia > Rodentia > Sciuridae > Callospermophilus > Callospermophilus lateralis. Next base: position 10,732,221 of record NC_135320.1, read on the forward strand.
CTTCTTTTAGATAATGGGAGTTAGATAATGGGGCTTCAGGGTGGGACGGCAGTTGGGTTGCTGTTCCTAATGAAGATAAGGGATTCCAGAGTCTCTTCTTAGGCCTGGATAGGCAGAAGTAGGACGAGCTCCCCCTTAGGTCAAGTCCTTAGCGCAGCCAAATGTAATATTTTGGGGTGTCATTCTTTGGGCCCCAGCACTTCATTGTACAAGTCAGAAGCCTCAAAGTTGCCCTTTATTCCCTCTCTCCTTGCTCCCACATCTCTGGGATCACCACATCCCCTGGTTCTTGCTCCTTGGCTTTTTTGTTCTGCCACCGTGACAAAGGATGACGATTAGGTGACAGAAAGGCGTTGGCAGGCTTGGCCTCTCCCGGGGCCTCTCCTTGGTGTGTAGAGGGCTGTCTTTTTCCGGTGTCTTTGCTCACAGGCTCTTCTCTCTGTGCTTGTGTAGGTCCTAATGTCCCCTTCCTAGAAAAACATATTGGACCAGCCGAGTTGGGCGAGGACCCACCTAATGGCCTTAACAACGTCGTCACCTCTCTGAAGGCCCCCCTACACACACACTCACATTCTGAGGTCCTCAGGGTTAGGACTTGAATGTGAGTTTTTGAGAGATATTTCAGCCCATAACACTTTCTTATGCCTCTAAATCCATCCCTTCTCTCTCCAAAGCAATGCCTAAATTCAACACTTATCATTTCCAAATTGAATTCAGTTATTCAATTTAATTTATTAAAATTATTTAATTTATCGACCTCATTGTCCCACCCCTGGCCTGCCCCTGTTTAGTGCCAGTCTACCCACTTCGGCTAAAGTGGTCTTCCTAAAATGCAAATTTGATGACTGCTTTCCCGTACGTGGTCTGGCCTCTGCCTGCCTCTCTGGATTTCTCTAGTGTCCCCCTTTCTCATTCTGTGATCAGCTAATGCTGAGCTACTTTGGGTGTCTCCAAAATGTCGTGCTCTCCAGGCCACTCTACCTTTTATACAGGTTCCTCTCTCCACCCGGAATCCATCCTGGTCTTTTTCTTGTTTTGTGTAAGATCTATGGGGAACTTTCCCAACCAGTTCTATCTGGCAGGTGCCCCCACTCTGGGTTCCCATGTTAACCTGGTAATGGCCTCTGTGTTCCTGACCTGTGGCTGTGGGTCTGTCTCCTTCCCAAGGTAGACCTTAAATTAGAAAACGTGTCTTCTTCGTCTTTGTATCTTCCACCATGATAAGGCAGGTACAGAGGAAGCCATCATTAAACGTTTGTAGAATAAATGCAAATCTTCTTTCAGAGCACATAATAATAGTACAATTTCCTGCTCATGCATCTATCTCATTGCTAGTCTGTGAGTTCCTGGAGGATAAAAACTCTGTCTCATTCATCTTTTTTTGTCACCAAGTCCTAGCACCAATCCAGACATAAAAAGGACTCGGGAACACTTGATGGATGTGTGAGCAGAGATCAACTTGGGGTGTGATCAATCAAACACTTCTGGAGGAGATATCCTGCGAGCTGGAGTGACACTATTAGAGGCAGGAGAGAACAAGCTGCATTTAAAATAGAGGAGCGATTTAGGATTAGGATGAAAGGTAAAGAAGATGTCTGAAACAAATATAAATCCCTTTTGATCTCAGGAAAAGAGGGTCTCTCTCTCTCTCTCTCTCTCTCTCTCTCTCTCTCTCTCTCTCCCACACACACACACACACACACGCGCGCGCACGCGCGCACACACACACACACACACACATTTAATATAGCTAGAATCAAAATGTCCTCTCATGAATTTTTTTTTTGTTTTTATATTTCAATAGCCCAGTCATTTGGAGCTCTTCATTTTCTCCTTGTGAATCTGGACATTTTCCTGTGTACCAACCAGGTTTAAAATTCCCCAGAGGGCTGGGGATGTGGCTCAAGCGGTAGGGCGCTCGCCTGGCATGCGTGCGGCCCGGGTTTGATCCTCAGCACCACATACAAACAAAGATGTTGTGTCTGCCGAGAACTAAAAAATAAATATTAAAAAATTCTCTCTCTTTCTCCCTCTCCCACTCTCTCTCTCTCCCACTCTCTCTTTAAAAAAAAAAATAAAATAAAATAAAATAAAATTCCCCAGAATGACAGAATATTCTGGCTGTGATAGGAACAGCAGCCACAAGTGTGGCTTATTATGCATTTTGCAAAAGACCCCGAGCTCTTGGGATCCTCACCATCGCCCTGTGGAGGGTTTTAAAAGTGGTAATCTAAGTCTCACAGATTAAGGGATTTATTCAAGGTCAAATTTATTCCATTTTTCTCAAGACTTACTTGCCTGTGGGTATAAATGGGGTCATAGTAATGAAAACAACAGAGATTTCCCTAGCTCTTGAACCTACTTTCTAAGGCAAAATCTCTGGCTCATCTACAAGCTGTATGTCTAGCATTCTCAAGATATGACACAAAAGTTTTCAGAAGAGTAAACTATGGAGGATTCTTCCACTAAGGGCACCCTAGGAATCCCTCCTTCTTGTACCAGTGCCTTTGGATAGCCGCTGCCCACAGGGACCTGGGGCTTGGCCACTGGAACTTTATCAAAGGGGATGCCAGGGAAAGCAGAGGCTGGACCTCTCCAGCCACTGAGGACTCTACTGCTACCATGTAAAAGAATGGAACAAAGATGAGCCCTTGCCACTGAGATCCCTATAAATATCAGCCCCCAGCTGACCTGTCGGCTGACTGCAACCACATGAATGACTGTAGGTCAGGAGAATCACCCACTCAAGCCTGGACATTATCACTGACTCAAATAATCATGGTGGTTGTTTCAAGCCACTACATTTTGGGTTGACATGTTACATAAGCAATAGATGACTGATACACTCTTCTTCCACCTTATTCTGTTCTGTTTCTCTCTCATGGTCATTTCTTCTGAGTCACTTCTGATGTCATCTTAATATCTATTGCCTGGCCTTAGAATTCTATCTAATATCTACACCATAGAGCTATCTTGCTTCCAAACTGATAATGGTGTTCCATATAGCACCCAATATGCTAATGCATGTCACACACCTATGCACACAAGCAGGCCCACTCATCAATGCCACAGAACTAAAACAAAAGTTTGTTACTAAATCTGCCTATAGAAAAGTAATAAAAAGGGGTAATCACCTATTAGAAGAAAGATATCATGCTCTGTACCTTTTCATAAATATTCCAGGCTCTCTTTAATACATGAGTATAATATGAGACCCTCTCTAAATATTACCTGTGGTTAGCAAGGTTTTGCAATCTTACAATACTCTACTAAAGAAGAAAAGTTTTTAAAAAATATATTTTTATTTTTAATTGACACATAGTAGTTTGCCGCAGGTCGGCTGCAGCAAAATATCCGGGGGGTGACGAATAACTTGTGTATGTTGATGCAGCAGGAATAGGAGCTGTTCATTGTAGGATAACAGAGGTATTTATACATTTTGCACAGCTTATCTTAATTAGCATAAACTAGATACAGCAGTCAACCAATCAGGAATCTCCACACTTAATGGCTCGCTTTTGTTACTTCACAAACCACTCCCTCTGGCATTTGGCCAGGCGCCATCCAGACTTGTTTACAGACTCTAACAGTAGTTGCCTGTATTTATAGGTTGTGGTATAATATTTTAACACATACATGCAGTATGTAATGATCATATTGGGGTAACTGTTGAATCTATCACCTTAGACATTTTTCATTCCACTGTGTTGGGAATATTCAAAATCTTCTCTACTAGATATTTTGAGTTGTTCGCTTGTTTGTTGTGTTTTATTGTTTTTCTGTAGTGCTGGATCGAACCCAGGGTCTCATGCATGCTGGGCACATTTTCTATCACTGAACCACATCCCCAGTCCTCTACTAGATATTTTTTTTTCTATTAGATAGCTTGAAAACTTCAATTAATTGTTGTCAACCACACAAACACATTTAAAGAAGAAATCTTATCATACTTAGAAGATTTGAGAAGAACAGAACTTGTAGTTCAGCAAACTTCAAAAAAGCTAATAGAAAGGGGTGCTGACCTCTAGTCCACATATAGAGCTATCATTTTATCTGAGGCTTTGACTTTCTTCTGTTGGTTATGGGTGCTTTCTCTTTAGGGAAGGGCTGTTGCTTCATCATTGGCCAGGAGGGGTACCAGCATAGGAGCTGGACGCCTTGCCTCCTCTCCATCCACCCCCACCCCCAGTCCTTCATCCTTCAGCACAAAGCCCTCAGGCATAGATTCCTGGCAGCCCCACCCAGGCCTTCACCAGTTCACAAGTTTGTGTAAGCCTTAGTGTCACCACTGTGCTGAAGCCTGGGTGTGATCCCTTGCCCACTGACTCCCAGAGCCTTACTACCCCACCCCATATTCATGCACAGCATTACTGACTGGTCCTGGGTTAGTCTGAGTGTGGCTCCAGAAATCCTGCTAAGTTAGCCGCCAGGCATCCCCTACCAAGCAACTGGAGTCGGGCCCTGTGTTAACTTCCTGGGGCTGCTTAACAAAGTACTACCAAATGGCTGGCTTCACCAGCAGGCATTTATTAGGGCACAGTCCCTGAGACTAGATGTCCAAAATCAAGGTACGTTTTGCTCCTTCTGAAGGCTGTGGGGAAAGAATCCATTCAAGGCTTCTCTCTTTGGTTTCTAGATGTTCACCTTCTCCTATATCATCTTCTCTCTCTATTTGTCTCTGTTTCCAAATTTTCCCTTTTTATAGAAGATCTCTTTTTATATAAAATGAGGATCCATCCAAATGACCTCATTGTAACCTGATTACCTCTAGTTAGCCCAGACACCGTCTCCAAAGAAGGCCTCACTCTGAGGTTCCCAGAAGGGGTGGTTAAGACTTCCATATTTCTTTCTGGTGGGTACAATGGACTGAACATTTGTGGTCCCCCATCCATATGTCTTTCTCTGTGATGCTGGGAATTGAACCTAGAACCGTGTGCGTGTGAGGCAAGTGTCCTATCACGGAGCTATAGCCCCAGCCCCTGTATCTTAAAATCTTACCCTTTGATGTGATGGCACGGGAGTGTGTGGTCTTTGGGAGCCGATTAGACTGGGATCGGTGCCTCTGTAAAGGGGGCTTCGATGGGCTCACTGACCTTTCTCTGCCACCTGAGGAAACAGTGAGTGAGCAGTCTGCTTCTCAGAAGTGGGCCCCCAGCAGGACCTGACAGTGCTCCTACCCCAGGGCTGGACTCCCAGACTCTAGAACTATGAGACATAAGCACTTGATGTCTGTGGTATTATGTGGTGTCCACCTGAAGTAAGACGGTGGGACAGAAGTCAAGCCCTAACAGTCCCCTGGGTGAGGCCAGGTCTTTCTCCCGTTTTTCACTGCGCTGCCCCACACGACTCCATGCCCTCTGGTCTGAGCAGGCCGCAGGACAAGGGAGGGAGGCTGGTGTGGGTAGCACGGCTCTGACACACACAGCTGCAGGCCTTGCTGGGGGGGTGCTGGCTTCACCGGGGAGATGGGATCCCCAGCCTGCTTCAGGCTCCATGGTGACCTTCCTCAGCTGCACATCATCACGGAGGACAATGATGGAGGACTGAAATGTTCTCAGATATTTTCTGCCCCCTTTCAGGGGAGGATTACGCTTCCATGTCCCACTAAAGACAGGATTGGTCATGTGACTCCCTTGAGCCAAGGAAATGTGTGTAGGAGGGACACGTGTTCCTTCTGAGAGGAAGTTGTGAGATGTATATGCATTTGGTCATGACCTCTCTCCTTCTGTGGAAGACTCCAAGTTCTAGATTGAGGAAGGCTCAGTAGCCTAGATCCTGGAGGAAGTTGACATGGAGTGGAGTTTAGTACCACAATGGGCCATAGGATGAGCTTGGAAAAACCTTTCTTGTTAAAAGCTACTGAGATGTAGGGGTGTTTGTTAGTGGGCACAACTTTCCTTATCCTGACTGATACAAAAAAAACTTGCCCAATAGGGAATAATGGTTTAGTTAAGAGCATAAATATAGGTTGCTGGTGGGATTGCAAATTGGTGCCACCACTCTGGAAAGCAGTATGGAGATTCCTCAGAAACCTAGGAATGGAACCATTTGACCTGGTTATACCACTCCTAGGTATATATCCAAAGGAATTCAAATAAGCATACTGCCTGATGCAGCCACATCAACATGTATAGAGCTCAATTCACAACAGCTAAGCTATGGAACCAACCACGGTGCCCTTCAACAGATGAATGAATAGAGAAAATTTGGTGTATATATACACAATGGAGTATTATTCATCCTTAAAAAAAACAACTTTATGATATTTGCTGGTAAGTGGTTGGATCTGGAGACTATCTTGCTAAATGAAGTAGGCCAATCCCCCAAAACAAAAGATCAAATGTTCTCTCTGATATCTGGATGCTAACACTCAACTAGGGGTCAGGGGAGGGAAGAATAGAAGTTCAGTGGATTAGACAAAGGGAGAGAGGGGGATAGGAATAGGAAAGATGGTGGAATAAATCTGACATAACTTTCTTATGCTTATATATGAATACACCACAATGAATCTCCACACCAACCACAAGACTGGGATCCCAATTAGAATAAGATATATTTCATGTGTGTATAATAGGTATGTGGAAATATGCTTTTTTTGTCATGTATAACTAAAAAGAACAAATAAAAAAATAAAAGATTTCCCTTTACGAAACACCAAAAAAATAAAATAGAATATGAATCTAGGGCTGGGAATGTCACTCAGTACAGTTGAGTAGAGCATTTCTTAGCATACACAAGACCTGAATTCAATCTCCAACACTAAAAAAAGGTTTTAGAAATATAAGTATGAAAATGTGAGTGAATACCAGACAAATCCCAAGTACATCAATGTTTAAATGTAAAAATTGAAACCGTAAAGGCACTTGGTGAAATACTAATTAGCTTTGTAACTTTAGAGTGGGGAAGGGCTTCCTAAATATATGACTCAACCGAATTATGGAATCAGCTCAGATACCCATCAATAAATGAATGGGTCAAGGAAATGTGGTATATATATATATATATATATACCCCCAGTGGGGTTTTGCTCAGCCATAAAGAAGAATGAAATAGTGGCATTTGCCAGTAAATGCGTGGAAATGGAGAAGAATCAAATAAGCCAGTCTTGAAACTCAAGGGTCAGATGCTTTCTCCCCTATGGGAAAGCTAGAGCAAAATAAGGGACAGAAGGCAGTGTTGTGGGGGTGAGATATGGGAAATATATAGGGAAGATCAATGGAGTCGAGGATGGGAAGAAGGGAGAGAGGAGGGGAAAGCGGGGGGCGGGGGGAATACGGACTAAATTTAACAGAGTCGTGTTCTATGCATATATCAAAGTACCAAAAGGAATTTCACCTTGATGTATGTGTAGAAAGTACCAATCAAAAATAAATAAAGGAATGAAGGGAAGGCCAGGAGAGGAGAAGAAGGAGAGGGAGATAGGAATGGGGATTGAAATCAAATTCCCTGCAAGCGTGATTTGTCAAAATGAACCCAACTACTATGTATAACTATAATGCTCTAAGTTAAAAAAATGACTCCAAATGAAGAATGCATGGAAGTAGAGATGAACAAATTATATAAAAATAAAAACCTGCCTAGAAAACTGAACAAGAAAAAGAACTCGGACTGGGGATATTGTAGGGTAGAGCACTTGCCTAGCATATGCAACCCCTGGGTTCAATCCCCAGCACTGAAAAATAAGAGAAAATAAAAAGCAAAAGTTACACTAAAACAAACCCCATATGTGCAGTAGATTGCAAAAATGACCACAAATCTCTTCCCTTCATGTACTCCCTGACCTCAGCCTTAACCGTGTTCCTTGGTGACGCTTGGACAGGCCCTCTTGCTATTTTTTTTTGAACCTGTCTGTGACCACCCTGAGAAGGTTTCTAGATTATCTTGCTGGATGATGAGTGACATATGACTAGTTACTGTCCTTACTCTACTGGCAGTCAGCCACCAGATGGGTGAGGTCAGCAACACTGGCTGACTTTAAATGCTTAAGGCAGGCCAGCTGACACCTCGTGGAACAGAGATGAACTGTCTCAGCTGAGCCCAGGCCAGACCATAACATCATGAGCAAATAAATGGTTATTGTTCCAAGTCAATAACTTTTGGGATGGCGGGTTATACGGAAGAAATAAATAAATAACTCACGCAATGAGCAAAATCAGAAGAAAAATGGCAAATGGAGTGTTTGTAGTTCAGACCACAAAGGATTAGGTTTCTAAAATAAAAAATTCTTTATACAAATTTCCTTATTATGAAATATAAAAAAGACCAATGGCCCAATAAAAAAATGGGTAAAGGATATGAGCACCATAAAGAAAGTACAATTGCCTTTTAAAAATATATGAAAACAAGCTCAATCTCATTTATAATAAGATAAATTCAGATTAAAACTAAATTGAGACACCATTTTAATGCATCAGGTTTGTGAACACTCTTATTTTGCAAAGCAATGGGGGAACAGGCACTTTCATATATCATTGGAGGGACTAACCTGACAGAGGACAATTTAGAAATAGTTAAAGAAATTACAAATGCACAAATTATTTAACCCAGTAATTATACTTTTGAAGATTTATCCAATGAATGTATTCCCCGCCCCCCCCCCAAAAAAATGGCACATGGACATGGTTATTTACTGTAGTATTTTTTTAATAGCAAATGACTGGCAACAACTTTAATGTCCAACCACTAGAGTCTAATGAATAAGTATAGTAATCTATATAATAGAATACTATGAAGCTTCAAAAAAGAACAGGGAAGCTGATATGTACTGATAAGAAAAACTATTCAAAATGTGTTACAAAATGAAGCAAATTTTAAAAGTACACAACTAGACATTTGAATCTGTTTCTATGTAGGATCCGCACTGTCCACTGGGCACAACTAGGATTCATTCTTATTTTTAGATTTGCTCAGTAATACTCCTAAGAGACCAACTCCTTTTCTTTCCTCCGTCCATCCTTCAAGGTCCATGTTAGAACACATTCTTCCCTTTGAAGACTTCTGTGACCACACGTCTTACTAGTGACCCCTTCTTCTAAGTTCTCACTGCTGTTACTGTCCTGATTTTCAGTTGCCATACACTTGGAATAACTCATTGTCCTTTTGTGTGGATGTATCTTGTTTCCACAAATAATAGTGTTTTTTTTTTTCCTTATGGTCAGAAACTGCTCTGGTCATGTTTGGAAAGAATAAAGTGTGTAAAAAGTCTAGCTCAGAGTTAGGTATGTAGAAAATACTCAAGACAGGGGGATTCTTTGGGTCTCCCTCACAGTCCCTCACTTAATGCTTTATGCCCTGGTGCTCATTCAACAAATGATGGCTGATTGAAAATATGGCTGTCCTCGGGGACTGTGGACACCTAATAGGAAAGACTTACTATGGGGAGGCCAACATCCAGGTAAGAGGCTAGCAATTAGATTCAGAATTGCTGGCCCAATGTAATCAATCCCAGAGCTGACAGCCCCACCAGAAAATCTGGTTGCCCCATTTTGCTATGGCCTCCCCAAACAAGCAAGGTACCCACCCTCCCAAAGAACAGTTTTAGACACAGATGACTTGAAGCCACTTCTACCCAACCCAAATAACTGGTGGCAGAAATGACCCAATGACAGTGGAACAAACCCTATGAATTCAAATTCACAAACTCACTGAAGGAAGCATCACACCCATCTAATCTAATCCTCCCAACAAACCTTGAAGGCAGAATGAACATTCCATCTAATAGAGGGGAGACCTTGGCATCAGTTGGTCTGTGACTCGGTCATCAGTCTGTGACTGGTGCACCAAGCACCCCAAGGGGTACAACTATAAATAAAATCCAATCTTCTGCTCTCAAGAGGCTTCATTTTGGTGGAGGAAGTGACTTAAACATGTAAACAGAAAATCATCCTGAAATATGCTGCACTGCAGAACAAAAGTTGTTCAGCTAGAGAGGGAGGGAGGGAGAGAGGCAGGGAGAGAGAGAGAGGGAGAGAGGGAGGGAGAGAGAGAGAGAGAGAGAGAGAGAGAGAGAAGAGAGGGGTGCTAGGGAGATTGAGGGAAAGAGAGAGCAGAGAGAAATGTAGCCTTCTTCATGAAGCAGAATCTGCCCCCCTAAAGCATTTATGAAGGATTGCAAAAGTAGGACTAAACCCCAAAGCCTCTTTCATTATTTCCACAGTTCCTAGATTGGTGGCCTCATAAAAAATCTTTGGTAAAATTAGGCACTCTCTGGGCCTTTCTTTCGTCTTCTCCCCTCTCTTCCAATGGTCAGGACAGCTAACTCTCGCCCCGTTTTGGTTTCCATATGCCACCTGCCCCCGTACCACCACATCTCATAATTCCTGTTTTCCCCACTCCCACTCCCCTCCCAAAAGGCAGGCTATCTAGCATCTGGACCTCTAGAGGTATTCTGGCCTGGGGGCTTCTAGAAGGGCAGGAGATTGATAGCATCTGGCCCTGTCAATCTGCTTTCAAGTACTGTACCCAGAGGGTGCCCAAGCAGAAATGGGTGGAGGGGATGTCAGAGAAAAACTGGCATCTTGCTATCAGACAACACCAACGCTTTCTCTGTTTACTCTCAGATGCAGGAAGAGAGGGGATCATTGATTAGCTGTGGGCAACAGCAGGCTAAGAACTCTCTCCTGAAGTACCTCTCTGGCTCCCCGATGCCACTCTTGCACCTGACACCATAGCAGCCACCGTGACTGACAGCAGTAAAGCACATCACATCGTGTCCCTGCTGAAAACCCTCCAGTGGTTTCTGACTGCAGCTGGCGTATGGGATCCCTCATGGCTTATGGGCGTCCATATTCATCTGGTCCCTGCCCACCAAGTCATTCACTGCTTCTTCTTCTCATTTCCTCACCTGTAAAATACAAGTGCATACCGTTGCTTTTAGGATGAAGCAAGACCATATATGTCACCCACGGTGGCACACCCCATCCACCACCATCACCAACGTGACACATCTTGGCTGAATCTTGATACTAAGAAGTGAATGAGTTGATAAGGCTTGTAGCCAGGTGAAGAATGACAAGAACAGGTGACTGGTACACGAAGAAGGTACAAGTTACTGGCCTTGTTAACCTTCCTTTGAAAAAGACCATTTGACAAAGTTGGGCCTGGAGAAATGGATGACAGGGAGGATGGCACTGATGAATGACATTAAACTCCAAAGTGTGACCCATAGGGATCAGCTGTCACAGATTTCAGGGAAAACAAAAACATATCTACTAGTTATCTGATGACCTAGTCGTAGGCCGCAGGGACTCTTCAGGTCCACTGCACAGCCACAATAGTTGTGTCACTCTTCCGCTTGGTCTAATACTAGCTGGGCTTATCTATTGGTGATGAGATTTGAAACTCGGTGTAATTCTCTAAAGTCTCAGTTCACCCATATTTCATCTTGAAACTGGACATTATGGAAGATCTTGACAAACAGAATAATAATTATCAAAGAAAAGCGTCACTTGATTCCTGCCTGCGTTTGAAGCCAAACATAAACCATGTGAAATCTCATAATTTGAGTAAAAGATTCGAATGGCTCATACCGGGGGATGTAGGTCATGTAACCTACCACTAAGTTGAACCTTTGTTCACTACTTAAGAGTCATTAATCTGGAGTAAATGATAAACATCTTACCTGTTTCTAAATTTTTGGAGGCCTGAGATCATATTTGGTATAATTTTATCTATGAGTCTTTTGTATCTTTCAGGCCTAATTTTAACAGTGTCATTTCGCATCATGGTTCTGATTGTAGGCTGGTCAAACACTTGGTTGTTGGCACTCAGTTCTCATCTTGGTCTTTTGGTCACAAGAGGACCCACACATTCCAAGCCGATGTCTGAGGTTGCAGTTGAACAATCAGAGTAATCTAGGTCTTTAAGAAATGATGGGTTCATTTCTAGCAGTGTGTGTGATCGGGGAAACACTGTATTAGAAGCCTATCAGGAAGCGGTTATTCAGTTTGATCTGGTTAGGCAAACAGAAAATAACTGGTGGGAAAACACGAAGCCCAGTTGGAACTTCAAGCTGAAACCATGGTTTCACGTGACAACTGTTTGTCACTCTCTGAAATCACAGCCTTAGAGTCTTTTCTTTTTTGGTCAGAGCCAAGGCCGGTGACCCCTGCCAGGGCCTTGTAAATCATTCTCTTACCCCAACAATGAAGCCCATAGTTTATTGCTCTGCTTGCCATTCATGAGCCACAGGAAAAGGGACTCTAAACCAGCTCAGTGCTGTCATGCCTCTTTACAGTGGCCATGATTAGATAAGGGCTGCCACTTGACCCAGCAAATGTGTTGGCCAGTGGCTCTTGTTGCTATTGATCAAAAAAGAGGGCAGCAGCATCTTTTTGGGAGCTCTGGCAAAAGACTCGGGGGTCACTGACAGGACGCAGAGGCTGTGTGTTCCTCACTGAGTTCCGCCTCTGACATGGATCTGCTGTGTGACCTTGAAGAAATCTCTTCACCTTTGTCTGCCTGGTTCCTCCATCTGTAGGGTTATGCCAATGAAGAGCTTTGTGCCTATTTATTTGATTTTGAACTTTCTTTTAGCCAGATTCAGCCACCACTCCTTCAGTTTCTCATCAGAAAGGTATGATCTTTTCTGTATCTATTACATTCTGTTTCCCAAACACAATGGACTTATTTTATAGTTCGGATGGTTGGATTTACTGGCTCATTACAGTTTTCAAAGTGGAACACGTCACAGAGAACGGCCGAAAATTGTCTCCCGAGGCCGGTAGGGTTAGCAAGCAAAGAGGAAAGGCTCTTTCAGAAATTGGCTTGAAGACACAGGTCGGGTGGCCTTTGAGGGATTCATGTGCAGTGAAGTCTCCAACCTTCAATACCAGAGCACGGAGAAGACTCTTGGCCACCTGGCTTGGGATTTCCTACATATGAACCTTTCATCTACAACACTTTTCCTGCCAACTGCCTCCTCCTTTGACCAACAAAGTCTTATTCCTCTTTAAAAGCTTTAAAAGCCTCCTCATACTGTCTTCCTCAGCCCTTCCCCTGTGTTCCCCCAGCTGAGAGATGTCCCTCCTCTCTCTTCCCTGTAAGCTCAGTTTCTACATGTGTAAGTCATAACACACTGCTTTCTCCCCTGGATGTCTGTGCTATGTTTCCTTGTTTTTCATGAGGTCAGGGCACCTGTCTGTAGTGTCACCGGCTCATGGCATCCAGCACAGGGCTTGGTTTATAGTAAGCAATGGATGAATGAGCAAACAGAGGACTTTGGGCATGGGGGTTCACTCAACTGACTCCGCCTTGCTTTCTCTCTCACATATCATGAGGATTTACCCCATCTATCCTGTTTTTGGATCATGGTAAGTTCCTTTGTTTGACCACCTTATTGGATGCTTTGTTTGGCCCTGTGAGGAGCGACGCACATCCCTGCCCTCAGAAATGAAGCAACGTTCTCCTCAGCTCCTGGGAGTGCTGCTGGAAGGAAGACCTGGGTGGTCAGCCCACTGCCCAATTACCTAACCAGAGAGCTCCTCTCCCTGTTCCTCTCTCTCCTTCTCTTCCTTTTTATTGCTGCTAATCCCAAGGGTGCTCACCAGAAGAAGTCACGCACGCCAAACTCCATCATGTAGTCTGCTTCCCAGAGAACCCAAACTGCAACAAGCACCTACTATGTGCTAAGTTCTGTCCTAGGTCATGGAGTTAGAATGATGAACAAGCACAGGTCTCTGTCCCCATGGAGCACTCAATCTCCCGGAGATTGAGTACAGGGGACAGGCTGTACACAGATGCACACATAGTCAGATATGAGGGGTTACAGAGAGAAAAAGAGAGGTTGGAATTGGAAAAGAATGATATCTTTTATTTTTCTTTTTGAAAATGTTTTTTTGTTTCTCATTTTATACAAGATGTGAGTTTAAGTAGCCAGTCACTGGACTTGAAGGGGAAAGTACTGAGGGTTCATTTTATTTTCCTTTTTTCCTTTATGTGTCCAATAGGGCTGAGAGCTCTGCATCAGGACAGATGTACCGTTTGTGTAACCACTACCTTGGAAAAAGTGAATTGCCTTTGATTTTATAATCATCTTGGGAAATAACACTAAAACTCTCCAATCTCATAATGTATGCAAGGATTATGTTATTGTCAAATGAAGAGAGAGCCAAAGAAAGTCCTGTCTCACGATGGTCTAAACCCAGTTCACATTCCCTGTCACTAGACACACAATCCAGTGGTTGGCAAATTCTGCTGCACATCGAAAGGAAGAGCAGACGGCTAGGTCAAACAGTGACAGCTCTATGAAGGCTTGGCTGCCATAGCCACTTATCCCTGTGGAACTTCTCTAACATCTCCTGCTGAAAGCCCAGAAGGTCAGAAGGATCATGAGGCTCTGCTTTCACCGCCTGTATTCATCCTGAAAAATCAGGACTTAGTGAGCTTTTGCCCTTCTGCACCACAGGAGGTTTCTGCCCTCCTGAGCTGGCTTAGGACACCTGCATTACTGTTTGGCAGGTGGACCACCCCAGACAAACCACCCACCTGGCACTGTTTCCACGATGGCTTGTGCCATTGGCTAAGGAGGGGTCCCTGATGAGCATCCACTTCAACAGAATGAGAGATACCCAGAGATGGGAAGAGCAACTTCAAAGATTTCAGATCAAAGAAACAAGGAGGAGGATGGGAATAGATGAGGACCCTGAAGGTCAGATCATGTAGGGTGTTGGGTCAAGGTTTTATTTTCTGTAATGGAAAATGGGTTCATTAGTAATTTTTATATTATTTGAAAAATAAGTAAATCAGTTAATCAAAAGAGGGCCAAACATTGACCGAAAAAACAACTGTGTCATCAACTCCATGTTACGATTCTATGCACCTGAATTTGGTTTTTTAGTGCGGGAAATCAAAGCCAGGGCCTCACACATAGTAGGGCAATGTTTTATCACTGAGTTACACCCCCAATTCTTGCACCTGAAGTGCTGGGAGCCATCAGCCAAGTAGGTATGACAATTTCCTTGCCAGCGTACTCCCATGCTGTCTAGTGGAAGGACTCCTGAAAGGTGACCTTGCTCAAGGACCAGGGCGGATCCGTGTTTAGGGTGTCCCCGGTTTAGCATAATAGGAGATTAGGGTGTTCCCCCTTTAGAATAGGGTGTATCCTGCTGCCTGAGTTCCTCTTGAGTTCTTAGGGTCATACAGTATATTTTGGGAGACAGAAGCCCAGTGGAGTGTGGATTTGGGGCAGAGAATGTGGATTTCCCCAGAACGTGTTTGTAGACGGCCGGTGTGAGTTCGGGAATAAAAAATTGCTGTTTGAATCTACAAGCTGTGTGGTGGCTCGTGATTTGTGCCCAGCCAGAGACTGCGGCACTGAAGTTTAACAGGAGAAAGAGAGAGAGAAAGAAATATCTACTCAAAAATCCAAGAGGAGATGTTGGGTACATGAGTATTAAATTCAGGGCCTGGATATAATTTGAGAGTCATCAGCATATAGATAGGGCATGAAGTGTTGAAGTCAAAGTTACAGAAAACAGATGTCTGAGGGCAGAAACTGGAAGATCACAACTCACAGCTAAGTAAGAAACCACAAATACAGCTGAGATGGAGCCACCGGTCAGGGAAAGGAGAGAGGAATGATTCACTAGTCAAATGGTGTTCGAAAGACCTAAGAACTGGATTTGACAATTCAGAGGGTTCGACTTTGATAGAAGCTAAGACAAGCTGTCCTTTGTGATAAGTGAGAAGGAGCCAATATGGGTAAAGGCACAACTGGGCTGGTTGACTGAGTTGTGGGTGGTAAATGGGTGCTCTCTTCAGATCAATTATATTTTCATAGGGAAAAAAAATGCAGCAAGGTCAACAATTAAACGTGAAATGTGATGAGAAGATTTGAGGTGTCTGAGGAAAGGGAAGTAAGTGGGAATTATTTGTCCACTGACCATACTGTGTGCCAAGGAATATTTAGGCACGTGGGATAGGCCAGGGAGCAGAACAGACATCCTTACCCTCAGACCTCACCCTCCAGTGACCTCACTAGAGAAGAGAAATGTGCTCAGGTTGCCAAACGACACTCAGGATCCACTTGAGATCAGACATCAGGCATGACTGAGAGTGGACATGTGATTATATCCCTCAGCTACTTGAGATCGCTGTGGAATGGTCAGCTGAAAAGGTTCTGATGGGTGACAGAATGGTATCTGGAGGATATGAAGTGGAAGTACACTAATTAAAAACTTAAAAATCAACATCTAAAAATATTTATCTAAAACTAAACAAAGCTCAGATTTGTTTATTGAATCCACCTCCCGATGGTACCTTTCTTTATATCCCCATTGCCTCTGGGCAAGTCCAGGTTCTGTGTTCTCAGCTGAACTATTTCAACCGTCTCTTTGCTTATTTCTCTTGCCCATTATCTTCTCCCTTTCAGCCTGCCTATAATGCCTTGTTAGATTACTTTTCCATAAACATAACTGTCAATGTGTCACTCTCCAGCTCAGAAACCCAAATGGCTTCTCACTCCCTACTGGATAAAATCTAAGCTTATATTTATTTTTTTACATGCTTTTAAATCCGACTCCCAGTTTACCCATGCCATTCTCGCATCCACATATTTCCTTAAATATCCTGCTCTATTCAGACTAGTTTACTTGACAGGCCTTAACCTTTGCATGCCCTTGACAGGCATCACGTTCTTCACTTGGAACTCTTAAGACCGTTCTGTCTGTCTTACTGTACTTTTTTTGCGGGGGAGGGGGTACCAAGGATTGAACTCAGGGGCACTCGACCACTGAGCAACATCCCCAGCCCTATTTTGTATTTTATTTAGAAACAGGGTCTCACTGAGTGGCTTAGTGCGTTGCTTTTGCTGAGGCTGGCTTTGAACTCACGATCCTCCTGCCTCAGCCTTTCAAGCCGCTGGGATACTTATCCCCACTGTAAGGATCCGTTCTGGCAGCATCTTTCCTCCCCACCAAGCCCTGCAGTGAGCCCAACCCCACCCTCCACTCCACCTAGGGCCACCAGTTATCTATATTTTTCCTTTACCTCTTTTACATTTTACCTATATTTACCATGATTCTACATGTCCATTTCTCACCTCCACAGCTAGATTACAAGTTCTCAGTAAGCAAGTGGCACCTTATACATCTCTGCCTGACCCTCAACGATTTTGCACTTGGAAGTCAACCCTTTTTCAGTATTTGATCTTGTATGCTGACTCAGAAACCATAACAAAAAATTCCAACAGGGAGCCCTCAGCCGACACCTCTGATTGGTGGTTCCAATTACAGGAAGCTCACAAGAGAAGCCACCTCCCATTTGTTTTCACTCCATTAGGAAATTCTTTGTGTTAATTCAACATTTTGTCCTACGACTCATTAAGTAAAGCTATGTTGAAAGCAATTTAATTAAAACTCTTGTGATTTTGCAAGATTGCCAAAAATTCTAGTCTCTCTAGGCAGAACCATGGTTTATCAAATGCAGCATTTTGAGATCTCAGCATAGCAGCCAGGAAGGAGCCCAGCAACTCAGGCTTGCTCAAAGATGAAATTCTGAGTTTTCCCCCACCCTGGCAGAGGTTGTTTGGCTGAGACAGATTCTGCAAATGTAGCTTACTGTCAAAAAGCTGCAGTATACAAAATACAGCCTCTCCTTCCCCACACACAGACACATGCCTTCTCTTCCTTTGTCTAAGTAAATACAATAGCAACCTTGGTATGCTAGCATAGCCTCAGCAATTAGAGCTAAAAACAGCAATTACCACTTTATAGCATCTCAAGATCTTAGTTCCCCAAATAAAAAGTCTCTCTGTTTGAAGTTGAGTCATTTCTGCACCCAGAACAGTCTTCTATTTTTTATTTTATTTTATTTTTGAACGACAAAGATTTATTATGGTGTTAGGATAAACTATACAAAGAAAAATAAGGCCCGAGTTTGGCTCTTTAAGAGTTTACATTCTACTGCTAGGATTCAGGTAATATAGTTATCAAGCTCAAGTTCAAGTTCTAGGAGAGATGTCTAAATTGGCAACAGTGGTAACAGAAGGAATGAAAACTTGGATGGAAGAGGAAAGCATAGTTCAAGAGCATCTTCAGAGAGGATGTTTTTAAATATGCTCCATTTATTGGTAATTCATTAGTAAGTTATACATAAAATCACCACACAACCCAGCAATTACATATATATCTTCAAAATCAAAAACAGGTGTGTGCCATTGCACACACCTGTAATCCCAATGACTTGGGAGGCTGAGGCAGGAGGATTGCCAGTTCAAAGCCAGCCTCAGCAACTTGGTGAGGCTCTAAGCAACTTAGCAAGACCCTGTCTCAAAGTAAAAACATAAAAAGGGGCAGAGATGCAACTCAGTGGTTAAGTGCCCCTGGGTTCAATCTCTGGTGTTCCCACCACCCCCACTAAAAATAATAATAATATTAAAAACAAGCGCAAACAAAAACTTGTATAAAAGGTCTTTAAAAACAGATGAGACACTAGGTTAGCAAGGCAGTAACTGTGCTATGGAAAGTTTGCACAGAATGATCAGATTGCTTTACTGATGAAAAACCATTCTCCTGAGCTAGGGCTGTAGCTCAGTGATAGGGTGCTTGCCTAGCATGTACAAAGCCCTGCATTCTATCCCTAGCACTGAAGAAGAAGGGGAAAAAAAGACTTTAGAGTTATTGCTCAATTAGATATGGCAATTTACTGAAATTCAAGGAGTTGTATTAAAATGGTAGTTTTTAATATCAAGACAAAAAATCTTTAAGATAGATTATTTAAAGATAATTTTATAGCAACACAAAGTTGGGATATGGCTTTATTTTATGAGATTCTTAAAAATAATTCAGTGAGCTATCCTAGCAAAGATCAAATGCTATATAGATGAACTACTTCTTCGGAATTCTATCCATTAAGTAATAATGATGCTGTTGATTGGAATGGGGTGAGCCTTTTCCACTATATTTTCTGAATGAAATTTTTCAAAGGAGGGACAGAGGGACAGGAACCCAAGGTTCACCTATGCTTAGAAACACTTCCAAGAAGTGAAATCCACTGACTTATTGGTTAGAATTAGTCTCAGCAGGTCTCTTTGGAAACACACTACATCACCAACTCAGCTTGAAGCCCAACATCTACTCCCATTTGTCCATGGGTCTTGTGAAGATCTGATATTGGTTAGAATACCCCTTTTATTAAGGGGATATTTTAATTAGAGCCTTTTTCTAAAGGATTATCTTAGCTCATTGATTGGAGATCTTTAAAACTAGACAGAGACATTGCTGTGGAGAGAGCATGAGGCCCTGGAACAGTGCTAGCCCATAAAAAGAAACACACACCCACACCCACACCCACACACACACACAAGCTACATATGTGGTTTTATACTGTCTAATAGCCACGCTAAACATGTAATAAAGAAGGTGATATTAACTGTAATAATACATGATTACATGAAATATCCAAAGTCATATTCCTTTAATATGTGATCAATATAAAAATTATTTCTGAAATTAAAAGAAGTTGGGAAAGAAAAGGAGAAAGGAGAGAGAGAGAGGAAGGAGAATGAGTTCAAGAAACTGTAATTTGCAGCTGGGCAGTGGCACATGCCCGCAAACTCAGATACTCAGGAAGCCTAGACAGGATGATCACAAGTTTGAGGCCAACGTAGTCAACTTTACCAAGTTCCTGTTTCAAAATGAAAACAAAAATTTCTAGGGATGTAGCTCAGAGGGGGACATCTCACATCTAAACCATAACGCTCACATTCTGCTCTGAGAGTGCATATCTTCATTTCTACTTTATAATAAAGCTCTTCCTTTCTTTGATAAAACCTTAAGCCTTGGGCTGGTGTTGTGGCTCAGGAAAAATATCCTGAGCCTAGACATGCGAGGCCCTGGGTTCAATCCTCAGCACCACATATAAATAAATAAAATAAAGGTATTGTGTGCAACTACAATTAAAAAATAAATATTTTTTTTAAAAAAAACCTTTGGCCTACTTCATTTTTTTTCATGTCAAGAGCCTGGAAATTTCAAGTAGAGATCTCCTCCACCCTCTGGATTTCATGTAATCATGTATTATTCAGTTAATATCCCCTGGTTTTTTGTTTGTTTTTTTTTTACATATTTAATGTGGCTATTAGGCAGTATAAAGCCACATATGTGGCTTGTATGTGTGTGTGCTAGTAGCACTTGACTAGCATGCATTGAGACCTTACTATGTGTTCAGTTCTCAGTATTGAAAAAAAAAATTGCAATTTGCTGGCACAAATAGATATCCCCATGAATATAAATATCCTTTGCTCCTAACAAACACTGTTCTTATGGATCTACTCCTCACCTACAAAACACACCTGTTCCCCTAAGAAAGTGAAAGAATCATTTTGCATGTGCATATGGTGCTTTCTCTAGGGGTCAGATTGGCCTTGGGTACTTTTCCAGGCAAAAGCTCTTGCCTTCCCTCATCTGTATCTATTATCCTGTAGCCCCCAAACTCTAGCTTCCTCTATGTCCCTCCATCTGCCTAATAACACACCCCTCCACTCCATCTCCCAACAACCTCTCAGTTATACCATTTAATGACTTTTCCAAGTCCACACTTCCCTAACTTTTCTACAGCATTAAGTCACCCATAATTCATTCAAGAAACTTTGTTAAGAGCTTATTACTTGAGGCATGAGAAATACCATAACAAAGAAGACCGAAACTCCTCTTTTCCTTTGACCTCCACCCTGTCACCACATGGGAGTCTGAGGAGGTCTCTCCAGAGGGCAGAGGAGATCTCTACTCGAAATTTCCAGGTTCTTGACATTTAAGAACTGAAGGAGGCATAAGGTTTTAGCAAAGACAGGAAGAGCTTCATTAGAAAGTGGAAAGTGAAGATATGCCCTCTCAGAGCAGAATATGGGTGTTGTGGTTTAGATGTGAGGTGTCCCCCAAAAGCTCATGTGTGAGACAATGAAAGAAGGTTCAGAGGGGAAATGATTGGGTTGTGAGATTCTTAACCCAATCAGTGAATGAATCCCCTGATGGGAATTAACTCAGTGGTAGCTGAAGCTGGTAAGGTGTGGCTGGAGGACACAGCACTGGGGGCATGTCTTTGGGGTGTATATATTTTGTGTCTGGCAGTGGAGTCTCTCTCTGCCTTCGGGTCACCACGTGAACTGCTTTCTTCTGCTATGCTTTTCTGCCATGACGTTCTGCTCATGGCTGTCTATGGACTGAGGCCTCTGAAACCGTGAGCCCTCGAATAAACTTTACCTCCTCTGCAGTTGTTCCGGTTAGGTCTTTTAGTCACAGCAGTGAAGAGCTGACTAAAACAGTGGGCTATCTTGAGAGGGAGATGCACTTCCAGGGGTTAAAGTGGAGTCTTTTATTAAGGGTGTATAATTAGACAGAATGTGTATGACTCCAAGGGACGGGTCTTCCCTGGGGATTGGGCAATAGTAAACAAGATCGTGTTTCCAATTAGGGGTTCTGAATGTTTCCATTCACATCAATGTCTCTGTCTCAGGCAGATGAGCCGTCCGTTGGTGATCAGACCAGATGATCATGGGCCAATCAAATGTCAGCCCTTGTTCTCACCAGAGCTTCATGGTCTCTTTCTATTGAGGTCTTGTTCCTGTTCTGCTACATCCCAGAAAACGTATAGGGAAAGTTGTGAAGTATTTATGGGTTGTTTAGTGCCATCATACATCTTTATCTTTTAAATGTTTAATTGTCCTTTCTACAAACAAAATTTTTTTTTTTTAATTCAAAATTTCTCTAATGGCTAGGCCACTAACCAATTGTGTCATTTCTGCCTTTCAAACCTGTCCTCATGCTACCCAAGACCAAGTTCAATGGCCTGCTAGCTGGTCCCGCACTTGTTCTCTGCAATCCACGGCAGGCTAAGTGGTCCTTTTAAAAAAGAAAGTCAGACCATGTCGCAGTCCTACCCAGGCCTCTAATGAATTTCCCAACACATCTTACAATAAGCTCCAAGATCCTTACCTAAAGGCTTTCTTCCATGGCCTGGTTCCTGCCAGCTTCTCTGTCCTCTCATGCCTGGACTTGCTCCAGCTCCACTGGCCCCTGGCCCTGCAGCCATTCCCCAAACACCAAAGCTGTTCCTCAGAATCTTCATGCATCTCCTCCCTCTGCCGGTGGTGTTCTTCCTCCACATCTTCTCAGGGGCCCTGCCCTTCTCGGTTCCTGCTCAAATGTCACTTCCTGAGAGGCTCTTTGTGTCTGATCAATCCACCCCGCCATCACTCTCTATCCTTATTCTGTTTTATTTTCTTCAGGACACTATTTGACGCCCTATTATTTATTCATGTATTTATTTGTCTACTGTGTGTTATTTTGCATCAGAATGTGGGCTCCGGGAAGGTGAGGCCTTTGTTGGAGGAGCACATCATGCCCCATAGTAAAGGCTGCAGACTCTCCTTCCCTTCCCCGCTACCTACACTCTTGCTAACTCCACAGCAGTTTCCCAGAATGTGAGCAGTGGAGCTCCTGCATTGAAATCCTCTGGTGCTGCTTCACAATACAGATTCCTGGGCCCAACACTGAATCTGATGGGTTCTCTCCACACGTTGAGCCTGAAATTTGTATTTAAAGAAGATCTCCGCGTAATTCTTGAGGTTGGTAAGCTTAAGAACCACTCTTCTTGGTTTTGATGATTCACGTGACCGATGACTGATCACTGTGTTTCCACCCCTTATTCCCAAAGGATCACCAAGGTGTGTAGATTCTGCTTCCTTAGCATCTCCCCAATTTGTGTGCTCTGCTCATACTTGCAGTCTTGTCGCTAAGGCAGAAGACTTCATTTGTATAGTAGCCACTGAATTAGTATCTTTCTGCTACTAAAATGACAGGGCTAATCCATGTCACCCCAAATAGCTCCATTCTGAAGCCAGCAATGGTTTTCCATTCCCTTCCCTCTGGGATACCCTTGCATCATTTTTTAGATCCAGCCCCTCCACAGATACCAGTCTGTGTGCCAATTTGTCTGGAAACTTCTCTTGTCTCAGCTGAACGTGGTCCTTTCTCCTTTGATGCCCAAAGAACTCTGTCATCTCTTAAGGCATTTATTCATTTTACCGTTAGCAGAGTTATTTATACTTATCTGTCTTATTTCCTCAAATTCTAAGTTCCATGAGTACAGGAAATGTGATTTATTCATCATTATATACTTCAAAGCACTTAGCCCAATGGTTGGTATTCAATAAATGTTTGTGGAATGAATGACTGAGTTCATGTTTGGTTCAAAATGCACTTTATCATTCTGTTTTTTACTGTTGCAGTAGTTAAAAAAGAACCTCACAAGATATTAATTCAAAAAAAAATTTAGTTCATTTGTTTCTGCTAAAAGAAATGCACTGACAGCCATTAGTGATAATAATCAATTTAGATATCTTAGTGGATTTCAAAAACAAATTTATTATAATCAAGGAACAAAAAAAATCATTACTAATTATAATAAAGAACCAAAAAAACCTCTGAGTCCTTAATCATGGTCACAAAATCGGATTCTAAATGAATGCAATGACAAACAGCTTTTGGTGAATACTTAATTTTTAGCAAATTTTAAGCAGAAATGGGGAGAGTTCCTACTCAGAACTCCATCCTTCAAGGTAATTTTTCTTGCCTGAAAGTTTTGCCTTCTTTTAGGTAGATGTAAAGTTTGGATGAACTGTGTGACTGTGACCATCACCTTGACCTCTGCCCACAAACTTCCCCACCATAGCAGGTCTGTTTCTATTGCTGGAATCAGGGAGACAGGTCATGATGTCACTGCTGGGAATGAGAAATGGGTTTCTTTTCCCAAGAAAATGATGCTATAAATGAGGCTAAACATATAAAAGTTTTAATGATCCTTTTCTATTTAGGGTTAAAACAGGCTTCTGAAATCTGGCCTCATAAACAAACCATGTAGCTTTGTTGGTTTAAACAAAAATATTTTGAGTTTCTACCAACAGATGAACTTTAGAAACACTGCTTTCTGGACATACTTAGTAGCTGGAAAACATTTTTTTGGATTTCTCACTGAGTCCTATTGACTATGCCAAATGGCTTCTGGTCTTGTGGCCTCTGTCCTGAGGGTATGGAAGAGCTCACATGCAGATATATCATTTGCTGAATTACATCTGAATCCCTATACAAGTAACATTTCTTAGAGAGCAAGAAAAGGAATACAGAATGAAACTGCCTATAATAAAGCACCGAAGATAATTTTTGAAATTTTCTTCCCGAGATTTGTTGCCATAATATTCTATTCAAAGAACGATTTACTTCTCCCACAATTCACCTGAAATTGTTCTCATCGGCCCAGAAACCATAAACTTTCAGGGTTGGAAAAGCCCTTGGAGATCATCTGGTCCAATGCCCTCATTTTGCCTACAAACACAATGAAACTGCTTCCCTTTTATTTTTGTCATAAATTCTATGTGCCACAAATGTTCTAAATGCTTCCTAGGGGTTCTCTGTGCAGCCCATTGAGTTCTATATTGAGCCAGCTTTGTTTATAAAACTACAGGAAGAATTCAAATATGGTGCCTCTTTGTATAAAGCAAGGCAGAAAACAATGTCAGAAACAATTCTATAAAGTGGCAATCAGGAAATACAAGACCACAGATTCAAAATTTTTAATTAGACTCTTCAAGCAGGAAGAAGGAGAGGAAGAAGCACCCACCAGCAGCGGCTTAACTCCTAGGCTCCTTGGTACTTTGGAGACATATTTATTCTTGCATCTAACTTTTTTGGACACTAACTTAGAAACTGAGCAGTCAGAGGCTTATTTTATTAGAACGGTTTCTCTCTGTAGTTAGAAATTTCTTTGTTCATAAACTTTCATGTATCAGGGAGGGAATTTTTTATGACACAGGGAATCTGTGACCTGGGGCAGCTGGTGACACAGGAGACCTGTTATTTAGGGTTATTCTAACATACAGGACAGTTACAGAGGCTTCTAACTAGAAATAGGCAAGTAGAGTCCTCATAAGGTAGTGGAGAAGAAAAGCAAATCTCTTTTTCCACATAGATGCAGACAGAAAGAAAACTGTTGAAAACCAGAATAATAACATAGTCAGAGGTCAAATTTGCTCATCCACCAGATCAGTTCCACCTTTGTCCAAAAATGTATCAAGATTCCTAGTGGGCTGGAATCTTGCACGTGTGCGGCCCTGGGTTCAATCCTCAGCACCACATGAAAATAAATAAATACATAAACCTGACATTAAAAATATATATTAAAAAAAGATTCCTAGTAACATTTTGTTTTTAAAAAGAATTGTGCAAGGCTGGGGCTGTAGCTCAGGGTTTGTGCTTGCCTAGCACTGTGGGAGGTCCTGGATTTGATCCTCAGCACCACATAAAAATAAATAAATAGAAAAAAAGATATTATGAAAAAAAAGTCTTAAAAAGAAAAAGAATTGCACTAAGCGGTATTTCTAAAGTTTCAAAACCATTTATTTATTTCAGTTTCCTCCACTTAAATCAATTAAACAGGCATTAATTAAGCACCTGCTACATTTTGTGAACTACCTTGTTTTCTAGGGATATAAAGAAGAATGAGACACACTTTCTGCTCTTTGGAAGTTTGTCATCTTGCTCAAAAGAAAGACTCATCCAATCACTGCAAGGGAGATGATAAGAGCTGTGGGAACAAGAGGAAGAAACAATCCACTGAACTGAGAGTCAAATAGAGCTATAAATAGGCGACATTTGATTTGGGCCTTCAATAATGTGAGAAGTTTGTTAGGTGGACAACTAAGATAAGAGCACTCCCGGGCAACTCCATCTGCTGTGGCTGGAGTCAGAAGCTTGCTGAGGTCTGAAGTCTAATGGAGCTGCTCTGGAGAGGGATGATGTGGCCACTGCAGGTGACCGGTTCAGTGAGCACCATGTGAAGTGGTCACTGGTCGTTGACAGAATTGAAGGGGAATGAAAGAATCAATTCTATGCTTTAAATCTGTAACTTTGGAAACCTCATGGAGGAAAGAAGAGGGAGGTAAGCTCCGCTGGGAGGCATCAAAAGAGCCCACACGAAATGAGCTGCAGTGGTGCACACCTGCGATCCCAGAGACTCTGGAGGTTGAGGCAGGAGGATAGCAAGTTCAAGGCCAGCTTCAGCATCTTACTGAGATGTGGCCTCAAAATAAAAAATAAATAAATAAAAAGGACTGGAGAGTGTAGCTCATTGGTAAAATGTCTCTGGGTTCAATAACCAGTACGAAAGAAAGAGAGAAAGAGAGAAAGGAAGGAAGGAAGGAAGGAAGGAAGGAAGGGAGGGAGGGAGGGAGGGAGGAAGGAAGACTCTAGTACAGGAAGATTGAACTCAGCAGATCAGGATGGAAAAGAACAAATATTCTCTCAAAGTGTAGGAAGTAGATTGGTTGTACTTGGTGAAAAACTGGTTATTAGTGTTAAGGAAGAAGGGGTTCCAAATAGACTCCTGGGAGTCTTTCTTGAGAAAGGTACGGGTATGGTCCTATTATTCGGTCATCAAAGGCCAGAAACTCAGTATGGACAAAGCAGTAAGCATATTCCTCTTAAAATCCATGTTTGGGGCTGGGGTTGTGGCTCAGTGGTAGCGCGCTTGCCTAGTATGCGTGAGGCACTGGGTTCGATTCTCAGCAACACATACAAATAAATAAAATAAAGGTCCATCAACAACTAAAAAATTAAAAAAAAAAAATCCATGTTTGGGTTAAGAAACGAAACTGGAGATGCAGCGAGGCTTTTAGAACTAAACCCCAAATTCAGTCTAAATTCACTCTTTCTCGACCATCCTCCCTTCTCCATCACACCATCCACATATGCTTCTTTCTGTGTTAGCTACCCCTTCCCCAGTCCTTGCTTTTTGAAGAACATCCTGTATTGAGGATGTAGCTCGGTGGTAGAGTGCCTGCCCAGCATGCTCAAGACCCTGGGGTTTAAGGTGCATAACTGGATAAGTTTTGAAAGTCCGCACCTATGAAATCATCACTGCCTTCAAGATTACCAGACACACCCATAACCCCCGGCTTCTTCCTTTGCTCTTGATAATTCCTCTCTTGCCCTACTCTGCCTCTCCTCTCCTCTTCACCCTTCTCAGGAGTGACGGATCTAATTTCTGGAACTGTAAATTAGTCTGCACTCTCAAGAGTTATAGAGAATCTCGTACACACTTATGTTTGACTGTCTTCTTTCACTCAGATGGATTCATGCAGTATGAATCCATTGTATGAATCTACAATTCACTCCTTTTTTTTTTATGGCTGAGTAGTATTTTATCATCTCTGAATTTCCTGTGCCCGTTTTATTCTTTCACCACTTCTTGGCTATCTTCTCAGAAGTCTGCCTGTCCCATGGAAGTCCCAGGGTTTACATTTTATGGTCACTTTCACCAAACAACTGCCTGATTCTCTTTTGATGACAAGTTCAGAAATTCCTATGAAAGGCTCCGAAGGGCTCTGGCTGGGGTCAGAAATTCACCCCCGTTGCAGATCTATGACTGCGTGGACAGGAGTACTTGAAGCTCCTGGTGCAATCACAAGAATCTTCTGGATATGTTTGATCTCAGCCTTTGGGTTACCCAGGCACATCCTTTTGACCCCCCTCAGGCCCCATTTCTCAGGCTTACAGTGAATTTGTGAAAAGAAAGTATTCTTATAGAAGGTGTTGAGTTCGGTATCATTTTTATTTCACAAATTCCTCTGCTCTTTCTATATTTCTGTTTTGGCTGATATCTCAGTGATTTATACAGTTTTAAATTTTCTGTTGTTGACAGATCAATAAAACAGAATATAAAATTCAGAAGTATATTCAAATATATACAGGAATTTGGCATATGATAGAGTTGCCTTCTCAAATCAGTGGGGAAAATGATAGACTCTTCAATAAATAGTGCTGGAACAACTGTGGGTCCATTTAGAAAAAAACAACAACATTGGATCCATTCCCTCATGCATTATATACCAGGATCCATTCCAAAAGAATCAAATATTCAATGTAAAAAGTAAGCACTCAAAGGAAAGTTCCTGCATAAATTCAGGGTGGGGAAGACCTTTCTAACTATGATACAAAATCTAGAAGGCAAAAGAGAAGAGATTTTAAAATTAAGTTCCATAAAAATCTTCACTTGGCAGAAACAATTTTAGCAAAGACAAAAGACAAATGGTAAATTAGGCACAAATTATATGCAACTCATTTCACAGACAAGGTTTAATGTCCTTAATATTTTAAGAGTTCCCACAGGTCAGTAAGAAAGAGATCACTTATCCAGAAGAAAATTTGGCAAAGAATGCAAAGAGTTCACAGTAAAAAGACACATAAACGCCTTTTAAAGATATGAATAGTCAATCAACCTCATTCTTATTAAGATAAACACAAATTCACACTATGACAAGGTATCATTTTTGCTATCAAATTAATAAAATTAGAGGTGCAATAATGCATGCTGAACAGCAAGAAAGGAGGAGATGTGCACTGTCCTATACTGCTGTCGTGGGTGTCCTTGGTGTCACATACAGATGGGAAATGTAAGCATCAAAACTGGTTATTCACTGCAACACTGTCACTATACTAGGTAATTGGCAACAACCTAAATGTCCATCAATGGGGGATTAGTTAAATAGATTATGGTACATTTGTATAATGGGATATTATGTAACTGTAAAGAGAATGAGGGGCCTTCTTATGAATTGATATTGAAAAATTTCCAAGATGGATTATGAAATAAACAAAAAGTAAAAAAGAATAATATTGATTATTTGGGTATTAAGGAAATGACTGAATTGTAAGTTTGTATGTACTTGTGTAGTAAATATTTCTTAAATTTCTGGAAGCATTCAAGGGAGATATTTACATGGTTACTGGTTTGGGAAGGTGAACCAGAATTGAACACAAGGATGACAAGGGTGAAGAACAGACTTATGTATAAATCTTCACTTAATTTTGAATTATGTAAATTATCATCTCCCTTAAATACTAAATTACTTTTTAAAAAAATTCCATTGTTTGTCTTCAATGGAATTAAGTCATCTTCTTCTAAACTTTGGTTCAAGGAAAGTTTGACTCTTAGATTTACCTTTGCTCAGCAAAGCAGCCTATTTTCTTTAGGATTTAGTTTCATGGTTGTGGTTTAAGTTCCTGATAGCTACATTGCTAGGTTACACCTTCGTATGCACACAGGGAGAACCCTCTACACGGACAAGTACGGACACTCATCTAGACAAATGCAAGATCTATGCAGAGGATCAAGCATGATAAAAGTCAAAATCGAGTGAGCGAGTAGGCATCCATATAAAGGAAGAACATAGGATCTGAGCAAGTGAGATTGGGGAGGTAAATAGAGGGGAAAAGAGAAAGTGAACAGAGGGGACAGAGGCCGGATAGACAGAAACAGGATTCAGTCCCCTTAGGTCTTTTACTGCAGTTGCTACATGTGCCTTCAAAGAGAAAAATCTCTGATTCAGCAAGAGATCTCAGCTGAGTTATGCATCCTGAAGAATCAGGAGGGCCTACCCCAGGCTGAGCTGGCCGCCCCCCCAGGCTGAGCTGGCCCCACCCCATGACTGTTTTTTGTACTCTCCATAAGGCACACTCTCTTTAATTTAAGGCACACCCAGTACAACCACCCTCTGGGCACATCAAGAACACATCATGACCTCCTACCCCACTTCAATTCCTGACAGCCACAGAGAAGATAAGAAAAGAATTCCCTATTCAGGAAGTGAAGAAATCTCTTTTGTCACTGCCAGATTCAAATGGGGTCCTTCCTCCAGTGGGAGGGGTTTGTTGGCTTGAAGTCCTCTGGGGCTAAAAATCTTTGTTCCAGCTCAGGTATAGAATATATTTTCTGGATGCCTCCAACTCATTTTCATTTAGCACCTGCCTTACATCACCACTGGAAAACGTTCTCAGCCAGGTGTTCCACAAGAGCTGGAGCTTGACCTCAGTCCTGCTCGGGAATGCTTACAGCTCTGGCTCTTAGGTTCCTCAGAAAAGAGTTCTTAGGAGGACAAATGGGATGATGGATAATTGCTCACTTTTGTGAAGTACTTAGTGTATAGGAAAAAACTTACACTGTTAATTTTCGCAAGTACCTTAGACCCCTTATATACTGTTATCTCATTTTACAGATGAAGAAACCAAACCTTAAAGGTTAACTAACTTGCCCATGATTACAAAGTTAATGACAAAGGAGCCAGTATTTGAACCCAGACCTGTATGAACCTGGAGGTTTGACCTTTATTCACAGCACCCCTGGAAGCATGCATATGAAAAGACTTTGAGGTTCTGCATGCATTACTTTCGGTTATAACTATTGCTGTTAATGGCTTGCAGTTGTTGAATAGTTAGGATGTACTGTGTGTTTAACATGTATCATTTCATTTCACCTGAACGCCAACCCTTTGAATATATTTCTTTCTATATAACATTTTCTTGTCCAAGGTAACACAGCTAAGTCTATCACCAATGCCTGCTCTTCTCCCAACTACATTATGCAGTCTCATGAAAAATATACAATGATTCTGATTGGAAACTAACTGGGAATGGTGACATCTCTATTGCTTGTGCAGCTGCGCTCTGAGAAATATTCGAGTGTGAGTGCTCCAAATGTTACCCAGGTACCTTTCTCACTCTACCAGTGCTATTTCTCGGTTATTTAACACTCGATGCCCTTTCTGTTAAGTCCACCAAAGATCAGAAAACCAGCACTGCTGTTAACGTAAGCATTCTTCTCCTTCTCTCTTCCCCCAATTTGTCCCATCCAACAGGCCCACGTATCTTTTTCCTGTGGAATTTCCTTCTGACCACTTAGAGAGGTGCTGAGTTGCAGTTCTACCTGGAGCTCAACTGTGCATGGAGAAACCAATCTCCACTGCCAGGAAACCACTTTCACTTGCACCAAGGAAGTGATTTATGACTGTGTACCACAAACATGCAATTTAGGCATGTATACAAACTTTACATGCTCACAAAATGGCTCCTTATTTATACTTAGAAAGAGAGGGAGCACACTACTTATTTCCCTCACTTCAAAAGTTATAAAATTCTTATTCTAAAGTCACAGTGCTGAAAAAGTCAAATTTGTGTGTCTATATCTCTCAGACTTTATATTGCACAGGGGCTCTGGCCCTCTGCAGGTGGAAGAAGATGCAAGACGCAGGTAGGACAACAGGCACACTTTATTCAGTGGTGGCCACAGCCACCAGCCAGCTCCCACCTTCGGCTGCAGCCCTCAGCCAGTTCCATTTTAGTCCCCTCAGTCCTTTGCCATAGGTCTTTTTTATATGCAGGCCAAACAAAGAAGGCACAATGCCAACAGGTTGCATAAGGGGGCGCAGGCTCACAAGTTAATGTTTCGTAAACATTAACTTGAATATATACGCTGAATCACAGTTTTTCTGGCCTGGACTAACCACAACACCGGGGGTTCCCAGCCCTGGTTACACACTAAAAACATAATATAGCTCGCCAGAAACCTCCGTGAGGGAGCCTAACTACAGCCATTTGGGGGCCTATTCCAACACTCCACTATAAGCACCTTGAAGACTGGAATTATTTGAATTCGCCTGAATCTCCCACATTGCTTTGCATGGGGTAGGTGCTTAGAATCCATTTGCTGAGTGAATGCAATTTTTTGACTTAGAAAACATTATTTTAATTATAGAATAATTATTTTCCATAGAACTTCCTCTATACCATAAAAATGTCTAAGGGCTGGGATGTAGCCAAACGGTAGAGTTGGTGCTTAGCAAGCACAAGACCCTGTGTTTAATCTCCAGCACTCCCTCACTTCCCCTCCCCCCCCAAAAAAAAAAATCAACCCACCTGATAGGATAGCCCGTGTAAAGTTCCATGTAAAGTTCCCGCTATGTGCCAAGCACTTTACCAGAGGCAGAGGACACAAACACAATGAAGTTTAGCAGTCTGGGAGGCTTTTTTCCCCGGGGGAAGAGTCCATCGGTCTCTTAAGTCAGAGATGTTTCTGGTCTACAGAATTCTTTCCTATGTTTCCAAGTTCCCAAGCATAAGCACAGTGAAGATTATTTCACAAGCTGCAAAACCAGGCATCTTAGAAAGGCCAAGGCAGCGGGTCATGGTTGAGCTCACCATGCCCTTGTTATTGTTCTGGGTGGAAGGCAGAAGACAGAAGAGGCAGAGAAATGGCAGATGAAGCCTTTTTAATTTGGTGGCAATTAATTCTTTCGCTTGCTTTAAATTAAAATGTTCAGCTTTTCCTAGTCACACTCATCAACAGCTGTTAACATCAGTGTCTCTTCAGCATTTGGAAGGCTCTGAGTGTAAACAGCCCAATGAAAGATAAATTGTAAAACCTTGATTAAGCAGAATGCTCTGGGAATGAGCTTTACTGGTTTATTGATTCTTCTACTTATTGGAGACTTAGCCAGAAAACTCGTTTTTTCCCCTTCAGCATACATTTATTCATTTGTTCATCCCATCAATTAATCAACATAACAGTAAAGTGGCTAAGTGCAGTGTGGGAGCCAAGCTGCCTGGATACCATCCCAGCTCCGTCACTTAGTCACCCTGGGCACATTGCTTATTCTCTCTGTGATTCTGTTTCCTCATCTGTAAAATAGAGACAATAATAGTACTTATGGCATATATATGCAAATTAGGTAAATTAACATATAGAGACTGCAGGATAGTGCCTAGTACATGGGTGGGTGCTAGATAACTGTTACTGCTGTTAGTATTATTGATCACCTCCTGTATCTGCATGACAGGTCAAGGAGTAGGTATGACCCTGCCTCACCGTGAATTCCCACCACTTTTTAAAAATTCAAGTATTAATTCTGCCTATCCAAGAACAAGGTAGATCTTTCTATCTTCTAAGGTCTTCTTTGACTTCTTTCTTTAGGGTTTTGTCATTTTCATTATAAAGATCTTTTACCTCTTTCTTTAAGTTGATTCCCAAGTATTTTATTTTATTTTTTTGAGGCTATTGTAAATAGATAAACTGTAGAATCAACCTAGATGTCCTTCAATAAATGAATGGATAAAAAAAATGTGGCATATATGCACAACAGAATATTACTCAGCAATAAAAGAGAATTAAATTATGGCATTTGCAGGTAAATGGATGGAGTTGGAGAAGAGCTAAGTAAAGTTAGCCAATCCCCAGAAACCAAATGCTGAATGTTTTCTCTGATATAAGGAGGCTAATTCATAGTGGGGTAGGGAGGGAGAGCATGGGAGGAATAGATGAACTTTAGATAGGGAAGAGGGGTGGGAGGGGAAGGGAGGGGGCATGGGGTTAGAAATGATGGTGGAATGTGATGAACATTATTATCCAAAGTACATGTATGAAGACATGAATTGGTGTGAATATACTTTGTATACAACCAGAGATATGAAAAATTGTGCTCTATATGGGTAATAAGAATTGTAATGCATTCCACTGTTATATATAAATTTAAAAAAATGTTTGCAGTACAAGAAGTGCAAATTAAAATAAGAAATTGATCAAATAATGTTATGTGCATGTATGAATAATAAACCACAGTGAAACCCCCCAAAAAAATTCAAGTAATGCAGAATTATGTAGGATTTCTTAAATCTCAAGAGTGAAAAACAGATTGAAAGGAGATAAGTATGCTATTCCATTTTAAAAAATATATTTTTCCATTATGAAAGAATGTGCATGTCTTATGTCTATACACATATAAATATACCCTCAGAAAAATTGGGAAATATGGAAGAATAGAAAGGAGGAAAAAAATCCTTCTAAATTTCTGGCAATTTTTCTGTGCATAGATGATTTTTGCTGTGGAGGGTTGGAGAGAATGGAAGTAACCAAAAGTTGTGATCATAATATATATCTCACATATATATCTCACATATATATCACACATATATATGCAGATTTACATCTGTGTTCATTTAATATTTTCACAAAAGTATTTTCATGTTATTATAATATGTGCTTAGAAAAAAAATCAAAATCGACACCACCTGTTTTAGTCAGCTTTTTCACTGCTGGGACTGGAGGATCTGACCAGCACAACTGTAGGAGAGGAAAAGTTTATTTGAGGGCTCACAGTTTCAGAAGTCTTAGTCCAGAGAAGGCCAGCTCCATTCTTGTGGGGGGGAAGCTCCAGGTGAGGCAGGAGAGGGTGGTGGAAAAAGCAGCTTACATCATGGTAACCAGATACAAAACATAGACCCCCAGTCATGCTCCCAATTAACCACTCCTTCCAGCCAGATCCACCTGCCTCTAGTTAACACCCGGTTAATCCCATCAGGGATTAATTTACTGATTGGGTTAAGACCCACAATCTAATTATTTCCCCTCTGAAACTTCTTGCATTATCTCACACGTGAGCTTTTGGGGGACACCTCACATCCAAACCATAACATTTCACCCGTGGTCCCCAAAAGCTCACACTCATCTGACAATGCAAAATACATGTAGTCCACTCCCGAGAGTCTCCATAATCTCCACAGTTCCGAGACTGCCCAAAGGTCAAGTTCAAAGTCTTCTCTGTGACTCAAGGCAACCTTGCATTGGGAGCTCCTATGAAATTAAAAGCAATTTACAAATATCCAACATATAAAGGCATAGGGTATATATTTTGTACCTGGAGCTGCAGTCTCTCTGCTTTCGGATCACCATGATGTGAGCTGCTTCCCTCTGCCACACTCTTCCAGCCTCACCTGGAGCCCTGAGGAATGGAGCCAGACTTCTGTGGACTAAAACCTCTGAAACCGTGAGCCCTCAAATAAACTTTTCCTCCTTACAGTTGCTCTGGTCAGATTCTTTAGTCACAGCAACGAAAAAGCTGACTAAAACACTACTTTTCCTAATTCTACTCATCACAGGTAATCATTATATAATAATCCCATGAATCTCTTTCGAGACTATTTCTCTAGGTATACGGTAGTGATTAATATTGAAATTAATATTGGTAATGATACTCTCAACTAAACTACAGTTTATTCATATTTCCCTCATTTACAGTAATTGGCTTTTTTATCACCACATATTAATTATACATGTTAATGGGGTTGTGATTTTCCATATGGCATGCATTGATCATATCCACTCTCCCTTCTTATACCCTCATCTCTTCTGGGCCCCCCAGCCCTCCCACCCTTCCCCAGACTTGCATACTTACTATTATACTTTTAGGATGTCTTTTTGTTTTTGTTTACATATGTGAAAAAGAACATGTCATACTTGTCTTTCTGTGTCTGGCTTACTTTTGCTTTACATGATGTCCTCCAGTTTGATTTATTTTGCTGCAAATGACACGATTTCATTCTTCTTTATGGCTGAATAATACTCTATTCTATATATATATATATATATATATATATATATATATATATATATATATATATATATGTATGTATATTTTCTTTATCCATTCATCTACTGATGAGCACCAAGGCAGATTGAATAGCCGATTTCATAGCTATTGTGAACAGTGCCACAGTAAAAATGCACACGCACGTGTTTCTTTAGTAAGCCAACTTCATTTCTTTTGGATATATATCTAGAAATAATATAACTGGATATATTAATATTAATATTATAACTAACTGGATATAATATGACTGGATCTATCATGTGGTAGATCCATTTTTAGTTTTTTGAGGAAACTTCATAATGCTGTCCATAGCAGTTATACCAATTTACATTTCCACAATAGTTTTAAGGGTTCCTTTTCCTCCACATCCTCCCTGGCATTTGCTACTTTTTACATTTGGCTCGTTTTGTTTTTTCTTTTTTTCTTGTGACAGTAGAGTGTATTTTGACATATTATACATACATGGAGTATAACCTTTTCTAATACTTTTTTTTAAAAAAAGAATAGCCCTTTTGCCTGGGGTGAGGTGGAATCTCATAGTAGTTTGGATTTGCAGTTCCCTGATTGTTAGGGTCTGTAAACAAGTCAAGATTGCACCTGGCATTTTGCAGACCGAGTGTTTATGAAGTAACGCCAGCGAGCCATTAAGTGTGGAGATTCCTTATTGGTTGACTGTATGGAGTTTATGTTAATTAAGATAAGCTGTGTGGAATGTATATATACCCCTCCTGTCCTACAATAAATGGCTCCCACTCCTGCTGTATCAATGTACACATGTTGCTCGTCACCCCCCACCCCCACCCCCGGTTATTTTGCTGCAGCCAGACTGCGGCACCTGATGGCTAAGGAGCATCATCCGCTTTTTTTCATACATTTATCAATCATTTGTATTTCTTCTTTGTTTTTTTTTTAAATTGTATTTGTTCATTATATAATATATAATAGTGTGATTTGTATTTCTTCTTTTGAAAAGGGTCTACTCAGCTCATTTGCCCATTTTTAATTGGATTACTTGGTTTTTTGTTGTTAAATTTTGTGAGTTCCTTATGGAGCTGGCAAATATTT
Source organism: Callospermophilus lateralis (assembly GCF_048772815.1). Lineage (NCBI taxonomy): Eukaryota > Metazoa > Chordata > Mammalia > Rodentia > Sciuridae > Callospermophilus > Callospermophilus lateralis. The sequence continues at coordinate 10,768,531 of NC_135320.1, forward strand.
TCTTCCATTCTGTAGGCTCTTTCTTCACTGTTGATTGTTTTCTTTGCAGTGTAGAAGCTTTAATCTGATATAATTCCATTTGCCAATTTTTGTGTTTATTTCTTGTGCTTTGGGGGCCCTGTCAAAAAAAAAAAAAGTCATTGCCAGTGCCAATATCTTGAAATGTTTTCCCTATGCTTTCTTCTACTAGCTTCAGGTTTTTACATGAAGTTATTTGATTTATTTTGAGTCGATTTTTGTACAGAGATAATAGTCAAGTTTCAGTCTTCTGCATGTGGATATCCATTTTCCCTGTATCATTTGTTGAAGAGGTTATACTTTCTCCCATGTATGTTTTGGGCAACTTTGTTGAGAATCAGTTGGCATAGGTGCATGGGTCTATTTCTGGGTTGTCTATTCTATTCCATTTGTTCTACACATCTGTTTTTATGCCTGTGCTACACTGTTTTATTTACCATGGCTCCACAATATATTTTGAAATTAGGTATAGTGATTCATTCAGCATTGCTCTTTTTTCCTCAGGGTTATTTTAGCTATTTGAGATAATTTGTGTTTCTATATAAATTTGGGGACTTTTTTTTTTTTTTTTTTTTTTACTTCTGTGAAGGATGCCATTGGTATTTTGATGGGGATTGCATTGAATTTGTAAATCTGTCTGAGTGGTATGGACATTTTAACACTATTAATTCTTTTAATCAAAGAACACAGAAGGACTTTTAATCTTTTAATGTGAAGTTCTTTTTCACACTCTAAGGTGTAAAGACCTCAGTTTTTAATTTTTATCAAAAATATAATCATTTTTACTATCAATACATTATGGACAATTTTCTAGGTCAGTGCATACAGGCCTTCAGGTATATCTTCTAGGAAGGGGCTGCTTTGCCTTTTATAATGATATAAACCATACTTTAGTTAATCTTACTCATATTGGACATTAGGTTGTTTCCAATTTCTTTTTTTTTTTTTAACCAGTGCAAAAACACTACAATGAACATCCATATACAAGTAATATTGTACATTTATGGAGTCGTCGTTTTTTGGTGCGGGCAATCAAACCCAGGGCCTGGCACATGCTAAATAATCACTGATATTACCCTTGAGCTATAACCCCAGCTGCAGAATATTTCTGTGGGATAAGCTTCTTTTATCTCCAAAATGTAACTGTTTTGACAAAGCAGGGACTCTGATGTTGAGATGGCCTCAGAGCCATTAGGAAACATTTTCATCACATCACATGCGGATGTGGGCTGAAACTCTGGCACAGATCTAAGTGGCTGCTTCTTTTTGAATGATCTCTACCTAAGAAGTTTCTTTAGTCATGATTTTCTTCTTTCCTAAGATTTGGTAAAAGCATTCACATTAATAGCAGCTATGATGAGCTGAGTTCCAGGTAATTAAGGCCTTCATTTTCACATTAAAACCTCATTCACATTACTTTTCTCCTCTAGCCCACCCTCCCTCGGGCCAAGAAATTCCATGACTTCTGACTCTGGTTGTTCCCCAATTATTTAGAGCTTGTGAACCATGAAAGAGGGAGAGAATGAGCAAGGAAAGAGGGAGGAGTTAAAATAACAGCCAGATGGAGATCATGAAATTACTTAAACTGGAAAGTCACTCAGGAGAAACCTCGTGCTGCAGCTATGCAAAGATGATGACAAATTGGGTAAATGTCTTTACAGTCATGAGCTAAGCTAAAAACATACTAAAAGGAAGACCCTGGGGTGCAGGTTTAACTGTCCTGTAAAGAGACCCGAACAGACAGTGGCTCAAATAAGACAGAGGTTTAATTCTCCCTCTCTGGAGGGTCCAAAGACAGGCTAGAGGTCCAGAGCAGACAGATGCACTCTTCCCTAATGTCATCCCAAGACACAGGCACTGGGTCAACTCTTGACTCCCGAATGGCTCCTATCTTTGGTACAGGTGGCAGCTGCAGTTATTGCCGTATCCACACCATAGGAAATGGAGGGTGCAGCATGAGCCCCTTTCTTTAATGTTCACATCATTTCCATGCACATTTCAGTGGCAGGAATTTAGTCACATGCCCCTACTAGCTGCAGCATATTGGTTGCTACATGGACGAATATTTACCAAATTAAATCTTGCTTTTTTTTTTTTTTTTTTAAGGAAAAGAAGAGGAAGATAGCGTCAGTAGAAGGAAGGATATATACATATGGGCTTTGTTTTTGTTGTTGTTGTTGTTGTTTTGGGTCCTGGGGATTGAACCCAGCAGGGATTAACCACTAAGCTACATCTCCAGCCCTCCTGAGTCATTGGGATTACAGGCATGCACCCCTGCTCCCAGCAATATTGGGGCTTTTGATCTCTGTTATGCTGGGTTTACGTAGAGGAACCAAAGAAAGTCATTCTACAGAATGGGACTTATTTAAGGGCTTGAGGGCCTAATGAAAGAGCATGATTAATAGCAAGTTAAAGTCATTAACTTCTTTTTTACAGAATCCATGACAGCGTGTACCTCACACATACACCATCTCTCATTCTGGCACATTATTTTTGTTTTCTAAACACTCCCCTTTCTAATTTCCCAAAGCCCTTAATCTGTATCCCCAAAAGTCCTCATTTGTATCCCCAATTCTTCTCAAACTTGAGAGATACCAGGAAGTCATGCCTGAGGTCAAGTTTGCAGATAAGCAACTAGACATCAGCAGCCACATACCACTTTGCTAAAAGAGAAAATAAGGTTTATTCTTAGCAACCACTGAAATATACACAGAAAGTTTATGACAGGGTAGAGAGAATTATAGGATCGCAGCTGTACCAAAGAGCATATAAGAAAAAATGTATAGGAGAATTTTCTTGGACCTCTGCCTGATCTGTTGACTTATTTTGATTTCCTTTACAGCAGTCTTGTGGATATCTGTTTATTTTTCATGACTTCTCTAATTGGAGCAGGCTCACTGTGTTGTGATAAGGTTTGTGCATTTTAAGAGTGAGAGAAAGAGTATAAAAGAATATAGTTCCTGTGGGTTCCTCTGAATGTACTGAAAGACTGTGAAATTCTTTCTAATATAGTTCCCAGTGATATTATTTGGGGTGAGGTGTTTCCTCTGGCAAAGAATGTTTTCAGTAGTTCCTGTTATGGTCTCTAAATAAAGAGCCAAGCCCTAACCCGATCCCTAAAGTAATGTAAAGGAAAGTTCTGGTATCCAGAACATTTGCCGTGACGCGAGCCGACTCTCTTTACTGGGTTGGGTCCACGGCCTCCAGCTGCTAAGAACCTGAGCCAGCCATAGTTATTTGCTACTTGCCTGTGCATTTGTACCCACTGTCCACCTCTGGAAGGTGCCCTCCCAAACTCAGTCCCTTCTGTGAAGACTGACGCAAAGGCAGTGGCATAGAAGAGCCAGAGCTGACAATGACGTAGTTCTATTCTCTCCCTTTTATAGATGTAGAAAAGAGAAGAGAGTCAATGTGGCTTGTGAGAGAATGTGGAGTGAATTCCAGGTCACCGGTCACTCTGCAGCACTGTCCCTAGTCCTCCTAATGATAGCCATTACTAAAATTTTCCTTCAATTTAAATCTCTAAAAGTCCCTGCCACCCTCCTTGGAGATAAACTGACTTTGGAATTAACCATAAACTAACTATCTGTCATAAACCATTTGCAGCTCACACTTAATGTTTATCAGTGGCTAGCCATCTTGTGACATGGTGATAGCCCAGAATTCGATTTCTAGGGCTATACAAGGTATAGGGCACAACTAACACCCAAAAATCACAGTACAGGGGCTTGAATAGCAGAGCTGGGAAATTCAGGAACATGGAGGAATCACAGGTATGTGAAAGAACCAGACTGCTGACTGGCTCTTTAGGAAATTGGGCAACATGTGCCCCTTCCAACAGGGAAGCTAATAGTCCAGGAGATGGGAGACTTCGAGGGCCCCATGTCGTTAGATATCCATCTACAAGAGATGTTAGAATTTTGTTTGCATTTAAATGTGAAATTACTTGCATTTTAAATATTGGCTCACATTTTAAAACATTTTTAAAAATACTGCCAGGCTCAACAAAATCCAGCTCATGAGCTTGCCTGCCAATGTAGCATCTGCAACCTAGCCACAGTCAAGGGTAAATGCTAAAGCCAAGCATACCAGTGTGAACCCTGGCTCGGCCTGGCTGTGTGGCCTCCGGCAAGGTAACCTCCCCACCCACAGTATAATTGCCGACCTCACAGAATTCTTGGGAAGATTGAGATAAAGTAGGTGAAGCACTTAGCATGATGCCACGCACATCATACCTGGTTCAAGTAAGCAACGCCACTATTATAACATTGAACCATGAAGTCCTGAATGTCCTTGGTCAGAGCAACACCCAGAAAGCTCTCTAAGGCAAAGCCGCACTTATCTCCTAAAAGCACACCATTTCTGTCAGCTAGTTTCTGAACCAGGGTCCTTCATGGCTCCCTGTTCCCCTCTGGGTGTGCAGTGTGAAGTTAGCATAGTGCATTGGCATACAGTTAGTTCCCTGTGGCCTACCTCTGGAGCTGGATAATTGGAAAGAAGGAACATGCTAGTTGCTTGAATCATTCTGGAGAGCCTTGGAAGATGCAGGAACATGGCCCCTGGTAATGAGCATGCACAGAGGCAATGCAGGTTCAGCCAGGAGGCGCCTAGGCTGTTGAGTCTAAAAGAACACCCTTCCCCTGACAGCACAGATTATCTGATGTGAGAATGTGGCCTCTGACTCGAGACAGGTCTGTGTTTTCTCAGCTAGACAGACGTAAGTGGCATATGTGATGAGATTGGGATCAGGCCTGGAGTGATTACTAGGAGACTCTGAGGGCTTAAATGTGGATGAAAACTCTGGAATGCTGCCCAACCAGTACTTTGGGTAGTACTTAAATTCTCAGCAAGGATGGGAAGAAATTGAGAACCAGAAAGGCTACTTTGACCATTTTACTTTGGCTTAGGGGGTCTCAGTGCTCCTATGGAAATTCAGGCAGGTTTGCTTCCTCTGACCAAAGAGTCAGAGATACATTTCTTTGGTAGATGTAACAACTGAAATGAGCAGGGCTTCAAAAGTCATAGGCCACAGTGGGCATGCTAGGACAGAGGAAAGCCTGCAGGGTCAGTAGGAGGTACTGGAACAGTGGAAATGGCTTGATAGCAGTACCTCTTCTTTGAAGGGGTTTTAGAAAGAAATACATTTAAAGTTCTTTTGCTTAGCATCATTGTATAAGCCAAAGAAGGCATTGAAATTCCAAAGGCGCCTCACCTCTTGTGCTACAGATAAGGCCTATTTTCAAGGTCCATTATTCTTTCTGTAGATACTACCGTCCTAAATAATTTGTAAATATTGGGTATATTTGAATATTGAGAAGTGCTTCGTATTCTATCTCCACCTATTTTCATGGACATGGAAGGAAACAGTCCAAGAGGAAGGGTTTAATTCTATGCTGCTCCAAGAGTCCCCTCTTTTCTAGAAATTATACTACATTGCCCCCAGCTTCTTTGGACAAATCTAATTCTCTTCTCTGTGCTACAAAGGAACTTGTTGTTTACTGCAAGGGAAGCATGCTATAGCATCATTGCAAGGGGCTGTTGTGTGATTGTTAAATAACCTTTTTTTTTTTTTTTAATCCTTTGAGTCAGAGAGAGTTGAGTTTCAAATCTCACTTTACTATCTCCTAGATATGAATCTGGGCAAATTACTTAACCTTTTTAAAATTATTTGCCAACACCTATAAAATGAAACTAATAATAGTATCTAGCTCAGAAGATTTTTCTGAGAATCAAAATGAGTTTATAGATACAAAGTATTTAGCAGGAATCTGACACATATTAAGTGCTAAATTAATGATAGCTATTACTAAAATTTCCCTTCAATTTAAATCTCTAAAAACAACCCACATTTTCCTAAAGCATGTTTCCTTAAAGTGAGGTTTACTTATACTCAAGATATCTGGGGAAGGAATATTGAAGAACAAATTCTCTACTATTCCTCACGGCTCATGCTGCTGGTGAGGTCCAGTCTCAAGGCAGTCTGGTTGTATGATTTCAATGGTGACCTTGGCAGAGTCCTTCAGGAGTCATGAATGTAAACAGGCCCTTCAGTTTCCTGAGTTCAAATGAGATATATAAAGGCAAATGCAAATTAAAAACAAGAGGCTTAATTCTTCCTGTTCAAAATAAGGGAAGAGATTTCTCCCCATCTCCTTTTTATTTCTCAAAATTTTTTTACTACGCTTTGCAAATGTATGTATCTTTATATTGGCTGAATAAGACTTGCCAAAGGACAAAGTTACAACAACTTAAAGATTTAATTGGCTTACAGTGTTCTCTGTTCTAGAACCAGGAAGCACTTCATTTCACAAAATGCAATAAGTGTTCTGATGGGCTGAACCAGAGAGTTTGGTGCTGTCGACAGAGGAGGGTTAAAGAGAGCAGAGACAAAGAACAAACAGCAGATTGGTCACTTCAAAGCCACTTTTCCTTTAAGGCGGGCACAGGGAAACCGACAATAGAAAAATAACGAATTGGTTAACAGATTTCTTTTGGTTTATTTTTGTTTTGTAAGGATTAAAGCAGAGGCAATTTCAACTGTGGCTGTTATATCTTTCTCTTCTGATTCCTTGAAAAGTCCGAGAACAGCTGAGTTGCTGTTTGACTTGTGGGAACCTTGTGCAGGAACCTAGTCCCAAACATGGCTTCCTGTAATGTTTATTTGACTGGTCAGTCTCCTGACTCAAACATGGAGGGTGACGGATTCCCTATCTTCCAGTTCCAGTGCAGAAACTGATGTGTCCTGATGGCAGAACTGTCACCACCTGGGATGAGGGTGGGTGCTTGGGGAAGGCTCTCCAGGGGCAGAAGAGACCTCTCCTTGGACCTTTCAGGCTCTTGACATGTCCCAGAAAAGAATTTAATGACATATCACATATGAGGAAGAGAGCAAGAGACTCCTTATAGAGCGAAACCGCATACTTGAGAACCGGAGGGAGGGAATGCAGGTGATGGGAGGGAGGGAACCTCTTCCTCTGGGATTCTAATGTGGGTAGTGGGGGAGGTGGCGGCGCCCTAGAGGTGGAGTCCGGGCAGGCTGAGCATTTCTGCTCCAGTTTCCCTCGGTGTGCACATGGCCCAGGCATGTTTTAGCCCTGCCACTTATTCCCTCCAGAGGCCTTGCGGTGATCTTGAGGTTTTGATGCGTTTTCATCAGCCAATCAGCAGGCTGCTTGGAGGGTGGTGTGGGATGGGTTGCTTTCCAGCTGTTTGTTTTGAATTCCAGTGGTTCTGGGTATTTCCTGCATTCCAAAGTTTCATGGGTGTTTTTTTGTTTTGTTTTATGGTATTTATTTATTTATTTACTTACTTACTTACTAACATTCAATGTTTTCTCTGTCTTCCTAAACTCCTATCTCACAACCAATTCAAAATCTGACTGTAGAAACCAGAATAGGACACCCCAAATATGTCTCTTTGGCATATTAATCATTGGACCCTGACTATTTTGAGAAACTGCCGTCACAGGAGTGTCTGAAAAGTTGCCCTTTGGTGATAGAAACTCACTTCTGTAAAAGAGATCAGCATTTGTCAGCAATGTCCCTCTTCACCAGAAAGAGAAAGATGACTGAATCACTAGACTCTTCAACAGTGAAGTTTGTTGTTCCTTCACATAAAGTGAACACGGTGGTCTCCCCAATGACATGAAAAAAAATTAAGATGAACTATGTGTGACGACAATAGGTGCTGTCCTCTTATTTGAGAACTGGTTATTATTGATCTTGAAAAGATACATTTAATGTGTCACATCTGCTTGTCCATAGAAGGGGGTGAGGTTCCTCCTGCCTAGCAATCTCTTTATGGTTCTCCTGTGATATGCACCACATTCTGGTTTAATACTTATTCAATAATAAAACTGTTTTCTCTCTCCTTCTCTTTCGGTCTCTCAGTACTATATCCATGGAATTTTCTGGCCTGGGATTATTGTTGTTATTATTGTTATTATTATTATTATTATTATTATTATTATTATTATTTAGTTATTTTTCATTTTAAAATTTCTTTTATTATTATTTTTTTAATTTCTTGCAGTTCTGGGGATCAAACACAGGGCCTCATGCATGCCAGGCATATGCTCTACCACTTAGCCATGCCTCTAGCCATTGTTGTTGTTGTTGTTGTTGTTATTATTATTGCATTTCATCAACAATGGCAGGGCTTTTAATCCCCTCTGCCAATCGGTCATGAGCCATGGGCCCCTGACAATGTGGGTACTAGATGAGGAAGAACTCTGCAGCAAAAATAGACATACATAGATTATCTGCCAACAGCACTCCACAGAGGGTCAGTGGGATGGTGGTGGCTACAGTTTTCACTATTCTCAGTTACACCATTTTGTTTTGTTTGATTGAATTTTCCATCCAAACATTTCCTACCATTTCACAAACAACCACATTTTCTCATCCACCTGTACAAGGGACTTAAGTGAGAGGCTCCCAACCACATTCATGTCCATTTTTCACATAATGAAGAGTGACATATGGCAGGTCAGAGATGGTGATAGCACATGAGTCTCCTGTAACTCAGATGGGGTGCTGCTACTATACTATAGCTTATTATTATTTTGCCATCATAAGCAGATGCTAAGATGCCCAACCTGAAAATTGATCTTGGTTTTGCTTCATGGAGAATACCTTCTCAGAGCTTTGCCCCATAATGGGGATCTTCTACTCCAACACCCCAGTACCAGAACTAGGGTTTGGTAAGAGTGGAAGAATGTTGTATTAATTCTTCAGAGACACTGAAACAATGGGAGATTACACACACACACACACACACACACACACACAGAGAAAGAGACTTATTATGTGACATTGGCCCACACAATTGTGGAAGCTGTCTGCAAGCTAAAGGTTCAGGGAAGCCAGTGGTGTAGTTCTGGTCCAAGCCCAAAGGCTCAAGGACCAAGAGGAGATTGTGCAAGTGGTAGACCATGAATAGTCAAGAACCAGGAGAACTGATACTCAAGGGCAGAAGATGCGTGTCTGAGCTCCAGTAGAGCAAACTCATCCTTCTTTGGCTTTGTTATCCCTTTCAGGCCCTCATTGGATTGGATGATCCCCACCCGCATGAGTCAGGAAAGCTCTTCCTTACCAGTCTACTGGTTCACATGCTAATCCCTTCCAGCAGCACCTTCATAGACACACTCACAATGTGTACACCAGCTATCTAGGAATCCCTTCACCCACTCAAGCTGACACATGAAATTAACCAGCACAGGGGTTCCAAACTACTATTAACCAAACTAAGAGAGTATCAAGGGAACAGAACTTCCCACCAGAGCACCCATCTCCCTTAAGTATGTTTGTGGACCTGTCTATCTTAAATCATAACACCATAGATATATGTACAAATTACCTAGTCCAGGGTGAATCCCTAACACAGATACATGGGAGAAAATCTTGTTATCTGGACACTAAGGTATTATCTAAGATATTATTAATGTTATCCGGACACTAAGTTGATCAGCAGGTATGTAATTTCTGGCTCCATTAAAGTTGTGGTTTTAGCACTTCTGGGAGATTCACTAGTATGTTCCACTTTTTTTTTTTTTTTTTTGCCTACAAGAGAAGCCTGTTCATATTCAGCTGGCTTTTTGAGTATCAATTTATCATTTTCTGCACATCAGAAATGGGGCTCCTGGTGTCATCAGAGCTGTTGGCCAGAGATTCCCATATTGTTATCTCTTTAGCCAAACAAACAAAAAGAGAGCTGGAACTGGCTTGTTTCAGATAAATAGGATTTATGACAAAAAGCTTTAAATAGGTCAAAGAAAAACGTTTTATACCAAATGAAGTTACAATCTATAATAAATATCTAACAGCTGGAAACTTTATGTGACAATAACAAAGTATACTGGAAACATAAGAATAAAAAAGGATGCTTGAAACACAAAATTTGTGGAAGACTTTTAAAGACACATATCTCAACCTTTGACAGCTCAAATAAATAAAAACTATCAAAAACATACAACATCTAAATCATAGAGCTTTTTCATTATAAAAGAGAAACTTTGCCATCCTTTTAAGCTTCTGGAATATTTACAAAATATGACCATGATCATAAATAGAACTCAAAATTATAAACTTAATAAGTTTGAAAGCATAAAATTTATATGAGCCATTTTATTATATCATGGAGTAATAAAACTGGAAATTAAACAAACAAACAAATACTTTGAGGTAGAGGGCAAACCCCCAAATGGTTATTTTGTCCAAGTAAAATAAAAATTGCAGATATGGATTATTTGAAAAATAATAAAAATAAGAACATTTTTTCATGTATCCATGTAATAAAAACTCATTGATCACCTTTAATAAAACTCAAGCAGAATGATGTGACTGAGGCTAACTGGTTGGAAAGACCTCACTGAGGTGGCATTTAAGCAGAGATGGGAACATCAGGAAGAATTTGCCCATGAAGCCCCACCAAGGCACATTACAGCAGAGAGACAACCCACACTGTGTATCAAAGTTAGAGAATCAGATGTTGCAAATGCAAAAAATTTTCTTATTATTGATGACAGGATAAAAATAATTGAATCGTTCATTCAACAAGGCACCCTAAAGATAACAATTCTTTGAAAAGGAGAAAAAAGATAATTTAGATAACAACCAAAATAAATTAATGCAGAAAACAAAAAAAGATAGAATCAATAAGCAAATTCAAGTTTTAGTTATTTTTGAGCAACAGTATGGAAGCTAAGCATCTAGTCGAGGATTTTTAAAAAACACGTATAAATATAAAAATGAAATTTAGAAATATAGAAAGCTACCAATCTTATAATAGAACTAAGATAGCCCTAATTCTAAATATGACCAAAAGAGGAAAATAAAATAAAAGGAAAGAAAACCATCAACTCTTATCATGTTTAGTCATCTAGAATCATAAACCTACCAAATTGACTCCACAATATATTAAATCACTCGTGTAGGGGATTTCAAGATGGCGGAATAGAGAGGGTTGCATTCCTGGCTGCTCTGTGGTATGAAACTAAGAAAGCAGACAGGCAGCTTCTCAGCAAGATGGGTGAACAAAAAAAAAAAGGTAGGGGAGAGAGACTTTACTGCAATTTAAAACTGGACATTCAAAACAAATCAGGGACTCAGGAAGTTGAATATAATAAAATCAGAAAGATATCCCCAGTAGTACAGCCGCTGCCACAGCCAAGCGAGAAGCACTGGCCAAAGTGCTCCCTCCATGAGCAAAGTGGAAGAATAAGGGAATTAAAGGAACCCGCATTTTTAGAAGGCCTGAGGTGTACCTGAATACAGACCATTTAGAGATCAAGGACATCACCCTGCTAAACTGAAAGGTGTGCTGCACAATATCCTTGTGTGGGGAATAAGTTGCCATCTCTCCAGGTGGTTTTCAGAGAACAAAGGAAGAAACCATTTTACAGCCACTGATGGGGGCTGGCAGCTGAGGGAGCCAATTCCTGCAAACCCAAGTTTGGACTGAAATATGGTAATCCCATACTGTATGACAGAATGTGCACAAGTGACCAGGAGAAAATCAGATGTGGAGAGAGGTTTTCACAGTAGACAACTGGTTTTGGAAACCCACCTGGCTTTCTCACCCTTCCCCTCTAACCTAACTATCTACAGGACCAGCTGGGAATTTAAAAGGGTGGGGTTGGAGAGATTGAGTTTGGAGACTGAACTCAAGACCACAAAACATAGAGGGGCCACAGGTGATGTAGGGTACTAAGAATTGGCTCCTCCCTCACATAAATGGAACCCAGGAAAGATCCCTGGAGTACAGTCTTCCAGCATGGACCAGCAATTACTAGGCCCTTGAGGTGCACTGATTTAAAATCTCCAGACCAACTGGCATTCAGCAAGAGGCTGGAGCCCACCTAAACCTAAACCCTGCCCCAGGAATTTTGCCTATGGGATTACCTCTCTCACTTCAGCAATCCCAGAGGGTGGATGACCCCATCTAAAACTACTCAGAAGAGAAGCTGAGAATATTTTGAACTCCAGTAGAAAGAATTCTTTAACTTGTCATCGAGATTTTTTTTCTCTCTTTTTTTTCCCTCTGTTTAATTCTGACATTATTGGTACATGGATATTTATACATATTCATAATTTTTTCTCATTTATAGCATTTTTGAAGCCAGTTATTTTTCATGGATCAGTTTTTTAAGGACTAAGATGTTTAATTAGTACATTTTAGTTTTGTTTTGTATTCTTTCATTTTTATTTTTAATCTTTAAAAAATTTTTACTATATATAAAAACCTTCCATGACAAACAAAAGTTAAACGAATTCACAACTAGAAAGCCTGTTCTATGAAACATACTCAGAAAGATATTTTGTGAAAAATAAAAGTGAAAACCACAAAGGAAGGAATTACACTGAAACAAGAGTGAATCAATAGAGAAATTAATTCAAATTAAAAACCAGAAATAAATCAAAATGATGGGGAATAAAACTCCTAACTCAATAATGACACTGAATGCAAATGGCCTAATCTCATCAATCAAAAAAGAAATAGGCAGATTGGATTAAAAAACAAGACTGAACAATATGCTACCTCCAAGAGACTTACTTGATAGGTAAACACATCTGCAGACTGAATGTAAAAGGATGGGGAAAAAAAGACCATATCATTTACATGGATCATGCAAATAAGAAGGGTTTCTATCCTCATATCATATAAAGTAAACTTTAAGCCAAAATTAATCAGAAGGGACAAAGAAAGACATTTCATACTGCTTAAGGGAACTATATATCAATAAGACATAACAATCATGAATATTTATACCCCAAATAATGGAGCATCTACATACATCAAACAAACCCTTCTCAATTTCAAGAATCAAATAGATCACACACAATAATATTGCATGACTTTAACACACTTCTCTCACTACTGGATAGATCCACCAAACAAAAACTAAATAAAGAAGCTATAGAACTAAAAAAATATGAGTAATAATTTATACTTTACAGACATATGTAGAACATTTCATCCATCAATGACTGACTATATTTTCTTCTCAGCAGCACATGGATCCTTCTCTAAAATAGACCTTATCTTAGGCCACAAAACAACTCATAGCAAAACCAAAAGATATAGAGATAATACCTTGCATTCTACCAGATCATAATGGAATGAAATTAGAAATCAAAAATAAAATGAAAAATAGAAGATTCTCTAAAACCTGGAAACTAAATAATATGCTATTGAATGACTAATGGATAGCAGAAGAAATCAGGGATGAAATAAAAAAATACTTAGAGGTAAATGAGTATAGCTATACAACATATCAAAATCTCTGGGATACTATGAAGGCAATGCTAAGAGGAAAGTTCATTGCACTGAGCACATTCATTAAAAAAATCAGAAAGTTGACAAATAAACAACCTAACATTATATCTCAAAGCCCTAAAAAAAGAACAAATCATCATCAAAAGCAGTAGAAGGCAGGAAAAAATTAAAATCAGAGCTGAAATCAATGAAATTAAAACAAAAGAAGCAATCCCCAAAATCGTCAAAACAAAAAGTTGGTTCTTTGGGAAAAAAATCAATAAAACTGATAAACCGTAGCCAAGCCAATAAAGAGAGAGAGAGAGGGAGAGAGAACCTAAATTACTAAAATTTGAGAAAAATAAAATATCATAACAAATGCTACTGAAATACAGATAATCAGAATTTATTTTGAAATTTTATACTCTTAATAAAGTAAAAAAAAAATCTTGAATAATATAGAAAATCTTAAAGACATCAACAAATTTCTAGAGACATATGGCCTACCCAAATTGAATCAGGAGGATATAGAAAAATTCAACAGATATATTTCAAGCAATAAAATTGAAGATGCCATCAAAAGGCTACTAAGAAAGAAAAGTCCAGGACCAGATGGCTTCTCAACTGAGTTCTTCTTCAAATAAAAAGTTACACCAATCCTCCTCAAGTTATTCCATGAAATAAAAAAGGAGGGACCCCTTCCAAACTCATTCTATGGAACTAGTATCACTCTGATACCAAAACCAGACAAAAACACATCAAAGAAAGAAAATTTCAGACCAATAGCACTGATGAATATAGATGCAAAGTTCTTAATAAAATACTAGCAAATTGCATACAAGAACATATTACAAAGATAGTGTACCACAATCAAGTGGGATTCATCCCAAAGATGCAAGGTTGGTTCAACATATTGAAATCAATAAACATAATTCATCACATCAATAGACTTAAAGACAAGAATAACAAGGTTATCTCAATGGGATGCAGAAAAAGCATTTGACAAAATACAGCATCAATTCATGTTCAAAACACTAGAAAAACTGGGGATAGTAGAAATACACCTCAACATTGTAAAAGCTACCTATGCTAAACCCAAGGCCAACATCATTCTTAATGTATAAAAATTGGAAGCATTCACTCTAAAAACTGGAAAAAGACAGGGATGCCCTCTTTCGCCACTTCTATTCAATGTACTCCTGGAAACTCTAGCCATAGCAATTAGACAGAAGAAAGAAATTAAAGAAATACAAATAGGAAAAGAAGAACTCAAAGTATCCCTATTTGCTGATGAATGATTCTGTATTTAGAAGACTCAAATAAAAAAAACTCCACCAGAAAACTTCTAGAACTCATAAATGAATTCAACAAAGTGGTAGGCTATAAAATTAACCGCATTCCTATGTATCAGTGATGAATCAACTAAGAGAAAATTTAGGAAAAAAACTATCCCACTCATAATAGCCTCAAAGAAAATAGAATACTTGGGAATCAACAAAAGTGGTGAAAGACCTTTACAATAAAAACTACAGAACACTAAAGAAAGAAATCGAAGACAACCTTAGACAATGGAAAGATCTCCCATGTTCTTGGAGAGGCAGAATTAATATTATCAAAAGGGCCATACCACCAAAAGTGCTATACAGATTTAATGCAATTCCTATTAAGGTTCCAATGATGTTCTTCACAGAAATAGAAAAAGCAATCTAATCTAAATGAAATTACTTTAGAATAATAAGAGGCTCAGAATGAACCAAAGTAATCCTCAGTGAGAAAAGTAAAGCAGGAAACATCACAATACCAGACCTTAAATTATACTACAGAGCTATAGTAGCAAAAATGGCATGGTATCAGCACCAAGACAGACATAAAGACCAAGGGTACAGAATAGAAGACAAAAAGACTGTATTTAACCATAAATACAGTTATCTCATAGTAGACAATGTATGTGTCAAAAGCATACATTAGAGAAAGGTAGCCTCTTCAACAAATGGTGCTGGGAAAACTTGAAATCACTATGCAGCAAAATGAAATTAAACCCCTGTCTCTCACCCTGCACAAAACTCAGCTCTAAGTGGATTGATGACCTAGGAATTAGAACAGAGACCCTGCACCTAATCTAAGAAAAAGTAGGCCCAACTCTTAATCATGTAGGCTTAGGACCCGACTTCTTTAACAAGACTCTTACAAGCACAAGAAGTGATATCAAGGATCAATAAATGGGATTATATCAAACTAAAAAGCTTCTTTTCAGCAAAAGAAACAATCAATAACATGAAGAGAGAGCCTACAGAACAGGAGAAAATCTTCACCACATGCACATCAGATAGAGCACTAATCTCCAGGATATATAAAGAACTCAAGGGCTGGGGATGTGGCTCAAGCGGTAGCGCCCTCGCCTGGCATGCGTGCGGCCCAGGTTCGATTCTCAGCACCACATACAAACAAGGAGGTTGTGTCCGCCGATAACTAAAAAATAAATATTGAAATTCTCTCTCCCTCTCTCTTAAAAAAAAAAAAACTCAAAAAAAAAGAAAAGAAAGAAAGAAATGAATAACTCAATCAATAAATGGTCTAAGGGGCTGAACAGACACTTCACAGAAGAAGATATACAATTGATCAACAAATGCATGAAAAAAAAATGTCCAACAACTCTAGAAATTAGAGAAATGGAAATCAAAACTACTCTAAGATTTCAACTCACTCCAGTCAGAATGGCAATTATCAAAAATACTAGCAACAATAAATGCTGGCTAGGACGTGGGGGAAAAGAAACACTCATACATTAATGGTAGAACTGCAAATTGGTGCAACCAATCTGGACAGCAGTATAGAGACTTCTCAGAAAACTTGGAATGGAACCAACATTTGACCCAGATATCCCACTCCTCAGTTTATACCCAAAGGACTTAAAATCAGCACACTACAGTGACACAGTCACATCAATGTTTATAGCAGCTTAGTTCACAATAGCTAAACTGTGGAGTCAACATAGATGCCCTTCAGTAGATGAATGGATAAAGAAACTATGGTATATATACACATGGAATACTATTCAGCCTTAAAGAAGAATGAAATTATGGCATTTGCAGGTAAATAAATGGATGGAGTTGGTGAATACATGTTAAGCAAAATAAGCCAATCCCCCAAAACCAAAGGACAAAATGTTTTCTCTGATATGTGGATGCTGATACATAATGGAGTGGGAGGCAAGGGAAGAATGGAGGAACTTTGGTCTGGGCAGAGGGGAGTGTGGGGAGCGGAGGGAGTTGGGGGTGAGAAAAGATGGTGGAATGAGATGGACATTATTACTCTATGTATGATTGCACGAATGGTGTGACTCTGCATCGTGTAAAACCAGAGAAATGAAGTTGTGCTCCATTTGTGTACAACGAATCAAAATGCATTCTACTGTCATGTATAACTACTTGGAACAAATAAAAAAAATACCTTCTATGGTCATGTATAACTAAAAATAACAAGTTTTTAAAAAATTTTTTAGAATAAATGACTCTTGCTTCACAATCAAGAAATTTTCATTCTAGATATGCTAAAATAAAAGGATTTGAAAAAATATTGATATAATGCAATGTATCATTTTTTCCCCGTTGGGTGGTACCTACTTTGTAATCACAATAGATGAATGAAGTCTTTTGATAAGAGTCAACTCTTTAACAGGTGCAATGGTTCTCCCTAGGATTTGGAGGCTGAGGCAGGAAGACGGCAAGTCAGCGTGGATGACTTACCTTGTCTCAAAAAGGCTAGGAATTGGGCTGGGGATGTGGCTCAAGCGGTAGCGCGGGGCGCTGGGTTCGATCCTCAGCATCACATAAAAATAAAATAAAGATGTTGTATCCATCGAAAACTAAAAAGTAAATATTAAAAAAAAATTTCTCTCTCTCTCTCTCTCTCTCTCTCTCTCTCTCTCTCTGGAAAAAAAAATAAGGCTGGGAATATGGCTCAGGGGTTGAGCCTAGCATGAACAAACTCCTGGGTTAAATCCCCAGTACCCCAAAACAAAAACCAAAATGATTTCACACCTTTGGACTGGAGGTTCTTCTCACTGGTAGTGTGTTTGCCTAACATACACAAAGATCCAGGTTCATTACACAAAATTGCAAATCATAATAATAATCATAATCAACATTTCTTTCTTTTTTTTTTTAAAGAGAGAGTGGGAGAGAGAGAGAGAGAGAGAATTTTTTAATATTTATTTTTTAGTTCTCCGCGGACACAACATCTTTGTTTGTATGTGGTGCTGAGGATCCAACCGGGCTGCACGCACACCAGGGGAGCGCGTTACCGCTTGAGCCACATCCCCAGCCCCCAACATGTTTTCTGATTAAGAATTACTCTGGAAGCTTGGAAGAATACGCTAACTTTTCAACAAGGAAAAGGTAGAAGATATATAATACCTACAATGAAAACAATAGCTCATCTTCCCCCAAAATAAATAAAAACAATAATAGATAAACAATGCAAGAACTTAAAGCCAGAATTAGAAGCTTCTATACTGGTAACTAGGGCCATGGGATGAGGATATCAGATCTAGACATTGGCTCTACTGGCCAAAAATTGGTCATTTTTTTGTCCATTAGGAGATAAGATAGATATATAGTTGGGGCCTGTATAACATGGGAGGCTATGAGAAAGATGACTCATGAAATCTGGACCTTGAAGGGTGCCCCCAGGAACGAGGTGCAAGACTGACCCAGGAGAGTGGTAAGAAAATTTGAATCTGCTGAGAACTCTGGTCAAAGGAAAAACTCTTCCTTTAGAAAACTTGAGTCCACACTTTGAGTGTGGAGCCCAAATGTACTCTACCCAGTACATCCCCAAGTCAAGAAATTGCTGTAAAACTGGTTTCAGGTCAGAAAAATCTCTGACACTCAGCAGATGGAAGGGCACATTCCAACATCCAGAGCTGGGGTCAGCGGGCTAACTCCATAGACCAAGCACTGCCGGTGGCCTGTTTTTGTATGACTTGGATTTTAGGAGTAGTTTTTACATTTTTAAAGTTTTTTTGCTTTCCTGTCTTTCTTTTTTGTTTTGTTTTGTTTTAGTGAAAGGAAGAAGTGGAGGAGGAGAAAACACAGAAATTGTGTATGTGTGTGTGTGTGTGTGTGTGTGTGTCTGTGTGTGTTCTATAAAACCTAAAATATTTACTTACATGACCCTTTACAAAAAAATAATTGTGCCAATCATTGACAGAGAACAAAGGAAGTCTTAAGATGGGAAAATATCCCCGTTGAAGATCAGCTTACAATAAATTTTCATGCTACAAAATCAACCATTATTTAGGAAAATCAATAGGCTCAACTAGTAGTAGATAAGCAGCTTTGCAAATTTTAGACACTAGCATAATCTGAAGAGACTATAAAATATGTAATTTTAAAATAAAGTGAAAAGAGGAGATAGACTTTAAAAAAATCTTTCATAAAAGAAAAATCTAGCAATTTGAATTAAAAATTCAAAGGAAAAATTAAGTATCAGATATAAACACAATTGAAGAACCAATTATTTTACCAGAAGATAAATCTAAGGAAATTAATCAGAGTGTAACACAAAGTGATAAAGGGATAGTAAATATAAAAAACCAAGTTAAGAGTCGGGAAAGATAGACTAAGGGAGAGCAATTAGTTGTAGTTCCAAAAGGAAAGATTAAAGGAAATGAGAGAGAAGAAATATTTGAGGAGACCAAAAACTAGGAATGGAACCACCATTTGACCCAGTTATCCCACTCCTCAGTACATGTCCAAAAGATTTAAAATTAGTATATTACAGTGAGGCAGTCACATCAATGTTTATAGCATCACATTTCACAATTGCCAAGCTATGGAACCAACCTAGGTCCCTTCAACAGATGAATGGCTCAGCTATCCCTCTCCTTGGTTTATACCCAAAAGACCTAAAAACAGCATACTACAGGGACACAGCCACATCAATGTTTATAGCAGCACAATTCACAATAGCTAAACTGTGGAGCCAACCTAGATGCCCTTCAATGGATGAATGGATAAAAAAAAAATGTGGCATTTATACACAATGGAATTTTACTCAGCATTAAAAAAGAATAAAATCAAGGCATTTGCAGGTAATTGGATGGCGTTGGAGAAGATAATGCTAAGTGAAGTTAGCCAATCCCAAAAAAACAAATGCCTAATGTTTTCTCTGATACAAGGAGGCTGACTCACAGTGGGGTAGGGAGGGGGAGCATGGGAGAAATAGATGAATTCCAGATAGGGCAGAGAGGTGGGAGGAGAAGGCAGGGGGCAAGGGATTAGCAAGGATGGTGGAATGTGATGAATATCATTATCCAAAGTACATGTATGAAGACATGAATTGGTGTCAACATACTTTATATACAACCAGAGATATGAAAAATTGTGCTGTATATGTGTGATAAGAATTCCACTGTCATTTATTTTTTTAAAAAAAATCAATAAAAAATAATTAAATAAATCTAG
This sequence comes from Callospermophilus lateralis, assembly GCF_048772815.1. NCBI lineage: Eukaryota > Metazoa > Chordata > Mammalia > Rodentia > Sciuridae > Callospermophilus > Callospermophilus lateralis. Next base: position 10,788,270 of record NC_135320.1, read on the forward strand.
ATTTGATTCTCAGCTCTAAAAAAAAAAAAGAGAAAATATGGCATATATATACACAATGGAGTATTCAAACACAATAAAGAAGAATGACTTTATGGCATTTGCTGGTAAATGTATTAAGCTGGAGACTACCATACTAAGTGAAATAAGCCAGTCCCCAAGTCAAAGGTCAAATGTTATCTCTGATATGCGGAAGCTAGTTCAAAATAGGTGTGGGTGATAAAAAAAAAAAATAGAAGAAAGATCAGTGGAGTAGAGGAGGGGGGGGGGAATAAAGGGAAGGGAGGAGGAATGGGACAGGGAAAGACAGTGGAATGAATTTGACCAAATTTTCCTGTGTACATATATGAATATACCACAGTGTGTCACTATCACGTACAACCACAAGACACTAATTAAAAAAAAAAAATAACTATAAGTAAATAGCAAAAAAAAATAGAGGGAAGAGAACCGGGATGGGAGGAAAGGAGGGGAAGAGGAAGTACTGGGGACTTAATTACGAAAAGTATATTCCATGTTTTTATAATTACGTCAAAATTAATTCTATTGTTATGTATGACTAAAAGGAACCAAAAAAATATTTGAAGAGAAAGTTATTGAGAATTATTCAGATATGATAAAAATGTAAATCCTTGTATGTGATAAATACACTAAGTCTTCCGCAAGATAAAAAAAAAACTAAAATTGGACAAATTATGATAAATTATTAAACCCAAAAGAAAAATTAAAACTAAGCAGAGAGAGAACACAAATGATCACTGTGACAGAGGTTGTTATAAAGCCACCTAAATATATTCTTAGCCTTCTGGGAAAACAGAGTTGTAGTTGGATATAGGGATGCTAATTCAGCCATTTGATGAGAAAAGCATGTCTTGTAGACTTGACTTTAGAATCATGTAATATTTTACATAATTATGAAACCAATTTAAAATTTTAAAAAGCAATCCCTAAGAGTAGAAGCTAAAAGGAAATAATCCTAACTTGTATCTAAATGGTAGGTTAACCACATGGAAAGAGATTAGTAAAAGTGACTTTCCAACAAGGTAATGACTGTGTATCTCTGGTGGTATATATGCTAAAGACAAAAAAAAAAAAATTGCAAAAGTAAATCATTTTAATCTATTTTCTATCTATTTTTTAAAAATTAAATGGAGTGAGATCCCGTAAGTCGGGCGGCCGCGTAGTTGCTGCAGCCGCCGCCGCCACATTCAACAGGCAGCACCGCCGCGGTCGCGCCGCCGGGGAAAGCGAGCGGCTCGCGATTCGCGGTGTCCGTCCGTCTGTCCTTGTGTCCGCGGCCCTGTCAGCAGGAGCGCAGTGCTGGCGCTGCCTGGCCCGGCGGCTCCGGCCCGCCGTCCCGTCCGCGCAGCGAACCCGGAGGAGCCTGGATGTTGATGGACCCGCGAAGTTAAGTTCTGGGCTCGCTCTCCTACTCCGCCGCGCTTTCCTCACGGTTTCCGTCCGCTGGCGGCGCCGACCTCGGTCCCCCAAATCTCAGACCAGCTCTTGGCGCCCCCTCCCCTCCGCACCCTGGTGCTGCGCTCTCCCGGTTCTAGGCTCTCCCGCGGCTGGGGGAGGGGCGGGGGGTCACCATGGCCGAAGCGCCCCAGGTGGTGGAGATCGACCCGGACTTCGAGCCGCTGCCCCGGCCGCGCTCGTGCACCTGGCCGCTGCCCAGGTCGGAGTTTAGCCAGTCCAACTCGGCCACCTCCAGTCCGGCGCCGTCGGGCGGCGCAGCTGCGAACCCCGACGCCTCAGCGGGCCTGCCCCCAGCTTCGGCGGCCGCTGTCAGCGCCGACTTCATGAGCAACCTGAGCTTGCTGGAAGAGAGCGAGGACTTCCCGCAGGCGCCCGGCTCCGTGGCGGCGGCCGCAGCTGCCGCCACCGGGGGGTTGTGCGGGGACTTCCAGGGCCCCGAGGCGGGCTGCCTGCATCCGGCGCCGCCGCAGCCTCCGCCGCCCGGGCCGCTGTCGCAGCACCCTCCGGTTCCCCCCGCCGCGGGGCCGCTCGCGGGGCAGCCTAGCAAGAGCAGCTCGTCCCGCCGCAACGCGTGGGGCAACCTGTCCTACGCCGACCTTATCACCAAGGCCATCGAGAGCTCGGCTGAGAAGAGGCTTACACTGTCGCAGATCTACGAGTGGATGGTCAAGAGCGTGCCCTACTTCAAAGATAAGGGTGACAGCAACAGTTCCGCTGGCTGGAAGAATTCAATTCGTCATAATCTGTCTCTACACAGCAAGTTCATACGTGTGCAGAATGAAGGAACTGGAAAAAGTTCTTGGTGGATGCTCAATCCAGAGGGAGGCAAGAGTGGAAAATCCCCCAGGAGAAGAGCTGCATCCATGGACAACAACAGTAAATTTGCTAAGAGCCGAGGCCGAGCCGCCAAGAAAAAAGCATCCCTTCAGTCTGGCCAGGAGGGTGCTGGCGACAGCCCTGGTTCTCAGTTTTCCAAGTGGCCTGCGAGCCCTGGCTCCCACAGCAATGATGACTTCGATAACTGGAGTACCTTTCGCCCTCGAACTAGCTCTAATGCTAGTACTATTAGTGGGAGACTTTCTCCCATTATGACGGAACAAGATGATCTGGGAGATGGGGATGTGCATTCTCTGGTGTACCCACCATCTGCCTCAAAGATGGCTTCTACTCTGCCCAGTCTGTCTGAGATAAGCAATCCTGAAAACATGGAAAACCTTTTGGATAATCTCAACCTTCTGTCATCCCCAACGTCATTAACTGTTTCAACCCAGTCATCACCTGGCAGCATGATGCAGCAGACACCATGCTACTCGTTTGCACCACCAAGCACCAGTCTGAACTCACCCAGTCCAAACTACCAAAAATATACATATGGCCAGTCCAGCATGAGCCCTTTGTCCCAGATGCCTATGCAAACACTGCAGGACAACAAATCAAGCTATGGAGGATTGAATCAGTTTAACTGTGCACAGGGACTCTTGAAGGAGTTACTTACTTCTGATTCTCCTCCCCATAATGACATTATGTCATCAGTTGATCCTGGGGTGGCCCAACCCAACAGCCGGGTTCTGGGCCAGAATGTGATGTTGGGTCCTAATTCAGTCATGCCAGCCTATGGCAATCAGGCATCTCATAATAAAATGATGAATCCCAGCTCCCATACCCTCCCTGGACATGCCCAGCAAACATCTGCAGTTAATGGGGTGCCCTGCCCCACACGGTGAACACCATGCCTCACACCTCGGGTATGAACCGCCTAACCCCAGTGAAGACACCTTTACAAGTGCCTCTGCCCCACCACATGCAGATGAGTGCCCTGGGTGGCTACTCCTCAGTGAGCAGCTGCAATGACTATGGCAGGATGGGCGTTCTCCACCAGGAGAAGCTCCCCAGTGACTTGGACGGCATGTTTATTGAGCGCTTGGACTGTGATATGGAATCCATAATTCGGAACGACCTCATGGATGGAGATACCTTGGATTTTAACTTTGACAATGTGTTGCCCAACCAAAGCTTCCCGCATGGTGTCAAGACGACGACACACAGTTGGGTGTCAGGCTGAGTTAGTGAGCAGGCTACACTTATGAACGTACTTCAGATTGTCTGACAGCAGGAACTGAGAGAAGCAGTCCAAAGATGTCCTTCACCCCTCCTTTAGTTTTCTTGATTTAACACACACACACACACACACACAAAAAAAAAAAAAAAAAAAATCCTTTTTTCCTTTCGTCAGACTTGGCAGCAAAGACACTTTTCCTGTACAGAATGTTTGCCCAGTGTTTGCAGGTTATGTGCTGCTGTAGATAAGGACTATGCCATTGGAAATTTCATTACAATGAAGTGCCAAACTCACTACACCATATAATTGCAGAAAAGACTTTCAGATCCTGGTGTGCTTTCAAGTTTTGTATATAAGCAGTAGATACAGTATTGTATCTGTGTGTTTTTGGTTTGTTGTTGTTTTGTTTTTGTTTTTTGGAATATCCATTTGGTCCAAGGAAAGTTTATACTCTTTTTGTAATACTGTGATGGTCTCATGTCTTGATAAGTTGAACTTTTGTTTGTACCACCTGTGTTCTGCTGAAGTGATCACAAAGAACTAAGATCTTCATTCTGCACCTCCATTAAACAGCTTTGGACCTGTTCACATGCCACAGGATTCACATGAGAACCAAGTAGCCTGTTATCAATCTGCTGAATTAATGGACTTATCAAACTTTGGGGGGAAAATAGATTAAATGCCAGCCTTGTACAGGTCTTTTCTATTTTTTTTTTGTTGTTGTTGTTTATTTTGTTATTTGCGAATTTGTACAAACACTTAAAATGGTTCTAATTTCCAGATAAATGATTTTTGATGTTATTGTTGCAACTTGAGATCATTTTTGGAATAGATATTGAACTGTAATGTTTTCTTAAAACTAGAGTCTACTTTGTTACATTGTCTGCTTGTAAATTTGTGGAATCACAGGTATTTGGGGCAGCACTCATGATTTTCATTTTGTATTTCTAACTGGATTAGTACTAATTTTATACGTGCTTAACTGGTTTGTACACTTGGGATGCTACTTGGTGATGTTTCTGACTAATCTTAAATCATTGTAATTAGTACCTGCATACTCAACGTTTCTGGCCCTGTTTGGGCAGGAAAGTGATGTATAGTTATGGACACTTACTTTGTGTTTTGTATTTAGAAGAACTTAATATGTTTTTATGTATGTATTTTTAAGAAATTTCACCTTATCTTGCCCTGTGAACTATGTGTGCCGCATAGTGTCCAGTCTTCTGATAGATGCCTGTGTGTGGCATCGTTGCAGTTACTCCGGGGAGGCCTCATAATGTTTGGAAATCAGAAGGGGCACCTGCATTTAAAATAATGCTCTTTTGTCAAATTTGGGGGTTCTTTTAGCTTAACCTTTTTGAGTTGTGCTTCAGTAAAAGTGTTCCTTACAACTGCTCTGATTTCGGTCCTGATGGTTGATTTTGTAGCTGTGTCTTGAGGAATCATGTCAGTCTTCACTCTGTCCCTTTCCCTTCTGTCCTGCAAAGTTGAAGGGAAGAAGTTTTAAAAGTGGGACTTAAGTGATTTTTTAGAATGCTTTAAATGACAACCAGATGGAATAGAACTTGTTTAAAAATTGGGGCAATTAATTGGAAAACCATCTGTAAGCTGTATATTTGAATTTATTTTAAAAGCTTTAGTTTAAGTAAACAATTTGACAATTTCTTCAGCCTTTAGCAACCTAAACTATAACTGTGAGCATTACGTTTTAATACTTTCCAGTTACCTGAATCTGATAGACTAGGTTAATTGGCTTCGCCTCCCATTCAGTCTGTTTCAAATCATGTAAATCATGTGGAAAGTCTGAAATCATCCCAGAAAGGGACAGGTGCACACAGTTTTCCTTTTGCTTTCTTGAGAAGGCTCTGGTTTCTGTGCACACAACCTAAACCACCCTTGCTTTTTTCCTAGTATGTTAATTGCATCTTCATTGGCTTCATTTTTCCTGCACATTTAACAAGAACACATGTGTTCATGATCGATTTCCAGCAGTAGGCCGGCCCTGTTGTAAGCTTCCCACTGTGATTTTTACTGTTCCAAACACTCTAAGCAGCCACCCCTCTGACCATTTTCTGTTTGGGCACTCCAAAACATGGCTTGTTTTAGAAAGCTTAGTTCCCCCAAGCAGAGCCTCCTGCATACATAATAGAACTTGTTGGTGTCGAAGAACTTGGGTGCTCATTTCAGTTCCTGTGTCTTCTCATTTTCCTTCCCTCACATACCATCGCTTCACCATTACAGAGGGAGCCTCCGCGTTCCTGTTCATTCATTGCAGAGGCATCTACAGCTGAAATCACTGTAAACTCTTACTACTTCGTAGAATGACTTTTGGAAGGTATTTCTTCCTCCTGAGTTTGTCCTGCTCACTCTATAACCCATGCCCCATTTTTCTTGGTGTTAAAGCCTAAATATAAATCCTGGACACCTCTCTGTGTACCAAAAGTCCAGGGAAAAGCATCTTTTCTATTTGGAAAGTAAACATCATGTGGCCTCCGGGAGTTCTTTTTCTGTAAGAATACTGACTTTCTGGAATAATTAGTATATTATTGTACATGATTGCTTTGTGAAATGTGCAAATGATATCACCTATGCAGCCTTGTTTGATTTATTTCCTCTGGTTTGTACTGTTATTAAAAGCATATTGTATTATAGAGCTATTCAGATATTTTAAATATAAAGATGTATTGTTTCCGTAATATAGATGTATGGACTATATTTAGGTAATAGATGCATTACTTGGAAAGTTCTGCTTTGACAAACTGACAAAGTCTAGGTTAATTAGCAAATTGTATCTCAGTTAGCAGTAAATCAGTGGAACATGCCAAGAAAAGGATAAGGATACTTAAAATGGAAATAGTTCTCCAAAGGTGTACAATTTGGACTTGTTCAGCTGCTCAGTATATGTTACCAATATTCCCTCAGGCTCCCACCCCAAACTTGAAATTCTTCTAGTTCTTAAGAGTTCCTAATTTAAAACTGATTTTAAAATTAGAAGTTTCTCTAGTGGTTTTAGTTTGGGAGTAATCATTCAGTTAAAAGTACAGTGTGGTTTATGCAAACAAATAGCTTGGCATTAAAATTGGCCCCTTCTTAAGGTGGGGCCCAGCCTGGCACTGTGGCCAGGGTGGCCATGTAAGTCCCGTCAGGATAGTCACACCCTCCCGCATTTCCACATGAGTTTAGTAACAGTGCAGATTCCATGTCCCTGTTCTGATACCCTCTGAGAAGTGCCTGATGATGCTGATGTACTTACAGACACAAGAACAATCTTTGCTATAATTGTATAAAGCCATAAATGTACATAAATTATCTTTAAATGGTTTGGTGTCTTTCTTTACTTAATTATTCAGAATAAGCTCTTCATTAGAAAAAAAAAATTAAATGGAGTCATACAGGAGTCATATTGTGAATGGTGGCAATGGTGTGTGTGTGTGTGTGTGTGTGTGTGTGTGTGTTAAAGGCTAAAGTATATAAGTAATTAAGGTAATATATTAGTCTGTTACAACTGCCATAACAGAATATCACCAACTCTGTGGCATAAACAACAGAAATTTATTTTCTCACATTTCTGAGGCTAGAAGTCCATGATAAAGGTGTCATCACAGTTGGTTTCTGGTGAGCTCTCTCTTCTTGGCTTGTACATGTGTTCTCACACGGCCTTTCCTCTATGTAGACTGCAAAAGAGAGGGGGAAAAAAACTCCCCTGTCTCTCTATCTTCTTATGACCTTATATAAACTTAATTACCTCCCCAAAGGCCCAATCTTCAAAGATAGCCATATAGGAGTTAAGACATCAACATAGGAATTCTGAGGGAACACATTTCAGTCTGTAACAGTCCCATTGAAAACTGAAAATTTTGATATGGGAGAAAGAAAATATAGATGAAAGATCAATAAGGGCTGGGTAAAAACCATACACTCCGGAGTCTGTATAGAAACTATTACGCTAGTCAACTTTCCATCACTAAAACTTAAAACCTGTGAGATGATTAATTTAGAAAGAGAAAAGGCTTATTTGGGCTCACAGTATTGGAGGTTCTAGTCTATGATCAGGCAGACTCATGGCTTTGGACCTCTGATAGGCCTGCTAGCTGGCAGTGGGGCTAGATAGCGGGGATCACATGGCAGAACAAAACTGCTTACATCCCAAGCGGGGGAGCAAAGAGGAAGACAAAATGCATGGGATCCAGGGCACAGACCCCACGACCTTCATACTTTTGGTTAGGCTCCTGTCCTGAAGGTTTTACCACTTCCCAATTGTGCTACCCTATGGGTCAAGTCTTTAAAACATGGCTTTGAGGGATAGCCACATCCAAACTATAGCCTCAGTCAATGCAAGTTCATGATGTATTATGTATGATATGACATGTATAAAATAATATAGACTGCATTTGTCCATTAAAGAGGCCTAGGGAGGAAAAAAAAGACCAACCCAGTTGGAATGAGACCACTGGTGGCCAGATTACAGCCTCTAAATATCATTTCCTTTTCAAATGAAGGGGAGCTCCTTTGAAAAAAATGTCTAATTCTAAGCCTGAAAAGCGAAAAGTACAAGCAGAGCAGAGGATACCTTGTCCCAGGTAAAAAGAAGTTTCCCAAAGTTAACATTTCAGTGTCCCCATGAACCAACTTGAAGAGTTGTCCCCTAGTCAAAGATGAGATCCTTTGATTTCTGGAATTGATTTTTGGCTACCGAATATATAATATATTGATTGCCCGCTTTGCCTGGCCAAATCTCTGAATTGTCTGATATCCTTTTACTAAATTCTATTCCACTTTAAGTAGGTCAGTACTACTTGTGTTACTTACAACTAAGAAACCTGACAGACCCTGTGAGGAAGCTTGCCTCATACAGTCTAAGTCATAATAGACATTCAGAAAATGTTGATTTCCTTCCTAGGAGTCGAGAATTAGTAATGACTTATTTTCGGATGTTAAGAACCGTATGGGAAATGTTTTCTCTATACACAATGGAGATCCTGTCTTTGTTCATATCCCCCACAGCTCTCCCTACTGGCCTGCCCTCAACTCAAGGGAAGAAAGTCGGTAAACAGTTTGGTCTCAGCCCAGGGTTTTGAGTTGGCTTCTATTTTTAGTGGACGTGGGTTCTGTGTAGAAATGGCAGCAGATGAGCCCTGCTCTCCTGTACTTTCTGCTTCTTGGCACCGGGAGATAAGAAGGGATATAAGATTTCTTCTCTCTTCCTCTGCATGGTGCCAGAGGGTAAATGACCTCATAGGGCAGGGATTTTTCTATCAACTAATATGTGTAACATTTCAATTTGAAGAGAAATAAAAAGATCCAGGGAGACACTGAGGCTCAAGCCGTGTGCTCAAGTGCATCCTTTAGCAGAGACCCTACCGTATCAGGATCTTAGCTCAGCTGCGAACAGTGTCCTACATTGATTCTCATTTGCTGCTGCTCCTTGCCTTACACAGAACTCCCCTGGAAATCCAATGGCATATAACAGGACACTTGAAATGAGAGAGCTGCCAGGGAGAGAAGGCAACACCATTAAGAATCGGTAAAACCCTTCTCTCCTCCTCACAGAACCACAAGAGATGGGAAGCCGAAAATACAGCAGAACAAAGCATGGGTGCCGTGCCCCTGAAGTCTGTGTGAAGGGGCTTTTGACAGGTGGTATTAGGGTAGAAAAAGGGAAAGGAGGAAGCCAGTGGAAGGAGAAAGAAAGGGGAGTTAGAGGATGACCTCTTCCACGTTCCTCACCCAGTTTTCTTGGCCTCATCCTCTCTCTCATTAATTCCCACCCACACATCCAAGGTAAAGTGGTAAAAGGGTAATGAGGATGAGGTAAGTTCATGGGCATTTTATGGGCTACATCATTTTCTTGGGAATTCATGTTTAGGGAATTTTTCTTTTGTACCTCTGAGGTGCTAAGAAGTTGTTTTGCTCAAAATTTTAAAGAAAAATTCATTTCTCTGTGCTTCCACTGGAATCCTTGGATTCGTCTTTTTTTTTCCCCCCCTAACAAAAAGTTAAAACACAGAAACTTGAGAAAGTTATAAACTTAGGGGAAAAAGGTGCTAAGAAGGACACACTTAGGCTTGATGTTTAATTTTGCCTTTAGTCAAGACATGGAGAATCCTTCTGTGGTTATCCCAGCTTCTCAATGGTCCGGAGTAGTATTCGGGGCCAAAACATCTTGCATTTTCCTGGCCCTGTCCTCTGAACTTGATGTCACCCTTGCAGACCCCATGGGCAAGGGTATAACTCTGGCAAGACAGGATTCAGTGTGCAGAACCATGAATCCAAACCCATTATTATCTCCCCAAATATCATGTCCCTCAAAACAAGCAACATGGATGAAAACAGAGCTGTCATTCTTAAGGCCAATTGTAGTTAATGCCTTGACAAATGGTCACTCTGCTCTGAGCCCACCTGAGCAGTGGCAGCTCATAGATATCAAAAGGTGCAACAAGAAGACCCCAGCTCTTGTAAATTGTCACTGTGCACTCCAGATCTGTTCCTTCCCTGGTCTTGTCTCTCTGATTACTGATGCCGCCATCAACCCCTTCCTGGTGCTCCCCAACTTTAAGGAAACCTGTTTCCTGTGGAAATTCTAGGAAATACTTAATGGTTGAAGTGATGGCTTCCAACCATGGAACCTCGAGTTCCAAAGATGACATAGTTGAAGTGCAAATGGATCACTGTGCTTGAAGGATGGTCTTTCCAAGGCAAGTGTTTAGACTTACTGCCTTATCTCAAGATTGTTCCCAAGTCACTTATAGGGGTTTCCAATGCCATCTCAGGTCCTCTTCTTCCCTCTTCTGGCCAGCCAAAAGGAATCTTTATAGCTGTTTAGAGTTCAGGGAAAGGATTAGTATGATGGTACCTCGTCATAGAATCAAATCATCATCACCTAACAGTCACTTTTCAAGACAATTTTTTAAAAAGTTATACCCAGGAAGTGAGGTAAAAATATCATCATGACATTTTAAACATTCTCACACTGAAGGCAATTATGACAACTATTCTACTATATAAAACTAAAGAGAATGTGTTAAACTGGCAGTTCCCAATCGTGTTATCAATGTTTTTGCAGATTGGGTTGTGACCGAATAAGTTTGGAAAATTTTAGGGTAATATAAGTTATATATAACTTATATTACCCTAAAAATTGCTCAGGGCATTGAAATTGCTTGTGTGTGTGCCCCATGAATCCCCCTAAGAAGAGAGAGCCTATAATTTTTGATCAATGAACAAAGCCTTTCCTGAGAAGCATCCTAAGGTCTAGCCATCTTGCAGAAGACTCTAGGAGAAATGTGACACTAGACATTGAAGAGTTGAACAAAAAAAAAAAAAAAGATCACATTTGAAATGAGAAATGTCAACATTAGGCCCCAAGAAAGCAAATGGCCATAAATTCCTTTTGAGCTGATATTTAACTTAATATTTAACTGAATTTTAGAATTGAAAAGGACCCTGGAAGCTATAAAGGTTCCTTGAAGTTCAGTCCCACCATTTGGTAGATAAGGCACGTGAGACTCAGAGAGCTATAAAAAAAGTCTCAAAACCCAGCAAAGAAATGCCACCTTAAAATCTATTTGTGGGAGTCTAGGACTCAGGACCATTTTTCCCAGAAAAGCTATCAATTGCAAAGGATCTGCATTTTGACATATTAGATGAGCAGGTTGGAAAAAAAAAATCTTAGTTTAAGAAAGTATGTATCAGGCCATCTGCTTCACTGGAAAGATGTACGCAAGATGTTACAGCATTTGACAAAACAAAATCCGACTTATTACTCATTTATAAACCCACGGAAGGCACTTTTATCAAAGTCATCATCCTCATTCATACATCAAATGGAAAGTCAGGAAATACAGTTTGTGTTAAACTCCAACGTGCTTTGATGTTTTTTCATAAATGTTGGCACATTTGGGAGAGCGCCACAGCCTTCTGTATCAGCTAGGACTACTCTGGTAGCTAGCGACAAGAACACTGTTTGAACTGACTTAGGCAGAATAAAAGGGGCGTCATTGTTGGAAAGCTCATCTAACAAAAAGAAGAGCAAGGGGTTAAGTGAAGGGGCCCCAAACTTCTTACCTTATCTCTTGGTTTCTCTGTGTCAAACAGCCTGGCTTTCTACTGGAGATGGTACCTGCTGGCCTGTATATGTGTGTGTGTGGGGTGGAGGGGGGTCATTGCCTCACATCCTCCCCACCAGAAAGAAATAGTCTCAAGTTCAGAGTCTCAGAGAAGGGCTCTGATTGGTCTTGCTTGTTTGAGACATTCCTTTCTGAAACAAGCCATATAGGGCCTCAGGGAAGGTTGATAGTATGTAGGTGAAAGAATGGTTTGCAAAGTCAAATCACTGAAGTTCAAATACTGAATACTCTGCCTACAAGTGGGATGATCTGGGACAAGTTGCTTAAGTGCTTGTCTCAATTTCCTTATCTGTAGAATGGGGATAAAAATTGTATCAACGGATACGGTTTATGTGGTGGTTAAATGAGATAAAACATGAAAAGAATTTTATATAGTACCTGCTACAATGCAAGCCATCAGTGATCATTAGCTACTATCATTACTGCTTCAGCTTCAAGGGTGAGGAAACCTGGATTAGATCAACCACTACGGCATGGACCCCAACACTGACTAGCTTGTGGTGTTGCTTAACTCTTCTGCACCTTTGTTTTCTTCATCTACAAAATGTGAGTAAGAATGATTCCTACCTTGCAAAGTGGTTGCAAGGAACAAATGAGATGATAAATGTAAGTCATTTAGCATCTTGGCTAGCACATTGGAAGCGTGTAGCAAAAGTTATCATTATTATCATTAAGACTGTGCAGATGGTCTATGAAAAGATGATAGCTCCCATTTGAATCATGATCTTAGGAGCACTTCATTCATTTATTCATTCATTCAACTGATATTTATGGGATGTTTCTGCCGTGCTAGGCACAGTGTTCAATTTGGAGAATAGAGAATGATGATAGATAGACAAGATAGACAAGGCCTTGAGCTCAAGAAGCACACTTCCTTGAAAGGCTTCTAGAAGCATCTTATTCAAGACAGGAAAAATAATAGCTGTCAGCTTCACCTACCAATTAGTAGACCCCTGACTTCTCTGTTACCGCAATTCCATCAGATTTCTTGTTTTCTGCCTCTCTTAAAAACATAGCCACCTTTATGATCATATCTATTTTTCTGCTCTCGATAAATAACTATGGCTGTATGAATGTATACAAGTACTGTATGTATACCTTGTAATATATATTATGCATATATATATATATATATATATATATATATACACACACATATATGTATATTCTTTTTGATATTTTAAAGATCTGGTAGATCACTTCTCTATTCAGGGATTTCAGAGACTTGCCATCTGGATGAGGCTGATGAAATCAAGGTCATTTCCATCAACAGAAGAATGGATAAAGAAAATGTGGTATCTATACACAATGGAATCTGATTTGGTCATAAAAAAGAATGAAATTCTGATATTTGAGACAGCATGTATGATCCTGGGGGACATTAGTTTAAGAGAAATAAGTCAGGCTCAGAGAATCAATTACCACATGTTCTCACTTATGCATGGAAGCTAAAAAAGTTGACCTCATAGAAGTAAGGGAGAAGTGAAGTGGAAGAAAAGGAAAGTGGTTACCAGACTCTGGAAAGGCTGGGTGAGATACAGAGATAGTTAATAGGCACAGGGGTACAGTTGGATAGGAGGAATAACTTCCAGTGTTCTATAGTCCAATAGACAACTATGGTTGACAACCATTGTATATTTTAAAATAGAATTTTGAATCTTCCCAAAATAACAACAAAAAGAAAAGATAAATGTTTGAGGTGATTGATATGCTAATTACTTTGATGTGATCATTATATGTTGTATACATGTATTGATATATCACACTGTATCTCTTATAAGTATGAAATTATTATGTGTCAATTAAAAATTAAAAAAAAATAAAGTTTAAAAATTACTTCCAGGTAGATCAGAGGTTAAATTGGAAAAGCACATTAAAGAAACTTCTAGTCGAATAGCTTTATAAATTCTGGGCCAGGAAAGATTTCACAAGATATCCAAAGCCCTTTGTCATGAAAGAAAGTTTGAAAAAGTTGACAAATTAAAATTAAGAACTCCTATTCACTGAAACGTACCCTGAAGAAAAAGAAAAGTCAAGTCGCAAAGTGAAACATTTAATAACCAACAAGAGGCTCATGTTCAGAAGATATAAAGAATTCCTACAAACCTGCAAATCAAAAAGAAAACAAAAATGGGCGATAATTTATGAATGGGGAGAAAATTTGAATAGTCACCCCACAAAAGAAATTCATTTAAACAAGAAGCACCGATAGGTGCTTAATCTCCTATACCTGCAGTAGTTAGCAGGGAATGAACACTAACACTGCACAGGTATCCACTATCCACTCACTAGATATCAAACTAAGGACACAAGGTTCAGAGCATCAAGAATGCTGATACACTGCCTATGGAAATATAAACTGGCACAATTACCAAGGAAACCAGATAGACATCATTTGGTAAAATATGAGATGCATAATTTAGGACCAAACAATTTTCCTCCAGGTCATAGACCCTATAAAACACATGCTTTTGTGTACATGTTTAAGAATGTTCATAACAGTACTGAGTAATAGCTTCAAACTAGAAACAACCTAAATGTCTACCAAGAACAGAATAAGTAACAAAAGTTTGTGGTATATCCATAATATGAAATATTATTCCATGAGAAATGAAGGGTGAGTCTACATGACCCTTAGAAAATGGATCTTAAAGATGTAATATAGAGTTAAAAGAACCGAACAGTACAAAAAAAAAAAAAATACATACTACATGCTGGAATTGATATAAATTTTTTTTCAAAGGGAAAAATATTTTTGAACTAAAACTATAAAGAAGCTTAAGGAAATAATAGTATAAAAATCAAGAGAATATTTTTCTTTAGGGGAAAAGGGAAAGGTGGGGTTACAATCAGGAGGGGTTTCTGAAGTGTTGATCATGTTCTGTCCTGACACAGATAGGTTACACAGGGGTTTGTTTTTATGAATTGTTAAGATCGTACACTTATTTACAGAAGCTTTCTGTAGGATTGTTACATTTCACGTGCACACACACAGGAGTCATTATAATACAGACACAATGCACAGAGACAGAAATTATTTCAGTCAGATAAAGAGGAGGCTTGTTTAAAGTCACAGAGCCCTCTAAGAGAGGGCTGAAGGTCACCAGTTTAAGGGTGATCACCATCCTAGAGCAAGTGCTGAAGTGACTTTTTTGCTGAATGGGGCAACTGGTGTCTTCTCCAACCATATTACACATTCAATTGATTGATGTAACTTGAAAAAAAAAAGAATCAAGTTATAAAGAAAATATATAGCAAAGATTCAATCTACAGGTTACAAATCAGCAAGGCTAAATGTCTCCCAGGACCCCAATCTCGGGGTGCATCACTGGAGGGATTACTCAAGTGATGGATGGAGAATGTCAGCCACGAAGCCACTGCTGCCAGATACCCTCTATCCAGACTGCCCTTCTTTACTGCTCCCGGGCAACAGACTCTCCCCAGGTGCAATACTGCTCCAGCAGGAGACACGGTCACTGCTGCCCTGCCCCATTACCTCCATCCCTTATGAAGCTGCCCTTCTGCATCTTCCCTACTGCCCTACAACGTTCATGGTGTGGAGATGTTTGGTTGGTTGGTTGGTTGGTTGGTTGGTTGATTGGTTGGTTTGGCTAAGATGAGAAAAAAAATCCTATCACTAACAATACTGCCCACATTTTTTCCATGATGGTTAGTTCATGGACCTTCCTATATCATACCCATACTTCCCTTTACATCCTCCCCAGTGCCAGCAGGCAGGGATTTACCAATGTCATGGTCTATGAGATTAGTGCATTGTTCTTCTCAAGTGGGTTCAAATTTTCTGTTTCCCTGCCCCTACCTAGACATGTCCCATCCATGTGCAACAACTT
Source organism: Callospermophilus lateralis (assembly GCF_048772815.1). Taxonomy (NCBI): domain Eukaryota; kingdom Metazoa; phylum Chordata; class Mammalia; order Rodentia; family Sciuridae; genus Callospermophilus; species Callospermophilus lateralis. Next base: position 10,803,782 of record NC_135320.1, read on the forward strand.
TTAAGTAATTCTGTTTTCATTGAAATAGCACCATAAAAATATTAAAGGTGATATTAAAAGACAATTTAATTTCTAGTCTCACCATCCTACTACTTTTTTTCATTTTATGAAAATTTTTCCACATATATGTGTGATTAAGTTATAATATACCCTATATGTACACATCTGTTTTTATGTAATTAATCTTATGAATTTTTCTTATGCTTGAACAACTAAAATTCTCAATTAGTTATATTGTCTAGTATTCCACTTAGAAGATAATTATTTACTTAACCATTCCCATAATATTGGATAATGTAGGCCTTTTCAGTTTAAACTGATAATATTGTATAATATTGTATGCTATATAATTCAGTTGTTGAAATAAAGTGGAAAATTTTACATTTATCTCTGTTAAATTTAACTTCATTACTTTGGGCCAATTATTACAACATAGCGAGAGCTTTTTGAATTTTTTACTTTACTGCCTAATGTACCTGAGTGACTCATGGATCTAATGAGTCATTAATTAAAGCATTAAAAGTGATGGACCAAAGGACAGAAGTTTTCAGAGGTATATGTGCCAAAAGGTACATACCAGAATGTTCAAATCGCGTCTATAATATTGTAATAGCCCAAATGCCATCAATGATAAAATGGGTAAATAAATGATGATATATTTGCAGGATGGACACCATGCAGGAATGAAAATAAATGAACCCACACCTAGAGAGATTACTTGGGCAAATATCACTAACATGATGTTAAGCAAAAGAAGCCAGACACAAAAGAATGCATACTCTACGATGCCATTTTTTTTTTTTTTTGAAATTGGAAAACAGACAAAACTAATTTGTGATATAAGATTAACTTTAAGAGGAGAGGGAAGTTAAGTGATTGGGAAAGCATATAGATAGACGTTTGAGAAGCTGATGAATGTTCTACTTCTATACCTGGATGATGACTAGATTAATGCTCATTTACTAATAATTCATCAATCTATATACACTTTATCAATTTTTCTGTATTTTATGCTTGAATCAAATTACTTTTAAAAATAACAAGAGGGGCTGGGGCTGGGGCTGGGGCTCAGAGGTAGAGCGCTCACCTCGCATGCATAAGGATCTGGGTTCAATCCTCAGCACCACATAAAAATAAAATATATTGTGTCCACCTATAACTAAAAATATACTTTAAAAAAATAACAAGACTAATAACATCCATGTTTCATATGGTACAATTAAACATAAATCAATAAAAATCAAACAAATAATATACAGAATTGTAGCTAGTTTGGAGTGATAGAGAGTGAGTTCAGTTTGAATAGGTTGAAATTGAAGTGTTGGAAGAATTTGCAGGTGGAAGAAAATGTTCTCTATGTGGGTCAGGAGCTTCACAGGAAGAGAATTGGGCTGGAAAGAAATATTTGGAAATCATTAGTTTATTGATAGTAGTCAAAACCATGAAAAAAAAATCAAATAGAAAAAAAAAGCATTGAAGGATTACCAAGATTTACAAAAAGAAACATCCAGAAAGAAGATTAGGTAGAGAGCGGTGGAAACCAGGTAAGGACACTTTCAGAGGGGTGAATGGCCAAAATTCCAGAGATGCAGCAGAAAAGCTAAGGATGGGGAAGTTTCCACTGGGTTTAGTAACCAGATCACAAGTGACTTGGGTGAGAATAGGATCAGTGGCGTGATGGGGTCCAACATAGGCTGTCCATATGGGTATCATCTAGGAAGGTGGCAGTTTGGGAAGAACTTAAGATTTTGGCAAGGTTGGTGATGAGAAAATGCAGAGAACAAAATACCAGATGGCAGGTAGGAGAAGAGTGTTGGTTTGACAGCATCATGGGCACTGGGAGAGTGCTGACTACCCATCTTCCAGCTCTTTGGTAAAAGGGACTTAAAAATCCTCAGCTCCTATTTCATGTATGTCAAAGGAGAGATGGGCTTCACGCCAGATAAGGAGAGGAAGAAAACATTCTATGAAGCGGCTGAAGAGCCTTTTCATCATAGAAGGTAAATATGCATCGAACTAGAGAACAGACACCAGTCTTCCTTGCTTGGCTGCCTATATTTTACCTCCTGCAGTCTAAATGGCTTTCTCCATGTAACCAATCATCGGTTCTCCTCAACTAACATTTTGCTGTCCTGCATCCCTATGTGAGCCAGTTCTCTCTGTCTCTAATCATCCTATACCTCTACATTCTTGAAAGTTTATTCTGAACCTAAATATTTTCTTCCTCCAGCTCCAAACTTTAGATTCCTTTTGGATGTTTTTTGTTATTGTTGTTGTTATCTACTAAAGTCAAAGCCATTTCATCTCTCCTGGGTGAGACTAAGTTACGTTCTGTTGACTCATGAATATATTGGCTTACACAGCAAAAACCTGTAGATAACAGAAGCAGTCTGGGAATCAGGAAAAAAAATTGGAATTTATGATTGATCAAAGAGAAAAAATTTGAGTGGCCAGCGGTTGTTTCCAAGTGTGCACTGTATACCGTGACAGTCATGCTCAGAGGTTCCTGCGGCCATGGAACTAAGTTCATGTAAACAGAATTAGACGGGTGAATGAGCAGAGAGAATGTGAATCAATGTTCTAGTTCATTTCCCTGAGGCTTCAATTTCATCCTCCACCTTTTGTGCCAGAGAAAAACAACCCCAAACTGCTTTCCCACTTCCTTTTTTCACTCAGTTACCTCATTCTCTTTTTATCTCTTGTTTTTGGGTTTGCTCCAGGAGATGACAAAAGCTAGAGAATTCAATGAGGCAAAGTATGGGAAAATCCCGGTTCAGGGTGTAACACGCAGTGCAGAGAGGTTTTCTTCCTCCTGAAGTGAGAAATCTGGTGTGAGGTGCCTTTCCAGGTCATTCATACAGGCTCATCTTTTGGACAGATGGGGCTCATTCCAATAAAGTTCAATTCCATTAAGGAAGCATTTATAAAATGCTAATGTGTGGGCATAACAATATAGGAAATATATAGAAGAAGCATTTCTAATAGGCTGAAAAGCAGTTCCCAAAGATATGAGGTCCTGATTCCAAGAAACCTGTAGTGTTACCTTATTTGGAAAAGGTCTTTGCAGATGTGATTAAATTAAAGATTTCAAGATGAGGAGATTATCCCAGATTATCTGGGTAGGCCCAAAATACAATCCTTGTGATGGGGAGTCAGAGGGTGATTAGACACACACACACACACACACACACACACACACACACACTCAGTGATTTTTTTTTTTAAAAAGCAATACAATCTAGCAACACTATCCAGCCATAGCATCTTATGCTATAGATGTCTCATTTTAAGTGAAATAACTAGTGACTATATAATACCTCTCACTTGGAACTTTCATACAGGCCCACCTCACATGTGACACCACCGATCACCAGGCCCTGCAGAGGACCAAGCAGAACCTCTAGTTCAACAAAGATAAGGGTTGCTTTGGGGTTCTGGGAAAAAAATACCATTCTCTGACGTCTTGTTGGGGTTGGAGCACTTGTTGGGAATAAACAAAAAAGGAATAAAACTTACCTTGATTTTTGTTGTTATTGTCTTATTTTTGCTTTTATGCAGTTCTGAGGATAGAACTCAGGGTCTACCACTTGCTAGACAAGTGCTCCATCACAGAGTTACGCTGCCAGGCCTCACTTGTGTTTTGAAGAGTCCAACTGGACGATGCACGCATCCAGTGGCCAGGGTCTCATCTATTTGCTAGCCTTCAGAAGAACTGGAGGTAACTTGGCAATGGAAAAGCAAAGAAGGCTCCCTGGGAGCAATCTGGAGACCGCGGAATTCTCCTGAATGTCAGCAGGTCTTAAACTCCAGGTTGTGGTTCTCTAGTTACCACCAGAGCCCTGAGAATCGAAAGACTTATTTCTTCTTTAGAAGGCAATATTATGTAATCTCAGAAAGACTTTGTGACGTTTCATCAGGGCACTCAGAAAGAATGTGAGGAATGCCACGAGAATAAATCCACCCAGTCTCACATTCTCAGTAACAGAAGTACCAGTGGGGTTCTGTACTTCTCCTACTAAATATCTCTAACTCTCCCCAAATACGACCCATAAGCACAGTACCATCCATTAGTCTCATAATTCTTTGATTTGAGGATTTAGGGCAGGGACTCTGGACATTATATTTTCTGCTCAGATTCTGGGAAAGGCGTGTCTTCCATTCATAATTCAGAACGGTCAGGAGTACCTTTATAAAGTACTAAGAAGTCCCAGATTAAGGTCCCTGTTAGTGCAAACCTTGTCCAGGTGACAGCTTATTTCCTGTTGCCCTCCACCGTTGAGAAGAACAATGTGAGCTGTCCCAGTGACCAGTTTTTTATATATTATGCCACTTCTGAGTGTGACTGCACAGCCTGATTAACCTTCCTGCAGTTTAGAAGCGGATGAGTCTGAATTTCATTATAGATATGACTTCCACGCTCTCCTCCACTGGGGCACAAGGATTCAATTGGAAGGGTGTTGTAATTACTATGCAGATTGCTTTCCTATCAGTTGATTGAAACTTCAAGAAGGAAGGTCATTAATGTAACTTCTTCCTCAATTTCTCATTTTAGGAAATCTGGAAGCAGAGCCACATATAATTCAATGTAACTCAGTCCACCGAGCCACTCTCCACAGGAAGTATAAATAGAACACAGAAACTCTGAGATGGATCGTAAGGACAGAGCCGAAGGAATTCTCAAAAGACCCATTCTCTTGGAAATAAGTTCACCAAGCAGACCTGGGTCCTCAGCTGCCTTTCAAGGTCTGCATTCCTCAGGGTTTTATTCTGTTGGCTTTACTTGCTTTGTGGTCCATCCAGTGGTGTGAAGCAGAGGGTGGCATTTCTCCAGCTCATGGCTGCGGCATGAGGGTGGGCACTTCAGGGTTGACTTCCTGCCTCACTCTGTGGCTCTCTTCAGAGAGGAGCTACAGTCTGTGTCAAAGCACAAGAGATGAGAAAATGTTTCCCCAAGAGCTGCTCCCGTCACTCTAGCTCTGCTGCCCATTCAGCATCAGCCAGCAGCAGTAGGTCAAGTTTGTTAAAGGCAACAGGCCAGGTTCCCCACATGGTCTTTAGCTCAGTAACTGCAACTGGACAAAGCACTGTGATTCCATTTCATTCTCCCTACTCAACCAATGTACCGAGAAAGATTGGAAGGGACATTAGTGCAGAACCAGAACAGTGAGAAACAAGAAAGAAATTAAACAGCAAATAGCAAAAGATGGCTGTATATCAAATACCAAATAACAACACTATGTCTGTATCATGGGATTCCAGGTATCCAACAAAGAGAAAAAAAAGCAGGTTAATATACACAGATATGAAACGACGTCAAAATAGGTGGGAAAGCAAGGGGCAGAAGGTATGTAAAATAGGAACACTTTAGGCAAATATAAAATGACCTGCATACACACACACACACACACACAGACATTTGATATTATATAAATACTTTTATGTTAGACATACATTTTTCCCCTAGAATATTCAAGAAAGTTTCAACTTCCTTGATTGGTTTGTAAGCAAGAAGGATTTTTATTTTTATTTCTTCCTATAGACATTTTCAAAGCTAGGTGTATATTGTTTTTAATTTTATTTTTATGACATTTTCCCAAAGTCTCCCTGACATCCCTCAGAGGATCTTTCCAGGCTCTTCGTCTTGACCTCAGGGCAACCTTCTATATTTGTAGTCTATTGTGACCACATGATTAAACTGGCCAGGGTCACCCCAAGTGAATTTGGGGACTAAATAAAGACACAGACACACAAAGTACCTTTTCTTTGGGTCCAGTGACTGCTCCTCATCCACAACTCCCACAAGCAGGGCATAGTGGGCAGGAAAGAGAGCGAGGAGCATGTTCTGACCCCTTTTATTGGGGAGGAGCCATTCAAATGAGGCAAGGAGTCATGTTTCAGGGGGTTGAGTCTAGCTTCCTGACGTCTGCTGTCAGCAGATTCACTGACATCTTGGAAGGCCAGGCCTGTCTCATGTGCTGTGTGGGGGTCATAAGCACAGCGAGCAAAGAGGACACGTCTCCAGCCAAACAGAGGCAACGTCAGTCCAGTCCACTTTGTGTGCTCAATGTTCATAGTTCATACACACACAGCCCACGGCAGACTCGCCACATACATAGGTCCTGTCCAGAGCGACTCCCGACAACAGTCTGCATCCTGAACCCAACACCCAGCCCAGGATATAGTGGGGACTGAAACCTATTCTGAGGAGGGCTCACCCAGCTGTGAACTCCTCCACTGGGCTGCATTTACCCAGAGCCACATCCTTCTCTAATTTCCAAAATGCCATCATGTGGGCTGGGGGCAGCTCTGCACAACCCCTTGTTTCTTTCCTCCATTACTGGGCACCCTCTATTTCCACGACAGTTGGATTCTTGCTCCTCACCTACCTCCTTCAATCTCTTCAGTTCACCTCTCTCATCCTGGCCCATCCACGGCCATGTGCAGCTCACCCTCATGATTTACCTAACATGAAGTCAGGAAAATATATTCGCATTGCCCCAACTTCTGCCTATGTGCATAGCAAGATCTATCGTGCATTGTTTATGGTCTGTGGGTTCTTATTTACCCACACAAATGGAAGTGAGCATTGGCACAAAGATGATCACAAAAGTAGGGCTTTGGATAGTTGTCCTTGGAAGATAACTGGTTATTCCTTTTAATGTAGTTTTTTTCCAAGCATAGATGTACTTAAATTAAAATGAATTTATATTTTGTTTCCTGTCTACTGAATGCAGTAGAACTGAGGAAGGTGGGGGGAATCTACCAGAGATTAAGTCAACCAGATGTTGAAGGTTTGTTCAGGATAATCGGCATGGCAGGGGGAATGCCAAGTTCATTACATTTAAAGCCATATTTAGGTTTCTCTTTCTGTTTTAACATAGCCACATTTCTGCAAAACTAAAAATCCAACCTAAGGCCAAAGCAGACTTGCTTTAAACTGCTTTCCTACCTTGAATAAAATTCTTGTGTGAGTGTGTGTGTGTGTGTGTGTGTGTGTGTGAGAGAGAGAGAGAGAGAGAGAGAGAGAGAGATTAGTGAAATTGATTTTGCAAAGCATCCCAAATCTCTTGTTTTAGGAGTAGCTACTTGACTCCCTTAAGCTTCAATTCATTTTCTCTGGTTCAGTCTTCAGAAGGAAACATTACCAGCTTATCAATTTTTAGCATGTTGGCACTAAATATCATTTATTAAATCTTGTTGCATTGCTACAACTACAGGTGTAAAATAGGACTTCACATTTTGATGGTTGATTTGTAGGCTTAGAGTACCAGGAGAATGTGATTTTCCGGTACATTCTGTTCAGAAGGTGTGTGTGTGTGTAGTAATCTTTTGTGATGGTCCCACATGATCTAGGATACTAGCACATTTGATCAGAGTAATCTGTACCCGCAGAGCATTTCTGCTTCTCATGTGACAGAATTTAGTTTGCACATTTGTGAGTGGGCCCCTCCAGATGTCCCCTCCTCTAAAAAGCATTAAATAGATTATAGCGTTCTACAACTATGGAAGCCCTGAAAAGCAGTGAATTTTCTTTCTTCCTCTATTTCTTTTTTTCCATATGACCCTCTACCGCCCCAAACCTGGCAGCCTGATCATGGTAGACCTGACCCCAGAGTTTTCACCTGAAGAAGGGTTAGGAGGCATTGGCATCGGCCCAGCCCATAACCCAGTGCAAGACTCTGACAATATCTTGAGGCTCATCAGATGGACGTGTCAATTTGAGCAGATGTGTTTTCCATTTTTATAATAAAATTTTGATTGTCAGAGTGTAGGAGTTACAGTGAGACTTTTAAATTCAATAGAGAAGGAACCATGAGGTTCATAAACAAGCAAGGAATGTGAAATTGCTGCTTCCCCATCCTTTTCTGCAAAGATTTTCAAGCAGCCATGTCGATGAGTCCAATTGCTAACAGTGATGCCATGCAGAGCCCTTCAGTGCTGTTCTGTGCTCAGAGGAGGCTGGTTTGTAACTAGCTTATTGCTTCATGCTTGTGAGCAGGAGTGGCTGAGTCAGGTTCACTAGAAATGGGATGTGCCACTTCCCCAGCTATGTGACCTTGGACAAGAGGCCCATTTCCTTACCTATAAATTAGGAATCATAAAAGTGCCTATCTAACAAGGTGTCTAAGCGGATTATGGATAATAACATACGTAGAGGTTTTAGTACAGTGCTCAGCACATAGCAAGTGCTCAATAAAAATTTACCCATCATTCTGCTTAAGTATTTGAAAGCAATTTACGTTCTTAAGTAGGCTAACCCATTTAGGATGGCTTTTAACAAATGCTCTCTTTACAGAGTACATACAAGTCAATTCCAAACAAGCCCAAGTAAAATTATCACAAATTCACATATAGTGGGAGCCTAAATAAATGAGGTGCCACCATTTTATATTAATTATATTAATATCTCCCTCCATTTGTACAGATAATCGAGAACTGAAGGTAGGCTAAAGAAAATGTAAAAAGTTGTAATGCCCAAGTGGAACTTATTTAAGGTGTGATCATGGCTAGGAAAAAGTCTGTAAAAATAGCTCTGGTCCTTATCCCTGGGGTGCCTTCAAGTCTTCTGACAAACAGGCCTGCCCTCCTGCAGACCCAAGATCCCATTCTGCCTCACACATCCCCAACACAACTGCCAGCTGAGTTCTAATTGCAGAATCTTCATTACCAGGGATGATTGAAACTATAAAAAGAACCCAGCTGAATTTTTCACATCCTGCTGGGTGAGCACAAGGACTGGCTCTCCTGTTCCTGCCCTACTCCTTCCCCCGGCAATTACCCTCAGAGCCTGTGTGGTCTGGCTTCTGCAGGAAGCTCTGAGCAATTGATAGATGTTATCGCCCTTCCCCTCCAAACCTCCCTCCCCAGGAGGTGGCTTGATGACCATGACAAATGTGTCTGGCCTTCCTCTAGAGCTGCAAAGACAAGAGGCTCATTTCTTAACCTCCTCACCTAAGTTTTTTTGCCCAAAGTCACCTAGAAGTGAGTGACCATAGAGAGATAACAGACATTTCTTCTATCCTCCGGGCCTTTGTGACAACCTATTGTAACCCCCATCTGCAAATTAGCCTTTTTTTTTTTCCTGTTACATCCTTTCTATCAATGAGCATTTATAAAGCACCTGCTGAGTGCTCAGTGCTGAGTTAATTGCACTAGAGAGGGATATCCAAAAGTAAAAAGAACACTGAGGAATTTAAAATCTAGTTGGAAAACAAAACTAGACAGGAATTCTCCTGTTTCTGTAGCTAATAACTTTAAGAACCAAGGGATTGATTTATGCACATTTTACATAAAATTCATGCAAACTGTTTTTTTTTTTCCTATGTATTTGGGGCAGCATGCATCTTTATATCTAGAAAGAGAAAGTAATGTTTGGAAAGATGTTCATCAGAAAAGTTAAAGGAAGCCATCTGAGACACTGGTAAGTGATAGAGCAGGTGGTCTCTTCAGGCACAGTGACACCATGCAGGTTTGAATCCCCATTTTGCCACTCTGTTACCTCATGCATGTTGTATTCCATTTCTCTAAGTTTCCCTTTTCTTATCTGTAAAATGGGATGGTCATTGAAACATCTCATTGGGTTGTTGTGAGGATTACATAAGATTTAGCGGGAAGTCCTGGAGAAGGCAAGACATGAACTGGCCCCTGGGGGAGAAGGCCTGGGGGATTCAGGTTAGGGAAACATTCTCAGCAAAGGGAGAGGCAGAAAGAAATCTCAGCTGTTCTTTGAGAGAGAGAGAGAGAGAGAGAGAGAAGACTGTGCATGAAGTTGCACAGGAAGGGGACCCACTGTGGAGGGCCTCAGAGTTCAGTTGATTTCCCATTTCCCTTCTGATGCCACCCCATGCACAGCCTCTCCCATTATCAATGTCACCACCAGAGTCATCAACATGCTCCAATCAGTCAAAGTCCATTCTACATTAGGCTTCACTCTTGGTGTCATGCAATCTGTGAGTTTGGACAAAAATGTATAACGACACACATCCAGATTGTGTGTTTATGTGTGTGTGTGTGTGTGTGTGTGTGTGTGTGTCTAATCTCTTTGACTCTCCTCAACAAAAACAGACACAGTACTGAAAATAAAAAAAACAACGATAACCTCTTCAGCAAAACCAGGCATTCAGGCATCCCCACGCACTTCAAAAGACCTATGAATGGGCCCAAATCACCTCACTGATGTCAACAACTGACTATGGAAGCAATGGGAAGACAAAGAATGGGTGAAGGTTTGAAGAGCTAGGCAACTCTTTGATTACTAACAAACAGCCTTAGAAGGAGAAGATTTCACAAAGGTGATAAGTGGAACATACCCAGCTGAGACTGTGAGGCTTTAGAATGGTTTGTAATTGGCAAGAGCCCAATTCCCCTTCAGAGAGAGGGCTGAAGTAGAGGATGATTTTTCTCATACGAAAGTGTCCTGGATGGACCTGGATGGATCATTGCCTGATCTAACATCACCGAAACAGGAAAATTGAATTCAAGGCCAGCAGAGGGGTCACATGTGAACTTTTTTTTTTTTTTTTTTTTTTTTGACTCTGAAAGCCTGCTATGAAGAAGCATGAATGGACAGTAACGGAAGCGGAGGGAACCCTGGGTGTCTGTTCCTTCTGCCTTCCTGTCCAGGGAATAAAATGGTCCAGATTCTTAGATTCTGGGGGAAGGACTACCTTATTTAGAGACAGCAATTGGGTATGGTCACACCAGGCTCTAATCCATGTATTCTTTGCCCTGGAAGACCATCCCCATCCTCCTCCAAATCAGCAGGAATAACACAAAGAGAGTCTGCATTTAACTTCCCCTCCTCTTCAGACAGATATTCTGCCAAATCGCTGACACCTACGAGGGGAAATGAAATTACAGCAAAAAAAATACCAGATAACTGAAGAATGCAACCACTAATTAAAGAAAGGTAATAAACTTAATTGTCCATACTAAACAGAATCGATTTGAAATAAGCATAACATGTACTTTTGAAGAGAGATGATAAGATATTGTTAACATCAAGTGAATACCATATAATTTTTTAAAAGGATCAAGTAAAAATACCAGGTAAGAAAAATTCAGCAGTTTAATTAAGGAACTTCATTAAAGAGAGAAATGACAGAATGAATACAAATTTGAATTTGTGAGCAAAGGCTGAGGCTGAAGAACTATCTCACCACAAGTCATCAGGAAGAAATAAAATAAAGAGAAAGAGAATAGAAATTTTAAGATCTATGTAATAGAAGACCAGAAGAAAGCAAACAGAGAAAGATGTGATACACAGTAATGCCATGGTCCCCACATACCTCTCACAATGTATAATCAGTCGCCTCTCACATTGACACCAGGGGACCAGTTTTTACCAATGGGATAATAATAAACATGATGCAAGCAAAAAAGAAAAATGTGTTAAGCACTTGTGCCTTGGGGTTAGAATAAGACTTGTGTGGTCATGTGACTTGTTTTGACCAATGGAATGTCAGTAAATCTGATCAAACACAGACTTACTAAGCACCTGAGTCATGTGACTTGTTTTGACCAATGGAATGTCAGTAAATCTGATCAAACACAGACTTACTAAGCCCAAACACTGTGTTGGCTATGTACGGATGCTTAGTACAGACTCTTAAAGGATGAAAGATCACAGAGAGAGGCCTAGCCCTCCCAGCTGTCTGACCAGCCTAGACCCTGGATTCTTGTCAGCTGAAAGCAGCCATAACTATGACTTCTCAAAATCAATAAACCATCCAACCGAATCACAGAAGCATAAGAAATAATTGTTCTTTCAAACCACTAAGTTTGGGGGAAATTTATGATGTGTTCAGCAATAGAAAATTGATATGGGCAATAATGTATGGATAAATAATGACCTAAAATTGCCAGAGTAAAAGATGTTAAAATGAAAGTTTTAAAAAATTTAGATGGAAAGGCTAATACAATGCCAAAAATTTTTTAAAAAGAAAAGAAAATCATCTAGGATGTAATAGCTTCAAACTTCAAAAGGCAATTCTAAAATCATACAAAAAGAGAATATATGACTTACAAAGTAACATGAATAAGTTTGACATCAGATTTCTCAACTGGGACATTAAAATCAAGAAATTGATGGAGCATTATTTCCAAGAAGTAAAAAAAAAAAAAAAAAAAGGATTGCAAACCTAGGGCTAAATTATTCCACTTAACTGTGAAGATTCAATAAAGATATTCTTGGCTAAAGAAGGTTATTGGAACTTTACAAGAGACATTCCTAATTGTGCTCCTTAAACAAAACAAACAAAAACAATGTATTAAGTCATCAACTCAGAGAGGTAAATATAATAAAGAAGAAAAATAGATAAAACTCTGGCAAGAGTAATAAGGGAGTAAAAATGAGAAGATACAAAGAAATAAAATGCAGAGTAAAAGGGGAAAGATTAACTAAAGACATAATCAATTTTAAACCCAATGAATGGCTGATTACTTTGGACCTTTCTCAGTTGCTTTATTTTGTCATGAAATAAAACTTAACCTTATCCTAAAATAAATAAATAAATAAAAATAAATCTAATGAAAGAGTATAATGAAGAACTATCTGCTCATAAATTTGACAACAGATAAAATGAGAGGGTACTTCCTCAGGCAAAATTATTTCCAAGAAAAAATGGAAAATTCAAATTAACTATTATAAATTGAAATAGTCATAAAGCAACTCTCTTCCTAAACACACACATACACACACACATTTAAACACACAAGTTATAGATAACCACTACCTTATCCAAGGATCCAAAGAAACGCTACTCATTTTATGAAGCATGTATAAACCAAGTTCCAAAACTAGAAATAAAGAGTACAAGAAAACATCCTTTATGCTGGCAAGAACAAGATGGAAAATATAACATGAAATTAAACACTATTTACAGTAGCAACAAAGTAATAAAGGATCTATGAATTAACTTAAGGAGGGAAATCCATATAGAGAAAGTTAAACCTTATTACAGTACATAAATGTTTATGCACAAATGAAAAGATGTGAAAATTTTCCTCCAAATTTATCTGCCTAATGTCATCTCAATAATATTTTAAGATCTTAAGTATATTTATTTGTACATATATACACACACATATATAAAGATATAAGTATGTACATACACAAACACATATAAAATAAAGGTCCATAAATAGTAAGGCAATTTTGAAAATGATAAGTAAGTGGTCAAGAGAGAAAGAGGACAACAGAGAAGGAAGCAGAGCTCGGATCGCTGCACCAGATAATCAGTATATCATATAGGACTGGGGATATAGCTTAGGGGTTGGGTATTTGCCTAAGCAAGTGTGAGATCTTGGGTTCAACCCCAGCACCACAAAAATAGAAAGTATATAATATAAAGTTGTAAAAATAAGTATATTGATATACTAGGAATAAAACACTCAAAGGTGGTCTAAAGACCAAGAGGACAACTGACATCTCAGATGATTCAATAGTGCCAGCAGGGAATGGTGAGGCTCGGTGCTATCTTGGTAGAATAGAAGTGGGAAGAGCACAGCAAGCCAGCTGTGAGATTTATTTCCTTCAAATGACCACAGGAGGGACTGGGGTTGTGGCTCAGTGGTAGAGTGCTTGCCTCTCATGTGTGAGTCCCTGGGTTCAATCCTCGGCAACACATATAAAAATAAAATAAAATAAAGATATTTTTTAAAAAAGACAGGAGAAATTTCTGACTGAATAGATACAGGAGTTAAGAGAAAAAGAACACGGAGTTATATGATGGGATTTGAGGTTGATAAGATGAATTAGGGGTAGACTGTGCGGGATATTTGTACGAAGTTAATCTTAGAAAGGTTAAGTATAGGGGTAGCATAGAGAATAAGTCATAAGAGAAATAGACCAATTAGGTCAACTGGAGAAACACTCATTGAATTCTTGCAGTTGTCAGGCAGGGAATAGTGAGACACTTAGTTTGCTAAAACTGTGGGAACTGAGGTGGGAAGGGAAAGATAGAGATAGGAGATACTAAGTATGTTGAATCTGAGTGACTTATTAGATGAGTTAAAGTAGATGGCGAGGGGAAACAGATTCAAGAAAACCCTTGAGTTTTCTAGCTTTGTTAGGAGATAAATGGGAGCAGCATTAACCAAGATAGGAAATCCAGGGGCATTTATTTGGCCAGAAATTTATTTAATTTTGTATATACAAGTATGGATACTTCCAATTACAGTATGCATGTTCAGTGGGTAATTGGAAATGAAGCTCTAGAACTTACACTAGGGCGAAGTATATAGAATCAATACTCTGACCAGAATTGGGGAAGTAATTGAAGCCATGAATATGCTAAAAATTTCACAGCAAATGAGTATGGAAGGTACATGTCAGCTAATTGAGTTCCTGGCTGTCCCTGGTTCAAAGGCAGAATCCAGTCCTGAGAGGTGCAGGGAATTCTGGGAAAACTGAGAACCACATTTGGCAACTGTCAGATCACATCTGCTTTCTGTGGCATGGTTTCCTCACTGACTGACGATCCCAATACATAAATACTTATGACACATCAAACAGACAAATCCACTCTGCTCCGATCTGCCTAAATATTTAGACACAGCCAAGCAGTGACAGAAATTATTAGGAAATTGAAATTCCAATCACTAAAGGTGATCAGTGAAGCAGAGAACAGCTCTCATTTCAATCCAACTCTCATCTTCAGAACTGTGGTTGGCTCGTCACCTCCAGAATGAAGAAAGGACACAGTTCAACACGTGTGGAAGTTTCTCTGTTTGACTGGTCACCTCTAGGTCAGCCTTTAATTCTCCTTTGAGAATCTTCTCATAGTATCCCCCCCCCATGAGAGTAGATTGGGGAAACAAACAAAAGGTAGGGTATAAGTAAAATTAGAAGAACACAGAGGGGCTGGGATGGTAGCTCAGTGGTAGAGAGCTTGCCTAGCACATGTGAGGTATTGGGTTCGATCCTCAGTACCACATAAAAATCAATAAAATAAACATATTATGTCCACTCTGCAACTAAAAACGTTTTTAAAAATACGGAATGCAGCATTTAATGTTGGACTAAATTCAAGTCTCATATCCACTGGTTCCTACCTATAACAAAACCTCTACAAATCTATTCTTCTCTATAAAATAAGAACACTAAGTCCTGACCTACCTGCCCCCAAAGGACTCATGGGAGTCAAGAGCTAATGTAGGTCTCTAGGTTTTGAACTGTGTTCTCCGGGGCTCTCATCTGTCAGGACCCACAGCTACAAGGACGAACAAGAGGAAGGAATATCTCCTAGAGCAGGGCTCTGGCTTCCCCAAGCCTGCTACACCAGAGCAGTTATACTTTTACTTGCTTTGTATACTGAGTTTCCAAAGGAGATGCTGTTTGAAACTATCTGCTTCTAAAACATCCTTGAAAACCACTGACATGAATGAAAGGGCCATACATAAATATAAATTATTATTAGGAGGGAGTAAATTCATTGCCCTGGCTGAATAGAGGAAGAAGAACAGGTATCTGCAGTGAGCTTTTTGGATTATCTATGCACTGCAATTTCTGGTATCCTCTCTTGACCTTGATTATCAGATAATTAAGAATTCATTCTATGTGCATTTTATTATAATAATTATAACTTGGCTCCTGGTACCACCCTAAATTACTTCTCCTTCCATAGGACCACAGACTTTTTGTTGGTTGCATCTAAGGATGGGTGCTGAGTAATGGGGATGGCTACCAT
This sequence comes from Callospermophilus lateralis, assembly GCF_048772815.1. Classification (NCBI taxonomy): domain Eukaryota; kingdom Metazoa; phylum Chordata; class Mammalia; order Rodentia; family Sciuridae; genus Callospermophilus; species Callospermophilus lateralis. The sequence continues at coordinate 10,819,471 of NC_135320.1, forward strand.
CTTTCACCCATCCTAGTTTAATTACGATTCCTCCCTCAGTCTGCTTCCCAGTAAAATTGTTGGGAAGAGGCAGCACCCCAGCGGTTTCCACTGGAGGAACACCATTCAGGAGACTGCTATCCTCCACCCCCCTCAACCTGGAGTTCCTGTGGGAGAACTCAATTTCTCTCAGAGTTTCAGCACATTATTTCACACCATTAGACCAGGCTGAATCACAAAAGAGGGTGCCAGGGAAAAGAAACTGAGCCTAGGTTTTCTGCAGGCAGACCATTAATGACTTTGCTCTGGTGTGTCTTAATAGAGTTCCCAGGAGCTCAGGATCTAAATAGTCTGTAGCGCTAATCTTCCCAGTAATGGGGAATAGGGTTGACAAAGGAAAAATTTCAGATCTGTTCTAGTTTTGAAGAGAGGCATAAGTCCTGATCAGGTATGATGACCCGAGAAAGCTGGGGCTAGTTAATTACTATCCATGTGTAGGAATAATATCAGCTACCCGCCAGTCCTGTCTTTTCAGCTATAACATCCAAGAAATGATCGTCAGAAATAAAGGGAGCATTTAAGGAAGCTCTTAAATTCTTAATTATCTTAGCCTCTGAAGACTGCAGGGCTTTCAATTCACATCTCTCCAGGCAGAAGCTTCTGTAGTCAACTCACTGTTTCCAAGGTCTGTTTCTGCCTCCTCGGGGATGTGTCACACAGCAGCAGTCTCTCTCTCCTGGAGTGTTGCTTTCTCTAATGCCACCTGGTCATCCAGCCAGGAGACCCAGAGGAAGCACTGCAAATCTTGTCATTTCTATTCCCTGGGGAAAAGGGAGGGATGGAATATTCCGTAAGTTCAGGTTCAAGACCTCAGTAACTTCTGGTCATCACAGGAGTGTGAGAAAATGTTTGGGTCTCTGACTATGGTAAGCAGCAATATCATATGTAGGTACAAAAGTGAAATTCTAGAATCTTCTTTTTACCCCAAGCTGGAGTAGGAAAGAGATTCAGAGCCCTGCTGCCATCTAGGAGGACCATAGAATCCCAGCTCCCATCAGCTTGTATCATAAAAGGGTTGGAGTGAGAACAGTGTCAACGGAAGGATAGGGCCCAAAGAATAGGGTCCAAAGAAGAGGGTCCAAACTGTCAGACCTTAGGAGCTTCCAGAACCTTACCGGGGAGCACAGCTTCAGCTGCTTCCTCAAAGAGTTGAGGAACACCATTGCCGCAGGAGCCCAAAACCTGATCCATCCAGCTAAGGTTGCTTTATCATGAAAACTCCAGAGATGTATCATGGCAGGCATGCTGCCCCCAACCTCAAGCCCCAAATGCTCTTAGTTAGAATATTTCTAAGAGCCAAGTGTCTATCATTCAGAAGAGCCCCCTTTGCAGGATGAGCTGACGAGGAGAAAAGAAACTAAGAAGAAAACTAATACTTGTGGAAAATCGATTTGTATAAGGCCCGGTGATAGTTGCTTTTACAATGAGCACTTTTAAGACTCTTGGCAACCCTGTGAACTGGTTCTTATTACTCCCCATTTTTTAAGTGAGGAAACTGAGAGTTGGAAAGGACAGGCACTGTGCCCAAGGCAACATCACTAATCAGGGGGTAGAACTGAGATTTTTCTCTTGGCCATTATATTTAATTAACTAATTACTAAATTTTCTTGGTTCTGCCTCTTAAATAAGCATTAAATTGGTCTCCTCTTTGCCAACTTTATTACCAGGAGCCTCGCTTAGGCCTTCATCAATGTCTTGTCTTGAACATAGCAATAACCAGTTTACTGGTCTGCCTAAGTGTCTCACTACTACTGCTAATCCCCTTCCTCCCTGACCCCTCAGCCCCATCTCATCATCCTCTACACTGGCTATGTTTTGCCCTTACCAGCTAAACTGAACTGTCTTGGTAAAAATCTTTTTTTTTTTTTTTTCCTCCTTTAAATCTCAACTTTGAACATCAGCTCCTCTGTGAATCCTGCTCTCACTCACAGGCAGGCTTATAGACTCCACCCACAGCATGGTAGTACCCCATGCCCAAGTCTTTCTTAGCAATGTTTACATGGTGTCAAAATTGGCTCCTTAAGAGTGTGTCTGTATTGTCATCCTCCTCTAAGCTCTTTGTGGGTAATGACAACCGCCATTCATGTTTCCCTTGCATTTACAGCGTCTTACCCATAGTAGGCACTAAAGGAGAACTTGTTGAACAATGCAAATAAATGAATGAGTGAAATTTTTTAAAAAATTCACTGAATGAAACTTTAAACAATAGTTATCTGACTCCAAAGCTGTACCAATAAAAGAGTCTTGAATCATTACTAAAACATTAGATTTCTTTTGTAAACACAAAAGGAAGAAGAAAAATAATTATAGAGTACCCTTCGTAGTTAAAATTTGAATTCAAAACAGAAAGTAATATTATTCACTTCAGCTTGCAAAAAGGACACACACAGAACCATGATAAATTATGTTTATGCAATACTTCACAGTTTTCAAAAGATACTTACAGGCTCTATTTCATTTGAACTTCATAGCAAATCGGAGGGGTAAAACAGTAGATGGGTTTTTTAATCCCCATTTTTCAGATGATGAAGCTGAGGATCAGCCAGGGTAAGTGACTTACCCACAGTCACACAGAGGCAGAGATAGGACAGAACCCATGAATTTGAAGTGCAAGCCCAGAATTCTTTCCTCTCTACCGGGGCACCTCTTGAAGAAGGCTTTGATTATCCCATGTGAAAATGTACTGTGATTTGCTAGCTTTCTGCACTCACAAACTTCTCACATCCCTTCCTGAAAAAGGCAATAGAGTCCCAGGTATCTGAGGAGGTCAAAAGACTATAGGTGGACAAAGTCCTTCTGAGTCCAGACTTGGTCCTCTCCAACCTTTCTCAGCCTTCCTGGCCAACCGTTGGCACTGTATTGCAGTTGCTTTTATCCCAAGCTCTAGACACGCCTTTCTGCAGGCTACAGAGGGTAAACATGCCAGGTACAAGCAGGGTGGGAACCCCAGGTGAATGAGGGGAAGTCGAATGAGGCAGGCACACCCAGGTTCAAATTCCAGCCCTACCTACTTTTGCATACAGTGTTCTGTTCTTCCAGCACAGTGTTGAACATGCTTTTCTCACCCAGTGGATTGCTATAGTGCCTTTGTCGAAAATCACATGACCATATGCTTGAGCTGTTTATTCTGTTCCAGAGATGGATTTATTGTTTCACCTGACGCCATACTATCTTAATAGCATACCTTGACACTAAGTCTTGAAGGCAGGTGGTTTAAGTCCTCCAACTTGGTTCTCTTCCTCCTTTCTCTGGGCATCCTAAGTTCTTACATATAAGTGAGAATCAGTTTGAGATTTTCTTAAAAATTAGAAGGATTATAACTGGAATTACTTTGAATCTACAGATACATATGGGGAGAACTGACATCTTCTCAATATTGAGTCTTCCAGTGCTTAAGTATGGCATGTCTATCCATTTACTTAGGTCTATTAAGTTTTCTCTTGGCTATATGTTACAGTTTTCTGTGTAGGCACCTTACAATTCTTTTGTTAGATTTATTTCTAAGAATTGTACATTTTTGCTGTTACTGAAAATGGAATTATAGGTTTAATATTTTTTTGTCACTTTCCAATTCTACCTAGTAAAAGGAAGATGAATTTACCTTGGTGTTAATAAGTATTAAGCTTCAGAGTCTTTCTGTACAAAGTCACTTTGTAAAACCTTTAGAGGTGGCCTAGAAGTTTTGTAATCATTATTTTCTGTTATTTTTTAAAGGGCCCCCAATTTGTAAAAATTTCAGACCACACAAAACTTAGACCCATCCTCTGCCTGATAGTAATGTTCTTAGCATCTCTTAGAGCCTCAGTCTTTTTATTTACAAAGTTGGGATAATGATCTGTACCTGTTAGGGTCATTTTTAATATGGTAAAGTGCCCAAAACAAAATTCATTATTTTAGCAACTTTAAGGTGTAAAATGCATGACATGAAGCATGTACTGTTGTGCAACCATCACTACTATCTAGTTCAAGGATGTTTCGTGACCCCCAAACATCCTATATGTTAAGCAATCACTTCCCACCTCCAACCCCCACACCCTGGTAACCACTAATCTGGATTTACCTATTCTGTACATTTCATATCAATAGAGACACATGCTGTGCCCAGCGGCACACAACTCTAATCCCAGCAATTCATGAGGCTGAGGCAGGAAGACTGCAAATTCATGGCCAGCCTGGGAAAGTCAGCAAGGCCTTCAGCAATTTAGTGTCTCAAAATAAAAAATAAAAGATAAACAAGACTGGGGATGTAGCTCAGTGATAAAGTGCCCCTGGATACAATCCTCAGTATCTAAATAAATAAATGGAGTCATGCATTATGTGTCCTTTCACATCTGGCTTCTTTGGCATAACATTTTTCAAAGGTTCATTCATGTTGTAACATGAATAAATCCTTCAATGTCTTTTTTATGGATGGGTGATATTCTGTTGTAATATAGCACATTTTGTTTAACTGCTCATCTGTTGATGTTCATTTGGTTACTCCCATTTTTTTGGCTATTATGAATGGTGTTTCTATGAATATTGTGTACACTTTTTTGTTTAGACACCTGTTTCCAGTTCTTTTGGGTACGTATCCAGGAATGGAATTGCTGGGTCATATGCTAATTCTATGTTTAACTTATTGAGGAAACATCAAACTGTTTTCTCTCCTAGGGTTATTTTGAGGATCCAATGAGCCAACACATTTGTAAAGCTTTTAGTATAGTGTCTGGCACATAGCAGAAATTCAATAAATCATGGCTAAAAGATAGAATTCCACACAAGTTATCAGCAATAGAGTACATCTGTTGCAACATGTGTCATATGTTAGAGGGAACAATTAGTCCCCCCTCATCTCTTTGTATGGCAGGGCCTCCATGAGGCTAGCTTTCCAAGCTTCTCTCTCCATTCCCTCCATTACTTCCTCCAGGAAAAGATGCATGATTTACCATCTGGAAGGCCAAACGGCACAAGCTCCTGCCAGCCCATTTCACTCTTCCCTTGGGATCTGCATGCCTGTAGAGGGCATGTAATCTAATCTCTACTCCTCCATGCCATATAGTTTTAAGGGGCACATCCCTATAAACAGAGGGCCAAGGCTGGCATGGCAGAGTGGTGGGGAAATTTAATCTGGGGCATAATACCAGCAACTACACTTGCTGATAGATCCAAGCCATCTTCACTAAATACCTTTTTCCATAAGTAGTAAAGATTACATTTGCAATTTACATCTACTGACTCCCATATGTCTTATATAATTGGTTCTGTCGGCAGTGAGGAAGGGATATTATATATTACCCATTGATGGGCCAAAGTCAAACAAAATGCAACAAAATGAAAAAACTTGAACATACCCAGAAAAGTTAACAAGGCTGCTTCTAATACCCAAATTCTTCTACCTGAAATCTAAGTAGGTTAAAAATAAAAGACTTTGAATTAAGATCAAATATAATGAGTGACTGTCTTTTCCAGAGATTTTTTGTTGTTGTTGTTGTTGTTCTTTGATCTTAGAAAAGTTGGAATTAATACAGAAAGGTGTTTGGCTATTCTGTAGTGGCATTATAGTAAACCTTGATAGAGAAAAACGCATTGTAAGCTTCATTTCAGAGTCCCTATATTTTTAAATTACCAACCTTGAGATGGCATTTGTTTTCATTTTTACACTTAATAGAGCATAGCATCCCATTCATTGTTTTTTCTCTCTTGGGGTGAGTGTAGAATTGATAAGTAGTGAATGTCTTCTCTTTAATTCAATTCAATAAACATTTATTGAGCACCTGGTATGTGTTAGGCATTGTGCCAGGCATTTGGGGGGATACCAAGAGGAGTACCCTTCAGTTTCATATGCAATGAACTTTTAGTCCTGTGAACGTGAAGAAAGACACTGCTTTGTAAATAAATACAAGGCAAATTTTAACTGATCTGGCTTTAAATGAGTTTTAGCCATTTGGTTTAGATGATAAAAATCTAATACATCTCACCACAGGAAATTGGATTCAGAATTTTATTTCATTACTATTCCCATGCTAGTTATCCTCCCTTCTGTCAGGCTAAATCCCTCTGTCCCTTTGGAAAATGACGTATTTTGCAAACATACTCCAGTCTATTCTACTAGCTAATTAGTTTATTTCCTCTATGAACCAACACTTTAAGTGGCTTAATTGTTTAGGCTTTTTTGCTGTATTTATCAGACAGGTAGCAGGCAACATCAGGTTAATGAATAAACAAATTAATGAAAAATTAAAATCCCAGACTAAAACTTAGAAAGCCTGAATTTCAGTTTTATCTTGGATACATCCCTTGGGAATTCTTTTCTTCAAAGTCACATCCCAGGGTTCTGGATCACACTGAATGTATGTGTCGGGTGGATTGAAAGGAATGGAAAACAATGACATCCAAAGAATCTGTGTCCAGGCAAACCAGGACACAGACATATCCGTTAGGACTGGCACAGGGACAGTCAAGGCCAATGAGAGTCAGCTGTAGCAAAGTCATTTTGAATGGGGCTATCAAGCCAGACTGCTCAGTCTTGAATGCTGGCTCTCTTCTCCAAGCGGGGTGTCCTTGGGCAAGTAAGGTGACTTAGTTTCCTCATGTGTAAAATGAGAGTAAATCATGGCATCTGCTTCGTAAGATTGTTGTGAATGAACACCTGCAATGTGCTTGTGTCTGGCAGGTAGGTGGTAAGGATTCTGGCCCATCAGCTGAAACACAGATATGAGTGTAAAACACTGAAGAAGCCATGACAATCAGAACCCCCAAAGCCCCCTTTGCATCCCCCAAAGGATGCAAAGAAGGCAGAATGAGGCTGGATGGAGTGAAATAAAAGTATAGGCAGGATGAAGAGAAAAGTATAAGGTAGAAAAGAATAGATGGCAAATGCTTGGCTCAGAGTGAGACAGTGTCCCTACTACAAGATGTGGAAAGAAAGCACCAGTGCCTCTCGGCTTCCTGTTCTATGTGACCCTATGCAATTCACCTGACCCCTGCCTCCCATCTCTAATTTCTTTCCTGGAAAACAAATGAGAGGCCATGGAGAGTAGTGGTGAAATACCAGCATGGCCACTGACCAGCTAAGCGGGCAAATAGACCTCCTAGTTTCAACTACTCTGTGAGGGTACTAATAGTTCCACTTTATAGGTATTATGGGATGCGGGGGTGTGCTTTTAGTTCCAGAAGTTCTCAGGATATTGACTTGTGCATAAAAAGCACTTTACTAACTTCAAATTCACTCCTTCCAATAAATATAAGGGATTATTATGACCTTCAAATTTATTTACTGTTTTTTCATTTAGATAATGTCATGGCCTAAACATTTTCTTTCTGTCTTCATCCAGCTGATTCTTAAAACTAATGGAGAATCTTGGTCAGTAGAGAGATTTCATAGCTTCTCTCTCTCCTCTTTGTGGGCTGACTTCCTTGCTAATTCCCTCCCTCTGGATAGCTGTAAAAGCAAAAACTACTGCCAGGACAACTGTTATCAAAATATTTTAGCACTTCTGCATCTGGTCCTGGTCATAAAATAGAAGTGAAGAAACACTTATGTAAAGCTTTCAGAGCTGTGAAGGAAAAAGAGAGCTCTTATTATATTGGCTCTGGTTCATATATCTCCAGGACAGCAGGGGGGAAAAATAACTTAAAGATTTAAACCAAAAAGGCATTCAGTGAAAGAAAGTTAAAGATATGACATGAGCACTAGCAACTAAGATAAACAAGGGAGGGAAAAAAGAGTGAATGTTGTCGAGTGAATTATCTCTCCCCTGGGCTCAGTTCAGCTCTGCGTACCAAGTCAACTAATGAGCTGGGCCACTTGGAGAACTCAATGATCCATATGCAAATCAGCTTTCTGTGCTCTCCTACCCACCCTTGTTCAGTTGCTGGCTGCAGTGGCCAGACAGCATCCATATCAGCAAAGTCTCTCAGGTTTGTGCCTATAAACCTCTTCCTCCCATTTGCTTCTGCAAGGTTAGTTCTTTCTGTCCTGGCCCTTCTCATGATCACATAGGAAATGGATAACAGAGACAGGATTCATTTCATATTTATTGGGCATCTAACATGCTCCAGACACTGAAACAGGGGATCTGGGGAATACAGATAAATAAGACAAAGGCCCTGAACTCAGGGAGTTCTTTGAGTGACAGGAGAGACCCCTGCAATGTGATGCAGCAAGAATCAACAGGGTGGGATGCCCTGGGTTTTAGTCAGTATTTGTGCTGCTGTGACTAAAAGATCTGTCCAGAACAATTTTAGGGGAGGAAAAGTTTATTTAGGGGCTCATGGTTTTATTTAGAGGTCTCAATCCATAGGCAGTAGTCTCCATTCTTCAGGCTGAAGGTGAGGCTGGACATCATGGCAGAGGAGTGTGGCAGAGGGAAACAGCTCCCATGACGATCAGAAAGCAGAGAGGGAGAGACTCCAATCTCCAGATACAAAATATATACCCCAAAGCCACAGCCTAATTCCCACCTCCAGCCACACCCCACCACTTCAGTTACTACTCAGTTAATCCCTATCAAGGGATTAATTTACTGATTGGGTTAAAATGCTCATAACCCCACCATTTTTCCTCTGAACTTTCTTGCATTGTCTCATATGTGAGCTTTTGGGGGACACCTCGTATCTGAACCATAACATCCTGGGTGCACAGATGAGGTAGGAAAGACAAAAGCCTGAACTCGGCACATACTCTATCGATTGTCTCCTATAATCTTCAAGACATCTCTTATGGGAGGGGCATGGTTTCTTTTAATCATTGCATAGATTAGGAAACTGAGGCTCAATGTAATTAAGTAATTCCGATCACAAGAGCCAGAATCTAAATCTGACTCCAAAGCCTATGTTTTTTGCAATAATCTTGCTCTGTGTGTGTGTGTGTGTGTGTGTGTGTGTGTGTGTTTTCCGGGTGTGGGGAGGTAGGTACTGGGGATGAACTCAGGGGCACTTGACCACTGAACCACATCCCAGCCCTATTTTGTATTTTATTTAGAGACAGGGTCTCACTAAGTTGCTTAACATCTCCCCATTGCTGAGGCTGGCTTTGAACTTGCGATCCTCCTGCCTCAGTTCCCAAACCTCCCAATCCCTGCTCTTGCTGTGTTCTAACATCAGGATCAGAATGCCGGTGGGATTCAGAGAAAGGTAGGTAGAAAACCCCAAGTGAAATTGTGGTGATTTAATGGCAGAGAGGAACGGTGATTGGGAGGCACAGGGACGGGTGACAGAGAGGTCAGATGAAGGAAGAGATGGAAGCAGTGGTGTTTCAAAGCCTGACTTTACCCACTCTCACATTCAGGAGTTTTGCTGCCTGTTATTATACTCTTGGTAGCTCAATCCACCATGGGGGAGTATTTATAGGACAGAAATTGGAAAATGTTACAAATTAGGGTCATTTTCCCCGTAGAGAGTCATTTAAGCTGCAGTCCACTGAGAGAAAGGCCTAGGAGGGAGTCTGGATGGTCCTTGAAGCATTTACAAATAGTAGATGTTTTGGGGGATAAACCAAAGTCTCAAGTCACCCACATCCCATGCATTCACATACCTCTAGTTCTAGTGATGAAAGATGCGTGCTGCTCAGAGACTCTGGTGTGTGTATGCTAATTAGCTTTCCACTTTCCTCTTTCACATGCTGTAGTAACCAGGATCCTTTGGATTGCAAAAAGAGGATTTATTTGCTCAGGCACTGTAGTCAGGAAGTCCAAAAGGAATTGACCTCAGGGATCCTTGAGAGACAAAAGTGCCATCAGTTGCCAGCAGATTTTTTTTCTCCTCCATTTTTCACATTTTCTTCTGGGTTTTTGCCTTATTCTTTGCAATCACACATGGGGCTTTCTATGCAGAGACAGTGGGAGGGAAGTCTTGAGTGGGCAAGGAAGGTAAAATCCCCAGACATGCTCAAGTTTGCATCATCCCAGCTCAGAAGAAAGAGACAACTTCTTTCCAACACCCAACTCTGACCCAGGGCGCAACTGCAATAGTTCTGACTTAAGTCATACCCATGTTTAGGCCAATCACTGTGACTGGAGAGTGGGATACCCTGACTGATGAAACTGAGGCACTCACTCCTGATACCAGGGAAAGCACAGTTTGGTTTGACTGACCCTCTGGTTTAGAGTTACCAGAAGTGAGGGAAAGTTAAGTGGACCCAACCAAAGATGTTCCTTATATCTGCTAAACTTATTTTTGGAAGTACTAGAGGTCCTTAGGTCACTTTAAAGGAGACACTTAGGCTACATAAAGCAAGAATCTTTTGACTTTGAGATCATTCCCCATCAGAGTGAATTTCTTTTCTTTTCTTTTCTTTCTTTCTTTCTTTCTTTTTTTTTTTTTTTTTTTTTGTACCAGGGATTGAACTCAGGGGTACTTAACCACTGAGCCACATCCCATCTCTTTTTTAAATATTTTATTTAGAGACAGGGTCTCACTGAGTTGCTTAGGGCCTTGCTAAGTTACTGAGGCTGGCTTTGAACTCACGATCCTCCTACCTCAGCCTCCCGAGCTTCTGGGATTACAGGTGTGCACCTTAGACTGGATTTCTTTTGGATAAAGTCCTCAATCCTTCTAAGGCCCTGGGAGATCTGGCCATGCCTACAGCTACTCTGTTAGCCTCCTTCCCTTTTGCCCTTTAGCACCCCCCGCCTGCCCCCTGTCTGCCCCCACCCCCGCCATGTGCCCTGCGTTTACTTCAGGCACGTGGTGGCATTCTTTCCTTTTGCAGAAGGGCTGTCCCTTCCTTCTGGTGGCTTTTCAATTGCTGTTCTGCCAGAATGCTCATCGCCTGGGCATTCCCACAGCTGGCGCCTTCTCAAAATTCATGTCAAAGGTCACCTTTCAAAAAGACCTTCCTTACCTGCCACGTGTAAACTAGCTTTTGCCCCAACCCAGAACAACTTCTCATCATTCTTCCTTATTTCCGTTTCACTTGTATTTATCATTACCTCATGTTTTCTTTCTCATTGATTTGCTTCCTTGTTAATTGACTGTCTTGCTCCACTAGAAGATGAGCTTAATCAGAATAGGAGCCGTGTCTGCCTCAATCGCTGATGTGCCTCCTGACCTGAGTACAGTGCCTCCTACATAATAACGCTTAATAAACACTTGTGGAACCAGTGAGTGAGCAGAATGACACAGGTGTGCTGCTGTAACCAGCAAGAACGTGAGGCAAGAGAAGATATCCCGGCCTTAGATGACATTAATTCAATTTCATGGATACCTGCTTCCCTCCCAGTCTTCCATCCCCATTTCTTCTGCTCTTAAACAGCTCAAAAGTAAATGAGGTCATGGCTCAGTGGTAGAGCACTCACCAGCATGTGCGAGGCCCTGGGTTCAATCCTCAGCACCACATAAAAATAAATAAAATAAAGGTATTGTGTCCAACTACAACTAAGCAATAAATATTAAAAATAAATAAATGAGTGCCAGGTGGGGTAGTGCACACCTGTAATCCCAGCAGCTCAGGAAGCTAAGGCAGGAGGATCAAGTTCAAAGTTAGCCTCAGCAACTCAGCAAGGCCCTAAGCAACTTAGTGAGACCCTGTCTCAAGAAAATAAAAAAAATAAAAATATAAATAAACAAATAAATATAAAACAATTAAAAGGGCTGGGGGTGTGGCTCAGTGGTTAAGTGCCCCTGCGTTCAATTCCTGGTACAAAAAAAAATTTAAAAAATAAAAAGTAAATGAGTAAATAATGATCAATTGACCACTTTCTGTCAAATCTAATGATATCTTTTTAGTTTGTCTCATCTTGGTCTCTCTATTGCCCTTGTCACCATTGTCGAATTATTCATTTGATTTTTTCTAATTTCTACAGTTCTGAGATATCTTCTTTCCCCTTCCCACTTCTTGGGCTCTTCTTTATCTCCCCTTGGCTGACTTCACCTTTTCCCATTAATCCCAGTCATCAACCAGGCCTCAGTCTGTTTTTTTTTTTTTTTTTTTTTGTATCATACAAACACAGACCCGTCCAAAATAAGCTTCTAGAAGCTGAAAGATTTATAGCAACGAGAATTCAGTAAATCAACCAAGAGTAGGAACCAGAATTCACCAGTGCTATTAACATAAGCTTATAATGATTTTTCTAGGAACTTAACTATTTCAATGATTTATATACTAATAAGCACATAATAGGAACATTACAAAGAAGTTATCAATCTAGCCACAAAATCTGGTGTCAGTATATATGATATTAATGCAAAGGAGAAATTCAAATGTGAAGACAAATATTTATGCCTAAAGTTATTCATTACTGTCTTTTCATCATAATAAAATACTTGCAAGGAAAACCAATGTTCAAAAAAGGGGAAGAAATAAGATGCCCTTAAAAATCATGATTGTTATGCAGTCATGGTGGCTTACACTTATAATTACAGGAGGATCACAAGTTCAAGACCAGCCTGGGCAATGCAGTGAGATCCTGTCTCAAATACATGAAAAAAAAAAAAGTCTGGTCATGTACTTCAGTGATAGAGCACTTGCCTAGCATATGTGGTCCCTTGGCTTCTACCCCCAGCAATGAAAAAAAAATCATGAAAGTTTAATATATTTAATGTGTGAGAAAATAATCATGGTATATTGCTAAATAAAAAACAAAGGCCATAGATAATATAATTATATGATGAAAGAGAAAACAGGGCTATCTTGTTTATGGATGATTTTCAGCCATGTTAGTAGATATTTTGATACTTTTAAAATATTACCTAAATTGTCTACAATAAGCAAATGTGATTTATGACACAAATTTTAACATATGACTTTCCTGTATTGCAAGTATCTTATATAGGTTTGTTTGCCTGTATGGATATTTTCACAATGTAATTAAAAGCACAACTTCTGAATATTTGCAAGAACTGTTGTTGTTGTTGTTATTGTTGTGTCTTTGGGGATTTTTTTTTAAAAGACAAAATATTCATAAAATTCTGGGGAACTATGCCCAACACAGAGGTCAGGGATGTGTCAGTCATCACAGAGACAGGTAGAGTAACAGTAACTACATCAGGGAGTTGTCTATCCACTGCCCAGGGCAGAAGGAAAAAGTAGCAGCTTGAATTCTGTGATGACCTATTAAGTTTCCGTTACTGAAGCTTGGCCTTATTGAATTAGCGCAGGAGATTGTTTGTCAATAGTGATTTCCTGAGTTTTATAGGCAAGCCTCAGGATGAGAGAACAACCAAAATTTTAGATGATGGGATGGGCATTTAATAGGTAAGAAGAGCTAATATGTAGAAAATGGGAGGCTGATTCATATATTGAAATGCATAATTTAATTATTAGAGAGAATCAGTAAATCTTTACATTCACTAATGGAATCAAATCAAATTAAATAGTCAGCACAACTCAGGACTTAACAGGCTATGAGGATAATGCAAAACAATAAAGAACAGCAGCTAAGTAAATTGACCATTTCCATTTTTATTAATTGGGGAACTATCTGGTGATCATTTAAATAAAAAGAACTGGGTTTTACAGAAAATACATATTAACCATTCAGATACTTTCTCCAGTAATACGTTTTCATACTGTTATATTATTTTTATTTTCATTCTTTTAATATTAAAAAAATAGAGAGTATCCCTGGGCCTTAATTCTCTCATCTGTAAAATAAAAGTGTTAGAACAATAGTTCTAATAATTCATGCTATGGGAGTGAGACTGTAGGACTTGCAGAAATGTTTTATTCTCTTCACGGAAGTTGCTGTTGACATCAGACTGTGATTATCATTCCTATTTCTGGATTCCACTTTTTTTAATAAAACAGGATGACTGATAAGTTTTATAGTAAGTGAATATTCTTTATCTGAGTTTATAAATTTATCAGTTTCAAAATCACTTTGCTTGTTGGGGAGACTTTAACATTGGGGAAAACTCCATTTTACAGCTTAAATAACAAAGTTTGAAAACAATGGAGTTTCAGGAACTCTAAGGTTGTACTGTGACTCAGATGCTGACATTTCATCACAAAGGAGTCCCAAGCTTCTAGTTCCAGGAAGCATCAGGTCCAGGCCTTGCCCGCAGCCAGCTCATCACCTTGAAATGGTACCCTTGAAGGACATTCCCCGCTGCTACTTTTCACTTTTGAAAAATCAAAGGATCTAATGGTCACTTTGCACTTTTAAAACTGTCTCACAAGGAAGAAGTTCAAGCTATATCATTAAATTAAAAAAAAAAAGCAGGCAACAACAACAAAATACTTCCATCCCATCTTATAAAAATACACAACTGAATCTAGATAGATAATGCTAGATACAGGCTGTATTGCTTTTATAGAAGCACCAGGCACTACTTGAACCACTTTGTATACATTCACTCATGTTTGGCCCACAATCATCCAATGAAGTAGATAATATCATAGTCATTTTCACTTTGCAAATGAGAAATCCAATGCACAGCAATGAACTGTAAAATCTATCTGAGGTCATATAAATGCATAGAAAAGAATTTCTGGAAGTATGTTCTATAAGTGGTAAAATTATGAGTGATGTTTGCTCTTGTGCCTGCATGTAATTTCCAAAAAGAATCTGTGTTACTTATGTGACAAAATAAAAGTCCTCATGCTCATTTTCCCATGCTCTCATTTAAATGAGTCAGAGTAGAAGAGGGCTCAGGATCAGAGATCTGGCTCAGTTTGGGAATAGGACAATGATCCATTAAGATTTGTGGGTAGTTTTCTGCTCTGTGTAACATGGAACAATAGGAATTTTTATTTAGTTGAAAGGAGGAAGTGGTTCTAATAAAATACCCTTGGTAAGAACCTTTGCCCCTAGGGACTTTCTCTCTTTTACTAAGGTTATCTTCAACTTTCCCTACCAGGCTAGGATCACTCTGTCAGCATCAAGCCCCAGATAAACCCAAGCTTGCAGAATGTGTTCATCCACTTGGCTCCAAGAGAATCAAGGGTCTGGCGCCAGCTCGTTTGGGTATTCTATTGAACTGCTTATTTTTTATTTGTGTTATTAATCTACTTTAAATCTCTGTGTTTCATTTCCCCAGTGAGATTTTAAACTCCTGAATGGCAGTTATGCTGAGAGAAATACTTTCTCGTTTTTCCCAGAATGAGTTAAACACAGGAAGTGTTTGGTAAAATGACAATTGAATGGAATCGAGTATGCATGTAATGGTAGATTCCACTCAACTATTATTTTGTGGCATTTGTTTTGTTTTAGATCAATGAGAGCAACACATTTACAATTAGGTTCACCACTTCAAAATAATGTCCCATTCAAAAATGAAGACTTAGAGCTGGGATTGTGGTTCAGTTGTAGAGTGCTCTCCTAGCATGTGTGAGGCCCTGGGTTCGATCCTCAGCACCACATAAAAAAATAAATAAATAAAAATAAAGGTATTGTGTCCAACTACAACTAAAAAATAAATATTAAAAAAAATGAAGACTTAGAGATAGATACACAGATATACCTTGAGGTATGCTAAGTCTCATTGTAGTGCTATAAACTACCTTTAAGCACCTATTCTAAAAAGGTAGAATCTATTGGTGCATGTTCAATAAATACAGAATGGAAGAATCTTCCATTTGCCTTCCTTTCCTTCCCTTTTCTGAACAACTCAGACCTAAATCCACCATATAGGACACAGCAAGATAAACAGACATCCAAATGGGTGGCCTGACCCAAACAGGATGAAGGCCCTGTTGAGGGAAAGAGGCAGCAGTGGTGATGGAAGATTGGCTGCATACAGGGAAGCTGATTGAATACATTCATTAAAAATAATGGGAGCCTTGGGCTGGGGATGTGGCTCAAGCGGTAGCGCACTCGCCTGGCATGCGTGCGGCCTGGGTTCGATCCTCAGCACCACATACAAACAAAGATGTTGTGTCCGCCAAAAAAACCTAAAAAATAAATATTAAAAATTCTCTCTCTCTCTCACCTCTCTCTTAAAAAAAAAAAATAATAATGGGAGCCAAGTTTCTCTCTATTGTAGAAGAGAGTTATAAAGAAGCAAAGTAAAAGGGCCGGAGATGTACCTCAGTGTTAGAGCCTAGCACGTATGAGGCCCTGGGCTTGATCCCAGACAACAACAAAAAAAAAAAAAAAAAAAGGAGAAAACTAGAACAAAGAGTGTGATGTTGAATTGATATTGGGAGTATCAGTGTAAACACACGGAATTTTGTAAATATACATAGATGGGGCAATAAATATACATAGATGGGGCAATATCAAATTTATTGCCCCATCTATGTATATTTACAAAATTGCACATACTATATGCCAATGCACATACTATATGCCAATGCACATACTAACACACACATACTGTATATTTACAAAATTGCACATACTATATGCCAATGCACATACTAACACACATGTGTTATATATATGTGCACATATATATATATTTCCTACCTAAATTGTTTTTTAACTTTATTATATTTTCAACACTCCATTTAAATTCATCTGGCATTTATTTCCCTGTGCTGCATGAGATGGGGTGCCACATTTTTTTTTTTTTTTACTAAATTGCCAGCCAATTTCCCCAACACTATTTATTGAATAATTCATCTCTCCCCATTGATCTGAGACACTTCCATTATCATATATTATGCTGACTGCAAACATCTTAGAAAAGCAACCTTGATCGTCTGTCTCATTAATGATAGAGCGCTGCTGACACATCTCTGTTTCTCCTGCTCTGACATCTTGGGTGTCAAGGGCCTGTTTCCAAATGAGGGTCCAAAAGACATCTTAAGCTCAACACTTCCCAAACTCAACCAATCCTGCTTGTCTTCACGAATTCTCGACCTCCATCAGGATCAGCCTAACTGCCCAACCCTCCTTTGTCTGCCTCTGATCCTGTGCTCTTGCCCCTCCTCTTTCCCTTGTCTCTCTCTGTAGCTCCTCAGTCCTGACTACATCAGTGAGAGCTGATTCCTGAATAATAAATAAAAATGGCAAATAAGTAAATACAACATAATAATTCAGCCTTTCCCATGGCTCTGCAACTCAAAAACCTTCCAGCTGCATGTTATCTTGAACAGCACAGCAGAACATTCAAGCCACTGTGATAGAGCTTCCAGGGGCTCTGTCTTTTCCCTGACTTGCTCAGCTTTCACTCACAGTAAGCTCTGGTCTTGGAACATGACAAACACTTCCCCAGTTTTGAACTTGTTTGTCTGGTCTGGAAAGCTGTCTCTTCCTGCCGTATCAATCTATTTTTTAAGATCCAACTTAAACATAGCCCTCTTCTATGGAAGTACCAGTTGGAATTCATTATTTGCCACCTGTCTTCAAAGTGTTTTGTCTGTGTCTATCATACTGTAGGTTTTATTATGCCTTGTGCATAAGTGCTGTGCCTCTTGGTTTTTAGATCTAGATTTTAACCCCTGAGGGCAGAACCATATCTTTGTACCTCTGACCTTTGCCTATAGCTAGAGCCCACTTATTGAGACACCTTGCTGGGTGTTTTTATTCTTTTCCCCTCCCTCTTTCTCTAGTTCCCTTCTTTCCTTCTTTAAACTCTGATTTGGTAAGTGGCAATGCATACCTAGCCCTGTTCAAACAAACTGGGATAGGCAAAGTCCTTGTCCTATGCATTCCATAAGGATTCTTATTTAATCCCATCAGGAACCCTGTAACATAAATGCTATTATTTGACTTCAATAAATTATCCCTCAAGAGTGGCTACATATTTGGTAAGTGTCAGAACTGGAATTCAAGTTCAGGTATGTATGATGGCACTTTTTCCTAGCATCATGCTTTGCTACAATGTTTTCAAACTGAAAAGAAAGTTTGGCACCTCAAGAGGATACCTCTTTAGGTGCTAGTAAAGGAAAACAATTATGTGTCACTGTTGAAAAAGCCAGGACCCCCTTTGCTAGGTGCTTAGGAAGTAAATATACTCACCAAACCTTATACACAAGTTAGGTCTTTAATTCTGAGGGATGATGTTGCTATACTACAGAAAATCGGAAAGAAAGGGAAACACATTAACTGAAGTAGCTGCATATATGAGTTTTTTTTTTTTTAATCTTCACAAGAACAATGCAAGATAGATACTGCTCTCTTCATTTTCATGGGGGTTAGGGAGGTGGTGGGGACAAACCCAGGGAAGTTAAATAACTATCCACAGTCACTATGACTATTTCTGGCATTATTTTCAATGAAAATTTTATAGACCACATATAGAACTTACATAAATGGAATCATATTTAAAATGTACATGGCGAAGTTATTATTTAAAGGACTCCTATGATGGTAGATTAATTCAGTAAATGGTAAGGGGAAGTACTAGTTGCTGTTTTGAGGTTTTAAAAAAAGACAAGTAAAACTGGAAGGATGGACAGAGGGTGGTTAACAGATACAGGGATACAGCTGGACAAGAGAAATAACTTCTTTATATATTTATTTGTTTGCAGTTCTGGGGAAAGAACCCAGAGACTTGCATGTGCTAGGCAAGTGCTCTACCACTAAACTATGCCCCCAGCTCAGGAATAGTTCCTACTGTTCTATAGCATAGTGGTACAACTATAGTTGACAATAATTAATTGAATATTTCAAAATAACTAGTAGAGTAAAAGGAAAGTGACCACAACACTTGGAGCGACCAAGAGATCTTTTTTGGGTGGTGTCTGATTAACAGGGAAGGAAGAGAAAAAAAAGAAAGAGAGAAAGAGAGTAAGGCGGGGGGAGAGAGAGAGAGAGCCCAACAGGAGAGAGTTTTTATAGCCAAAATCTAATGGGGTCTCTGGGTCTGCAAGCTGCCTTGTTGGCGTACAGTGATTGGATCATACAGTAGTTGCTAAGGGTGTCATCTTCTGCCCTCCCGCAGACCGGGCAGGGTCCAGATGTGGGTTTCCATTGCACCAGATGGGTGGAGGTCGAGGGTTCAGCCTTGAGTAGGGTTGAGTGTTCAGCCTTGAGTGGGGTTGAGTGTTCAGACTTGAGGCAAACAAGCGATAAGGAACCAGATGGACAGGGGTTGAGTGTCCAGGCTACCTGCAGCTAACATTCGTTCAGCCTGTTCAGCAACCAACAGAATTTTGAGTGTTCCCAACCCTAAAAAATGACATATTATGTGATGAGAGATATCAATTACCCTGAACTAATCATTGTACATTATATCCATGTATTGAAATGTCATACTGTACCCCATTAATACGGTTACTATGTATCCATTAAAAATACAATTAAAAAAAAAAAACACTTGGATCCCTATTTCATTTTTTATATCAAAATAACTTCAAGATCAATCAAATATTTACATGTAAAACATGAAATCACAGACATCCTAGATAAACACATGCATGGGTATCTTTAAGATCTTAGAATGGGTAAGACTTTTAAAAATATAACATGAAATCCAGCATATATACAGAAAAAGATTAGTAAATTGTTTATATGAAAATTAGAGTTTGTATATCAAGCTTCAGCCCATTAAACCAGTGCAAAACACAAAAGCAATCAATCAATTAAAGTTAGAGAAATGTTTTCTTTGGTTCTAGACACTAGTTAGACCTCACCAAATGACTGCATTGGGGTTTGGAGCCAAATCACCATTAGTAATAGAGGACTGTGTGGTTTGGTTTTATTTTCTACTCTTAGACCTTGCTTGACAAACTTTGTGTGATGGTAGATACTAAATCAGAAACAGGACTGGGAATCAATGTTCTGTATCCTAGACCATATGTTTCCTGCCAGTGTCAAATTACAACTAATTCACAAGTTAGTACTAGGAGACTTAATATGCAATGCATTATCTCAGGCTTTCAAAATTGAACACATGAATGTGAAAGTAAAGCATTTGACTAGTTTGACTATAAAGGCTGACTTGATGAATCTGGGCGACCAGAGCTGCCTGTCACTCCTTCTTGAAGCACAGTGTTATGGTTTGGATGTGAGGTGTCCCCACAAAGCTTGCATATGAGACAATGCAAAAAAGTTCACAGGAAAAATTACTGGGTTGTGAAAGTCTTAACCTAATCAGTGAATTAATCCCCTGAGAGGAATTAACTGTAACTGAAGGGGTAGGGTGTGGCTGGAGGAGGTGGGAATTGGGGCATGGTTTGGGGTATATATTTTGTATCTGGAGAGTAGAAACTCTCTCTGCTTCTTGATCACCATGATGTGAGCTGCTTCCCTCTTCCACACACTCTGCCATGATCTTCAGCCTTGCCTCTAGCCCCAAGGAAAGGAGCCCGCCTTCTATGAACTAAGCCCTCAGAAACTGTGAGCCCTCAAACAAACTTTTCTTCCTCTATAATTGTGATGGTTGGGTCCTTTAGTCATAGCAGCAAAAAAAAAAAAAAAAAAAAAAAAAAAAAAAAAAAAAAAAAAGCTGACTAAAACATAGGGTTTTAATCATAAAAGAGAGAAGAAATGCAAGAATGCAAAAATAAGTGAAATCTGTTTGAATCTTGGTGGAACTCGGATTTTCTGTGCAAGGTACTACTTGGTTATTTTTTAAAGACATTTGGTCAAAAGGAACCTGTGAATGAGTTTATGAGACTTTGTTTAGCAAAGTTATGGAATGTATCAATATAGAAAACATTAGGGATGGTTTAGAGATCTATAGGAGAATTATAGTGTATTCTCATTACATTTTTACTTGTAAAGTACATATCATTTATTAAGCTATTGTTTTGGGGGGGTTTTGGTTGTTGGGTTTTTTTCCTTTTCTTTTCTTTTCTTTTTTGTAGTTCTGGGAATCAAATCCAGGGCCTCATACATACTGGCAAGCATTCTACCACTAAGCTATATCCTCAGTCTTCTGTTATTTCTTAAGCATGACAAACATAAATTTATTGGGGATGAGCAATAGAATTTATTTTTTATAACTGTGCTTTTATTCTCCATAATCATTTGAGTTACTGTGTTTTCTAATGAGATTTCAAAAGATGCTGGAGCTTTACATTAGGAAGATTGGTCTGACCCGCCCCAGCCTAGTTACCTTTGCTTTGTGATAGAACCTCAGTGTTTGTGGGGTGTGTGTGTGTGTGTGTGTGTGTGTAAAAGAACCAAGGGGTGGGGGGAAGGGCATATAATTAAAAAGCTTGAGCAGGGCTGGGATGTAGCTCAGTGGTAGAGCACTCACCCAGCATATGAGAGGCACGCACACACACACACACACACACACACACACACACACACACACACGATCAAACAAACAAACAAAAAACACCTGCAACTCTTTGGGCTCTAGCCAGCTTTGTTGTGGGATATCCTTAACTGATCATGGCTCTGGGAAGATGACTCCCCACTTCCAAAAAGATTACCGAGTTTCATAGTGCAAGAATGAGCCATGAGACTAAGGAGAAAACAATGAGGAGAGGTACATCCATCATACCTGCAACCTTGAATAAA
The DNA here is from genome assembly GCF_048772815.1 of Callospermophilus lateralis. Lineage (NCBI taxonomy): Eukaryota > Metazoa > Chordata > Mammalia > Rodentia > Sciuridae > Callospermophilus > Callospermophilus lateralis. Next base: position 10,840,794 of record NC_135320.1, read on the forward strand.
AAGGCAAGGGAGACATTCCCAAACACACCTTATCAAGGAAGGCAGTTTCTAAGTGCCAGTCTCATTAGCAAGCCAAAGAAGGTGCATGCAAACACTCCCAGGGATTCATGCAAACTTTTTTTCCAAAACCTTCCATTAAAAAAACAAAAAATAGTTGTCGTTGGACACAATATCTTTATTTATTTCTATATGGTGCTGCAGATTGAACCCAGTGCCTCACACTTGATAGGCAAGCGCCCCACCACTGAGCTACAACCCCAGTCCCTCATGGAAATTCTTAAAGAGTTCAATCTGGGAATGAATGGACTTAGGGCAAATTAGCCAGGGGATGGAGTAAAAGCAAAGTGTGTTCAAAGTCCTTGTAATTTGGGTATAGATGCCAATTAGGCCTAATAGTGAAGTCTGGATAGTTACATTTTAGTATTCCTTCCAGGATTTTTGTTAATCCTAATATTGTCATACCTGTAATAGAACTAATTATTTCCTCTAAGAGTTATGGTCAACTGGTATTTGGAAATGGCAGTAGTGATATTGTAGGAGGCCCAATGTGAGGAAATGGATATGGATTCTCAGTTTGTTTGTGATTGCAATGAATAGTGAGAAGCATGTGATTAAAAATAAAAACAAAAAACATCCAACAGGCTGCCTTAAAGATTCTGGTGTCAGCAGCTCAGGAGGCTGAAGCAGGAGAATTGCAAGTTCAAAGCCAGCCTCAGCAACTCAGCGAGGCTCTAAGCAACTTAACAAGACCCTTTCTCAAAATAAAGAAATAAAAGGACTGGGACTGGGGATGTTGCTCAGTGGTTAAGTGCTCCTGAGTTCAATCCTTTTTACCACCAAAACAAAACAAAACAAAAACCACCAAGAAAGAAAGAAAGAAAAAGAAAAGAAAAAATCCTGGTGTTGTAATTTGTATCTGGAATGTCCTTCAAAGACTTATGTGTTAAAGGTGTGGTAGTCTCTTAACCTGTCCTCCTTACCTTCAATAAAATAATGAATTGCTATATAGTCTGAATCTCCTCCTAGATCAAGAATCAGGCATGACCTTGGTAATGGATTGTCCAGTTAATTTAAAATGAGGCAGATCACATGTCAAATGCACAGGAGCTCCTGTTCTGGTACAAACAGTGGTAGAAACCCTGAGGGCCAGGGGCAAGAACTGGGTGTGTTTAAGACCAGTGACATCACAAAAATGACAGATATCAGAAGTGAGACAACAACAGCCCCAGACACAATCCTGACAATAGCTCACACTTATCAATTGCTTACTAAGGGTCCCGCGTGGCCCAGACCACTTTACAAGCATTATCTCATTTAGGAAATTGAAGGGGGGTTGTTGGAAAACTTTAGAGTCTTGATATTTGAGGTCATATGTATCCTAAGGTATATGGTACTTCAATAAGAGTGTTTAAATGTTTGAGAACCCTTGAGCAATCATTGGGGAGCGTTACCAATTAGAGAACAACACAGATAAAACTGGGAAGCTGTGAGTGAACTAAGAAAAGGAAAAGCTGACTTTTAAAAGCTGGAGATACTAGGATGGAAGATAGTGGATAGAAAAGCATAGATCAGGCTCTCTGTGAACGAGCTCTGGAGCAGAACCCTTCACGATGGCTCCAGCTTCCAGCCCAAGAACAGGGTCCAACTCCCTCCAGCTGCTAAGACCAGGGACAGACCTGAGGAAAGCCTATCCAAGTCAGGAAAGAGTCACCAGGGCCAATTGGCACAGTCACTAACCTACTAGGAAGGTAAAGGTCTGACCTTAGTCCAGGTCTTCTGTGAAGGCCTCTAGGTGGCCTCTTGCCAGCCACAGGAGTCACTTGACCAAGAAAAAAAAAAATACAGGAAAGCGTACCCAGAAAACTGCTGAACAAAACCACCCCTTTTTTATATCCAAAAATTGGAACAAGATTATATCCAAAAAGATTGTGATCAAAAAGAAAAATCCCTCTTTAGGATTCCCAAGGTAATCAAACATCACAAAGAGATTTTTTTTTTTTTTAAATTGCTGAGGTTGACATTGAACTTGCAATCCTCCTGCCTCAGCCTCCTGAGCAACTGTGATTACAGGCCTGCACCATTGAGCCCAGCACAAAGAGATGTTTCAACAGGAACTTAGAGAGACTGCTTTTGCTAAAAACAGTGACTCTTCACTTAGGCCTGCCTGCACATGCCCTGTGGGTAACTGAAAGCAGGATAAAGCTTGGCATCTCTGTCATCATTCTATACATCTTCTTTATTTCTGGAGTCTTTTGTGAATGCATGTAGCCATGTTAATCACTTAAGGAATATTCATCTAAAAACTAGTAGTGCAAGGTTTATTAGCCCTCAGTCTGTCTAACCTATCTCATTCCCTTCAAGATTGAGGCAAGATATGCAGCATCCTGTTTCAGACCCCTAAAGTAGTGCCTAGAAGCCTTCAGTCATTGTCCTGTATCTTCCAGGAAAGTGGAACACATCACTCCACAAGAAGACTGTCCCCCCACCCCCACCTCCCAGGCAGGAACAATCATCCCTCGGAAACTGAATCTCCCACTTCTAGGATCACAGATCTAATAGATAACCATCCTGAGCAACAAGTAGAACATGCCCCCTCAAATAATAAGTACTTCTCCGGAGCCACCTTGCAGAACCAGAACTGAGATAATGATCAATCAGATGACAGTTTGACTAAGACTGCTTAATCATGCATACATCTAGCCCCCTGCCCCAGTTCTTCCTCTATGTAAACCTAAAACTCCCATTGGCATCTCAAAGACAGAGCAGAGATGCTGGATCTCACCTTGCCTTCCCAACCAACATGGCCATATTGATGAAAGTTCTTTTCTGGCTTTTCACCATGACCTTCTCTGTTTTTTTTTTTGGGGGGGGGGGGGGTGAGTGGCCAGCCTGGTTTATTGGAACGCCAGAGTCAGGCCTCTGTTCTAGAATTCCACTAACAATATTGAAGTGGCAAGCCCTTTCTCCACAGAAAAGCCCTCTTCACCATGGCTGATTTTAGGACTGTCAGAAAAAGAGTCCAATGTAGATAAACTTCCTATTTTTGTGTCAACCTGTTTACTTGGCCACTGGCCGGGAAGATACCAGCACTCCAGGTGCTGGACACCCCTTACTAGTTTTTCACAAACGTATCCAGTATAGTATTTTGAAGAAATGTGCAAACAAGGCCTCTGGCCTTGAGCTGGGGCTTCACAGAGATGTCTACATTTTTAAGATAAGTTACAAATGGGCTCCATGGTAACAGCTGGCAGGGGGAGGAAAGAAAGGGGAGAAGAAGCTCTCCCCTTCTCATGTGTTGTCCTTGAAGAGTTAACTTGCCCAGAACAGTGAAAGAAAAAGCTGCTTTTATGTGAACTTCTGCAGACTGTGAACTTCTGAGCCCCTCCCCTTACATGCTGGGTATAAAACTGAAACTCCCTGAACTCGGGGTTCAGGGGGATTGATTGATTACAGCAAAGGTTGTACCCTCTGAACCTGGCTGCAGCCAAATAAAACTGTTTCCTGCTTACTTCAGTGCCTTGCCTCGTTTGTCCCTACAACAATATGACAATATGGACCAAGATAGAAATTGGTCCAATCACAACAGCAATCTCTAGGCATGTGGAGATTTGATGATTTGAGTAGAGTTGAAAAGAAGCAAGGCGGGATTTGGTGTTTGCACAGAGCAGGAGAGTGGATCCCAAGCATTTATTACATCTCCAGCTCTCCCCATGATCTAATTCTGACCCACTCTTCTTCATGAAAATTGGATGCTTTCAGGGATTCTAGCATACATGATTTACCCCTCCCTACTTTGGAAGTGTGAGTATGAGGCTTGAGTTTTCTGAAGTAAGGGAAGAGGTGGATATGGATGGCAGCAGCCATGACCTTGAAGTGGGAAGGGGAACCAAGGAGAAGCCACATGGATAAGAGCTTGCTCTTGTTTATTCAAAGTGCTTTCTGCAGACTGTGGGCAGCAGGTTGGTTATCACAGAGATCTGGATTTTCTCCCGACCCACCCCTCCAGACTGAACCCTCAGAAGACAGGAACAGGAAAGGACCAAAGATATTGACTCTTGAGGATATACCAACTGGATTCCCAGGAATCCACTTAGAAATCTTAAGGAAATCCACTGCTGGATGAAAGAGGTTGAGGGGAGTGTAATTCACACAAAAGAAATGTTCCCCTTTCTTCTGAGAATGGGATTGAGTCATCTTCAGGGAAAGTTAGCACATAGCAGAGCTGTATGACTCTTTTCCCTGAAGGGAGAAGTTCACAAAGATAGCATTGCTTGGGATTAATAAACACCTAACTAATAAATATCAAAGTGGTGATATGTCTTGACCTATATGCTTTCTCAACATGATAAGGGGAAGATGAAGCTTTAAAAAAAATAGATGTAGCATTGAGTGCTCCACATAGATGAATTAAACTAGTGCACTGTACACAATAGATTGTCTTCTAGAAGATCAGTGATTATTGGTATCTATTTGAGGAGAGAACTGTCAAAACCCTTTGACTAAGGGAATAAAAAGAGATCATGAGCTCAGCGCAGTACTCCCAGTGACTCAGGAGGCTGAGGCAACAGGATCACAAGTTCAAGGTCAGGTTTAGCGACTTAGTGAGGCACTAAAAAACTTGGAAAGACCGTGTCTCAAAATAAAAAATAAAAAGGGCTGAGGATGTGGCTCAGAGGTTAAATGCCCCTGGGTTCAATTTCCCAAACCCCCTACCAAAAAATAAATAAAAATAAAAAGATCCTGAGCCAGGAACAGTGGTACATAGCTGTAAATCCAGCAGCTCAGGAGACTGAGGCAGGAGGATCCCAGTTCAAGATAAGCCTGGGAAAGTTAGTGAGACCCTGTCTCAAAATTAAAAAATGAAAAGGGTTGGGGATGTAGCTCATTACTCCCCCCACAAAAGACCATGAAATAATGTATGTATAATTTCTATTGGAGAAATTGGAGGTGGAATGATTTATCTTTAGGTCTAGATACTATTAACAAATAGGCTCTAAAAATAACATACAATGCTATGAAACAAGAAAATGGCAAAAGCTGATGGAATAACTCTAGGCAGTTTTCTGCCCATCACTCTGGTGATAATACCTTTAACATTTTTTGTTCTATCCTGTGCTTAATGTTTTTCTTTAAATTGGTGTGCATCTCAAACATATATTTTTAAAGAAGAAATTTTATATCATGATTGTAAAAAGAAAACAATATCACTTTCCATAAATAAGAGGCAACAATATAAACAAGTACTTATGTAATAAAAACCAAAACAACATTATAAAACTCTAGCTAGATACTATTACACTAAAGGCTCTCAGCCTGAGGCCTGCTCTTTTTACAAAAGGGAGATTAGGTAGGAATAGGCCTACAAGGACCAAATAGAAATTTTTACTTGAAATAAAGGGCAGGGCTGAGAGAGAGAATTGGAAAGGGAAGAACTCTTTTCACTGTGTGGTTCAAATCCATTTGAAGGCAGTGTCTGTGTACCACTGATAAACATCTCCAGTGTTACTTAGGCCCGAATCATGACTTGAGGGCTACAGAGTGTAGGAAACGTAGTTTTTGACCCTCCTGAATCAAGTAAAATAAAATGGGAAAACAGAGAAAGAAAGTGTTTGAAAAAGTCTTTTTAAAAAATTGGGAAAATTAAGACGCAGAAACTAAGTTGGAGCAAAAGACACACAAACACAAGGTAAAACACAGAAATTGAAGGGTAACCTGATGCTTGGGAGAAAAGAGAGCTCATGAAAGAAAGAAGCAACACTAATTAAAGACTGAAGGGGTACCATATGCGTCACATCCGATTGACACAGCATGAACAGAGAGATGCAGAAAGTCACCCAAACAAGAGCTGAGTCTGTAGGCCACATGGACAGTTATTCATTGGCCTCTGTTCTTGAAGGGAAAGAGAGGAGGTGTGAGAGAGTTGGCTGACACCTCTGTTTGTGCCCAGTGAGATCATCACAAGGCTGAACCAGCTGGCTGAAGTAACAGGACCAACTGGAGCGTCAGGTATTTTAGCTACTCTAAAACAAACACATTCTTCTTTTTCCCCTGGGGAAAAAAATGGGAATTTGTCCAGCTGAGTTTTACTTCTCAAACAGTGGTTTTGCATGTGGAATTTGAATTGCCCATCACTTAATTTGTTTTTCTAGAAGGTAATAAAATGTAATTTATAACTGGTAGGTTCAGTGGCCAGGGAGAGTGATAAAATTCCAAACTCAAAGCATTGGTATTCAGTACCTTTAGCTATTCTACTATATAATCTAGTTTACAGCAAAGCAAAGATGGGTCACTTGAGGCTCCTATAGTTGCCATTTATACCTCAGAAAATAATTCCTAATGATTGGGGCAGGATAAATAAATAGAAGACCAATAAAGTTCAAGGTGAAAGCTACGTTTAGATCACATCAGAAATTACACATCCACACATATGCTACCTAACATAAATTGTGTGATGTTGCCTCAAAAATTCCACCATCTGGATATTAGTGACTCAGACATAATAAACAGAAACATATTAATAATATACTTACTATGTATAATATAAAACATATTTTAGTATTTATTTTCATAAAGTTAAATTATATTTTTATAATAGTGTATATTATATATTTGTACATTATACATTTTATACATTGTATAATATATTTATATATATATATATATATATATATATATATATATATATATATATATATATTTTTTTTTTTTTTAAACTTCAAAATGGTGTTTCTCAAATACTGTTCCAAATATAGCTTTCTGAATTTTCAGTTTCTTTCAATTTGGGTTTGTTCTCACATAAATGGAACAAAATGGGGAAACAAAACTATGATAAGACTTCCTGGATTTTAGCGTACATTTGAAAAAAAGTTCTTTATATTTATGTACTGTATTATGGTCTGTAGAATATTTTCACATGCATGACTTCTCCCTGCCCATCTTCACCATGACCCAGTGAGGCAGGTGGACTTTGCAGGGGAGTTACAGGCAGCAAGATTAAATGACTAGCTTAAGCACAACATAGCCCATAAATGCAGATGACATTTAAAATGAGCCGGTGTTGCAGCTGGCATATTACTAGAGGAAGAGAGGCTGGCTGTTCCCTCTGAGACTTCACAGGTGGCCTTACTTCACTGGATCTCCAGTTGTAGGATCTGTGTCTAGTCTGTCAGTGTCTCAGAGTGTAACTCTCAAAGTCAACTGAAGCGTCCAGACCAAACCCATAAGAGACCAAAGTCTAAACCAGAAGGCTGGTCTATTTATTGAGAGCCATTACTGCCCTGTGAGCCAGTCAGAATGTAGTTGCTGACACCACCGTGTATTCTCTCCCTGCAGACAGAATTACATGGGATGGCAACTATAGTCATGAGACTGAGTGATCCACATGACGGGAGGAAAGAAGGCAGATGCTGAGGAGTGAACGAGGAGAAAAATCACATGTCTTGATACTTAACAGTGTGCCTTTCATTACTATCATCAGTGACATTATTACCAGTATTTATTATCATCTGTCCTTTTCTAGCAAGGAAGGACTTCAGACCTGAGGAGTTTAATTAACTTGCCCAAGCATTTGTTTGATTTCATTTCTAGGTACTGCTTTTGAGATGGTGTTCTCACCCTTGGGCCAGAGGCCAGCTACTCTAATTACAGCAGAGGAGAGAGGAAGCTTCCCGTCACTTGCAAGGAGCAGGTCCGTCTATGGATTAAAAACCCCCACATTAAGGACCAGGTAGATGCACCTTAAGTCTTGGCTCCTGATTGACAGCATCATTGAATTTGTTTGTGAATTTATTAAAATGATATCCCCTGAACTGTGGCTTTCTCTATGGGTGCTCTCATGTAATGGAGCCAGACAAGAGGGGGTTCACAACTTGAACTTCAAATTAAAAAAAAAAAAAGTTTGAAATTCTTCATTAAAAAGCAGCATAAATACTGTATTACTAATATTTAATTTGATGAGCAGTAATGGGGGACCCTTATCCTTTTTCCTCTTGTGATTTTAAAGCTTCCACATTAATTTTTAGAGGCTTAAATATATCATCTCTCCATGACTGCATAGGTTTTAATTATCAAAGCAGCTACATCAGTTTTTATCAAAAGCAGAGTGACCTTATTTTATAACTGAAACAAAGCCCATAGCTTGGTCCCAGCAGCAGGCAGTTAATAGGTCATTCCATAAAGATTTATATAGACTTTGTGGACAGAGGAGAATTTCAAAAAGAGTCAGTTAAACTTACGGGCTCACTATTTTTAATCACTTTAGCAAGTTAGGATTTACTACCATTAAAGGCTGTATCCTGGCCAAACAAGGTTTGTTTCCATGAACACTTCTCCCCCACAAAATCTCAAAACAAAATAAACAACAACAACAAAAACACTGACATTAAACCACTCAGAGAATAGTAAATTCAGCAACTAATTTTAACATTTCTTTGGGGAAAACAAAAATAACCACCAAGTTTTCTTTTGTTTCAGCACAAAGGTGGCTTCACTGTGGACTAGAGAAACAGGCAGTGTTCCATGATTGTGTTTATGCACCTGACATAAGAACATATTCTTCCAAAATGAAAGCAAAACTAGGGCAGAAATAGCTAGGTGTTGGAGGGAGGTGGGCATATGTGTAGGAGAAGGCGAGGAAACTCTTCTATTGTCTTTTAGATTTAGTAATATCAGTATCAACTTGTCTTCCAGCTCACTTTGTTGTTATGAAATTCTCCAGGAAAAAAAAATATGTGATGACAATCCTCAATTCTGCACCCCATTCCCACACTCACGATCCTCTCCCCTAACAGAGTCTGTCACCAGTGCCTTTCCTGCGTGTGTTTTCTCTCTAGAATAACAGCTAAATCTGGAAAAGGTCTTGGCCACAGCTCACTGCTTCAGGGACTACCTCAAGGCCAGCTGGGGACTGACAGTCTCAGACCCCGACCAGTTGCCACAGACGCAATTGCTTTGAAAAGCAGATTCTCTTCTGTGCTAACCTCATGCAGAAAAATGAAAATGGGAAATGCAGTGATATTTTATTCAGTTTCCTTCTGCTCATTCTAGGAAATAGAACCAAGAGGATACATGATTGGAGCAAGACATGGCTTTTCTTAGCAAATCAACACTCCACATGCAGAATCAGTACAAAATGTGGGTTAGAGAGTTTTCTACAAACACATTAAATGGCCATTCTTCATCTTCCTATCACTGAGGGACTGGGGTGATGGCAGAGGGGGAGGCTGGAGGCTAAATAGGTGACATTTAGAGAATAGGCCTCATTATCCTCATTTTAAAACTGACAATCAAACATACATAAGCTTTATAAATTATAATTTTGTCATTACAGACAGAAGTATCCTTTTAAGCATGTTTTGGATGAGCTATGAAAAAAATGTGATTGTTGTGGTACAGAGATATGTTAATTAAGACTGTTGGAATTTTCCATAATGTAGGGTATCCTTTATTGGCATCCAGAGTCCAGAGCCCCTGTCCTTACAGGTGAAGACATGAGAGGCTGCCCCTCAAAATGGGCAAGATCCAAGCCAAAATGGAATGGAAGCAACATCTTGCTACCAAATAGAATGCACATCGTGCAGCCCTGACACAAGGAACGCAAGCCTCTACCTCGAATAGCCTGCCTAGTTCCTGGCTCTCTTTCCCCCACAAGCTCATACTTTTCGGTTAGTGGTTTTTGCACCTGCCTGAGTGGCTGTGTCCCCCAGATGAGCTTGCTGGGGTCTGTGTGACTAAATGAGCAGACAGGAGATCCCTCCTCCCCAGTGTAATCCCATCATGTTGTCACTGCATTCTCTTCACTGTGGGAAGGAGAGATCCTGGCTCCCCACAGCCCAGACATCATGTGAACCAGCAGTAAATACCATCCAGATTTATCAGTCTGAGAGAGATGCTGCTGATCTCAGGGATGACAAGAGCTCAGCCTCCGGGAACCAGACTCCAGAATGGGCATCAGATGGCGGGGGATTTAGGGCGGGACCAGACCTGCCTCATCAGTGGCCCAGAAAGCTGGCATCTTGAGAGGGAGGCAAGTTCCTCTGAGGCTGTCTAATCAATTTGGCTTCCTACTACCCCATTGTTCTCGGGGACATTTCTAAATTTCTGCAGTTGCAATGGCAGCCTTGAGTTTCCTTATCTCTAAAATGAAAATAACTATGTTCTAAAAATTTTAAGAGATAACGTATGTAAATTGCCTGGTGTACAGTAACTCAATAAATGTCAGATATTATCATCAAAGATAGACATGGATTTTTTTTTTAATTATTAATGTATTTAATTGTTTAGAAAAACAGATTTCACTGTCACATATTCATACAAGCAAATAGTATAGTGTGGTCATATTTGTCCCCTTACCCCCATCCTCTTTCTCTAATAGACAGACATGGATTTTTCAAATAATAGCTGGTGTGTCGCATGTTTCTTGTGTCTCTGAACCCAGGCTCTTGGGTGGGCAAGTGGAGGGACACATTTAGCTTGTCTTTAAATTATGACTTTTATTTCAGTTCTGCAAATGTTGATTTTTGTGTTGGGTTAATTTCTGTGCAATGGAGCTGGCATGAAGGCAAGATGAGCTCCCAGGTGAGCATTTTCCCTTTATGCTCTGCCTGGTCTCTACAAGTTGTCTAATGAATATTTATGAATCAGTATTAATACACGTCTACCTGAGAGAATTGCAGAGCAGTAACATCTGACCTTTCATTCTGTCTCCCCTGTTTTCTGGGGTTTCGATAGCAACAACTATGGTTGTAACATCTATTTTTATTAAATAAGGAAAGGGACAAAATTAGGAAAATGAAAGGCTTGGGTGCATTTGGTGGTGCTGCCTTTTTAAACGTGTATTAACTATTAACGTTAACTTTGTTCTGGGCACACTGCCAGCTGCTTTCCTCATGTTCCATCTTTTAGTCATTGCAAAAACCCACAAGGAAGTTATTTTAGCTTTGCTGAGGATCTAAGAAGTTACGCAGCTCACTTCAAGTTACAGATCCGCAAGTGATAGAGTCCTAATCTATCGATAGCGACAGCTATCTATTCACCTCTCAAAAATTTTTGGAATACCTAATATGTGTTATTCACTTTGCTAGATGCTGAGAGCATAATGGTGAGCAAAGACAGACCCTGTTCTGGTCTTCACAGGGAGGCTGACAAGTTAATAGGCCAATACTCAATGTCAAGGTAGAGAGGATGGGGTGGCATATGTACTCTAGACAGGAAGTACAAAGGCCAGGGGTAGGTAAAAGCAAGAATCTTCTGGGAATCTGCAAGGAGTATGTTGTGGAATTTAGTGCTATATAATAAATAAAGGCACAGGCAGAGTCCTGTGGGCTCTTAGGGGAAGGAGACACTATCTCTGCCTGAGGCGAGTTAGGTTGAATATGATTTTATATATACATATATATTTAGTTGTAGATGAACACAATACCTTTATTTTCTTTCTTTATTTTTATGTGGTGCTGAGGATGGAACCCAGTGCCTCACACATGGTAAGCAAGCACTCTACCACTGAGCTAATACCGCAGCCCCAGGTTGAACATGATTTTATTGGAGAAATTTGTGTTGTCAGACTGATGTTTGGCAAAGGAGTAACAATAGGCTCTGGAGATAGTTACGTTCATTTCTTTGATTAGAGTTTTCCAAAAAGCAATGGAACTCAAGATTTCTCTAGGTTTGTTCCAATTCTTGTGTCCTAACATGAGCTGAGGGGCAGCAATGACCAGGTCAAATAAGACATATTATGTGCATGGGTGTGTGTGTGTGTGTGTGTGTGTGTGTGTGTACGTATGTTAGTGTACGATGCATACGGGACCCCAGTGAAGATCTTGAGTCCCAGAGGAGCAAAACATCCTTTTTAAATAATATCAGTTAACCCCGTAGGCCTAACATCCTGTGACAGACTGTGTTCTTGAGCCATGCAGGTACCAACTCATCAAATCTTCAAAATAACCCTAGGAAGCAGGACCAATTACTTCTAATGCTTCAGAGGAGGAAACCGAGGCACTGAGCTGTCAAGTAAGAGAAGACCCATGCTCACACAATGAGTAGGTCATAGAGCCTGCCTCTAAACCCAGGGCAGTGTGGCCCTCCAGGCTGTGCTCTTATTTGCCACCCTGTAATCCCTCCTGCCTTGGAAAGACACTAGCACTGTCAGAAGTCCTTGAAATCACATTTGTAAATTATGGAAGATAAGTTCTGTTCTCTGGAAGTCTATGAATTAAAATCGTATATGGGCAACATTGTGGATAAACCTACCACCACCCACACCTGCCCCAGAGTGTTTGACACTTTACCTTTGCTCAAAGCAGGTGTTGCAAAGGCTGTGACCTTTGGTCGAGCAGTCAGCAAACCTGGTGCACTGTTGTGGAAGTGGACTTGCTGCTAGTAGGGGGTGAGTTTTTTCTCCCATACCTAAATGCTGGCTTCTCCTCAGAGAGATTCAAAAAGTCTCTGCCTAAGGTGGATAAAGCAATGACACAGTGACAGTCATTTGTTCCCAACAAAGCACCATAGGGTTCGTTATGTGGACAGGTTCCACCCCAAGGATTGTAATTTAGTGGTTCACAAAAGGGGCTAGGGCACACAGATTTAAAAGAAATGCCACATGTGATTCTGCTATGCAGGAGGAAGAGAGAACCACTAGAATCGGTGAATCTGTCATTAAGAGAGAACAGTAAAGAATGCCTGACACCATGATGATGATGGTAATAACGCATTAAGACAGTTGAATCAGTGAATGAATGCTTCCATAAAACCCCTGAAACAAACCCATTTGAGGCTCTAGAGCTCCCAGCTTCTGCTCTGCCACAGGGTTGTTAAGAGACCCATCTTTTATAGGAAGTGGTGACCTGCCATAGATTAGTTCCTTGACTCTCAACCTTGTGCCCTCTGGTCCATCTTCCCTACAGGCTTTATTAGGAGTCCTCCCTGATGTTCCTTTATCTATACTTAAGCAGTGCATAGTTTGATTGATTACCTCCAATTCCTCAGCTCTGCTGTGTGTATGTGTGTGTCTGTGTGTGTGTATGTGTGTGTCTGTGTGTGTGTGTGTATAACTAATTTTTACTGCTATATTCACCTAAGTGATCCTGATGTCCAGCAGCTACTGTGACTACCATTTCCCCTGCTACCTGTGGGATTCACTGATGCAGGAGGTAAGTCAGAAGAGAAATTCAGTTTAGATGCAGAAAATAACTTTGCATGAAATAGCATGACACACATTTGAGGAGCCTTCATTTTCCCCAAATTCATAGAAATAAGATATTGTCTGTGGAGACACTAGACATTTTGCTGAAAAATAAGAGAAAAAGACCTCTCTTGTTATTATGTTATTATAATGATTAAATTTCTGCTGTGGAAGTGATACAGGTAATTTTGTTTCCTGTTTGTTGCTGAGTCTATCTTCAAATAGAAGATTTGGTGAATCCTTCTGGATAGCATATGTGAATCCTGAGCTTTATTCACATCTATTGGTGAACTGGTTACTTCCTTCCTTCCTTGTATATACATTTCTAGGAAGCACAAAGATCAGAAGGAAAAACTATCTGTAATTCAAAAACAATAACAAAAAAAAACACCCCAAATTTATTATATTTTGGGCTCGATTAAAAATACAAAGGGCTAAAACTTCATTCTGTGGTCTGATTTTTTTTTCTGTGCTGTTTAAAACCAGTAAATTATTATGATTTTGAAAAATACCAGTAAAGTTGTAGTGCATCCATTCTTCAGTTTACCTTATAGGGAAGAAGAATCCCACAGTATCTTGTTAGTAGGACCTCTGTGTTTTTAGCATTTCTTCATTAAGGGTGATATGTCTATATAGCTGATGATAATCAAATAACACTTTGGATTTAGGTAACACAACATGGTGACTGGTCCTAAAGGAGAGGAGCCCACTGTACTATTTTGTTTTCACTCACCTGAATGAAAAGGGACGCAATTGAAGGTGGTCACAAGTGAAGTTCTGTGATAATGACTCAAAATAAGAAGTAGACTATGTGTGAGGAATTTAATATAATACGAGACCTTAAACAAGTATTAACTTTAAAAATGAAGTACTAAAAATGTTTTTGTCTTTGAAAAACACATCCAGAGTCGCACATATTATTATTGCTCTTTACTACCAGGAAATTTCTGATCTGCAGATTTTCAGGCAAGTTCCCTTTAATGGTTCCAAATATTTTGTGTCTGTTAGAATAGTCCTATTCTGGATTAGGCTGAAATTGCGCAGCACATTTAGAACTTTAAAATCTACATCTCATTTGCATTTTGGAATTGCTGTAAATACAAAACTTCAAAATTCATAATTGGAAATCTGTAAGTCCTTTATACCTTTTTCACGCTTGAAGCTACTAAGTAAAGTGACTTTGGAATAATAGCTCCTTAATTTCCAGCATTTGTGCCTCAGTTTGGTTGTATAATATGTGCCTACTCCTTAGCCCAGTACCTACAAAATCATTGTTCTCTGAAGGATAAACACATATTGTAACTCAAACATTAGTTTAAAGTAATGCAACCAGGGAAAGGAAAGAAATGTTTGTGCTGTGAAATTTGAGTGTAAGAATTCACAGGTCAACCTATTGGCCTTACTTTTTTTTTTTTTTTTTATGTTGGGGATGGAACCTAGGGGCTTGTGCATGTGGCATGTGCTGTACTCTTGAGCCACACTCCCAGCCCTGGATTTACTTGTTCTCAATAGCAGTGCGCTCTAATGAGAGTCACAACTTCTTTATTCTTGCAGTTAGTCACATGGGTGTGTTTGAAAATCCATTATGTATAGAAGTGTGCGAAAATCTGCCATAAAATATAGATAATCTTAAAGGACTAGCATTATTATATGAAAAATGATTATTTAGGACACACTTTTCTGGCATTATTAAAGACTTCTCTCAGATTATTGAAGGTTCCCATAGAAGTTCTTTTGGCAGGGGTTCGGCGGGGGGGGGGGGGGGATTGGGAATTGAACTCAGAGGCACTCGACCCACATTCCCAGCCCTATTTTGTATTTTATTTAGAGACAGGGTCTCACTGAGTTGCTTAGCGCTTAGCTTTTTGCTGAGGCTGGCTTTGAACTGGTGATCTTTCTGCCTCCGCCTACTGAGCTGCTGGCATTACAGGTGTGCGACTCGGCGCCTGGCTAGAAGTACTTTTTGATGGGTATTTTAAAAAATCGATATACCTACTCTTTATATATTAAATATAATTTAACTTTTTAATGAACCAGTTTGTGAAAAGTGAGGGGAGGGGAGTTCAAGGGTTATAATCAGAGAGTGAAAACAATATCTCTCCCGCCTACCAAAAAAAAAAAAAAATCTGCTTTTCTTTATTGCCATGCATCAAGTTGTCTAGCAGGATTATGATTGTTATCTTTGATCTCCTCCCCTGCCATCCAATCAACTATGCTATCCAAGTGCTTTTAAAATGACTGCTCATCTTTGCCAATGCTTCTACTATAGTTCAGGCCATTAATATCATTCTGCTCTGTAGTAAAAATGGTTTTCTAACCAGTTTCTCTGCCTTTATGTAGTCTGACCATCCTGAAGCCCATTCTCCATTTTATAGTCAAAGTTCTAAAACTGGATATCTGATCTAATCATATCTATGCTTGGAATCCTTTAAGGGCTTTCTACGGCTCTCAGGAAAAAAACCTCAATTACTTAATGAGGCCTCCTTAGAGGCTCTTCATGATTCAGTCTCTTGGTTTTTGTCTACTTGATCCAGCTGTTTCTGATTGTCAAAATCTCCCATTCCCATGGTGGGCTTGTCAATCTCTCCTTGCGGGTCTGCTGGTTCTGCTATCTATAATTGAAAACCACGTTGTTTAGGTATTTAAAATTTCTTGATAACAACCCTATTCATTTCTATCAATATACTTGATTTAAAAGAATATTTTTGTCTGACATTAATAGTGTTCCATTGCCTTTCTTTATGTTAGTATTTTGATAGACTTTTTATCCCATCATATTGCCTTTCTGTAATTTAGTTTTTGTGTCACTTTCTAACATTATATACCTTGAATATTATTTTAAAACCAAGATGATCATCACTGTCTTTTACAAATTAATCTAAATCTGTCCTTACTAATATATATTTGGATTTAATTCTAATATTTTATATGTGTGTATTTTGTTTCCTATACCTTTATTTTCTTTATTCTGCTCTTTTGTTTTCTGTTGAATTATCAGGTTTTTTTTTAATATTAAATTTCTTCAATACTTGGCCATCCTTTTCCCTTTGCTGCTTTAGAAGCTTTGGGTTAGATTTTAATTAATATAAAATATTTTAAATACAAAATATTCAGATAAAGCCATAGTTTCTAGCACTCTCTCAAACATGAAAAAGGCCTTAGCTTGCTTTAATTACCCATTTTACACTCACATTTATATGCTTTTTATTTGTTCTTTTTAGTTATACATGGCAGTACAACATATGTTGGCAGATTATACATACATAGAGCATAATTTACTCTATTTATGATCCCACTCTTGTGGTTGTACATGATATGGAGTTACCCTGGTCATGTATACAAATACAAAGGTAGGAAAGTTATAACCATTTAATTCTACTGATTTTGCACATTTATATATTTTTTGGTGTTAAAAATAGCATAAAAGTGGGTATTTTTAAAAATTCAACTATATACTTTATTAATTTCTTCCTCACCAGTTTCTCTTATCTCCTATGTTTTCCCCCAGGCTTTTATATTTTTTTCCCTTAGTCGGGTTCTTTTGATGTGAGTCTGTGGGTGGTAAACTCTCTTAATTGTTTACAATTGAAAGTGTCTCTTTTACCTTCCTTAAAATGACAGTTTATGTGGAAATCAAATTCTTGGTTTAGAGTATTAATTCAGCACTTCTAAGTTATCATTTATTTGTCTTCTTATTTCTGTTGTCACTTTTGAGAACTCTAGTTACACTATCTTTGTAGATAACCAAAATTTTCCCTTTGATAAATTAAGATTTCATTTTTATCCTATTGTCCCATAATTTCACTGTAATATGATGAAGGTTAGTTTTCCTTATATGTGTAGTACACATAATGTTCTGATGTTTTCATGAGGAACTTTCAGCTTTATTCTCTTCTCCCTCCTTCTCCTTCTTCCTCAAGTGTAGCTTCTCTACTCTTGCAATTTTTCCTTCTGGAATTCCTATTAGATGTATGTTGGAGTCGCTCAATCTAACCTCATGAATATGAAATTTTCTTCCATATTGGAAAAACTGTTTTTCTAAACTCTCCTCTGGTCTGGGTGAATTCTGTAGTACATCCCTTTAACCCCCTACCTTTTCTCTTCAACTTTGGATAGCTTCAGAGACCTTTTAATTTCAGTGACCACATTTTTGTTTTCCGAGATTTCAGTTAGTACTTTTTCATATTTACCTGTTCTTTATTCAGCTTTAATTTGCTCCCTAATTTCTTGTCTTTTAAAAATGAGTATTATACCATCATTTATTGATTTGAAAATGCAAAAATACGAAGTTTATAAATCTTTGTCAGACAGTTCTGTAGTTACTTTTATCTAGAGTAAACTCATGTTCAGAGTGTTCATTTTGTTGGTTATCTTTCTTAGTGTGAGATATTTTTATGTGTTTGGAATCTAGATCATGGTTAGGTTCATTTTGAGGGGGAATTTTCTCTTTGCTTTTTTATCTCTTTTGCTTCAACTGTTTTGTTTTCTTCTTTTTCTCTCACTTCCTCTGTGCTCACTTCTCCATGTTTAGTAATTTTACCTCCCCAGACCTCCTTTCCAGGATCAGGCCTCATGTTGGCACTTTGATGTTCCTACCCCACAGTGATGTTGGGACTACCACAGAATTAGTCAGGTGGTCAGCTGCTTGGCTTGGTTCCTGGTTCCAAGTCTGAGTCTTTGTCCTTCTGCTTCCTAAGCAGTGGGTGGCAGCAGTTATTTTTGACCCTCTTTCAGGAGCTCTTGGCTTCAAGAACTCAGTCTGGCTCCTGTCCTCCACCTTGTTTGAAGCATCTTTAGTTCATGTCACCTTGCAGGAGACAAAAACCTTAGACTTTGAGCCTGAGATCCTGGTGGGCCTGTGGCTTCAGCCTGCTAAATACTTTGTTTCAGTTCCATTTTTGGGTCCATGGAAGTGTTTATTTTGTCTCTGAGCCTGGTTATATTTTTTTGGCTTTTCTTTAGATATTTTAGTCATCATTCATTGCTAATTGTGTGAGAATGGATAAAACATGACCACTGCACCAACTTGAGCAGAAATATTTCTGTGAGTACCTCTCTTTTTCTTTCTCTAGCTTTGCTTACAATCTACGTTCTAGCCGTAATGAATTACTTTCAGTTTCTAGAAGGTCCTCAAGTTGCATGGTCTTCCTTCAAACACCAAGTTTGAATGAAATAAAGCATAGAAAACAAGCAAATGGAGATTTTTTTAAACAGTAAGCTTTATTACAGATAGCCTAATAAAAAACTAGTTTCTAGACCTGTAACCCAAAAGACCTTGGCAACACTCTCAACCCCTATCGAATATAGCCACCATACAGGAAAATTGGGTCTGCAGAGCAAATATGTACACCAAAATTATTGTCTGTAGCAGACTAGGGCAGAAAGGGAAAAAGAGAAATCTTTAGTACTGGGCCTTTTTGCTAAGTTTACTTCACCCAGTCAAGAACTACTAACTAATGTATGGAACAGTATTCATTAGTCAAGCAACTCCTGAGTGTGAAGAATATCGGTGTAAGGAGCCAGACATGGCACTCCAGTAAAATTTCCTCTTTCCCCCGATGAAAACTTGGGAGTTCCTCTAACAATGCTGTGCACTTTCTTCCTCCCTTAAGTCTTTTCAAAGACTCTTCCCACTTCTTTTCTCTTTGCCAACTCTTACTTATTCTGATGTCTATAATAGAATAATGCCACCCCCGATCTGTGCGGGCAGCTGAACTTAAGGTTGCTCGTGTGAATTTCCTGGGACACCAAATAAAACACAGACACACACTTTACCTTTACACCATGCTTCAGGACAGCTCGCCCGTTCTCGGGTTCAAGCTCCCCAAATGGGAGAGTGAGGAAGAGTCCCAAGAGGCTGGCAAGAGAGAGCGAGCACGTTTGGAAGTGCGCTTTTATTGGCTCGGGGGCTGTGGGGGACCCTCATTCTTAAAAAGTTCCATCCAAAAAAGGACAGGAAGGGCAGGGTTACAAAGGACAGGTGAATGTAATTTGATCCAAGGACAGTAGGACGACATGCCTAGGTCTGAAGACACATCCTCAACTTGCAGGACCGGGGCAATGTCCAGGTCACTATGGTAGTGACAGTCAGAGCCTCTCCACTCTCAAGAAGGAGACTGCAAATCATTCAGAGTGGCTGCCTCCCACAGAATAATGCTAATATTTACTAAATCTCTATTATCTCATTTAATCCTCACAACAACCTGATGAGGTTGTTTTATTTTAATCTTGTGGATGAAGAAACTGAGGACAAGGAAGATTTCCAAGGTTTCCAAGATCACACAGGTAAATAGTGAAGATAAGATTAAGCCTGAGTGCCTCCAGTCCCAGAGCCCGTGTTCTTTTAGTCATATGCAACTGACTCCCATAATTTACTCATCTTTGATGCTGACAAGCACAGGATAACATCTGGCAGAGAGTGGGTGCTCAATAATATTTAATGAGTGAATATAATCAAAGAAACATATTCTCAAGCTAACTGCCCAGACTGAATTTACAACAACTTTAATATAAGGATTTACAAAGAATGTGCATCCTCTTTTGGCACCAGATTCCTCTTTATAAAGGTAGAGATGAGCACCAAGTTTGAAGGTGTCTGTAGTGGGTGCTAGATTCAATATACCTCTGCTGTCACTTCTGTCTAGCTGCTTCAATTTTAGGTTTATCCCCCTGGTTGTCCAAGCAGACAGTTGTACTCTACTGTCCACCCTGCTTATGACCCTGGTATAAGCTTGTTCATCAACTGAAAGAATGAGTTACTTCTGGTTCCTGATCATTTACACTTGTAAACCTACTGATGTTTCACATATAGTTACAGACACAGGACCAGCATGCAGAGACATGCTGTGTGTTAGTCAATATTTTTTGTTGCAAGTCACAGAAACTAATTTAAACTGCAAAAATAAATAAATCTTCATAGGCATGTTAGTCAGCTTTCTGTTGCTATAACAAATACCTAAGATAATCAAGTTAAAAAGAAAAAAAAAGGCTTAGCTTGGCTACCAAAGTAAAGGCTACAGATCATGGCCAAGCAAATCTATTGCCTTTTAGTTCTCTGGAGGGGTAATAGATGGCAATGGCAGGGAGGAGATGGTGGAGTAAAACCACTCTCTTTATGGCCAGGGAGTGAAAGAGAAAAAGAAGAGACTAGTGTCCTACCATCCCTCTTGAGGGCACATTCCTAATGATCTAAAAACACCTCATTGGGCTTCATCTCTTAACATTTCCACTGTTTCACAATGGTGCCATGGTCTCAGGATCAATTCTTTATTATGTAGGTTCTTGGGAGACATTCCAGATTCAAACTATATCATTCTTCCTCTGGGTGCCAAAGCCCATGTCCATCTCATGATACAAAATGCATTCACTCCATCTTCAAGAGTCCCCATAGTCTTAACTCTTACAGCATTGTTCAAAAGTCCAAATCCAAATTCTCTTATGAGATTCCAAGGCAAAACTCAGCTATAAGTCTTAATACAAATCAAAAGAACAAGAGACAAGAATCCCAAACACAACGGCACAGAGTAAACATCACCATTCCAAAAGGAAGGAACAGGAAAATAGAAAGGGAAGATCAGATCAAAACAAGACTGAAACCCAGCAAGACAAACATTAAATCCTACAGGTCAAGTGTCCAGGACACACTGTATGCAATGTGGACTCCTAAGGACTTGAGCAGCTCCACCCCTGTGGCTTTGTGGCAGCTTCAGCCCCTGTGACCACTTTCTTGGGTTGACTCTGCCCACTATCTGAAGCTTTCCTTAGGAGGCATTCTCATATTGCTGGGCTTTCTGTCTTCCTGGAATCTTCAATACAGCTTTGGCTTGGCTCTCATGGCTCCACACATCACCTTACCAGAGGCTGCTTATAGAGATTCCAAACCTGCCACACACTACTTGGCCTCCCAGATTTTCTTTTGAAGTCTCAGTGCAAGTCTCCATGACCCAGTAACTCTTGCATTCTGTGTGGCTGCAAATCAGGTTCACATGGATGAATGTCAAGGTCTGCCACCAGTATGATCTGCACTAGGGCTTGCTTGAACCAAGGCTGCTGCAACTTCCGAGTGCCTTGCTGGCTGGACATGAGGAAATGAATTCCTAGACACTTTTGGGAACAGAGTGCATTCATAAAAACCCCTTATCCACCCTGGAGCCAAGCACCAAGGGAGGATGCTTTCTCTTCCTGTGCTCTTCTCTGTTTCATTTGCAGGCATCCTAATCCTGACCTATTAAGATTGGGAAAGGATAGTTCTCCAAAGGAATGCTAGGCACATTTCATGTCTCCATGTTATACAAACACTATCACCATCAAGCAATCTATTATTTTGAATAGAGTTAATAAATTTTTTAGAATGTTTTAGAATTTATAATAAGTTTGAACCTTGAACAACAAAATTTGATCCTTAACAAAATAAAAAATTTTGTATGAATAAGGGAACTCAGTAAGGGATAGAACTAAATTTGAAATCCATGTATTTTGACTACTAGTTCAGTACTCTGTAATTTGTGGTATCTCTTATGTACGTGTGAATAGCCTCATTTTGTTAATAAGTTTAAATAGGTAGAATATTTCCCTGAACCAACAGAGTATTGCCTGTATAAGCAAGATACCATCTAAGTCTTTTGATTACTGAAACAGGTTTACACCTGTAAGTCATTCTGAACTCATTTTATTCATAACGTAGGTAAAAGCATTGCCCCACCATTTTAATTTTTCCAGCTCAAGAGTATGGAG
Organism: Callospermophilus lateralis; assembly: GCF_048772815.1. Taxonomy (NCBI): domain Eukaryota; kingdom Metazoa; phylum Chordata; class Mammalia; order Rodentia; family Sciuridae; genus Callospermophilus; species Callospermophilus lateralis. The sequence continues at coordinate 10,862,704 of NC_135320.1, forward strand.
GTATCAGGTCTAAGCAAGCTATTTACTGAAAGAGTAAAGCAGAAAGGTTCTAGGTAAGTGGCAGGAAATCCCAGCTGTTGACCTGTGCATGTTCTGTTCTCTAGGTTAGAAAACAACCCTTCTCTTCTACCTAATTAAAGGCTTAGTTCAGGTGATTCCTGAGCCAGAAAACTTCCCTGACCCAATCCCCATCCACCTCCCCTCACTCTGCTGTCCTGTCAGTGTCTCCATAACCCGGGGCACTATATTCTAACAGTATTCTTCCCATTGGTTTTTAATTGTTAGTGTCATTTATTTCTTCGCACCAGACTGTATGCTCAGTAAGCATGAAGATTGTTTTATTTCTCCACATCTCTGCCACTTAGTAGATGATCTGTCACATACTAGTCCTTCAACTAATGTGTCTCTTATAAGTAAATGAACCTCAAATACTTTGGCTCAGAGAAGCAACTGAAGTTTTTTTTTTTTTTTGGCTTTGCTGACTTTCATGAAACTAACTTTAGAAATTCCTTTTTTATTTAAAAATTGTAATTATTAACTCATATTAATTGTATAGATTAGTGGATTTCTCTGAGACATTTCCAAACTTGTATATATTATGCTTTATTCAAATCCATCCTCCTTAATCCCTCCTCTTAATGTTCCCTCAGTCCCCTTACCCTTATAAGTCCCTCTTCTACTTTCAAGTCATCTTTTTTGTTTGTTTGTACAGATAAATGAAAATGTGATTCTTGTCTTTCTGTGTCTGGCTTATTTAGCTTAATTTGATGTCCTCTAGTCTAGTTCATTTTCCTGCAAATGACAGGATTTTATTCTTCTTTATGACTAAATAATACTCCATTGTGTATATATGCCATATTTTCTTTATCCATTTACCACCTAGGTGGATTCCAAAACTTGGCTATTGTGAATAGAGCTTCAATAAAAATTGACATGCAACTCTTTTGTATGTTGACCTCGTTTCCTTTAAATATATACACAGGAGTCGTATAGCTGTATCATATGGTAGTTCTATTTTAAGTTTTTTAAGGAATCTCCATACTGTTTTCACATTGCCTATTCTAATTTACATTTTATCCAACATGATGTAAAGATTCTGTGTTCTCCATATCTGTGCCATCATTTGTTGTTGTTGTTATTATTATTTTTGATAATAGCCATTTTGACTGGGGTGGAATGGAATCTCAATGTAGTTTTGATTTGCATGTCCCTGATGGTTAAAGATGATGAACATTTATTCATGTGCCCATTGGCCATTTCTATTTCTTCTTTTGAGAAGAAATTCTTCTATTGAGATCTTTAGCCCATTTATTGATTGGATTACTTCATATCTTTGAGCTATAAATTATCCCTGACCTTTGAGGAAAATGCTTCATAAAGAAACCAAGAGTGGAAGAAGTAGGACTAGAGCCTGGTTCTTCCCCTATACATTCAGTGGTCATGTCTGATAATTTCTCCTCTAAATCTTCCTTGGACACTCTGGGAACCAATTTAAACTATGAAGGAAGAGGATAGTAAGTAAATAGTAAATAAATCAAAAGGCTTTTTTACATACCAGCTATTTATGTTTTTCTTCTACCCTATGACTTCAGTTTTGCTTAAAACAGGGGCAGACTCTGTGTGTGTGTGTGTGTGTACACAAGGTGTTAAAATTATTTTAAAAATGGATGATTCAATGTATGATTAAACCAATATAATAACTTTTACATTGCAATACATGAGTGGATCTCTGAAATCTGTAGGACTAAATTTTTTGTTAATAATTTAGTAACTCTAATCTCCTACGATATTAACTAATTTATATAGTTTTGTAAAAGGGAAATCACCACTTAATCTGCTACTTTGGAATCCTGTCCGCACCTTTGATCAAAGTATTACTACTTTTTGAAAATGAAATATTCTCTTTAGACCCTCTGAAATGAAATCCTTCTCTGTTACATGTGATTACACAGACACACCAGTTCACATACTGTTTTCTGCTGATTGCTCTCAGAGGGACCGGTGTGTATGTTTACCTAATATCACTAACTTCACCTCTTGAAATCAGACCTTAACTTTTTCAAGTACCAGTTCTTTACATATTTTTAACTTATTTAATTATAAATGTAACATAAAGAGAACACATGGGGGGAAATTATATGTAATATCAGCTATAAATTTTTCAAACATTCTCTTTTATTCCTTTTATGTGCATATTTTTATATACTTATAATTAATGAATGAATTTGCAACTTGCTCTTTTATTTTAACAGTACTGATTCTTTATTCAGTCTTGGCTCTGGAAGAATGTGTGTGTGAGTGCATGTATAAATGGTTTTGATGCTGGTGTAGGAGTATAATAAAATAACTGATGGTATCAATGGTCTTAGAATTGCAGACTACAGTTGGACATCTGCAATAATCACTAATTTTAATAACTGTGCATACTCTCATGATAGAAAAATAATTTTGCAAAACAGGCAAGGGCAAAAAAGACTGTATGACCAATGTGATTCTGCAACCTGTACAATCAGAAAAATGAGAAATTATACCCCATTTGATTCAAATGAAAAAAAAAAAAAGGGAAAGAGGGACATATAAGATTTTTTTTAAGTTATGAGGTTGAATTTACAGATGTCACACTTGTCAGCTAGATTATGGAAGGTTTCATATGATTGCTGATGTCAACCTAGGTAATATTTACTTTTCAAGGTTTATATAACTTGCTATTTATCAGATCAATATTTATTTCCTCTGTATTTCTCATGGAAAATAATAACCTCAATAGTAGGAAACCAAAGTGTTTCTTTTCCTTTAGCTCTTAGTTTTAACAGTAGAGACTTAAGACACTTTGGGAAGGCACTTTTTTTAACCTATGTCCAAACAAAGCTCACTTTGGATAGGGCACTCTTAAGAGGTGGCCCTTAACATTCTTAGATGTCTTTATTTGGTGAAGCAGGGTCAATGACAATAACTTTTGTCATGTGGTAGGTAGTTAGATATGCAGAGCTTCTAGAAATCCTGCAGACTGGAATGTAATTATGAATTGTGCCATTGAACATGAGACTTTTTTGCTTGATTTTTAATCTAAGGCTGATTTTTTCCCCACCCCTGCTATTTAAGGGCCTCCTCTCCAATCCCCAGTCACCAGTAATGATGTGTACAGGGAATGACAACTTAATATTGGAATAAAAATCTGAAAGTAATTGGACACGGGTGTGTGTGTGTGTGTGTATGTGTGTGTGTGTATGTGTGTATATATACATATATACATATATTGCTCAGAACACTTTTGGCTAAATCACAACATGGTTCTTCTCAATTACATGGGTAATAGAACAATCTGTTGTTTTTAAGCCTGAATTAAAACCATACTGTGTTTTGAGTCTTAGCACCTCCAGACTCATCCCTATTAGCTCTTACGGGGAAGGGTGGTGGTAAGGAGCATGAAGGAGATGACAGGAGAACATGCTCTAGAACTTGAACCATGAGGAAGGCGTTCTCACGTGGGGTGGGCAGTGGAGGTAACTGGGTTTCTGAGAAGGGAACCTAACTGGAAGGACAAGGTTGCCATTTTACTTTTAACACAGAACCTGGCACGTGGCTGGTGCTTTCTATGAACTGAGCCTCGGGTGCCCAAAAAACGTGCCCATAGACTGTATGGGAAGAAGTTTGAGACCCTTTTCCTGAACCCCGGGGACCAATGGTCTATAACCCAAGACAGGACTTCGACACTGGAAGAGTAAACGTTAACCTCAGCCATGAGCATCCGTCAATCTCAGGACCCCCAGATTCCAAAACCTTCGTCACCTGCCTCGCACCCACTCGCCCCAATGCCGGTCAACCCCACCGGAAGGCGGGGGCAAACTCCGGGTTCCGGAGAAGCTCTCGGTCCAGCGCGGTTGACAACCGTCCGGCTCCCGCCCCCAGATGGCGGCGGCAGGACGCTCCGGAGCGCGGGCCGGCTGGCGGCAGAGCCCGCAGCGGCGCGAGGCCGGAGCGCCGGCCCGGCGAGGCCGGGGAGGGGCGGCGGCGGCGCCGGGGCCGGGAGCGTGCGCGCGCACCTCACACTCCGCCGCCCGGGGACGCCCACTCGCCAGTCGGGGCCGGCAGGCCGGTCCGCGCCCCGTCGCCCGCTCCCCAGCCCGGCTGCTCTACGGCGTGCACCCAACGGGTGTCGGCCCCGCGGCGGTTCAGCTCTCTCTGGGCCTACGGAGACAGGGGACGAGGCCCGGGCCGCAGCCCCGCCCGCGTGGGAGCGCCGCCTCTCCCGCCGCCGCCAGAGCGAGCGGCTGCGAGCTACCGGAGGCAGCGCAGAGGAGGGCCCCGCGGCGGCCGGCGGCCGGGCAGGAAGGAGCCGGAGCCGGAGCCGACCCTCTGCCCGCTGAGGCGCGGTAGCTCCCGCGCGCCCGCGGCCGCCCGCCTCCCCAGGGCGGAGCGAGGAATGATCAGGCGCCCGCCCCGGGCTCTCGGACTGAGGGCCGGGGCCCGGCTTCCTCCCACGCCGCGGAGGCGCCGGGGTCCGGTCGCTGCGACCGGGCACGGCAGGGTCGGCGGCGGCCTCGCTCGGGGAGTAGGCGCTCCTGTCGACTGAACCGGCCGCGGTGAGGAGGAGGAGGAGGAGGAGGAGTCGGGTGGGGGCGGCCGCCGCGCCTCCCCTCCCCCGCACACGCCGGGGCAGCTCAGTGGCCGCCGGAGGAGGAAGTTCCGCTCCGACAGACCGTGCAGCTGCGGCTCCCGGGGCTCAGGTATTGGAGGCGCGATTGCCCTTCGGACCGACCGTCGAGGGTGCAGCGTCGGAGCTGCGCCCGGCGCCCGGAGCCTGCGGGGCGGCGTGGCGAGGCGCGGGCGACCGCCTGCTCCAGCCTGCTGGCTTCACCCGCCGCCGCTGCCTCGGCTTTCCCGCGAGGTGAGATCTTCCTCCCTTTTGGGAGACTTCCGAGGAGACCTGCATTTTCGCCCCCGCCACCGCGGGGGGAGAAGGTTAAGAGCCCTTAGTTGAACCTTTTGGAGTAGTTCTACATTTTTCATACCATTCTTCTATAACTAAGTTATTTGGGGATTTTTGCTATTTTCAACTTTTGTATTCTTGTAGATTGTTTCTTTCATTTTGCTTTTTGTGACTTTGAGAAAAGTCTAATGTGATCTATGAAATGTTACTGAAAAATTAGCAAAGTAGTTTTCCTTGACGATCTTATTTCCCATTTTATTTATATAAACTATGATGAATATTTGTAAAATATATATTATTTAGGACTAGCATCCAAGCTCTTTGTCACAGCCATGCATTAACATTATTTATTATTAACAGTAAGCTGTCATAAACTAAGCGGTTTCCTTTATATTGTGTGATCTAAAAGTTTAAATAAATATGGGCAATTTTCAGTTTAAAACATCACATAGTAGTTGAAATTAAAAATTTGAATGAAATATATTTGCATTTTTTCAGGTTTAAAAAGTTTGCTTAAATTGTGTAAGTAAAAAAAATTGTATAAGTAAGAATTCTTTAATTTATATAGCCCATGCATACATGTATATATATTCTTGCTATCTAAAATTCCTAGGTTCCTAAATTTGGAGATTGGATGTAGAGTTCTGATGGCAAAGGGTGGTTTGTGACCCAAATTCTGATTTTTGGAGAGTAAGAATTCAGATAGCAAATGATGCATGTGAAAATTTATTGGAATCTTTTTGGTTCCTGAATTTTGGAAAGTGAGAATTTGAATAGAGTTCAGTTAGTGAAGGATCTCTGTATTGGCTTATATATATATATATATTTTCCCTGTGGTTATATAATTTTATTTTTTTATTTTCTTAGTGTGTTTTTTTGATGCTTACTCTCATCTGGAAATGTAGCCCATAGTGATAAAAATTCTGTGAGAAGGAAATGAATTTTAAATTAAGTTTAAAATGTGGAAACATAAAACATCAAATTAATAATGTAAATATTAACTTAATTAAAATATTTCAGAAAGATGACATCCCCACAGAATTGGTTGGTACTGGGATCATCCATATTTTGGGTGTGGATAAAAAGCTTAATTTAGAAGGCATAAATTGACAATTTATCTTAATTTTGTGTGTATGTGGAAGTGTTTGGGGAGAGGCATGAGGAACCTTACTTTAATAAGCATGGTCCTTATTCCTTATTAACAGTACTTAGGAGATACTTCTTGGACTGGTGTTTCTTTACTAATGGATCATTTAGTATAGTAGCTTGATGTTTACTCTCTGGAACACTTGGGTTCATACTATAGTTTGCAACTGATTAGATGTGGGATCTTTTTAAACTCTATGCCTAAGTTGTTTCGTCTGTATGACAGTAGCATCTATTTTGTAGGTTGTCATATTGAATCAAATAATACATGCAAAGCACTCAACACAGTTCCTAGCATTTATTTAATTAACCATACATTTTTAGCTATTATCAGTAATCATAATTATAGTTGAATATTTTAATTTGGACTCTGCTTTAAATATTGTATATGTTCCTGAAAAGTTGGGTGTCATTTGGTTTATATCTTAAAAGTACACTAGAATCTTATTGTCTAAAGGAACATTTTATAACCATACCACTGTTTGCAGCAAATGTATATTGCATGTGAGCTGCCAGGCCCTATTTATATGGAGCTTCCTTATCATGGGCATTAAATAAATAATGTTGGTTTCGAAGCATAATGAGTGCAGTGAAGTTGTGATCACAGCACATAATGGAGTTAGAGTTACTTAAAATATGGAGTGGGAGTACAGGGCAGTGACAATTAGGGAGGCTTCATTGGAAAGCAAGGGCTCAGAAACTTTGAGTAGGAAATCACTAAATGAAGTATAAAGAGGGGAGGAAGAAGGGGAGAAGTGGCCAAAGAGGTGACACTTGTGAGACCCCTAAGGTAAAACAGCTTAAGGTCATTGAGGATCTGCTCAGTGTTAAAGTATGGTTGATGTAGAGAGGGACTGTGTGGGGCCAAGTGAGGAGACTAGATGAGAGGTGTGATTTGGCTTGTGTGCATGTTTTTTGGGCCTCTTGAACATTACAGAACTTTGAAGTAGTTGCCAGCATTCTCAGATCAGGAGATTTCACATGAAATTCTGGGTTTCTGATTTCTTTTAAAAGATTAAATAGAGGACCCGGTAGCACCCAAGTTTGCATATTCTGATGGTAACTCTCAGCTCATATCTGGCAGCAACTGCTCCCTCTAGAGGGGCACGTGCTCTTCATTTTATGCCACTCAATTAAGGTGTCAAATAAGTAAATGAAACGAATCAATATTTAACCTGGTTGTTTTTGAGTTTGTAATCCCTAGGCAGTAACCTGGAAGATTTTCTATTTAGTATTTTGGTCTTTATCACAAGTGTATTAATGGGAAGATATTGATGCAAGGGTATGACATGCTCATTTTATATTTTTTTAAAAAGTAAACAATCTCTTTTGTTCAAGAGGGCAACCAGTTAGGAGGGGTTAGGTCACAGACGATATTGACTTAAACTACAGTGGTGATGTGGGGAGGTGAGAAATTAGTGAAGAAAAGAAATTAATTTAAGAGATGTTAAATTGTTCGGTTTTGTAGAAAAGTCGTGGTTGGTTGGAATATGGGGACTGAGGTAGGAGGAGGAGGTAGTCCAGGTTAACTTAGAGGTTTCTGGGTTGTATGGCCATGGGCTATATTTATTTATATTACTTATATTTTATATATCTATGTCATATTTGTACTATATTTAGCTCCTGAATTTATTCAATTGATAGTATATTTTTATGAAGAAACAAGTATGTTTCCTTCTGTTAAGTAGTACACAAATAACCCAGAGTTTTCAAACTGTATTTTATATATTATGTATAATAAATATTACCACCTTGAAGGTGGTAATGACATGTAATTTGGGTTGATTATGGTCATTTGTAGCATTTGTGACTTAAAGTACCTCATATGGGAATTGGTTATAATATACATCAGTATTGCAATATCATCATAATTTGTGTATGTAAAAGATATAATTATAATTTTCATTTTTGAAAGTGGAATTTGTTTATATAATGGCTTTATATAATAAACTCTGTGTATGTGCATGTGTGTGTATGTGTGTGTTTCAAAAAAACTTATTTGAACATCCAGTAAGTTTCCTCTTCTAGTCAGAATTTTGTTAGTCTAAATTGAATATTTGAGGTTCAGGAATATGATTACCTCTGATAGTTTCCTCCAAGGGAAGAACACATAGGCTTTGGTGTAAGGAGGACCTAAAGTTGCGTCTTGGTTCTACTAATTAGCTAAGTGACTTTGTTCTAGACATAATTGTTTTAAACTGGGGCTGGCCAATGCAGTAGCTTTTAGTCACCTAAGACTTCTGCATTTTTAAAGTGGCTGGTACAGATTGCAATGAATTTTAGTGAGTTTTTTAAGTTCTTTATACCATGATTTGGAGTTTTGTCTCTTATTACAAGAGTACAGATTTTGTGGCTCCGGAGACTGAGGCAGGAGGAATGCATAAGCAAGTTGCTAAGCATTTCTGTGATATCCTGTCTCTAATTAAACACACAAAATAGGGCTGGGGATATAGCTCAGTGGTTCAATCCCTGAGTTCAATCCCTGGTACCAAAAAAGGAAAAAAAAAAAAAGTACAGATTTTTAAATCTGACTGTTGCAATTTTAATTTTCATGCCATCTTTCCTTATCTCATTTCTCTTCTGTGCCTTTTTCCCCCCTCTATCCTGTTCTCAACTTAAGACTTTCTGCTCCTTGGTTTCATTCTCTAATAAGTCTTTTGGATATTATATTTCCCTTGTAATTTATTGCCCCCACTTGGCTCATGAGTATTTTCCTATTTCCCTTTACTTAGATTTGAATTATTTACGATTTGTTTATACTTGACATTTGTCAACAACAGAGTGGTGTAGATGCCTTTGCTGTATTATTTATTGATTTTTAAATATAGTATTGAGTGAATACCTTTCTAGCTTTGTAGTTGGAGAAAAGTTGATCTTTCAGCTCTCAGTCTGTTTGCCTCTGTTCTGTTGATGATAGGTAGCATTTTTTAGTAGTCTCAACTTTTTTGGTACTAGAGTAGGTTTTATGTAATTTCCAAAGTCAGAGTAGAATTCGCAGGATAGATGGTCACTAAGATTTTTTTTTTACGTCTTGTCCTTCTGTTTGCAGGATAGACAGTCACTAAGATTCTTTTTGTCGACAAGACAAAAAAAAAAAAAATAGATTGTGGTGGTTCTTCCTTTTGTCCTCCCACAAGAACATAGTTAGGTTTGGAATGGACTAAGTGGAAAAGAAAGTTCAACAGTGCTCTGACTGCATAGAGGTCTCTTTTCCATCTTCTCATTGGGACAGACCAGTGACTGAGATAGGGAACAACTAGAATAGAACTGGGATAGCTTGCTTTCTTTTCTCTTTTTTTTTAGTGCTGAACCAAGGACCTCACGCATGCTAAGCAAGCACTCTGCCACTGTATATCCCCAGTCCATAGTCAGGTATTTTTTGTTCTATGAAGATAAAGTAAGGCTTGGTTTCTTGGTTTTTGTAAAAGTTATGGGTTAGTGGAGAGTTCTTCCAGATTTTGATGTAAAAATTCATAATGGCGGGCTGGGGATGTGGCTCAAGCTGTAGCGCGCTTGCCTGGCATGCGTTTGGTCCGGGTTCGATCCTCAGCACCACATACAAAGATGTTGTGTCCGCCGAAAACTAAAAAATAAATATTAAAATTCTCTCTCTCTCTCTTTCTAAAAAAAAAAAAATTCATTATGGCTATTGTTTTGATAGTTTTTAGGTTGTTTTTTTTTTTTTTAAAAAAAAACATTATTTCTGTGCCTTTTGCGAGTATTATGATAATCTGGAGGAAGCTGTATTTGAGAACTACTCATTAGATGACATTTCGCATACTCTATATTTAAAGTCAAATTTTGATCCAAAACAAAATAACTATGACTTTGCTATTTTATTTGTTCAGCAGTTTTTAAATAAAATGCCAAATTTATTAGTATGTATTTCATTCTTCTCTTTAGGAATAGACTATTAGTGTGGCATGGTTAAAATGCAAAATGCTAGGGTCTAAGTTCTGATTTTCATGTTGGTTATAGCGAATATTGGATATTCTAGGAGTTAACAATATAAAATGCCCATAATAGGTGAACAGTATTTATTGAATGTTGTTAAATAATTCAAGGAAATAAAATTTGTTCAAATAGTTTGTTTACTCTAAAAGCTATAATAGCCTCTATATAATTTCCATTGGATTTCTTAAGAAGAGTTGTAGAGTTAGAAATATTTACTTTCTCTTATTTACTAATATTTACTTGACTTTCTTATTAAAGTATTACTAGTCCAAAATGTTAACATTGATTTGTATCGATTATATAACTTCTATAGCATAGTTTAAGATTTTATTTTTAATCATCACTTTTTATTGTAAATCTGTACTTTAATATTGTAAATCTGTACTGAAATATTTTAGTTATTTTTGTTTAATGTCGTTTCCTAATAGTATATTTTGACCTTCAGCACTCTTGTTAATATAATTTTAGTTATTAATAGCTGAAATAGCCCAAATTCACATATAGATGAATTACTTTAGCTTGCCTGCCATTCTGTAGTCTTTTTTTTAATTAAATGTTTCTTATGTATCATCCGTGATTACACATGTAAAGCATTTTATAGTCATTTGCTTACTTATCTGTCTCCCTTAATAGGACATGAATTCTTTGAGAACAAATGACTATATTTATTTATCTTTGTTTTTCTAATGCTTGAAGTACATTTGATCCTTAATAAAAGTATATTTCTACTGAATAAATATTGTCTGTGGTAAGATGACAGATTCCCTGAGTATAAAAGAATTGCAAGAAAGCATTGAGAGAGAAAATGCAAAAGTAGGAAGAATGATGCCTGAAATTGATAATGCAGTCTTTAATAAAGGCCCTTTATACAAAAGAATAACAGATTAGAAATAATTAATTTTGGGCCTATCCATAACAAATTTATTTTCTGTAAATGTATCTGAAACATTCTGCATGACCCTACAGTGAATTTCTGCCACTTCAAGAAAAAAGGAAAACAATAGAGAATATGTGATGAGTTTTTCCATATATTTAATCCTCTTTAAACTTCATATGAGATCTATAAATTAGGTATCATTGATTTCATTTTTATAGGTATGAATGCTGTAAAATTTTTATAGGTATGAAAAGCTGGAGTTGTTCACATTGAAGTTAAGTGTCTACTAGGAATCAGTAGTATATGATAAGCATTAATTGATTTTTTAATGGGAAAACGTTATGTTCACTGTTGTTTTGAACATTATAAAAATATTTAACTTATAGTTTGGACTGAATTTACATATTTTTTGGCTAGGAAAATCATTTTGCTACTTTAGTTTTCCCTAACTCTGCAAATTCTGTCAGAAAAGTTATTTTTGCCTGCCATTGAATTTTTTCCCATTTTTTTTGATTGGTGCATTATAGTTGTAAATAATGGTGATTATTTGAATTTTTGCTGGAAATTTTTTCCTATTGGAACATGGTTGAAATGAAACCTGAACTGGAGATTCATTATTCAGACTGGGTTTTAGGATTTATCATTCTTTATGATAAATCATCTTGAAAGGTTATGTTTTCCATTGATCTGTCTTGGAATGTAATATGGTCCAGAGGGACGGCATCATTATATATTTAAAAGAACATTGGGTTCAGTGTTAAAGAGTTAGGTAGGGGCTCTAGTTTCAGCCTGGTCCTTTGTTGTTGAAGTGTATTTAGATAAGCTGTTAAATTTTCCTATACCTTAATATCCTTATTTATGAAATGAGGGAATTGATTAAGTCTTTTCTTTCAGTTCATGCATATGAAACAAATAATTTTATGAAATAGGGAACTGATGAGTGTGTGGTAATTTAGTTCAACATCACAAATACTATGAAGATAGAATGTAGTCTACTAAATAGGAATTAATGTCATTTGGTATAAAAATTGTTTCAAAATCATTTTAGAATTACTAAAATTTATATGTTATCTGATTATTTACATAATGAAATTGTACAGATTTAAAAAGTGGAAATGAATGAAATGACTGTTTATATATTCTTATTTCTCATTAGTTTAAAAGTATAATTTATTAAGCATTTTGTTTGCAAGCCTGAAAGTAAAGGGTGTTTTTACAAAAGTGTTTCTAGATATTATTTTGAGCTCTGGTTAGCAAGCATACTTTTTCATTTGTTACCTAAGATGTTAGGATAGATTCTGTGGAAAATGGGGTCTTTGAGTAATTGAGGCCTCAGGCCCTGTGGAGACTCATACTACTCCTGAGGCACAATTTTCTTTGATTTAAGACTTTAATTTTCTAACTTTAATATTGAGAGATACCATTGAAAGTGTTCTTTTCGATTCTTCATATTTTAACAAGAACTTTTGGGATAAGTTATATAAATATGGCATTAATAAACATTTACCTTTTCATGACCTTGATTTTTTTCTTCTCCAGTTAAATAGGCGAAGAAGGTGAACATTGAGTAGTTGTCTTCTCTTGGGAACTCTTATAAATATAAATTAATAGAATTTTCATGAAGAGCAGTGTAGTTATATCAACTAATTTAAAGTGCATATTTAAAAAAAATTATTATTTTTTTTTTTTGTGGATAGACATAATACCTTTATTTATTTATGTGGTGCTGAAGATCGAACCTAATGCTCCATGCATGTGAGGCAAATGCTCTACTACTGAGACACAACCCCAGCCCCTAAAGTGCATATTCTTTAGATTTAATAATTCTTCCAGGAACTTATCCTTGGGAAAGTACATCAGGGCACAAAGAAATGTTCCGAAATATCCCTTGAAGCTGTAACATGACATGTTGTAAATGATCCAAATGTCTGTCAACAGAAGATTAAATAAATGTTCCTTATATGTCTGAGATTTTTTGCTTTGCCGGTTTTATAGTTTTATAATAGTGTATTTTGATATATCATAGGTTAAGTCCTCTGTCATTTTTTAATAAAAGTTGTAAGCATCTATAAAACAACAACAGATAATTAGTGAAGGTTGATGCACTATTTAGCTTTGTTATATACAAACATTTCCTTATGTTAGCTGAAGATTAACCTTCTTGCTTTTTCAAAGTAAATCTTTATCCTCATTTGGACAGTCATTCTTAGTACATGTTCTTAAACATAATAAATTATCCTACAGGGTTTTTTTTTCCAGCGGCATCTTTGCTGCTTGTGTATGTTAATGTTAGTTTATATTCATTTAGGTTGTTCCATTATATGAGTGAACTTCAAAATATTTGTATGTTCTACTAATGATGGATCATTTCAGGTTTATTTCTTTGCTTTTTCTTTCTCCCTGCAAAACCATTTCTTTACATGTATTCTTAGGCACATGTGTTTTCTGCAAGTTGCAAATGTAGAATTCATTACTGGATTATAGGTTATGTTCAGCATTGACTCTAAATTTTGTTACTAATAAACGGTGACACTTCAGAGCTATCATTTTCACTTCTACCCATATCTCACAAACCATAGTATTACTAGATTTTAAAACTCTTTGCCAATTTTAGTTTGCATTTCCCTAGTTATTAATGAGGTGAAAATTTCTTTTAATATACTTACTGGTTGTTTGGGTTTTTTAATCTCTTAGTTGCTTTTTTACTTTTTTTTTTTTTTTTTTTTTTTTGCTAATTTTTCTCTTGGGTTGTTTTGCTTTTTCCTTATTCATTTGTAGAAATTGCTTCGACATTCTGGGTAAATTCTCCTTGCTATAGGTATTTTATTTTTATATTTTATGTCTTTAGTTTTACGAAAGTTTTAAATTTTAATATAATTGCAACTGTCATTATTTTCTTTTATGGTCTTACTATTTTTTTTTTAAGGTAGGGAAAATGTTCCAGGAATTATAGTCTCCCATGTTTTCAGTGCTAGTAGTTTAAAATTTTTTTTTTTAATATTTAGGGATTTAATCTATTTGGTATTGATTTTTGTTTATGGTGAATTAGGGACTGAATTTATATTTTTCCACATGGGCATCCATTTGTCTCTGTGTTACTTAACGAAGAGTCTTTCCTTTTCCATGAATTTGTTTTGTTGTTTCTACTATATAATATTTTTCATATATTTCTATGTTTTCTAATCTCTTGGTTCTTTCATACATTTCCTTTCGAACAACATGTTATGTTTTGATAAGGATAGCTTTAGATAAGTTCATATTAGATAAACTGCATTCTTCTGTCTTATTCTTCAAAGTTGTTTTTGACCTTCTTAATTCTTAAGCTCTTTCATAGTATTTTATTTTTATCAGTTAAATCCCCCCCAATCCCTTTTTACCCCCCACCCGCCAAACAGGGATTGAACCCAGGGTTTTTAACCAGTGAACCACATCCCTAATACCCCACCCCTCTTTTTTTAATAGCAGAAATGCTCTCATCCTGCCAGTATTTAAATTTTTTTTTAAGTTATTGATGGACCTTTTTTATTTATTTATATGTGGTGCTGCAAATTGAACCCAGTGCCTCATGTGTGCCAGGCAAGCACTCCACCACTGAGCCACAATCCGAGCCCATTTGAGACAGGGTTATGTTAAGGTGCTTAGGACCTTGCTAAGTTGCTAAGGCTGGCTTTGAACTTGCCATCCTACTGCCTCAGCCTCACAAGCTGCTGGGATTATAGGTATGTGCCACTGTGTCCAGCTATCAGGTAAAATTTCCTTAATTTAAAATAACCATTTTAAAGTGACTATTTTAGTATATTCACAGTATTGTGCAACTATCGAAACAATTTCATCACCTCAAAAGGAAACATCATTTCCATTGATCAATACTCCCCACTCTTTCTCCTCACTACCCCTGCCCTCTTCAGTCCTGGCAACCACTGGTTTAATTTTTGTTTGTATGGATTTTTGTGGTCTGTGTATTGCATGTAAATGGAATCATGTGATGTAAGACCCTTTGTGTCTGAATTTTTTCAGTTAGTATGTTTTTGAGGTTCATATACGTTGTTCCATCTCTTATTTCTTCATTCCTTTTTATGGCAAAATAATATTTCACTTTGTATATATATATATATACAGTTTGTTGGTGCAGTCATCTGCTGATGGGCATTTGGGTTGTTATCACCTTTTTGACAATGGTAAGTAGTGTTGTGAACATGTTCACAAATGGATTTAAGTACTTATTTTCAGTTTTCTTGGGTGTTTCCCTAGGAGTGGAATTGCTGGATCATATGGTAATTCTTGTTTAACTTTTTGAGAAACTGCCAAACTGTTTTCCACAGCAGATGAACTATTTTTCATTTCTACCAGCAATGTACAAAGATTCTAATTTCCTTTTTTTATACCCTCTTTGATACTTGTTATTACCCAGTTTTAAAAATGTTCATTATATCCGTTCCAGGGTTATAAAATGGTATCTCATTGTGGTTCTAACTTGCAGATCCCTAATGACTAATGAGGTGATACATTTTTTCCCCCCATGTATTTGCTTGCCATTGTATATCTTTTTTTGGAGAAATGTCCATTCAAGTTCTTTGTCCATTTTTTGAATTGGGTGGTTTTTCTTTTCCTTATTGAGTTGTAAGAGTTCTTTATGTCTTTGGGACTATAGATCCTTATTAGATATGTGATTTGCAAGTATTTCTTCCCTTTCTGCTGTCTTTTTACTTCTTGGGGGGGGTGGGGGCGGGGGGAGATCACCAGGGATTGAACCCAGGGTCGCTTAACCACCTAGCCACATCCATTTTGTATTTTTTATTTTGAGACAAGGTCTCACTTAGTTGCTTAAGGGACTTATTAAGTTGCTGAAGCTGGCCTCAAACTTGCAATCCTCCTACTTCAGTCTCCTGAGCTTCTGGGATGACAGTCCCCATTTTGCAAAAAGAATGGAATCAAAGGACATAATGTTACGTGTAATAAGCCAGGTGAAGTAAAATAAACATTACATATTTTCTCTCTTGTGGAAATTACAAGGAAAGAAAAACAAAAACAAAACCAAAATGACTTGGAAGTAGAAGTGGGACTTTTAGGGAAGGAAAAATAGATTGGGGAGAGGAGGACAAGAGGGTTGTAAGGAGGGTAGGTATGATCAAAGCTCTGAGAATGTCACAGTGAAAAACATTAATTTGTACAATTAAAACTCATTAATTAAGAATAATAAAAGAATGCAAGATAATTTTGATGACCATTTTAGAAACTGGTTTCCCCATTGAATGGATTTGCATGCAACCTTGTTGAAAATCAGTTGGCTATATAGAAGTAGATTTTATTTCTGGACTCTGTTCTGTTCCATTTCTGTTCCATGTCTGTTCTTATACACAATAGCTTTCATTATTGTAACTTTGTAGTAAGTTTTGAAATTGGTAAGTATGGATATTCTAGCTTTGTTACTCTTTCAGTATTGTTTTGGTTATTTGGGACTGCTGTCAGTCCCTTATGAATTTGAAGGTAGACTTTGAAGTTCTGCAAAGATAGCTGTTGGAATTTTGATAAGGAATTACTCTGAATTTGTGGATTGCTTTGGGTACTATTATCATCTTGACAATATGACCAGAAGAGGTCTTTCTATTATTTAGGCCTTCTTTAGTTTCTTTCAGCAGTGATTGTAGTTTTCAGTCTCAAATGTTTCATTACCCCTTTTATTAAATTTATTCCTAGATGTGCTACTCTTTTTGCATACTATTGTAAATGTGACTTTTTCTCCCGACATTTTTTAATTGGTCAATTGTAGTTGTACATAATGATGGGATTTGTTGTTACATATTCATACCTGCACATAGTGTAACAGTAGCATTTGTCCAGTATCACTCCTCAGTACTTCCTCCCTCCCTCACTCCCTCCCCAACTCCTTGCCCTTGGTCTCTTTCCTCTGCTGATTTCCCTTTGATTTTCATGAGATCCCTAACCCTCTTGCCCCCACCCCCACCACCCCATTCCTTTTCTTTTTCCTCTCCAGCCTCCACATGAGATAAAGCATGTGATCCTTGACCTTCTTAGTTTGGCTTATTTTACTTAACATAATGGTCTCTAGTCTTGTCTGTTTTCCTGCAAATGACAATTTCATTTCTCTTTATGGCTGGATAAAATTCCATTGTGTATATATATACCACATTTTCTTTATCCATTCTTTTGTTGATGGACACCTAGGCTGGTTCCATAGTTCGGCGCAACTTTGCTCAATTCATTTATTAGCTCTAATAGTTATTTTGTAGATTCTTTGGGATTTTCTATATAACCTGTGAATAGTTTTAGTTCTTCCTTTCCAATTTAGAGGCCTTTTTTTCTTGACTGATTACTCTGGTTGGAACCTCTGGTATTAAATAGCATTGGTAAAAGTGAATATCTGTCTTATTCTTCATCTTAGGAAGAGAATTTGTCGTCAGTCTTTCATTGTTAGGGATAATATTAGCTTCTTTGTGGTGAAGAAGTTTCTTTTTATTTCTGGTTTGTTGAGTATATTTATTATGAAAGGATATAGGATTTTGTCAGATGTTTTTAAAAAATTTATTTGTTTACTTATTTGTGTCAATTCAGATGCTGCTGTGTTTTATTCCCTTCATTGTATTAATGTGTTGCATTACATTTGTTGATTTTCTTATATTGAGCCATTCCTGGATTTCTGGAATAAAGTCCACTTGCTCATGGTGTATAATCCTTTGAATATGCTGTTGGAATCAGTTGCTGGTATTTTAATGAGGATTTTTGCACTTGTAAGAGATTTGTCTTTAGTTTTCCTTTTCTTGGAATGCATTTGGGTGGCTTTGGTGTCAGGATAATAATGGCTCCATAGAATGAATTAGGAAGTGTTCCCTTCTCTTTTATTTTATTTATTTATTTATTTATTTTTTAAAGAGAGAGTGGGAGAGAGAGAGAGAGTGGGGGAGGGAGAAAGAGAGAGAGAATTTTTTTTAATATTTATTTTTTAGTTATCGGTGGACACAACATCTTTATTTATATGTGGTGCTGAGGATCGAACCCGGGCCGCACGCATGCCAGGCGAGCGCGCTACCACTTGAGCCACATCCTCAGCCCTCTCTTTTATTTTAATGACAAGTTTAAGACTGATTGGTGTTAATTCTTTAAATGTTTGGTGGACTTCACTTGTGAAGCCTTCTGGTTCAGGGTTTTGCAGAATTTTATTTATGACTTGCAGTCTCCTCAGGTAGATGAACAGGAGGGCTTCTTCCCAGAAGTGACCAAGACAGACTTTTTTAGCCTGTGCTGGAGCACATACCAGTTTTTAACTTAGGTGTATAAATAGAAGAGAACAGTAGACTATGTAGCTGAGTGCCTTGCTAAATTCCAGATCTCTTCCCAGATGCTTGGAAGTGCCTTCTTTTTGAGTATGTAATAGTAAATAGTAATTATGGGCTGGTTGACTACCTTCCTACATGTCACCTTGTTATCTGTGCCATATTCAGAATAACTTGGGGTTTTAAGCATATAGGTGGGATTCTTCTCAGTTTTTTAGTGGTATTGGTAGGTCAGCATTTTCCATTTTATTTTAATTGTATTGCCTTAGCAAGCTGGTGGGGCGGGGAGTCAAAAGCCTGGTTTTATTCCTAGAATATTTTCCATTCACAGTATAAGAATTACAGAAAGGAATCTTTTTGATACGGATAGTAGAAATCAACTATAACACATGCAAAAAATTTATTGGAAGGATATTGGGTGGCTTTCAGAGTTGAATTTAAAGTCTGGAGAACTAGGTTTAGAAAATAGTTATTAAGTAAAGCCAGACTTCATTAAACGAAGCCAGACAGAACCACACTGAAGGTTAAGGAATAATTAGGTTCCATTGTCATTGTTGCTAATCACCAAGCACTGGTTATAGCATTGCTACCTCATGACACTGGATACCTCTATTTCCAGAGTGGTTTCTTAAAAAGTTTTATTAATATTGGAAAACCTAGAGAATTCTGGATAGTGATAACATGAATGGGATTCTTAAGATATGAACATAAACTCATCAAGGTAGAAGTAAAGGAGATTCCAGGGTTTAATGTGCATAGTCTGGAAGGTATGAAAATACAGAATCTGTTTAGAGGGTGGTCAGAGTTGCATGGGGTATTTTTAAAGGCAACAGGGCTGGTAAGGGAGGCTGGGTCTTTAGTTTAAATAGGGATTGCTTAAGAAGAGAAGATAATTTGTTTTCTTATTTTAATAGGTGAAAGGTACACAGCTATGATAGAGTAGAAAAACATTACAGAACCAGTGTTACTGATCCTAATACATTTCTATCCTAAAGAAGTAGAAAGGAGACCTGATACTGATCTATTTGAGTTGCTAGATGCTTTTAAAGATGAAGAAGAATGTGCTTCTGTCCCAGAGTATAATTCCCCCAAAGTGCAAGATAGTCATTCTTTAGAAGTTAAGGTATTTGACATTTAGTTCTATATAGGAGGTATTGTTTACATTTTACAGCCCAGCAGACTGAGGTATAGAATTTAACTTGTTCCAGATCATGTAAATTTCAAGTTTCTCTGACCCTACAGATCATTAAGCAGAATTTACTGATGTTTATCAGTTAATCTGTAGATTATAGCCTAAGTAAATAAAAGATTATCACTAGACTTTTGAAATGTCATCCTTACTCTCAGGGAATCTTAAAACTGGATCCCAGATTGGAGCCATTCTTTTTCACCGCAACTTTTTTTTTTGATTGTCAACGGACATTTATTTATTTATTTATATGTGATGCTGAGAATCGAACCCAGTGCCTCACACATGCTAGGCAAGTGCTCTACCACTGAGCCACAGTCCTAGCCCAACACTGTAACTTGATTTTTTTTTTTTTTGAGTTCACTATACAAGACAGTTTCCTTTGTGAATCGCACACAGTATTATATTGTATAGATATTTAGTTGTTTCAGCACCATTTGTGAAAATGAAGACTTTACTTTTTCTGTTGAATTTTCTTTGCACCTTTGTTTAAAACTAAATGACCATATATGTATGAATCTGTTTTTGTACTTAATTGTGCATTTTTATGCTACTACTGCATTGTCTTTTTAACTGTAACTTTATACTAAGTCTTGAAATCAGGTAGCTTAAGCTTCCAGTTTCTTTTCTCTTTTTAAAGTTGGCTATTCTTGGTTGCATTTCTATATAAATTTAAAATCATCTTTCTAATTTTTCTGAAAAATCCTGCTGATTCTTTTGTTTGGATTGCATCAAATCTGTAGATTAATTTTGGGAGAATTTTTATCCTAACAGTATTGAGTCTTCAGTTTACAAACATGCTATAACTTTTTACTTATTTGGATTTTCTGTAATTTCTTTTCAGCCGTGTTTCATAGTTTTCAACATATAGGTGTTAACACATCTTTCTTAAACTTTTTAAAGCAATTCACATTTTTTAATGCTATTTTAAGTGATATTTTTAAAATTTTGCTTTTTTTTTTCCTTTGCTGGTAAATAGAAATACATCTGATTTGTTAATATTGACTGTTGTTCAATGATCTATCTTACAAAACTAACTTCAAAACTAACTTACTGTATTTTATGGCTTTGTTTTAAAATTTTTTTTTGTAGATTCCACAGAATTTTTACATAATCATCTTTCCTATCAACGAATACAGCTTTATTCTTTCCTTTGTAATCTACATGCTTTTATTTTATTTTTTTGTGCTCTATTACACTTTCCATAGAGTGTCTGATGTGTTATTGAGTTGATGTGGTGAGAGTGGGTATCTTTCCCTTGGTCTTGATTCTAGCAAGAATTTGTTCTGTTTTGCATCAGTAACTTTGATGTCAGCCATAGATTTTATACAGATGCTTATATCAGTTCACTGGTATTCTTAGTTTGATGAGGGTTTTTTTTTTTTTTTTTTAAGTTGGGTGAATATTTAATTTTTGTCAAGTGTGTTTTCTGCCTCAGTTAGGGTGATGATATTATCATTTTTCTAAGTCTGCTACATTGTTTGATATTTGACTATTAAACACCATTTGGGTCATTGTTTATTATATAATTCCACTAGTGGATTTCTCTGTTCATGAGGGATATTAATTAGTTTCTAATTTTATTTACTTATTTTTACTCTGATTCTGTATCAAGGTAAAGTGGTCTCATAAAATGAGTTGGGAAGTTTTCTGAAAGAGTTTCTATGTAACTGCTATTAATTTTGACCAAAATCCTTGGTATAATTCACCAGTGAAATAATATGAACTACAAGTGGATTTTTTTTGTGTGTGTGTGTGTGTGTATATGAGAAAAGGTTTTATACATTGTTTTTTAAAATGGATTGTAGGCTGTTGACTATTGAGGTAACCTATTTCTTGAGTTTATTTGAATAGGATTTTTTTAAACAAGGGATATAAATTGATGAATTTTGGTATAAAGTTGATATACTTTCTTTCACTTTAATATTTGTCAGATTATAGATATGTCATTTCTCTCATTCCTAATATTGATAATTTGTGATAATTTCAATGCCATTCACTCAAGAATAGGAAAAAAAAAAGTAGAAGGAAAATATGTAAGAATATAAAGGACTTTAACATTATCAACCAGCTTGACCTAATGGATGTTTATGAAGCACTCTACCCAAAAGCAAAATTCATGTTCACGTTCAAATGAAGATGTATGTACATAGACCATTTTGTGGGCCATAAAACAAGTGAAGGACTCAAACAATATGAAGTATGTTCTTCGTTACAATGGAATTAAAATAAAGATCAATGAGATGAAGATACTGAATAATCTCCAGATATCTGGAAATTTAAAACACTTAAAATCATAATTTGACCCAATAATCATGGGTGAAAGAAGAAATCAAAAGTATAATCAAATGAGTGGTCATTCTTCCAATATATCAATAGCCACGGAATTGTATGCTTTAAATCAGTAAATAGTATGTGTTGTATAAAATGGTCATCTTTACTCCTACTCTTATGAACTATTGCCTCATATTAATATAGCTGCTCCCACATTCATAATGAAACATCTTTCTGGAGGTATACCTTATACAACATAAAATTCACCCTTGTTAAGTATATAGTTAGGTGAGAGCTTCATCTGTCTTCCATAGGCTGATGATTTCCAAATCCTCGTTGTCAGCCTTGTACATCTGAACCTGTGTGCATTGTAGACTTTTTAACTTAGCATGTCTCAAGTCATAGTAGTTTGTCTCTCTTTGTCCAAATAACATTTTTCTTCTTTATTCTCAATCTAGTTAATGGTACCCCTTTTTTCTAGTCAGTACAGTGAAAAACCTACTATTTTAACTTCTTTTCCCTTTCGTATTTACTAACTTGCCTTAAACTGGTTCTGCCTTTCTGAGGTCTCTGATATTCAGTCCTCCTTCTTCATATCTATTTTAGATACAAATTAATAGGTGATTGTCTTTTTAGTTTTTATTTTTTGGAACCCAGGGGCAATTAAACACCCAGCTCTTTTTTATATTTTAATTTGAAACATGGTCTCACTCATTTGCTTAGGGACTCTCTTAAATTGCTGAGGCTGGTTTTGAACCAACAATCCTCCTGCCTCAGCTTCCCGAACCACTGGGATTACAGGCATGTGCTTGTGCCTGGTGACTATTTTCATTTTTTGCCTGCATGCCTGCTTCTAGTCTTGTATCATCTCCCTTCTCTCCTCCACTCCCAAGTCAATTTTGAGGAGGTCCTCTTTTCAAAATTTAAGTACAATTATGACACTTTCAAGTTGAAGTCCTTCAGTGACTTGCTTTTGTCCTTAGAATGCACTGTAAGCTCTCTTCATAATTGAGCTTTTGCTTTCTCTGGTTTCCTTGTTAAGCTTAGTATATCCTACTTTACTGTACCCTCTTCCACCCTACATACTATACTTTAGTGGTTGTATTAAATTAATTTGCTATCTGGTATGTTATATAACTTCTTCATTGCCTTTGTACAATCTGCTTTCTATCCCTAGAATGTCCTAATTTTTGTGATCTGCCTGGCAAACTCCTGTTCTCCCCTTTCTGTTTGAAGATCATGTATTCTTTTCTGCCATTTCCCTCTGTAAATGTGCTTTCCAGTCATACTGGTATGCTTAGAAAATGGCTATTCTTTTTCCATGTATATTTTACCTTTCCTATGATAGTTACTGTTGTGATTCACACATTTTGTGCCTATTTTATTTATGAGAACCCTTTGAGCAAATAAGGTGTCATGTTTTCCTGTGTATTTCCTGCACCAATTTCAGGGCCCCTCATGTTTGGAATATGATGGTTGATCATTATTGAGTTAAG
This sequence comes from Callospermophilus lateralis, assembly GCF_048772815.1. Taxonomy (NCBI): domain Eukaryota; kingdom Metazoa; phylum Chordata; class Mammalia; order Rodentia; family Sciuridae; genus Callospermophilus; species Callospermophilus lateralis. The sequence goes on from NC_135320.1 coordinate 10,885,862, forward strand.
CTAAAATTAATTTAATAACTTATCACCATTGATTTAAACTGAAATTACTATTAACTCAAATCCTATTAAAGTTCCAGTTAGAATAATCTATAGTTGTTCTCTATGTAAATGAAATCTTTGAGTAGCCAAACAAATGGTCAGCCAAACTTTAGAGACAGTGAGTTGCTGTTGATGTCCAGGGGCTGCATTATTAAAATGGAAGCATTTTGGTGTTATATGGGAATCATGTGATCAAAGCAGTTGGATTTAGTGTTGAAAGTTGAGGTTCAGTGGACTTCTCAGTGTTTGACATTGAGTATTTTTTAGACTTTTTTATGTGGCTGACCAATTACCTCTATTGAGAAATAGTTGTTCTTTTCTATTAAGCTATCTTAAGAATAGTAGGATTCATTCTTATGAAATGGGGAGCCCAAATGTGATACAGTTTGTGCTGTTCATTCTTACCTATAATCAGTACACTGGAAAACACACGATTTGGCTTAAAATGATAACATTCTGAAAGTTCTTTGTTGTTTATATAACTGTATTATTCTGAGCAGATAGAGTACATTCAGTTGCTGCTAAGAATCATATTAGGCAGAATTTGTGAACAGCTCCATTATAATAGTTGACATCTTGGTTACCTCCAAGTTTAAGGAGTTATTTCATGACCTTGAAGGTCATGATTAGCATTTCTTTTTGGAAAGGCTTAAATTCCTTCAGACACTTAGCCACTAAGCTCTATAGAATGCTTCTGTTTTAGTGTTTTCTGTACTAGTTGCTGACTGACCTGTAGACATTCCTTAAAACCATTTTTGGCCTATGTTGTATATAGGTAGCTGTTTACATAACTGCTTCTACTGTTTTTATTGTGCTTTCCTGGATTCTCTGAAATTTCTCTTGAATATTATGAAAATATAGGATATTTGAGAAGGTTGTTTAATATCTAGCATTATTTAAAAATTTATGGTATTAGCTGTCATTTATCTTTTAAAAGATCATATTACATTATTGATTCTTTTTGTTAGCACATAAGGGTAAGGGTAAATTATTCATGAGTTTGGGGGGGGGAGTAATAAGAAAAAATTTAGTACAGTCTATAATGGTTGAGAATAGTTATCTTAAGTCCATATGGGCTCACATATTTCTTAAAACTTTAGTCAAAAGAATAAGGCCTGGAACTCTTAGCAAGAGGCAATGAATGTGTAATGGTGTTGGTATTGCCATAAAAGAAAGTAAGTATCAGTGGAAGTTTGAAGACTTGGAATCTAGAAAGATGGGATCCAGTAGGTAGGAAGAGAAGAAATTACATTACTGAGTATCTGCTGTCTGCTAGGTAGTTTTGTTCCCTGACTTCTTGCACTCTTATTTATAACGATTCGTTGACTATTTTGGGTTTTCTCTGTAGAAGTGATATTGCTTGTGACAGAGGATATATTTTTTTAAACTTTCTTTTCCTTATATTTACATTTTTTGTTTAGTTTTATTGACTAGGACTTATACTACAACCAAATAGAAGCTGTGATGATGAGCATTCTTATTTGTTTCCCTCATTTGGGAGGGAATTGCTTCTGTAGTTTCATTATTAAAAATTATACTTGCTGTCATTTTGAGAAGACATCTTTTATATAGTTAAAAATCTCTTTTTCTTCTTTGCTGTTAGGTTTTGGTATCAGAAATGGTGTTTTTTTTTTTCTTTTTCTTTTTTCTTTTTGGCTTGTTTGTTTTTGTTTTTGGTGGTACTAGGAATTGAACTCAAGGCCATTCACATGCTAGACAAAGTACCCTACCATTGATCTACCTCTCCATTAGTCCTGGGTGTTGAATTTTACCACTGTCTTTGTCAGTTTCTATTTTTCTTATTTTACCTATTAGTAGATAAGTTATATTGATAGTATGAAGCATACTGAGAGAAATCCAGTTAGTTTTGATGAATTGTCTTTTTTCTGATTCCTAATATTGCTGATTTGCTTTGCTACAATACTGATTTTTAATTTTGATATTGTGTTCATGAACAAGCTTAGCCTGTGATTTCCCTTTACCATATGAGTTATTCAATCCTGTTTGGAGATGTTGAATTGGAGGTATCTGGCAAATATTCAATGGTGATAGCCTACGTAGTGTTAGTCATTTGGATCTGGAGTACTTAGTTACCTGATGAAGGCTGAACATATGTGTTTTGATATAATTAAGAAAGTACAGTTGGTTGATGTTAATAGGAGGAGTATGTTGGGGAAGAACAGAAGTGGCCCAGAGAATGGAATACAGTTTTGGTGTTAATAGAAGATGGTAAAGTCAGGTGGTAAGCTTATTGGAAAGGCATGTTTGAGGAAAAGAGAATTTTGAAGAAAGGATAAGCTTAGCTATCAATTTTTCACTTTGGTGTATGGAAGCATTATGTAAGGTCTAGGAAATAGAAACAAGTGTAGTACTCTTTAAAAAGGTATAGTGGTGAGAGGAAGGAAGAGGAAAACAGTGAAGGTAGAGTTAGAGGCAGTTAGGAGGGAGGTTTTTATTTATCTACTATTTTTTAATTGTTCTAATTACTTATACATATGGCAGCAGATGCATTTTGATTCATTGTACACAAATAAAGCACAACTTTTCATTTCTCTGATTGTACACAATGTAGAGTCACACCATTTCTGCAATCATACATGTACCTAGGGTAATGATGTCCATCTTATTACACCATCTTTCCTACTCCCATATCTACTTATTTTAAAAGAATGAGTGAGACTTCATGTTTCTAGGTGAAGGTTAAAAGTTCTAATTGAAAGTGACTACAAAAGGAAATAGTTTTGCCAAATAAGATCTCAGTGTAATTTGGTGTATCCCTGTGTAATTTAGCATCATTTTTGTTCTTCAGAGTGCCTCCACACATGGTTTATTTAAATATTCTAATTGGACAAGGAAATATAGTGGTAGTTCATCCCTGTCAAGTCAACACTCAAAATACTAACTAAAAAGAGCTTCAGGAAAGTAGACCATCTAGGATGGATAATGTCTCAGTTAAGATTAGGTAGGTTACTTATCGATTACAAAAATCACAAAGTAACAGTGGCTTAACCAAGATAGAGGTTAATTTCTGATCAGACACAAAAATTTTGTAGGACAGTATCAATAAGAGAGGCTAATAGTTTTTATTTAGTAGGAACATTTACCTTACAAAACAATTGAGGGCTCTAAGGCTAAGGAAGAAGTAGTATCTATTGGGAGACAGTTATTAATATCTGTGCAATCAGTAAGAGACAATCTCTTACATAAAATTCCTCTCATATAAAAAGCAGCATTTGTATGGTGTTTAAGAAGTCAAAATGCATTTGTTTATATCCAGGCTTTCTACTTTCTAGCTCTGTGACCCTGAACAAGTCACTTAATTTTTCTCTTTGTGCCTTGTTATTTTCACAATAAGAAAAAGAAAGGTTTTTAATAGAGGGTTAAATTAGTACAAGTACTGGTAAGAGTATTAAATAAGGAAATCTAAGTAATTGACTAAATCAGTTGCCTGGTATATGTAAGCCATAATTATTAGTTTTCTTGGTGTTTGCCTTTGCATAGTGTGTTTTCCCATCACCAGTGTGTGACAGTGTGCGTGGAATATTGCCAATCTTGATAAACTCACCTAATCCTCAGGGTCCAGAATTTTTACCGGGGCTTCATTCTGTAGACAATATTGTTTTCTTGTCTAAATTGTTGAACTCAGTCTCTGGATGAACTATGTGACCCAGAGCCTTCGCCCAAAGTTACATTGTTGGTGTTTCTGTCAGAGCTGTCTTCTATCCTAAGACTGTCAGGTGAGGCCAATCCCACTGTGGATAGACAGAGATACTTTATCACATTTGGCAGATTACTTCCCAGAAACCAAAGAAAATAGCCAGACTTTAATTTGGGGAAGGACAGATTCTTTACTACACAGGCAGATAAAAGCACTGATGAAAAAGAAAATAAGAGATGTTTACAGATAAATCTGTTGAAGTTTGTTATTGTTTGGATATAAGGTGTCCCCCCAAAGCTCCTATTGATACAGGAATATACAGAGATGAAATGATTAGACTATGAGAGCTATGACCTAATCATTCGATCCTAGTTTGAATGGACTGACTGGGTGGTAACTGTAGATAGGTGGGGCACAGCTGGAGGAAGTGGGTTACTGGGGAATGCCCTGGAAGGCATGTTCTTCTCTGTGGCCACTTATACCTCCCCTCCACCCCCATGTCTTGACCTCACTATGAGCTGAGCAGCTTTCCTTTGATGGGCCCTACCCCATGACATGCTGCCTCACCTTGGGCCCAGAGCAATGGAGTTGGCCATTGTGGACTGAGAGCTTTGAAATTGTGAGCCCCAAATGAATTTTCCCCCCTCACAGTTGTTCTTGTCAGGTATTTTGGTCATAGTGATGCAAAAGCTGATTAAAACAAAGTTGTCAAAGTTAAAAATCTGGAAAAGAAAGATAATCTAAGTGAAATAAAGGTTCAAAAGAAATGACCCACCAGGAATGGTGGCAAAAGCCTGTAATCCTGGCTACTCAGTTGGCCCAGGCAGGAGGAGCTCAAGTTTGAGTCTTACTTGAAAAACAGTAAGATCTTGTCTCAAAATTCAAAAAAAGGAAAAAAAGAACCGGTACCTCTGGGTTTCATTCCTAGTACCATCAAGAAGAAGAAGAGAAAAGGGGTGACCCAATTGATGAACTAGAAATTGGCTGTTGAAATGAAATTTGAGGAGCCAGTTGAATGAAGATCAGAATGAAAATAAATTTTTGCAGTATATAATAATACTAATTACAATGTACTATTTATTAAAAAAAACAGAAGGAGTTTGAATGTTCTCATCATAAAGAAATAATTAGTATTTGAGGAGATAGGTTTACTCTGATCTAATTAGTGCACAATGTATACACATGTAGAAACAATGAAACATCACATGGTTTCTAATAAATGGGTATAACTTTAATATATTAGCTAGAAATTTTTTAGTGCCACTAAGTGGTTATTTAGAAAAATACTGTTAAGGAAGAAAGGAAATAAAGTGCTTTCTTTCCTATGACAGTTGGAAGGTTTGCTGTCATCCCTTATATTTTGGAGGAGAAGTTAGAAGGAGGTTTGAAATAATTAATGACTTAATGTGTGTATAGAATATTACCATTTACTGAGTTCATTTAATTACCTTGGATCTCCTAGGTCAGTGGATCCAATGTAAGTGAAAGTAATTAATAAAAAGCACTATTTAAAAGTGATATAGTCACGGTAGTATCATCTGTTTTCTTGTCTCTATTGATGAAGGTCCTGATCTTGAAGGTTTTTTTTTTTTAGTGGTTATGCCAGGTTGCAGAGTGAGTTGGTAGGGCTGGAGCTAAAATGTTTGTCTCCTGACTTTGGGTTAAGTAAAATCCCCCAAGGCCCTTTAATTACAAAATGATTCCTTTTGGAATACAGTTCTCAGGAGTTCTAATTAAATTCCTGAAATTCTGCATTTCCTCTTAAGTACTAGGTGATTGGTCTTTGAACTCTAGTTGATGTTGGTTTTTCTGAAATGGTGCGTATGCTTACAAAACTCTTAAATAAGTAGTGCTTTTTGAGGGACAAGTGCAAATGCATTTATAGATGGTTTAGATTTTCAACAGGTCTTTGAATAAAACTCTTCACAATATTTCAGTAGTACAAGTTCTGATGGAAAAGTTAAACTGTCAGTTCAATAAAGTGAGATAATATGACTGGAGTTTTTTTCTAGAACATTAAAATTTTTTTATTTCTATAAAAGTTATATAATTTTTAACACATGTTGCTATTAAGTGTACTTCTTGTGGAGGAACAATTGATTCTAGCATTAACATTTAGTTAATAAAAATAATAAATAGGAACCTATCACATGGCAGTGTTATTAACACCTAAATGTTACCATATTATCATGTCATGAATTTTAATATGTATTTGAAGGTGCATTTGGATTGCTCACCCTGAAGTCAGATTTTCTATGTATAGCTCTTGATCATTTATAGCCTTATGGTGGTCCATAAATGTTTATCTCATAATCACTTTAGATGAGGGTCTTGAAATCTGTGTTTATTTGTATTTAATATTTTTGAGTGCCTATTATATTCCAGGTATTGGACTAGAGATTGAGGGATACATAAGTAGAGGGCACATTATATAGGATTTTTTAATAGGCCAGAATATAATTCCTAAGGATAAGGGATGCCAGGAGGTAGTGTTTTATGTGAGAGAATGATATAATCAGTATAATTTCAGAAAGTTCATTAGTTCTGTCATGTAGATTGGCAGAAAAGTGAGTGTTGGGTACTGGAATCAACTATTCCACTTTGGATTATGAATTGGAGACCTCAGGTAAGGTAGTTAGATAGACTGTTTTGGAGCCTGGGTTAAAAGTCAGATTTGCATATTACCTTTGAGTTCTTACTAACATGTGTACCTTAAAATATGTGTAACTATAACCACAACTTCTGAAATAGTAATTTTTTCTATATTTTTGAAGCTGTTAGTCTGTGAAAGAAGACTATGGTTCAGGAGTCAGTCCCTGTTCTTGTATGATGTGGTTCAGGCCTTGAAGGAGGACTTTTTCAGAAAGTCCTGCTCAGCTCATGCTCTGGGGGGAGGTCATGTGAGCCATATGGTGAGGGCAGAGCCTCTGGAGGTCATAGAGAAGCAGCTGAACCAGAGTAGACTCTAGGATGTAAGGCTCTCTGGGTGTTTGAACTTGGTTAGCTTGTTTCCAGGGACTCCTGTGTTGACCAGTTTTTAAACGACCCAGAAACAAAAGAAAGAGCCCTGAACAGATAACCTATTCTTACCTCTACTTCTTCAGAGAACCAGGGCTCATGGCTCAGTAGGGTTTGAGAGCTCAATAAGGTTTACCAGCCTTTGAGTTTGGGTATCATATGATGAGCTCAGGAGTTATAATCTATCTTTAAAGGTGGCCTTAGAAATTAAAGATGCAATGGGAATGAGTGTTATTCTTGACACAGTGATGTCTGTGCATGTATTTTAAAACATGAAACCCTATCAAATCAGAAACACTTCTGATCCCAAGAATTTAGGATAAGGAACACTCATACAGATCCATAGGTTTTAAATGGACATATTAAATTGGAATCTGTATTTTCAATGGCAACCAAGGAGGGTTTTAAGTGGTCGTGTCCACATCAGTTGAGCCATCGCACTATGAAATCTTAGTTCCAAAATTTAAAAGTTTTAGAAGCATATGCTGTACTTACAACAAATGAAATTTATTTTTTTCCCTTTGTTTTTTCCCCTTTGTCCTTGTGTTTATATTTTTGTTCCATCTCTGACACTTAATTCTGTTTTACTTTCTCTCCTCCCTTAATTTTTTCACTGCTTTCTGCTTTTTTCATGTACCCATAAGTTACTAACTGCCATTTTCTCTATTCTGACTTAACCTTGAACTTGGAACTTTGTTTCTAGGTTTCCTCTTTCCCTACTATGTAAAGTCCTTACTCTTCAGCAAAGTTCATTTTCTTACTCATATCAAGTTATATTTATCCTATTCTTTTAGGCAAATCTGAGTCTTTCTCACTGTTCATTCTTGTCTTTCAATGTCAGAATTAGAAAACAGTGATCAGTTTGATGAGGAACTTTTTTCTTGTTTAAAGATTGATTTTCTTAAGAATGCTCACTCTTACCAGTCTTCTTGTTGTTGTTTTTCTTTCCTCCTAGGGAAGAAGAAGAACGTTTGAGAAATAAAATTCAAGCAGACCATGAGAAGGCCCTGGAAGAAGCAAAAGAAAAATTAAGGAAGTCAAAAGAGGAAATACGTGCAGAAATTCAGACAGAGAAAAACAAGGTAGCTCAAGAAATCAAGACAAAAGAGAAAAAGCCTCTGCCACCAGTCCCTATTCCAAACCTTGTAGGAATCAGTGATGGAGAACCAGAAGATAGTGACATAAGAAAGAAAAGGGAAAAAATTAAAGAGGTAATAAGCTGAGGTTTGTGACATGGACTGGTTATGGACATGTGTTTACCGGGCTGGTTATAGAAGTGTGTGGATATAAATATATATATTTATACCATCTGTGTTGCCATATTTTGATATTTTTTGTTCTTGGGTCATAGTTGTATTTCAGTTTCTAGGTCGGCAGTAAAGACTAGAGCTCTGTCTCTTTCTTAGTGTTGATTGTAATAAAATTATGTACAGTCACAAATTTGATACAAGGTTGTTGTTTTCTTTCTTTTTTTTTTTTTTTTTTTTATTACCAGGGATTGAACTTAGGGGTACCACTGAGCCACATCCCCAGTCCTGGTTTGTATTTTATTTAGATCCAGGGTCTCATTGAATTGCTTAGCTAGTGTCTTGGTGTTGCTGAGGCTGGCTTTGAACTCCTGCTCCTTCTGCCTCCACCTCCCGAACTGCGGGGATTATAGGCATGTGCCTCTGTGCCTGACACAAGGTTGTTTTGATGGTTTTAGCATTCTCATTGTGTTCAGATATCTTATGAAATTTAGCATTTTATAAATAATATAGAATAGAATCCATTTATAATTTTTCTACAGCATAATCAATTTTAAGTCTTTAGTTAATAAGAATCTTTGCTTGTGCAAATCTTTTCATAAATAAGTAAGCATAATAACTATTTTTAAGGAGTTATTATGGTACCTCTAAACTATACAACACATTAAGAACATATTTCTTCCAAAGAGTCTCTATGAATTGAAGAATGGGGAAAGATTTACCTAAAAATTTTTTATATTTATTTAGTCTAGGACTTACTTACAGATAAAAGAGAGTAACTGAGGGAGGATCAGTATATTTGAGATGAACTTTGTTGGTTAGAACTTATGATAATTTTGCATGGAGTTTGCACTTGTACAGCCTCTGAAGGAAAAGATTTTGTCAGAATATGATAGTATGGACAATATTTCAGAAAGCTTATTTATCTTAAAATAAGGCATTTAATTTAAATGGCCAAATATCTATTTGCATATATTCTAGTAATGGATATAAAAGGTTTATTAGATATTTTAAAGTTGGACTTATAAATTATTATAAAACCTGGAGCTTGATGGAGTGAAAATAGAACTGTACTCTAATTTTTACCTCATCTTTAGAGGTTTTGTTTTATATACAGAGACTGCTTAAGATACTTTCTTTGACAGTGTTGGAAGAACAGTGATAGATTTTTTTTAGATGCCACTACAATTTTTTGAAATAACTTTTCATATATATAATAATTTCAGATAAATAACCATGTGTGTTCAGGGGACCCCCAAGGTGACCCTGAGGCTCAGTGAATTGCTAGAAATACAAATAGAATTCATTTTACAGAATATTAACTGATTTTAGTTTGCTGAACTTGTAGCCTGTTAACTTTGCTAAGATCATTTACTGATTCTAGTGGCTCTTTTGTACATTGCTTAGGATTTTCCTTCTACATAGACATGTCCTATAGGAATAGAAGTACGTTCCCTTTTTCCTTATTTCTCTTTCTTGTCTTTATTGCACTGGCAAGGCCTTCCAGTACATTGTTTGAAAGAAATGCTGAGAAAGAACAAACTTGATTTGTTCTTGACTACAGGTTTAATCATTTAGTGTTTTATTATTACATATGGTGTGTTAGCAGTAGGTTTTTTTGAAGATGCTTTTGTTAGGTTGAAGATGTTTCCTTGTAGTTACAGCTTACTAAATTTCTGTTGTGAATGAGTGTTGAATTTTGTCAAATAGTCTGTATTTTTGTCTATACAGAAATGATCACAATTCCCCCACCCTCTATTTTGTTAATATGGTGAATTATATTAACTATTTTTTTTTAGTTCAATTAGTCTTCTAGTCTTGGGTTAAACTCTTCTTGCTCACGGTATGGTATTTTCCTTATCTATTGCTAATTTTTTAAAAGAATTTTTTTTCTGTGTTTGTGAAATATATTGCCCCGGAGTATATTTCTTATAAAGTCTTTGTCTATTTTAGATGTATGATCATGCTGCCTGCATTAAACAAATTGGAAAATGTTTTAATGAATAGTATGCTATTAAATGAATAGATTTTTGATACACCATAGCTAGTATTATATAATTCTGCTGATATATAATTAAATACTTTGTTACCGAACTTCTTGGGTTGTAAGAAACTCAGTTCAAACTAACTCATATAAAAATGTTTATTAGCCTAATGAATTTAAACTATGGATTTAGAATTGACTCAATTTAAGTATGTAGATATAATTGTTAGTATTATGCATTTATCTCTATTTCCTTTTGCTATCTAGTTTTTCCATGTTAGGAGAGCTAGTCATTTTCAGCTCCAGGATTCTATATTATATAGACCTTGTGATCACAAAATGAAAGTCTCCCTGTTTCCCAGTGTCTATAATAGTATGTTTAAAAAGGATATGATTGTCCCTACTTAAGTCACATGAACCCAGTCACTCTGTCTAGGGATTGGCAAACTATAATATGTGTGCAAATTCTAAAAAACTGCCTGTTTTTGTTTTTTAAACAAACTGTGTCATTTTGGTTATATATTATCTAGTACTGCTTTTGTGCTACCTCAGCAGAGTAAAGTTTTTTGACTTCTGATTGAAGGGTAAGAAATTTTCTTGCCATGCTGAATTAATTAGAGATAGAAGCAAAGCCCTGTGATTGACACCTCTGATACAGTCACAATGAGGGCAGGGTAGCTGTTTCAAAAGGATTGGCAGTTCTTAAAAGTAAAGAATGCCAAACACCTTGCTCCTCAAGAAAAATTGTTGATTACACATAATTTTTTTCTGTTACATAGATTAACATAGTTATGTATAGATTGAGATTAACATAGTTATGAGTTTTTTCACACTGATACAAGTGTTAATTGAATCATATGCTTATGTAGGGAGACCTAGAAGAATGTATAAGAATATGGTAATAGAACCCTGAATTACATGAAATATAAAAATAATGGTCTGCGAATATTTTAATTTGATGAATTATAATTTTTTCTTCTCAGATGATGAAACATGCCTGGGATAATTATAGGACATATGGATGGGGTCATAACGAACTCAGACCTATTGCAAGGAAAGGACATTCCACTAACATATTTGGTAAATTTACTTTTCTCTAATTACTGTTTCCATTCTCTGTTTCCATATTTTAAAACAAGATTAATTTTTTAAAAGTACTTTGTAAAATCTGAGTGTTTCTGTGGAACTGTAAACGTATATTTTTTTGCAAACATGTCAAGATTTAGTTCTAGTTACTTTGGAATGCTTAGTATTCCAAATACTATTTGTAGTTTTTCTTCTTCAACACAATACCATTTGTGTATGTAGAGGAAGAGGGAAGAGATAGGAAATTCCGTTAGTACTATATACATTGAAAAAAATAAAAGCAATACACCCAAAGTGGTTTGGTTGGTAAATTGAGTTATGTTGTAAATTCATAATTCTTAAGGAAAAATTAACAGTTTGTGTGTTAATGGAGGTTTGAGGAAGAGTTATATTAATCTTGAGTTTTGTTTTTCCTACCTCTTTTTAGCTCAGTTCACTTGTTGACCTTTTCTGTTTGTTGGTTATCCAATTTGACTGAACAGGTTTTATTAAACTCAAGTTTAAGTCTTGAGAATTGTTGATCTACTCCTTCTTGCCTTTACTCCTTATCCCCATTTTAAATGCTCTTTGATGTGATGGATTTTTTTTTAAACAATGATAGGTGAAGGCAAGAAAATTTTAATGGGGATTAGAAGGTACTATACTTATAAGAAGGTACTATACTTCTATACTAGTCACATGCAATGAAGTTTCTTTATTAATCAAAGTTTATCTTCACAATAATTCCAATGACAGTATTTTTCCTTGTGACACTATGAAAACATTTTTCTTTTTTTTATTCCTGAGATTTTTATTTTTATTTGTTCTTTGGTTATATGTGATACTAGAGTATATTTTGAAGTATTTATACAAACATGGACTACTTCTTATTCTAATTAGAATCCCAGTCTTGTGATTGCACATGATGTGGAGATTCACTGTAGTGTAGTTATATATATACATAGGAAAGTTAAGTCAGCTTTATTCCACTGTCTTTTCTATTCCTGTTCCCCCTCCTTCCCTTCATTCTGCTTTATCTAATATACTGAATTTCTGTTCTTCCCCTCTCCCCCTTGTTGTTTGTTAACATCTACATATCAGAGAGAACATTTGACCTTGGGATTTGGGGATTGGCTTATTTCGCTTAGCATAATAGTCTCCAGATCCATCCATTTTCTGTTAAATGGTATAAAGTTTTTTTTTTTCTTATGGAAACATTTTTTTCTAATGCTGTAATTTGCCTCATAATGTGGGTGTGTGTGTGTGTGTGTGTGTGTGTGTGTGTGAGTGAGTGTGAGAGAGAGAGAGAGAGAATTACTGGGGATTGAACTCAGGAGAATTCAACCCCTGAGCTACATCCCAAATCCTTTTTTGTTTTTGTTTTTGAAACAAAGAACTTTGGTCTTGCTAAGTTGCTTAAGTCAGGGTTCAAACTTGGGATTCCCCAGCCTCAGTCTCACAGTAACTGAGATTATAGTTGTGCATCATTGTCATTGCTCGTCATCATGTAACTTGTTTTCTGTCAAAAATAAAATGTCTTAAAAATTAATTTTCCCTGGCTTTGAGAGATGATGTGGCAGAAGAGGAAAAAAAATCTCCTTTATGCAGATAATCAGTAACTACCAAGAATCTGATACTATATTTAATTTGGTAGCTGTCATTTAATGAAATAAAGTATATTTCCTTTGCAGAGGTTACGCGTTTAGAAGTTCCCATTGATTTGTAGATATCAGAAAACGAGACATTAATGTAAAAAAATACATTATACTTACTGGTTAATTAAATTAAATTCTTCCCTCAAGTATCCCTTTATAATAAGCTCAGTGGTTAGTTGAGCCTTTTTAAAGGATTGGAGTTTAAACATGAATTGAAAATAAGAAGTAAATGTTGATTTTCTACTTTTTTCAAACTATAGTTCTTAGTACATCTGTTGTATTTTCATGTATCTAATAGGTACTGGTTCTGATATTTTAAAGAAAGAGAAATATTAATTTTATCTCATGGAAAACATATATTGTGTGAAGAAAATTTACAGTGAAATGGTGGAAAAAGCAAAACCACAGTCTGCAGAATTTTCAGTAGTCAAAATTAGGTGTTTTGTCTTTCTAAAACTTTTTTAGTGCTTAATTTTTTTCCAGCCAAATAAGCTAAATGGGAACAGATCCTTGATTATGATTAGTCTTTTGTATGTAGTTGGTTTATTAAAGGATACGTTTTTAAAGTTTAAAACTTTGTTTCCTACTTTGTTCCTTCTTCTGCTTATCTCATATTCTCAGTGTTTGAGAATTTTTGTACATCTGTTTTTTTACCCTCCCCCCTTTTAATAAAAAGCCTTAAGGGAAGTGTAGAACTTCTCTGTGCCTCATTTGACATACCCAATTCAGTGTACCTGTATTGAACCAGAATCTTAAAAGTTAGCAGAAACTTGTAAAAGTCCATGTTCTATAACATAGGAACATATAAGTGGATATGGAAATTTTATTTTAGGCTACAGGGGAAAAATTGATCAAAAACAGGTTCTTTTTCCTAGCTTTGATTATTAAACAATTCTTTCATATTAGTAACTGAAATTAGTGTTCCTCTGACTTCTGTGTAATTCATCCTTGGCATCAAAAGATTCTTTATGTGGAGATAAGTGAAAATGCATATCAAAATGACTTAAATTAAAAAGCAAATGCAATCAATTCAATGAAGTCCTGAAACAGACTTGATTCCAACTAAACTTTTTTTCTTTAACTCTTTCTTTTATTTATCTCTTTGTGTTCATATCTTCACCTGGCTTATTAGCAGGATGCTTGCAGCATTTGAAATTTCATGTCTTCATAGTGCTCCATCTGTGGAAAAGAGAACACTGTAGAGAAGAAATAGTTTGGTTTTTTAGATGTTTCAGTGAAAGATTCATTGTTTCATGCTTTTTTTTAAATTGGGTCTTGTGCCCATGGTTGAACCATGTACTATACCTAAAAGGTAAAATATGTTCATTTGGTTTTGCCCAAATAGGACCTGCCCTTGAGGCACATGATTGAGGAGAGTTAGTACTGATACTAATTATTAAACCAGTGATAAGTAGAATGAATTCTTAGTTTTGTTAGGGAAGGGTCTTTTTTGCATTTAAAAAAGGAATTTTGAATTGGAAAAGAGTATTCTTTGACTTTGTAATGCTTTTTGAAAGGTACTTTTTATTTTTCATGTGCATTTATATAGATATTTAATTAAATTATTTTCATTATTTCTAACTTAACTAGGGTTTGATTTGCTAATATAGTGATGATTTTGGCTTTCTTGTTTTAGAGGGATATTGGTTTGTATTTTTCTTGAAGTATCTTTGTCTTGCTTTGGTATCAGGTTAATACTGGTCTTATAAAAGAACCAGTATGAAACTGTGAAGCACTTATAGTAATCAAAATAGTTTTTAAAAAAAGAAGAGCAGAGCTGAAGAATTTATATCACTTGATTTTAAGATTGGCTATAGAATTCTCATAATGAGGACAGTAGGATTTTAGTCTAATGTGAACAAAGAGATCAGTGAAACTGATCAACATACATTGTTAAGTGATTTTTAACAAAAATGATAATTCAGTGGGCAAAAGGATAGTCTTTCCCACAAACGGTGCTGGATCAACTTGAGGTGTACTTGGAAAAGTAATGAAATTTGACTCTTTCTTCAACATTGTAGAAAACATATGAGATTCTCATTTGTGACCTTTAAGTAAGTAACTTTTTTTTTCTTTTTAGAATATAGAAAATATTAACTATAAAATTGGAGAGGTATTGGGAACTGAATTAGAACAAATTATATTCCATGTTTTTATAGTTATGTCAAAATGAATCCTATTGTTATGTATACTTAAAAGAACAAGTAAAAACATAAAATTCATACCACAAAATAATATCTCCACTTATCCATTAAAATGTCTGAAATTTGAAAGACCCAAATATTGACAAGGATGGTGGAACAACTGGAACTGTCATATTGCTGCTGGGGGTATAAAATTGTGCACTCTGGAAAGCAGTTTGTTAGTTTCTTATAAAGTTAGACTTACCATATTGCCCAACAATTTGACTCCTCACTGTTTTCATCATACAATGAAATCAGATAGTTACTTTATTTTCTTTTTTAAAAAAATTTTAATCTTATCCTGTAAACATTTTATGAAAATAAAATATACAGACCAAAAGCACAGAAACCACAAATGTGTACAAGCTAATTTAACAAGCAGGAAGAGTCAGCAATTTACACTGTTATAGAAATAGATCACTATCAGTATCTAAAAGCCTACATCCCAGTCACCATTTCCTAAAAAATGATTATGATTATTCTGACATCTCATTCCATGTATTTTGCCACTTAGTGACATTTCCTTAATAGAATCATGTTGTGCCAATATTGATCTGCACTTTAATTATTCTGCTGAAAAATTGTATTTTTGAAATTTATCTATTTTTATGAGTAGTAACTTTTTTCATTATATTTGCATTTCAAAACATTAGCTGTTATTAGTAATGCTGCTATGAATATACTTGTACATGTTTTTTTTCCATTTTTATTATTGTTCAAAACATTACATAGCTCTTGACATATCATATTTCATACATTTGATTCAAGTGGGTTATGAACTCCCATTTTTACCCCGTATACAGATTGCAGAATCACATCGGTTACACATCCACGTTTTTACATACTGCCATACTAGTGTCTGTTGTGTTCTGTTGCCTTTCCTATCCTCTACTATCCCCCCTCTCCTCCCCTCCCCTCCCATCTTCTCTCTCTACCCCATCTACTGTACTGTACTTCATTTCTCTCCCTTGTTTTTTTTTTTTTTTTCCCTTTCCCCTCACTTCCTCTTATATGTAATTTTGTATAACAATGAGGGTCTCCTTCCATTTCCATGTAATTTCCCTTCTCTCTCCCTTTCCCTCCCACCTCTCATCCCTGTTTTAATGTTTATCTTCTTCTCATGCTCTTCCTCCCTGCTCTGTTCTTAGTTGCTCTCCTTATATCAAAGAAGACATTTGGCATTTGTTTTTTAGGGATTGGCTAGCTTCACTTAGCATAATCTGCTCTAATTATTTTCCTTAGTAAGTTATGTTTTTTCATTAATTTGTATTCAGAATTTATACATTAGATTTTAAGTCCTTTTTTCCCTATGTTTAATAAAGGTTTATGCAGAATAAGAGGTAGTCAGCCTTAAAATTAAAGTAGAAATTTATTCTATGAAACTTCTAGAATGTGGTACTTTTTAGTGGTTAGCTCTTTGAAAACTTTTCATTTTCTTCTGCTTTTTCTGTTAAGAATTTCTGTTTTTTTTCCTTTGATAAGTCAAAATAATGCAATATTTTCATAGAAACATCCCAATTCCATTTGTTTATTTTCCAAATTTGTTAAAACATGAATAAAATGAGCTTCTTATAATTATCTTTATTTTTTTCTGTATTTATTTGTTGTTGCATTTTTACTCCTTTTGTTTTGTATTTTGTTACTTGCTTTTGAAAAATTAGGTTAGAGGTAGATTTACCATGTGATTCTTTTCAAGGAACCAAATCTTTTGAATATATTATTCTGATAGTTTTCTTCATTCTAATTCATTAATTTCTGCCTTTAGCTTTTTCTAATTCTGCTTTGTTTCTTGGATTTATTGTTCTTTCTTACTTGCATGTTAAGTTCAAACATTTTCATTTGTTCCTTTATTTTTTTATTTTTTTTAAAACAAATGACAAAGACCCAGCTTACTAGCTTTTAAAAACTAAGCTAACATTACATAGTTAAACAATTGTCAAAACTTATACTAAGTTGCCAGCATTCATGTACAACGAGAAAGCCTTCTTAAATTTTTATTCAACTAGAAATGCATTACCATTAATATATTAATATCTTTAATTATAAACTACTGGAAAAAAATCCAGTATACAATCTTGTCCTAGCAGTACTCAAAAGTCAAGACTCACCTTGGATTACATTTATTAAAAAAGAAAAGTGCATATAGATACTGTAACAGTTTTAAAGACACACACACAAAATGGTCCTATCGTGTGGTCCCAACAATAAACTCAAAAAAGTCTGTGACAAATATGGGCTCAGATGAGGTGTGTATAAATAGATTAGATTAGATACAATTATACTGAAAGTTGAGTTTGCTTGAAATCTTTAAAAAAACAGTTCCTGTTAATGTTAAAATGGTGCATGTGTAGTTCAACATTTGTGTTAAATGTGGGCATTGAATTACTTATTATCCAAGTGTAGCACTATTTTTTTTACCATTTATTGTTAAGGACTGTAACTGACAGTCTTCTTCAGTCTTCTACTCTTTATTGACCATTCTCAACATTTTGTAGTGATTTTTTATGCCATTCACTATTTTAATAGAAGTTGATATAGATTTGAAGTTGCCCATCCCACTGCTGCCAAATAATGTTGCAAAGAATGAAGGGGTTGCCCGCTGAACTAGTGACCCAGATGAAGTCAATCGTGTATCAAATGAAGAAAATAATCCAGCTCTGAATAATAGAAATCCACTGAAAGCAAAGAAAAATGAGCATGCATCTCAGTTTCTGCTTCCTTGGGGACCCCCACTTTGGTTCCCAAAGAAGACTTTAAATCTGTGTTCAAAGAAGTTGAACAAAAATGAGTTTATTACACCAAAAAATTCTCTGAGGACATCATCCGGATTGTGGAATGTGAAACCAAACTAAAAGTATCAAAATGACTTACACCTCCTCCTCCACCATTTAATCCTTCTTAGCTACACTTGTCATAGCTGTCATCTTGAACAACACTTGCCTTTTTAAATTAATTCTCCTTTTTATTTTCTTCTTTTTCCTATCTCAGTTAAGTAGATAGGTATCTTATATTCTGACCAGACAAAAATTAAGGAGAATTACACTTTCAGTTTTCCCTTATTTTCCTATTAGTTATCAATGTGCCATCTTTAGTAAAATATTGTAAACTATATTATCTATTCTAAGGGAATGGTGAACAGTCTTGGGTATTCTGTTTTGGTCCTTATAGTCTTTAATTTACTTTTAATATATACATGTAAAATAAAATAGACCTAATATGAAGGGGATCTTTTAATGAATTATTTCCCCTGCCCCAATATAGGAAGTTCACAGATGGGAGCTACTATAGTAGATGCTTTGGATACCCTTTATATCATGGGACTTCATGATGAATTTCTAGATGGACAAAGATGGATTGAAGACAACCTTGATTTCAGTGTGGTGAGTATACAGTTGATAATTAATCTCCTAGGTTGACTAGGAAAAGGCATATTTTTCTTTGCTGTAGAACATAGCAGAATATTTGTATTTTTCCAAAATTCATATATTGAAACATAATCATTAATGATGAGTCCTTGGGAGGTGATTGAGACATCAGGATAAAGCCCTCCTGAATGAAATTAGTGCCCTTATAAAATAAGCCCCTGGAGAGCTGCCTTACCCCTTCTACTTTGTGAGGACACAGTTAGAAGGTACTATCTATGAATCAGAAAGTGGGCACTCACCAGACACTGAATCTCTGACATCTATATCTTGGACTTCCAGAACTGTGAATTTCTGTTGTTTATTAGCTACTCAGTTTATAGTGTTTTGTTATAGTGGTGCCAGTGGTCTGTGAGGCTAAGCATGATAGTAGCAGTTTAAAGAAATGTTAATACTAAGTCCTCTTTCTTCTTTGGGGATCATCAGCTGTTACTTATTTTTTGCATAAAATACACACCTTTTGGCAGCATCTTTTTTTTTTTTTTTACTTTTCTTGCCCTTATCATTTGAGGTATTGTGTAAGTGTGTTAGATCAATAATTGGAGTGGGGAAAACAATGAAATAGATACATCAGGATTTAAAAAGTGCTTTGTAAATAATAAGTGGGTTTTGGGTTTCTTTTTTCTTTAGAAAATATTTAATGATTTGGTACAACTCTAAGTTGTTATAATCAGGCTTACATGTATCCTTCCAATACTTTGCCTAGCACAATTAATTCTAGCTATGTGGCTCAGGAATTTTATTTATTCTTTTTAAACTTATGATAAAATAGTTATCTTATTGTAATATTATGAGGATTATTTGACATAATCTGATACATTTTGGATGCTTAGTGAAAAATCATTATTTTCATAAGACCAGTACCTAAAAGGCATGTGGGCTGTTTTGTCATATTCGCTGTTATATTCCATGATATTGCCATGTGTTTGCTGTGTTCCTTTTGACTCTAGTGTCCTTCACTTCTTCTCTTATGTTTTTTTCTGTGACACTCATTAATAGTTAAACTGTGATTTAAATCAGTATTTATTTCTTTTCTAATGATTTTCCTTGTGCTAACCAGAAAAAAACGTTTATCTTCTATTATGTTATTCTAACATTAAAAATGCTGGATCTATTTATTGACATATCTTAATTAGAATAATTTTATTATCTATTAGGTTTAGGTTTGGCTATGGGTGGCAGAAAAAGCTAAAATAAAATAACCAAAACAAGATTTTATTTCTATTTCATGCAAGTCAGATACTGAGATGAAAAGTCCAGGGCTGCTTCGGATAGCTCCTTGGATCATCAAGATCTTAGGATCCTTTGTCTCAATTGCTCTATTAACTTCAGTATATATATAGCTTTGACCTCATTGGTATGAGATGGCTCCATAAGACCCAGGATCTTATCTACCTTCCAGATGACATAAAGGAAGAAAAGAGAGGATAGATATGTAACTAATCTTTCAGAACACTTCTTGGGAGTTGGTTACTCTATTTTTGTGTCCATGCTGTTGGGTAGATTTTACTCATATGGTTCCATCTAACTACACAAAAGTTGAGAAATGTCGTGCTTTTTTTCCCCCTTTGTAGCTAGGCAGATTGTTTTTGTATATCTAGTATATAAAATTCCTACTATAAGGCCGTAAGGATATATAGGAGATACGTGTGTGTATACATGCATATATGTGTGTGTGAGTGTGTGTTTATTTTGTTTTGTTTTGTACCAGAGATTGAACCCAGTGCCATCAACCACTAATCTATATCCCCAGTCCTATTTTGTATTTTGTTTAGAGACAGTGTATCAGTGAGTTGCTTAGCGCCTTGCTGTTGCGGAGGCTGGCTTTGAACTCACGATCCTTCTAGAGCTGCTGGGATTATAGGTGTGTGTCACCATGCCTGGCCAGCATATATTTTTTATTCCAAACCTTTTAAAGTTTTGCTTTTGTGTTTTATCTTTAATCCATATGGATTAAAATAGGCAAATAGGCAGCTATCAAGTGATATTAGCACCATTCATTTATACATAAATAACACCCTACTATTTATGTATGCCATTATTAGTCATATGTTGGTCATATTAATTTGTTCTTTTCCATTGTCTGTTTTACTTATCCCTTCTTCAATACTAAACTATCATAATATTTTTATAAGAAGGTTAATATCTGTATCTGAATCATAATATCTAATCTTGGTCCGTGAGGAAATTATTTTAGTTCTCATTTTTTTCTTTTTAACGTCTCTTGAAATTTTGATGAGGATTTCATTTAATTTATAGTTTAATTTGAAGAGAATTGGCATCTGTGTAATCTCAGATACTCCTGTTCATTTACATGGCAGCTTTATTATGTCTGATAATTTCCTTGAAAGATCATTGTACCAATCAGGGCTCGAAAAGGAAGCAGAACTATACCATTTTTTTTTTTTAAATAGAGAATTTTTTGTTTAGAATTGCTAGCCAAGATGCAAAAATCCTCAATAAACTTCTGGCGAACCGGATACAAAAACATATCAAAAAAATTGTGCACCATGATCAGGTAGGATTTATCCCTGGGATGCAAGGCTGGTTCAATATATGGAAATCAATAAATGTTATTCACCACATCAATAGGCTTAAAAATAAGAACCATATGATCATCTCGATAGATGCGGAAAAAGTATTCGACAAAGTACAGCATCCCTTTATGTTCAAAACTCTAGAAAAAATAGGGATAACAGGAACATACCTCAATATTGTAAAAGCAATCTATGCCAAGCCTCAGGCTAGCATCATTCTGAATGGAGAAAAACTGAAGGCATTCCCTCTAAAATCTGGAACAAGACAGGGATGCCCTCTCTCACCACTTCTGTTCAACATAGTTCTCGAATCACTGGCCAGAGCAATTAGACAGACGAAAGAAATTAAAGGCATAAAAATAGGAAAAGAAGAACTCAAATTATCACTATTTGCAGATGACATGATTCTATACCTAGCAGACCCAAAAGGGTCTACAAAGAAACTATTAGAGCTAATAAATGAATTCAGCAAAGTGGCAGGCTATAAAATCAACACGCATAAATCAAAGGCATTCCTGTATATCAGCGACAAATCCTCTGAAATGGTAATGAGGACAACCACCCCATTCACAATATCCTCAAAAAAAAATAAAATACTTGGGAATCAACCTAACAAAAGAGGTGAAAGACTTATACAATGAAAACTACAGAACCCTAAAGAGAGAAATAGAAGAAGATCTTAGAAGATGGAAAAATATACCCTGTTCATGGATAGGTAGAAGTAACATCATCAAAATGGCGATATTACCAAAAGTTCTCTATAGGTTTAATGCAATGCCAATCAAAATCCCAACGGCATTTCTTGTAGAAATAGAGAAAGCAATCATGAAATTCATATGGAAAAATAAAAGACCCAGAATAGCAAAAACAATGCTAAGCAGGAAGTGTGAATCAGGCGGTATAGCTATACCAGACTTCAAACTATACTACAGAGCAATAGTAACAAAAACAGCATGGTACTGGTACCAAAACAGGCGGGTGGACCAATGGTACAGAATAGAGGACACAGAAACCAATTCACAAAACTACAACTATCTTATATTCGATAAAGGGGCTAAAAGCATGCAATGGAAGAAGGATAGCATCTTCAACAAATGGTGTTGGGAAAACTGGAAATCCATTTGCAACAAAATGAAACTGAATCCCTTTCTCTCGCCATGCACAAAAGTTAACTCAAAGTGGATCAAGGAACTTGATATCAAATCAGAGACATGGCGTCTGATAGAAGAAAAAGTTGGCTATGATCTACATACTGTGGGGTCGGGCTCCAAATTCCTCAATAGGACACCCATAGCACAACAGTTAATAACTAGAATCAACAAATGGGACTTACTCAAACTAAAAAGTTTTTTCTCAGCAAAAGAAACAATAAGAGAGGTAAATAGGGAGCCTAAGTCCTGGGAACAAATCTTTACTCCTCACACTTCAGACAGAGCCCTAATATCCAGAATATACAAAGAACTAAAAAAATTAGACAATGAGATAACGAATAACCCAATCAACAAATGGGCCAAGGACCTGAACAGAAATTTCTCAGAGGAGGACATACAATCAATCAACAAGTATATGAAAAAATGCTCACCATCTCTAGCAGTCAGAGAAATGCAAATCAAAACCACCCTAAGAAACCATCTCACTCCAGTAAGATTGGCAGCCATTAGGAAGTCTAACAGCAACAAGTGCTGGCGAGGATGTGGGGAAAAGGGTACTCTTGTACATTGCTGGTGGGACTGCAAATTGGTGCGGCCAATTTGGAAAGCAGTATGGAGATTTCTTGGAAAGCTCGGAATGGAACCACCATTTGATCCAGCTATTCCCCTACTTGGTCTATTCCCTAAAGACCTAAAAAGAGCACACTATAGGGACACTGCTACATCCATGTTCATAGCAGCACAATTCACAATAGCAAGACTGTGGAACCAACCTAGATGCCCTTCAATAGACGAATGGATAAAAAAAATGTGGCATTTATACACAATGGAGTATTACTCTGCATTAAGAAATGACAAAATCATAGAATTTGGAGGGAAATGGATGGCATTAGAGCAGATTATGCTAAGTGAAGCTAGCCAATCCCTTAAAAACAAATGCCAAATGTCTTCTTTGATATAAGGAGAGTAGCTAAGAACAGAGTAGGGACTAAGAGCATGAGAAGAAGATGAGAGGGATGAGAGGTGGGAGGGAAAGGGAGAGAGAAGGGAAATTGCATGTAAATGGAAGGAGACCCTCAGGGGTATACAAAATTACATACAAGAGGAAGTGAGGGGAAAGGAGGAAAAATATAAGGGGGAGAAATGAATTACAGTAGAGGGGGTAGAGAGAGAAGAGGGGAGGGGAGGGGGGAGGGGGGATAGTAGAGGATAGGAAAGGCAGCAGAATACAACAGACACCAGAATGGCAATATGTAAATCAATGGTTGTGCAACTGATGTGATTCTGCAATCTGTATATGGGGTAAAAATGGAGCGCATATCCCACTTGAATCAAAGTGTGAAATATGATATATCAAGAACTATGTAATGTTTTGAACAACCTACAATAAAAATTAATTAAAAAAAAAAAGTATATACCTCTGTTCTAGAAAAGAAGAGTGTTCTAACACAGGCCAATAGTCGAAGATAAAGTTTGGGAGCTGGAACAACACAACATTTAAATAACTAAATGAAGTATGGCTGAAAAGATGGATCTGATGCAACAGGAAGCCATCCTTAGTGAAGACGTTGAGTAGAGGCCAGTTGGAGCAAAGATATCAATTGCGCAGAGGAACACAGGTCAGCTGCATTTCAGTCTTTCCTTCCTATAGTATTCAAAGACTACTGAACAGTATGTGATAGTTGGGAAATATATAACATTATTATATGAAACAAATACCTCAAATATTATGAGATATTTGGGGAAATCATAAGTATGAAATATTTTTAAAAAGAGAAGAAACAGAATTTATCCTACAGGAAAGGAGATAATTTTGGCAATTCTTCAAAAATTTTGTAGTAAAAAATCATTCAGAGACTCTGCTCCAATACCTGGCTGGAAATGGAAGTGTAAAGAATTTTGTAAATAAAAATAAAATCTCTAAATTCATTATGAATAGTATCAACTATTGGATGAGGAAAATATTTTAATGGGAGAAGAAGCCCAGGACAAGGAAATGAGAGGAAGAAAAAAAAATCACGACTTACTTTTAAAAATGCAACAAACGATTTGATCTGACCAAAAGAAGTTTCAAGATCCAAGCCAAGATAGAAGTCAAATGGACATTGAAAGCGAGCAATTGGACTTCCCACAGAGTTCCTGTTAAACTTCTGAGGCATCTGGCTGCCTGCATTAAGAAGATGGCTTTGAGAGGCCAGCCCTTTCTGCTCAGTTTATCTAGGGAGTCTGACCTTCCAATGAGGTATTGTCAGAAACTCATAATGATCATACCCCTTAGAATGAGGCAGAAGAAGTAATTCTCTAATAAATCGCAACTCAGTTTTGTCTTTAAGGAGAGGTGAATTTCTTTTTTAGAGAACGTCACATAGAGTAACGTAAGATCACAGATGGCCCTTATTCTACCTTCCACTGGTTCGGTTAGAAGGAACTGGTCAGTCTTAGCTGGTAACTGACTTGTGGAAGAGGAAGGACCCACAGAGAATTTTTGACCTGATTTTGCTTTGAAATTTTCTGCCTATTCCTATAGAAACTCCCTATTTCTGTATACTGGCTTTTTACTGCGTAGTTGTCATTAAAATACACCACTTCTTGTCCCACGGTAAACTAAATGGATCTGGAAAAGTGTTGTTGGAAATCTACAAAATTAGACAATTTCAGTAATGGTGTCTGGTATTTTAAATTGAGAAAAACGGAAAGAGATTCTATTATTATGGCTCTGAAGAATACGTAATTCCTCAAGAAACCTCATAAAAATGAATTCAGAGTGTGTCATCCCTAAGATGGAACAAAAGGAAGGGGGAGAGGGAAATAGAGGAAAGTGTTTGATAGATCATTTTCAATCTCAGAAAATGTAATAAAGAGCATCAAAATTGGAGCTAAAGGGAAAATGCAAGAGCTTTATGAAAACAATTATTTAGTTGTCCTTTTTTTTTCCTTTAACTTTTTAAAAGATATTTGTACCATTAGGGCTAGTTCTTAATAATTCATGGAAAACAATGAGATTGGTGGTAAATATTTTTTGTCAACATAAAACACAGAAATGTGTGCTTAGAGTTGAAGCCATAAAAATCGTATGCATTTATTTGGTTCTTGTTTTAAAAAATATAATTTACTTCTTTCTTGCTTTTTTTTTTTTCCTCTCTTGTATAATGTCAGTCAGCACTGTGAGAGATAAAAGAAGTCTGAATGCAATGAATGTTGTCCACATGGTGGGTTCTTTTTTTATAGCAGCCAAACTCCTTCGAATACTTCATTTTGATTGTATTTCATTCTATGAGGAGGAAGTTGATAACCTAGGGGATATCCGGAGGGCAAGATATTGTACTAGGCTCTACAAAAGATCTCATGTGACAAACAGGTGAAAGAACTGAGGTTTCTGAATCTAAAAACAGAATTATGTAAACTGTCTTTAGCTATTTAAAGACTCCCCCCCCCTTTTCCTCATTTTGTAGGATGTGAAGTAAATTTGGGCAGAAAAATAGATTGGAATTAATTAATGTGAAATTAAGAGGGCAAAACTGGGAGCAAGAGACTCTTATGAAGCAGATTTAGACTCAAAAAAGATTTAAGAATTGGAAAAATGTCACAGTGGAGATGCCCGTGCGACACTGTGTCCCCATCAATTTAGATCAAAGGCAGACCATCATTTGTCAGAAATCGCTGGAGGAAGATTTCTCATTCTAGAAAGGACTTTGGGTAAAAATTATTCCATGGGTTCTTTAAAACCCACAGGCAATAGGGAGGTCCTTCAAGTCAGTCTTTCTTGCCTTAGGAGAAGTATAGTGGCCATAGAGGAAGCACAGTGGACAACTAGAGTGACCAAAGAAAATGGGATTCTTATTAAAAATAAAAACAGGGCTGGGGATGTGGCTCAAGTGGTAACAAGCTCGCCTGGCATACGTGGGGCACTGGGTTCGATCCTCAGCACCACATAAAAATAAAATAAAAGATGTGTCCACTGAAAAATAAACATTAAAAAATTCTCTTTCTCTCCTTTTTAAAAAAATAAAAAACAAACAAAAAAACACTAAAAGTAACAGAAGTCTCATGTGTAAAGGTAAAGATATGATTTAGATATGATTTAAAGCTAAAAAAATGTTGAGAGTTTATTTACATGAATATCAGGAGATTAAACCAACAAAGTTCATGTCCAATGTTTTCCTTACATCAGCTGACTGCCCAGACTCACTGCCTGCTCTAAATGCACCAGCCAGCTGCCTTGAACTCTCCAAAATTTCATACCCTAATGTTCCATATATTGGCATGATTTTTTTTTTCACTTGCAAATGTCCAATTCCTACTTACTCTTTGAGACCTAGTTCAAATACTCATATCCTCGTAAGATATTCCTGATTTCCTGGATGGAAATAATCTTCCCTCTGAATTCCAAAAGCATTTTATATGTTTTTAATGTCACTGAAATTCTTTACAAACACATCCTAGTTCACTTCCTCAATTCCTACAAGCAAGAGCCAGCCAGCTGTGATGATTTCCCATAAGGTCTGCAGTGTGGTAGGGGCTTTATGAATGCCTGCTAAGTGTATGACTCAATAAATTGATGTTCACTTTGCCTATCTAACAGTTTCTGGAGATGCCATTAGGTCCCAAGGATGGTCCAGCCTGCTATTCTGTTTGCATACAGCTAACACAGGGATTCTAGCTAGGAGTGTCCTAGATCTGTGAGCCAGTTACAGAACTGCCCCAACTGGCCTCCATCCCTCATGCAGACTGCTTTTTATTCCTCTCCTTTCTCTCATCTTTGTTTGAAGACATATCTCAGCACCGCCCACAGAGGCTGTTGAGATGTATATTTGCAAATGGGACTCAGAAGCATCCTAAGAGAACACCCTCAGTGAAGGAGGGAGACAGGCTTGATAAGTGTAAGCCTATTAAAAGGTTGTGAGTAAATTAGTAGGGGGAGAGGACTTCTGAATTTGGATGGTGTCTGTCAACTGGATTGGCATTCCAAATAACCAGGGACTAGATCCTATGAAAACAGAGAACTGTAAACAGAAACTGAACAGTTTCATTAATTTCACTGGAGTCTCTTGCCGCAGTCTGGCTGGGCACAATTTAGGAGCCACTTGTCAAAAGAAACTAACTTTATTTTTAGAACCACACACGCCAAACAAAACAGCTCCTCAGGAAAAAACCCTCAGAGCCCAACTGCCACCACCAGCTTCCCACAAGCCACACTCCCCAATCCAGCCTCTTCCTCCCACAATCCTCCTGCTCTTGAGGCCGATTGGCTGGGTTGCATGGGCGGAGCCAAAAAAGTCCCCCAGACTGCCAGCTGATGGTCTCTAACAGCACCACCGTCTCTACTCTCATCAGCAAAGATGTTGTTCCACAGCCATCTCATCTTCTTAGGTCCTGCAGTTGATGGTAACTGGGACTGGAGCACCACCAGTGCCCACGGGAACAGACATTTGTGTGATATATCTGTGAATTCTGAGGAATGTCACAGGGTCACTGTACGCCACTTTGAGGACATGTTGTTAGATGCATTAAGAACCACTGACATTAGGTTGATACTCTAAAGGGGACCCAACCTATGCTCCTGGGCTGGTGATGTATGGGCTTACTTGGGTTTCATATATTACCTGTGTATTACTCAACATACTGAGCAACACCAAAAGAATTACACACACACACACACACACAGACTATACTTTTGACTTCTCACCTTCAAGACATTCCTTAATAATCATTTAAACCATTTGTGTAAAAAAAAGATCAAAAAACACATAGTCTGGTTCTTCCTAGAGCCTGTACACCTTAAAATGTATCTACCCTCTATAACACCACTTTGTTGGCTGAGTAAACGTAGAATAATGTCTTTCTTTTACAAGTGCAGCAGAGTATAAATAATTCAACACTAAAGTCTGATGCACTTCTAACAGAGGTTTTATTCTGTATCCTATATCTCACTAAATGTACAAGCAGGTGGAATAATTTATAGCTGTATTATCTTATAAGTGCTGTCCTAGGTAACTCCAAAGAGCCATTGCTGACAAGTTGGATGGAATTGATATTCCACTGAAAGACTTTTGGGGTAACAGAGGGCCTGAGACAAGTATAAAAATCCGGGGCTGGGGAATGGTATCTCTGGTTATTGCTGGTAGTACTATTGAGTAAAAGTCATGTTCTCATTCTAGCTTTTGATACTGGTTCTCTCTGGGCCTTCCAAAAAGAGCCAGTTGGTACTAATAACATAGAAAAGTCATAAACATTTCTGAGAATTGAATATTGGTTCTGAAATGGGTTTTTTTGCACCTGGAATAATAGTTAAGATCTACTGTTTGGTCTGCATTCAATGTTTGGGACCCAGAAAGGACCATTACAACCAGTTATAGGTAAGATATAATAGAAAGAGTCTGCCATTAAGGTAGAGTAATGCCTCTCCTAGTACTTCTCCCCAGTAGTGGAGTAACCGTAGACCTCATAGAAACCGACTAAAAGGCATCTTGCTGACATTTAGCTCCTGAATTACTAACTGTGTCGGGCCCAGGAGCTTGAATTTCTAACAAGCTCTCAGGTGATGCTCTTGCTGGATCAAGGACAGCAAATTGAGTAGCAAGGATCTAATAAGATAACAGCTTGCCAAACCAAGAAACTTGGGAATTTTTCAGTGACAAAACAAACTACACTAAAATTTTAAGCTGAGATGTTCCTCAGCTTAATTAATCATGTTTACAAGATTAACTCATGTTTGAGGAAGATGAAGATGAAGGTTTGTGCCAAGTAAAGGATTGTGATGGATACAATGTACATACCAGGAACTTAAAATGTCCTGCAACGAGATTACTATCTTTTAACTGGCAAAAGACATTTAACATTTATATTTTATTGTAATCCAGACATATGAACTATCCATGGATTCAAATAACTGCGGGTAAACTTTTTTTTATAGGTCTTTGTTCTGACCTTTGTGTCCTTGCCTCCCTTTTTCATTATTTCCAGGGGTTCTCCACAATGTCACCTCTATTCAGGAACTATTCCTTGGTGTTTTTGATTTTGGTTTCCTGTTGCTATCTACTTAAGCAAAGCCATTTGAGGGTAAGGAAGGTCTTTGCCTTGTGTTCTGTGGCTCACTGCCTTCTCACTGGGCTGGCTTCTAGTGGACAGAGCTTCAGGATGCTGGTGCAAATATTAGGACATGCTATTACAGGGATTCTTTATGGCCTACCCAGGGGGCTTTTCTTCTATGCAGAAGAACATCCAGCCATGTAACACCACTTCCTGTGCCCCGCCCCATGCCCTCTAATCCAATACACTCCCCCACAGAGAAGATATGTGGCTTAACTGACTCATGCATTAGGAAGGGAAAAATACCACGTAAGGTCTAGCTTCTTTCTTTTCCATTTCCCTAGAATGGTGGTTCTTGAAGTGTGGACTTTGAATCGGCACATTAGCATCACCTGGAACTTGTTAGAAATGCCAATTACTGAACCTGCCCAAACCTACAGATTCAGAAACTTGGGGGTGCAGTGGCAAGTGAGATCTAGCATCCGTGATTCAAATGCCCATTCCAGGTGGAGTCTGGGGCAATAGTCCTCAAACAGAGGGCATAAGAATCATCCTACAGCTTCTGATTCTGGAGACAGGATGGCTATTCTTCAGGGTAGGAGCATCCTCTGGTACCCCAGGAGGTAAGGTGTTGCTGTCCTTGAGATTATCATAAAAGCAATGTCTACTTATTCTTCCTATAGCAAGCAGATATGTTCATCCAAAAAAATCAAATATTCTTTAATTTTATGATGATGATGATAATCATGATTTTATTACAGTAGTAGGGATTAAACCCAGGACACTTTACCACAGAGCTATGTTCCTAGAATTCTTAACTACTACTACCTCTTCTTCTTCTTCTTCTCCTCCTCCTCCTTCTTTTTCTTCTTTAATTTTAGACTAGTTTTTGCTAAGTTCCTTAGGACTTCAATAAGTTGCTGAGGCTGGCCTCAAACTTTGGATTCTCCTGCCTCAGCCTCCTAAGTCACTGGGATTATAAGTGTGTGCCATCTTGCCCAGCAAAAAGAAAATAAAGAAAGAAAGAAAAGAATAAAAAAGAATTTTTAACCAAAATAGTACAGCATGTCAGTATCAATATGTACTCCCAAGAATAACAAACACAATTTGTGGGAAAAATTATGTGACTATTGAGAAGTAAGAACACTCTGATCTAGCTGAGAATTTGTAACCAGGTAGGAATGGGATGCTTAGTTTGAAAAATAACTAAGAACTTTTCTTTAGTGGAAAGAATTTAAGTGGGTTTAACATTAAGTTTAAGCTCATGGTCTTAAAGAAACTGATTTCTGAATTTATTCTACTCTTCAATCAGCTGTGATTATTTGTTAGGGTCTGTAAACAAGTCAGGATGGCACCTGGCATTTTGTCAGAGGGAGTAGTTTGTGAAGTAATGCCAGCGAGCCATTAAGTGTGGAGATTCCTGATTGGTTGACTGCTGTATCTAGTTTATGTTAATTAAGATAAGCGGTGTGGAATGTATATATACCCCTCCTGTCCTACAATAAACGGCTCCCACTCCTGCTGTATCAATCTACACAAGTTGTTCGTCACCCCCTAGTTATTTTGCTGCAGCCGGACTGCGGCAAGTATTTACTACAGAAATAATCTAAACAGGTTCTACTGGAGAGATGGTGAGAAAGAAGACCTGATAAAAGTGTATCTCTTGGGCACAAGCACTACACAGGCCTCGCTTGGGCAGCCTTTGCAATAGCTCATAGACTCAGAGTCTGCTTGCTTTGGTAAAAAATGAGCCTCAAGAAGAGATTTAATTTATTTATACTTTTTTCATTAATAAATTCCATACTTTAAAAAAATATGTACTAACAGTCAAGTTCTGAGGCTATAAACAAAATACTTTGAAGATATTTAGCTACATATATGAAAGTATTTGTTGATATTTTCATTAGCTATCATGTGTGTTTGTGTATGTGTATGTGTGTGTGTGTGTGTGTGTGTGTGTGTGTGTGTGAGAGAGAGAGAGAGAGAGAGAGAGAGAGAAATTGACAAAATTATTTTACTTGGGGGTCAGAAAATTATATTCTACCGTGATGCAAAATCTCTTTCTGATCTTCTCTTGTCCTCCTACTCCTGTTTTCCTTTGTCCCCTAAAAACAAGACACAGACACTAGAATTTCATCCCTGCAAGGACGGTGGTCATGGAAAACTGAACCATTTTCCCAAAGCAAGCCCAAGAACTTGAAAGTATTACTTTAACTTTCCTCCACCTTTCTGTGTTGGAGCTTTTTCATTAAGAAACTCTCTAACCTCCTTTGTCTATAGATGGTCCTAAGATCCTCATTCCAAAGCAATCCTGAATTATACTAGAGAGGAAAGAATGCCACAGAGAGACCAAGAAGAGTCTGAACAATCAGGACCTGCTGGGTGCTTCTCTCAACCTATTTCCAGTAGGTCACACACTCTTTGCCCAGTCATATTCCATGCAATGGTCCATGCTTCACCTAACCTGAGCATAGGAATAGATAGTTCACTCCAGGTTTTTTGGTCTTCAGTCTGAAGGTTCTTATGGTATGTAAAACTATGATCAAAATAAATATATTAGGCTTTTCTCTTGTTAATCTGCCCCCTTCCTTTTTTAGGAGTATCAACCATAACATTTCATAATGACCAGGAAAAGTGTTGGGAGTCGCCCCGGCTCTAAAGACTAACTTCCCCATCCCCGAGAAGAGCCATCCAATGGTGAGCCCTACTGGCTCACATGATCCTTACCCACCTGTTAGGGTCCGTACACAAGTCAAGATGGCGCGTGGCATTTTGCCAGAGGGAGTGGTTTGAGAAGTAACGCCAGTGAGCCATTAAGATGATAGAGATTCCTTAATGACTGACTGCTGTGTCTAGATTATGTCAATTAAGTTAAGCTGTGTGTAATCATTAAAATGATGAGGATTACTTATTGGTTGACTGCTGTATCTAGTTTATGTTAATTAAGATAAACTGTGTGTAATTAGTTAAGTATATATACCTCTGCTGTCCTACAATAAAGCGGCTCCCGCTATATCAACCTTCACAAGTTGCTTGTCACTCACCCCCTGGTTATTTTGTTGCAGCCAGACTGCGGCATCCACCAATCAGACTATCCCTGCTGGCTCCCATGATCCTTACCCACCAATCAGACTAGCTCTGCTGACTCACATGATCCTTACCCACCAATAAGAAAGCACCCCATGCCAACTGTCAAACTGTTCAACCATTAAACTGTCAAACCACCTCCCGGCTCTATAAATATGCAGAACTTGTTCCTCAATAAATGGGCATTTTCTCCAATGGCAAGCCTTGTTTGGTCTTTCAAAAAGGACCTTCCTTTCTTCCCCTACAACAAAATATCCAGGATCCTCACATAGAGTACTCTTTGTTCTGTTTTTGAACTGCCTTTCTTCACCTCCCCAAATAGCTTCTTGTTCCGTGCAACTAATTATTTTATTCTAAAGTAAAAGTTCCTTTTGAACAGTAGATTATAGGTGACATTATTCCTTGAAGCTTTTGTAGTGATTTAAGTGGTGTCCCCTCCAAAAGATATATCGGGACAGAACCAGTGGATATGAACGTGTTTGGAAAAATGGGTCTTTTCAGATATAATAAAGTTAAAGATGCTGAGATGAGATCATCCTGGCTTATCCAGGTGGGCTCTAACTCCAATGACAAATGTCCTTATAAGACGAGGAGAGAACAGGGGGAGGATGGCCATATGGGTGAAGATGAAGGCAGAAATTGGAGTAAGGCTGACACAAACCAAGGAACACTTAGAGCTCCCAGAATCTGGAAGAGGCAAGGAAGTCTCCCCCGATGGAGACTTCAGAGAGTGTACAGCCCTGCAATACCTTGACTTTGGGCTTGTGCCTTACAGTGTTGTGAGAAAATAAATTTTTATTGTTTTAAGTCAGTATGTTTGTAATGCTTTGTTACAGCAGCCCTAGAAAACTAGCATGGCCACTATCAATTCATTTCGGAAATTACTTTCCTTGGTAACTCTAAACCACATGGGTCATCTTCCTTTATTCTAATCTCCTGATCAATGAAGACTGTTTTTAGTTGAAACTGATTCTGTTAAAATGCTTGCCAGCAAAGCATCTTTGAAGAAGAGATTGAAGTAATGGGGGAAACTTTGTTAGTTTTAATGAGCATGCAATTGCCACCCACCCAGGACAAAAATAATTAAATAAATTGAAGAGCCAGGTGCAGTGGCGCACGCCTGTCATCTCAGCAGCTTGGGAGGCTGAGGCAGGAGGATAGAGTTCAAAGCCAGCCTCAACCAAGGCAAGGTGTGAAGCAACTAAGTGAGACCCTGTCTCTAAATAAAATACAAAACAGCGCCAGGGATGTGACACAGTGGTTGAGTGCCCCTGAGTTCAATCCCCCATACAAAATAAATAAATAAATGAAATAAAAGAAAAGAAAAAAAGAAAGACCTATTCAGTTCCTTGTAATTACATTTGTAATTGATTTTATTCTTCTATTAACCTTTGAGGTGACTCTGTATTTTTTAACTTATTCATGCTAATTTCTTACAGGACCTCTGTGAACATTATAAAATGAGAATGTACTCTACCTAGAGTTAGATTTGCCTCCTGTTTTTATCTTTGGGTGCCATTAACTTCCAGGGGTATTTTGCTGCTCCTGGCAATTGCTTGCTTTCTGCAGTTGTAATTACAGACAGTATATTTGTTTCTAACAACTTGAATCTTGGTGCGTTTCCTTTTGGGGAGGGGGTTGCTAAAAAAATATTGCTCTGTAGAAAACCTCCCTACTAGATCATGTTTGTGAGCAATTCTTTTTATAATTGTCTTTTATTTATTTCATTATAAAGTGAAAGAAAGCAAAAAAGCAATTGATTTTTCCCCTAAATGTCATTTTCACAGTGTAGTATGCTATATAATTAAAAATTTATCACAATGAGTGGATTCAGGTTGAAATTTTAATTGCACCTTTAGCTAGCCAGCTTTGGAAGTAAGCATATATCAAGGATTTAAAATGCAAAAGCAAATTTACAATTTAGCATGACTCTTGCCACATGTTGCTTGGACATGCCAATGACAGAACTTCAGAGATTCAGAGCTCCATCTTCTAAGAAGGAATGCTATGATTGAATGGCCCTTGCTTTTTAGAACTATGGGAAAGTTGTACATAGAGCACACACATAGAGTTTCTGTTGCTCTCATAATTTCATTTTAGGAGCAAAAATAATAAGTATATGTTGCATGTAGATATTTCTGCATTGAATGAAATGTGGCTTATTAATCTGAGGTGCATTCTAGATGGTTCACTCAGGTAAAATTTTTCTCAAAATACAACTGGAAATAGGACACTCCATTGAGAGTTTTTAAGCAGGTCACGTAACTGGAATTTCCTCAGGACTTTAAACGACTATTTACTTTTGAGGTGTTTCCAACAATAATCTCAGCTAATTTTTCTTGCACTGGTAGGAAATTTAGAAGTTTCTTGAGTCTGATTTTTAAAAATGGGTAAAAAAATTCTTGCTCTTTTATTTCTGCTTCAAATTTCTTAATCAGAGCCACTTGGCTAGCCAGGAATCTGAGTGGCTTCTCTCACCAGGATTGCCAAGGCTGTCTTGTAACACCCAAGATGATAATGAATCACAATTCCTTTCTGTCACTTCTAGTTGATGAGTGTTTTCTTAGTCAGTAACTCTCTTCTAAGTGCCCTCTGATTTATTTGGTAAAATTGTTCTACATGATAGAAGTGATATTAATTATTTCTTTTTTTAATACATATTTTTAGTTGTAGATAAACACAATACCTTTATTTATTTTATGTGGTGCTGAGGATCAAACCCAGTGCCTCACGTGTTCGAGGCAAGATTTTTACCACTGAGCCACAACCCCAGCCCGATATTAATTATTTCTGTGACTAAGGCAGAGCCATTTCTTGCCAGATAGAAAAGTGGTAGGAGTGCCTAAAATTACTGTTCATAAGTAAGGGGGGCAGAAATCAACTCCAGGGATCTAAGTAGAATTTGTGTTTCTCTGAATATGTAATCACTAACACTGCTAACACTGAATCTATCTGTAGTATAGAAAGACCATAGATAACAAGTAAGTTTTAGTCTACCTTGTATTTAAATGAAGATTATCTGTTAGATCTTAGAAGGAATTTAGTACAATTCAACGCATTGTAATAAACATTAAAAGTTGAATATGTTTTCAGGAGCACTCTCTTTGTCTAGTAGGACAAAGAGAAATTTAAAAAACTGAATGCCAAGTAGAATATAGCAGGTGCTTTCACCTGAAAGGAAGAAACTGGTTTAGAAGAGGACTGGGTGTTGGACAAGATTATTACAAATAGATGGCTCAGGAAAGATAAAAAGCAACTCAAAGAGAAGACATAGAAGACCTAAAACTATCAAAGTACTAATATAAAACAGGGGGGAAGCACTATGGCTCTGGTCTAGTCAATGGTCCAAGATTATTTTGATATGGTCCCCCAAAGTGAAGTCAACAGAAGCTTAAATAGATAAATAGAAATCACATCAAAGTAAAAAGGTTCTCTATGATGAAACAACAGAGGAAATAGACAATCCATAGAATGAAAGAAAATATTTGCAAGCCACATACTTGTTAAGGGATTAATATTCAAAACATACAAGGAACTCAACTCAATATCATGAAAACAAATAATCCTATTTAAAATCAGGCAAAGGGCCTGAATAGATATTTGTTAAAGAGAGATATACAAAAG
Organism: Callospermophilus lateralis; assembly: GCF_048772815.1. Lineage (NCBI taxonomy): Eukaryota > Metazoa > Chordata > Mammalia > Rodentia > Sciuridae > Callospermophilus > Callospermophilus lateralis. The sequence goes on from NC_135320.1 coordinate 10,921,561, forward strand.
GCCAGCAATTCCATGAAAACATGCTCAACATCACCAACTACTAGGGAGATGTAGATATATCACCTCATTCCAGGTAGAATGGTATTATCAAAAAGATGAAAGAGATGCTTTGCCTAGGACATGAAGAAAAGAGAATACTTGCAGTCTCAGTGTGGATGTAAATTAGTATGGTCCTTATGGAAAACAGCATGGAAAGTCTTCAGAAAAACTTGATACACATCTGAGTATATATCCAAGGGAATTAATCAGTATGTCAAAGAGATATCTGCATTCCCATGATCACTGGAGCATTATTCAAAATAATAAAGATATGGAATCAGCCAAAGTATCCATCAATGGATGAATGAATAAAGGAAATGTAGCACATATAGGCAATGCAGTACTATTGAACCTTAAAAAACAGGGAAGCTGTCATTTGTGACAGCAAAGCTGAATTGGAGAACATTATGCTAAGTGAAATAAGTCAGACAAAGTTAAACTTACAGATGTAGATAGTAGAAAGGTGATTACCAGAGAGTGGGAGAAGGAGAGAAAGGGTCAAAAGTTATAGTTAGGTGGGAATAAAAAGGCTTTGAGATATATGGCACAGATGGGTAAATATAGTTAAGGTATATTTCAAAACAATTACAGTCTCATCCCTCAAAATGGTATGGTAATAGATATATTAATTAGTTTGATCTAGTCACTCCACATTGGATACATATACTAATATATCACATTGTGCTCCCTAAAAGTATATAAAGTCATGACTTTTCAATTAAAATGATACTAATGAAAGAAAGAAAGTCTTGGTGAAGGAGGTGATATTTGAGTTTTAGCATAAGAGGGTGGTTAGGATTTTGGCAGGTAATACCAAATGAGAAAGATTCTCTGGAATTCCACAGAACAGGCTGAAAAATCCCAGTGAAACCAGGAGAAAAGAACATTTCCAGACTTGGAGGAATGCTTTCAATCTTTTGTAGCTGAGGAAGCGTAAAATTTGTACAGATCAGCTCCAAGGTCCCAGGGATGTCCTCAATTCCCACAGTCCACGACTAGTAAAGTGACTTCATGAACTATATGTCTGACCAAATAATTCTGTTGGCTCTTTCCTCTTTGGACTATTGCAGTTACAGTAATTCTCTACCCTGAGGGATTTTGGTTCACTTTGAAAAAGACCTATCACAGATATGATGTTGAGGGGAGCTGAAAGGATCAATTACTTAACTAACTAGAAAACTTCCAAATTTAGGAAATCATTTTTAGAAGATAGTTGGAGCCATTATCATAATTTCTATAACCCGAAATGATATTTATAGTGAGGAAGAAGCAGTTCTTTAAAATGCCTGCCTTATTAATTCTGATAAAGTTAAGGTTATTTTTTTAAAACTATTTTTACAAGTTGGCCAATACTTTGCCAGGGATCTCATTTTACCTTTTTTTTTTTTTTTTTTTTTTTTTGTACTTATGGGAATATCGTGAAGAATTGTATAACTATTATTTAAAATATATCTAAATAGAACAATGCCCATCTGTTGAACTTTATAGTGAGTTGTTCTTTAATTCTCTTCTTAGATCCATCTTTGAGGATCCACTAACTTGTTAGGCAATACATTCTCATAAAAGAAGCACCAAGGAAGGAAACCAGACCAGTGATGTTGCTCCTATCATGCTGTGATTTGGGGCAAGGAACAGGTTTCTTGTGTATCACTTTATTATCAATATTTTTCCCTTTATACATGAAAGGGTAGATATTATGTAACACCTGTCATGTTTTCTCACAGAGGTGGAGTGGGAATAAAAGAAGATAAATAAAACATTTTGATTAGTGTAACAGCTCTTCAATAAATTCCTTTTGATCCGCTAAGGATCCAGAAAGTTATAGAGGGGAGTCTGCGAATAAATGCATGGCTTTATCCTGAGCCTTCGCCATTGTGTCTGATGTGGTGTAGATTTTTGATAATTTAAAGAATGAGAAATTTGAGCAAGAGTTTTATAAATCACTGTTGTCTAGAAATCAGGCTACCTTCAATTCCAAACCATAAAATATAATCATAGACCTTTTTTTTATGAGGAACATTTTTAAAGTCATTAAATAAAGGTCAGAATACCAATATAATACTTTAGATTTTAGAAAAGGTTTGTGAGTTAGCCAATGGTTATAAATCTCCTTGGAGATGCATGTCTGAACAGCTTTGCTGCCATAATTGCTATTTATACACTGTGTGTCTTTAGTAAGTCACATAAATACTTTTTATTATGGGATTCTTTTTGACTTATGATTGACTATTTCTTTATTCCTTTCTATGGTCTCTGTCTTTTTTTTTCTCCTTCTGGTTTCTTATATCTGAACTACCTGTACTCTTTTCTGAAGTACAAGAGTACTTGTACTTTATAACTGTACTTTATAACAGTACTTTATAACTGTCATTTATGAGTCATCATGGTGCATGCATCAGACGTGATGAGACTGTCTATTACTTGCTTTGGGTAGAGAAAATGAACCTAACGAGAAGTTGTCTTAGGAACTACCATAGAGATGCCTGAGCCAAAATTTCAGGGTGTTTTTAACCCTACCCAAAACTGTGCCTATACTTTCACTTTAGCAGAATTTGCAAAACTTTTAAAAATCATTGAATACCCAGCGATTTGCATAATGCCCAACAGGTAATAGAAGTGGGTATGAGATAGGATAGAAGAAATGGAAAAGATAAATAGGAAGGAGATAAAAGGAAGGAAAATGAGACTACATTCTGAAAGCCGTGTGCTAAAGTCCTTCAAACCTTCACTTTCAAAGCCAGTAATTTTCAAGGCCTATTACTTCACAAGCATCTTGTCCCCAGGTCTGTCATTTCCAAATTTTTGAGAAATCTCTAAGTATTCACTCATAATGTTAAAGTTATTAGAAATTTACTGACTTATGAAGATTGCTCAGTGCAATATACTAACGCATGTGATTTGGGGATAGATTGAGCAAAGAGAGATACAATTTGAAAAATAAAAACACATAATAGAGAGTAAATTCCAAATGTTATGTATTGGTCAGATTGTTACAGGAATGGGGCAATTCTGGGAAATTGAGACAGAATGAAGCCCCCGCCCCCTCCTTCAAACCCTGATTCTTGTAAACAAGTGAAAAGGTTTCAGACATGTTACTTGGAGTAACAGGCATGAGAAGGGATGGGGAAAGAGAAAAGGGACACTCAAGGGAGAGAGTGAGTCCTGTTGGAGAGGGATATTGTGCCTCTCCTGCACTTCAGTTTTATTGGGGGATCCCAGACAACGTTCCAGAAAGCTTCGCCCAGGTCCACCTTTGACTGTGGACTGACAGCAGGATAACATCAATCAGACTTTCAAGTTTTCACTGCCATGACAACTCAAGGTCACTTTGACCCATGACGACTGATTCTAATTGGATTCTTAACTGTTAATTCTCCCCTAATTCTGAGATGTGTGTGAAAAGAGTCACAAAATCTCTCCCTTCAGGTAATTTGGGTTCCTTTCATTGACATTTCAGGCCTGCATTTCTCCTGCAGATAACAGGTAGTTTGCTGAGGAATGTGACATATCCTGTCCACTTAAGCCTGGTGGGGTTGCAGGTTTGTTGCCTCTTGAAAAAGAAAGCATGTGGTAGTCAACACCATGGGCCCATTTTGTAGAATTATTCCCTTAACATCCTGTGTTCCCACCATGCACATCTGTCTGTCCCCTATCAAGATAATGGAGACAATGTTAAGGATCCTGAGAACAGCCAAACCTCCATAAGTCATCTTGTGAATACCTGGTGGCTGTATTCCCATATGCTCACTCCTCACCAAGTTTCCTTTGAAAGACAAGAAGAGCCTGAAACCCCAAAGGTGTGTCTTATTCTCAAGATAGTTCACCTTCTCCCTTTTCTGTGGGCTTCTTTCTTTCCTGAATGAATCTTTTTTATATCCCTGACACATCTGAAACCTGATTTCTGTGACATTTGTCAAAACCCCATTGTCCTGAGTTGAGGTCCCTTCCTCTAGGGTCTCCTCATATCCCCTCTGCTCATGGCTAAAGCAAAGGAAGGCAGGATTGTGGGTAACTTAAACAAATTAAGACAACATGCCCAATCTCCCAGGTATAATACAGGTCAAGAGTGCTGGTAGCCAACTGCTCTTTAGAAGATGAAGGTGCTTTTGATACAGGTACAGGGACTGGATTAGTCAGGGTTCTCTTGAGGAACAGAATCAACAGAAAGTATGATTATATAAAGGGGATTTATTAGGCTGGCTTACACAACCAGAAGTTGGATAGTCCGCAGTGGCTGTCTGCAGGCTGGAGAGCTGCAAGAACAAGTGGCTCTGTAGTCCAAGAGGCTGAAGCCTCAGAACAAGAGGGATGGATCAACAGTGCTACCCTAGTTCGAGACTAAAGGCTTCTGGAGAATCACTGTCAGAGTCTGCATGTGGGATACATGGACTCATCCCAAGGTTTGGTTTTTCAGTGACTCTGGAAGTGAGCACAAGTGTGTCACTGAAAAACCAAACCCTGGTTACACCTGAAAGTTATCACACCATCTCTAGCATTAATGATTTTCATTGTAGATTTGTCACATAGTTTTTTGGAGGTCTTCAATCTTGTGCATTAACTGAGGCTCTGGGCTCTGACTATCTTTTGGTCATGTTCTCAGTTGAATGAAGTGGTAATGCTGTGGAAATGACCTCCTGAAAGAAAGTGTAATGAGGTCGAATAGGGTTTTGCCACTACCTTAAGGCAAAATTTGTGATGCATGCTTGGTTTTGTCATCTGGAAGTTGATGGAAACATCTAGAGATTCTTGTATTTCTCCCTTTCTATGTTCGATGCTGAATAGAATGTGCAGGTGGGGAACTTGTGTCTTTTTCTCCTTCCATTCCTCACTGGATTATTCTATGAGGCCTTCACAGGATATATTCCTTGAATTAACACTTAATTTTAGTTACATTAGCATCACATCATATGAATTTTGATGGTCTCATGTTGCTGAATGGCTGATTGTGTGTTCTTGTGGAAACTTGATGTCCTTAGGGAACAGTAGTCATTTAGAGAGTAGAGAAGAGATTCCTACCTTCTCCCCTCCATGTCTAAAATCTCTCATGTTCTGGGTGAAGAAGAAACACTTTATTTACTGTTAAATCGTAGATTTTCCCTTTAATTATAAAATGGACCACATTAAGGTCTTATATTTATAGTTGGTTTTATTAGCCAGGAATCATCAAAATAATGAGTGACAACTAAATGTCAGATGCAAGACTAAGATCTCTATATGCTTTATTCAATCTACAGAATATTGTCATGATGTATGTACCTTTATCCTTGCTGTCTTGCAGATAAGGACACTTTATGAGTTTGCTAGGGCTGCTGTAATGAAATACTCTAGACCAGGTGGCTTAAATCACAGAAATATATTGTCTCCTAGTTTTGAAGGTTGGAAGTCCAAGGTCAGGATGACAGCAGGGTTGATTCCTTCTGAGGGCTGTGAGTTGAAAAACTGTTCCAAATATCTCTCCTGTGTCTCCACATTATCTTCCCTAAGTGCCTATGTACAAATTTCCTATTCTTTTTAGGATACCTGCACTCTGGATTAGGGGCCAGCTTGATGATCTCAATTTACTTCATCTACCTCTTTGATGACCCTATCCTCATATTTGACAACATTCAGAAGTACTGGGAATTGGGATATCAGCATAGGAACTTTTGAGGGGACACGATTCATCCCCAAAGGCACAGATGTCCAAAGAGGCTCATTAACTACCTTAAAAATCATACAGCTAGGGTAAGACCAAAAATTATGTTGACTTCAATGATCAATCATGATTCAATTTACCTCTCCCCTGTAGTCTTGTTTAACTGGTAAAAAAAAATCTACATGGGGAAACAGGAGAGAAAACAAGAAGTGGACTTTATATTTTCATGGAGTCTACTAACAATGGCTTTTCTTTGGGAAGGTGAACTGAAGGAGGTTTAGTACAAAGGACCCTGAAAAGAACCATAACTAGTATTCAAATTTACCAGTTCTCTGTCCATTAGAAGATACTTGATGCCAAGGTAGTATACAGACCCTTGTCCAAACTTGAATAAGCTTTTGATTCACTCTTATTAAAACACTTATTGTATAACTACTCTGTTATGTCAAGACAGTTCCACACAACCTGGGTACAAGTCAATATGACAGGAGTCCACGGCCCACATAACACTTGTATTTCATTAGGAAAGACAGGCAATGTGCAAATTATGCATCATACTATGTCAGCCAGGCTGGTCATTATGAAGAAAAAATATGAAATGGGATAAGGGGTAGATAATGGTGAGTAATGCGAAAATCTGGGGTAAGTCCTTCAGACAAAAGAATTGTACATAAACAGCACCCCCTAGGTGGAACTGAGCTTGCCTGCTCAGGAAACAGCAAAACATTGGGGTGACTGGGACAGAGACCGGGGTAATAGAGAAAGAGACCAGGATGGCTTCTGGGCCTGATAAACCAGGTGAGCTGCTAAGGTTTTATTCTAGGTGTAAAGTAAAACCTCTATAGAGTGTTAAGTCTACATATGTTTGTGTATAGCAAAGGGAAGTCAAATACGCTGATTTATATTTTGAAAAGATTGTTCTGGGAATTCTGTGGCGATTGTGTGTTGTGGTTCGAGTGGGAAAGAGTAGAAGCAAGAGGGTCAACAGGAGGGTCACTCATTTACATAATCAGTCAGAATGTTACCTTGTAGTAGTCCCTCCTTATTCATGCTTTTGCTTTCTGAAGTTTCTGCTTCCTATCGCCAGTCATCATTCAAAAATATTAAATAGAAAATTCCAAAAAATCAAAAAAAAAAACTGATGAGTTTTAAATTGCATGCTATTCTGAATACTAGGAGGAAATCTTGCGCCATCTCATCTCATCCCACTTGGGGATGTGAATCATCCCTTTGTTTCCAGAGTATCCATCCTGTATATGTTATGGGCTCATTAGTCACTTAGTGGTCATTTCAATGATCAGATGTGCTGTTGTGCTGCAGTGCTTTTGTTTGAGGAACCCTTAATTTACTTAATGTTCCCAAAGTGCATGAGTACTAATGATGGCAATTTTATTAGAATATATTTTTGCAATAGTTTTATTTTATTATTAGTTAAGGTTAATCTCTTATAATGCCTAATTTATAAATTAACCTTTATCCTCAGCATGTATAAGGGAAAAAAAAACAGTCTGTATGTATATGGTTTCATGCTCTCCAAGTTTATAAGCATTTACTGGGAATCTTGGAAGGTATCCCCTTCAGGTGAACATAGATATGAATACACTATACATGTAATATATACACGGAGGGCAGAATTACATGTCTGGAATCTCAAAGCCTGAGTTTTGGTTTTGGTCTGCCCATGGACTCCATTTCCTGTGATGTAAAATTTGGCTTTTGTATTTCTTGAGAGAGAATCAAACATGCATCATCAAATACTGAAAAAGTTTGAAGATTTTTCTGCCTTTGGACTTGTGACCTCTAGGTGTTTGATAAAATATGAGCTTCTGTGTAGAGAGAGAGAGGGGACATAGCAACAGGCAGAATAGTGCTTGCCTTCAGACAATGGAGCCAGTGTGGCCATTGCAGTCACTCCAAAAGGTCACATCAAGATAGAGAGAAGCACTTAATGCTAGGATTATTGATGTTCCCGTTAATATTGCTTTCTGCACAAAGGCAGCCTTCCTGTCTGGCTGAAAGCCTGCGTACAAGGCCTCTGACAACTGGATCTAGTACCAACTCTGCTACAACTAATCCCCTGGTATCCTGTCTGGCTACCAGGGTGGAAACTTCCTGCAGTTTCAGGCAGCCCCCGTGATTCCTCTGCAACCCAATTCTTCTGAAAATTAAGGGCCAAGTCCCACAGAGCCAGGGCCAGGAAATACCGGCTACCTAAGCTTCTGAGAATCAAGGAGTCAAAGAACCTGACAATGTCAGCTTGTAGTGGTTCACTTGGATCTGAGCCTCCCCAGAAAAATTCCTGTAAATGGCATGAATACATATTTTGTTTCTCACTGCAATAACATTCTAGGACATTACCTCTGTTCAGCGCTCTCCTAAGCAGGAAGTAATTATGGGCCGTGGAACTAATCACTGTATATATACCTCTGTAAGTCTGGCTCTCATTGGTTGGAATTTTTTTTTAACACCCCTAAAAGTAGAGTGTACAATTTTTGGCATTGACATTGACCTGAACCTGTAAAGGACTGTTGCAAAATATGACTCCGGACAAATGAGAATGGAGGGATACAGAAGTCCAAATTTCTATGTAATTCTATAATCTGTTCTCTGGACATGAAGTTAGAAACCATTTTTGGTGTGTTTGGCTACTTGATGGATTAAATCTGAGCAAAACGTGATGAAAAACATTAGTCAGAAATAAATTTTCACAATAGTAAGAGACTATTTAATGTGTTTAAGAGCTCAGATTATGAAAAAGGAAGGGAAAAAACCTGCAGATGTCTTATTATATTCATGGACAGCATTTCTTTTTTCAAGATAAGAATAAAACCATTTTTAAAAATTGCACTGAGGGAGGAATTCACACAGTGGGGGAACTTTCAATTGTATCATATACCAGCAAAATTGATTCTTCTTCTTCCTGTTTATTTTTCTTTTTTTTAAAATTGCTTTTATTTTTTTAAATACGTGACAGTGAAATGCATCACAATTCTTATTACACATATAGAACACAATTTTTCATATCTCTGTATATAAAGTATGTTCACACTAATTCATGTCTTCATACATGTACTTTGGATTATGATGTCCATCACATTCCACCATCATTCCTAACCCCCTGTCCTCTCCCTTCCCCTCCCATCCCTCTGCCCTATCTAGAGAATAAAATCATGGCATTTGAAGGTAAATAGATGCAGTTGGAGAAGTTAATGCTAAGTGAAGTTAGCCAATCCCCCCAAAAGCAAATGGCAAATATTTTCTCTAATATAAGGTGATTGACTCATAGTCAGGTAGGGAGAGGGAGCATAGAAGAAATAGACGAGCCCTGTTTATTTTTCATAATAACTTCTATAAGTCTGTTAGTTACACAACATTATTTGTTTCAAAATGCGTAACTTGATTTTTTTTCAAAATAAATTAAGACCGATTTAGTATTCATCATACTCAGAGAAATTCATACACATGAAAAACCCAGAAGATTGTGACTTTCTTAAAGCCCTCAGCAGTAGAGGAAGAAGAACTAAAGACAGTAAGGGGAATGCTGTTCAAATAAGCTCCTTAAAATGTGCTACATGAAATAAGGAGAAAGAACATAAGTAAAGTGCATTAAACATTATCCATTAGGAGTTGAGCAGCACAGATAGAGATGGATGGATTAAACAACAGATGTTACAAGTATAACTTGGATTGATTTTGCAAGCTACTGTAGGCTTTTCTTCTTTCCTTATCATGCACCAGCTACCACAATAATGAGTTTGTGTTTTCCGAGCACACCTCCATGTCCAGGGGGGACAGAATTTAGAGGAATGTTAGTAAGAAGCTCAATAGAACCTTACTCAAAAATGTCATCCAACTGCAGATGACGGCTCTTTACTTTTTTATACATCTGCTGCCAAATAATAAAACTGAATCATTGGTCTAATGACTCAGTTTCCAGGAATATCCTGAGTGTGGGAATGACAGGAATTCCGTATGAGGTGGCAGCTTTTCATTTTTCAGTGTTTGCCACACTGTTAGGTCTTGGCCATGGGGTCAAGGGGAAACAATAGTCATGGGGAAGAAACTTCACGTGTCTATCCATACCCAGGGTGCCATATAGGAGAGGATCTGTACATTTACCCCTGCCCAGGAAGATTTATTTTCCATTAACTAAATAGTCTAAATTTCTTGTTTATATTAAAAATCAGTAATTGGCTTCTGAACCGGAGTGGTATGCTGTAATTTTGTTTCAAATTTTCTTTTCCATTTTTCAATCACTGGATGGTATTATTCACCCACACACACAGGGAGTTTAGAGGTAGCTTACATGGCTATTATTAACAAACATTATTCAGAATATCTCTGTGTGATCTTTCATATCTGCAATATATTGTTTTTCAGTTTATCATTGTCATTTTCTGAATCAAATATCACATCAGGTGATTTGCACTTAATATTTGACACCCATGTTGGCTGGTTTGGGTGACATTCAGGTGGCTGGTCTCTCTATTCTTTCATTAACAACTTGGGTTTTCTAATTCTCAGGAAAAATATTAAGTGGAGTATATTTTTTCTACTCAGAAAAAAAAAAAAAACAACAATTGGCATATTGCAGCTTTACAAGGAGCCATGATTTGAATCTGGCTAACTGTGACCACATTCCATTGTTTTCAGTGATATTTTAATGTTCCCTGTTACCACTGTGCCCTAGTCAGCTGCAGAGTGGCCCATACTTAATCCAGTTCTAAATAAAAGGAAACCAAACTGTATTTTGGAACATTCACAACTGAGACCTTTGCTTTCATTACTTTAAACACGGAACGCCTTCTTTCTTCATTATTCATACTTCAGGAGTAAAATGAAAGGGAAACGACTGGATAATATGGAAATTCAAATATAGATGCTTCATATGTGGCTTGTGTTATACTAAAAGGTACGTAAATCTTGGCAGCTTCACCAAACTCACTTCCCTTACCCACCAAATGAAGAGGAAAACCCTAAATAGAAAAGCATTTTTATGGTACGTACGTACTTTCTAATCCCTTATAAATGCTTTAGGTAGGGGTTCCAGTTTTAGAACAAACTTGACGTACACTTTTCCACATTACTGAGAAGTAGCATGTGCAGTTTTATGAGCTGCACGGTACTTTGGAATGAGGAATGCAGAGACGTGGGCAGTACCATGTGCTCACCTTGAAGAACCCCACTGGGTAAATCGACAAGAATAAAGATTGTTCTCTAAAGCAGCAACATACATTTCAATAGGGATCACATGTTTGTAGTGGTTTGTGTTCTTGTAGTTTTGATCATCAAAAATTCCATTTGCTCTGTGCGCTCAATTAAATTCAGAGCTGCCACACATCCTAGTCATCTCTCCTCACAGACACATATAGTGAAATGAATGACATTTAAACATTAAAAAGAAAATTCTGCCAACCTTGTTTCACTAAAGACTTGGCAGTCTCTGAAGTGCACAAAGTTTGTGTCTCATGGTTAGGGTAATACCTGCTAAGACAAAGTAGACATTTCTCAGCTTTAACTGTTCAATTAGATTTCTTAGGTGTTCTGAGAAAGCAATTTGCTGAAGAGTCAAGTTGCGTTGAGGTACAGGGAAGGGAGACTGAACAAATGATGTTGTGTGCATGTATGAATAGGGCATTATGAATCCCACTATTATATATAATTATAATGTGCACTGAAATTTAAGAAAATGGAGTGAATTTTCTATATTGCTTTAGCATATCAAGAACCATGCTGGAAAGACTCCGCTCATAAAGTTTTTGAAACATGAAGGCAAGATCAATCTCCTGACCTAAGCCTAATCTATGTAGAGAAAGAAGCCTGTCTTTAATGGCAGCTAAGCTGATATTTGATGTTGCAGGAGAAGCTAAAAATGTGATGCAAAAAGAGGATAAATCCCAAACCCCCAGCTTCTAACATGAGACACTTAGGGGACGTGAAAGACTAATGTAGAGAGGCAAGAAATCAGCACTGTGCCCAATATTCTCTGAGTAATCATCAACCTAGGCAGAGGAAAGATATTATTAGGCAAGTCAGAAGGAACTTGGGGAAACTGAAACTTGGGTTTGAATTTACCTTTGTTACTCTCAGAAGAAATCACCTAGGAAAGAGCCCCACAGTTATCTGGGAGTGGCCAGACCTTAGGTCAGTTTTTGTGAGTGAGAGAAATGGGGAGATTTGGTAACAAGAGAGAGCCGGGTATTGTGTTTTCGTAGCCATACTTTGGCAGCTGGCAGAAAGCAAGGGCTACCTACTGTGGGTGGTGGAGCTGCGACTCAGACTGTGGGATACACAGTCCCAGCCAGGCTCCAAGCGAGACGGGGCAGAGTGAGAGAGGTCTGTTGTGTCATCAAGCCTCAGAACAAAAAAAGATCAGCTAACAGGATACACCAGTCTCAGATCTGAACATCGTATCCCAGCCCAAGGGCACCTCAGCACGGAGAGTGACTCAGCCCAGAGACCAACAAGGTACCAGGCTGGGGAAAGATCTTCGGTGTTAGACTCTTGTGAGTGTGTGTGTGTATGTGTGTGTGTGTGTGTGTGACTTGTAACAAATTATCAAGAGGGTGTAAGACAAAGCCTAATTAAGAAACATTTTATAAGCATAACTATCTCTTTATCAAAAGCTAAGTCCAGAAATTTCTTAGACCTGGAGTGTGATAGATCTGGATTGGAACCGAGACTAGACATTCGGAATCATGGAACATGCCAGTTTACTCCCTAAAAATAACCACTTGTTGAAACCCAATCACATGTGATGGCACTAGGAGACGGGGCCTCTGGAGATGATTGGATCATGAGGTGACACCCTCATGAATGAGACTTGTGCCATTATAAGAGGCCCCAGAGAGATCCTCACCTATTGCACCATGTGCTGAAGCTGTGATAGTCAATATAAACCAGAAAGCCAGTCATTCTGCAACAGACCCCCAACTCTGCTAGTACCTTGATCTTAGATTTTCTTGCCTCTAGAATGGTATAAGAAAGAAATTTCTGTTGCCACCCAATGCAGGAAATTTTGTTATGGCAACACAAATAGACTAATGTAGCTGTTTTGTGTTGATTCCTGAGATCCGGATCTTTTGGATTATTTCAGATATCCCAGAAGCAGATTTTGCATAGAATGCTTCATTTCACCTTGTGCACATTGTCCAGTTACCAAATTCAAACTGGGTGTTCGGGGTTGAACTCAAGATCTCAGGATAATGTTAGCCATGTGTGAGATTGGATAACTAACTAGAAATTCCTATTTGTAACTGGAGTACTAAACACTGGTCATTCTGAGTTCTACAAAGGTTGCTAATTACATATATATTTATATATGTAAGTAAAGGTAAAAGGTTAACTCTCAGTCCAGAGCTGTGTGCTTGTATTCAGGATTGAGTACCCCAATTAGAGGTTGCTAAGTTCCCTGCCAAGTTTTCTACCTAGCAGTCTAGACACAGAGAAATAAAGGCCATCAAGTAGTTTCTTTGTTCTACTCCCACCTGCTCTGTTAGAACTCTAGCAAACTTAGTTTAGGAGTTGTATTATAAGTCTCCCTGTGAGCCTAGTCACTAGTATATTGATCCTTTTTGTTATTGTAACAAAGTGCCTGAGACAGGATGACTTTATAAAGAAAAGAGGTTTATTTAGTTTCTTTCATTTTGGAGATTCTAAGGGCATGGTGCTAGCATTGGCTCAGATCTGGTGATGACCCTTTCTCTGGAAGACTTCCATGATGGCACGCAATCTCACATCACAAGAAATAGGAAGTTTGTATTTCTATGTCCGTATGTCTTGTCTCTGTCTTTTCATAAACCCACTGGGATTCAATCATAGTGGTTCCATCCCTAATGGTCTAATCTAAACCTAATCATTTTCCACCTCTAAATACCAAGGTAAAATAATAGTTCACATCCTCTCAATGTCATTCATAGAGCACTCCTACATGAGTTAAGGGGCACGTACCATATTCCATCCACATCAGCCAATGTTCACATACTGTGTAGTTCCCCTTCTATGCTGAGCCTAAATTAATCCAGTGGCTTAATTTAATCCATATAATATGATGGAAGTAACTCTCTTCAGTTCCAAACCTGAGCCCCAGTAGGTCTCTGAGCAGCAACATAAGTCTAGCTGTGGTGCTGGAGACCACGTGGAGAGACCACTAGGGAAGGGCTCTGAGACCCTCAGTCAGCCTACAGGCCGGCTGAGCTCAGCTTGGCAAACATCCTGCCTATGCCCCAGACATGTCAGCAAAACCTCCCCAGATAGTCCCTCCTCCCAGCTCTGATGGCATTGCATGGGGGGATCTCAAGCAAACCAAGTAGACTCATATAAACCATTGAGCCCAGATCAATCAATCAATCAACGTGAGAAATAATAAAAATAGTATGTTTTAGGCCAGTGAATTGTGTGTGGTTTGTTACAAACCAATAAATACCTGAAATAAAACTATCTAGCCCAGTATCAGACAACTCAGAGAATCACTGACAGTACTAAAGTGCTATGTTTATGCCATCATGGAAATCAATTTATGTTATCAGCTTGGCTAGGTTATGACAGTGATGGTACCCAATTTTTGGTCAAATATTAATATAGGTGCCTATGTGAAAGTATTTCCTGTAGGGGACTAATATTTAGATCAGGACATCTTAAGTCAAGGGATTATTCTCCATAATACAGGTGTGTGTTCTCCAATGAGTCGAATGCTTCAAGAGAAAAGAAGGCAAAATTTTCTTTGCCCTCTTACAAGTGTCTGGGATTTTTGGATCTGGTGTGCTCTCTGCGAACTTTCTCTATTGCTATGGGAATAAATGCCCATGTCTGATGGGCCACCATAGCTCCCTCCATTGGTACTGAGTCCATGTGTACCCTCTGAAGGGACTGACAAGCCTGATGGCTGTGGAGGCACCATGAGCATCTACATGTAGGGCTGGACCTGAGCATCCCCATCATTTCCAGTGCCATGGCCCATAAAATCGTGGTTCTCTGTTCCATTAGCACTGCTAACTCCACAGACGCCCTTGGCACTGAGGTGATAGACACCTGGTAATGTCAGACATGCTGGGAGATTGTGCAGAAACGGTTCCTTCAGCCTTCCTGGTATTTACCTTAAGACTTAGGCACTGGTCCCTAGAGTCTGCCCACAGTCAGCCCTCAGCAGTGTCCTGCCTGCCCACCACCTGTCACTCAAAGTTGTTCACTTTGAAACTCCTAACTGGCCTGTTGGCATCAGCATAAGTGGATTACTGACTGCCTCAGCTCACTTGTCCTCCAGTCATGTGGGAATCTAGAATGAACACCATTTAAAACCCAGCGGAGGCCCCTGTTTTGGATCAATTGCTATCTTATGGAAGAATTATTTTAAAAGAATAAGTTTTTTTTTTTTAAGTCTTTAGAGTTCAGAAGATGATGAATTCTCCCGAAGTTCCTAAATTCATGCACCCAGTCATTTGAGGTTTCCCCCATTGGTGGCTGGTTGCTAAATGGCATGTTAGAAATGAGCTGGCTTTCTCTCTGATGTTCCTGTGGAGTGGCAATGAAATCACAGATGACCTCAGAATTTAGATGGGGTTTGAATAAATGGAACCCTAACATTAAAACGTGCTATAGTTTGGATCTTTGGAAGGAAGTTTGGTCATTAGCGGAGTTCCCTTGAAGAGGATATTAGAAGCCCAGCCCCTCTACCTCTTCTGTTTTCTCATCACCACAAGGTACAAAGGCCTCCTGCAGTACAAACTCCCTGCCAAGATGAACTGTATTGCCACAGGTCCAAAACAACAGACAGGCAATCATGGATTGAAATCTTTGAAATTGGAGCTCACATAAATCTTTCTTCCTTATAAATTGTCTCAGGTGTTTTGTCACAGTGACAGAAAGCTGACTAGCTCAAATACATTTTTCAAATTTCATAGCAAATTTGCCACATTGACTTTATTCTTCAAATAGTTTTATAAAGAATCAGTCTAGTCAATAGAAATAACTATGTTACTTTTACCTTGATGAATCAGACTTACCAATTGCACTTTCAATTTACATGAGAGTCCCAGGCACTGACAAAAAAATTCCTCCCAACTTTTTTTGTCATTTCCAACCTCCTGGCTCTAGCCATTTTGTTTAAATGGCATTTAGACAAAAAATGGCATTTTTTGTCTAAATACCGTTTTAATAAAGATAAATGATAGATTAGGTAATTTGAATATTTTAAGACCATTACTACTTTGTTGAGATACAAAAGTATAGCAATTATCTCTGAATTTTCTTCAATAAAAGTACTAATCCTTTTATATTCAATGCTTTCATTACTTATGTTTTAAAATATACCTATTGTGTGCCTTCAAATTAACCACCTCTCTTAATAGATTTCCTGCAAATTTTTTTCAAGTAAAAGTAAATGGAGGAAATGAGTTATAGGAGTATGGTGTATGTTTAACCCAATAGGTTTCTTTCAAGGCTATAAAATAAAGAGGCTAAACAGAATAATTCATTTTTTTTAGTCATCAGATATCACACAACAAAAATTACACAAGGAAAAATTTGGTAGCTTCGTTAGCAGTAACAACAACAACAACAAAAAATCTTTAAGATGCTTAAAGGGAGAAACTGGGATTTTGTCTCAGTTGCACAGTGCTCGCCTCACGTGTCAGGCACTGGCTTCAATCCTCAGCACCACATAAAAACAAAGGTGTTGTGTCCATCTACGACATTATTGTTGAGCAGATCAACAATAATGGTTATTTTTGTTCATGAGAAATGAAGAAAATTCCATTTCTAACATTTTGGATCTGCCATGTTATTCTTGTGATTTTCATTTTACCTGTATTTACCTTCAGTTTTCAAAGGCACTAAGAAATGGATGCCAGGTAAAGTCTCTGTGATAGTCCATCACTGTACTTTGGTTTCAACTCTTACCTGTGATTGCATGTTTCATGTGAAATCAGAATTAGGAACCCATCGATGGATGCCTGCATTGCCCTGTGGGAGATTTTTCTCCAGTTTCCCTGTGGGCTGTCTCTCAGGGCCCAAGCAGCATTGGTCTGAGCAGTGAATCCCAGTAACATGGTCAGCACCACACATCCGTGTAAGGTGGCCTTTTACATCTTTTGCACATCCTATAAGCAGAGTCTCCCCAATAAGAGATTTAAAAACATCTGAATCCATTAATTGTTTTGCCATTTACTTTTTATTTATTTATTTATTTTTTTGCAAAACACATTCTTAATCTTCATAGTGTTGTTTAGTTTGCTGTATCATTTTGATCTCATCAATTAGCACTGCTGTACTTGTTTCTAAATAGAATACTTTGAAAAATTTACTTTAAAAAATGGAGTCATGGCCAAAGGGCATTTTTTTTCCTCTTCAGAGCCAACTCTTCTTTTAGTAGTCAAAACAGCAAACAGCTCTGTCTTTTTGGTTTCATGGAAGAATGTCAACTGTTTCTGGTACTGCTTCGCATTCTGTTCTACATACCACCAATGTTTTGTTTCTGGTACTTTTCACTAAACCACACAATTTCCTTCCCCCGCAGCCTCTCCTTCTTTTCTTAATTTGTCTTTATTCCATAATAGATGTAAAATGTCTAAAAATGACTACAAAAAAAAAAATACCCCAGAGTCACTTCCTATTCCCTCTGTCCTGCAATTAAAAAAAAAATGAAGAAATGTGCCATTTTTCCCCAAACCTTAATCTCCTAGGATATGATATTAAATGAAATTCAGTTGAGATTTCTTATTTAGGGTGGGGTTCTGTATGGAGCCATTATACTAGCTTTGAAATGTACATATAAAAACTTCTCCCAGGCTTTTATTTATTTATTTATTTTCCAGAAGCACAGTTTCATAAGTAACATTCTCCAACGATGTGCAGGATATTTGTGAATTAGACTTTTGGGATTTCTTCCAGCTCCTCAGGCTTTGGTGTCATATGTTTTCAGACTGAAGAAAACAGAAAACAAATGTTTTTCATTTCAACTGCATCCTGATTCACAAAGAGCTCTGTCCAACGTTTCCTTGAAAACATTTCTTCTGACTGAACAAGTTGGAGCACTTTCAGATGTGAATAAAGGATTTCTGAGCAGTGTATCATGAAATCTCTGCCCCAGGCTTGTCCTCGGCAATCAGAACCCAGTCCCTATGTTTCTACAATGAGCTGTCTTTTCTCCAACATAGGAGCCTCTGGGCTTAAAATGCTTTTGTCTTCAATGTCATTATCAAGCAATGACAATATCATGGATAACAGATCTCCGCCGGCTGGTGAAGTCATAATCTGACCATCAGAACAGTTAAGGAAAACTAAACACACCCAGACACACACACACACACATGCACACACACACACACACACACACACACGTCAAAAAAAAAAAAAACCACACACACAAAAAAAATACTGCAGCTCTTAGGTGTTAGATAAGAGGTTAAAAAAAATAAGACAAGTGTATCTTCTTTGATGCCTGCAATTAGGGAGTTGCTTTGTCCAAATTTATTTCCAGAACAATCTCAAACCTCCCTCCTTAAAGTGGGTGATACACACTCTGAGAACGCACACGCACACTTGGACCTGCTTTCTGGAATCCAGTGGACAGTGTATTCTCTCCCTTTCCCAAGGCAAGAGAAGCGGGTAGGGACAAATATTCATACATATAACCACTACCAAAAATGACCATAAGTAGGCGCCCTTTGCCAAGAGGTTTTTGAATTTTAAAAGAAACTAGAAGGAAATAACAACAAATAGGTTCAAATGTTTTCCTACAACTCAAGTTGAAGTCTTTATTAGCTTCCTAGGACAGTTTTAACAAAGTACAACAAATAGGTGGCTTAAAACAACAGAAATTGATTTTCTCACAATTCTGCGGATCAGGAGTCCTGTATGAAAGCAAGGTTGGGTCTGTGTGGGACATCAAGGGAGAACTTGTTCCATGTCTCTGTGTGGGTTCTGGTGGTTGCTGTAAATCCTTGGCTTTCTTGTAAAGTCATGTTTCTAATCTCTGCCTCTAACTTCACATGGTGTTCTCTTTCCATGCCTCTATGTCCAAGTGTCCTCTTCTAAGAAGGGCATTAGTTATATTTGATTTAGAACCCACCCTACTCCAGTATGGCCTAATCTTAATTTTTTTTAAAAAAATATTTTACTTGTTGGCTTAATCTTTATTTGATAAAAACTGCAAAGACTCTTACCTCCAAACAAGCTCACATTCACAGATTCCAAGTAGGTATGATTTTTGAGGGGTACTTTTCAACCCAGTATAGAGAGTCCTTTGTGTTTCAAGATAAGTTGGAGCTATTATTAAGCTCTCCATCATCAACAGAACGCAGTGCTGCTCAGGACCCTTGCTGCATCCTTTAAAAGTTAAGACTGTGCTGAATCTGGCCTGTCTCACTGGCTGGGGATAAGATGTACTTTGTCTAGTACTGTCTAATTTTTGTTTCATTTTAGAAATTACACTGAACGCAATCCTAAATGATTGCTTTCAATGCAATTAATATTTTTATCTACTCCTCTTCCAGGATCGAACTGTCCTTCTAAGAAAATAACTATTGTAGGAAATAAACAGGTTCTTTTGTAGAAGCTTAAATTAAGGAAGAAATACCAGACATTTATACCTACCAACTTTCCCCCCCTGCAATTCTGATAACATCTATATTTTCCCAAGAGTTTGGATATCTGATAGAATAGTTTGTATTTGATGTCTCTTATAGATCTGAGCAATTTATGCCTCAAGCCCAAGGTTTGAACAAAAGCAGGAATTGGATGAGAGCCTTGCTTCTTCCTCTGTTGACACTTTCCCTATAACTATTTCTTCTGTTTTTGTTCCTAATGAGTCATATTTTTGCTGCTGATGATACTGTCCTACTTACTTCCAAGGAGAGAGAGCCCCGGAACTGTACGATGATGAACAGTGAACTCCTACTGTCTGCCTTTGAATAGATGGCTAATTCTTAGTCAGCATCTTCAAACTGTTTTCCTGAGAACCCTAAGGTGTTGTGAGGTAATAGTCGATGGTTTTTGATATTTAAAAAAAAAAAAGTTCAGTCTGCTAATAAGCTCATTGAAGGCACTCCTCTGTTGTAGTGTTTGATGTCTAGCATTTCTTTTTGATTCTCAGGATTTTCAGATCTCGGCTGATACACTCCATCTGTTCTTGCCTGTTGTTCACTTTATCCATGAGAGCCCTTAGCATTTAGTCACAGTTGTTTTCAATTCCCAGTCGGATCATTCCAACACCCCTGCCATATTTGAATCTGGTTCTGATATTTGTTCTGTCTCTTCAAACCATGTTTTTTTTTTTCCTTTTTAGTAGGCCTTGAACTTTTTTCCTTGCTCATAAGACGTGATCTATTGGGTAAACTGAGCTGCTGTAACTAGGCCTTCAGTTGTAGAGTGCTCAGGTGTTGGGGAGGAAAGTCTTCTACAGTCCTGGGACTATGTTTTCCTCTTTTAGTGCTCCTGGGCCTTGGAACTGTGAACTTTACTAGTGATTCTCTACTACCCTTTCCCCTTTATGTGGGACCGGACAGCTAGAGATGGCTGGAGTTGGGAATTTCCCTTCCCCCAGGGCTGCTGGGCTCTGACCAGCTCCATCAGGTGAGGCTTTAGTTAGCTTCTCCTTAGAGCAGAGCTCATCAAGAACAGAACACTCTGGCATATTCCGAATGGTCCATTTTCTCTTCCTATGCCAGAATCACGAGGGGACTTTTCTCTGATATTTAATATTAAAACCTGGTAGAGTTCCGAGAGGTAAAACTCATGCAAGTATAGAAGTCCCCCTATGACTGGCTTCCCTTGAGGTTTTTATCTCCTGTTTGTCCACACAGAGCCTCCAGCAGTTCGTCAATTACAGCTCTGGTTTTCTCCCCCCAGTATGGTTCCCATGGACACAGGGCTGCTCAAGACTCCTGGCTGCATCCTGTAAAAGTTAGGCTGTCCTGACTTGTGATGTTCAGCTCCTGCAAGTTGTGATTCTCTGTTTTTCCTTCTGTCTCTATAATTTGGGAGGAAGCAATTGACCACGAGATCTTACTTTTCTGTCTCTGTCTGATTTTAATAGGGTTAATATTTTGGTTGATTTAGCAGTTTCCTTCAGACAAGTCCAATCACTTCCTAGCTTTTACATGCCTGATTCAAAACCAGTCTCCATTGACTTCATTCTTTTTTGATCTGTTAGTTTCTGAGCCAAAGATTGGTACCAGCCACCATGGAATGCACCTATTAAAAATGAAGGTCTTACATTGAATAGAACCTCAGAATTTTACCACCTGCTTTGCTCTGCTCTTTTTCTTCGTCTTAAGTTCACTGGCCTTTTAAGGCATAAAGCAAAAATCGTCTTTTCATTTTGATTACGAGAGTGATAGAATCAGAATTCTGGGATGACGTAGTTACACAATAAATGACTCAAGTTTTGATTTTATGATCTAAATCCAATCTCTTCCTAAAACCTCAAATAGCATCATTTGCTAAATATAACAACTTAGTATGAGGAAGATATTTACTGTAGTAGCATGAAGATAAGTTTGCAAGTCCATAGACCTGAGTTCAAAGCATAAATGTCTTAGTTCTGTGACTTAAGAAAATTATTTTAGCCTTCTGAGACTCAGTTTAGTAGCTGCAAATTGAACTAATACTTCCTGGGATATTTTGAGGATTCAATGGAATGATGTATTCAAAGAAATCAGCACAAAACCTAGAACATATTACAAGCTCAAAAAATTGGTAGTTTCTGTTCATCACTAAGATAAAGAGAATCACCACTAGGTAAGGCAGGTTTGAGTTCCCAGTCAGAAGAGCAGAATCAGCACAGGGCTTCAGCCCACAGAAGTGGCTCCATCACATCAGTCAGCCTAGAATTTGAGATGCAGTTCAGCCAACACACACAGTAATTTACATCTCTGTCTTGAATTGTGTAATTCATTCAATAGTTACAGTTGAGCCACATATGATTTTAGATGCTTAGAAAATATCAGTGAACATAACAGTAATGGATCTCCACCTCGAGAGGGTTCTCTATGATAGTAAAGAATTGTTTAAAAAAAAAAAGAAATTTACAACAAGTCTAGTTTTTGGATCTTAATTGACTTTATCTGCAATCATAGAATTAGGCAGCAATTTGGACCCAAAACAATTCAGAATACTCCAAACCCCACACGGGCAGATTATATTTCTAGTCAGAGAAAAGGAAGAAACAGAGAGAAACGTAAGAGGCATATGAACAGCCTGATTGGCTACAGCTCACATCTGTCTTCTGGTTTGTGATTGGCTGAGACTGATCTACTTGTTACAAAACTGACAAGGTTGAAGTCTACTTGTACGTCAAGTTAGGTTACAGTTCACTGTGTATGGAGAAACCCTATATAAAATATGTGTGGAGGCAGTATAGAACAAACAGAATTATAGACAATAAAGAATTGGCTAAAGAAGTGAAAAAAATATTATATTTTAGAAGGTAATAAGTGCTACAAATAATAGAAAAATGGAGCAGAATAAGTGGAACAATAACATAGAGGGAAGGGACAACTTGTAATTTAGATAATGTGGTCAGGATTGACCTCATTTAAAAAGTGAGATTTCAACATTCCCTTGAAGGATTTGAAGGACCCTGAGGGAAGAGCTTGGAGGAACAGCACTGGGTGGCAGGAGATGGCCTTGGAAAGAATGTGAGGTAGGAGTAGGGCACAGAAAGTTTCAGGCTTTATTTGAAATGAAACAGGGAGAAGCCACCAGAAAGTTCTGAGCAGAAGAGTAAATGATCTGATTCATATTTTAAAATAAAAACTGGCTGCTCTGTAGAGAATTGCAGGTAAAGGGGAAAGAGTAGAAGCAGGAAAATATTGAGGTAGTAATTGCATTAATGTAAACATGGGACAGTAAGTGTTAGTACTAGAGAGATCGCATTGGAGAAAGTAGGGACTGTTTGTATTCTTTGCATATTTAAAGGTAGAATTACTAGGATTTCCTGAAAGACAAAGTGATGGTGGGAGAAAGATGGAACTCAAGAATCACTCTGAATTGTTGAACCTGAACTAAATTGACTGAAAGGATGGGCAAAGGCTTGATTCACTACCCATAGCAATGGGATTGCATGCTAATGACTGCTGTGGCCACTTCCACAACCTCAGTGTGCTTGCTCAACTGCAGACTTGGCCAAAGTCCAGAAAGGAACTAGTTTTGAATAATAATAGATTTAGTCCAAGTTCAGAAGTTGGAGAGGAAAACTTCTCAATGCTCCTGTTCTTATTATGAGCACTCTCATTTCATTGTTGTTTGTCACCTGCTCCATGAGGTTCCATAGCAGTCCTCACAATAGTGTCTCAAGGGGTAATTCTTGGGCATGAGGTTACCAGTTAGGAGGAAATCTAACTTTTAGTAAGTTTCAGTTGAATACTTAGCACTAAAATGGTAGGAGCTGTCTGCATGTGGGAGCTAATAGAAAAGCAAGGGTATGAGAAATGGTAATAGCAGTGCTTGAATTTATAGTACCATATTATGATTTTAAGAGGTAACGGTATATTTATTTCTGTCTGGATACAAAAGTAGTACTTTAGGAGTGGGTATAATTAAGAAAGTGTTTTAGGTAGGGACAAAGCAATTGAATTTCCATAAACTATTAAAGCAGTTCCTGAGTTGTTATTCCCTAAGCTACCAAGAAAATGAAAACCTATTTTGCCAGCAGTGTAAAGTTGGGTACATTATGGTCCTCGGTGTTTTGTTTCTGTTTAAGATATACTTTCAATTATTTTTTTCTCCTTTAGACCATAAGAATTTCCTCCGATAATGTTTGGAGAGTTTTCCTGCATTTTTTTTGCATAGGTTTCCCAGTCGCCGATCAGTCTTTTAATAGCTCTAGACATCAGATAGATATGTACAAATATGATGGTTGGTGAAACAAAATGATATTCCTATGCAAAGTCTCAACTATCCACCAGATTTCTTTATTAACACACACACATACACAGACACACACACACACACACACACAACAAAACCAAAAAACCCTCACAACTGATCATTTAATATAAAATAGGTACTTTGCTTGGCTCCGAAGATTTTCTTAATCAACTAACAGAAGCCAGGCCTACAAAATAAAATTTTAATAAACACAGTTTGCAAATATATTAGTCTACTTTATGTTGCTAAGATAAAATACCTGAGGCTGAGTACTTTATCAAGTAAAGAGGTCTATTTAGTTCACGGTTTTCACTTTCAGCTAAAAGTTTTAAGATTTGGCACCCCCATCTTATCATCACCCTTCTTGTCTGCATTACAACATGGCAGTTGCCTCACAGCAGGAGCACCTATGAGAGTTATCACAGGACAGAACAGGAAGTTAGAAAACGTCAGGGGCACTCTTTTTTTTAACACCTCACTCTCACTGAAACTAAATTCACTCTCACTGAATCCTTCCAGAACAACATTCATCTCTTCCCAGTGTTCTGAGTAGAACATGTGGAATCAAAGACAGGGCAGCATGGGGAACCTGGTTTAATTGAAGAGCTAAAAAATAGTACATTAATTTAAAAAATCATAAGGAAAGTTCTTATGACATTAAGAGCATTATGGATTGGATTTTGTTCTTTGATAAATAAGTGCTGGCGAGGATGTGGGGAAAAGGGTACTCTTATATATTGCTGGTGGGACTGCAAATTGGTGCGGCCAGTATGGAAAGCAGTATGGAGACTCCTGGGAAAGCTGGGAATGGAACCACCATTCGACCCAGCTATCGCCCTCCTCGGACTATTCCCTGACGACCTTAAAAGAGCATACTATAGGGATACTGCCACATCAATGATCATAGCAGCACAATTCACAATAGCTAGATTGTGGAACCAACCTAGATGCCCTTCAATAGATGAATGGATAAAAAAAAATGTGGCATCTATCCACAATGGAGTATTATGCAGCACTAAAAAATGACAAAATCATGGAATTTGCAGGGAAATGGATGGCATTAGAGCAGATTATGCTAAGTGAAGCTAGCCAATCCTTAAAAAACAAATGCCAAATGTCTTCTTTGATTTAAGGACAGCAACTAAGAACCGAACAGGGGGAAAGAGCATGAGAAAAAGATTAACATTAAACTGAGACGAATGAAGGGAGGGAAAGGGAGAGGGAAGGGAAATTGCATGGAAACGGAAGGAAAACCACATTGTTATAAGAAATCACATATATGAGGCTGTGAGGGGAAGGGGGGAGGGAGAGAATGGAACAACAACAGATGAGGTAGAGAGGGAAGATGGGAGGGGAGAGGAGGGGGGACAGTAGGGGATAGGAAAGACAGCAGAATACAACAGTCACTAATATGGCATTATGTAAACATTGTGAATGTATAACTGATGTGATTCTGCAATTTGTATTTGGGGTAAAAATGGAAAAGCATAACTCACATGAATCAAATGTATGAAAGATGAAAAAAAATAAAAATAAAAAAATAAAAAAAATGTGTATACTGATGTTCTAACACTCTGCACCTTGGATGTGAACTTACTTAGAAATACAGTCTTTGCTGATTAGTCCTGTTTACTGGAGCCATTAAAGTGGGTCCTAATTATAATTAGTCCTAATTATAAAGTCTGGTGTCCTTGAAGTTTGGACATAGAGACAGACACACACACACACACACACACACACACACACACACACACAGGGTGAATACAAGTGAAGATTAGAGTGTGGCTGTCACTAGCCAAGAACTATCAGGGGCCAAAGAGAGGCCTGGAGTATATCCTTCTTTTGAACCATTAGAGAAGCACACTCCTGGTGATACCTTGATCTTGGATTTCCAGCCTCCACAATCATGAATCAATACATTCTGTTGTCCAAATCTACCCAATTGGTGTTACTTTGCTATGGAAGCCCTAGAAACTTAATGCACAGAGATTTAACCCTATTGATTTTATCAATTGCCCTAGAACCTATATAGTTTTCTATGAGAGTGAGGAGAAAGATGTTATCTCTTCCTCTTGGAAAAGGAAAGATTTATATTCATAAAACTTTCTCCAGAATACTAAGGGAATTTCAATGTTTTTGCATCAGATCCTAATGCATATTCTTTCTTCTTTCAAATCAACTTAAGTATCTGTGTATGTATGGGAGTGCTACCACCAAAGTTCCATTAAAGTTGTTGAGGTCCTTCTCAATATGTTTGCAAAACCCCCTACTTTGTTTTTGAAGGATGGAAATCATCAAAGGAATGGAACAGGGAAATCTTCTTTACATATTTTTTCCTGAGGGCATTGGAGGAAAAGGGTCCTCCCTGATACCTCAGCTCAAGGGGTAGTGGGTAGCCACCGTGACTTTAGAATAGCAAACCCACCGAAAGATGACTCTCTGCCATCTGCCAGTGATCACTTGACAGAGCTCAAAGACCAAGATGGAGCATAATAAATCATATGCGTTCACTGAGAACAAGCACATAGATCACCCATGTCAAACGATGTAATTAATCCTGATAAAATATATGATCGGTAGGGTGAAGGATTATAACAAGTGGTTATTATTTTAGCACCAGCCTAAGAGCCAGTATAACTCAATGTATTCATTGTTCTTGTCTCTTTCCAAAATCAATGTTTTGTCACTCTCTACTGCATTATTTACATCAACTTGCAAGCACATTTTAACTTCTTGAAACACTCCTCTCTTGAGGTTAATAAATGCACTAAAAATGGAGTTAAGAGATGAGACTCTAATCTGAGTGAGTTCAAGACAGAATTACATTAGGGGAAAAATTCAAGACAGGCTAGACCATGGCTGTGAGTTTTTGCTACAAGACACAACCAACAGGTGGCCCATGCCAGAAGATCCTTATTCCACAAACAGTGTTGTTTAAAAAGCACCTTCATGTCGCTAAATCTGATGATCATACATGGCTGTCATCCCACTTTGATCTGCCATCATTTAACACAGTTGGATCCCCCCTTCTCCTCGAAATGCTCGGGATATGTGGGATAGCATATTCTTCTGGTTTTCTTTTTTTTTTCATTGCCTACTGTGCTGGCTGTTTCTCATCTCCCCCATATCTGAATTTTGGCCCATATAAGTAAGTCATCAAGAAAAGGATGGCACACATGCACATTGGGAAATCGGCCAAAGCAATAAAGGATTTATTTTTAAAATACGACCAGATCATCAAGAGAGTAAGAAAACTCCACCTCTGAGCTAGGCAGAGCAGGAAAATCTAGCTACCCTCCACCTGAAGAGGCAGGAGGAAGAAATAGCTACCAGAACGTGTCAAGGGCTGTAGCTGTCAAATAGGGGAGATCTGGCTGAAGCTTTGGTCTTTAGGAGATAAGTATGGCCTCTACAAAACCAAAACCCTGCAAGGAAATAGCTCAGAGAAGAAGTTCTTAGCCACTCTCTTCTTATACCTGCCATAACCTCACATACCTCCATTGCTGGAATGAAAAAGTGAGGTCATCTCCCAGAACACTGGACAGAATGGAGAAGACTGGGGAAAGCTGAGGATCTAGCACTGGGTGTCCTGGGTGGTGGGGCACCCACCCTTGTCCCAGGGTGGGCCTGGGTGGGGCGCACTTCTCTAGTGGGGCCACAGTCATTATTATCTCTCACCTGGATCACTACAACTTCGTCAGCTTGCCCGGGTCCAACCTCTGTAAGACCGTTTTTCAACATCTTAGTCAAAACAGTCCTTTAACCTTAAGTGAAATCATGCTCATGCCTTTGCTCATAATCCTTCAGTGGTGTCTCACCCTGCTCAGAATAAACACTGCAAACCACTGAACAGCCTACACAGTTCTATGTTAGTTCCTATTTTTTTTCCTCATTATTATCCAGCCACACTGCTTCAGAAATTTTTCTTCAGTGTGCCCCTGTCTCAGGATATTTTACTTATTTTTTTTTTCTACCTAGAATATACATCTCCAAAATTAGTGGCTTACCGGTCTCACATTTCTTAATTTTCTGCTCGAACATCATCAACTGTTATTTTCAATCGGCTTTAAATCTCCACTGTTTTATTTTCAAGGACGTCACTTAAAATTTTGATGTTATTTATTTATTTATTTATCTAGTATGTTGTTTGCTTTTCTAAGTACTTTAGAGAATAGGAGAGCCTCAGACACCAGACCTGGGCAGGCCATCCCAGGTATTCTTTACTTGAGATGGAGAAAATAAGAGATATTTGAATGCAGAAAACAGATCAAGATGCAAACAGGAAGAAAAAAAATCAAAAAGGAAGATGTTGAAAGGGAAGTTCATCTCACTCATGTCTGACAGATAATCCATTTCAAGGACTGGATTTTTGGTATCAGTGAAAATCAAAACAAAACTAGAGAGACTATGGTTGATTGATCATAGACTTCTTATTACTGTCCAGAGGAGTACTTTTCAGGCTCCGTTGGCTCATTTAGTTTGTAAAAACAGGAAAAAAAAAATGTTTCTTAACAAGTTGTATGAGAGTAAGAAAATAGCTTGTGCCACTCACAACATCTGTGTGTACACAACACATTGTGAGACACAGTCCCTCCCCCAGGGCTGTGAAGATTGTGGGGGCGGGGATAGCAGTTGGCAGGTGTCTCCTCCATGGCAAAGGGTCTTTGGATGTGCGGAATGTCATGGGGACAGTGTCACAGTAGTATGGAGGTCTTCATTAGGACCAGATCACTTATTACTGGCAGAGTTCATATGTGCCAATAATGTATCAAGGGAGAAATTCACCAGGGAACTCATCCAAGCCTTTGGGAGAAACCAAAAATAAGAACATACAACAACCTGGACCTAAATTTCTTGTGATCATGAATAAGGAATCAAATTTTGCTAGAAGCTAAGCTACGGTGATGGGAACTTTGTGGCAGGGGACAAAGGGCAATGGAATGACACAGGCACAGGACAGGCGCCTGCTGTGTAGTAACAATAAATGTGACACATACTTCCCATCCTCACTCCTGCCATCTTCTCATGGCCAAGGTTTTGTGGGGAACAGGAACAAATGTCTTGATTCAAAAACAAAGGGCTTCCTATTTTCTAATATTATGAAACCCTACTTAACAGCAACTTTTTTTGGTGTGTCTTTTTCCATCCCCAAGTTGTTTGATTTTCCTCTTGGCGTTTAGACAGTAAAATTACCTTTGAAATATAATAACAAATAATTAACTATTCTGTTTGACACATGATTGTAAACAATCATTAAAATCATTAACCGATCACAGATGTCTCTGGGATTTCCTCCCCAAAGGAGGGAACAAAAATTAGAAGGTAACTTGGGATAGCACTGGAGCATGGAAAACTCTGGAAAGAGAAAATTCCTATTGTCTGATGTTTTGCATTCAAAAGACTAAACACTATCCTGCTTTTATATTTTAATAAGAATCTAATAAGTAATCTTACATTAGAATGGTTTCTGAGAGAGAAAATCTGAATTATCCTTGTTATAAGAGTATTGTTATTGATTAAGCTGTAGTCTCTCTCTCTCTCTCTCTCTCCCTCTCTCTCTCTCTCTCTCACACACACACACACACACACACACACGCACGCACGCACGTGCACATCCACATCATTCAGAGACTAAAGAAAGAATTTGATCTTGACCAGCATTCAAAATGGGAAAATAATACTTACAAATTATTGATAATTGATTCCTTTTAATTAGACAGAAATATCCTGGCCTGACTTCCATGATGGCCAAATCCTTTAAATCCCTTTATTGATTTATGGTGACAAGAAATGGGCTCTTTCATAGAACTTAAGATTAATATGATATTCAGATGACTAATATTCCATTGTATTTTAATCACCATGTCTGGTTTTCACAATACCTTTGGAAAATATGGTCAACGGTATAAAAGGAGGAAGTTGTCGTATTTATTTAACATAGAGCTACATGTGCTCGGCATACCTTCTCTTACGCACAAACTGAGAAGTCCTCCTGGTGCTTGTGCACAAGAGGATACCAAAGACTCCCTGTTGTGCTTTATTTTGATGAAAGGAGGAGAAAAAGGACTAGGAAAAGTGTTCCCACCTGACACAGTAACACAACACATGGACAGACGACAGTTCCTAACATTGTTCCTTCAAGACTCCCCTGATGGAATTGAAGCCCTCCACAATCAGAGACTGTTTTGTATATATATATTTTTTAAATTTCATATTCTAAGGTGTAGCAGAGTCTGTCCTATAAGTGCTTGCTAATGAATGAATGGATTAATAAGAAAGTGTTGTACTCATACCAGTGATCCAAACCCATCAGACAGATAAAAATATAGAGAACTGCTTCAAATATGCAACAACCTGTGTCTACACAGGCTAGCCATGTGGCTGTGGCAAGTCATTTTACCTATCAAACCATTAGTCTTCTCAACCAGTTAAAGAATTATACAAAAAGTCCATAAGAAGAGTTTTAAAAAGAATTCTCCAAAATTCCAGAGAGGCCCATGACACCATTGTCTTACTCTAGTTTAGATTTATATTTGAAGGCATCTTAATTACCCTGTTTCTTGCCCTTCAACTTCAGTCCCTGGTTTTCAAGCTTCTTCCAGCACTGGTTTAAAACAAGTAATTTTTCTTCTTGAGGCATTTCGTAAAAAGTGCTGTGTGCCTTCCTGATTTATAAGAAAACACTTGAGGAGAAAGTTTTGTCTTATAGTGCATGAGTTATGAGGCCTGTGTTCAGCCGGCTCTTTCTTCCTTAGCTAAAGTGAATTCCATTTTCTTGTTTTCAAGCTGCAGTATTTCTTACTTCTTGTATGTCAAATTAATCTTTGTCCTTAGAATTATGACCACCAGGAAGAAACCTAACTTGTTTGGTAAGGAATTTGCTGGACGAAACAAAACATATGTTTTCTTTGACATTCCATTCTGCCCCAGGCTTGAGTGGGCTGATGATCCCTTAGAACCAATAAAACAACAAATTCTCACCTCCAGTTGTCAGGGCCTTGAGAGGAGTAGCTTTGATCCTCATTTCACACACACACACGAGCACACACACACACACACACACACAAATGGCTCGATTAGCTGGACTGTCTTGCTTGGGGAGGGTTCCCATATGCATCAAATATACTTCATAGGTTTGAGGTGTTAGCTAAGGTGCATGCATATAGAACTTAGTTCTCACTGTCCTCCATTATACAGACTCTAACTAGTGACTTGACTTTTATTAAATCTTTTCATATATTCCTATTTGAATGCTTTTCTACTTCCTCTCTTTCTTGTGGATCAGTACTTTAAAAAGTATGCTTTGACCATTTTCCCTCAGGAGATTCCAAAAATATTGAGAACATCTTATCTGGAAAAGAGTTTGATTGCCTTTCCATTTTTATTTTTTTCTCCAAAGGAATACATCTCATTGTAGAGATGTAAATAATAGGGAAATATTAAAAAATAAAAAAAAGAGTCGAGCTCTCTTTTTATGTCCCACTGCCTCTGGGACCTCTCCCAAGGAACACTTTGATGTGCCAACTTTCAATATATTCTTTCATTTACGTTAAACATATACATATTCCTGGCTTTGCTTTTTTTTTTTCTCTCTAACTATGTGGTTCATTTACTTTCTGCAAATTATCTTTCTCACATCAATGTTTATATGCTAGAAAGGATTCCAAGTCAAAAGTAAGCATCTATCTCATTCTTCCATTTTCTTGGGATGGGAGGACCGGGGATTGAACCGTAGCCACGTCTAGTGATTAACCCGTTTCATCTGGGTTTGTTTAAGTTCACTCTGTGATGTTCACACAGTGACGAAATCACCTGCAATGCATTTTTCAGAATAAATTCCTGCTGCTTGACACTATGTATGTGTAAACTATGTATGTGTGTACACATACATATGTGAAATATATTCCTTAAGTTCATTGACTTTTTTGACTTTTTAATTTATTCTAGTTAGTTACATACGACAGTAGAATGCATTTTAACACATCATAAATGTAGTATAACATCTCATTCTTCTGGTTGTACATGATGTAGAATTACACCAGTCATGTAATCATATATGCATGTAGGGCAATAATGTCTGATTTATTCAACTATCTTTCCTACCCCCACACCCCCTCCTTTCCCTTTACTCCCCTCTATCTAATCCAAAGTACCTCTATTCTTCCCTAGGCCACCCCCCCAAGCTTATTGTGAATTAGCACCCACATATCAGAGAAAACATTAGGCTTTTGGTTCTTTGGGATTGGCTTATTTCACTTAGCATGATATTCTCCCACTCCATCCATTTACTGGCAAATACCATAATTTCGTTTTTCTTTATGACTGAGTAATATTCCATTTTGTATGTATACCACAATTTCTTTACCCATTCATCTGTAGAAGGAAGGATACCTAGGTTGTTCCACAGTTTAGCTATTATAAATTGAGCTGCTATAAATATTGGCATAGCTGTGTCACTGTAGTATGCTGATTTTAAGTCCTTTGTGTATAAATCAAGGAGTGGGATAGCTGGATCAAATGGTGGTTCTATTCTATGTTTTCTGAGGATCTCCATACTGTTTACAATAGTGATTGAACAAATTTGCAGTCCCACCAGTAATGTATGAGTGTACAATTTTCACATCCTCACCAACATTCATTGTTGGTTGTATTCTTGATAATTGCCATTCTGACTGGAGTGAGATGAAATCTCAGTATAGTTTTAATCTGCATTTCTCTAATAGAAGAAAAAGTAGGCCCAAATCTGCATTATGTCAGCTTAGGAATTGACTTCCTTAACAAGACTCCTAAAGCACAAGAAAATAAATCAAGAATCAATAAGTGGGATGGAATCAAACTAAAATACTTCTTCACAGAAAAGGAAATAATCAAGAATGTCAAGAGAGTAAAAATGGGAGAAAATACTTATCACCTACACCTCAGAGCATTAGTCTCCAGGAAATATACAGAACTCAAAAAATTTAACACCAAAAAACCAAATAACCCAATCAATATTTAAATGGGCTAAGGAACTGAACAGACACTTCATGGAAGAAGAAATTCAGTGGATCAACAAATATATTTAAGAAGTTCATTGGCTTTTAATTTCATTCAAGATATCTTGTGAGATATAGTAAAAACTTTTAGCCATTTCCAAACTGGGTAATTTTTTTATATCTTAAATTCCTACTCCTAAGTTATGATTTTCAATCTGATATTTTATTACTCATTATTTTATCTGGGTTTTATTTTTTTTGTGTGTGTGCTGTCTAACATAGCTAAGTTTGTTTTCCCCCAAAGTATGTGTGTTTGTTAGACATTTTTTGAATACTTAATCTTTTCTTCATGATTTAAAATGGCAAGTGTGGCCAGCTGGCTGTGCTGGCCAGGTGTGCTGAGTTCAAAGGGGCTGGATGCAGCAATAACTAAAAAAAATGGCAAAGAAAACATGCAACCCATGTAAATGAGTTTCTCAGGTCAAGGACAGGATTGCTCAGTGAGGTGACCCCAAGAGTCAGTCCACGCTGGGCAGCACTGAGAAAAAAAAAAGCATGCACCCAGGTTCTTTTTGTTTTATAGGGTGACACACATAAATGAGGTTCCATGGAATATTCTTTACCAAATAAGGCAGGGAATAGGGTTTCGAAGGTGGAGTCTTACTTGGTAATGTCTTGTGGTCAGCAGATTGATTGACATCTTGGCTAGTCACACCCATCTCAGGTGCTGTGTGGGATCACAGGCAGAGCAAGAGGAGAGGCACACATGCCTCCCACAGACCAAGCAGCGTGCAGTGCCAGACCAGTCCCCTCATAGGTTCAGATGGGCATAGCTCTCACACAGAGCTCAGGGATGGCTCCAGACAGGCAAGGGTATCAAACACATGAATCTCTACTGCACAGTTATGTGAATCTTCATTCCTTCATTTTCTACTGTTTCCCACTGAATTTTGATCTATTTCAATAATATATTCCCTTAATGAAATTTTAAGTATGTTTGTATTCATTTTAAAAATGTTCATTGTAATATTCACAAATTTTTGTCTTCAGAAAACCTTAAATAAAACACATCAAATTCCATTAAGAAAATTCTTTGGAGGTTTATAACTGTAATTAAATAAGTAAGACTAATCTGAAAAAAAAAATGATGTCTTTTAAATTGAATATATAATATATTTTTGAATATATATTACTTTTTTAAAATAAAACTTTATATTGTTCTTAAAAATGACCTTGACTAATTCTTAAATTTTTGCCAAGAAAATTTTTGGTTTTATTTTTATTTTACAGTTAGAAAATTGACTTTTATTACATTTTAATATTGATATATAGAAAATTTATCATTTTATTAAGTCAATATAACAATCTTAAGATATATTTGAATATGTTTTTATATTATGCAGGTTAATAGTGAGAATTTGCTATTTTTCCCCCATGTTTTTTTCTTAAGTCTTGATGTGTTGATAACACCTAAGAAAAAAAATAGGAATGTAATAGATTTTCTTGTTCTGTCCTTAAGCATAATGATAATCTTTTTATATTTGTCCATTGATTGTTATTTTTATATTTACATAAATATATTTAACTCATTTATAAAAAGTTTCTATTCTTTAGCAAGGACTTTTTTCCTTTAGAAAATGATGGTGAATTTAACCAAATTATTTCTTTCACATTTACCAAATAATCATATTTTTTTCTCATTTAATTTAATAATACAACAATTGATATTAATAGATCCCACTTAGTTGAGCCATCCTTGCATTGTATAGTTTTATTAAAATAAAGCAATGCTTAGTGGTTGAACATTTTATTTGGATTTTTACAGATATGTTTAATTTTATGAAATTTTTATTTGATGTTAACATTAGAATAATGTTGTCCTCATGGAAATAGTTAAAAACTTTTTTCTATTCTTTTCTGCCTCTGGGATAACCTCATATTATTAGAAATGATCTGCTTCTATCTAAACTGGATAGAGTGTTTCAGAAGTAGATTTTTTTTACTTCATTTCAATTCTTTTGCAATTTTTATTCTGTTTCTACTTCTTATTATTTGTGTAGTCAATCTGTGTTTATAGTACTGTAATAAATATGTTCCTAGGAAACAATTCTTTTGTTTTGGAACAAAAACCCAATTATGATGCCATAATGAAGACTGAATAAGTCAATACTTGATGTTCCCCTAAACAGTTAGTTTATGATTTTAGGATACTGATAATGTTGCAAAAATAGTAATAATGATTATGGATGTAGTTATTTCCATAGAGTAAGTTAAAAGTCATCTTGTCTTTCTGCTACATAGCAGTAAAAACTCTTCACTTCCTTTTACATGAAAATTAAATAGCATCTTGTTCCTAAAAGCTCTATTTAAGGGGAAATAAACATTTGACAAAACATTAGAGTTCCTCATATACAGCGAAGCAGGAAAGAAATATTTGAAGTTTGGAAAGGATGGTGTCAGAAAACATATGGATACATTTTGGAAATCATTGATAGTCCACATTTAGGATAATTTAAAACGAACTATAATACTCAAAGAAGAAACTACCAAAAATTTTTAACAGAAAGTGATTAACATATAAACTCTACAAAGTTGCATTATGTTTTCTAGAATGGCAAACATTTTCTCAACCTATTACTGTAACAGCCTCTATCATACTATTTATCATGCTTAGTTTCCAAGCCACGTATACATACGTGTGTGTGTGTGTGTGTGTGTGTGTGTGTGTGTAGTGAAAAACTAGTACAGAGATACAGTTCTCAAGAGATGCCCATGCCTTCAGTCATCCTAGCTTCATGTAAGTCAGGAAAATTCATGAATTATTTAAAATCTGGACCAAAGCCTCAACTGATTTATCAGAACTGTTTATTGTAGCTATTTTCTGAAAAGAAGACCATTTTATATCCAGGATATGACTAATTTATAAAGCTAAAAGGGAGAGGAAAATCAATCCATAGGTTGCAGCTGTAGGCTGGAAAAATATATGGTCTGAAAGAGGAAGGAGAAAGAAAGACTAAGATTCAATTAAATGGGAATGAATAATTTGCTATGAAGAACTTAATGGCTTTTCCAAATGTATTCTGTTCAATTACTTCCTTCCTAGTATGACTACTCTCTGTGTTAATAGGGCTCTAACTGGGTGTGATGGCTCACCACAGTCAGGGAGGAGGGTAGGACAGTAGGCAGCAGGAATCCCCATTTAGGAAATAGGTTCTCGACATCCTATTAAAATTAGAGATCCTCACACTAACAACTTCTTTTGAGTTATTATTATGTTTATTATTATGTTTTTCATTAAAGTAAATAAATATTACAGGGAAATTCTATCCACAAAGTAATTTAATTAAATAGTTCATGGGCACCCATACTACCATTATAAACATTAACCAAGCTGGATACTGAGAGAATGCACATAGGATGGAAAAGTTGTGATGCAGTTTTTGGACTGGAATGAAGTGACCAAAATCATGGATGAAGTATTTAAGAAGGTGAAGATGATCTAAGAAAGCTTTTTCTCTTTTCTTTTTTCCCCCAGTCTTTCTTTCCTTTTCATTTTTCATTCAGTAAACATATATTTAACAGGCAGCCCTGCTAAATAATGGAGATAAAAATATAAAACATTGTGGGCTGTACCTAGAGAAGCTCATGAACTGGAGAAATAAGAACATAATTACCCATTTTTTTTCTCTTAATAAAGTCAATGTGCTTTTGGGTTTTCTAAGGGAGAGCAAAAGTTCTGATTATGTTCCCGTAAATAAAGCTGGACTGACTTATTGTCTTAGCATAATTTCCACATGTACTTGATACAAGACTTAGTAATCATCACAGAATTCCTCCCGAAGCTAGGATATGCAAATACATATTTGGAAATAAAGCTGGGATACTAGAACATATTGTTTCAATCATTATTTCAAATGCATAATTTATGTCCCATAAGTAATCTGAAATAAAAGGTCCCATATACTGGGAGCAAACCACCAGTTTAACACAGTTCAAGCTTGCATTATTGTTGTTTTAGTTCATAGTTATACTTTCATTTGTCTCTAGAAGCCAAATGTATTAATTATTTTCAAAAATAAAGTTTTATGTATAAGTTGTCTTTGTGACTTCTTTGTCAAGACATTACTTAATCTTTGCAATCGTCCTTTGAAACAGGTATTCTTATTTTCAGATAAGAAGACCAGAGTTCAATGAAGCCACATCACATGTCTTTCCTAAAACCTCACAGTTAGAAGGTGGGAATGGGATTTAACTCAAATCTGACAACTAAGCCTTTTCATTCAGCCTTTAAAGATAATTAGAAATAAGGACAACATGAGGTGACTAGGGGAATAAGCAGAATGGTAAGCAATAACAATAACAAATACAGACATGGGCAATCCATGTGACAGCCCCTCACATGGTCTGCCCCCTGGTTCTCAGCACATGAACTCATTGTTATTGATTCTTTATTGTTCTATGGCTGTTAGACACCTGACCAACTATCCTTAGGCCACATCATCTGGCCCATCTCCCTTGGTTCACTCTCTGTCAATGTTTGGAGTCCTAGTGACAGGATGACTCCTGAAGACAGATTTCAAAGAACATTTTTTTTGTGGCCTCAACTATTTTCTAAGACACAAACTCCCTGTGGCTGTGTTTTTGTTGGCAAAAGAATACAGCCAACTTCAGCCACTGGAGGCCACTAGTGAGCACAGAGCAGAAGCAGAAGGATAATATGAAAAATGCTGGTGAATGTAGTGCATACAGTTAACACTGTGACACTGGGCTGTTCAGAGTTTGTTAACAGGGTAGGTCTCATGTGAAATGTTCTTTCCACAAAAACCAACCAACCGCACAACAGACCAACTGAAAATAAGAGAACACAGAGTTATGTCTAGTACCTTGGTCGTAGTGAAAGTATCACCAGTGTTTGCATAGATTCAGACTTACATATTGTAAATGTCAAATATGTGCTGTACTTTGTATATCAATTACACCTAAATAAAGATGCTTTAACAGATGTTAATGAGTTCAGCCTTACATATTATAAATGTCAAATATGTGCTGTATTTTGCATATCAATTACACCTGAATAAAGATGCTTTAACAGATGCTAATGAGTGAATATGACTGGCTTCATAAAGCCACACCGGTAATTTATTGGGAGAATACCATATCTCAGTAGGGAACTTGGGGCAAGGTTGTGGAGTTTCTCGTAGAGTACAACACTGATAAGACCCTGTGGCAATGTGTTTCACACTTTGTCTTTATATTCTCAGTTTTAATTTCCTCAAAAAAGAATCTGCCTGTCCCCACTATAGGACAGTGACCAGGAGGGTATGGAGACTAGGGGTACACTTCTTTGTATTGAGGGTATTCCTTTAAAGGAGGGATATGTTTTCAGTTGGACAACTTCCCTTAAAGCGATGTCTTCCATATAAAAAATTATCATCTTTACCTTTTTGGTAGAATTTGTTCCTAATTTTGCAATTATTAAAGAAGGAAACTTGTTTCTTATCAAATTTCTAGTTTACTCCAGACCTTGAGCATCTTTGGAGGACAAAAAAATGGTTGAAGCTGTGTATCAGGGCATCTTGTTGATTTAAGGTATGTCTCCCTTTCTTGATTTATGGGATGATATTTGTGCATGTTCTTCCTTCGTCTCTTAAGTTTTTAGGGTAGACAGGCATTCTTACAATCGCTCAGACAGTTCAAATTAATTTGAGGGCTTTGATAACCATGCCACAGAACCCATAAAGTAAGCTCAATAGGATTTTCAAACTGAACAAAAATTCACCATTAGATTTCAAGAAACTGACAATTTTTCCTTCTTTCATTCAAAGGATGATCTTCCCCCAATACTGCCGTAGACTCCAAAAATGTTTATACTTGAATTTACTCAGCATACATTTATTCAACATCTATACCACATGTGGAATTGCACTGGATGTTGAAAATACAGCAAAACTAATATAGAGTCCTCACAGTCTAACAGAATAGACCTCAGAGTCTAACAAAAAAGACCAGCACACAGGCTCAGAGTCATGACATACCTGCAAATGCATTTTAAAGGGAGCCCAGGGTGGCTTTCAGAATGGTGAGAAGGGAAGCTCTACAGACACTCTCCCCGGCAAAACAGCAATAACTTGAAATTTTGTAAAATTATATATGAATTATCTAGAAATAACTCTAAGGACATCCACCCAATAGGGAAACACTGATTTAAGAAAATCTACAGAATTGAAATAAGAACAGTAAGAGTCTGTAACATTTGAGCCATGATGCTTTCCTCTATGCCCTCTCAGCTTGGTGTCATTGAAAATCTTCTACAGCCATGTGTGGCTGAGAAACACTGCTCCCTCCAGACTCTTTGCACTCTAAGGCTACAGTTTCTCCTTGAGAAATGAAGTCCACCAGCATTCCTGATCCTTCCCCCTGAGATACACGACATGGAAACTTTTTTCAGATCATCACATCTTAGAGGTCTGAGTTACCAGCTTTCATCCCAACCCAGCTCGCAGGATAGAAGTTTTACCCTAAACATAGAAGGCTAAGATCGCTGCATCCTGATCACCTTATCCTCAACTTACTTATAGGTCAGACATAGGCTGGGAAATATAAATTAATAAGACCAAGGACTAAGAGCCTTATTTTAGTCAGCTGTTTCACTGCTGTGACTAAAAGATCTGACCAGAACAACTATAGAGGAGGAAGAAAGTTATTTCAGGGCTCACAATATCAGAGATCTTGGTCCATAGAAGGCGGGTTCCATTCCTCGGGGTTGGAGGTGATGCTGAACATCATGGGGGACAGGGTGGCAGAAGGAAGCATCTCACATCATGGTGATCAAGAAGGAGAGAGAAAGAGAGAGAGAGAGAGAGAGAGAGAGAGAGAGAGAGAGAGAGACTTCTTGTCAGATACAAATATATACCCCAAAGCTACACCCCAGCTTCCACCTTCTCCAGCCATACCCTGCTACCTCAGTTACCACTCAGTTAATCCCTATCAGGGGATTAAATCACTGATTGGGTTAAGGCTTTCACAGCCCAATCATTTCTTCTCTGAACCTGTGAGCTTTTGGGGGACACCACATCTAAGCCATAACAAGTCCCCCCTAGAATACTATACTCATGAGGGAGTCACTCTGGGAGGAGGTGATCCTCTGTTCCCACCTTTAGTCTCAAAGCAGAGATACAGAGATCAAAATTAGCCTGAAATAAAAAAATAAATAGCAAGAAGAGTTTTGGTAAATGCACAAGTGTATGAAAACTTATACATCCCTAAAGAAACAATGAGTCACATAAGGGTAATTAAAAAATAATTGGAGGTTATTGGAAAATGTAAGCATAACATTTAAAAACTAAGTACATATAAGCTAAAGTATTTCTAAGATGAAAACTTATAGGTATAAATGCTTATTTCCATAAACAAAAAAGATCCAAGTCAGTAACCTAAATTCTACTTTAATAACAAGAAAAAATAAACTAAATCCAAGACAAACAATAGGAAAGAAGTAAGATTAATGTGAAAATAAATAAAATAGGAAAAAGGAAACTAATAAATAGAATCAACAAATAAATAATAAAATTTTTATTCTTTGAAAAAAAAACTCAATCAAATTGAGAAACTATTAACTGACTCTTTATTTCCCCACACCAAAAAATTACAAGAACCAAATTACTAAACACAGAAATTCAATAGGAAACATCACAACAGAACTTACAGAAATAAAAAAAAAATCATAAGATTATACTATGAAGAACTAAGCCAAAAATTTGATAACTTAAATGAAATGAGTCAACTCCTGGACAAACATAATAAAAAGATTCAGTAAAAATAAAAAATACAAATAGACCTCTAACAAATAAATGCATTCTATTAGTAATTAAAAATGCCTCTCAGAGGGGTTGGGAGTGCCAATATAATTTAGTGGTAGAATGCTTGCCTCTCATGCAAAAGGTACTATTTTCAATTCTCAATCCCCCAAAATAAATAATTGAATTGAATTGATTTACATCAAACACCTCTCACAAGTAAAACCCTGGGTTTAGGTTGCTTTACTAGTGAATTATATTAAATATTTAGGAAACATATTTAGAAAAAAATTTAGGAAAAAAAAAAACCTCATCCAACAAAGTTATTTTGATAACCAAGCTGACAGTATCAAAAATAAATAATAGATCAACATTTTTTAATATATATAGATGCAAAAATCTTTAACAAAATGATAATAAATTAAATCTATGATGTATTCAAATGATTATGCACATAAACAAGTGACATTTGGCCCAGTTACACAAGGTTAGTTTAACATACAAAAATAAATTAATATAACATAGGAATAGTAATAAAATAAAGAGCAAAAAAACACATGGTTGTTTAAATAGATGAAGAAGGTACTGGGCAAAATCAAACACTGTCATGATAAACATATTCAACAAAGTAAGTATAGAAGGAAACTTCTTTTGCTTGGGAAACATAATATTAAATGAAAGAAACCAATCACCAAAGACTTCATTTATATGACATGTTACCAGGCAACAAACATAGGCAAAGAGTATATTAGTGCTTAGAGCCTGGAGAGGTCGAGAGAACCAACTTGTAATGATATGAGGTTTTCAAGGGCTTTGAAATTAGATGTTAATGATGGTTGGCCAACTCTGAAAATATAATACAATTCATTGAACTTTACATTAAAGTGGGTGAATTGTTTTGGTATGTGAATTTTTAATCTTAAAAGTCAAAGTGTAAAATGCATGATTAGGCACATAGGCAAGACTGGGCAAAGGAGTCAAAACAAAGAAGGAAACTTCTAGGAGAATAGGGCAGAGCTGCCCCTGTCGTTTGCCTGGATAAAGGGAGGAAGGGTAGGACTGGAGTGGTAGGCAGAGAGAATGGCGAGTGTACCGCAGAGATAAGACAGAGCATGGCAAATCTAAATAATGTTGACGTGAGTCTCATCTGTGCCATGTAGACATGGCAGGTCATCTGAAAAGAAGTAAAACTAGAGGGATTAGAAGAGACAAGATTGCGAAGGGCAGATGCCACGCTAAAGTATTAGGACGTTGGCCAGAAAGCACTGATGGTCTGCTACATAATTTTAAGCAATGAAATAATATTGTTCAGGTTTTTGAGATTTAGAATAGTTGCTTTTGTAGCAGGACTGAAGGCAGTTAAACAGGAGGCAGAGAGTCAGGGAAGGGGCCTGGTGATCCAGGAATGGCTTAAATAAAGGGCAAGACCCAAAGCTCTTCAATGTATATGCTTTAACACACCCTCAGGTTTCACCCAGCTCTGTGTTGAGATCAACATCTGTTACGCAAGTTCAGCCAAAGTTGGAATACTCGATTCTTATAATTGAATACAAGAAACATTGTCCTGGAGATTCCAGATCTAAAGATCCTGCTTCAGATCTAGAGTTCATTATTTCCAAGTTAAGGATATAGAGGTGGTTATCACCCATCCTATGAGACAATATCTATATAGACAAGTCATCGGAGACAAACTCACTGCCAGGCAAATTACACACTCACACTGCATATACCTAAGTCATACATGAAAATTTATCAACAAGCTTCTCTGCTTCCCATCTGTTTCATTGACTCTTTTGGCTTCTGAATTTTGTGATTATGAAGGATTTTTTTCTTATGTTCTGAGTTTGAAAATATAAAGCATTGTTCTAAAAATGTTCTTTCCGAAACCAGTCAGATACCAATTACAAACCGTATTGACAGTGGCATGGAGCCTAATGAGCCTGTCCACAAGGATACAGAAGGGATACATTTGGAGAAATGAATGACACACCACGGGGCCCCAAAAGCCAGATGGATGATTTGATTCCTATTAACTGAGTATTTGTGGTGTTTCAGAAATAGCCGTTATACCCGGAGGGGAACAAAGTTCTATTTGTGATTAACCTATGGTCATTTTAGCAAAACTATAACAGGTGGAAAAAGAATTGCATGCCAACTAAATAAATGAATATCATCCCCTAATTTATGCTTCAGTCAATCACTCACCAAGGTATGTGAGTTAGTAGATAATATGGTCCTAATTTTACAGGTTAAGTGGTAATAAGTTATGTAATTTGTAGAAAGCCAACAATCAGATAAAGACGAAGTCTTGGGGGACAATTGTTGTTTAGGTTCCGGGCTTCCCTTGGGTGCCAGGAATCCCTAAGGATTGTCCAGTTGACCTCATTCCAGAGTTTTCCATTTTAAGCTACCTTGTCATGGGAGTTAGAGGAGCCCTTGAAGAGTTCAAGCTATCTAAAAGAGTTCAAACCCTTTAAAATTAAACCCCCATATGCCTCCAATGTCTTTCACCTGTAATCACCCCTTCAAACATGGGTAATTCCCTTCCTTAGGGAAGTGTTTGTTGATACCCATTCGGCTTCCCATCATGGCCACTTTGAGGTTGTGCCTCTCAGTTCTCTGATAGCAGGGAGAATAATGGATTCTATCTGTGCATCTCTCTTTACCTCCACTTGAGAGGCTGCTCCTAGTCAATGACAGAACAAGGTAGGAAGACAGGGGATTCTCTGGCAGGTTTCTCTGACTCTTGGACCTCCGGAGCGGCTCATCAAAACAAAACTTAACCTCGTGCTTAGACCTGCATTATGAGCTGATGACTCTCCTATTGCTTCTATTGTTGTTTTCTCCCATTTCCCAACAACGTTTGGGTATATGCATCTTGAAGAACCTAGACCAACACACCTGCCATACTATCATGTCACCATATTCTTTCATTGTGTCTATAACATGCATCTCAGTTTGTAATTACATGTTCTTTTGATGCAATTATTCAATTAATGTCTGTTCCTTCTGCTAGGTTTATAAGTCTAGAAGAGTACAGACTTTTCTGTTTTGTTCCCCAATATGCTCTGTGTACCCAGTACAGTGCCTGGCACCTACCAGCTGCTCAATAAACCCTGCTTGAATTAGTGGATGAAGAAAAAATCCATAAATAAAGAAAATCAAATTTATTATAATGACACATATGACAGAGAGCTAAATAATGGCATGAACAGCTCTGATCCCCTTGATACAATCAGGAGGAAAGCGTTTTAAGGAATCTAACAAAAATAATCGCTTTTGTCATATTCAAGTTATTTCTTCAAGGACATTTTTTTTCTCTGCCCTTATTTGTCCTCCATCTTACCCTCATTGTCATTTTCTTTGTTCACTCTTGCTCATTCAGACAGGTCTGAGTTTGAATCCC
This sequence comes from Callospermophilus lateralis, assembly GCF_048772815.1. Lineage (NCBI taxonomy): Eukaryota > Metazoa > Chordata > Mammalia > Rodentia > Sciuridae > Callospermophilus > Callospermophilus lateralis. The sequence continues at coordinate 10,965,277 of NC_135320.1, forward strand.
AATTTAGCTATTTCCCGGCTAAGTGACTTACCTCTGTTGGAGAACTACTTCTTTATCTCATACAATCTGGGTTAACAACAATAAAATTAGCAGTTCTGACATAATGAACATAAATGGGTTATCATATGACCTAGCACAAAATTTTTACCCAATAAATGTTCTTAGTACTTTTATTTTCATCCTCTGCATCATATTTCTAAAACACCACTTACAGCCAGACTGGAATCACATATCTAAAACTTTCAGCTTATGATTAACTCATCTTTTACACATTCACAGGTAAGAAAAACTTTAGATTGGAACTTGTGTGTTAGGGTAAGAACATGTATTTATAAAGTAATGAAAAATGTATGAATTAGGAGATGAAGATGAAGCTCTTTTCGATCATTACATCTTCTAAAACCAAATAAATGATATGATTTTAATACCATGGGATAGCCTACAAAAACATCCCTTTCCCCTTTCCTCTTATCAATCCAGCTTTCCTCTAATCACTTTGTTTTTAAGTTACATTAGGATGCCATCCCTGTTAAATACAAATATCCCTGTGACTGGTGACCATTGGGCTGTTTGTACCTAGAAAAGGGGCCATTCCTGTTTGAGTCCTAAAAAGGCTTCTCTGGAAAATCTTTGGATTGTGCCCATGTTTACCTCCCTGAGAGGGATGGATGCTACTTCTTGGAGTAAACGGCTAGCTCTGTGACTTAAGTAACTGAGTGCAGCAGCTTCACTAGATCAGAAATTATATTTACCTGCAGCAGAAAAATTCATCCCAGAAAACAAATACATAAACTGAGTAGTCTCCAAATTAGAGGTACAGGCCCTGAGAAATAGCCCGCCCCTTGGAGCTGATCTATTTCCATGTTCTAAGAATTCAGTCAGTGTCTTTTCTATGACACTACACTGATGGACACCTGGCACTGCACTGTTGTCACTGGGTTGTACTCAGAGGACTTTGAGCAGAAACACTAGTGGACACACGTCCGGGCACTGGCCCTGATATCTTTATTATCTTATGAATGACATGCAATTTCTTTGAGGTCCTATTTCCTCACTAGTGAGAGGAGGCATGTGTCAGGCACTTGCTTCAGATCCACTGAGTTTGGCATTCCTGTGACTTGGCTCTAATGACAGCGAAGGCTTTACTATCTTTATAAAATAGCGGGGATTGTTGGCAACAACGATCACAACACTGAATGGAAAACAGATACTTCCTCACAATTCCCTGTTCTTCAATATTCTTCTTGGAATCACTCAAGACTAAATAAAACATTCTTCAAATATTTGGATATTGTCCGTGTGTTCCCCCTGTTCTTCTCTTCTGCAAGCTAAACAAACCCAGCAAGGCACAGTTGTGTTGTGTGTGATGTGATTCACAGATCCCTGCCATCTGCCTCTGGGCATGCCTCGTTTGCCAATATCTTTCATAAAATGTACTTTTGAGAACCAAACACCATCTATGCAAAAAAAATAAAAATAAAATTAAAATGACCAATCTCAATTATAGCCATATATTTTTATAGCTCAGCTCTAAGTGCTTCTGTTTCTTAGTCAATCCTCAGTTGGTCATAACAGAGACTGCACAAACGTTCAACATCGGGTTAACAGTAAGTCATTGCTCATTTGCTGTTAATGCCTTCACTTTAAAGGCTTGCTCTTTCTGTTCCCTAGGAAAGCCCATATCCTGAGTCACAGCCATGATTTTCATTTGAGAACAGAGCTATTTTTCAAGTGACTCTTAGGTTGTTTGCCAGAGAAGAATTGACCATTCTCAGGAAAAAAAAATTAACTTATACAGTACTGTGTTAGCTTTCTTTCATCACAGTGTCAAAATACCTGATATGAACAACCTCCAAGGAGGAAAGATTTATTTTTAGCTCATGGTTTCAGTTCATGGGCAGCAGGTTCCATTGCTTTGGGCCTGAGACAAGGCAGTGGGAGCGTATGGTGGAGGAAAGCTGTTCAACTCATGGTGGTGGGGAAATTGAGATAGAGAAAGGGGATGGGAGCAAGATGTAGTCCCCCTGGGCATGCTGCCAAGGACCCACTCCCTCCAATGGGGTTTCACCTCCTACAATTCCCACCAACTTCCCATAATCCATTCAGCTATAAATTCCTCAATAGACTAATCCATTCACTTTCCAGAGGCCTCACCTCTGAATCTTGCTGAAAAGAGAACCAAGCCTTCAACACATGAACCTTGGTGGGACATCCCAGATTTGAACCATAACAAGGTCCTGGCAAATGCATCTCTTATAGATGTCAATATATATTAACCAATGAGTTATAATTATTTAAATAATATAGACCCATGGATATCAATAAGGCATTTATATCATAGCATCACTGACTGACCTGAGGGCATGCATGTCAGTGCTTTGGATATAAAAATTAGCAGGGCGTAGTGGGTAGTGGTGCACACCTGTAATCCCAGCATCTTGGGAGGCTGAGGCAGGAGGATCTCGAGTTCAAAACCAGCCTCAGGAAAAGCGAGGCGCTACGCGGTGAGACCCTGTTTCTAAATAAAATACAAAACAGGGCTGGGTATGTGGCTTAGTGGACAAGTACTTCTGAGTTCAACCCCTGGTACCTCTCTCCAAAAAAAAAAAAAAAAAAAAGACAAAAACTAGAGAAAACATGCAAGGAAATTAATGACTGCCCTGGAAGCTAAAGGCTCATAATAAACTTCATTTATTTCAGTTTCCCAGGTAGTATAATCTCACATATCCTTCATGTAGCTAACAATGTTGCATCGAGGATAAGACACAAGTGGATTTAATTGATGAATAGAATTAATTTCATTGATATGAAAGTAAATGCCCAATCAATATTTGCTGAATTGAATTGTAATAAGCAGATAATCTCTTATAGCCACATTAATAAATCATCTTTATAATTATCTCACCTAGACCATGGAAATAAAGGGATAGTGGTTGAAAACATGGGCCTTGGGAATGAGGGTCTTGGCTTTATAAATTCATCTGTCTATTGTGCATTTTACTTTATTTGTCTATGCATTACATTATTTTGGGCTTGTTGTGAGGATTAAATGAGTTGAGTAATTTAGCAAAACATTTATTCAAATATTTAGAAATAGAACATTTCCAATAAATTGCAAAGTAAATTTTATGTGTTAAATTTGCAAGTAACAAATTTATTTGGCCATTCAAAACTTGTCTAGAATTCAAATAAACTTTTACTGTAGTCATCTAAAAATTCTAGAATTTCACTGGAAATTTCCTATGCTTATCTTAAGAAGATAATAAAAAGCAATAATAATACTACAATGTTTACTATGCACTAGAAATGATTCAAATTATTCACATTTGTTAATCTGGTTAACAAAGGAGAAAAAAAATCACAATTTATACCATTTGACTTCTTCAATGCTCAGTCTGTCAAGAAATTAAAAAGTAAAAGAACTATGTAAATTAAACAAAATGTGAAGATGTTTGTGTCCCATGCAAATACCCTTTAAAATACCTGGGTTTCCTAAACTCAGGGTTCCTTGGCTGTGATGCAAATCTATTTACAATACACAGAGCATCTGTACTGTATCACCTATGGAACTTGGAGGAAGGGGAACCAATATAAACACATAGCTCACGCTGTCTGATGGATCATTCATAATAAAGTCATTTGTTTCTGAAAAAAAAAAGAAATTAATAAGTAATATTTTCTTTGGAGATGTGGATATTTTGTTTATCTACTATGTAGTGCATCTTAATTTTATTTATTAATTTAATAATTTGTTTCCGTGAATTTAATGGTGTATTTAGTAATTCATTTAGTAACTACTTAATAATTTAACTTATGCAATATATATTAATTTAAAAATCTGACAATAAGTACATGAAAAAATGCTCACCATCTCTAGCAGTCAGAGAAATGCAAATCAAAACCACCCTAAGATACCATCTCACTCCAGTAAGATTGGCAGCCATTATGAAGTCAAACAACAAGTGCTGGCGAGGATGTGGGGAAAAGGGTACACTTGTACATTGCCGGTGGGACTGCAAATTGATGCTGCCAATATGGAAAGCAGTTTGGAGATTCCTGGGAGATCTGGGAATGGAACCACCATTTGACCCAGCTATCGCCCTCCTCAGACTATTCCCTGAGGACCTTAAAAGAGCGTACTATAGGGATACTGCCACTTCAATGATCATAGCAGACTGTGGAACCAACCTAGATGCCCTTCAATAGATGAATGGATTAAAAAATGTGGCATTTATACACAATAGAGTATTACTCTGCACTAAAAAATGACAAAATCATGGAATTTGCAGGGAAATGGATGGCATTAGAGCAGATTATGCTAAGTGAAGCTAGCCAATCCTTAAAAAACAAATGCCAAATGTCTTCTTTGATTTAAGGAGAGCAACTAAGAACTGAGCAGGGAGGAAGAGCATGAGGAAAAGATTAACATTAAACTGAGATGAGTGGTAGAAGGGAGAGGGAGAGAGAAGGGAAATTGCATGGAAATGGAAGAAAACCCTCAACGTTATACGAAATCACATATAAGAGGTTGTGAGGGGAAAGGGGGGTGGAAACAAGGGAGAGAACTGAACAACAACAGATGAGGTAGAGAGGGAAGATGGGAAGGGAGGGGAGGGGGGATAGCAGGGGATAGGAAAGGCAGCAGAATACAACAGTCACTAATATGGCATTATGTAAAAATTGTGGATGTGTAACTGATGTGATTCTGCAATTTGTATTTGGGGTAAAAATGGAAGTTCATAACTCACTTGAATCAAATGTATGAAAGATGATATGTCATGAGCTTTGCAATGCTTTGAATAACCAATAAAAAAAAAGAAAAAGAAATAAATAAATAAATTCAGGGAAAAAATATATTGGAAAGCTAATTGATCACTATGTGACCCTCCATGTGTATAAAATATATTTAATATTGTAAGATAAAGTTGAATTCCACAGATGTAGAACGTTTCTTGAGGGAAAAAAGTATCCACTTACCTGGTATCAAAAAAGGGGAAAGGAAATGTATTCTTTAGTTATGCGCAGAGCAGTGGGAGATTGATAATATACAATGCAAATCAATCCTTTATTGTATTTCCAGGGGCACAAGAGACTTTTAGCTGCAGTTGTTGTGCTGAGCCTCCACGATCAATCTGTTCTAAAATGGCAAACATCTCACTATTGAACAGGGCAATCATTTCATTTCCAGCAGAGGAGAATAAAGACAGTGCACTTGGAGATTATTCCCCATCTGGATATAATTTACCCTATGTCTCAGTTTTCAGCTGAGGCTGGCTTTGAACTCATAATCCTCTTCCTCAGCCTTCTGAGCCACTGGGATTACAGTTGTTCACCACCACGCCCAGCCCCTTTCTCATTTTTAAGGTTTATGTACAGTTATGCCTTGCATGGACTTGGTCACATGACTTGGTCTGAACAGTGGAATATAAACATATTTGAACAAAGATTTTTAAATGTGTCTGTATTGATTTGCTTGCTCTCTTATACTTCTGCCATTTTCCATGAGAAGAACATGTCCCAGGTCGTCACTAGTAAAAGACACCTGGGAGAAATATAGAACAGATTTCATTCCAACCAGCAGTTTGGAGACAGGCCCGCATACTCTAAAACCTGAAGAAGTGCCACCAAGCCCTGCCAAGGTTAGATCAGTAGAATGTGTATGCAAGAATTAATTTCTTATTATTTAAGCCACTAAGGTTCTGAATTTTTTCTTATATTTTGAAATCTAAAACATATGCTTAATATATTACAATTATTATGTGTTTACCATTTTGTGTTAATAATGAATTCACCCTGCCATACTGCAAAGTAACATGTTTTCATTTTCCACATATAAGATCACATTAAAGTAAATAGAACAAGAAATGAAGAAAGCAAGAGTCTAAGGACAGAATACACATAAAAATTTTAAATTACCAAGAGATATACACATAGAATATTAGTGTAAGTTCTCTCTGGCAATCATAAAACCAAGTTATTTGGCATCACCAAACTTTGATAGGATTTTGTTTTTTATTGCCATAAAATTCATTGATACAAACTAGAAAGATATATGTAAACAATATAGATTTTTCTAGAGGTTAAAAAGTGCAATCAGCCTTTGCTTTTTTGCAATTGGCCTTACTTTACTTAGCATGATATTCTCCAACTCTATCCATTTATCTGCAAATGCCATAACTTTATTCTCTTTTAATGCTCAGTAATATTCTATTGTGTGTGTGTGTGTGTGTGTGTGTGTGTATCTTACAGTTTCTTTATATATTCATCTATTGAAGGGGATCCTAGATTGCTTACACAGTTTAGCTACTTTTGTGAATTGAGCTGCTATAAACAGTGATATGGCTGTTTTAGCCAAAGTTCTTTGCTATAGACTGAGGAGTGCGATAGCTGGGTCAAATGGTGATTCCATTCCATGTTTTCTAAGGAATCACCATAGTGCTTTCAAGAGTGGTTGCACCAATTTGCACTCCCACCAGCAATGTATGAATGTACCTTTTTCTCCACATCCTAACCAACATTTATCATTACTTGTATTCTTGAAAATTGCCATTCTAACTGGAGTGAGATGAGCAGTTTTGATTTGTGTTGCTCTAATTGTTAGAGATGTTGAACATATTTTCATATATTTGTTGATCGAATATATATCTTCTTCTGAGAAGTGTCTGTTCAGCTCCTTAGCCTATTTGTTGATTGGGTTGTTTATCTTTTTGGTGTTAAGTTTTTTGAGCTCTTTATATATCCGGAAGATAGTGCTCTATCTGACATGTGTGTGGCAAAAATTTGCTTCCAAAATGTAGACTCTCTATTCACCTCATTAATTGTATCTTTTGCTGAGAAGCTTTTTAGTTTGAGTCCACTCCATTTATTAATTCTTGATCTTATTTCTTGAGCTTTAGGAGTTTTATTAAGGAAATCGGGCCTAATCCAACATGATGAAGATTTGGACCTACTTTTTCCTCTAATAGGCGCAGGGTCTTACAGTCAGCCATTCTAAATCAGAAATGTAATAAGAAAAGAAAGTGGAGAGGCCAGTCTTACCACAAATTGTTATGGTATGACCAGTCTTGGTATCCATTTGTATGTTTTTGTTTAGCTTGCAGATATAATAGGAATTCTGTGAACTCAGAGACTTGTAAAAACCTTTGAAAGAAGTTAAAAATCTTGTCTAATCTTCCTCAATTAGGGACTTATACAAAATATACATGCTTTTATCTTCTGTCCTGAGGCTATAGTACATTTTTCTTTTCTGGTTTGTATTCTCTTGACCCAAGAAGTGCTGCTGTAGTTGGCCATATTTACTTGTAGAGTTCTGTGAATGTCACACTCATTCTGGAGTAAAGAACTTCTGATAACTGTGCAATGTTATTTACAGATGAGATTAAACAATGTGTTCTAATGTTAGATAATTAATTATTTCTAGAGGTAAGAAAGACCTTGTCCTGATAATCTAACCTCTAATCTGAAGTAAATTCTACTACCCTGATGATATTTAGTCCATGGAAGAAGAGTGGGTATAATGGTCAGCTTCTGAGACAGTGAACCACATTCCTTCTACTTTCACCTCAGATGTTTGTGACTGAACAAAGTTGTTTCCATATTATTCCTCTCTCCAAGCTACTAGAACTCCAAAAAAGAGAATGGGAGTATCCAGGAATAAATTTAAAGTACCAGGAAGGGAAAGAACTTTTTACATCAATGCATCCTAGAGATTTTGTACCCCATTTCTTCCCAAAATAATTATGGCTTTATAAATAGAAACTTTTAGACATGCAGATAAATTGAAAGTTTCCACAGGACACCATGGTGGAAATATTCCCATTTCCAGACAGATTGGGTCATCTGAGAAGGATACAAAGTTTTGGATGGTAGAACAAACAAAAACCTCTTAGTTTCAAATGCTAATGATAACATCTAGAAGAGTTAGTTTTAGCTGAATAGTAATTCTCAATTTCCTGTCCCCTAAACAAAAAAATCCTGGCTACAGAATAGACATATCAGACTGCTGCAAACCAAATTCAAATTTGATTTTCCCAGCTCTCCTTGTGATAATCCACAGCGCACCAAACCCTCTTTGGTTTATGATTTGGTCTTCTGTGTAGAACTACTTGCAGGGAGACAATGAGGAAGTCAGACAATGCAAGGTGTCATTTAATATGAGTAAGTCAGCATTCTGTTTTGTATAAAGAAGTCTGATTATCTTGGTTAATGGAATTGGTTTCTAAGAGATTGATGAACCCAGTGTTCTAAAATAATTAGGTTGAAGATTCTTTAAAGTTGATCATTATATCCTATATGGTATGAAGTTCACTCAGATAACAAAGGATCCCTTGAGTGTTCTTGAGAGTCAATCTGTAGACCTCAGAACATGAAGTGATACCCAGTATTGTCCAGCAACCAAGAGAAAAATTGTTATGTATGTTTTCACCTAACATGTTTATTCATTCTACAAATATTTGTGTATGCTTTTCATATGCCACATATGTAGTTTTGATAGATATTTGAATTCTGTCCAGGTGCTTTATATCCTGGCAGTATTTTAACCTCCTTGCATTCTGTCCTAGCACATTGACATAGGGATTGGTTTTATTAACTCACAGAAGTTATTTATTCATGTGAGTAGCTCTCCACATAAAAATGAATATCTTGTTGCATTGGATGTTAGATTAGTATATTTTTATTTTCTTAAAATTCTACACACAAATTAACATTTGTAGTTGGACATACTATTCAAAGCACTGTTTTGCTGCCATACTTGTGACTTGTATTGTTATATATCTTAACTACATTGAAATAAGAGATAGTGTTCATTAAAATAGTTTATCTCATGTGAAATAAATGGAAAGAAAAAAATGGTTGATTTTTGTGATGCAATTTAAAAATTCAAAATAATAATGTAATCAAAATCAAAATTAACATGTAAAACTTAATATTTTTTTAAAGAGAGAGAGAAGACAGAGACAGAATTTTTTAATATTTATTTTTCAGTTTTCGGTGGACACAACATCTTCATTTTATTTTTATATGGTGCTGAGGATCAAATCCAGCACCACGTGCATGCCAGGTGAGCACATTACCGCTTGAGCCATATCCTCAGCCCAAAACTTAGTATTTTAATGACCATATTATCTTTCTATGACTTGGCCTTTTGCTTTGAAATAAACAGCATATTTAGATACAAAAGGGATGAACCTAACTAAATGATGTCCACACTCTCAGGCTTCTCATCTTTTGACATCCTTTCTGAAATAAGAATTATAGACTTATGGGATGAGACAGAACAGTAAAATAGTATGACACACTGAATATTCTTCAAGCCATTGCACAAGTGAAGTTTAATAATAATAGAATTAAGTTTATACAGCAAGTGAATGGGCTCAGACAGAAGAGCTTTCTCTTTTCTTTCTTCTTTTTTTTTTAATAGAAGAGCTCTTTTCTAATAGCACCCAGCTGTGTGATATGAAGTTCTTCAAATTAAAAGAGGTTAAATATTAAACATGTAATTATCTCTGTTTTGAATTTGTCAATGATATTAACTTTACAAAGATGTTCTTTCATATTTTCCATAGGAAATTTTAGAGAGAGATTTTTCCAAAGCCAAAAAAATAAAGGATTAATCCTTAATCATGAATGAATTTGTAAAGTGAATCTTGGTAGTCACTCAGAAACCATTTCCTCTAGTAAGTCAGGACCCAATTACTCGCTTTAAACCTGATAAAGCACATAAATAGTAAAGCAGTGTTGTCTATTCTTCATTTATTGTATAGAAATAAGAGCCCCTACATCTTTGACCCAAATAAAATACATGCAGCTTTCTGTAACACTTTTATCCTTATATTTCATTAATTTAGTATAATTACATTGTAATGAGCTCAGAGCTTATCTAATTCATCATTAAGCCCATTGCTTCATTACTCAAATAACTCTTATGTGCCTAGTGACTGTAACCTCTGAGCTGACATGATGAAGACTCAAGCATCCATCAAACTTGCCAACCATTTCTCAGTCCTACTTCTTAACAGATATCTTAGAGTGGTAATTAGAAGCTTTAGCTCTTGCATTGAGAACAGCTGGGCCTATAGTCTGGTATCAGCCACACTCACTTATTGTTCTGACAGTCATCGAGTATTTTATGTTTTTCATTCTGTTTTCTCTTATAATTAATGACGACCATGATAGGACCACAACTCACAGTCTGAGCAAAAGAGTTTAGGAGGGTGCATTGGCAACCATGAGGTTTTTAAATAAATGCAGACTATTGAACCTATTCCTTACAATTGTCTTTTAAAATATTTAGGTGTTCAATGATTTAAACAAAACAAATGAAAGCTGCAAATTGGGATAAAAATAGGATGTAGAAAGTGAGGAAATTCAACAAAACACCTGAGAAAAAATCATAACTACAGTTGGGCAATTAATTTGACTTTTAGTTTCTTGGTTATTAAAGCAGTGTTCTAATAAAACATATGGATAGGTAGACATTGTAGTATACATTAGGTGTGTACAAAATATTTTCAAAAAGTGTTATTGGCTTATTTATAATCTGGGCTAAATGCTGAAATATAATCACAGTATCAACTTGATAATTCTTGATACTACAGACAATTATCAAGCCCATGAATCCTTTAGCTGCATTCTGAACATGCCATTACAGTGTCCATGTCTATACTAGGTGTTGGTTCATCAATGTGCTTACTTTCAATTTCTCATAACATAAAATAGGAAGTCATTTTACTAAATACATTTATATGTTGTAGTTGAACTTGTTATAAAAATAGAAGTTACATTTTATAGAGACAAAATAAATATTGATGTTAATTATTCTGAGACATTTTTATCTAGTAGGATCATTTTAGTGATGGGAGCTTTGAGGGCAATAGATTTGTTATTTATTACTAACATTCTGGTATTACAGTCAACATTTTTTAACTGTGAATTTTATATCAATTGCATTTTACATTTTTTCATAATGCATTTATTTCAAAATATCAATTATTTTTAAAACTTTCATACTTTTTAAAACAGCAGCTTAGTCAGGACAATAAATTGCAATTTTTTGCTGATAGTGAATCACATTTACATATATCTAATTCAATGTGATTTCTTTCTAAAACAGCAGAAATATTCAGAAAGTTGGCTTGGTGTTTGGAACTTCACCTCCTCCTCATAGAATTTTTCTTTTCTTGTTTCTTTCTTTCTTTTTTTTTCCCCTTTTCTGTTTTTCTTTTCTTTTTCTTTCTTTCTTTTTTTTTTTTTTTTTTTTTGGTACAAGGGATTGAACTCAGGGGATCTAAACCACTGAGCCACAATCCCAATCCCCAGTCCTGTTTTGTATTTTATTCAGAGACAGGGTCTCACTGATTTGCTTAGGACCTCACTAAATTGCTGAGGCTGGCTTTGAACTCTTGATCCTTTTTCCTGAGCTGTGGGGATTACAGACATGCACCATTGCCCTGAGCATGGAAGTTATTTTTTACCATACCTTTCAGCCTGAAATTCTTTCAGTGGCATTTAATTTTATGCCTTGGCAAGTCAGTTTAAAACAACTAATTAATATTTTTTTAAAAACTTGTTTTTGATAAATTAATTTTTGGCCTTTCTTTGAATCTATTTCTGTTTCACTTAAAGACACATGCAACTCTCCTATTTGTTCATCTTATATATCCAAATATGAAAGTTACTCAACTGATCTTAAAATCTACAAAATCCATTAAATGAATGAATAGGCTATTAAGTGAAAATTATTTAAAACTCATATTGATTTTATCAATTGCTTATTTGGGGATTACCTTAGTGGTTGTTTAAAACATAATGTTTAAAATCATCCACTTAGGATCTCTTTAGAAATTCAAGGTCCTTTCTATGGCCTGCAATACCCCACATATGTCCCTTATCATTGACTACTGCTCTACCTCCCTTTCCTTCCTTTCTCTGTTTCCATGTGTTTTGATTACCATAACCTCCTTGCTACTCTTGAGACAAACTTTCCATCATGGGGCCTTCGTTAGAGTCTCCTTAAACAGAGGCATGACTTGCTTTGGCCTATCATTCGGACATCTGCTCCAATGCCACATTCCCAGAGTTCCTCTATGACTACACTATTAAAGTGACCCTTCTTTCTATTCTCCTTCATTTTTATGATTCTCATCACCACTTGAAATGTTTTTATTTGTGTGTTTGCTTATGTTTATGTGTATTTGCTTATGTTAAATGGTATGAACCTTATCTATTTTGTACTCCATTGTACCTCTAGTGTTTACAAGTGTACCTGGTGGACATCAGATACTTGTTATTAAATTAACAAATAAATTAATTTCTTGATATATTCTCATTCACCTTATCAGATAGATGTAGGGAAAAAAGAAAACTGCAAATTTTCAATCCAGTAGATTTTCTGACTGTGATCTATCTTCCAATTTTCTTAAATATTATAATTTTAAAAGTGAGCACTTCTTTACAAAAGTGAATGTCATTATAATTAAGAATTTAATAACAATAAGGTTATTGTTCAAAAATAGTTGCCATCATGCTTTTATTACTATTGAAATGCTACTGTGAAAGAAAACAGAACCTCACAACCTGAGGAAAGTTTGGACCCTCAGATTCTCAAGACCCCTCTACAAGAGTTTCTTCTTCTCTTTATTTATATATGTGTTTCTATTCTCTTTATTAATTACAGAGTGCCTCTCAAATTCGATAACACATCAACCTGCTGTACATGAGAGGCACCCTTGCTCTTATTTTCATCAGCTCACCAAATTTGTCCTGTCTAGGATTGTGTTTTATTCCAATAGCCAATTTCTAAATAGTTGCAAATCTTACAGAAATTTTATTTAAATCCCTCACGTTTCTGTAAGATTAAGAAATGCCTGTCTTAACCACGTGTCTGTGTGTCTGGATATACATGATATATGAGTTAATAAAAAGCTGATGAGTAATTTTTTAGAGTCTAAATTATATTTAACATGATGGATGCCCGTAAACCTGCCTATGAATCAGATGGCAGTATAATCTTAATATTGGCAAAAGTGAAAAGCAAAGTTATGGTTTTATGCTAATACTGTGTATTTGATGGCTGCTCAAGGAAATAACTATAGTAAGATTAATCTGAAGAGAGCAGAAGCCAGTCCCTTTCAATGAATGATTCTGAACATAAAAATCCTTCCTTTTTATTGGTAAAGAAAATAGCAGAATCTTTCAAAACTCAGAAAAGCTTTTTATTTCAAAGTTTTATCTGAAACAAAATAACGAGTAGCATAGAAAAGTGGGAATTTGTCTTCTTTAGAAAGTTTTAAATGTATTCTTTATAGGATACAGTATAATATAAATTGTTTAAAGAGTACCAATCTATAGATTACTTGATTTAATATGTAATCACTTCTTAAATTAGAAGTAGCAGACATGTTTTTAAATCTTGGACTTTGATCTCATAAAGAAGAAAATATGCTGTGTTAATTATTTTCATACATCAGATTATACCAACTCTTTGTGGGAGAGGTAGGGAACTATACAAAAAAAGTTTCTTATTAAAAAACAGAAGTACTAAATATTCTTACAAAGAAAAGATATCCTAGTATCTAGAAAAGATCCATGGAATATATAGAAGTATTGATCACCTCTATTAGATATTGTTTAATTGAACTTGATCAAATTTCTAATACTGTGTGATTGGCGCATACACTGCTGGTGGGACTGCAAATCATTGCAGCCAGTATGGAAAGCAGTATGGAGATTTCTCGGAAAATTGGGAATGGAACCACCATTTGACTATCTGTCTTTTCGCTCTATACCAAAAGACTTAAAAACAGCACACCACAGGGAAACAGCCACATCAATATTTATAGCCCCACAATTCACAATAACTAAACTGTGGAAATAACCTAGATGCCCTTCAATAGATGGCATTAAAAAAATTGGCATATATACACAATGAAATATTACTCAGCAATAAAACAGAATAAAATCATGGCATTTGCAGGTATACGGATAGAGTTAGAGAAGATAATGCTAAGTGAAGTTAACCAATCCCCCTAAAAAAAACCCAAATGCCAGCTGATTCATAGTGGGATAGGGAGCAGGAGCATGGGAAGAATAAAGAAATTCTAGATAGGACAGTTGGGTTGGAGGGGATGGGAGGGGGCATGGGATTACTAAAGATGATGGAATGTGATGATCATTATTATCCAAAGTACAGGTATGAAGACATGAATTGGTGTGAATATACTGTGTATACAACCAGAAAAAAAAAGATGAAAGATGTGTGATTGGAAAAGAAGATTAAAAGGTCCCGGATTCAACTTCATTTTTTGAATCAAGAATCTTTGGAGATCCTTTTCTTAAATTTCAGTGTTAGCTCTCTAAGTAAAGCACTGAAATAGAGTACAATCATATGTTGGACCACATGCCTTCATTTCATAGACTTTTCCTTAGCTTTTGTCCTCCTTCCTAGGTTGTCCCACCCTTGTAGACAGTCAAAATCATTGCAGATCTACTGCAGAGTTCCGCTCTCTCCTGGAAAACCAATAAAGTAATATTTTATCAGATACTAGTAATTATGCATTACCTATCCAGAGTCATTTTTATATTTGGCTACATGACACTGTGACACAATGGTCTTCAAACTGAATCCTTAGTAAAATACAGAGAGTACATAATTGTAGATAATATTAGATTGATCATTAAGAATCATTTTGTGATGAAAAATCTCTGTGATCACATGCATGTAGTTCACAATCATTAAATGACAATGTAATAGTTACATGCCTTCTATTTTCAATTTTCAATTGCTTATTTCTGTGAACCATATTCCTTATCACTTCCATCTTCAGAAAGAAAATTGTATATAAGTTTTAGTCAAGAAAACTGACAACCCTTGAGACCTCACACTCCTTAAGGACACATTAAGGGTACAAAACAAAACAAAAACAAAAACTGGTGTACATTAAAGCCAGTGGGGATTGCTTTTGTTTGCTTATTTTTAAAAAGAAGGCAAACTATTCTGTTGGCAGCCAACTTTCAATCTCAAAAGACTTTGAAATCAGTTCTTATGGTTTTAGGTTTAATCCTTTCTGGAAATTATATGATTTTCCTTCATATAATCTTTTTTTACATTATTTCATAAATACTACTTAAGACTTGCATATATATATATATATATATATATATATATATATATATATATATACACGTACACATACATACATATACCTATATATGTATATATACATACATATATATTCGGATATATATATATGTATGTGTGTATATATATACACACAAGCAATTATTCATCAAAATGTTTACTTTCACTTTTAGGAAATTATCAATTTTCTAAACTTGAGGAAATTTTTAAAAATGTACAAAACCTTCAAGTCACCAATTAACCTGTAAATTGATGATCAAAATAACATTTTGTGTTCACAACATACTTAAATGCATTTTGCTCTATTTCTTTAATAGCGTATTTTTCAGCCATTAAAATTATGCATTCAAAATATTTTTAGTAACATATAAATATATTAATAATTTTAAGTGAAAATGTGAATAATGCCCCAAGATTCCAAATTGTAAACAGAAAATCAGTTGAGTTTTTGTTTTAAAATTTAGAATCTTGCAGCATTATTCAAGTTTTTATTTAATATCAAATTATTAACATGTTCCTATTATACTAAAAGCATTTTGAATGCAATACTTAAATGACTAAAAATGTACTGTTAAAGAAATAGGTCAGGGGCTGGGGTTGTGACTCAGCGGTACAGCCTTGCATGTGTGAGGCACTGAGTTCAATCCTTAGCACCACATAAATAAATAATATAAACATGTATTAAAGAAAGAAAGGAAGGAAGGAAGGAAGGAAGAGGTCAAAATGTATTTAGGCTAGGAGAAGTGGTATACACCTGTAATCCCAGCAGCTCAGGAGGCTGAGGCAGGAGGATCATGACTTCAAAGCTAGTCTCAGCAACTTAGAGAGGCAATTTAGTGAGCAATTTAGTGAGACCCTGTCTCTAAATAAAAATTAAAAAGGGCTGGGGATGTGGCTCAGTAGTTGAGCGCACCCAGGTTCAATCCCTGTATCAAAAAAAACAAAAACATATTTAGTTAATTTGAGACTACTCATGCTATCCTGATGATCTTTTATAAAAATTGTTACCTAAGTCTCTGATTATTTTCTTTTTTTTTAACTTTTAAAAAATTTTATATATGACAGCAGAATGCATTACAATTCTTATTACACATATAGAGCACAATTTTTCATATCTCTGGTTGTATACAAAGTATATTTATACCAATTCATGTCTTCATACATGTACTTTGGATAATTTAATTGAAATAGTGTTGCCAGGTCAAGGAATTTGTATATGGTACTATGGTAGCAAGGAAAAAAAATATTTGTCTCATCAGGTTTTCAATATCATTTAGCATGATTTTAAAATGTTTTCCACTTTGATAGGTCAGAAGTTTTAATTAGTCTTATTTGCTTATTTGAAGGTTGAATAGTTTTTTTATGTATGAAATTTTTCATTCCATAAATTGTTAAAGAACATAAGCCAGATGTTAAATGGGCTCTCCATTTTATCTTTTTCCATGATATCTTCAATAATCAAAATATAATGCTATTTCTTTATAATACTTTTAATGAAGAAAATTCAAGGTCAGTCTTTTCAGAACACACACAGAAAGAAACTGTTCTTTCTAAATGACCTGTTCAATGAGACTTAATATCTATTCTGTGGGAAAGTACTAATCATTCCTACATCAAGCTTTAAGGGGCCATGTAACAGACATGAATTTTCATTTGCCTTGAAAAATAACATACTTCTCTTTCTCTTACAATTCTACCAAATGCATTTCATGTTCTTCTAACTATAATGTTTCAAAACTAAATAAATAACCATAATAAACCATATGTAGAACCAGTAGGAAATACAGTTTGTTTATTTTTCCCCCCAAACACTGGAAAAGTAAAAATAAAGCTTCTCATTTCTCTAAGTATAAAGGACCTTATCGGTCTGGAACATTTAGCATCTGTAAACTACATATGAAATATTTCAAAATGCATTTGCAGTGAAAGCCAAAAATCTCTACTTCTAAGAGTAACTGAGGTGGTTTTATTTGTTGTTGGATTATTTTTAGTTCTGCTAGCTGAGATCAAGCATGTCCACACTATTTGCATTCCCCCCACTTTTTTTGTAATAATTAGCAATTCTAATTCACAGTCAGCAGTACAGCCAACTTAATGGCATCAACATTAATTTACAACAAAGGTTAGGCTATTATTTAGAATGAAACATTATTGTAAACTCCACTTAGCAAAAAAAGGCCTTTAAAAAATCATTTTAGCACAATTTTAACTATGGTATTTAAGGTTTTGTATTCTTTATTTTGTTGGAAAGTTGATGTATTTACAGCAGTTTGTTAAATCAACATAAAAATGTTTTATAAATACCTTCAGTTCTATATATCTGATAAACAGTAACTGAATTTTAAATTAGGGTTTCAAAGCAAGAAGAAAATACTAGTAGAAAAAACAATTTTGGTATTGAGATTTTTTTCAAAGTCAGCCTGGTAAACAAAGGTGGAAGGCAAAATTATTAAATCACAGTTAGGAAGCTCTTTGTTCCAGGCCCACTGTCTAATTGCAGAGACAACTTCCTAGGGAAATGAGACTAGTCTTCACTTGATGAAAGCTGAGCTTGAACACCTCAAATGTAAAATTAAGTGACTCAGAAAAAGTGATTACAAACATCCAAGGGAAAAAAAAAATTCAAAGAGCCCTTACAACTGTTAGTCTCTTCTATAAACACACACAGATTCTCAGATAAGGTCTCAAGCATGGAACTTGAGCATATTTTTGACTCTTTTTGCCCCCAAAATAGAATTGAATTCATACTGAGTCAGTGAATCCATTTAGTTGACACTATTGTGATGGCCATGAGCATAGGTGTGGGTAAATGGATTGACCAATGGCCTCTGTCTTCCACGAGGTGTGCCAGCTGGTTAATATATTTCCATTGAGTTATCATTTTACTTCACATTTATGTGTACTATGAGTCTGTACATTACAAAAATAAATCATTTGGGGGATTATTATATATTGTGGGGTGTAAAAGTCTAATATGGACATCAGAACCATTCCAGGGAGCACAATAACTATATGCATTTAAAGGCTTTATTTCACTCTATTCCACTGGTCCTCAATAAGGCCATTTTTGCCTAGGACAATTCCTGGAAACATTTTTGGTTTACAGTGGAAAATGCTACTGGCATCAAGTGCACCAAGGCCAGAGATACTCCTGTACATATCTACAAGGTGCAGAAATAGCCCTCAGAACACAGTGTTATAGTGCAGAGGGTGGAGACGGCTTTTTCCTTAAGTGGCATGCCTCTGCTTTGAAATACCTTTTCTCTCTACTGTCCCATGGATTTGGCTTTATACCTTTGTACTTTTATTTAGATCCTTTTCTTTTATTAGAAAGCTCTTCCCACTTGTGATTGAGAAGTAAAATCTTAGATTTCAGAGAATGTCCTCTCTTCTTCATTAAGACTGCTCTGGCTCTTTAAGATATTACCCTAAATCTGAAGCTCTGGTTAAGATTTCTAAGTACAAATTGCACCAAAGTTAAACAGGCAAGGAAGACTTTACTCAGGGATACAGCAATATGAGGAAAAGACTGAATTCAATTCCTCTTTGAAAAGAAAAGAACAAAACAAAAAACACATGAAGGTTGTTATATGCTGGGGTGAACTACTGGGAAGATAACTGAGGGTATTATGGGGTGGGGAATGGGGGAATAGCAGATAGTTGATCAGTGGGATCTGGGAAGTGTACTGTACATTGAGCTATTTCTGACTTTTCAAATGTTTTCCTCTGTGATTAAGACATCTGTTGTCTAAATGGCACCTACTGAAGTTAGACATTTCAGTAAGGCTGGAAGATAGGGGCTCTCTGTCCTCTTCTGTGTACATTTTGAAAGATTGGTTTGCAGGTTTTTGAGAAAGATATTTCCTGGTTTGTAAAACTGGCAAGTAGCTGGGAAAGATTTACATATATTTCAAAAACAGGCAAAAAATTTACAATTGTAAGTGTTCTAAAATAAACACTTCAAGAAAAGAGAGCTCAGGGACTTTTATTCAGGAAGAAGCCTGTTTGAAGTTAGGCAAGCTGAGGGGAATGTTACAGCCATCTTGGTCGCTAGAGTCTGTTCATTGTTGTTTACCAAGAGTTACCTGTTTCCTCCCAATTATGTGAGTCTTTTTAAAAAAGAAAATCTCAGCAGGCCGTTGGTTGATTTTATTTTGTGCTCAATGTCAAGCACAGCACACAGATATTGAATAAACCCAATTAATGGAAATAGTGGTATATCCATCTTAGCACTAGTAATTTGATTGGGGTAGGCAGAACTCCTCAGGTCAAATATTGATCTACAA
This sequence comes from Callospermophilus lateralis, assembly GCF_048772815.1. Lineage (NCBI taxonomy): Eukaryota > Metazoa > Chordata > Mammalia > Rodentia > Sciuridae > Callospermophilus > Callospermophilus lateralis. The sequence continues at coordinate 10,984,702 of NC_135320.1, forward strand.
TAAAACCTGACTGCATTCTTTAATGCAAAGCTTTATAATGAAAAGAAAATAATTTGTTAATTATAACTGATTATAAGTTATAGCATAAGAGCTACATGTTATACCATAAAAGTTAACAATGAGAATAATAACCACTAAATTATAGTCTAGTTTTCAAAAGCATATGTAGACTTTGAAATCAAAGTCTACATATTGGTTTGACAAAAAAACAAATGTTGATTGTTTTCTCTGATATAAGGATTCATCGTGGGAGAGGCAGCATGGGAAGAATAAAAGAACTCTAGGTAGGGCAGAGAGAGTGGTGGTAGGGGAAAGGAGGGGGTATGGGGTTAGAAACGATGGTGATGGACATTATTATCCAAAGTACATGTATGAAGACACGAATTGATGTGAATACACTTTGTATACAACCAGAGAGATGGAAAATTGTGCTCTATGTGTGTAATAAGCATTGAAATATGTTCCGCTGTCACATATAAATAAAAATAATTAATTAAAAGAAAAATATATATTGGGTTGAGTCTCAGACGTACCACTTAACCAACTCCCTGAACCCTCTCTGAGCCTCAGTTTTGTCAACTAAATTGTATTTAATAAACTTTCTTTGTAGATTCCCTTAAAGAAGAATTGAAATTATGTTAGCCCATCGTACTCTAGTCACATCTTCTCCTGATGTTCTTATCTACTCTCTTGGTATAAAATTTCTAAATCTACATACATAAGAAGGATTGATGAAAAATCTTTCCCCAGATGAAGTGTCACACTGTCTTTTTTTTAATTGTTTGTTTTCCTATTTTTGTTTTATAATTGTTAAGCTTTCTCTATATTCTGCTTACATCTTGCTGAGTATTCCACTTTGGGGTTTTTTCCCCTTACATATTTGTACTAAATGTTGTACTTCTGTATCAAGGCCCACATTATACTTTGTCATATGAGTTCTGAAATTATTATTGCTAAGACTTTACTTCATACCAACACTTCATGATATTAGTTAGAGGTACATTCAGCAACATTTGCTTCCTTCCTTCTATTCGAGGGTAGAGTGAGTGAGGTAGATGACCCATCTATTACTAGCCATGTCAGTGTTGCTTCTCTTCCAACTGCAGTGCTTCAGCTTTATGATTACTTAATAAGGCCAATACGTGGTTCCTAAACCCAACAGCATCAGAATCATCTCAGGAAAGTTTTATAGAAAGAGATTTATGGACCCCAACCCAGACTAAACCAACTTAAAAATCTCTAGAGATTTAGTGTAGAGCTAATGTTCTAAGATAGCTCATTTTGCAAGTTATTGCTGGGTTAGTATTCTTGTAGGCAGCCCTAAGACATTGAGTTCTAACATCTGGAACTCAAGTGTGATATATGACAAGTTATTTAACTTTTAAAAACTTCAGAAATCCCATCTCTCCAATGGAAATAATAGTATGAATTTGTAAAAGTCATAAGGTAAATATGAGGATTAAATGAATTACCACATGTAAGATGCTTATAAAAGTGCCTGGTAATTGCCAGCACTCAAGACAATTATGCATTATTCTTACAAGATATATTTTATTACAGTTTGCAGAGATACAACATAAAGAAATTTATCTTAATTTAAATTCTATTATATTTTTAATGTCAAAATTTTCTGGAGATATCTCTTAATAGACACTGGGAAAGAAGTCTATAAACATTCCTGGCCTCTGAAGATCAAAATTTTTGTGCCCTTTCAGGCGAAACAACTGGTTTTACTAGGATACCATATTATTAGTTAGCTTATTGGACCTCTTTAGTTTTTCTTTGGCTTAAATACATTCAGAAGATTAAAGGTACAAATTCACAAGAGCAACCAAGTCAAGATATCTGTCAGTTAAATAACAAGTATGTTCAAATTGAAATCATCTCACTATTGTTTTTATTTCTTAAGTAAAAAAGAAAAAAACTAAGTCAACTGATTTAGAAATATTTGCTCTCAATTAACTATAGAATAATTTAGCATATGTGCCAGACTATATGAATTCTATAAACAAATATCATGCTTTAAAAATATTTGTGTCTTCCATAGTTTCTTAAGTCATTTACTAATATAGAATGTAATAAATACTTGATTGTTTATTATTATGTATTTGAACTAATCTCTGCAGATCCAGAGAGTACTTCACTCATATTTTCAAGAAAGTATTTTTAGGACTTATGAATAATCAAATTTAATTATTACACACTATGTCAGAAGGCTTTGGACTGAACTTTTCTCCTATCCATTGCTCCCACATTTAGTGTCCAGTCCCAGCTTCATTTAACCACCTGCCATTTTTTTTTTACCAGTATTTGTTTGTGTGTCTTCTCTATTCTGAATCTAGAGATGGTGTCTTATATTCATATTTGTCCCTCTCTTTCATCTTTTAAGACACTCAGTATTTTTTAAAATTAATCAGTATAGGCTTTTTCTAAAAGGAAGAACCAGGAAATAATTTAAGAATCTGAGGTTTTAAAAGATGGTGAAATATGTCCAAGATCATGTATTTTCACATTAATTCAAACTGCATCTTCTGAACACCTACTATGAGCCAGATTTTTACTGAAGGCTTTCATGTACATTTTTCTTATTTCCACTTTAGTTTTACTCTGAAGATTTAGGCACCAAAATATCATCATTTTATGACTATTTCTTTGCATCTTCAACTGGTTCTGGAAAAACTATGAACAATACCTGTTGGATGAATAGAGCCTACTTGAGTGGTTGATAGCACTGAGACGGTTCTTTCTCAAGCTGCAAGAGTTGATGCACTTTTTTTTTTTTAAAAAAAAGAATTATTCTAGACCAGAACACAAATGGATACTGGAAAAATAAGTGGCATTTGCATCTTTTCGATTCCATTCCTTTATATGCTTTTATCAAACTGTTGTTCTTGGGCTATCATACATGGTAGTAGACAAGGGCAAAAGTCAGTAAGCTCTAAGGTTTTCAAGTCTAACATGATAACAATGGAAATAATATTACTATGTCCCTCGGCTCTAAAACAACCCAATCATAGGCGTATTCCTAGAAGGGAAACCATCATAATTAACACACAATTCTGTATCGTCTTGTCAAGAACAGATTAGATGGAAGAGCCTGGGGTGACTTATCAGATGGTTCCCTTAAGATTTAAAATGACCAATGTGTTGCCAATCTCAGCAAGGCACAGCAGTTAAATGCCAGCCCAGATAGTTACCATGGTCTTTGAGCAAAGGATAAAATAATCAATTGAGTGAGCAAAAACGGAGCAGAGCTGAAAAGAAAGTCAGAAATGAGAAGTACCCTGTAGCAGAATATCACAGGTATTCTTCCTGGCAGACCGGCTTTGCCCCCATTTCAGTTCATTTGAAGCTGGAACATACTCTCTCCTCCTGGGTTTCATACATGACTTTTTTCCTTAAAAATACTCATCACCTTTATCCTTTTTTAAAGGAATTCCTTTTTTTTTTCAATCAGAAATACTCTAGCCAAAATAAACTCATTCATTTTTAAAAAAAAACTGCCTTTCCTGTATTACATAAATATATAATGTTATCAAGTGTCTTACATTATGCAGCTTCAGTTAACCCTGGAAGATTGTTATTCTCTTCATTTTTTATGTTGGATAACATATCTGAGTCCAATTGGACTGATCTGTATAGTTCTTTGGAAAGAAATCTTTCATTAATAGACTATTGAGTTTTTGATTTCTGGAGCTTTGTGATAGGAAACTTGGCTTCATCTTCAACCAATCAACCTAGATTCTCATTTTGGTAGAATGACTTTTGGGATCCTTTGTTTTCATTTTCTCCACACTGAGTAGAAAGCTGGTTGATTTCAGTAGCATTATAATCATTGTGTCTACTTTGACTTTTTTGGCTATTTTGAGGACTTTTTTTTTCCATTTAATACTCAAGCTTTCTATAATTTTTCTCCAAAATTTTTATTTGATATTTGAAATATTTGGTATCTGGTATCATATATCTGAATTAATTTCTCATAACATTTAAATAGGTGATTTCCTTTCAGTAATCTATTTTCTTGTCAAAAATATAGTTTTCATCTTCAAATCTGAAGCTATAAGTAACTGATTCTAAAGGGGTGGGCATATGTGAATTAATGTTTAGATTTTCTTGCACAAAGTGCTGAACTTTGCTGCTCAGTTGGCTTAAGCTGTACCTTTGTGTATGGGAGAAACTTTCTCTTGATATTTGAGGTATTAACAGTGCATGCTCAGTGGCAAAAGAGTTTTTGTGAGCCAATAAAAATTTCTGTGAAAGAGAATGTGAAAAGTGGAATTTCAATCTAGGCAACAAAAAGCAATAATTGTCAAGAAAGGTGCCAAGTTGATATTGCAAAGGAAATGAAAAGGTTTGGGTCCAAGACTCTCAGTACTTTCCAGGCAAGAGTCTGAGAAGGGTATTAGATTTAGATAAGCAAAAGGCTTTTAAAAGTGTGTGTGTGTGTGTGTGTGTGTGTGTGTGTGTGTATGAGAGCTGTTAACATCCTTCAAATGAAAATTGAAATATTCACTATGACTTACATTGAACGTTTCTAACATCTAAGACCATGTTTTGCTACTTGAGGCAAACTCAGAACAATTTATTACCCTGATTTAGCAGGGAAGTCACAAAGCCTGCCATACTTTGATCCAGTGAGACAGTAACTTTTCTTACTGGATATAACTTAAAATAAAATAGTGTATTGTTTACATTATAGGGTTTACTTTCTCAACACTTTGATTGCACCAAGTTGTATTTATACCAGTATGCTATTGGAGAGTTATTTTTGCATTTCACACTTCAATTCACCATGAAGATCATTCAAAATAAAACAAAATTATAAAGTACTATAGCATTAACATGATAACTCTTCCTGGAAATCACATCCTATCAGGATGTTTTATTTTGTGATTGACAGGACTTGTCATAGATGATTATTAAGTAACAACAATTTCTTGAGGTGGCTTGTTTTTTAAAGCTTAAGTAGTAGGTGGATGGAAACATAGTTTTTTAATGTGATATATTGGACTCTTGAACCAAAGCTGTACAGTCATTCAAATACAAGTGATAAGAAAAGATTTTAGGTTAGAGTTGAAATTTTGCAAACAACAAGAAATAAGTAAGATTAAACCAGTAATTAAATTTCAGTTCTATTAATACATAAGGACAAGAATTTTTAGTTAGTTCTGAAGTGCATAATCATTGAAAATGGAATTTATTTGCACCAAGGGCATGTGTTTACTTGCAAGTTGAATAAAAATTAGTTGAGTGGGAAATTTAAAAGGAAGCACAGCAAGTGGGAGGAGAGCACTTTTTATATGCTCTCAGGAGACCCAAAAGAAAAAACTCATCCACATTTCTATGAGGAACTGAAGGAAAGAGAAAATAGAACAATTCAAATATTTATAATATATGAGAAAAGAGTCATAAGGAAATAAGAGCCAACACTGAGGGTTATGAAGACTGGGCAGTTAGGGGAGATGAGTTAGTTGTATAGCTAAGCCCCATGGTCAATAAAAGAAGCAGCAGGAGAGAGTAGCTGCGTCTGCTAAGAAAGAACGTTCTAGTACTAGATAGTGTGGGGACCCTGTCTTCATTTTAGTCACTCACAACATCATTGTAACATCCCACTGTGGATTTTTATATGGGTCAGAATTGATGGAACTGAATTGATGGAAAAATACACAACAATAAAAATAGAGTCCATTTATCAAGTTCACTAATATTAAAACATCCCCATTCAGCATGATGTCCTGACAACAGTGATCTGAAAAGCTGTAGGTAATTAGAGAAACACCTGAGTAATAAAATGTAAGTGGGCTATTGACATCTGAATACCATCATATTTGAGAAACAGTATCATATAAATTCAGAACAATTAACATTTTTTATTTAATTTCTGGGTTTCATAGCCTGACTAAATGGAGATGGAATCAGAGTCTTGCTTTCCCCTCCTTTTTCATATTGATAACTACTTTTTAATCATTTCACTTCACATCAAGAGGTTTGTCGATATACGGGATGAAGATGATAGAGCAACTGTGAAACTCAAACCAGTTAATGTTTATAGTAGCTAATAATATTGCCAAGAGCTTAGGCAGAAGAAAGATTGAAAAATACTATTCAAATGACATCGGGAGATTATGTGTAGTTTTTAATTTTCCATGCAATTGTTGTCTCTCATTACCATATATAATTGAGAAGTACCCATTCGTGACAAGATGATAAGAAGAAAAACTTGTCTTTTGTAAACAAAAGGTACAAAATGGATTCGCTAGGACTCTGAACCCTCTCAGTTTACAAAATTATCCCCTTTCTACTGCACAGTGGGTAGGTAAATATCAAGAAACCCAAGGTTTCTGAAAACTGTGATGATTTCCTTCCTTCTATTGGCATGCAGTGTTTTTGAAAATCAAGCAATTGAGTTTGTGAAATTAAAATTTCCTATTACTCTGTGATGGTGAAAATAAAATACTTTGTTATAAAAAGCTTAAAACAATACACTATCTTTGAATATGAAAATACAAACTTCCCTTTACCATACTGCCAGTTCAATGCTGCTCCCTGGAAGTAACTGATTGCTAGGAACAGTTTGGTATGTGACACTTGACAGCATTGTTTCTGTAAATGTAGAATCACAATCATCCTATCTATAGGTAACCTGTTTAAGCAACAGTCACAATTAACTCAATGGTGAATATAATATAGCTTAGGGTTTGTAACTTCCGTCTTTATAATCACTGTGCTTGCCTTCCCCTTGTCAAGTGCATTTTCCCTTAAATTTCAGACTACTTTTACTAATTAAAATCTAATTCCATATTCAGTTCTTAAAATTCTTTTATATCAAAATTCAAGAGTTTTCCTTCCTCTAGCATGCATCATACAAACATATATATATATATATATATATATATATATATATATATATATATATTTCTTATTTTCAGAGAGGGAAGTGTCTGAGGACTTAAAATGGAAGAAGAAGCAGCAACCTTCCCTGCCACAGTCTGGCTGGGCACAATTCAGGAGTCACTTGTCAAAAGAAAGGAACTTTATTTTTAGAACCACACAAGACAAACAAAACAGCTCCTCAGGAAAAACCTTCAGAGCCCAACTGCCACCACCGGCGTCCCACAAGCCTCTCCACCTCCCCCACTCCTCCTGCTCTTGAGGCTGATTGGCTGGGTCGCGTGGGCAGAGCCAAAAAAAGTCCCCCAATGAGCAGCTCTGTGGTCTGAAAGGGCGGGGAAACAGCCCAATGAGCATCACCACAGAGGAACCAATCGGTTGGCAGCTAGAAGTTTGCTGGGGCCACTGTGAGCAAATCATCAACTGGCAGCTGGAAGTTTGCTGGCAGCTGGAAGTTTGCTGAGGGCCCCTTCGGCTGTGGCTCTCAACACTTCCCTTTCACTCCTGCCTTCAGCCAGCCCTGTGGGTCTGGAGCCTATGGGAATGAGGTAGGACAGAGAAAAAGTGGAGGCCAGATCTTTCTTATGAAAGTGAATTCTTCCAGTGATGGGAGACATCCCCCAGCTCACAATAGTTCTGTTTCCATCAGGTTCTCTCCATTGCTGGTGGCCTTCACTGGTATGTGGTTTCTGAGTTTGCCACGTATGTAATTTCTTGAGGTGGATGTTAGCTTCACGCACAGTCCTAGTTGTCTTATATACTCCCAAGGGAGAATAGCCATCTCTCCTTTGGCCCTGACTGGCATCTGTACCTTCTGTGCAGAGCATGGCCTCCCTGAGGCCATGGGACCCTTAAGCATTTTCTGAGCTCCAGGCTCCTATGACACCCGTCTTTCCCAGGAAGCACAGAGTTGGGCATGGGGGTCTGTTGCTTTCATCTTTTCAGGATACACTTTTCCAAAGAACTTTTTTTTTTTTTTTTTGCTGCTAGTGGTTACTCTCAAAAGCCTCCACCTACCAAGGCTTTCACAAGATAATATCATCAACTTCAAAATTCATACTTGTCCCCAAGCACAGACTCATTTTTACAGTCACTTTGTCACTGCTTGTAATGGCTAGTTTGTATTGTCGACTTGATTGGATTAAGAGAAGGGGAGGAGGGGTTGAGAGGCTTCTGGGTGTGTCAATGAGGGTGTGTCTAGGAATGTTTGGCAAGTGGGAGACCCTTTCTAAGTGTGGGTGGCACCATCCAATAGGATGGTGGCTTGGATGGAATAAAAGTTGGGAGAACAAGGAAGCAGCAGCAGATGCAAGCTCAATTCTTCTTGAATGGGTTCTTAATTGCTACTGTGAATGCCTGAGGACATCAGGCATTGTTCCTTCATGCTTCCAAAGTAGACTCTGCCAGTGATTCTCCATGGAATTTCCATAAGCCTTCAGTCTCAGACTGAGGTAGCACCATTGATTCCTCTTTTTCTGAGGCTCCATCTTCTTGACTGTGCAGCTACTGGTTTCTCCAGCTCTCCAGCCTGCAGGCGGCCATTGTGGACTCTCCAGTTTCTGGTTGTATCAGCCAATCTAATAAATCCCTGTTTTATAATCATACTTCTTATTGATTCTGATCCTATAGAGAACCCTGTCTAATTCACTGCTATTCAGAGTTTGGGTCACAACAGAGAAGCCTCTATTTCACCAGTGGAGTAAACAAGAAGTAGGAAATCACTCCAGTATGTCCAGCCAGTTTCCTGAAACTGCTGTTTCATTTGCCTTTGGAATAAGTGGAATTCAAATCCTCTCAACCGCAAAGAGGAAAGGAGGAACCTCTGACCCCTAACATTTCACCACTGGCACCACATTTTCCACAAAGCCCTGGTCTCTGCTGGTCTCTTCCTTTTTCAGTTCTCTCCTAGTACAGCAGATGTGGGAAGTTTCTGGGGAAGCTTTGAGGGTAGAAATAGATTTCCAGAATTTTTTCTGTTGCTTCTTAATAATCTCAGAAGAGGAATCTGTCTCTAGTTATCATTTGAACTGCAGTGGGAAATGATACATCCAATACAATGTAGTTCAGATGTAGACACATTCAGACACACCTATAAACAAAGAAGGTACTACACTGGCCACCTTATTGTACAACTTAATATTGTTTGCTTAAAATTTTCTTAATATTTCTTTCAATGTAATACAGTCCCACAACATTCTATTAGTAGAACCAATCCATGCTACTTCCTAGACGGGACATTTAATTACTAGTGGCAGATCCTCCAGATGTGTGTTGGTGACTAGGAGTGAGGAGACCTGGAGATTGGAGGTATTAATAATAAGGAAACCTGTGTATTTAAAAACCACTATGGGTGGGTTAGGGATGTAGCTCAGTTGTAGAGTGGTAGAGTGCTTGCCTACAATGTGCAAGGTACTAGGTCCATCCCGAATACTGAAAAACTTAACATAAATCAAAAGAGCAAACACCAGAGTTTGGGGATGCTTATTACTACAGCATCATCTTGCCTATCCAGATGTAATAAAAGCTGCACCATGATTGTTTGTTCCTTGCAATCTGTAATCTGTGTGTGACATTTAGTTTATTTTCAGTTATTTAACTCTTTCATTATTTCAATAAATATTACTTTACACTTATTTTCACATATAAATTACTGGGCCAAACTTTAAAATGTTTTAGGAAAGTACTAAATTTTCTCAGACTTTATACTTTTATCTATAGTCTCTGAGTACTTACCCTGGATACTATGACTTTCTGCATTAGGCAAAAGAGTATCTCATTTTAATGCATATTTTATGAATTGTTAATGAAGCTTATTGTTCATTATATATTTGCATTTCTTCTGCAAATTTTCTGTTTATTTTATTTCATTTTTCTATTAAGTTGTTGTCTTGGTCTGTCTGCATTGCTATAACAAAATATTAGAGGCTAGGAAGGTACTTTACAAAATAAAAAGGTTTTGTTTTTCACAGTCCTGTATAACTGTATAGTTCAAACAACATGGTACCAGCATCTGGATAAAAATGGGTTGGGAACTGGCAGTGTGCATAAAGGGGCCAAGAATAAAGGATGGTCTTGCTTTATAACAACCTACTCTGATGGGAATTAACCCATTCTACCAGACCAATATTAATCTATTCTGAGTGTTATGCGCTCATGAACAAACCACTCTCTGCTAGGCCCCATCTCTCAAAGGTTCATCACCTTTCACTGCCATACTGGGGACCGGACCTGTATGCAGCACATCTCATGGAGGCAAATATCCATGTAGCAATTGTTTCCTTTCTTATAAAATTTATAGAAATTCTTTGAAAGAAATATTTTTGAATTTTGCATATTTTTAAAATTCTAGGTCAATGGAAGCTTTTCCAGAATGTATTATCATATAAACCAGGACAGCTCCTCCTAGCTCTAGCTTCCAGCCACTTATTGTGGTAGCAAGGTTTACTGAAGAGGCTAGTGAGAGAGAGAGAGAGAGAGCACACCAGGGAGTGGATTTTTATTGGGGAACAAAAAATTATGGGAAAATCCCATCCCATGAAGATTAAGCGGGGGCAACATCCCAAGGTCAGAGGCGATGATTGGGTCTTCAGGGTAGTGGTCAGACACGCCTCTGCATGGACAAGCCCTCAGACCTGGAGAAGGGTGGGGAAAGCTCTGACACAGCTGTGCCTAAGCACCTCTCACCCAGCCAGGGAGGTAACTCAAATCACATGCGAGGATGGCCTCCCACATATTCCCCCTTTTTTCTTTTAAAAAGCAGGTGATGATTTACTCTCTGGAGTTGCACTCTCCCTCTGAAGACTCACCATCCTGACAGCCCAGCAGGGCAATCACTGTAGCTACCATCATCAACGGGGTCTTATTTCTTCCTAGGAGTCGAATCATTCTCGAAGTGTGTGCTATCAGCTTTTTTACATCTTCCCATGAGATCAGCTTTTCAGCTGGGTCTTGCTGGGTCGTCTTCATTCTTCTTTGATATCACTTCCTTTTGAGTGGAGGCTTCTCCAGGTCGATTTTCAGTCCTTTGAATCTCGGCTCTATCTCCTCCATGTCTGATTGTGCGTTCAGGGACCCAGATAGGATGGAAAGCACCTTCTGTTAAAATTTGTCCTTCTAACAGGGAGCTGCCGAATTAGAATGGCTGGAGCAGGCCCGGTTAAGCACAATCTGTTAAAATTTCCTGGTAATTCCTGGACTTCATTGCCTGACTCCTCTCCCTCAGACTGCGGCCCTTATGTGGGCCCTTCCCTGTAGCCATCTTGACCCTGACCTTCCCCTTGACAATTTTTATATGGTCATATCCATCACTGTTTTTCTTGTGCGTTTCATGTCATGCTTCAGAAGGCAACATAGGTTACACATTAGAACTCTCTCGGGAGTTTTTTGTCTGTTTGTTTTAGTATTGATATTCTGGTCTGATCCCCAAATATCCTAATTTAATTGGTCTAAGAGGGCCTGAACATTTTTGAAATCATTAGCACACATCTGTGAAACCAAACTGAGAATCAGAGGTCTAGATTATTTTATTATTTAAAATTTGCTATATGCATTTCAAGGATTACTAAAACCATCTGATATGGTATAACTACAAAGTTACTTCCTGATGTTTAACTATATCTTATAAGAAGAACAAAATATAAGCAATTTGAATCTCACTCCTAAATATAAACTTTCGATGTTTCCCATCATTAAACTCCAATAAATCAAGTAGGAATAGAAAATAGAAAGTTCCCACAGACTTATAAGAGCATACTGTATCCATTATATAAATTTAATAATCTCAGAATGCTACATTTTCAAACGATAAAGAACTTGTTCAAATGTTTAAAGTATGAGATTAAAGAATTGAAGTAGAATCACCCCCTTAAGTACTTTAAAGTAAAAATAAAAAGTGTATTTTCATGCCTAGTTGATGCCGTCTGATACACTACTTGTACTGTATGGTTTATAAAAATTGTGCAAATATCACACTTTGGGGGTTAAAAAAGGAGTTTTATTGGGAATATGAACATAGGCCAACAATCAATAGCAGAACAGAAGTCACAAGTTCCCTAGGTCCCCTTTTGATCTCACAAAGAGGTTACTGAGGGCATTGTTGGGTCAACAATGTGGCTCTTTGTTCTAGTTAGAAAAAAAAATCCCTTTTTTTTCAGGGTAGAAATGTGGGAAATATATTTATTTATGGAGTAAAAACCAGTCTGGTTTAAAGAAGCCTAGATTTTGGATGGCAGTTAAGAAAAGTGCTGTGCAGGCTAGCTCCCCAGCACGTTTTGACTGATGAGATGTTTCAGTCTTTCTGATGTGTGGAAGAAATCACCAGAGCTATGAGAAGTAGAGATGTATCCCTGACCACTGCCACAACTCAGATTCCAGCTAGGCCATGAGGCAGGCAATCTAGAACAAGCTGACAAGGTCATTTATACATGTTCATGTTCCTTTTATAAGAAGGCAGATTTTATTTTTTAATGTAAAGACAGGAATACTACTAAGCAGGAATATTGGATACTAAATGTTAATGTATTTATTAAAGATTTTAATATATCATAATGCTATTGTTTATTTTGTTAGGATAAAACTCAATGCAAAAATATCACTGTCTACACTATATAGAGTATTACTGAAATTAATACATATTATGAATTTAAACATACATCTGTAGTTTCTACCAAGGCAAATAGTGATGCTAAAACAGCAAACAGGAAACCTGAACTTGAATAAAATTTTGTTTCACTGCATCAGTATTATATTGATCTAAAATTTTACTTTTCTGTAGGTATTTAAGTTGTATAAACTCAAATTAATACTAATTCATATAATTAAAGAACTGAAAATGGCTAAAGCAGTTTAATGGTTCATCTAGTAATATGAAAATACCTTTCATTGAAAAGGTGAGAGTAAGAGATGCTAAATTGAATGAAATGATTTATAAGTGGTGTAGATGATTATAATAGAGCTCCCAAATTTGTTGAAACAATAATATAAAACAGAATGATATATTGAGAGAAATATATTATTTATTTTGTAAGTAAAAATAATTTTATATCAAATTTACCAAATATTTCTGATGTATAATTATTATATTGCATAGCATTCTGTATTTGTAAAAATAATAATATTTTGAGTCATTTATTTCTACAAACTGATACTTAATAACATTTATTGCTCCTTCCTTATTAAATGAATTATATATGTCTATTACATGTGCAAGGGGCTACTATTCAGTGCTAAAAATGAATGTGTATTGATATTCACCAATTCTATTGATACACACCAACATGTATAAATTTTAAGAGATTTATGCTGACTAAAACACAAATCATAATTCTAGACAAAATATGTTTTTATTTATATAAAATCCCCAAATTTCATTTTTCTAGGATTCTAGAAAGGCAAATCTACACTGAAAACAAGTCAGTAATTTCAAAGATCAATTCCTGGGGGAAGAAATTATTGTAAAACAGCACAAGGGAATTGTAGAGATGATTGAACTGTTCTCTATCTTCATTGTAATGGTAGTTACACAACTATGTTTGTCATGATCATTTAATTGTACAATTGGAATGTAATTTTATGATTTTAAAATGCACTTTAATGTATGCAAATAATACAATTGCTTAACATGTAAATTTTCGTTTTTAGAATTATGAATGGGATTGAAGATGTTGTAATCAGTGGGCCATTCACATTTCTTAGTGAATTGTTTTATTATCTCTTTTTGTCTATTTGGCTCCTACTCTTAATGATTTTAAAAAACAAAGAAATTTATTTAAAATATTGACCCATAATACGTAACATATAATTTATTACTTGTAAAAATTATTATGAATAGGACTTTGATATATGATTTTCTTGCTTTTATTTTTTTAATATTTATTTTTATCATTTATAATTTCTAACTTTTAACTAGATTTCCTTGTATGGTTGCCAAATTTAGCAAATAAAATATGGGACAGTTGGTTAAGTATAATTTTCAGATAAATAGGTAATGATATTTTAGTATATATTGCATAGGCATGCTTATATTAAAATCTTTCTTGTTTATCAGAAAATCTATTTAACTATGTATCCTATATTTATCAAGCAATCCTACTATTTCTTGCTTGCTGATAAATGAATGGCCAATAATTGTTTTCCAAAGATTTGATCAGATGTGCCACCATTACAATTTTTAATATCTACTCTTTCTCTACTGATTTAAAATTCCAAATTTATCAAAAAAGAAAATACTATTTATCCAATGCATATATTTTTGTTTCTGAGCTTTCAGATTGGCTAATATTATTAAGGAATATTCTATCTATCTAGATGCACTCTACTCTTTTCAAAAGATTTCTTTTAAAATATTTTTTAAAAATATTAAAGTTGAATAGCTTTTGTTACATACATTAATTTGAAAAAAATCATCAACATCAAATTGCATATTAAAAATTTAGAATTTTTTAACATTTATTTAATTCTTTTTTATAATATTGATTATAAATTTAGAGGTTATTTTCTTCTACCAAATTAATACATATTTTGTTTTGAGATTACTGTGGTCTCTTTAGACCCTTGTCTTTTTATAACTAGTATTATTTTCCATTTGGTAGACTTTTAAGAGTATAAGAATGCATTTTCTGTGTAGCTGAAAAATGTAAAGTGCTCATGAATAAAACCTTCTGTAATTAGTCTAATTCTCTATGAAATTAATTGGTTTGTGGAATCATTTTTTAGAGTTAGAAATTTCTTATATTGGTACTACCTAATCTAAGTTTCCTATTTTATAAGTCTTTTTAGTAGTTTTTCCTCCATGGAAACATCATATTCTGAATTTTTTACCATATAGAATAGTACATTGAATTCTCTTACAATAATATTTATTCTACCTTCAATTTACACATATTCATGTTATCTCTCTTAACTTTGACTTTTGAATATTTTTTGACTATTATTTAACTAATTTACTTAAAAATCCCTTGCAGTTAACAAATCTAGTTTATAGTTTTACTACATTTATAATTCTTTATCTCTCATGTTTATTAGATTACTTGTCTTTGTTTTCCAAAAGCTTGGTTGTAGAGCTTCTGATTTTCAGCATTTATTGAAATCTCTAAGGTCACATATGTGATCATTTATTGTAAGTAATAAACGGATACTGTAAAAACTTCATTCTTTTATTGGAAAGTTAAAAGTCATGGATAGAATTATGAAAATAATCCTTAATAACTAATTAACTCAATTTGGCTATTTATTTTTATAGTCATTCATTAAATATAAAACAAGCTATATTCAAATTTTTAATCTTTGAGTTAAGTTTATGATTCTTTGCACATATGTCAATGACATGTAATACTCTCTTAAATAAACTTGATTATCAAGTTATAATTATTTTATTATCAAATCATTTTTACTTCAGATACTACTTTGATTTATATTTTGACTTCTACTTTTCACTAAAAGTCTTTGGAGGTATATACTTGTCCATTTATTTTGATGTTTTTATTCTTTGTGATACTAGAATTTGTCCAAAAGTTTTTTGGGGGGGTGTATACTTATTGTACATTTATTTTGACACTTTTATTTTTTGTGCTAGTAGAATTTGTCTAAATCTTAGTGCTATTTAATGGTGCACTTAAGTAATTTAAATTTATTGCTACATCTCACTGTATTAGTTTGTCTTCTATATATTAAATTTTGGTTTTCTGAGACTTGGAATTGTGTAGTTTTCTGAAAATCTTCAAATAATTTTCTACTGTTTGGAAATTGCCTTCCAAAAGCCCATGCCCTGGAGACTTTGCCCCTAGCCTGGCCCTATTGTGAGTGGTGAAACTTTTTAGAGGCAGGGCCCACTTGAGAGTCTTTGAGTAGCATGGCAATATGCCCTTGGAGGAGATATTGGAACCCTTTCAGTCTTATTCTTTTCTTCCTGGGCATCATTAGGTGAGCATCTTCCTGTGCCAACCACTGCTACTATGATGCACTGCCTTGCCACAGACCTAGGAGCAGCTAGTTATGATAATTTAAATTTTAAACTGATTATCTTTGGTATTTTGTTTCAATAATGGAAAACTGACTAACCCAGACCAGTAGAAATTCTGTTCCATAAATCGTGCTAAATAAATATCAAATAAATCATGCTCAGTCTCTTCATTTCCTGGTATTCAATGTATTACAATCCTAGATCCTAGTTCATGCATCAAAATACTTCTGAAAATTCTTCCAATTTATAATTTCATATTGTTTTAATAGCAATTAGTTTATGAAATAAACATATTTATAATTATGTATAAATTATTAAAATGAAGTGCCAGCTTCTCAGAGTGCTTTACAGAATAGTGCAGAAACTTAATTTACTTTTAAAAGTGTAATCTTTAAATTTTTCTAAAATTGTTGACCTAATCACACTCATTTGAAACAAATAAAAAGAATCATTACTATGCATTCAAAAAATTATCTCAGCAAGCTGTTGACAGGAATTTCAAGGGGGCATATTTCTTTTTGAGTTAATTAAAAAGCATATGTTCTGCTAGAAACCCAATATTTTGGAAGTTTTGACACATTTATTTCATGTTCATTTAAAACTTAATTCTTAAACTAAAATTATTTTCACAGTTAATTAAGAGGGTACATACAGAGTTATTCTGAATTGCATATATTAAACGTTACACTTCCAGGCATTGTGGATATAATAAAAATGTACTTCCACGAAGCGCTTGATTGAAAGAACAGTGGGAATAAAATAGGAACTGTAGGACGTTTTTCAATCAGTGAAAGGACTGGAAATAGACCAACAGATTGGCATGAAGACAGCAAGACCTCAATTTGCTTTATTATTTGGTGAAAGTCACTTACGCTTTTTAAGCTGAGAAAATTATAATATATAAAATAGGGATATATATGTAATACATTTGAAGCTTCTGGGATATGAAAATAAAATTATGAATTTAAAAAAACCTAAGATTGTGCCACTGCTTAGTAAATATTATGACTAGGAATAAAGTCCACAGCAGAATGACCAAAACCTTAAGGGACAAGAGAGAAGTCATGAGTATTTTACTCACATAAACCTCAAATATCCTCAAATGAACTTACAAAAGGGCTCATGAAGTAATATTAGTCCCACACCCAAGTCCCAGTGTTTCTGCCACATTCTTAAGGTTTTCTAAATAATAGGCTTTTTCATGACTATGGCTATGACTTTGGGGCTAATTCTTCCATTTATTTTTCAGGCTTAAGCGTGAATAAAAATGCCACCTTCCTTTTTCCTCTTGAGTAATTGAAAACAGAGAAATTTTCAAATTTTCTAGACTGAGAAAATAAAACACAGCTAAAAAAATAGTATAAATAAAAATTAAATTACACCAATTTTCAAATTCTAATGTGGAGGACTCATCTCATTGTCTCTGACAAGAAAATTTTATTTTCAAGTGTACAGGTTTTCTTATTCATCTCATTTTCACTTGTATATTCTCCTGGAGATGGCCAAAATATGAGTTGGTCAGACTGATGCCTATTCTTAAGATATTATGGGCAAAAAAAAAAAAAATATTATGGGCCAGAGTACGTTCTTGATTAACTCATATTTAGAAATCCAACAGTAGAGCCTTTTGCAAATCAATGTGTAAATCAATGCTTAAATGATGTTATTAGTGGTCACTCATGAAAATGCCACCAACAAATCATATTTATATAGGATGAACAATATTTTATATTCTAAAAGTGTAACATTACTACTATATTGTCTTATCTTTTTGTGATTACAATTTATATCATTTCTAAACTGTATTATTATGGGGCTGGGAGCTTCCAGGAAACTAGGCAGCACAAAGATCCCTCTTCAAACCTAGATACTTGGATCAAGTCAGAAAGATTACAGTCATCTCACTCGGAGTAACAGGAATAAGTTTACTGAAGGGATAGAAAAAGAGAAAGGGAACACTCTCAAGGGAGAGAGTGGGTCCTCTTGGAGAGGAGAGGGATAGTGCCTCTTCTGTATTCCACTTTTATTGGAGATTTGAGAGAAGCTTACAGAGAGTCCCACACACGTCGACTGTTGACTTCTTACCAGGATGACATAAAACTTTCAACAAAGTTCCCACTGCCTGACAACTCGAAGTCACGTTGGCCCATGCTGACTAGTTCTAATTGGATTCTTAACCATAATTTTTTACAGATTTTTATGGGTAGGGGTAATTATTATTTTGTTCCCAAGTTCCAGGATCTGTTCTGTGAAAAGGGTCACAACAGTCTCCCCCTTCAGGGTAACTTGAGTTCCTTTATGGATATTATTGCAGGCCTGTATTTTTCCTGCAGATAACAGAGAGTTTGCTCAGAAATGTAACATATTCTGTCCAGGTAAGCCAGGTAAGGCTGCAGGTAAATTGCTTCTTGGGAAAAAAAAAGTATGTGGGGGTCAACACAGTAGGTATATTTTATAGAAGTATTCCCTTACCTTCATGTTCCCACCATTTGCATCTGTCAGTCCCCTAAGTTTCAAAATCTGAAGATTTTTTCATACTCAGTTCTTAATAAAAAATAATTTATGGTTTACATTTGTTACAGAACAAGTTCTGCCCACCAAGTTGAAGTGACCAATGGAGGTCTCTGCCCACCAGTTCTTGCAATCTTACCTGGAGAATTTCAAGTGAATCACACAGAGCACCAGGCAGGAGTTTATTAGAAGAGAAAGTAAAAGGAATAAAGGGACACTCTCAAGGGGAAAAAAAAAAGAGAGAGATAGAATACCTCATTGTTCTCCAGTTTTATTGGGAGTCTGGGAGTCCTAGGGAAGTTTCCAAAGAGTCCTGCCCAGGTCCACCTCTCAACTTTTGACTGACAGTAGGATTGTATTAGACTCTCAGTTCCCCATTGAATAGGCTTTTACCTCATGGAGGGTAGAGTTTACTATTACCGTGACATGGTAAAGATCCAAAACTCACTTGGGGTCACCTTGGCCTATGCTGACCAGTTCTAATTGGAACTTGTTCTTATAGATATTAAGGTTGGTGAGATTATCTTATAATTATCCTGTTCTTCTGAATCCTGGAATATGGTCTGTTTAAAGGTCACTGATAGGTAACAGAAAGATGTGAGCATTGAGAGCATGAGGTTAAGGGGATAATTCTAGAAACTGGATCAGCTGTGCTTACCCTCAACATGCTTTCTTTTAGAAAGCAACTTACCTGTAGCCCTGCCTGAAGTCAATAGGATATGTTATATTCCTCAACAAACAACTTCTTATGGGAAGGAGAAATTCCAACCCAAAAAGCTTCTCTCTGCCAATAAGAAATACAAGTTATACTGGAGGAAAGCATGTGGCAAGGATTTTGTGACTTATAAGAACAAGTCTAATTAGAACAGTTAAACTAGGACAAAATGACTCAGAGTTTCCTTGGGTCTTCCACCTGTCTTTCCTCCATGGAATATGACTATGCTCTGCAGGGACTCTCAAAGGTGACTTGAAAGACTGATGCAACCCTGCTGTCAATCAAAAGTCAAGAAGTGGACCTGGGCAGGAGTCTCTGAAAACTTCCCTGGGACCCCCAATAAAATCAGAGGCCATAATGGGCATGGCATACCTCTTCTTTCTAAGAGGATCCTCTTTCTCCCTTGAGAACATTCCTTTTTACCTTTTTTATCTATCCCTTTTAATAAACTCATAAACTCAGGCCTGCTACTATGTGCACTGCATCTGTTTTTTTTTGTCGTTGTTGTTTTTTGTTTTTTTCAGTGTGACCACAACAACTGGTTAGAAAAGAATATCTGTGGTCAGTTTGACTCTGCTGAAGAACTTGCTCTGTAACAGTCACAAAGCCCTCCTTCAGTATAACTTGTGTTCTTACCAGTAGAGAGGAAGAAGTCTTTATTCCTGAAATTTTGCAGATAGCAAGTTGTTTGTTGAGTAATGTAATATATCCTATCAACTTAAGCCAGGCTGGGCCAAAGTGGCCTTAGATTAATTTTTTTTTTTTTTTTTTTAAAAAAAGAAAGCATGTGGTGGTTTTGGGAGGGGGAAATCAGCACAGTAGACACAGTATATAGAATTATCCCCATAATCTCATGTTCCCATTGTTTATGTGGATCTGTTACCTATCACATTGAGTTTTTAGTGTAATAACACATCCTCTATTATCCTATTCTATCATTCTATCGTCATTGAATATAGAGACGAGAAAAGTATCCCAATCATAAAAATGAAAAATATTTTGTTCTTCTAGGTAAAATTTCCTCTCAAGAAAAATGTAATAATTTTGAGACAGGCTAAAAATATAAAAGAAATATCAATAATAACATAGTGATGACAGTGAACCAGAAGTAATAAATCATATTTTTCTAGACATATTGTTATCAGGCACTCCATCCAGAGGTTTGACTCTGGGAGTTCCATAGGCCAGATTTAGCCACCTACTGACAGGTGAAGTAAGTGGGAAAAAAATATAGAAAAAAAAATGAATTTATTCACTTTTGGCCAAACCAGGAATATAGCTATTCTGCATTCCCAGAACCCCACAGAAGTTTAATAGGGGAATAACAAACAAGCATTGTTGCAGGAGGCACAGAGATATGCATATGTATATTCAGTTAGGCTTGTGGGCCAGAGGTAATTCTGATTCTGAAAGTCCTACTGACATCCTCCTGGCACCAGGGACAGGGGCATTGGTGGTGGCAGTAATTTTCCTTCAGCTTTTCTTCTCAGCATGAGATTGTTGCCTATAGGAAGAAAAGATGGAGAAATAAAGAAAAGGTTAGCAGAACAGTGGCTGGATCTCGCAAAATTTTCAATTTTAAAGGAGCAGCTGTTACAGTGGGAAGACAGCTGTTACAATACCTCAAATTATAGTAGAATGAATATGTAATTTATTTTTCTTCATAATGTGGGAGAACTTTTAAAAGTGTTTTTAAATGAAATGATGATAGTAATTTGAAGGAGATAAAATAGAGTGTTGTATAATGAAAGCAAAATGTTTCAATTGTCATATTTGTATGAAATTTAAAGATTCTTAAAACATTATCAAATAAATGTGCACTTACTCCAAAAGACTCTCCGTACTTGAACTTTTATAGATTTACAAACTGTATCATTATCATCATCTCAATTTTTCTTTTCAGAGATAGATCCAAGTTTCTCCTTTGCCTAATCGCAAAACTTTCTTCTTTTTTTCTCTAAATTCCTCTGCAACAGTGTATTAGAAATGAATGAGAGCTTCAAAAGCCTCTTCTCCTAGTATTATCCATTTACTTTCATTTCATGGCCAGAGTCCTCATATTTTTCCTTAGGATGAGAATGTAAAATGACTACTCTGAATCCTAAATTTTTCATGTATAAAATTTGAGACAAAACAGGTCTTCCTGCTTGTGTTGTAATTACCTTATAAAAGAAGTACAACACAGCAGGATGCTGGTTGTTTTCATGCTAAACTCAGTCCTATGGGATATTTTTGGGATAAAGCACAGCTGCTATAGCCAAGAAAATGTTAAAAAAGGACTTTTTATATAAATCTTTATTGAGGAAGAAAATAAATTGTGTTCCATAATTATTAAAATGAGACTGCTTCAAACATGGATAACTAGCCTCAGTTCAAGAAGAAGTTACTGAGAAACAAATATTCATATGTTTAGTCAATGCAACTTTACTCAAATATTAGCTTTTAAAATGATTTAAACCATCTAAAATATTTCAAAGTAGCAATAAGATGGTTTAATTTAGTTTGGTAATTCATATGAGTTTAAATACAACATGGTATTTATTTTTATAATATTAATGGTTCTAATTAACTCTAAAGAAAAAATACTTATATAAATCAAATAAATTATGTAGAGTTCTAAAACTAATTGATGATGGTTAACAAATTCATTTATTATTATCATTTGAAGATATTAATACCACATAGAGTACATACCAATTAACATTTTCTTTAAAACAATTTTCTTCTTCCATTACAATTATTTTTTGCAGTTTATAAAACACTAAAATTTAATTTTCTTTTTCAATTAAATTTTATAATTTGTTAAAAAACAGTACATTCCATTTTTAATACTTTAATAAAAGTTATTTTTTAAATGCAGTAGTTATTCTAATGTTGAATCTTTTGGTTTTAGAATTTCATGTTGTATACTTATTTTATTTACTCTCTTGTTGTCACCTAATTGCTTACTATAAACTGAATGTGTTAGGAAGATTATTGAGGTTTTTATATGGGCAATCTATCTTGGATGGGATTGATAGTTTAGATAGGCATAGAATGAATACTAGGTTAAAAAAAATTTCCCTCATAATTTTAAAGATATTTCAGCAGTCTTTTACTTTTGAAATTGATTATTTTTTTTGTCTATGCTTACTTTGAATATCTGTCTGATCTCTGGGGTTGTATGATGTAAGCATGTATGTGTGTGTATATCTGTTATTTGCTACTCTGGTAACTCATTTTTCTCTGTTTAGCTATAGTGTTCAGAAATCTCACAACATTATATGTTAGTACCAGTCTTTTGGAAAATAAACATAACCTTTCAATCTAAATCTTACATTTGTCATAGGTAAGATTTGTTTCTTAAAGAACTTCTCATATTTTTCAAATTTTTATTCATTTTTTTATTTATATATGACAACAAAATGCATTAAAATTTTTATTACACATATAGAGCACAATTTTTCATATCTCTGGTTGTATACACAGTATATTCATACCAATTCATGTCCTCATACCTATACTTTGGATAATAATGATCATCACATTTCACCATCAAAAACTTCTCATTTTTATGGTTTAAGATTTACCAAAAAGTTGCAAAAATACTGGATAGAATTCTCATACAGCACACACCTGGACCACCCTGTTATTAACATCAAAAATTAGCATTCTATCCAGGATCCAACATAACAATTTGTTGTTATATGTCCTAAGCTTCTTTCTGGGCTGCAAAATTTCGGATACTTTCCTTGTTTTTGCTGATCTGGACAATTTGGGTGAGTACTGTTGAAATGCTTTGTGTAATGCACTTTAATTGGGATTTGTCTGTTGTTTTTCTCATGATCAAATCAGGGCTATTGTTTTTTGGAAGAAGAAAAAGAACACAAAATGTTATTTTTATCATATCAAGGATACATACTATCAACATGACATGTCACTGTTGATGTTGACATATATCACTTAATGTAGTGAATACCAGGTTTGTTCATTGATACATTTTTTCCCTATTCACTCTTAAACAGTCAGTATGAGTCTTCCACACATAAAGTGTGGGGAGAAAACTGCTGGATTACAGGTGTGTGCCACCATGCCTGGCCCTGATTGATAATTTAAACAATGTTATTCAATATTACACATTTCAAGCTTGCACAACAGGCAATGGTTTATTGTTATCATAAGCAATTGTATTTATGTATATTAAAAGTCAGTGTTCTTTTATTTAAGGAGTAGATTAAGAGTGAAATGGTTAATATGAATACATAGTTTTGTGGCACAAACACCAGACAAGATATAACAAAGAATAAAGATTTCTAATATGTAGAAGAAAAGTTTTAGGAAACTAATGTGTGTTTTGGACACACTGAAAGTTTGTTCAGACAACTCTAACGTGTGTCTTCAACTAATTTATCCAGAGAGGCTATAATGTTTCTATGAGTCTTTCACAGGTTCTCTAGAAACTTTAATTCAATAGACAGGCTTGTGGCACATAATTGTTTATCACTACTCACAGACAATTTATAAATGCACCTAAGTGTAATGAGTGTGTTGCGAAAGTATTAAAAAAATGTTAGATTGATAAGTCTTATGTGATCAGAAATTCTTAAATAAAATAGTACAAAACCTTAAGAAAAATAAATAAAGTGTGGGGAGAGATGTTCCACTTCTTGTTGTGCATAAACAATTTGTCTACTCTTCTCATTTACTTAGTGAGATTTCCTCTCAATTATTTATTTTTAATAGATATTTTATAGATATACACAAAGGCATAATTCACTGAGGCATATTTATACATAGACATAGTGTAATTTTGTCAAATTCATTCCACATTTCCTCCCATTACCTGTCCCTCCTCCTTACCCCTCAATCTCCTTCTTCTACTCCACTGAACTTCTTTCTTTCTTTCTTTCTTTCTTTATATCCTACCTGCCTTTCCCCTTTACTCTGCCCTAGTTTATGTATATGAGAGAAAACATTCAACCCTTGATTTCCTGAATCTGGTTTATTTCACTTTGCATGCTGTTTTCCAGTCCTGTCTATTTACAGGCAAATGTTATGATTTCATTATTCTTTAAGGCTGAGAAAACTCCATTGTGTATATATCAATTTTCTTAATCCATCCATCTATAGAGGGGTACCTGGGCTGGTTACATTTCTTGGCTATTGGAAGTTGCACTGCTATAAACATCAGTGGGATCTAAGTAGTTTTTTGGATAAATAACTGAAGAGCAGGATATCTGGGTCACATGACGGTTAGAAATCTATTAGTAGATTCCCAAGAATTCTCTATATACTGTTTTCCAGAATGGTTGTATTAATCTGCAGTCCCACCAACATCCTCAGTACCAACTAGAATACAATACTTACCTGTTTTTTCTTTCTTGTCTGTATTTTTAGAACTTTTTCCCAAACCACTTAAATCAGCACTTTTCTGCATCCTTGGTGAGGTTGTTTCATACACTTGTATAAACAGTGTCTGAAAAACATAAACACAAACATTTGTATTTGTCACAATCTGAATTCTATTTTCAGATTCCCCAATCTCCATAATGATTCTTTTTAAAATTTTATATATATTGTTTTACCCTTTAAACTCTCAAGTTCTGTGAATTTTGAAAATGGATAGTGTCATGTATCCATCCTAACAATATTATCAGAATAATTTTGCCACCTTAAAATACACCCTGTATTTCATTTATTCTTCCCTCCACCTTGAGCCTCTAGCCAGCATAGACTTTTTTTATACCTATATAGTTTTGTCTTTTTCAATATATCACATAAATGGAATCATACAATGTGTATTTCTTTCTCACTGGATTCTTATACATAATATTATGTATGCATGATTCATCTTTGTGTTTGAAAATCTGATAGAACATTATTTTTAATCCTGAATAGTGAGTACTCCATTGTATACATGTGTAAGAATTTGCTTATCCATTCACCTTTTCTACTGGTCAACTTTCCATCACTGACAAAATACCTAAGAAAAACTACTTAAAAAGGATAAAAGATTTTGGCTCATGATTTTGGAGATTTTAGTCCATGATACTTGGCTTCATTGTTCCTGGGCCATGTGGAGGCACAGAATCTTTATTCTGATGGAGCAAAGGTGCTTACATCATTGTGGCTAGGAAGTAGAGAGAGGGGAGAAAGGCGGGGCCAGGGTCCCAATATTCCTTTAAAGGCCTTCCCCTTACTAGACTGCTTTTTCCCATTAGGCAATACCTCTTAAGGTTGTCCTGCTTTCCAATACCACCACAACTGGCAACCATGCCTTTACCACATGGCCTTTGGAGAACATTTTAGAATCATATTACAATACCTTTTAAGGATCTCTTGGCTATTTCAAGATTTGGGTGATTATTTAAAAAGCTGTTAAAAAAATGTTCTAATGGATCTTTTTGTGTGGAGATGTTTTCAATTCAGCAAATTTCAAACTGAAGGACAGGACTGGCAGATTAAATAGTATAATCATGTTTGCTTTAGTATTTAGTGAACTGATAATGATTATGGGAAACATTTTTTTTTAATTCTTTATTATTAGAACCTGTAGAATTTCTGGGGTTAAATCCCATAAAAGTT
The DNA here is from genome assembly GCF_048772815.1 of Callospermophilus lateralis. Lineage (NCBI taxonomy): Eukaryota > Metazoa > Chordata > Mammalia > Rodentia > Sciuridae > Callospermophilus > Callospermophilus lateralis. The sequence goes on from NC_135320.1 coordinate 11,010,342, forward strand.
TGAGATTTTTTCCAAGATATATTTTTATTCTAATACTAGTCCATGTTCAGTTTGCAGAAATTTGTCACAAATTGCCATTCACACATGTTTAATTCTCAAAATGTCTTTAGGGAAGCAGTTCTTTGTTGCCTTTCTCTAGAATCAGTCTATTTTTCTAAATTTTTGAATGTTACATTGTCCTAGTTGAAAAAGAGAAATTAATTTTAGTTTGTTCATTTTTTTTTTCTTTTTTGCTATAAGCCTAAGAATGACAGTTGCAAGCTCTTTATATGGGGGAACAAATATCAGAATGAAATTTTACATTTTCGTTAACATTTCTATAATTTTCCTTTATACCATTTTTCCCTTTTCAATTTTTGAATTAGTCTGATGTAGCAAGCATATTGTGAATTCATTCTCCCTCTCTTTTTTTGCCTTGTTAACCTCCATTTTTAATCAACTGCTTAGGAAAATCTTCAACTTTATCTCCAAAATAACATTAAACTTAAAATATCATATTTTTAAAATTTTCGTGAATGAATTTTCTTTCTAATTTTTCCTCTTTTGTAAATCCTCTTTTTGACTCTAAGTATATAACATTTTTATAACTCCTTACTATGTAAACATAGGTTATTGAATCTTCCTTTTATTCTCTGTATTATATCTGTGCCCTCACACACCTTAACTTCAGACATTATTTTCAGTTCTTTATTTTAAATTTCATGTCTGATTATCTTTGATATTTGCCTGAAATTATGAACAAAGCCTTAAAACTTTAAATTTTCCATTTATGTGTGAGTTGCTTCAGTTTGATCAGTTTGTGGAAATGTGTCTGTGCGTGGAACATATAGGGGTATCCTAACTGGGGTGAGGGGGTATTAGAATATTAGGCCTAGCAGATTCCTTTCCAGACGAGAACAGATATGTCAGTCCGCTTTTCATCACTGTGATCAAAATATTCAACAATCACAACTTAGAGAAGGAAAAGTTAACTTGGGGCTCATGGTTTCAGGGGTTCAGTCCACAATTGGCTGGCTCGAAAAGAGAAGCATGGTGGGAGGTTATGACTGAGTAAAGCTGTACACTTGGTGGCTGCAGGAAGGAGAGAGAGAGGGGGGGAGGAATGGACAGATATAGTCTAAGGCCACACCCCCAGTGACCTACTTTCTTGAGCCACACCACACCTGCCTATAATTACCACCCAGTAGTCCATTAAGCTATCATCAGTGGATTTATTCATTAATGAATGTGGCCAGGTGAGGTCTAAAAGCCTTACCTCTCAACCTGCATGCACTGGTGATCATGCTTTCAACAAGTGAGCTTTACGGGGGACTTCATATCCAAACCATAACAACAGAGAAGGTTGCTGAAAAGTCCTTCATGGAATTTCACCTTATCTCCATTTTTAAATCCAATGCCTCACGGAGTCATCATCCATCTTCTATGGTGATCCTGAATCCAGAATTTTCTCATTGTTTATTTTGGAAATCAAACCCTATTTAATGTCAGTCTTCCAAAATTTGGTTAAAATTTGGGTTTCTCTAATGTCTCTTTTTCCTGGTTTCTTATCCTTTTGGGAAAATCTTTTCTTTCTTCTGTTTATAATTTCAAATTCAGCTATTATTTATTAGGGAGAGGAGATAAATATATGCTATCAATGTGTTTACATGTAAAGATATGTTTGGTATTTACTACTCTCAGTATTTTGATCTTTCATTAATATGTATTTATGCATGTTTTATTGTAGTTGGGGTACATGGACCCAATGATTTTTGTACTGGAAAAGTTATGAATAATAATGCTAGTATGTAGATTATATGATCTTTAAAAAGTGTTATAGGAATTTGAGAAGTCATAATGTCTATAAGATAAAATCTAATTAGGCATATTATAAATCATTCTTAAATTGTCTGATATTTATATATCCTTTTTGTTCATGGAGCTTTAGGTTTATCACTTCTGAAAAGGCACAGAGTTAAATTGTATTTTTAATCCAGTTAAACATTCTGAATTTTAATATGAAAATTTAAGCCATTTGTAATGGTTGTCTTAAGTATTATTTTGATTGTTACTTTAAGTTTTCTATTTTTACCCTTTTCATTAATGTGAAGTGAATATAGAATTTTTTTTATTTTTAAGGCCAAAAATAGTCTCTTTATTTATTGCTACAAATTATTGTGTCCAAGTTAAATATTAAGTCATATAAGAATCAAGAATGAGAAGAGTGTTTAGTTTGTATTTCATTTGTAAGATAAGGTACAAATCATCTGGTGAATTTACTTTCCTTTCACTTTTCCCACACCAGTGTTCAAATTTCACTTAGTAACTTCAAATTTTAGACCCAGATAAGCAATGCCATCTTTAATAATGTATATTTTAACTTTAGAAATTATTTTGACACTTGTCTTTTAGTGTTCATAAAAATTATGTGTACACCTTCCTTTAATGGCTTTTGGACATTAAATCTGCTTCTTTAAAATTCTCTAACATTCAACTTCTTGAGTTAGTCTCTGACTTATGCCTTGCTTGGTTACAGTATTCTTTAGTTACTTGCATCAAAGGATGTAAGCTTATGATATACTACCTTATGTTTATAAATCTTAGGATATCTGATTGTTTTCATAATAGATTAGCACCTAGATGGGTCTATAATTAATGTGTTACATTGCAATCTTCCCAAAGATTTCTTTTCAGTATTTATACCAAGAATACTTCTTTTTGGTCTCCCCCCTCCCCATACCAAGAATAATTCTGAATACTGTACTTTATACTAATGACTAAATTTCTTGCATTATTACTTCAGTGAATTACTGCCTCTTGGCAAAATTAATTTGGGGTTCATATTTTACTTTCATGATAATATATTCTTACCTAATCAATGGTTCAGAACTATCTTCTTACTTTAGTATCTTATCATTCCATCGTACTTTTAATCTTCTTTTATGTCATTCAACTTTTTTCTTTAATTTACTATGAACACAATGTAGATTTACATCTAAAATGTAATTCTTTTTTAATAGTAAATATTTGTAAAGATACATTTTTGTTTGAACAATTGAAAGAACAATTTAATTGAAATCTATTGCATGGGCCTTTAAAAATATGTTTTATGAACTATCCATTGAGTGAGCAGGAGTCTCCACGGTCCTTGGTGAATTTTCTTCCTTAGTTCTCTCTTTCTAATAATCAAATTACTGCTTATATTTTCTTGTCAGACAGGTTTTATTTATCTATCTATTTATTTATTTATTTATTACCAAGACTTAAACTTAGGGGTGCTTAACCATGGAGCCACATTCCCATCCCTTTCATTTGTTTATTTTTGACACAGGGTTACTAAGTTTCTTAGGGCCTCACTAAGTTGCTGAGGCTGGCTTGGAATATACAATCCTCCTGCCTCAGTCCCCCATGCCACTGGTATTATAGGGGGGTATTAAAACGCCCTGCTTAGACAGGTTTTGGTGTTTAATAACATAAAACTTTGAAATCTTATAATGTCAAATAGCTATTTATCTAATGTGTCTTTACTAAACTGAAGATAAACTGCTTTCTCTGCCTGATAATATAACTAAATATGGATTTTTTTTTTCAGCTTAACTTGAAGACCCATTTTTTAAAAGCAACCTCCAAACACACATAAATTTCATAAAATCCAGGGCAATTCTTATTAGTATTACTACCATCAATAAATGGCATTATCTACTTTATTCTGTTTTAGAATTTTAGCACATTTAACAACACTTCGTAATTTTACAGTTATCCACAAGGTTATTTATGAAGGAGTTTTGGAATTTGATCTGTTTATGAGTAAAAGCATTTTTAAAATCTATGGATTTTAGAATCAGAAAGATTAAGTATAACATGCCTAAAATTCACTGCTTCCAAAATTCTCCCCCACTTATTTCCCAACTATCTATTTCATTCACTGTGCCAGTAATATCAATTCCAACAAAAGTAACATTGCATTCTTGAGAATAATCATGTCTGAAATAACTTTACAACAAAGAAATTTTAATGATGCATTGAAATGAATAGAAATTGCTCAATCACCTCTGAAGAGCTTCCCATGCATTGCAGGCATATGTCTTCTCTCTAGACAGTGAACACTCATCTGGGTCTCTAAATTAGGAGTGTTCCCTGAGAATGGGTGAAAATCTCATTAGTTTTCTAACTGGCCTTGGTGTTTTACAGAACTTAATTGATTTCTTTTCATTAGCGGTAATTCCCCTGGAGGTCTAGAAGATTGTTTATTAATTCTATTTTCTCCTGTACAATTTTACATTTCCCCCCTCTTTTCTATGAGTAATTGATGAGAAAAAAAATTCAGAATATCAATTTGTTTAATACTACCTGGCTACCACCTGAACTCCAAAGTTTGAAGAAAACTTCTCATAGAAATTAGTGTTCTAAGCATATGAAATTATACAGTTTGATTTTGATACACAAGAGTTATAACTCTCTTGTCAGGTGTCAGACAAATTATTACAGTAAGACGATGCCTACCCAAGAAAAGTGAAATTTATTTTCTTGAATGCACCTTTGATCTTCTTCACTTACTGTGTATATCTCTCAAAGACTATAACTTTCAGTTTTTCTGGCAATTCTCTTGATAGTTAAGCTGTTCTGAATATAAATGTTGAGAGATGACTCTTCTTGCCTTTTATAACATTGTTACTTCAAAGAATCTGCCATCCTTGAATGTGCCAGCTAACACAACTAACATTCAGTTCCTCCATTTAATATGCATGAATAATTTAGGAAAACTAAGTTGCCTATCAGATTGTGATGATGTGGTACCCTAATAGCCAGGATTGTATGTAGGCCCCGCGTGAGAATAAATGGCATCACCATGGAGCAGTGAGGGAAAGAAAAGGGCAGGGGAAGCCCTAGAATATTAGATCTGTGAGATTAGTTTTCAGAATTAGCAGAAGCAAACTGTTATGATAGTTTTTCACCTAATTATTTTTGTTTTCAATCCTCAGGAGATAGATTATGGACATCACCTTAAACATCTATAGCCTGGGTTTGTAATTAGAGCTGGCTCTAGGCATCCTCCTCTGCTGAGTCATATGCTACTCTTGTACCTTAACAGTCAAGTTCACAGTCAGGTTGAAGTACCGCAGCTCCTGGTAACTCTTTTTGTGGTCTTCAGAGTACCTGAATCCTATTGCAGTGGCTCTACTGGATAATTCAAAGAAAGTGCTTAAGGAAAATGCATGGTAAAAGCAGAGGAGTTTCTTCCTCTGTTTACTAATAATTGGTTAAAATTATTGGATACATAGTTGCAATGATTTCCTGACAACAAATAGAAATTTCTCCAAATGCTCCAAAGATTTAATGAATCTGTTTTTAATGAATGGCAACTAACAGAATGTGCCAAAGACAAATAGCATGGGAAACTGCTCTCTGCTTGTGAAATTCCTTGTCTTCCCAGTTGAAGAACATTTCTTAGTTCCTAACCTTTAAAACAGACTCTTGATCAATGCAATAGATCTTTGTTTTGTGAATAATCAGTTGACAACATGTTAGTTTGGAGAGATTAGCACTTTTTGCCAAAGTGTATACCATCTGTTCCACACTCTAATTACCAATAAAAGAACGACCTAATTCACAACTGCATCATAAAAAAAAGTTAAATGTGATTTAAATGTATTTCTTTTTTATTTAAAGAAGTTTAAATGATGCATCTGTTACACATTTTTCAACATTTTGACATAGATCATAAGAAAATACTACAATACATACAGAGCAAGTAAGAACACAAACTTACCAAAGAAACAGTTCCTGTCAATATATGGACCTTAAAAACCTATGGTATAATAAAGAGAATTCATTATATAATGAATGGATAATTTTAAAAAGTTTTTGCTTTTAAAAATTAAGATTACCTAAAAAAAACTGTTACCAGTAAGTTTGCAAACTACTATATATTTCTACAAAAATCAATTGAAATCAGCAAAATTATACACGTCTTATTAGTCCATGTTAAGTAAATGATAATGCAATATGATGTTGGGTGGGAAATGGTTGACAACTTCCACAGGGATTCTCCACCAAAAAAGAATAATTTTAATTGGATGGTGACTGGGAAGTATCAACATGTGCCTTCCTTTCTTAAATATACTGGTATTGCTAACTGAACAGTGTTATCAAAAATGCACGTGTGTAAGATGAAACAGGGAAGTTGAGTTGTTTTTGCCTATCCAATACCAGTAGTATCTTCCTGGATACCACTGACTTGCTTTTCCTCTTGTTGAACTGTTTTTTCTTCCACATTATATACCTTGATTGTCATGTCAGTCAACATGTCCAATCCACCAACAATCTACTGACTATGCCACCACTGAATGAAAGCCCATTCTGAACTTTCTTTGGAAGCATTGGAGAAAATAATACCATTTTACTGGCATTGCTCATCTGCCATTTGGAGGTTCTGAAGCCAACTTTCTGCTATAAAGTGAAGACAACCAAATTACCTGATGCATTTAAACTCTTAGACAAAGCCATGGATAAGACCAAATTTTCCTTGGACTTATAAACTGTATAATCTAATGATTTTATTAATTATATAGATTTCATTTCATATTTTTAACTTATAAGTGAATTAGTTCTCATTAATTCTAAATTTTAAAAAAGCTAGTCAGTCCAGTAGCAAAATACTCAAGTATTTTATGCGAATTCATAGAAAATGAGTTATATATTATTAGATGTTTAAAAGAAACTCAAAAGATTTTATATTGATTTACTTCTCATTGATTCATATGAGAACTATTTTTATTGGAAATTATCATGGGATTATGTCCTTGAGACAGACTATTTGAAGCTTAATATGGCATATTTGTTTCAAATTTAAATATATATATATATATATATATATATATATATATATATATATATATATGTAGGTTTGTTTGTTTTGTTGTTGTTGTTTTGGTACCAGGGATTGAACTCAGGGGCACTCAACCATCAGCCACATCCCCAACTCTATTTTTTTTTTTGTATTTTGTTTAAAGACAGGATCTCACTGAGTTGTTTAGTGCCTTGTTTTTGCTGAAGCTGGCTTTGAATTCACAATCCTCCTGCCTCAGCCTCCTGAGCTGCTGGGATTACAGGCATGTAACACTATTCCCAGCAATATATTTTAAACATAGACATAAATTAGGAATTCCAGTTAAAATTGAGGACCCTGTCATCAATCACTTCTGTTATTCTCTGCCCAGATATAATCATCCCCACCAAAGCTTCATGAATCTACTATTTGTTGTTTTCATGTATGATTTTTTTCATACTTTAATCATATATTTATATATAAAACATTTCATAATTTTATTAGTTATGTGTTTCATCTCTATAAAATTGTGTTATGTTGTATTGATACTTCTACTACTTATCTTTATTCTCCTCATTATTTTGAAACTTTATCTATATTAGTTTGTTCTTTATAAGCTGCCATAGAAATATCCCTTTTATAAATGTGCTACAATGTCTACATCTCATGTTCAAGGATGTTTGGCTGTTTTTTAATTTTTTTACTTCCACAAATGCTAATAAATGCATTGTAGTTTTTGCATCTGTAAGTTGAACATATGTATATACAGGTATAATATCTCTTATATAGGTAAAATATTACTGCCAACATTTTTAGACAATTCTTTTTTACTACAAATATTAACTCATATAATATTAACTCATATAATTTATCCAAATGAATGCATTTTACTATGACATTTCCTTACCTGCAAACATGTGCTTTAATTGTATTCATCCTCCCTACTAATTTTCCTCTTGTCACTCCGCCCTCCAGCTCCTGTGTCCCCTCCCCCTTCCCTAACAGTCCCTTTTCTACTTCAAGATTATATTTTTCTTTTTTGTTTGTTTCCATATATGAGAGAAAACATAATACTTTTCTCTCTGTGCCTGGCTTATGTCACTTAGCATGGTTACCTCTAGTTTTACCCATTTTTCTGCAAGTGATATGATTTTCATTCTTTATGCTTGAATAATACATACACATATATACATATATAAACACATATATATTCATTATGTTTTATTTATCATTACTCTTTTTTTCATCCATTAAAGCCTAATTCCATAATTGGCTATTGTGAATGGCAAATTAATAAAGATATTTATATAGGTATCTCTTTTGTAAGCTGACTTTGTTTTTTTTCAGGATGTATACAGGTGTTATCGCTGGATCTTATGGTAGTTCTATATTTAATTTTGAGGGGAACCTCCATATTGGTTTATTAATTTAAATTCACTAGTAGTATGTACAGAGGGTTCCTTTTTTTCTCTACACTCCTCATCCTGACTATCATTTGTGTGTGAGTGAGTGTGTGTGTGTGTGTGTGTGTGTGTGTGTGATGACAGTATTATGATGGTGGAGGTATAATCTCAATGTAATTTTGATTTATATTTCCCTGATGGCTAATGTTGTTAGGATTTTTTTTTCATATATTTATTGGCTATGTGTATTTCTTCTCTTGAGAAGTACTTGTTCAGATCTTTTGCCCATTTTTGATTGGATTGCATGTTGTGTTAATGTTAGATTTCTTGAGATTTTATGTTTTCTGAATATTAATTCTGTTAGGTGAATATCTAGCAAACATTTCTCCCATTCCAATAATTTATCTCTTCACTCTGTTTTTTTCCTGTGTTGTGCTTTTCACTTTGATGTAATCCCATTTGTCAAGTCTTGATTTTATGTCCCGAGTTATTAGAGTCATATCCAGGAAATTGTTAAATTTGGCACTATCTTGAAATACTTCCCCCATGTTTTGCCCCAGTAGTTTCAAAGTTTTATGTCTCATATTAAGGACTTTGATCCATTTTGAGTTGGTTTTTACACAGGGTGTGAGAGATTTAGTTCCAATCATCTTATGTGTGTATTCAATTTTTTCAGCACTAGTAGTTGCAGGAGCTGTCTTTTCTCCAACATGAGGTTTTGATGCCTTTGTCAGGAATCAGGAGGCTATAAATGTGTGGGTTTATTTTGGGAGTCTCAATATATTTAATTAGTTTCTGTGCTTGTTTTTATTGCAATTCCATACTGTTACTATGACTCTGTCATTTTTTTTTAATTAGAATTTTTTTATGACACCATCATTTCTCTTTTTGCTCAGGATTTCCTCAACTATTTGAAATCCTTTGTGTCCTACGTGAATTTTAGGATTTTTTTTTTCTAGTTCTTTGAATAATTTCAATGAAAAGTGCATTAAACCTATAGAACATTTTCAACTGTATGGCCATTTTAATAATATTAATTTTTTCAATCCATGAACATGGTAAATCATTCCAATTTCTAGTGTCTTCTTTAGTTTCTTTCTTTAGTGTTTTACAATTTTCAGTATAGATTTTTTTTTCATCTTCTTGGTCCTAAATTCTCTCTCTCTTTCTCTTTTTTTTTTTTTGAGACTTATGAGTAGATTCTATTTTTCCTTCTTTTTTTTCCAGTGAGTACATTGTTGGTAGATAGAAAAGCTAATGACTTTTGTTTGTTAAGTATCCTGCTATATTACTTAATTTTCTTCTCAGTTTTGAGAGTTTTTGTGGAGTCTTAAGGATCTTTTTAGAATTATATCATTTGCAAACCAAAATAATTACTTTTGTATCTGTACTTTTTAATTTATTTATCTTGTCTGATTGCTGTGGCTATTTTCAGTACTATATTGAATAACAGTGGTGAGAAGGAACACTCTTGTCTCATCCCTCATTTTAGGAGAAATGCTTCGGTATGATGTTGAATATGGGTTTGTCATATGTAGCTTTGTGTTAGGGTATGATCCTTCTATATCTAGTTTTATCAGAACTTTTATCATGAAGGGATGCTGAATTTTATTGTAGACCTTGTATCTATTGCAATGATCATGTAACTGTTATCCTTGATTCTACTTATGTGCTGTATTATGCATATTAATTTACATATATTAAACCATATTTGTATCCCTGGAATAAAACCAACTTGATCATGGTGTGTTATTTTTACTGCACAGTTAAATTCAACACAGAAGTATTTTATTAAAGATTATAAAATACATGTATATTCATCAGGGATATGAATCTATCATTTTTGTTTTTGTTGTGTCTATTCAGGTTTTGGTAAAAGGGTAATACTGGCTTTATACAATGAGTTCTGAAAGCTTCCTTCCATTTATATTTTATGGAATAGTATGATGGTGTGTATATGAGGTGTCATCCAAATGATACTGTTAGCGTAGGAATTTTCCGAGTAGAAATGATTATATTGTGAGAAGTGTCACCTAATCAACTCATTCGAGTTTTACTGGACATACTGGCTGGTGATTGTAGGCAGGTGGGTGCAGTTGGAGTAGATGAGGCACTGGGAGGTAAATCCTGGAAGGGTGTATCTTTCCTGTGGCCCCTTTCTTTCTGTTTTCTGACCTCTCCATGAACTTAGTAGTTTTCCTTCACTGGGTGCTTCTTTTATGATGTGCTGCCTCACCTTGGGTTCAGAGCAATTAAGTTGGCCATCTATGACCGAGACCTCTGCAATCATGAGCCCCATATAAACTTTCCCTCCTCTTAGTTGTTCTGGTCAGGTATTTTAGCCACAACGATGCAAAGCTAAAACAAAAATTGATACTAAGAAGTAGGGTTTTTGCTGAAACTATCATGTATAATTTCTTCAGAAAAGTTTGAAGTCATTTTGCAGGAGGAATTTTGAAAAATTGAGAGATGCAAGGTAGAAAAATTCAGAATGTTATAAGTAGAGCTTAATGGGTGATACTGGTAGAAGCTTAGAAAACCAAAATGCAAATAGGAATGTGGACTGTGCTCATGAGATTTCAGAGGGAAATGAGAATCTCTTGGGAATTGGACTGAAGGCCACTCATGTTATATTCCTGTAAGTAACTTGGTTACATTGTGTCCATGTCCTCAGACTTTGTGTAGCACTGAATTTAAAATGATGAACTAATTCTTCAAGAGTAGGAAATTTCAAGGCAGCAGACCTTTCAGTTTGTGCCATGGATATTTCCCATAGCTTTTATTCAGTATTACTGTGAGAATCTGGAGCACACACACAAAAAAAACATTAAAAACTCATAGTTTGGACAGAAAGTTCATGAAAAGCTGTGGCCAAGGAAGATGTGCTTGTTGAAGACATTATAGCCACTAAATAGATGCTAAGTGTTTAGCACAAAGACAATAGAAAGATGCCTTGAGAACATTTCAGAAATTTATAAGACTATACCCATTGTAGTCTCAAAGATGTAGTAGGGAAAATTCCTTTGAAAAGTGATGTGGGAGCACCCTGCTGACATAGCGCCCTAGAAACTAAGTTTCTTCATCATGCTGAGCAGTGTGGGCACATGGAAGCTTCTGCAGAGATGCTTTCAGAGAGCCCAGGTATTGCACAAGCTGGCAGAAGATCTTGGCATCATCCACATAGCACTGGTTCTGCAAGAATGCAAGATGCTAAAGTAAAGGATCATGGAGGTTTCCACAAAGATTTCAAAGGAATTCTTGGTAGCCCAGCAAAGTATAGCAAGGTCAAAGTCCCTATGGATTGCCCTTGAATGGATGATACATAAACCTGTGAAGGTAAAGATGAAATTAGAATGGAGACCCAAGGAATTAAGAGATGCCATTATCTTGGCCTGTCTGCTGAGGAAAGCTGATAAGAAAGAGACAGGTTAGAACTCATGCATACTATAACTGCCAAGGCAAAACATGCAGGCTGCCAAGCCTTTGGAGAATGTATCTTGAAGCCAGATGTCCTAGTTGATGTAGATAGAATTAGGGCACCAGATGAGTTTAGGTCTTTTTTGGCCCTATCCTTTCTTTCTGTGCCTTTATTTCTCCCTTTGACAATGTGAATATTTACTCTGTGCCACTATATATTGGACATATGTAAATTGATTTTTCAAATTTACAGGAATCCCAGCCAAATGTTTGACTTGAGTTTCACAGGAGATTTTGGACTTGGTCACTGCTAAAACTTTTAAGACTTTGGGACTCTTGGAGATAAACTAAATGTATTTTGCACTGTGAGATAGACATGAGCTTTTGGGGAACAGGAGTCAAATGTTATGATTTGGATATGAAATGTTCCACAAAACTCCTTTTAATGCAGTGATATTCATTAGTGAAATGATTAAATTATGAGAGTTGTGGTCTAATCAGTTCATATTAGTTTGAATGGATGGACAGGGTTGTAACTGTAGGTAGATGGGGAGCATGGCTGGAGGAGATGGGTCACTAGGGGCATGTTTGGAAGAATGCATCTTCCCTGTGACCCCTTCTTTTCTTCTCTCTGCCTTCTGACCCTGACATGAGCTAAAAAGCTTTCTTTACTGGGCTCTTCCCCAATTATGTGCTGTCTCACATATTATTCAGAGCTATTTATTTTAGTAATTTTTTGCACTACTATAACAAATATATGACAAGAACAGCTTAGAGGAGGGAAAGTTTATTTGGGGCTCACAGTTTCAAAATAATCAGTTCATTGATGGATTGTCTCATTATCTACATGTAGTGACTTTCTTTGTCTCTGAATCTGCTTTGACGTCAAAATGTGACTAGGCGTATCCATTTTGTTGGAATATCATTTTCTGTCCTTTTACCTTTATTCTGTACATATCTTTGCCTGTGAGGTGAGTTTCTTGCAGGCAACATACTGTTGATTTTTTTTTTTAATCTAATATGTCAGTCTTCATATTTTAATTGAAGAATTAAGACCATACACACATAGCATTATTGAAAGATATGCACTGCTTCCTGTCTTTCTTTTTTATTGTTGTTCTGAGGTTTTTCAAATAATCTATTTCTTTTTCCATAGTCCTCTAAGAGATTTAATAGTTTAATGAATTAATAATCATTCTTTCCAAATATTTATGTGTTTATCTCCTCTTGTAATGTGATTTATTCTTGTTTGTGCTTTCATGATTGTTTTTAATCTTGCTTTCTCTTATATGTGTAGGATTCCAATAGTATTGTCTCTAATACTATTATTCATCATAAATTCATTGAGTTTATAATTGTCTTACCAGGTCTTTCTTTTTTTTATTCTGAAGGTTAACTTTGCTGCATTAGTATTCTAGATTGGCAGTTATTTTTGTCTTTCAGGACTTTAATATATCATATTGTATTCTCTTGGCCTTTTAAATTTCTTCTGAGTAATCTTTTGTTATTCTGACAGGTTTACCTTTATAAGTAACTTGACATTCTTTTTTCTTACAACTTTCAATGCTGTTTATTTGTTTTATACTCCTGACATTTTAATATCATATGTCACAGAGACATTTTTTGGTCATGTCTATTCGGGTTCTAAATACACCCTATATCTATATCTCAATATATTTCCTATGATTTGGGAAATTTTATCTTATTTCATTAAATAGGTTTCCTATGAATTTATCTTATACCTTACTCGCTTTTTTGCACCTATGATTTGCATGTTTTATCTTTTAATCATGTCTAATACACTTTGATCTTTGTTTTATAATTTATTATTACTATCTGAATGTGATCGTTCATCAACCTTATCTTCAAGCTCTGATATGCTTTCTTCTTAGATCTCCTCTGTTGGTGTGGCCTTCCACTATGTTTTTTATATGACTTATTTGACTCTGGTTCTTTTTAAGAAATTTTATCTCTTTACTGAATTGTTCTTTCATATTCTTCATTGTCTTTAATGTTTCATTTTGCTGTCTATTTGTATCCTCTTTGAATCCATTGATCATTTTTAAATGATTCCTTTGACTTCTTCATTTAACATCTTATCACTTCAATATGTTTGGAAACAGAGACATGAAGCTTTGAAGGAGTCTTTTTTCATGTGTCTTGTATTTCTATGTTAAGATATGTACATCTTTTGGGATGTAAATCTCTCCCACTTTTATGTGAGGACCTTCTTAAGGAACAGTCTTCTCTTGACATTGTGCCCTGGGCTATTGTTTCTTGTGTAGCTTTGAATTTAATTTCAAATATAATTAATGATTTACCTGTGCTTCTCTGGCCATAACTGGTGAATCTTGACATAGAGCCCGAGGGGCCACCTTCCTCTGTATTTCTCATAAGATCAGATCCCTCTGGTAGTTCAGACAGGTGTTTTGTAGATAGCAGTGCATTTGTGGTGCAATCTCTGTGGCTACTCCTCAAATCTTGTCAAAAATGTGTGATCTGAAAGTATATATGAGTGATCTATGCTGAAGTTTATCTTAGGTGCACGTTCCACAACAGTTGAGTTATTCTTTCCTGTTTTGGGGAAGTGTGAGTGTCAGGATCTGGTCTTCAGGAACCCTGTTAGCCATCCCTACTTGGGGTCAGGTTGTCAGGTGGGATCTTTTAATCTCCCCAGTTCTTTAAGTTGAAGTAAACATTAAGGTTCAAATGAGACAAAATCATGGCTGGTGTAAGATGCAATTTCTCTCCACTGGTCTGTGGGTGTAGCTCCATTAGCAGAGAACCCCACTGATATGCTTGAGATGTGAGGCTTGATCCCTAACTCCACGCAGAAAGAATAAAACAAACAATAGTAACACAACATGCAAACAATCCTGATATAGAAATTCAGTAACAATTCGTGAAAAGCAACCACCACATTAGCAATAGTAATAAGGGGCAAAATTGCAAATTAAAAATTAATAAAGTAAAATTTATCAAAAGTGCAAAATGAGCCTGTAGAAAAGAGAAAAAACCTGTTAAACTATAATTAAAAATTAGATGAAAAACAGAAAAAATAAGGAACAATAGCAAAATAAAAATAATAAAGGATAAAAAGGATAGAGGAGGAAAAAACAGAAAAAGCAGCAAAAACATGTCAAAAATTCTTCCTTCCTGAGGTATTTGCATTGGAAACACTCTTTTCCAATTATGTACACAAATCTCTCCAGAGGACATTAGTCTTCATGCCTGTGGCCTGGTTAATGTCTGGGCTGCACCAAGCCCTCTCACCAACCAAACTTCAACATTATGTGGGACATGCCAGTTGGTATATATTCAGCCCTATGTACTACAATCTGTGTGCCTAGGTATGTGGCAGTATATACCAAAGAGCCTAAGAATTGTGGTGGGGGGCAGTAAAATAAGTCCATTCTGCACAGATGATGCAGACTTGTTACCCTCAGACTTCCTACTCTAAGACCTGGTTCCCTTAAGATACCACTCATGATTGGTCCTGATGTAGGACAGATGGGGCTGGACACCCCAGAAATTAGCAGTTCCAATTAGATTTCCTATCACGTCACTTTTTGGTTCTCATGGTTTTCCCTTACTTTCTTCAGAATACAGTTTCTCCTTTGCCTCCTTGACTCTTTTTACATGCAGTATTGTTCAAGGGGAAATGCTATTCTACCTTCCTAGACAAGTCTTCAGGAAGTTTGTAAATTAGTATAACAGATTGGTTTTGGTTTTGGTTTTACTTTTTAAAAATCATTGCTTATAATTATATTTCCCAAAGGAATAGATGTCAACATTTAGATTTATATTAGAATTATATTAGATTTATATTAGAATTATATTAGATTTATATTAGAATTCTTCTATGTTTTCTTCATAAAATTAAGTTAAAAATACTTCTGTTGGAATTAATTTTATTCATTACTATGTTAAAAATAAATTTGTGGTGGAATGAGATAGACATCATTACCCTAGGTACATGTATGACTGCATGTGTGAGTGTGATGCTGTATCAGGTACAACCACAGAAATGAAAAGTTGTGCTTCAATTGTGTATAATTAATCAAAATGCATTCAGTGGTCATATATACTGAATTAAAATTAATTAATTATAGATAAATAAATCTGGAGGTATAATTAAATTATGGTATTAATAGACACATACACACATAACTGAAAATCCTGATATAGAGAGCTTATAATTTTATGGCAGAAGAGTTTATAATTTTATGAATCATTTCATAAATCCTTATAAAATACATAAAATTGCAATATAAGGAAAACATAGCCAGATCTGATCATTTAAGTAATAAACATAAAAATAATTGGAAGTGGGACATGAGAAAGATGGCCTCAGCTATTTTTGGAAAGTATGAAAAAGAATACAGAATTTGAACAAGATAGTTGGGCCCTGTTCTTTTCTCTTCCATAACCAAGATAAAGCTCATGGGAAAATCAGTTGATGAAATAAATAAGTATTCAAAATTTACGAATTCATAGCCAAAATATGTTTATGGATTGAATTCATTGTTAACTTCTTTAGATCTAGAATTCTTATTCTGATAAATGAGAATTGACATCTCAGGGTGACATTATACCTGAGGGTAAGACCTCAAAGTGAAAATTACTAATGCCAAGGAAATTAGTCCATTATAGACCTCAAAAGGGTAGAAGGAAAAGTGTTAAGGTATAGATAGGAGAATAGTTTTGGCAATGCACTATGATACTAGAAGCTGCTACACTTTAAGGAAATCCAGTAGATGTTTTATAATTCAAATTTTAGCAAGCAAAGAGGTGCACTTTAGGGAGAAATGTTCTTGTACCTGAACCTCAGTATTTCCTGGATTCCACTTTAGTAACTCTCACTACTGTGTTAATTGTCTGATGCCTTCAAGCAGACCTAAAAATTAAAATAAAAAGTTTCTAGTTTTCTAATGTAGGAGACTTGGTCAGAATTGTTTATTTAATAGGAGGAGAGTTCCTTTCTAAATGTTTTCATATAAGTGTCTTAACATATAAATAAAAATAGAAGAGAATCCAAGTAAAACTCAGATAATTATATACTGATTGAAGTACAAACCTGCAAAAATGATATTGTGTTAAATCAGTGTTGTTGGGGTAGTAAGTTAGGGCAAACTGGAGAAAGACAGATCCTCATGGGAAATGTCAATTAACTTCCAGAAATCTCAGTTTCTTAAATTTGAGTAAAGTGATATTATATTGCTAGATTCCTCGTGTTTATAGCATGAAGGAACTCTTCCTTTGAGAAAAGTAATAATATTATACTTATTTAGGATAAAATATAATTTGTATTAGAATAAAAGAACAGAGAACAGAAACAGACTTTCAGGGACTTCAGATATTGACCTTTATGACAAAATGAAACAAATATGCTATCTATGTTCAGAGATTTTAAAGAAGAGTTAAAATTTGGCAGAGAATTACAAACACCAAAAATAAAACTAAGTCAAATTTCTATAATTGAAAAATATGATAGCCATTTGGAACCCATCATATTGATTTAACAACAGAATCAAGATAGATATACAAAGAAGCAGAGAAATGGTCAAATAAAATATTCATAATCTAATATAGATAGTGAAAAGGCAGAAAATTTAAGAAAGAAAATAAAAATAGAGGGTACAGTGAAAAATTTTAACAAATGTATTATTTAAGCATAAGAAGGAAGCAAGAATGTAATAAATGTATGTGGAGAAATGCTTCTGTAATAATTTTCAATAAAGGACTTAATATTTCAGCTGCTGGCAGTGCTACCAACAGACAGCCTTCAGCTGTCAGTAGCTTTAAAACTCACCTTGACTTTAGAAATTTATATTTTCCAAATTCATACTCCTTCTTTGCATCTGAGTCAGTTCAAGATCCTATAACAAAATACCATTGACTGGGTAGCTACATAATAAACATTTATTTGTCAAAGTTCTGAAGGCAGGAAAGTACTAAATCTAAATGCCAGCATATTTAATGTCTGGTGAAGCCCCTCTTTCTTATTTGCAGGCACCTATCTTTTTGCTGACCCTCACATGCTAGAGAGGACTCTGGTCTTTTCTTATAAAAGCACTAATCCCATCCAACCTCATGACCTCATCTAAACCTAATTGCTGCTTCCATAGTCCCAACCTCCAAATTATATCACATTAGGAATTAGGACTTTAACATAGGAGTCTTGGGATGGGGAGAAGGATACAAACATTCAGTCCATAGCACTGGGAATCTTACTGATATGGAAGCTGATTGAAGCTGAGTGATGTGAGGGTATAAACACAAGGTTGCATTGGCCCAACTTGGGAAAACTCAAGGAACTATTATAGTTCATCTCCTTAGGGGCAGCTGAGCCTCTTTTGGGGTTTGTATCACAGTTTACCTGCTCACTCTGTGGGATATTCTTCAAACATTCTTCTTCCTTCCACAGGTGTGAATCCCAAGAATATCTCTAAATAAGCACCTTGCACACTAAACTCCATAGCAGAATTTGGATTATTGGGGAACCGAACCTATGACAGGGATAGAAATTAAAAGGAAAATAAAATTGATGAACTTAGAGGTGAGAATCAGTGAAAAACCTCATATTCTCATACACCAGAAATCTTTCATAACCCAACAAAATTAAGTGAAAACAATGTAAGAAATATCACAGTAAAATTAATTATAACTTAAGACAAAGTGCCACCAGAGAAAAAGACTACTTTTAAAGGAAAAAAAATATTAAGACATACAGATAACTTTTCATTGGAAATAATGGAAGCCAAGCAAACGTGGATTGATAAATTTCAAGAATAAAGGGTATATAAAGGCATTTTTTGTTAGGATCAAAAAAAAAAACCCATAGAACACTGTTAGAAGACTCAAATTTAAGGATATATTTTAAAGTGGTAAACTAATAGTTGCAGAGGAGTAAAATGTAACAATAATAATTGCAAATACACTAAAACTAGTAAAATATGTTAAATTCAAATACATACTATATGAAAAATTGGGGGATATAAAAACAACTGAATTTATTCAGGAGAAGGATAAATACATTTTCTGGGAAGAGCTTACAAATTCCAATCAGTAGCTGGACTTTGTAATATTGCTATGTAAAGGACGCATATTTGAATGCTTACTACCAATTTAATAAAAGATAATGAAAACTAAAAATAATCCAAAGGAAAGAAAAGGGAGAGAAAGAACCACAGCATGTTGACAAACATAAAAGAGGTATTAACCACAAATAATAAGTACATGAGATATTGCAAAAGTTAATTAATTCAATATATGAGTATTTCAAAGCATTGTATATGATAAATATATATATAAGTTTTATATATATTGTATAAATTGTATATGATAAATATATATAAGTTTTTATTTGGCAATTAATTTTTTTAAAAAGTAAAAAATATCAAAATCATAGTTTATAGTAAGATATATCTGTAATTATATTAAATAAAAAGTATCCTAATTAAAGTCTACTGTATAAAGTTTATAATAAATTTGTCCAAAATATAAAAATTGAAGGTAAAAGATCAGAAAAGATAGACTATGCATCCAAGACATACAAAAACTGGTAACTATATAAAAGTTAAGCAAAATAGATAAGTAGATAAAAAGGGTTACTAAAGTTAGTAAAATAATCGTTTAATTGTGATAAAATTTTAAATTGACAGTAATGTATGGTAAGTATAAATTTGTTCCTAATAGTACAGCCTCAAGTATATGAAACAAATTTAATAAAATTAAAAGAAGCAAAAATTAGATTTTAGTATGTCTTCCTAAAACTAATAGTGAAAGATAATTAAATATCAATAAGGGTTTGGAAAAATCACATTCTGTGATAAGAAAACTTGAGGAAGTAGAAATAAATAAAACATTCCACCAAACTCTTTTTTAATTTTTTATTTTTCTTAATATTTATTTTTTAGTTTTAGGTGAACACAATATATTTATTTTATTTTTTTATGTGGTGCTGAGAAATGAACCCCATGCATCACGCATGCTAGACAAGCACACTACCACTTGAGCCACATCCCCCGCCCCCCCTTTTTTTTTTATTTTTTACATGTGCACATGGAATATTTGCTTAAATTGATATGATTAGGGGCATATAGCAAGTCTTAATAAATATCAAAGGCTTGAAAACATTGAGTATGTAACTTGGGATAATGTAATAAATTAGAACTAAATATAAGGTCTGAAAAATTCCCACATATTTTGGAAATTAAACAGACTAATTTACATAATTCAAGGAAAAGGAAGACACTGCAGTAAAAATTTTTAAAAAATGTTTGAGTTGAATTGCAAAAATAAAAAACATTTTATATTAATCTGGTAGTTTAGGTAAACCATATTTTAAACAACATATGTATCCTGGATGTATTAATAAAGAAGAAGGCTTGAAAATCAATGATTTAAATATGTATATCAACGACTAAATAGAAAAGATGATAGAAAATTAAACTCATAGTTAATAAAAGGAAGAAATTACCATAGATACAAGCATAAATTAATGAAATAAAAGGCAAAAATACATTACAGAATAATAACAGAGAGAATTACTGGTTTGTGAAGTGACTAATAGATTAAATACTTGGCAGAACTGAATAAAATATTAAGGAAAGGGACAAATAATTAAAATCAATAATGAAAAAAATCACTTTAGAGCTAATGGGCAGAAAATAATAAAAGCTATGTTCTGGCAATAAAAAAGAGACATAAATAAGTTATATACATTCCTAGAATAATATAGGTTATCAAAACTGTCAAAGGAAAAAAATAGAAAGTCAGGTTAATTCTACAGTTTTTTTAAGTAAGTTTTGCAATTATGAACCTTGACACCAAGAAACAGCAGACCAACATGGATTCAGTATTGAGTTTTATCAAATATTTTAGGAAAATGTTGAATTAAGTTAGCATAAATTTTTTCAGCAAACAGGAAAATAGGGAATAGCTTTCAACTACTTTTTGAAGTCAGAATTAACTACATACTGGAAATAAACAGGAATAATCCAAGAAATATAATTAAAAATCAACCACATTTAAAAACTAGGTGCAAAAATCTTAAAGAACATATTAGTAAATCATATTTACTACTATATGTAGTAGATATATTATTATGAAAAAGTTGGGTTGGTTGTAGGAACACAAGAGTGCCTTAATATTTTCTGAAAGTCATGGCAATTCATATTTTAACATAATTTTAAAGAAGAAAAAGTTTTGGATAGTATAAGTAGCTGGAAAAAATGCATTATATAAATTTTACTATTTTTTTCTGGGAACAGAAACTTTATAGAATAAAAATCTAAATAAAAAACGTTGCTTTTTATTTTGAAATGAGACAAAGGTGGTTTCTATTACCAATTCTTTATTATATTTCACTTGTTGCCATTGGAAGAATGCAAGACACAGAAATAAATTTTGTAAGAATTTTTCTGTCAAGAAACAGAAAGTCATTATTTTCAGGGGATTTGATTATGATCATAAAAGTGAAATACAATAAAAATCATTCAATAAGATTACAATGAATCTAAAATTTTACTAAGTAGCAGTCAATAAACAAAACATCTACATTCTGAACACCATCAAAACACACACACACACATATATATACCGTCTAAAATGACTTCATGAAAATCAAATATAAATAAATTCAATAAAAATAACTAAGACATTTTCTAGAAAGCCACAAAACATTAGTAAGATAAAGATAGAAAGACTAAATGAAAGTAGATTCTATCAACTAGAAGATAACATCATAAAGATGTTAGTCTCCATAAACTGACATTTAGACTTAAGGAAATAATACCAATAAAAATCTCTACCTTTACAGGCATATATATGTGCAGTTATATATGGAACTGGAAGATACAGTTTAAAAGCACATGTAGAAATTCGAAGGGCCAAATATAGCAAAGTCACTCTTGAAGAAAAAGACAAAAATATTCATTATTGGTATAAGATTAAGAACAGATTAATGTAGAATAGAGATCTCTGAAATAACTGCACACATATGAAAACCTGATTTAAGAGAAGATTACTGGGGACCCAACATGGCTGCCCGCAAGGAGGCAGCACTTTCAATGCCTCCGCAGTAACGGGAGCAGAGAGGCCCATTAATTCACCTGCATGCGGCCTGCTGAGGGACTTCTAGCAAAATTCCGCTGAAAGGAGACCTGCTGGGAATTAGCAAGTCTATTAGAGGGGTCACTTTGTCCCAGATGAGTGAATCTCAGCAGGAAGTCACGGCCAACGCAGAACTCCCGCTGCCCACACTTTGCAGAATACTTACAAATGGCCACAGCCTGCTTGGGTCCCAGCCAGCCTAGCACAGAGGCGGTTCGGGGCTGCAAACGACCACCCCCTCCCCCCCCCCCCCCGCCGGCTAGGCGCTGTGAACAACGACCCCCACGCCCCCCCACCCCCCCTCCTATGGACAGTCCCCGCCTGCCGGGTGCTGCTAAAGGCCCCGCCCGCCCGGCTCTTGCATGGGGGAATCAGGAGTGGCACAGGACCCGCGGCGCAGAATTCCGGCTACCGCTATCACCAGTGCTGACAACTGAGGTCTCTTGCACCAGCTTCCAGGGGCGTGGCTACCAGAGGGCAAGCAAATTCGCTGGGGGTTCTCAGCCCCAAGCTCTACAAACTTAGGGTCCAAGGGAATGGCAAACAGGGAGAATGTGCCCAGACGTTCTTGAAAACAGGGCTCACAGGAACAGCAGACTTGGTGTGTAGCCAATATTGTGGTGAGCATCACCGGTGCACTCAGGATTAGAGACCCGCCCAGTCCAGGAGGAAGAGCTGCTGCATAGTGACTGGCTCCCGCCTACTGAGAGGAGAAGCGTGGCCCGGTGGGCACAGCTCCACCTACTGGAAGAATAGTGAATCGAACTCTAAGACTGCATGTATTAAAAATTTTTTCTTTTTTTTTTTTATTGGTTTTGTTTTGTTGTTGTTGTTGTTGTTTTCCCCCAATTTTTTTAATTCATTTTATTTTATTTTTTAATACTAATTTTCATTTTTATTATTACGATTATGATTTCTTTTTAATTCTTTTTAATTTTCTGTTTCCTTTCTCTCTCTCTTCTTTTCTTCTGTCTTTGCATTTATTTTCAATTCTCATATTCCCCCTTCCTTGAATTCTGCCTGCTTACTCTCATTCTCTTTGGTGACTTATTCCCTCCCCCTATAATACCTTTCCTCCCAAGCAGCAAATAAATTTATAGGAGTAATCAGCAACTCAGTAGTCAAACAGAACAAGAAGCAATATGAAAAAGCAAGGAAGGAAAGGAGTACAAACAATGCAGGAAGGCCTAAATATCCAGGAGGATATAGATTCATCAGAAAAATGGTCATATAAAGAACTCAAGGAATACCTTAGACAGATGGAATGGAACCTTAAAGAGGATATGAGACAGCAAATTCAAGCAGCTAAAGAACACATTGAGAACGAATTACAAAAACAGATAAAAGAAGAAGTTAAGCATCTTTATCAGGAGATAGAGATGATAAAAAAGAATCAGACAATAATCTTAGAAATGAAGGAACTTATAAGCCAAATTAGAAACTCAAACGAGAGCATCACTAATAGAGTGGAGCAAGTAGAAGCCAGAACGTCAGATAATGAAGACAAAATATATCATCTTGAAAAGAGCCTAGCCAACTCTGATAGGCTGGTTAAAAATCACGAGAGAAGCATCCAAGAGATATGTGATAACATTAAAAAACCAAATTTAAGAGTCATCGGGAAAGAGGAAGGCACAGAGATTCAAACCAAGGGAATGTGTAATCTACTACATGAAATAATTACAGAAAACTTTCCAGAAATAAAAAAGGAAACAGATATACAAATTGTAGATGCATACAGAACACCGAGCATACAAAATCAAAGTAGACCAACGCCAAGACACATTGTTATGAAGATATCCAATATACAGAACAAAGAGAAAATATTAAAAGCTACAAGAGAAAGGAGGCAGATTACATTCAGGGGTAAAACAATAAGGTTAACAGCGGATTTTTCATCACAGACACTGAAAGCGAGAAGATCCTGGAACAACGTATTTCAAACACTGAAAGACAATGGATGCCAACCAAGAATTCTGTATCCAGCAAAATTAAGCTTCAGGTACGACAACAAAATAAAAATCTTTCATGATAAACAAAAGCTAAAAGAATTTGCAGCCAGAAAACCAGCATTGCAAAACATCTTGAGCAAAACACTACACGAGGAAGAAATGAGAAACAATAACCAAAGCCAACAGTGGGAAGTGCCCCAGTAAAGACTGACGGAGGGGGGAAAGCTAATCATGGAGAAATAAACTAAATTTAAAAAAAAAAAGAGAGAGAGACAAATAATCAAACATGGATGGAAGTACAAACCATATAGCAATAGTAGCTCTAAACATTAATGGTTTAAACTCTCCAATAAAGCGACATAGACTGGTAACATGGATTAAAAAAACAAATCCAACAATATGCTGCCTCCAGGAGACACATCTGACAGGAAAAGACATACACAGGCTGAAGGTGAAAGGTTGGGAAAAAATATACCACGCACACGGTCCTCGCAAACAAGCAGGTGTGGCCATCCTCATATCGAACAAAATCGACTTCAAGACTAAGTTAATCCAAAGGGATAAGGAAGGGCATTATATACTGTTAAAAGGAACCATTCACCAACAAGACATAACAATTATCAATATTTATGCACCAAATAATGGTGCTGCGATGTTCATAAAACAAATTCTTCTCAAGTTCAAGAATCAAATAGACCACAACACAATAATTATGGGTGACTTCAACACACCTCTCTCACCATTGGACAGATCCTCCAAACAAAAGTTGAATAAAGAAACTATAGTTCTAAATAACACAATCAATAACCTAGACTTAACTGATGTATATAGAATATATCAACCATCATCAAGTGGATATACTTTTTTCTCAGCAGCACAAGGATCCTTCTCAAAAATAGACCATATATTATGCCAGTGTTACAGGATATTCATAGACTAAACTCAATGCATTTATTCCTGCATTGGAAGAGAGTTAGATAAAACTTCTAAGCATTCAAAAATATTTACTGTCTAAATTAATTCAAGAAGTGCTCTATTCTGACAAAACAGCCTATTATCAAGTTCTTTTACTGAATCCTCTGCCTCCAGGCAGGCAAATAAACTGGGAAAAAAATAGAAGGATGCATCTATCTATTCAACAGTTCATATTCATCACTTGTAGGACTGAGAAATTGACAGATTCCTAAGGTAGTTCTTAATCACATTTATAGTCAAAAAGCTTTTGTCTAGGTCTTGGCATACCCACTTCAGGATCATTGCTTCTTATTTAGTAGCTCCTACACCCCTAGCTGAGTATGGAGGACACCTTCCCTACTCTTGCGTGGCTTTCCTATGACCATCCACCCTCGGAGATTGAGGTGGGAGCAGTAAGCTGAGGGTCTACTGCATGCTATCTCAGTGTTATTAACTCTTGAGGATTAGCTGCCCACACATCATGTAAATGTCAAAGAACAAACTTATGGGTATTCATTGTCAATAACAGTTTGCATTTTTCATCTACTTCCAGGGAACTCAAATGCTTTGTTTTGAAATGCTAAACCCTCCTAGCCTTTAAATAGAACAAAACTTTAAATTCTTCTAAGGCCCTTGGACTTTGATTATTGGTCTATTCAATATATTTAGAATCAATGTTTGTTGAAGGCCTATGATGCCCTTGACTTGGGCTAGACAACAAGGAAAGTGATGACCAAGATAGTCCTTGTCCCAGAGGGAATTCTTATGGCAT
This sequence comes from Callospermophilus lateralis, assembly GCF_048772815.1. Classification (NCBI taxonomy): domain Eukaryota; kingdom Metazoa; phylum Chordata; class Mammalia; order Rodentia; family Sciuridae; genus Callospermophilus; species Callospermophilus lateralis. Next base: position 11,035,764 of record NC_135320.1, read on the forward strand.
AAAAGGGGAAGAAACAATGAAATTATTATAGGACAAGGAAGTGTATGCAATGGTACAGTCACAGTGAATCATGGGAGCTCTTTGGTACAAACCCAGCCCAGCCTCAGAGATGAGTCAGAGTCAGCCATACAGAGAGGGGAAGGCATTCCCGGAAGGTAGATGAACTTTTGGAGCAAAGGCACAAAAGCATAAATGACAAGGTGCTTGGGAGAAATCCAAAGAATCCAATGATGCCTTCTGCATACTGCTGCACTGTGATGACTATGAAAAGCAGTAATTTGAGAAATAGCAGAAGTAGAAGAGGTCATCTTTGGTGGTTTATTTAGGATGGGGACATGAGAAAGCAGGAAGTGTGGGTGACTCCTCATTTCCACAAGGTGCCTGGTGGCAGCGTAGACTAAATTGTAGACTACAGAGGGCACAGAATAGGGAGTGGAACCCTCTCCATTGTGTTTGTAATAAGCATGGTAAATGTAAAACTCATGTTTGGAAAGAAAAAAAATCTATTTAGAATTAGAATTTATCTATAGAGGTAGCAATGAATCCAGGAGAGTGGGAGAAGGAATGGGATTCCACGGAACCACCAACATTTAGAGATTAGGTGGATACTCCTGGGTCTGCTTCAAAGACTGCCAGACTGCCTTCAAAATAAGAACTTCTTGAAATGTAAGGACTTATGGACCCCTGAAGATGTCCACATCACAATCTCCCAAACTTGCAAATATTGTAAGTTACATGCCAAAGATGAACTAGGATTGTAAACAAAATAAGATTGCTAACCACCTGACATAAAATTGGGAAATCATTCTGGGTCACCCAAGGAGGCCCAACATAATCACAAGAGTTTTTAAAGTAAAATGAGGAACAGGAGTCAGGGTCAGAGTGATGGGGTGTGAGGAAGAGTTGAGCTGTATTTGCTGGCTATGAAGATGGCTTCGAGGGAGCCAGAAGCCAAAGAATGAGAGTCACCTCTAGCAGCTGGAAAGGGTGAGGAATAGTCTTCTTTAGAGATTCCAGAAAGAATGCAGCCTATTGATACCTTGATTTGAGCCCAGTGAGTCCGATTTCTGACTTCTAATTTCCAGGACCCCAAATCTGTACCATTTGTTACAGAAGCAAAGACAATTAACATTTCACTCTATCTTGGGTTTTGTTATAAAGAGATATGAAGTGTCCCCCAAAATCTCATGTGTTAGACAATGCAAGGATTTTCAGAGGTGAAATGGTTAGATTATGACTGCTGCAACCTAATTGGTTGGCTAATTCACTTGAATGAACTGAGTCCTAACGGTAGGCAGGTAGGGTGTGGTTGGATCAAGTAGGTCACTTTGTATGTCTTTGGGTTTATATTTTGTCCCTAGTTAGCATTGCACTTTCTCTCCCTCCCTCCTTCTCTCTCTCTTTATCTTTCTCTCTCTCCAACTGCTTCCTGATTGTCATGTTCTGAGCTCCTTCCTTGGCCACACAGTTCTGCCATGACATTCCACTTCATCTTGGGCCCAGAACCATGGAGTCAGCTTACCATGGAATGAATCTCTGAAATCATAAGCAAATAAACTTTTCCTCCTTTAAATTGTTCTTGTCAAGTATTTTGATCACAGTTACAAACAAAGAAAAAGAAAAGAGAAACAAACACTGACTGAAACTCTCTGTACAGCATTTAGTGACATGTTTGTGACATATAAGCTCAAAAAAGAATTTTACGAATGGACAAATATGTAAACAAATACCCTAAAGATATGTGATTTGTCTAGGTATTTCAGGCTGTGCCAGTTGAGGAAAACAGAATCATTTGTTTTCCAAATTCCATGTATAGATTTTCTTATGACAGAATGTATTGAAAAAATCAAACAAAGGCTGCAATCTGTATACAGGGTAAAAATGGGAGTTCATAACCCACTTGAATCAAAGTGTGAAATATGATATATCAAGAACTATGTAATGTTTTGAACAACCAACAATAAAAATTAAAAAAAAACAGAATACAAGCACATTTCAATTTATGAATTATTGGTGATACAGAATCCCTTAGAATTTATTTCCAATGTCAACTACTGGCACAGTAGTTGCTATTTCGTGTTTCTCTTGTATTTTGTGACAGTCCTGCTTCCCAGTCAAACATTAGGCCTGTGTAGAACAGAGAGTTAATATCATACCACTTTATGTCCATGACACCTTCAGAAAAGGACTACTGTTATTTCTTTTATTATGGGTCAGGTAAGAGTTTCTCTTGCTGTTGAAGAGGCTTTTGAGGGACAATTGTTTTAGTTTCAGGAATTTTGTGAAAATGTTGACATTGGGCCAGGATCTTGAAATTGACCAAGGTGGATTATTTACACCAAAACAAACAAACAAAAAACAGAAAATACTACAAATCAGCCTCTCATCCACATACCAGTTGTGAACCAGTTACTAGCCTACTTGATTGGTTTGAAGAATTCATGAGGGCAGTGTGGGTTAATGTCAAGTCAGTTATACTTTACAAAAACACAATTGGAAGAAAAATGTATACAATACTGATGCAAATTAGAATCCATTATTTCAATAGAATTTATTTAAAATATTTCCACTTATTGTCCTGTTTTAAAAGAATACATCCTTAATTAAACAGTTGCTTCAAAATAACTCTAGTGTTGTCCTTTGTGAAAATCCCATAAGGAGAAATAACAGGACTAACAGATTACCCCACAAGAAGAATTTGGTTCAAGCAAGCTTTCAGATTATTCCATTGAACAGTTTATGGTTGTTGATTGATTTTCAGATATAATCTCCATGTCACTCCAAGAAGAGTGATATTCTTTAATAGTAATTATCTTTGTTCATTATACTCTAATGCTTGTCCTGTGTTTTCATCAGAGAGAATTGTCAAATTCCTCATTTTATTTCTTTTGTTAATGAATATAAAACAAAAGCTTCAAAATCCATTTCAAGAATTAGGTATCTGAGGACTGCAGAGGTAAGTCCTACTGTTAATATACTGCATGACCTTGAACAAATCAATTGGTCTATAGTATAATATTATCACCTTTAAAAATAGAAATTAAAGCAATTTTACAAACAATAATTTTAATTATTATTAGTCTATTTAGAAACCTCTTATACTATGCTCTTTGTAATAGGAGAAAATAAAATTGTTTATGTACTCAAGAAGTATATCATCTATTAAAGTGAATAAAATAAAAACAATGTAAGTAGGAACAATGCAAGGTTAATATAGCATGTTATGGAAAGAACGCAGACTTTGAAATTAGTCAGATGTAGGTTTAAATCCCTGAAATGTAATTTTAAGACACCCTCAGCTTTGATAATCTGTTTCATCAGATTTGTGGTAAAAGTAACAGCAACACCTACAAAGCACCTGTAGGCACTGAATTAACTAGAGCTTCTACTATGATTCTGGACAAGACATATTTAAGACTGGAAATGAAATTGACTTAGAATTCCTATTAATGTGGCATATTAGACAGTATGTGGAATGAAAGGTAACATGACAGATTCTGAATCCTGTGTGGTCCCTAAATAGCTGTTTAACATTGGATGTATTCATGGGTTCAGGACTCCTTTCACTCAGTAGTAAATGGTTGTAATGGAAAGGGAAGTTGATGTGTTAAATATTCTCTAAGTTCACTTTCACTGCTAAATATTTAGACTAACATGTAAAATGTGATAAAAATGGCTCCAACATCAAAGGACCAATGGTGTTAATGGCATTAATGGCTTAAATTATTATGACATGCTATTTACATAACCCCTACCATTAACATAGCCTCACTCTTCCCTCAGCATCTGCAAAACACAGAGGAGGAGTCCACATGGTTTCACAAGTTTTTCCTTGGAATATTCATGGACCACTTCTACTTGATGTTTGCCTTGTGTTTACTTCCTGAAGGTTTGGGTGTTGGAGTCTCCCAAACTAGTCATATACATCTAAAACACTTTTATATTGGATGGCTACCGCCAGTAGAGGTAAGGTTTGCTCCTACACACCTCAGTAGGGTTTGCTTTATTAAGTAGTGGCTGAAACAGTTTGCAAAAAGAGAGAGAGACAAGATTTATGAAACAACAGTCTTCAATACACTTTGCACCCAGCTCTGATCATAGGGATGTTTGAAAGGTGGGATAAAAAAGGAATGTCTTTATGATGCCCATATTTACTTACTTGAATGGCTGTGGCACAAGGAGAGAGAAGACAGGGGAAGCCAAACTTATTTCCTGAGTTGAGCAGATGGAGCGAGAGTTTTTCATGAGAAAGAAGGGAAAGGGCAGCTGAAATTAACAGGACAGAGTTGGAAGAGGAGGGAGCTGTAGAGTGAGAGCAATATGATAATCTGCCTAGTCTCCCTCAAATATTCAATAGTTTTGATCAACACTCATACATAAATAAAGAACATGAGATTGGGGGAAAGAAGCAACTAAAAGGTTTAGAGGGAATGGTACCCAGTGTCCCCAAAATGTGACCTGTTCCCAGGACTGAGATTGAAAAGTCTTATTATGGTGACTCTGAAGAGGACATAATTATCCCTGGACTCTTACTCCAGTCCTGGCTGACAAACTTTTAGACAATAACGATTACACATCACAAAAAACTGATGTACCACTCTCATGACAATTCTGTTCTTCATCCCTAGCAAAGGCTCAGTGAAGAACCTCAACTTCCTTCCTGGCCAAGCTGTAGTGAGGTACCACCACTGGCAAGAACAAAATGATGTCCAAGGAAGGTGAAATCGTCAGCAGGGACATTTTATATGAAGATGAGCCAAATGGAAAATTTATTCCTTAAAAACACAACTAAAATGGCATGGAAGACACTGAGAAAAATCCATACAGATACAGTCATCTGATCCTTGACAAAGGGACCAAAAACATACTTTAGAGAAAAAACAGCCTTTTTAGCAAATGGTGCTGAGACCACTGGATATCCTTATGTAGAAAAATGAACCTAGATCCCTCTCTTTTACCCTGCACGAAAAATCAACTCAAAGAGACCCAAGGTCCTATGAATTAGACCAAAACATCATAACTGCTAGAAGAAAACATCGGGTCGTATTTTAACACATTGACACAGTCCTTAATGACTCCTAAAGTTCAAAAAATAAAACCAATCATCAGTAAGTGCGAAGACTTCAAATTAAAAAGCTTCTGCACAGCAAAGGAAACAGAGTATGAAGAGAGATTCTACAGAATGGGAGAAAAACCTTTGGTGGCTACTCTTCCAACAGGAGATTAATATCCAGATTATATATAGAACTCAACAAAATTCAATGCCCAAAACCCAAATAACTCAGTCAATAAATGGATGAATAACAAATATATGAAAAGATGTTCAATACCATTAGCAAACAGGGAAACGAAAATCAAAACAATACTGAAATTTCATTGCACTCATGTTAGAATGGCAGCCACCAAAAATACAAATGACAGTGAATGCTGGTGATGATGTGGGTGAAAGGCAGACTTATACACTGTTGGTGGGGCTGCAAATTAATACGACCACTTTGGAATGCAATGTAGAGATTCCTTGAAAGACTAGCAATAGAAACACCATGTGATTCAGCAATACCCCCACTTCTTGGTATTTATGCAAAAGAACTAACATGAGCATACTATAATGATACATGCATACCAATGTTTAAGCTGCACAATTCACAATTGCCATATGTGTGTGTATGTGTATACACACAAAAAAAATTGAGTATTAATTAAGCAGAAGAATAATGAAATTATATCCTTTGTTGGTAAATGGATAGAACACTACGTGAAAAAAAATCAAACCTAGAAGTCAAGGATCCAATATTTTCTTTCATATACAGAACCTAGAGAAAAATAAGGAATTTTTTTAAAAAGGGGGAAATCTCATGAAAAGAGAAGGGATTACAATGGAGTAGAGAAAGAGGATGGAGAGAGTGAAGGGAGGAATGGGAAAGCAAAGGAACTGTGGAATAAAATTGACCACACTGTGCTGGGTACATGTATGAATATATCAGTGAATTCCACTTTTATGTTTAACTATAGTGCACCAATTAAAAAACAAATTAATAGAAGGAAGACAAATAGGGTAGAGGAAGAAGACCAGGGAGGGAGAATGAGAGAAATGGAGCAAAGTATGGGGACTGAAATGGAGCAAATTATGTTGTATGCACTTATGTACATGTCAAAACAACCTCAAAATTATGGATAACTACAACGTACTAACAGAAAAAAATTTAAAACAAACAAAAATACAACTAAAATTTTAAAACTTAGTATATGAATTCAACAGTAAAATGAAGATGAAAGAGTCAATATACTGAAAGCCAGAACGATTGAAATTGCCAGATTTGAATAGCAGAAAAATAATAGACTAAACAATTGATCCGAGTCTCAAGAATATGTGTGACCATAGGAAAATATCTAACATTCCTGTAATCCCTAGAATTGCAGAATGAAACAAAAAAGGGTGACACAGAAAACATATTTAAAGAAACAATGGCCTGAAATCTCCTGTTTTGGTAATAAATCAACCTACAGATTGAAGAAAAAAAGTGAATATTAAACAAAAGTATTTAAAACAAATGCATAGCAAGAAGCATACTGAAATATCTGAAAACTAATAAAAATAAAATAGCACCAGAAAGATAAAAGGCATTATAAATGGGAAAGTAGTTTGAATGACAGCAATAATAACTATACAAAGAGATAATAATAAACACTACAGGTAAAATGAAATCCTAAAAAGGGTCATGTAATTCACAGAAGAACAAGAGAAATTAGAGAAAGAATAAGCAGAAACGATAACAGAAAATAAGAAATAAGATATTAGGCTAGATCCTTAGTTTTTCAATTGTTACATGAAATGGAGATGGTTGAAATGCACCAATTAAAAAATAGAAATTGGCAGACTGGATAAAAAGAATATGACCCAACTAGATGCTATCTACAAGAAAGTCACTACAAATATAATGATACATGTAGGTTGAAAATAAAAGGATAGAAAAAGGTATACCTTGTAATATGAACTTAAAAAGATAAAGCAAGACTGACTTCATTAGATAAAGTAGACTTCAGAGCAAAGAAAATTATTAGGGAAAGAGTGGGACATTATATAATGATGAAAGGGTCAATCCAACAAAAGACAGTGCAATCTTAAATGGGTATGTATCCAAGCAACAGTGCTGCAAGATAGTGAAGCACAGACTGAAATAATAAAAGGGTAAGTTCATAGTGATGGTTAGAGACCTTAGTATCCTTCTGTCAACAATGGGAAAAAAACAACCATACATAAAATCAGCAAGAATATAGAACTCAGTATCATAAACCAACTTAATATAATCAATATTTAATAATATTCCATTCAAAATAGCAGAATATACATTCTTTTCAAGCATGAACAAAACACATTTGAAAATAGGAATGAAAAGCTTCAACCTAGAATTCTATGATCAGCAAAATTTTCTTTGAAATCAATGGCAAATAGAGATTTTTTTCAGGTATACAAAAGTAAAACAATTTTTCACCAGCAAACTTGTGCTACAAGGAAGAATTTACCATCAGCAGTTCTTCAATATCAGAAATATTAAAGAAATTGATCAGGTAGAAGGAAAATAATACCAGTCAGAAATCTAGATCTTTATCAGAGAAGGAGTGGCACAGATAATGAGTATTATTTTTTTCATCTATAATTTCAATTCATTTTAAAGATAATTATTTAAACAAAAGTAATAAGGTTTTATGGGGCTTATAGTTTTTATAAAAATAAATTCTATGACAAAAATATCACAAAAGTCAGAGGGAGGAAATGAAAGTCTGGTTTTGTAAAGCAGATACTGTGAGGGGTTCAACATTAGCTAAAGGTAGACTTGGTTGAGGTGTAAATCACAGGGTAGTAAAGTATAGCTAATATGTCAATCTAGCCCATGGACATGTTTTTGTATGACTGGCAAGACAAATGTTTTTACATTTAAAGAAATTAAAGTAAAAACATATATAACAAAGATCAACACATGGACTGTGACACCTAAAATCATTATCTGGCCCCTTATAGAAAAAAAGATGATCAACCCCAATTGTATATTAGAAAATTCACTGCAATTACTAGGGTAAATGGTATAAGAGCTATGGCCTATAAACTCAGAAAGGAGAGGTAAAAGAATCAGTTAAAATAATGGAAGAGAAATGAACAACAAATGGAACAATTTGGAAAGTCACAGCAAGATAAATTTTAAACCTAACAATACTGGTAATCACAATGAAAGTAAATGGTCTTAATACCCAAGTAAAAGGCAGAAATAAGAAAAATGCAAAACCCAAATATTTACTACCGACAATAAGTGAATTTTAAATATAGATACAAAAGGGTTAAATAGGTGACATAAGATGTGTTCTGCTACCATTATCAAAGAAAATATACTGTAAATGTGGTAATACCAAACAAACCAGACTTCAGGATAGAATAAAACTTCAAGAAATAAAAGAGAAAATTACCTACTGTTCAAAAGGTTAATTCATTAAAAAGATATAATAATGCTAATAATGTTCATGTAACTAATGACAGAGCTTCAAAATAAGTGAAGTACAGCTGAATAAACTTTCAGGAGAAATTTTAAAATTCACAACTATAAGATTTCAACACTCTTCTCTCATTAGTGGACAAAATGAGTAAACAAACAAAAATCAGTGGTATTATAGAAAACCTGAGCAATATTTCCTTTGAACTAGATTTAGAAATTCTAGAACACATCATTTCATTATGGCATAATTTATTCTTTTTAGATGTGCACAGAACATTTTTCAAGCTAGTTAATATTCTGTGCCATAAAACAAGTGTCAATGAAAGGATTCAAGTTATGTGAAGTAAGTACTCTGCCCACAATGAAATTAAGTTAGAAATCAATAGCAGAAAGCTCTCTGGAAAATTCCCAAGTACTTAGAAACCAAACAGCACACTTCCAAACAGCCCATTGGTCAAGGAAGAAATCAAAACGGAAATTAAAAAGCATTTTTTACCTGAATGAAAATAAAAACATCGCATACAAGCCAGTGAACTGTGCTGATCACTACTTAGTGGGAAATTTGTAAAATCTATATTAAAATAGAAGAAATATTTCAAATCAATTAAAAGCATTTTTTTTCATCTTATACACCAGTAAAAAAGAGAAATGAAATTGAAAGTGAGTATAATAGAAAAAATAAGGAAGAACAGAGTAGAAATTAAGAGAATAAAAATAGAAAAATATTTTTTAAAAATCATTGAAACCAGTAATAGCTGGCCATTTGAGATCAATAAAAGTGATAAACCTTTAGCCAGAGAAATTAGAAAAAGAGGAAGGAAAGATTACCTTGCTAAAGAGTATTAGCAAAAGACAGGTAACTTTATATTCTATAGCTATATAACAATATATTCTATAGCTACTAAAATGATAAGTAATGTTATGGTTTAGATGTTAGATATCCCCTAAAAGTTCATATGTGAGACCATGTAAGAAAGTTTGGGGATTAAATGATCAACCTAATTAGTGAATTAAAATTAGTGAATTAAAACACTTGAATGGTTAACTGGGTAGTTAGGTAGGAGGTAGGGTACAATTGAAGGAAATGGGTTATTGAGGTGTACCTTTGGGGTATATATTTTGTCGTTGGAGAGAAGAGCTCTCACTCTGTTTCTTGGTGCCTATTCTGAGCTGCTTTCCTCCACCACACCCTTCCACAAAAGTCTATGGACTTTGACCTCTGAAACCATGAGCTCAGAATAAATACACCTTCCTCCAAAATTGCTCTTGTTGGGTCTTTTAGTGACATCAGCAAAAATAAAATAAAATAAAATTTTTAAAAAGCTGACTAAAACAGGGCTGGGGATGTGGCTCAAGCGGTAGCGCGCTCGCCTGGCATGCGTGCGGCCCGGGTTCGATCCTCGGCACCACATACAAACAAAGATGTTGTGTCCGCCGAGAACTAAAAAATAAATATTAAAAATTCTCTCTCTCTCTCTCTCTCTCTCTCTCTCTCTCTCTCTCTCTCTCTCAAGATTCTTGTAAAAAAAATCTGACTAAAACAAGTAATGATTATGAAAATTGTCATGATAATAGTTTAGATGATTTTTATGAAATAGACATGTTCTTTAGAACATAAATTCAACAGACTTTCTCATAAAGAAAGAAGTAACCAGGATAGCCCCATGTCTATTAATGATATTGACAAAGTAAAATCCTTTCCACAAAGAAAACTCAGTGTCTTAGAAAGCTTCACTGGTGAATCCTACCAAACATTTAAGACAAATATTGGTACCAATTTCACATAAATGCTTCCAGTATATATCTTCTCGAATTGAAGAGAAGCAAGTTCCTACCAACTTATTCTATATGGCTGGTATTATATATATATATTCAATTCCAATAAAGATATAGGAAAACTGCAAGCCCATAAATCTCATGAACATAAATAAAATTATAGTAAAGTGAATTCAACAATATATAAAATGTGGGGTGAAATTTTAAAATGTCAATTAACGTAATTCTATTTCTTTAACACACACTATATAAATATATATATCTATATATGTCAATATCTATATCTATATCTATATCTATATCTATATCTATATATATACACTTCAATAACCCATTTCTTCAATCACACTCCACCTCTTACCTAACTACCCTGTTAACCATTCAAGTGTTTTAATTCACTGATTATATATTTATATATCTCCATTGTTTTAAAAAAGAAAGTTCAGCAGACTACACGTAGAAAGAAATTGTTTTGACCTGATTAAAGATATTTACAAAAACAAATACATCTAGAAACATTCTTAATGGTGAAGGAAAGTGCTATTTCCGTGTGATCAGTAACAAAACAAAGATATTTACTCTTAGCATGTATATTCAACATTGTACTGATGTACTTAGTCAACTCAATTAAGCAAAGGAAAGAAGGAGAAGAGATGAAGTAAAGAAGGAAAAGAAAAACAGCCACATTGGAAAGGAAAAGGTAAAACTGTCTTTATTTGTAGATGACAAGATTATTTTATATAGAAATATGATGGGATTTACAAAACTAAAGTTATTAGAACTAACAGATAATTTATTCGTGACAGGATACTAGGGTCATATGTTGAAATAAACTGTACTTATGTGTACTAGAAAACAATTGGCTATTAAAAAAGAAACAATTATCTTTATAATATTTTAATATGAAATGGTTAGTGATATGTCTGATAAAAGAAGTAAGAGACCCATGCATTCAAAGCTACAAAGTATAACTGAGAGAAACTAAACAAGATGCACGCTGTGTTCATGCTGTAGAAGATTCACCACTCACGATGACTATCCTCCCTTGCTTTAGCTTTTCCACTGCTGTGACCAAAAGACCTGACAGTAACAATGTAGAGGAGAAAGTTTATATAGCTTCTCACAGGTTCAGAGGTCTCAGTCCACCCATGGCCTATGTCATCGCTCTGGGGCCAGGGTGAAGCAGAACATCAAGGCAGACGAGTGTAGTGGAGGAAGGCAGCTCAGGACATGACAATCAGGAAGCAGAAAGAGAGAGCTCCACTCACCAGGGTCAAAATGTAAACCCCAATGCCACACCCACAGTGACCCACCTCCTCCAGCCCACCCTGCCTGTCTACAGTTACCATCCAGTTAATCCATTTAAGTGGATTAATGCACTGATTAGGTTAAGGCTCTCATAGCCCAATGATTTCACCTCTAAACTTTCTTGCATGGTCTCACACACAAGCTTTGGGAGGAATGTCTCATACCTCAACCATAATATTCCTTAAGCTGATTTATAGATTTGAGTTAGTTAAATACCACCAGATGTATTAGTCAGTAACAAATAACAAATCGAAAGTAAAATTAACATGAAATGAAAATAGGTAAAGCAATTTTGAAAAATAGAAAATTTGGAAAACTCACAGTACCTAATAACTTCAAGATAAGCTACAGTGATTAAGAACATGTGGTGTTAACACCAAGATATACAAATGAATTAGGGGAACCAAAGAGAGAGCCTGGAAGCATAAGTATTGAAAGTTGATTTTCAAAAATGCTATGAAGGGACTGAGGATATAGCTTAGTTGGTAGAGTGCTTGCTTTGCATGTACAAGGCCCTGGGTTCAATCCCCAGCAGCACCACAAAAAAAAAAAAATCAATGAAGAGATGATAATGTTTTGAAAAATGGTTTTGTGATTATTAGGCATATTTATGTAAATTTTAAAAATCAACCTCACACCAGACCTAAAAAGTTAACAGAAAATAGACATAAATCTCAATGTAAACCCAAGACTTTAAAATTTCTAGAACAAATCCTTAAAGAATCTTTGTATTTTTGATTGGGCAAGACTTCATAGATACAACATCAAAAACACGAAAGAATCGATTAATAAATTCAATTTCATTAAATGTAAGCACTTGTATGCCTCAAAACAGAACAAAACAAAACCAAAAAGAGTGCTAAGATAATGTATGGTAATCCACAGACTGAGAAGATATTTGAAAATTGTACATGTGGTGAAATATTTGTATCAAAAGTATAGAGGACTTTAAAACTAAAAAAATGGGTAAAAGTTTTGAATAAACACTTTTATAAATAAGATACATATATTACAAATAAATTTATAAAATATGCTAAATAAATGTTATTGGTTTTCAGGGAAATGCAAATTACAGCCATAATTAGGTGCTACCACATCTCTTTTAGAATGACTAAAATTAACCATTAACAGTTGTGGATAAGGATATCAAGAAACTGGAACTCTGGCAGTGCCAATAGTAATGTAAGGGAATGTTATCATTTTAAAAAAATAGCTGGAAGTTTCTTCCTTTTCTAAAAATATTTTTGCTAGTACTTTATAGTTCTACATAATAGTGAGGTTTATTTTGACATAATTATACATGTGTGGAATATAATTGCCCCATTTTAATAAACAGAAAATAAACTAGCTGACAGTTTCTAAAGCAGTTCAAAATATACCTGTTATATGATATAGACATTCCATGCCTAGGGAATTACCTGAGAGCAATGAAAATATGTTCACACAAAAACTTGTACAAGAAATTCTATAGCAGGTTTATTTGAAATGGTTAAAAACTGGAAAGAAAAAAAAAACCCAGCTACCCCTGAACGGATGAAGGGATACAATAGTTTCAATGTGTTTACCAAAAATTCATGTGTCAGAAACCTAATCCTGAAATTCATGTGTTAATGGAATATTGAGGTGCAGTTCTCTGATGCTCTTGCCTATGAGCAAGAAGGCCCTCACCTGATGCTGAGCAGATGCCAGTGCCCTGCACTTGGAACTCTCAGTCTTCAGAATTATAAACCAAATAAATGTCTATTCTTTATTAATTTTCCAGTTATAGCAACAAAAAATGTCTAAGACATGGGTGATCCAAATGTGGTGTACCCATACAATAAAATATTATTTGGTAATAATAGATAAATCTCAAAATCCTTATTCTAAGTTGAAGCAGTTAGGAGAAATACTGACAATTTTATGACTGCATTTGTATAAACTAGAAAATGCAAACTGACCTATGGCAACTCAAGTTAGATCAGTACTTGCCCTGTGATAATGGGGGTGGGAAAGGCAGGGAGGGGTATTGTAGAAAGGAATTTAAAAAGGCATAGGTTAAGAATGGTAGATAGATTCATTATCTTGATTTTGGGAATTACTGCATATATAAAAATATATGTGTGTGTGTATATATATATATATATACACACACACACACACACACACACACACACACACATTTAAAAACTTACATTGTACACTTTGAATATATGAAGTTTATGGCAATGAGATCTTATTACAGTTGTTTTATAAAAGCTTTTCAATTAACTTAGTAATTGGCTGTAACTTTGTTAAAGTTATATCCTAAATAACATCAAATAGATTTGATAATGGCTGTTGAAAGATGACTACAATGTCTTAGACCCAATAAAGTCTCAGAGAGGGACACTCTTCTGGGTTTTATTGCTGCCTCTTTCGAACTACATTTAAATCTTAGAGAAAATAATAATAAAAGCTAATACTTGTTTAAAAGAGATTATGTTATGGGAGCTTTTCTAATCTAAGTTCTTCAATCTTACAACCATTTTAGGAAGGTGGTACATCCATTATCCCATGTGTTTAATAGATAAACTAAAGCAAAAATAGGTTAAGATACTTTCTCAAGGTCACAAGTCTAATACAAGGACCTGAGATATGAAGTCTGGTTGCAGAATCTACAATAACACCCTGTTGCACCCTTTCATGCATCATGTCTGTTCTTGGGTTCACTTCTTCCTTCTAAATGCCTCCTTCTGCTTATCTTTCTAGAAAGCTGTGTTTGATTATTTCTGCTTTAATGTAGACTTTTATGAAATGATCGTAAAACTTTTTTCTTTTTTTTTTTGCCACCGAATCTCAAAGCATGAAATTGTCTTTTGGATCTACAAACTAGGAAACTTTTTAAGATGGTGAGACAAATGTTTCTGCACCAACTATTTGGTTTGGTATATACTGTGGTTCTGTGGGTCCTGAGAATTAAAAGAGAATCACCTCATCACAGGTTGTATCTAATGCAGGACTTAAAAGGAATGAAGGGTTCCATAGGAGTGGGGTTTCAAAGAAACAGCAGGCTAGTCCTGTCAGAGTTTGGAATTGTTTTTTTCCCCCAAGACATAAGTAGTACCCCAGTTTTTATAGGAAAAAATGATAAAAGAAAAGAGAGAGGAGATGATAGGAGAGGAGGGGAGGGGAGGAAAGGGGAGAAAATGGGAAAGGAAGGAAGAGGAAAAAAAAAACCTTTTTAAAGTCATGTTTACAGCCAAATGTAAGTGAATTTTCTCTTAGGATGCTTCTAGTAGCAGGCAAAGTAATAGAGCCCATGTGATGTGCATTACTCCGAGTAGGCTCTGATCACACATACAGTGGCCCATTTGTTGCAAGAGCAGTTTTATGGCTCTTGTTTTACTCCTGCTGTTTTTCGCATTAGCTAGAAATCTGGCCTTTAGACATTGAACAAGATAAGGCTACCTAATTTCTTTTATGTTAGTAGAATTTCGTGCTTTAGTGGGTGGAGATTAGCAAAAGAAATGCTTTATGCAAATTGGACACATGAAAAATCTGGATACACTGTTTTTAATTTTCAGGACCCATAGGAAACATTTCCTTAGCCAATGTTCTTACAATAATGCTTTCAAAAAAATAAAACCCATTTTTCCTGTAAAGGTAATTGAATATTAGATTTTTCTTATTACCTGCTTAAATTTCTTACTGATACTGGTTTTATGACTTTAAATCACACTTCCCAGTTGTTCAAGTATGATTATTTTGTTTACAAGCATCTGAGCTTACTATAGTCTTATAAAATAAACACTATTAAGTATAAGACTATATTCATGAGGCATGGACAAGAAAAAAGTTTCTGCACAAAAGGTAGAATATTTAATAACTGGAAAAAAACAGGTTGGTGTTAACCAGAAATGTGATTTTTAGACAAAGAAAAACAAAGGAACTCATATGCATTTAAAAATCTACTCTAGAAATTCCATGATACATATTCTGAAGCTATGATTAACAAATATTATTGCAAATGTACAAATATATGGAAATTACAAATCTATGTGTCATTTGAATATGTTCTGATAGCTTTGTTTTTGTTTTCCTTAATATTGAAAGGAACATTCATTTGAAAAGGATATGTTTCTTTTGTAAAGATAAATGAAAATAGTATTGTCACTTTGTTTTGTAGTTCTCAAAGCCATTCACTGTCTGCAAAGTTATTGGCTTTGCACATAGCATCCTGAGCTCATTCATTCTCACTGACTAACTCCATTAGAAAGTGATGAGATCAGGATCCTAAAGTGATTCTGGGGGCACTCTGGGCACCCACATATTTTTAAGAAACTACTTCATGGTTTTGAGTGAGCATTCTTTTTTCTTAAAGACATAAAATATTGAAGACATAAAATGGACTTTTATATCTTCATTGCAAGTTGCATAATTCCAACTTAATAGTTTTGCAAAACAATAAATTAATTTGTTAATTAAGTGTATTACATTTTAGAGGTTTTAGAACCTGTTTCCCATGCCCAGAAGGGATTAGTGCAGTTTGTCATTTTGTTTCCTGTTCTCAGCATTTTTCATTTGCATTTTGAGATTGAGAAACACAATGAAAAACTCCTGGTGTAGCAAGGAAGGAGTCTCTGAACATGAAAAATACATATATGTTTGTGCATATGTACACACATGTTATATATATGTACATATGGAAAGAAAAACTTAGAATACTTATTACCTTTGAAGATGGTACGGTAGTGTAGTAGTTTGGATGCTGAATGTCCCACAAAGGCCAGTGTTAAAGTCTTGGTCCCCATGGTGGCACTGTTGGTAGGTGATATAACCTTTAGGACATGAGGCTTCATGAGAGGTCCTTAGGCCATTGGAGGTGTGCCTTTGGAGGTGATTGTGGGACCCAACCACTTCCTGATACACTTTGGCTTCCTGATCATGTGATAAGTAGTTTCTCCCTGCCATTCCCATCCAGCACCCCCATCAAATCCCAAAGAAGTGAGTTTGCCTGATCATGAATTGGAAACTGTAAAGCCATAATCCAAAGCAAACTTTTTTTTTATAAGTTAATTATTTCAAGTATTTTGTTATAGTGGCAGAAAGCTGATTAATGCAATAAGTGATGAGACAGCTAGATTTGGTCACTAGAAGAATAAAATAGCAGTTCTCCAAGCTTCTTCATGGACCAACAAATACTGGTTTGGAAAACCTGAACAGGGATTGGTGAATTGGAGACTTGGTCCAGAACACAAAATGGAAGAAAATATTTGAAAATTTTATATCTGTTAACAGATCAATATCGACAATATGTGAAGAATCCCTATAACTTAAAAATAAGAAAAAAAAAACACAACCCAGTTAAAAGTTGGGAAATGACTTGAATAGATCTTGAATATAGACTTGAATATATCTCCAAGGAAGATATATAGATGTGTAGTAAGCACAAGAAAAGATCTTTAAAACTACTTGTCATCAGGGAAATGAAACAATGAGATACCACTTTACACTTTTTAGGATGGCTATTATTAGAAAAAAAAAGTAGGTATTGCAATAGATGTGGGGCAATGTGAGCTCTTGTATGATGCTGCCGAAGATGTGAAATGGGGCCGCTGCTGTAGACAACACAGCTTGGGCATGCTATGGAAAACACATGCTATGAAAAACGAAACGGTAGAGCCACTGTGGAGAACCTACATACAGTGGTTCCACAAAATTTAAATGCAGAACGATCACATGGTCCAGCAATCCTGCTTCTTGGTGTATACCAACTTCCCCAAACAAGGTGAAAGCAGGGACCCTGACAGATGCTTGTACACAAAGGTTCCTAGAGGAATACTTCACAATAACTGAAAGGTGGAAACAACCCAAATGTCCACAGCAAGACGAATACATAAGCAAAGTGTGGTATAAATGTACAACGAGATATATCATTCATCCTTAAAGGGGAAGAAAATACGAATACATGCTACATCGTGAATGAATCTTGAACGTATTATGCCAAGTGAAATAAGCCAGAAGCAAAATTGTATGATTTCAATTAGACAAGGTACCTAAAGGAGTTACATTTGTGGAAACAGAAAATAGAATGTTGGTTACCAGAGACTAAGGGAGAAGGGAATGGAGAGGTATTTGCCAGTCTAGAGTTTTAGTTTGGAAAGGTAAAAAATTTAAAGCTTGATGATGATGGCACAATAGTATGAATGTACTTAGTGTCACTGAACTATATACCTAGAATATTGTAATATCAGTACAGTTTATACTTATTTTACTCTAATAAAAATATCTGTTATTGACACAAGTTCTTCAGAAATTTTAATTCACGTTGAGTTTTAGAATTACTAGGTTGGAGTAAAAGGACTTTACATTTTAGAACAAACCTGGAAATTGAGGATCCTACGTTTATCTTCAAAATAAAATATTTCCCTGGACTTTCAGTTTCTTGTTCTGCATGCACATATATAGCTTGGAAGTCCCAATTCTGTTCTAACAACAAATAAAAGCCTAAAAAGACTAAAAAAATAAAAGAATGATTCTTGGGATCTCTCAGAGAGGTGAGGACATAGGGCAAAATACTGCCCCAAGGTGAAACAGACAGGCAAACACAGGGGATCCCAGGCTTCTACAGCAGAGAGTCCTGTGCACAATATGCCATGGAATCTGGTGCTGCGATGGGAAAACCTGAGCTGGGGTTAGTGAATTGCTGGAGACTTGGTGGGAACCAGTCTGGGAGGGGACCCTATCATAGGTGCTGCATCCATTCCTAAGAGTTTTATCTTTAGGAGCTCGACTAACTTTTCATGGGAAATATTGGAGAAAAAATCCCCTTGTCCTTCCAGCACAGGAAGAAAAGGGGAATTATTTTCAATATGCCAGAGCACTCAGATCTTTCTAATAAATTTGCCCTAAGGAGAAGATAGTTTGTCAGTGCCAAGGCTGCTGGGGTTTTATCATAGTCAAACTAACCTTGCAGGGTGAGGGGAAATACCAACCTCCTGCCAGCTCTCACCATCCTGTCTCACCTAGGAAGCATGAAGTACCTGAAAAACACTGGGGAAGTTCACAGTCCCAACGTCACTGGCTCACTAAAAGATGGAAACCTAAGCACGGAACCGTAGAATGTCCCTTCCCGGCACAAGGACTGTCACATCACCAAGGATTAGTTATAGTATATTCAAAGTAACAATCACGGTTTCAAGACACACAAACATGGAGGCAATCTGTCGCTAACAGATCTGATCGCCAGCAAAAAAGCGTTAAATGTTAGAGAGAAGAAAAATAACATAGAAAAAAACCCTCAGATTTTCATAAGGAAAGGAAAAGCATTAAGAAGGAATCAGTGAATGTGTTGTGGTTTGGCTATGAAGTGTCCCCCAAAAGCTTATGTGTGTGTGAGACAATGCAATAAAGTTGAGAGATAAAATGGTTAGATGACAGTTGTGAACATAATCAGTGGATAAACACACTGATGGGGATGAATTGGGTGGTCATTGTTGGCAGGTGAGATGTGGCTGGAAGAGGTAGGTCACTGGGGGCATGACTTCAGAGTCTATATTTTGTTCTTGGTAAGCAGAGTTCTCTCTTTGCTTCCTGGTGCCAGGTCCTGAGCTACTTTCCTCTGCCAGCAAACATATTAATCCACTGATAGCTGAATGGACAATTGGGTGGCAATTGTAGACCTATAGGGCATGGCTGAAAGAATTAGATCACTGGGGATGTGGCCTTGGAATATATCTTGGTCCCTGTCTCCTTGTATCCTCTTTCTCTCTCTCTCTCTCTCTCTCTCTCTCTCTCTCTCTCTCTCTCTCTCTCTCTCTCTCCCTCCCTCCCTCCCTCCCTCCCTCCCTCTTTTCCCCTCTCTCCACTTCCTGGCTACCATGAGCTGAGCAGCTTTCTGCTGCCATGCCTATCTGCCACGAGATATTCTGTCTTACTTCATATCCAGAGCAATGGAGTAGGACAACTTTGGACTGAGACCTCTGAAACCCAAGTAAACTTTTCTTCCTGTATGGTTTTATTTTATTTTTTTATTTTGGTCATAGTCAAAAAAGGCTGAATAGTACTGTTAGAGTCTGTAAACAAGTCAGGATGGCGCCTGGCAAAATGCCAGAGGGAGTGGTTTGTGAAGTAACTCCAGTGAGCCATTAAGTGTGGAGATTCCTTATTGGTTGACTGCTGTATCTATTTTATGCTAATTAAGATAAGTTGTGTGGAATGCATAAATACCAGTCCTGTCCTACAATAAACGGCTCCCACTCCTGCTGCATCAATCTACACAAGTTGTTCGTCACCCCCTGGTTATTTTGCTGCAGCCGGACTGCGGCATAGTACACCATCCTAACACTAATCACAAGATGCAATTGTAGCTACACTAATTTTGGACAGAGCAGACTTCATAGCAAGAAAATTTTCAAGAATAAAGGGAGACATTATATAACAATAAAGTGGTGTATTCGTAAGGAAGACACACTTTTCCTTGAATAAATGCACCTAAAAGCAGTATGTGAGACAAAGCTAATAATACTTCTGAGAGAAATACATGAATCTATTAAAATAGTTAATAACCTCAACATCTTTCGATTAGAAATGGGTAGATTCAGATGCAGGAAATCAGTAGTGACATAGTTGAGTATTAAAACTTCAGTTAGCTGGATATAATGGACATCTACGAATTGCTTAATTCAAGAAAAGCAAAACATTCTTCTCAAGCCCACAGGGAATAATCACCAAGGTTGATCACATTCTGTATCATACAATACACCTAATAAACTTAAAAATTGTATAATTTCTATCCTCAAAGCACAAAGAAATTAAAATATAAATAAATAACAAAAAGATAACTGGAATATTACCAAATACTTGAAGATTAAATAACATATCTCTACATAACATATGTGTCAAAGAAGAAATCTTAAGAAAAATTTTTAAATATTTTGAATTAAATGAATATAAACCCAAACTCATCAAAATCTGTGGGTTGTATTGAAAGCAGTGTTTAAACAGAAATTTATTTTAGATTCATATATAAATTAAATATAGATATCAGAAAAAAAGAATGAACAAAAATCAATCAGCTAAACTTCTGCCTTAGGAAATAATTAGAAGAAAAGAAATTAAAAATTGGAGCAGAAATAAATGAAATAAAAATAAGACATCAATAGAGAAAGTTGGAAAATAAAAAGTGTTGTTTTGAAATTGTCAAAATAAATAAGTCTCTAAGCAGATTAACCAAGATAAAGCTTTAAGAGTGATTAAAATGATAATAAAGGAATAGTTTATAATAGTATACACATAACTACATGCCTGAAAATTTCATTACCTACATAAAATAGGTTGAAAGATATGATTTGCTATATATCATATAAGCAGAAATAGATTATCTGAATAGGCCAATACCTATTAAAGAATTTAATCAATAACTAACAATGTTTCAAAGAAGATCGCATCAGGAGCAGTTGAGTTCATTTATGAATCCTACTAAACATTAAAGAGAAAATTATACCAGTTCTCTACAATCTGTTTCAGAAGCAAAGAAAATATTTTCTCATTCTGAGACCAGCATTACTCTAATACCAAAACCAGATTAATACCTCTCAAGAGAATAGATGCAAAATTGATGCAAAAATAGATGAAAAAATCCTCAACAAAATATTGACAAGCTGAATTTAACACTGTATAAAATAATTATATACCATGACCAAATGGGATTTATTATAGTTATACAAAGCTGTTTCAGTATTTGAGAGTTAATTAATATAATCTACTATATCAGTAGAATGCTAAAGAAAATCCACACAATTATATCAATAGATGCATATGAATGCAACATACATTCATGTTAAAAAATACTCTTAGTAAATTAGAAATATTGGAAAACTTTCAACTTTATAAGGAGTATCCACAAAAAAACACTTACAGCTACCATTACACTTAATGGTAAGAAATAAGAAGCTTTCCCACAAAGTCCAAGAACATAAAAAGGATGTCACCTCTTATAACCACTTTTCAAAATCACACTAAAAGTTCTAGCTAATGAAATAATACAGTAAAATAAAAGGCATACAGATTGAAAAGAATGACATAAAACTGTCTTTTCAAATGACATAATGGTCTATGTAGAAAACACACACACACACAACCAGTAATAACAAAATAACACCTCCTGGAACTGATAATATTGTCTTTTGATTCATGAATATGGTATGTCTTTATATAACTTTCTTTAATTTCTTTCAGCGATATTTTGATAATGTATTACTGATAATAAAATCCTTAATGTGAAAAAATATTGCAAGATACAAGGTTAATATGCAAAAGTCAATCACTTTTCTATATACTAGCAAACAACAAGTGGATTTTGAAAAAAATATTTACTTTACACTGGCACTAAAATCTAAACTATATAAGCATATAAAGCATATATACCATATAAAGCTAACGAAAATACATAAGATCTATGAATAAATCTACAAAACTGCTAAAAGAAATAAAAGAAAAACTAAAATTTATTTTTGAGTATTGAAGTAGTGTATATACAGATTTGAAAATGAGCCGCCAAAATATCTTTAAGATGACATCATGGCCCATGGGAAAAACCCAAAACAAATGTATCAATTAAGATTTTGAACCCACCAAGAAAAGGAAACCATCCTCCAAATATTGAGCTTGTATCTCAACTGCAATGCCCTTTCAGGATTGAACTGATACAAAATGTTTTAAAGTTTATATGGAAAGGCAAAAGGCCCAAAATAGTCAACGCAATACTGAAGGAGAAGAACAAAACTAGAGGAGTGATATAACCCAACGTTAAGATTTACTAAAAAGCTGATGTTTCCTCAAACTTTGGGCACATTCAGGCTAGTCAGCTTCCAGAGTGACTTGAGCAGGGTTGGTGTCCTTTGGATCTCTGAGTTTCTCTGGTGTTTCCTTCTTCCTGATGCTCAGCTTAAGGGGTACAAATTAAGGAGGGAAAGCTGCAAAAGAATGTACGTAAGAATAAGAAATTTTATTTTCAGGAGGTTCCAAAGCAGGCTAAAAGGAACAAAGTATTACATAATGTATATCTCTGCATGTGTACATACATGTATTGACATATTTGGTGACACTCTAAAAAGAGTAAGGGATTGTAGATAGTGCTCTATGTGGGGGTGTGACAAGAGGTGGGGGATATCCCAGGAGGCTTGAACTATGTAAATTTAACTCAATGTAACTTTAAACAAATTTGAAAACAGCATATAATTTCACAAGCCTAACCCAACATTGGCTTATGATCTTCCATATATTATTATTTCATCTAAAAATGAAGTAAATTCAACCACCTGCTCACAGGTCAGTTGCCTTCCAAAGGTGCACCTCTAAGAGGGTTGACTTTAATCTCAGAATATATTTCTGCATGGAAATCATGTCAAATGCCTTCCTGGCTCCCAAAGTTTAGGTACTGCTCAACAGCTTAATTTTACCCCTGGCTTATCCTCCTCACCAACTTTACTTTACCAGATGCAAACCCAAGGTTGTACCTAGTTCTGCAACCTGGTCAAGGTCACCCAGTTAAGAGGGATTTAAATCCAGCTCTACCCAATCTGAAGTCTTTACTTCTCACACTACCCCTTAGCCAGACAAACTTGCTTACTTATATTTTTCCTTTCTTGATAATCTCTTGGAAGAAGCCAGTGTTCGGCTCAATTTGGTAGATCTAGGAGGGTATTTTCCCAATAGGCTATTTTTCCTACAAGTCCAGGTATGGTCAGTCTGGCTGTCCCCAGCCTGCTGCAATGTACTGGGGCCTCACACCACTGCCCAGAGACCCAGTACCCAGATGACCCTTTGTACAGGACACAGAGTCTCCTCAGGGAAGAGTGGAGGAGTAGGGGAAGGAGACACCATGGAAAGTTCAACAAAAAGGACCAGAAGGTTCTTCCAGGGCTAGACTCCAAGAGCAGCCAGAGATCCCTCCCTATCTTGCCCTACAGGATCAGGTCTAGAGCTGGCCAGCAGCTCCCAGGCTCTAACTCCACCCTCTCACCAGTGAGCTGGACCCACCTAGCCCCACCCACTGCCTGCTGTGAGGACTGCAGCCTTTATTTATTTAAAGTGCTCACTTGTTTATTTGGATGAGTTCCCTGAGTTAGAGCCACAACTCAAGGGTCCTGAAAACTGGTGGCTGGTCCTGGGGTGACAAAAGGCAGGCAGCATGCAGTGGAATTTGGTGAGGTGACTGTAATGGAGAATGATCAGTTTCCCAGCTCCTATACATCTTGAGCAGAGAAGCATCCTTGGGGTCAATTCACTGCAATGGCACCATCATGAAATGGTGGCATATGGTGGCAAGAGCAGCATCCAGCTGTTTGGGGCATAAGGCATCAGGCGTCCAAAGTCAGGAGTTGAGTACTGGCGTGGGGTGGGGGTGACTGTGGTGGTGTCAGCATGCAGCTGTGATTTGAGAGTTCCTTGCTTCCTACTCATGGTGGCGGTGACAGTGGAAGAATCCAGAAACAGTGGTTGTAACAACAGATGCATCCAGCCATGAGTGTTTTCATCTGCCATAGTGACAAGGGTCTTCCTGCAGTTGCAATGAAGTTGGCCCCAGTACCGAGTGTCACTGTCTAGTATCCATGTTAAAGTCTGGTGGCAGCAGGGTGGAGCTCCAGAGTCTGGCAGGGGCAGGAGCAACATGCAGCTGCATCAGGGGTCCAGCCTCAGTATAGGGGTTGGGCACCAGGTGTGGGGTGGGCAGTGTTGGAGTCCATCTGGAGTTTGGAAGTTTGAGTGCTGCACAATGGTGGTGGCACCATAAGAGTTCAGAAGCAGGGGCAGCAACAACAGGCAGTGTCCAGCAGTAAGCATCTTCATCCTGCAGAAGTAACTGGGGTCCGGCTGCAGGGCAGTGAAGGTGGCATCCAGTGGCCATGTGGGGAGTCTGGTTGGCTGCAGCAAAGAGCTCCAGGCTGGCATGGCAGCAAGGGCATGGGATAGTGGGTGTCAGAGTGAGAAGGTAACCAGTAGCTGGGATGTCCTCTGTGGTGGAGGCTCCAGGCCCTGGTCTTGCTCCTGGTCGACTGGCCTGCTCAGGAAGAAGCACGCGGGAGGCGGTGGTACCCAGGCAGCTGCCCAGGACCTTATGCTGCCCACAGCTGCCATGTCTTGCTCTGGCCATGTGCCCACTGGATGTCTGCTCACCCCATCACCTGATATAGCCTCTCTACTGAGGAACTAGGCTGTCTGCTAGGTTGGGGCGGTCTTAGGAGAGAACCTCACCATCCCCAGCCACATCCTGCATGGACTGTGGGTGCAGAAAGCAGAGGTCCTAGGGCATCGTCACCCCCAAAGTGCATTTCTGTGGCTGGGGGTGGCAGAAGACCAAGACAGAGAACTTGTTGCCCTTAGACTCCCACTGCCTCCTGTGCCCTCCACCCTTGTCCTGCCCCAGGGATGCACTTGGAGGGTGAGGATTTTCTAGGCCCCCCCACCTCCCACCTCTGCACTCTGCTACCACAGCCCAGGGGAGATGTAGCTGGGGAGGGTGGGTGTCTTCTCCCAAGGTTGCCCCAGCTGGCAGTAGGCCTACTCATCCCTCAGAGGCTGCAACTCAGGGAGGGGCAGGGTGAACTCAAGGATTAGGTGAGCAGCCTGGTGGACTCAAGGCCAACGCCAGGCATTGCTGGAATGGGTAGCATAAGGTCCTCAGCAGGTGTCTGGGTACCACCAGCTCCTGCGCCCTGCTTCATGAGCAGGCAGGCCCTACCAGGAGCAATACCAGTTGCCTGGAGGAGCCACTGCAGAGGCCATCACAGCCTCTAGTCGTCCTCTGACTCTGAGGCCTGCTGTCCCAAGCTTTCACCATCACCGCTAACAGAGCTCCACACTGCGGCCACTGGAGTCCCCACAGGGCCACCAGTGATGCCGCAGCCACCATCAGTGCACTGGGACCAGACTGCTGCCACTGCCAGAGGATGGGAATGCTCCTCTCTGGATGCCTGGCTTGACGTTGCCACCTACAGACTCCTTGGTTGCCTTTGCCACCGCTGCCATAACTGAACTTCAGACACCAATACCTCCACAGATTCCAAACGCCAAGGCTTCACTGTCCAGGCTCCTGCCCATGGCTGTCCTCCAAGCCTGAGGCCAATTCTCCATCCTGCCACTGATACATCTGGGCTCCTCAAACTGCCTTAAGACACCTTGGCTCGCTCTTTGACATTCTCCCCACAGATGGATGCTGACACTGCTCCTGGTCACTGGGAACCTCCAATGTGAAACCCTGCTGTGGAACGCTGAGATTGGCTTCTATATGCTTCAGTCCCAGAAAACAGACTTCTTTCACAGCCACTAGATGCCTTTGCAGGTGCCACCTATACCTCCAGGCTTGGGAAGGGTCCAGCACATGCCCTTCCATGCCTGCTGCCTGTTCATATCTGTCGGTGGAATAAACCATTGATTGGGTTACAGCTCTCAGAACTGAATCATTTCACTGATAATCCTTGTATTGGCTCACCCATGAGCTTCTGGGGACACCTACTACCTAAAGCACCACACATCTTCATCGAATAGCTTAGCAAGACCTTCCTGATGACTTGCAAGAGCTAATACATCAGCACTTGTTTCTTTGCCTTGCACTTTCATTTTATGGAGAGGGGCCTGTTGCCAAAAACATAATGGGCCACACTCTGGCACCTTCAAACTTCTTCTGCAGCTTTCTCACTTCTCTTGTCAGTATAACAATCTAAAGTGATGGCCTTATCTGGATTTGGCTTCATCTTCATAGAACGTGGGTTGTTTCTTCTTTTCTTCAGAATATAAAAAGTCTTTCCAGATCAGCAATAAGGCTGTTTTTGCTTTCTAGTCATTTACATATGCCCTGGAGCAGCACTTTAATTTCCTTCTTGAACTTTTCCTTTGCATTCTCAGTGTGACAAAGTAGTGTAAGATGCACAGCTTTTTATTTGAAGTGCAAAACGTAAGACTCTTCTTTTCATTTAAACAGTACAGACCATTGCTGAGTCATTAACGGTTCTAACTTCAATTTTGTGTCTTGAAGAATAAGTGGATGGTGAGCCATGATCTGTGGAGCAATAAGAATGTACATATTAAGGTTTTTATCTTATATGAGTGGGATTTGTAGTGCCACATGACAGTTAAAATAGATCATAGTATGAGTTATAATGGCCTAAATTCTTCAACATTCATTAGGCATTCCCTTCTGCTCCATAACAGGGGCATCTATCTCACCTCCTCCTGGATGGCCTGTTTGCATCCTCTCTCACAGCACCTATGAGTTCCACATGGGCTCCATCAGCAGCTACGCAGTACTGGTGGTGGCACAGCCTGGTGAATGGATTAAGCACTTTTAGGTCAACATAAAAGAATGCCACTAAAAATACTTACAATGCCATAAGAATTAGCATCACAAAAAATTAAATAGATAATCTCAGAGGGGAGGGGAAGGATAGCTGTGCTGGGGGTTCTGGTACTAGGTAATGCTCAGGAGCTCACATGTGGGAGATGCCATTGAAAAGTTTAGAACTAGGGAAGTGAAGATACATTCTAGTAGATGTGGAGGGCTGTGGCCTAATAGTTTCTTGACCTCCTGCCTCTATTGTTTTGGACCCTGAATTTATATTGCTGCCAGGAAAGGTGGCTCTCTTTCAAAGGATGGGATGGCAGCTTGGAGCACCATATGTACCATATATATACACCAAGTGGAGGATAATGTTCAATATCCACTGACTTGCTTATTGGCAGCTAAGCTTCCTCCTCTTCTTGAAGGCTCAGCGGCCACTGGTGGCTCCATATCTTCCTGTGTGGTCATTGCTGGTGTAGGACCAACCTCTGATTTTGAGGGCTATTTCTCCTCCTTCACAGGGAATGTGATAATATGCTCCCCCAAATGTAAGCAAGTAAATTGGGCCACAGCTGCTGGAGGCAATTATATCACTTGATATGGTGCTAGAGCTGCAGGAGAAAACACCAACATGACTGAATTTCCTTGGGTATTTCCCAACTCACACTAGAACCCTGCCTCTGAGAATAGTCCTGGCCCTCCTCCACAATTGGCCATCTTCCCAGACTAGGTTCCACCAGCTGAAGGATGTTAGCGTTGTGTGTCTTGGGAACATATGACAGACCCCAGGGGCACCAGCTGAGATTCCTCTGCACACACCTTCAGTCATCCGCCCCAGACCCCATCATCAGAGAGCTCAGACTTACAGGATCTGTGTTCCTCAGCTGTGGAAGGACATGAAAGTTCCCCTCTGATTCCGGCATAATGAGAAACAGGAAGGTCCTGAAAAGCTTCAGGTTGTCCAAGTCTTGGGACCTCAAAAATCTTCTGGATAGAGGTATTGATGATGGAGCAGAGGGTGCTGAGGAATGTGGAGTGAAACAGGGAGTCATGATGGACAGGGCCTCTCTTTTAACTGGAACCTCCCACGGTCCCTGCATCATGGGTTCCCAAAGAGTAGCCAGGCAGGTCCATGCACCAGATCAAAGGGGCAACCTGTGAGGCACATGGGTGGGTAAGGGGCTCCCCAGACTTGCTCTCCGGTCGCTGCACAAGAGTGGAGGAGTAGGGGAAGGAGACACCATGGAAAGTTCAACAAAAAGGACCAGAAGGTTCTTCCAGGGCTAGACTCCAAGAGCAGCCAGAGATCCCTCCCTATCTTGCCCTACAGGATCAGGTCTAGAGCTGGCCAGCAGCTCCCAGGCTCTAACTCCACCCTCTCACCAGTGAGCTGGACCCACCTAGCCCCACCCACTGCCTGCTGTGAGGACTGCAGCCTTTATTTATTTAAAGTGCTCACTTGTTTATTTGGATGAGTTCCCTGAGTTAGAGCCACAACTCCTCAAGGGTCCTGAAAACTGGTGGCTGGTCCTGGGGTGACAAAAGGCAGGCAGCATGCAGTGGAATTTGGTGAGGTGACTGTAATGGAGAATGATCAGTTTCCCACCTCCTATACATCTTGAGCAGAGAAGCATCCTTGGGGTCAATTCACTGCAATGGCACCATCATGAAATGGTGGCATATGGTGGCAAGAGCAGCATCCAGCTGTTTGGGGCATAAGGCATCAGGCGTCCAAAGTCAGGAGTTGAGTACTGGCGTGGGGTGGGGGTGACTGTGGTGGTGTCAGCATGCAGCTGTGATTTGAGAGTTCCTTGCTTCCTACTCATGGTGGCGGTGACAGTGGAAGAATCCAGAAACAGTGGTTGTAACAACAGATGCATCCAGCCATGAGTGTTTTCATCTGCCATAGTGACAAGGGTCTTCCTGCAGTTGCAATGAAGTTGGCCCCAGTACCGAGTGTCACTGTCTAGTATCCATGTTAAAGTCTGGTGGCAGCAGGGTGGAGCTCCAGAGTCTGGCAGGGGCAGGAGCAACATGCAGCTGCATCAGGGGTCCAGCTTCAGTATAGGGGTTGGGCACCAGGTGTGGGGTGGGCAGTGTTGGAGTCCATCTGGAGTTTGGAAGTTTGAGTGCTGCACAATGGTGGTGGCACCATAAGAGTTCAGAAGCAGGGGCAGCAACAACAGGCAGTGTCCAGCAGTAAGCATCTTCATCCTGCAGAAGTAACTGGGGTCCGGCTGCAGGGCAGTGAAGGTGGCATCCAGTGGCCATGTGGGGAGTCTGGTTGGCTGCAGCAAAGAGCTCCAGGCTGGCATGGCAGCAAGGGCATGGGATAGTGGGTGTCAGAGTGAGAAGGTAACCAGTAGCTGGGATGTCCTCTGTGGTGGAGGCTCCAGGCCCTGGTCTTGCTCCTGGTCGACTGGCCTGCTCAGGAAGAAGCACGCGGGAGGCGGTGGTACCCAGGCAGCTGCCCAGGACCTTATGCTGCCCACAGCTGCCATGTCTTGCTCTGGCCATGTGCCCACTGGATGTCTGCTCACCCCATCACCTGATATAGCCTCTCTACTGAGGAACTAGGCTGTCTGCTAGGTTGGGGCGGTCTTAGGAGAGAACCTCACCATCCCCAGCCACATCCTGCATGGACTGTGGGTGCAGAAAGCAGAGGTCCTAGGGCATCGTCACCCCCAAAGTGCATTTCTGTGGCTGGGGGTGGCAGAAGACCAAGACAGAGAACTTGTTGCCCTTAGACTCCCACTGCCTCCTGTGCCCTCCACCCTTGTCCTGCCCCAGGGATGCACTTGGAGGGTGAGGATTTTCTAGGCCCCCCCACCTCCCACCTCTGCATCTGCTACCACAGCCCAGGGGAGATGTAGCTGGGGAGGGTGGGTATCTTCTCCCAAGGTTGCCCCAGCTGGCAGCAGGCCTACTCATCCCTCAGAGGCTGCAACCCAGGGAGGGGCAGGGTGAACTCAAGGATTAGGTGAGCAGCCTGGTGGACTCAAGGCCAATGCCAGGCAATGCTGGAATGGGCAGCATAAGGTCCTCAGCAGGTGTCTGGGTACCACCAGCTCCTGCGCCCTGCTTCATGAGCAGGCAGGCCCTACCAGGAGCAATACCAGTTGCCTGGAGGAGCCACTGCAGAGGCCATCACAGAGTCATCCTCTGACTCTGAGGCCTGCTGTCCCAAGCTTTCACCATCACCGCTAACAGAGCTCCACACTGCGGCCACTGGAGTCCCCACAGGGCCACCAGTGATGCCGCAGCCACCATCAGTGCACTGGGACCAGACTGCTGCCACTGCCAGAGGATGAGAATGCTCCTCTCTGGATACCTGGCTTGACGTTGCCACCTACAGACTCCTTGGTTGCCTTTGCCACCGCTGCCATAACTGAACTTCAGACACCAATACCTCCACAGATTCCAAACGCCAAGGCTTCACTGTCCAGGCTCCTGCCCATGGCTGTCCTCCAAGCCTGAGGCCAATTCTCCATCCTGCCACTGATACATCTGGGCTCCTCAAACTGCCTTAAGACACCTTGGCTCGCTGTTTGACATTCTCCCCACAGATGGATGCTGACACTGCTCCTGGTCACTGGGAACCTCCAATGTGAAACCCTGCTGTGGAACACTGAGATTGGCTTCTATATGCTTCAGTCCCAGAAACCAGACTTCTTTCACAGCCACTAGATGCCTTTGCAGGTGCCACCTATACCTCCAGGCTTGGGAAGGGTCCAGCACATGCCCTTCCATGCCTGCTGCCTGTTCATATCTGTCGGTGGAATAAACCATTGATTGGGTTACAGCTCTCAGAACTGAATCATTTCACTGATAATCCTTGTATTGGCTCACCCATGAGCTTCTGGGGACACCTACTACCTAAAGCACCACACATCTTCATCGAATAGCTTAGCAAGACCTTCTAGATGACTTGCAAGAGCTAATACATCAGCACTTGTTTCTTTGCCTTGCACTTTCATTTTATGGAGAGGGGCCTGTTGCCAAAAACATAATGGGTCACACTCTGGCACCTTCAAACTTCTTCTGCAGCTTTCTCACTTCTCTTGTCAGTATAACAATCTAAAGTGATGGCCTTATCTGGATTTGGCTTCATCTTCATAGAACGTGGGTTGTTTCTTCTTTTCTTCAGAATATAAAAAGTCTTTCCAGATCAGCAATAAGGCTGTTTTTGCTTTCTAGTCATTTACATATGCCCTGGAGCAGCACTTTAATTTCCTTCTTGAACTTTTCCTTTGCATTCTCAGTGTGACAAAGTAGTGTAAGATGCACAGCTTTTTATTTGAAGTGCAAAACGTAAGACTCTTCTTTTTATTTAAACAGTACAGACCATTGCTGGGTCATTAACGGTTCTAACTTCAATTTTGTGTCTTGAAGAATAAGTGGATCGTGAGCCATGATCTGTGGAGCAATAAGAATGTACATATTAAGGTTTTTATCTTATATGAGTGGGATTTGTAGTGCCACATGACAGTTAAAATAGATCATAGTATGAGTTATAATGGCCTAAATTCTTCAACATTCATTAGGCATTCCCTTCTGCTCCATAACAGGGGCATCTATCTCACCTCCTCCTGGATGGCCTGTTTGCATCCTCTCTCACAGCACCTATGAGTTCTACATGGGCTCCATCAGCAGCTACGCAGTACTGGTGGTGGCACAGCCTGGTGAATGGATTAAGCACTTTTAGGTCAACATAAAAGAATGCCACTAAAAATACTTACAATGCCATAAGAATTAGCATCACAAAAAATTAAATAGATAATCTCAGAGGGGAGGGGAAGGATAGCTGTGCTGGGGGTTCTGGTACTAGGTAATGCTCAGGAGCTCACATGTGGGAGATGCCATTGAAAAGTTTAGAACTAGGGAAGTGAAGATACATTCTAGTAGATGTGGAGGGCTGTGGCCTAATAGTTTCTTGACCTCCTGCCTCTATTGTTTTGGACCCTGAATTTATATTGCTGCCAGGAAAGGTGGCTCTCTTTCAAAGGATGGGATGGCAGCTTGGAGCACCATATGTACCATATATATACACCAAGTGGAGGATAATGTTCAATATCCACTGACTTGCTTATTGGCAGCTAAGCTTCCTCCTCTTCTTGAAGGCTCAGCGGCCACTGGTGGCTCCATATCTTCCTGTGTGGTCATTGCTGGTGTAGGACCAACCTCTGATTTTGAGGGCTATTTCTCCTCCTTCACAGGGAATGTGATAATATGCTCCCCCAAATGTAAGCAAGTAAATTGGGCCACAGCTGCTGGAGGCAATTATATCACTTGATATGGTGCTAGAGCTGCAGGAGAAAACACCAACATGACTGAATTTCCTTGGGTATTTCCCAACTCACACTAGAACCCTGCCTCTGAGAATAGTCCTGGCCCTCCTCCACAATTGGCCATCTTCCCAGACTAGGTTCCACCAGCTGAAGGATGTTAGCGTTGTGTGTCTTGGGAACATATGACAGACCCCAGGGGCACCAGCTGAGATTCCTCTGCACACACCTTCAGTCATCCGCCCCAGACCCCATCATCAGAGAGCTCAGACTTACAGGATCTGTGTTCCTCAGCTGTGGAAGGACATGAAAGTTCCCCTCTGATTCCGGCATAATGAGAAACAGGAAGGTCCTGAAAAGCTTCAGGTTGTCCAAGTCTTGGGACCTCAAAAATCTTCTGGATAGAGGTATTGATGATGGAGCAGAGGGTGCTGAGGAATGTGGAGTGAAACAGGGAGTCATGATGGACAGGGCCTCTCTTTTAACTGGAACCTCCCACGGTCCCTGCATCATGGGTTCCCAAAGAGTAGCCAGGCAGGTCCATGCACCAGATCAAAGGGGCAACCTGTGAGGCACATGGGTGGGTAAGGGGCTCCCCAGACTTGCTCTCCGGTCGCTGCACAAGAGTGGAGGAGTAGGGGAAGGAGACACCATGGAAAGTTCAACAAAAAGGACCAGAAGGTTCTTCCAGGGCTAGACTCCAAGAGCAGCCAGAGATCCCTCCCTATCTTGCCCTACAGGATCAGGTCTAGAGCTGGCCAGCAGCTCCCAGGCTCTAACTCCACCCTCTCACCAGTGAGCTGGACCCACCTAGCCCCACCCACTGCCTGCTGTGAGGACTGCAGCCTTTATTTATTTAAAGTGCTCACTTGTTTATTTGGATGAGTTCCCTGAGTTAGAGCCACAACTCCTCAAGGGTCCTGAAAACTGGTGGCTGGTCCTGGGGTGACAAAAGGCAGGCAGCATGCAGTGGAATTTGGTGAGGTGACTGTAATGGAGAATGATCAGTTTCCCACCTCCTATACATCTTGAGCAGAGAAGCATCCTTGGGGTCAATTCACTGCAATGGCACCATCATGAAATGGTGGCATATGGTGGCAAGAGCAGCATCCAGCTGTTTGGGGCATAAGGCATCAGGCGTCCAAAGTCAGGAGTTGAGTACTGGCGTGGGGTGGGGGTGACTGTGGTGGTGTCAGCATGCAGCTGTGATTTGAGAGTTCCTTGCTTCCTACTCATGGTGGCGGTGACAGTGGAAGAATCCAGAAACAGTGGTTGTAACAACAGATGCATCCAGCCATGAGTGTTTTCATCTGCCATAGTGACAAGGGTCTTCCTGCAGTTGCAATGAAGTTGGCCCCAGTACCGAGTGTCACTGTCTAGTATCCATGTTAAAGTCTGGTGGCAGCAGGGTGGAGCTCCAGAGTCTGGCAGGGGCAGGAGCAACATGCAGCTGCATCAGGGGTCCAGCTTCAGTATAGGGGTTGGGCACCAGGTGTGGGGTGGGCAGTGTTGGAGTCCATCTGGAGTTTGGAAGTTTGAGTGCTGCACAATGGTGGTGGCACCATAAGAGTTCAGAAGCAGGGGCAGCAACAACAGGCAGTGTCCAGCAGTAAGCATCTTCATCCTGCAGAAGTAACTGGGGTCCGGCTGCAGGGCAGTGAAGGTGGCATCCAGTGGCCATGTGGGGAGTCTGGTTGGCTGCAGCAAAGAGCTCCAGGCTGGCATGGCAGCAAGGGCATGGGATAGTGGGTGTCAGAGTGAGAAGGTAACCAGTAGCTGGGATGTCCTCTGTGGTGGAGGCTCCAGGCCCTGGTCTTGCTCCTGGTCGACTGGCCTGCTCAGGAAGAAGCACGCGGGAGGCGGTGGTACCCAGGCAGCTGCCCAGGACCTTATGCTGCCCACAGCTGCCATGTCTTGCTCTGGCCATGTGCCCACTGGATGTCTGCTCACCCCATCACCTGATATAGCCTCTCTACTGAGGAACTAGGCTGTCTGCTAGGTTGGGGCGGTCTTAGGAGAGAACCTCACCATCCCCAGCCACATCCTGCATGGACTGTGGGTGCAGAAAGCAGAGGTCCTAGGGCATCGTCACCCCCAAAGTGCATTTCTGTGGCTGGGGGTGGCAGAAGACCAAGACAGAGAACTTGTTGCCCTTAGACTCCCACTGCCTCCTGTGCCCTCCACCCTTGTCCTGCCCCAGGGATGCACTTGGAGGGTGAGGATTTTCTAGGCCCCCCCACCTCCCACCTCTGCACTCTGCTACCACAGCCCAGGGGAGATGTAGCTGGGGAGGGTGGGTGTCTTCTCCCAAGGTTGCCCCAGCTGGCAGTAGGCCTACTCATCCCTCAGAGGCTGCAACTCAGGGAGGGGCAGGGTGAACTCAAGGATTAGGTGAGCAGCCTGGTGGACTCAAGGCCAACGCCAGGCATTGCTGGAATGGGTAGCATAAGGTCCTCAGCAGGTGTCTGGGTACCACCAGCTCCTGCGCCCTGCTTCATGAGCAGGCAGGCCCTACCAGGAGCAATACCAGTTGCCTGGAGGAGCCACTGCAGAGGCCATCACAGCCTCTAGTCGTCCTCTGACTCTGAGGCCTGCTGTCCCAAGCTTTCACCATCACCGCTAACAGAGCTCCACACTGCGGCCACTGGAGTCCCCACAGGGCCACCAGTGATGCCGCAGCCACCATCAGTGCACTGGGACCAGACTGCTGCCACTGCCAGAGGATGGGAATGCTCCTCTCTGGATGCCTGGCTTGACGTTGCCACCTACAGACTCCTTGGTTGCCTTTGCCACCGCTGCCATAACTGAACTTCAGACACCAATACCTCCACAGATTCCAAACGCCAAGGCTTCACTGTCCAGGCTCCTGCCCATGGCTGTCCTCCAAGCCTGAGGCCAATTCTCCATCCTGCCACTGATACATCTGGGCTCCTCAAACTGCCTTAAGACACCTTGGCTCGCTGTTTGACATTCTCCCCACAGATGGATGCTGACACTGCTCCTGGTCACTGGGAACCTCCAATGTGAAACCCTGCTGTGGAACGCTGAGATTGGCTTCTATATGCTTCAGTCCCAGAAAACAGACTTCTTTCACAGCCACTAGATGCCTTTGCAGGTGCCACCTATACCTCCAGGCTTGGGAAGGGTCCAGCACATGCCCTTCCATGCCTGCTGCCTGTTCATATCTGTCGGTGGAATAAACCATTGATTGGGTTACAGCTCTCAGAACTGAATCATTTCACTGATAATCCTTGTATTGGCTCACCCATGAGCTTCTGGGGACACCTACTACCTAAAGCACCACACATCTTCATCGAATAGCTTAGCAAGACCTTCCTGATGACTTGCAAGAGCTAATACATCAGCACTTGTTTCTTTGCCTTGCACTTTCATTTTATGGAGAGGGGCCTGTTGCCAAAAACATAATGGGCCACACTCTGGCACCTTCAAACTTCTTCTGCAGCTTTCTCACTTCTCTTGTCAGTATAACAATCTAAAGTGATGGCCTTATCTGGATTTGGCTTCATCTTCATAGAACGTGGGTTGTTTCTTCTTTTCTTCAGAATATAAAAAGTCTTTCCAGATCAGCAATAAGGCTGTTTTTGCTTTCTAGTCATTTACATATGCCCTGGAGCAGCACTTTAATTTCCTTCTTGAACTTTTCCTTTGCATTCTCAGTGTGACAAAGTAGTGAAAGATGCACAGCTTTTTATTTGAAGTGCAAAACGTAAGACTCTTCTTTTCATTTAAACAGTACAGACCATTGCTGAGTCATTAACGGTTCTAACTTCAATTTTGTGTCTTGAAGAATAAGTGGATGGTGAGCCATGATCTGTGGAGCAATAAGAATGTACATATTAAGGTTTTTATCTTATATGAGTGGGATTTGTAGTGCCACATGACAGTTAAAATAGATCATAGTATGAGTTATAATGGCCTAAATTCTTCAACATTCATTAGGCATTCCCTTCTGCTCCATAACAGGGGCATCTATCTCACCTCCTCCTGGATGGCCTGTTTGCATCCTCTCTCACAGCACCTATGAGTTCCACATGGGCTCCATCAGCAGCTACGCAGTACTGGTGGTGGCACAGCCTGGTGAATGGATTAAGCACTTTTAGGTCAACATAAAAGAATGCCACTAAAAATACTTACAATGCCATAAGAATTAGCATCACAAAAAATTAAATAGATAATCTCAGAGGGGAGGGGAAGGATAGCTGTGCTGGGGGTTCTGGTACTAGGTAATGCTCAGGAGCTCACATGTGGGAGATGCCATTGAAAAGTTTAGAACTAGGGAAGTGAAGATACATTCTAGTAGATGTGGAGGGCTGTGGCCTAATAGTTTCTTGACCTCCTGCCTCTATTGTTTTGGACCCTGAATTTATATTGCTGCCAGGAAAGGTGGCTCTCTTTCAAAGGATGGGATGGCAGCTTGGAGCACCATATGTACCATATATATACACCAAGTGGAGGATAATGTTCAATATCCACTGACTTGCTTATTGGCAGCTAAGCTTCCTCCTCTTCTTGAAGGCTCAGCGGCCACTGGTGGCTCCATATCTTCCTGTGTGGTCATTGCTGGTGTAGGACCAACCTCTGATTTTGAGGGCTATTTCTCCTCCTTCACAGGGAATGTGATAATATGCTCCCCCAAATGTAAGCAAGTAAATTGGGCCACAGCTGCTGGAGGCAATTATATCACTTGATATGGTGCTAGAGCTGCAGGAGAAAACACCAACATGACTGAATTTCCTTGGGTATTTCCCAACTCACACTAGAACCCTGCCTCTGAGAATAGTCCTGGCCCTCCTCCACAATTGGCCATCTTCCCAGACTAGGTTCCACCAGCTGAAGGATGTTAGCGTTGTGTGTCTTGGGAACATATGACAGACCCCAGGGGCACCAGCTGAGATTCCTCTGCACACACCTTCAGTCATCCGCCCCAGACCCCATCATCAGAGAGCTCAGACTTACAGGATCTGTGTTCCTCAGCTGTGGAAGGACATGAAAGTTCCCCTCTGATTCCGGCATAATGAGAAACAGGAAGGTCCTGAAAAGCTTCAGGTTGTCCAAGTCTTGGGACCTCAAAAATCTTCTGGATAGAGGTATTGATGATGGAGCAGAGGGTGCTGAGGAATGTGGAGTGAAACAGGGAGTCATGATGGACAGGGCCTCTCTTTTAACTGGAACCTCCCACGGTCCCTGCATCATGGGTTCCCAAAGAGTAGCCAGGCAGGTCCATGCACCAGATCAAAGGGGCAACCTGTGAGGCACATGGGTGGGTAAGGGGCTCCCCAGACTTGCTCTCCGGTCGCTGCACAAGAGTGGAGGAGTAGGGGAAGGAGACACCATGGAAAGTTCAACAAAAAGGACCAGAAGGTTCTTCCAGGGCTAGACTCCAAGAGCAGCCAGAGATCCCTCCCTATCTTGCCCTACAGGATCAGGTCTAGAGCTGGCCAGCAGCTCCCAGGCTCTAACTCCACCCTCTCACCAGTGGGCTGGACCCACCTAGCCCCACCCACTGCCTGCTGTGAGGACTGCAGCCTTTATTTATTTAAAGTGCTCACTTGTTTATTTGGATGAGTTCCCTGAGTTAGAGCCACAACTCCTCAAGGGTCCTGAAAACTGGTGGCTGGTCCTGGGGTGACAAAAGGCAGGCAGCATGCAGTGGAATTTGGTGAGGTGACTGTAATGGAGAATGATCAGTTTCCCAGCTCCTATACATCTTGAGCAGAGAAGCATCCTTGGGGTCAATTCACTGCAATGGCACCATCATGAAATGGTGGCATATGGTGGCAAGAGCAGCATCCAGCTGTTTGGGGCATAAGGCATCAGGCGTCCAAAGTCAGGAGTTGAGTACTGGCGTGGGGTGGGGGTGACTGTGGTGGTGTCAGCATGCAGCTGTGATTTGAGAGTTCCTTGCTTCCTACTCATGGTGGCGGTGACAGTGGAAGAATCCAGAAACAGTGGTTGTAACAACAGATGCATCCAGCCATGAGTGTTTTCATCTGCCATAGTGACAAGGGTCTTCCTGCAGTTGCAATGAAGTTGGCCCCAGTACCGAGTGTCACTGTCTAGTATCCATGTTAAAGTCTGGTGGCAGCAGGGTGGAGCTCCAGAGTCTGGCAGGGGCAGGAGCAACATGCAGCTGCATCAGGGGTCCAGCCTCAGTATAGGGGTTGGGCACCAGGTGTGGGGTGGGCAGTGTTGGAGTCCATCTGGAGTTTGGAAGTTTGAGTGCTGCACAATGGTGGTGGCACCATAAGAGTTCAGAAGCAGGGGCAGCAACAACAGGCAGTGTCCAGCAGTAAGCATCTTCATCCTGCAGAAGTAACTGGGGTCCGGCTGCAGGGCAGTGAAGGTGGCATCCAGTGGCCATGTGGGGAGTCTGGTTGGCTGCAGCAAAGAGCTCCAGGCTGGCATGGCAGCAAGGGCATGGGATAGTGGGTGTCAGAGTGAGAAGGTAACCAGTAGCTGGGATGTCCTCTGTGGTGGAGGCTCCAGGCCCTGGTCTTGCTCCTGGTCGACTGGCCTGCTCAGGAAGAAGCACGCGGGAGGCGGTGGTACCCAGGCAGCTGCCCAGGACCTTATGCTGCCCACAGCTGCCATGTCTTGCTCTGGCCATGTGCCCACTGGATGTCTGCTCACCCCATCACCTGATATAGCCTCTCTACTGAGGAACTAGGCTGTCTGCTAGGTTGGGGCGGTCCTAGGAGAGAACCTCACCATCCCCAGCCACATCCTGCATGGACTGTGGGTGCAGAAAGCAGAGGTCCTAGGGCATCGTCACCCCCAAAGTGCATTTCTGTGGCTGGGGGTGGCAGAAGACCAAGACAGAGAACTTGTTGCCCTTAGACTCCCACTGCCTCCTGTGCCCTCCACCCTTGTCCTGCCCCAGGGATGCACTTGGAGGGTGAGGATTTTCTAGGCCCCCCCACCTCCCACCTCTGCATCTGCTACCACAGCCCAGGGGAGATGTAGCTGGGGAGGGTGGGTATCTTCTCCCAAGGTTGCCCCAGCTGGCAGCAGGCCTACTCATCCCTCAGAGGCTGCAACTCAGGGAGGGGCAGGGTGAACTCAAGGATTAGGTGAGCAGCCTGGTGGACTCAAGGCCAATGCCAGGCAATGCTGGAATGGGCAGCATAAGGTCCTCAGCAGGTGTCTGGGTACCACCAGCTCCTGCGCCCTGCTTCATGAGCAGGCAGGCCCTACCAGGAGCAATACCACTTGCCTGGAGGAGCCACTGCAGAGGCCATCACAGCCTCTAGTCGTCCTCTGACTCTGAGGCCTGCTGTCCCAAGCTTTCACCATCACCGCTAACAGAGCTCCACACTGCGGCCACTGGAGTCCCCACAGGGCCACCAGTGATGCCGCAGCCACCATCAGTGCACTGGGACCAGACTGCTGCCACTGCCAGAGGATGAGAATGCTCCTCTCTGGATGCCTGGCTTGACGTTGCCACCTACAGACTCCTTGGTTGCCTTTGCCACCGCTGCCATAACTGAACTTCAGACACCAATACCTCCACAGATTCCAAACGCCAAGGCTTCACTGTCCAGGCTCCTGCCCATGGCTGTCCTCCAAGCCTGAGGCCAATTCTCCATCCTGCCACTGATACATCTGGGCTCCTGAAACTGCCTTAAGACACCTTGGCTCGCTGTTTGACATTCTCCCCACAGATGGATGCTGACACTGCTCCTGGTCACTGGGAACCTCCAATGTGAAACCCTGCTGTGGAACGCTGAGATTGGCTTCTATATGCTTCAGTCCCAGAAACCAGACTTCTTTCACAGCCACTAGATGCCTTTGCAGGTGCCACCTATACCTCCAGGCTTGGGAAGGGTCCAGCACATGCCCTTCCATGCCTGCTGCCTGTTCATATCTGTCGGTGGAATAAACCATTGATTGGGTTACAGCTCTCAGAACTGAATCATTTCACTGATAATCCTTGTATTGGCTCACCCATGAGCTTCTGGGGACACCTACTACCTAAAGCACCACACATCTTCATCGAATAGCTTAGCAAGACCTTCTAGATGACTTGCAAGAGCTAATACATCAGCACTTGTTTCTTTGCCTTGCACTTTCATTTTATGGAGAGGGGCCTGTTGCCAAAAACATAATGGGCCACACTCTGGCACCTTCAAACTTCTTCTGCAGCTTTCTCACTTCTCTTGTCAGTATAACAATCTAAAGTGATGGCCTTATCTGGATTTGGCTTCATCTTCATAGAACGTGGGTTGTTTCTTCTTTTCTTCAGAATATAAAAAGTCTTTCCAGATCAGCAATAAGGCTGTTTTTGCTTTCTAGTCATTTACATATGCCCTGGAGCAGCACTTTAATTTCCTTCTTGAACTTTTCCTTTGCATTCTCAGTGTGACAAAGTAGTGTAAGATGCACAGCTTTTTATTTGAAGTGCAAAACGTAAGACTCTTCTTTTCATTTAAACAGTACAGACCATTGCTGAGTCATTAACGGTTCTAACTTCAATTTTGTGTCTTGAAGAATAAGTGGATGGTGAGCCATGATCTGTGGAGCAATAAGAATGTACATATTAAGGTTTTTATCTTATATGAGTGGGATTTGTAGTGCCACATGACAGTTAAAATAGATCATAGTATGAGTTATAATGGCCTAAATTCTTCAACGTTCATTAGGCATTCCCTTCTGCTCCATAACAGGGGCATCTATCTCACCTCCTCCTGGATTGCCTGTTTGCATCCTCTCTCACAGCACCTATGAGTTCCACATGGGCTCCATCAGCAGCTACGCAGTACTGGTGGTGGCACAGCCTGGTGAATGGATTAAGCACTTTTAGGTCAACATAAAAGAATGCCACTAAAAATACTTACAATGCCATAAGAATTAGCATCACAAAAAATTAAATAGATAATCTCAGAGGGGAGGGGAAGGATAGCTGTGCTGGGGGTTCTGGTACTAGGTAATGCTCAGGAGCTCACATGTGGGAGATGCCATTGAAAAGTTTAGAACTAGGGAAGTGAAGATACATTCTAGTAGATGTGGAGGGCTGTGGCCTAATAGTTTCTTGACCTCCTGCCTCTATTGTTTTGGACCCTGAATTTATATTGCTGCCAGGAAAGGTGGCTCTCTTTCAAAGGATGGGATGGCAGCTTGGAGCACCATATGTACCATATATATACACCAAGTGGAGGATAATGTTCAATATCCACTGACTTGCTTATTGGCAGCTAAGCTTCCTCCTCTTCTTGAAGGCTCAGCGGCCACTGGTGGCTCCATATCTTCCTGTGTGGTCATTGCTGGTGTAGGACCAACCTCTGATTTTGAGGGCTATTTCTCCTCCTTCACAGGGAATGTGATAATATGCTCCCCCAAATGTAAGCAAGTAAATTGGGCCACAGCTGCTGGAGGCAATTATATCACTTGATATGGTGCTAGAGCTGCAGGAGAAAACACCAACATGACTGAATTTCCTTGGGTATTTCCCAACTCACACTAGAACCCTGCCTCTGAGAATAGTCCTGGCCCTCCTCCACAATTGGCCATCTTCCCAGACTAGGTTCCACCAGCTGAAGGATGTTAGCGTTGTGTGTCTTGGGAACATATGACAGATCCCAGGGGCACCAGCTGAGATTCCTCTGCACACACCTTCAGTCATCCGCCCCAGACCCCATCATCAGAGAGCTCAGACTTACAGGATCTGTGTTCTTCAGCTGTGGAAGGACATGAAAGTTCCCCTCTGATTCTGGCATAATGACAAACAGGAAGGTCCTGGAAAGCTTCAGGTTGTCCAAGTCTTGGGACCTCAAAAATCTTCTGGATAGAGGTATTGATGATGGAGCAGGGGGTGCTATGGAATGTGGAGTGAAACAGGGAGTCATGATGGACAGGGCCTCTCTTTTAACTGGAACCTCCCATGGTCCCTGCATCATGGGTTCCCAAAGAGTAGCCAGGCAGGTCCATGCACCAGATCAAAGGGGCAACCTGTGAGGCACATGGGTGGGTAAGGGGCTCCCCAGACTTGCTCTCCGGTCTCTGCACAAAAAAGTATGGGCAACTTGGGTTTGGATTGGCTGTGTTGGAAAGGATCCACACAGGGCTTGGCTCTGAGGCCCCAACCACTGCTCTGTTCCTTTGGTGCCCAGAATCAATTGCACCACAATATGTTCTTTCTACACGGTAAACCCAGAGTTGAGTCCTCTGATGGAAATCACACAGGGTGGAAATTGGGGTTTGCCCAGCCATCATTTATAACAGCTCCCCATGAAACAGGAGCCCTCCTGACTGGCCCAAAGACCACTCCCTTCTTTCCTTGAAGCT
Organism: Callospermophilus lateralis; assembly: GCF_048772815.1. Classification (NCBI taxonomy): domain Eukaryota; kingdom Metazoa; phylum Chordata; class Mammalia; order Rodentia; family Sciuridae; genus Callospermophilus; species Callospermophilus lateralis. The sequence continues at coordinate 11,078,222 of NC_135320.1, forward strand.
ACTCCTCACAAACATCTGGCTCCAGGTTTCTATACCTAGAGATGGCGAGGAGGCTGACACCTCTAACATCCTGTGCCCCTCATCTGCCAAGATGGCTGGTGGGCTTGACTAACTTCCTGACAATATTGGAACTCCAGGAGGACTAGAAGGTTTGTCTGCATTGATTCCTATATAATAGGCCAAATGATGGCCCATGGTGGTGCTACACATACATTTGAGTGATGACTGAGCCAAACCACCTACTGCCTAGCTATTCAGGGCCAGGACTCTATTTGTTTCTCCCCAAGTGTTTCTATTCTGGCTACATGCAGGTTGAAATGCTCCCAGATGCAATCCACAGACTGCTTCCTAAATGTGGAAATTGTTTTTCCTGAAGCCTCAGAGTAGTGAGGCCTGAGGCAGAGAACTTTCTCACAGGGAGGGGATATGCCCACACGGTAAGGCCAGAGCTATAGGCTGCCTAGAGTTACACAGAACCAGGCCTGAGGCAGACACTCTTTGGGCTCATCCTACTCAGTTTTCTAAACATCCAGGCAGGCTGCTTCTCTGAAAACACTACTTTCCCCAGAGCTGACTGAGTTCCCAGAATTCCCAGCACCAAGCAGGAGATGGCCATGTGCCAGGGCTTGGAAGCAATACACATCTTTTACACAGCAGCTCCAGCACCTTCTGAGGAATGTCCAAATTTGGGGAGGAATAAAGTAGCTTTCAAGAATTGAAGACAGTAGCTGCTGCATAGTAAGTGTGCATACATTTGTTTTAGTAGCACCACCTACCACTGTGTTTCTGGCCCATGCTTATGGATATGGTTTCTTCAACTCCTCATGGTAACTCAATGTGATGGATATATCCCCCCTCTATAGATGAGGAAACTGAGTCATGGTCAGATGAAATGACTTGCCACAGAATACTCAGCTACATGTGCCAGGGTGGGAATTCAAACCCAGGCTGTCCCACACCAAGTCTGGAAGAGAGTACCGTTATTCACTCATTCAACAAACCCCTATGGGTGCCTCCTAGATGTGAGTGCTTCCTGCGTAAGCCCAAAGATCATAGCACCCATGCAATGTAGGTGTCACTTTTACCATTCCCAAGTTTCCAATGAGGCTGCTGACCTAGGAAGGCAAGGCCCATCAGGCCTGTGAGGAGACTGCACTTTGCATCAGTGAAGCTCCACATGGATTCAGGTTGCTCTGTCCTGGTGGCCAATGCACCTGCTTCCTCAGATCACACCCAGTAAACATCATGGTCATGGCCAAAGGTGGGTTGATGTCATTCTACAACTGTCCATTCCCACAGAATGTGCATCAGCAAGACTAAAGATTAAGGTAAGCTCCAGACTCTAGGTGACAATGATGTGGGTTTCTAAACTGGAACAAATGTGCCTCTCTGGTGGGTAGTGATGGTGACAAAGGCAGAGGCTGGGCAGGGATGGGAGCATTTGGGAAATCTCTGTTCTTCCCCTCAATTTTGAGCTTAAAAATGCTCTAAAATGTTATCAAGTAAAAAACAAGAGGAGGAAGAAGTGTGCTTTGTCACTCTGCACTGGGAGAGGCTGAGGGCAGGCAACCAGAGGCTGGGGCAAACAGACCGAGCACCTCCTTCCCAACCTGCCTCTCTCCAAGCTCAGCACAGCATGGTCTTCGAGGGGCTTTGGGGTCTTTATAGAGAAGCTGTCTGATGGTGACAGCTCAGAAGCCCTGCCTGACACCTCCTCAGAAGGCCTTGAGGGAAGACTCAGATTTAGGGTGGCCCACCTCTTTCTCTCTGTCCCTGGACTGTCCCTACTTATCTCCATTCCACCCCTGCTCCCTCAGAGTCTGCCAGCTGCTTGCTGCCTGAGCACCTTTAAGCTGTCCTTCCCACTTCTGGGCCCAGCAGCTCCTGTCCATCAATAAGCTCTCAGCTCTCATGACACTTCCTCTGAGAAGCCCATTCTGACTGCCACCTAGGAACACCCTGACCCTCCCTCTCCTCTGTTTCCTCAACCATTTCTGAATTCATCCTATTTCTTCATCAGTTGACTTGTCCTCGCTCGGTCTCTCCTTCTAGACTGTGGGTTCCAAGAGGGTATAGGCCTTCCTTGTGCTCACTGTGGTCTCCCCAGCTCCCCCAGGATTGGAAAGCAGGGCTTGGAAGCTGTGGAAAAGTCATAGGTGAGGATATAATGAGAAGTGGGTCAGCTGCAACCTGAGGGAGGGCCCTCACCATATCCTGCCATCCTGGCCCCCTGATCTTGGCCTGCCAGCCTTCAGATCTGTGAGAAATCATTTTCTGATGTTTCAAAGCCACACAGTTGATGGTAGTAGTTACAACTGCCTCCACTGATTCAGACCTGGGCAATCTGAGCCAGGCTTGGGTAATGCACTCTGGACACTTGGAGGTACCCAGGAAAGCTGAGCATGCTCTCTCCATGCAGCAAGTTGGTGTCTGTTTGTACAATAGCAGGGTCTTCTCACCTGATCCAGTGGACACCTGGCAAATAGTAAGCCTGCAGGCAGCACTTAGGACCAAAGACAGGCACAGGGGCAAAATCAGCCACCTCTACGGCAAGGGGCTGTGTTCTAAATGCAGCTGCTCTCACCCCTTCAGTGGGGACATCTGTGGCTTGCCTGCTTGGCTTTCATCTCCCTGTCTCATCATTTACCCTTGAATATTTTTGGTGACTCTTTCTTTCTCTCACACAATGATTCAGCCCCTCCAGGCTTGACCACTGAGATCAATCCATCCCACCATGATGGGCAGAAAGACGCAGTGACCCAGGCTGGCCCATGACTTTCACTATCATCATTAGGACACTGTCTTTTCCTCCAATGCCAAACTAGAAGATTGTGTCTCTAAAGATGCTTGGCAACATGCCACCACCCCCAGAGACAGGGTGGGCAAAGAAGGCATTGCAGGGAGATGGAGAGAGGCAGTGTCCTGATGATGACACTGCAACCTCTGGATAAAGCTGTGCCTGAATCTGTTCAGCCCACAATTCCCAAACATGTGAACCAAAGCAATCCACTTGTCAGCCTTTCTTTCTCCTGTAAAGTTATGCTTGTTTACTTATTGATCTAGCTAACATTGTTAGGGTTTATCCAATTTGAAAGGTGGACCACTTTGCTGCTTCATAGCTGTGTGGCCTTGGCTCAAGTCCTTAAACCCTCAAAGCTTCAACTTCCTTGCTAATGAAGAGGAGTTGCTACTTTCACCTACACAAGAGGAAGTCAGCCTTGTAGATTACATGAGACAAGGCAAAGCACTTAGGATTGATGTTTGATGAACTGGAGATTCTATAATTCTAGTCTACTAATTAAGCATAATTGACTGAAGAATAGCTGCAGGGAATGCTTTCAAAGACCCAAGTGTCACTGAGTGTCTGACTCCTAGGGCCTCAGCTATCTGATTTTTCAATGTGGCCTCGGTATGGCAGCAACTGTCACATTCCTAAGAACACCCTCAATCTGAGCTCCTAAAACATCAGGCACAGAAAAAGCATAAAAATATGGATCTTCCATCTTCTCATATCACTAAAAGAAAATCACAGTGACCCATCTGAATTTAGAACTCTGAAACCCCTCACCCAAGGGCTCAGGATGAGCTTACCTTAATCTTTACTCCATGGCAGGATCAGGAGGCTCCTCCCAAAGAGCTTGTCCCTTTGGACATCAAGAAATACCCCTTGCATTCAACATATAGCACAGCTCTGGGGCCTGCAGCACCCCTACCCAGGGCTTATCCAGGTGATCAAGCTCATGCTCTGAGAGCATCTGCAAAGTCATCTGTGAGCACAGGGCAGAAACTGACCCCCTGCAGCTGAGTCCATCTTGCTCCCACTGGAGTGAGCGAAGCAGTCCTTTCTGCATACAGATGGCACCACGAGAACAGGTCAGCAACACTGCTGCACAAGGGAAAAGAGACTGTCATTCCAGAGGTTCAGGTGCTACTAAACAGGCAGGACCACAATTTGAACCCAGGACTGTCTGATTCCAAAGTCTGGCCCTTTGCCAACTCCAACTCAACTCCCAGCATAGGTCATAACTACCTATGGGCTGTTGGTTGCAGCTGCAGAGCATTGTAAAGCACGGTTTGCAGCCAGATCCCTGGGTAAACCACTCACTATCTCTGTGACCTTAGGCAAGAATCCTGCCATGTCCTTGTCCCAGTTTTCTAATGCACCAGTGGAAGGTGTGTTGTTCACTCCACAGAGCATGGGTGTGGTTAAATGAGATTGGCTATTGAACAGCTAGGTATCATATGGTAATTTTTTGTTTTGTTTGTTTTTATGCCTTTATTTATTCAGGATGTCTTTAATTGAATTCTAGGCTTCCTGGAGGGGAGCAAACCTTATTAGCTGTTGTTTTATTATATCTTAAGTACAGCCTTGGCAAATTCCAGGGAGGGCCCGGTCACAGAGCATGGTGACAGCTGGTGGCTAGACCCTAGGGCTCCCAGAGGTGGTGGTCAGCTCTAGAACCTCCTGTGCTTAGAAAGCAGGAACAGGGGGATGTGATCCAGGACTCTTTAGGAATCACATGGTTGTTAGGCATAGAGGCCTGGGGAAAAGGACTCAGGCCATGTCCTGTTGCATCAGGTGCCTGAAGCCTTAGCAATTTTGCAGGCCCATGGGGGTGACAAAAGTGCCCTTTCCTACTTGTTAGCCCATGACAAAATGCTCCCAAAAGCTACTACAGCACCTCATGAGGCTTCTGCAGGGAGACCCAACAGCATGGCACAGGAGACACAAGCAAACAAGAAAGCCAGGCCCCTCTTGTCACTCTCACTACAGATAACCAGGGAGATCAAGGCTACCAGACACCCAACACTATCCAAAGCTCCCAGGAGCTGTGCTGTCAGAGTCCTGAAACAGCCTCAAAACACATCATGTGGGTGGGACTGCATTATTCATGAGAAGTTCTGCCCCCATGAGCCTACACACAGGCTCAACTGAGTCAATCCTACAGGACTCAGGGGACCCATAAATGTCCTTCTTGGAAGTTCTGTGCCCATTCAATGAACAAGGATTCTGCAACCCCTACTCTGAATGCTGAAAAGTAGAGGCTGAGCCTGGGGTTCCCAGCCCAGAGGCAAAATTCTGAAAAGAATAGGCCGAAGTTTCTTCTTTGGCCTGACACCCTAGTGACTGTGCTTCCTTACTACTGGTCCCTGATACTTCCATGTTCCTCCTCTGGTCCAAACTCCCCCAGGGCACCCATCTTACCCAGAGTAAGGGCCAAAGACCTCAGCAGCCACGAGACTCTGCAAGGTGGACCCTGTTCTTTCTCTGACCTCATCATCACTCTCCTTCACTCTGCTCTGGTTTCATTGGCCACCTTGCTACTCTGTCTTCCCAGCTCAAGTTCTTGCAGGTGTTGATAATTCTGCCAGGAACACCCTTCCTGAAGAAGTGTATGTCCTCCCTTCCTTCAATGCTCTGCTCAAACATTATCCCCTCAGCGAGGCCAAGCTGACCACCACCTCTGGTGAGCCCTTTCCCTGTCTTTCTGACCTTTATTTCTGCCATGGAACTTATTATTTATCTACCTGTCCTCAGGCTGGATTGTACTCTCAATGAAAGCATGTGAGTAAGTGCTCAATCTGCATCTGCATGGGGAGGGGAGCCTCAGTGGTGCTCAGTTTGTCCACCACATGATGCCACCCTTAACACACACACACACACACACACACACACACACACACACACACAGACCAGGCTGGGCCAAAATGTCTACACCATGCAAGATCTCGAGCTGACAGCTCACAAGATGCAAACATGGCTGCAAAGGGGTGCCAGGCTGAGCAATGGTGGGGGGTGACAAGACAAGGGCAAATCTCACACACACATACACACACACACACACACACACACACACACAAATCATAGTCTTATTTATTCATATATACTCATGCATTACACAAAACAGACTCACAAAAACAGTTCACACCGATTCACATGCAATGTCTGGAAATGCACTTGGACATCTGCAGACAGATGCACATACATTCTCATACTCACACGCTGCAGCCCAAACTCCACACATATACACACCACACACACACACACACACACAAACACACACACACACAGCCATGTGTGCACCCATGCACACTCAGTCCAGACCTGCAGATGCCATCCTTAGCCCCGCCAGTATACATGTTCCGCACCTCTACAGGGACCTCAGAGGTGACTAGCTATAAATCCAGAGACTGGACTAATCTCCACCATGGCCTAAGGGACAGTAAATGGGCAGCAGGGCAGCAGAAGTCTGTTTGTCATTCTCCTTTGGCAGGCTCCCTGCCTGCCAAAGGAGCAGTTCACAGAACTGAGACCCCCAAGAAGTGGCCTCTGTCTCCTGGTGGTGGTGGCTCTGGGGACTGCAAATGTGTGGGTGCAGGAGGGAGTCTTTTTGTCCCCAAACTGAACCTCTCCTTTGCTGAACACTGGGCCCTCTTTGGCAGGCCCACTCAACATGGACCTCCCCAAACAGGCCTACCTGTCCCCAGAAGCTTGTCTCTCCTTTAAGGCCCCCTCACTGAGACCCACACAACTGTTCCTGCACAACAGGGGGTCCCAACCAGACACCTCAAGCTATGCCCCCAACCTGGAGGATCTTCACACTGCATCCACCCCTGCACACAGCTTAAAGACACCACAGGTACCCCATACCTCCAGCCCCAGAACCCTAAACATATGGGTCACCCCTTCAGCCCTCCAGAGGTAGATGCTCATCCTGGGTGAGCCTGCCTACAATGTGGCAGCTCCTGTCACAAGGGAGCACCCCTCCAGGAACCATTGCCCCCCACCCAAGTTGGCTGTGCCTTCCCAGATGTGCGTCCTGCACCTACCTTCTTCCTCAAGGTCAGCAGCAGCTTCAATACTCTGCAGCAGCTTCTGCCTTATGCCAGGTCTTCATCTCTAGGGAACAAGCTGGTGGGCATGGGTGACCACATGGTAGGAACATCCACGGCTGTCCACTCCCCAGCCCACCTGGACCTTCCTTACCTGAGGGAGCAGCAGCCATGGCTCTCACAGCATCCTCTGAACAGAAAGGGATGGGGGACCCTTGGGAATATGTGCCTGCTAAGGGCAGTGTGTTTGGTGTGCTACAACTCAGGTGGGCATGGGTAGAGCCAGGAATTACCAAGTTCTGAACTCAGAGCCAGGTGCCTCCCACTACAGTTGGACCATTCACTAGGAGGGCACCATCACCTAAGTTCAGCTTGGAAAGTGTTGGGAAATTTTCCTGGAGACCAAAGCCTTCCTCAGGATCTGAGGATCTCCTCACCTGATCCACACTGCCCTCACACGGACTCATACCAGCATCACAGAGCAATGGTGCAGTAGCTTAACCAAAAAGAGGCCTCTGCTTCCTGCAGTGTCACTTCAGCGCCCTCTACTGAGGAAGCCGACATCATGCACTGTGTACATGGGAAATGGTGTAAAAGCCAGGCTATGGTGGAGGAGCAAACACTGAAGGAAGGAGGGAAATAAAATGGGAGCCAATATTAAGGAACTTGACAACAAACATAACAACACTAAGGACCAATGAAACAGTTGTTTCTTTAAAAGGGTAAACAAGATTGATAAGCCCCCATGCTAAAATAACCAAGAGAAAAGGAGAGAAAAGCCAAGTGTATAAAATTAGAGATTAAAAAGGTGAAATCATCATAGATATCACAGAAATCCAGCGGATCATTAGAGACTAGTTTGAAAACTTGTACTCCAATACATTGGAAAACCTAGAAGAAATTAATACATTTCTAGATAAATAGGATCTACCAAAACTGAATCCAGAGCAAAAGAAAACCCAAACATACCAATGACTTGTAATGAGATGGAAGGCTTTTCGTTACTGTCTCTAACAAAGAAAAACTCAGGGCTGGATGGACTCCCAGCTGAGGTCTACCAAAAATCTTTGAAGAAGAAGTGATGCCAAAACTCCTCAAATTACTCCATGAAATACAAAGGGATGGAACACATTCCAAATTTATAAAGCCAGCATCACACACATACCCAAACCAGATAAGGACACATGAAGGAAAAAAACCTACACATCAACATCCCCAAAGAACTTAGATGCACAAATATTGGATGTACGTTTTCTCTGATATGCAAAATATAAAGAACAAAAAGGAAAAGAAATGTGGGAAAGATGAGTAGAGAAAAGGGACCAAGGGGTAGGGGTAGGGGAGCTGAGCCATACTGCATCAGTAAAAATATGGGGAAAATGATAAAGATTTCTAGGAAATCTTGATACTAACGCCAACAACTGAGACAACCAGTCATTAAGAGAATGGAACAGCTCTCAAAAACTGAGAGGTATCACATTTCACATAAAACCACGGTTTGCTTGTTCTGGGGGGTTGGGAGAGAGGGGACTTGTCAATTAGCCTACCCTTTAGTATAGAAAAAATGCCACAAGATATTTGTTTGATGACATCGGAGGAAGCCCAAAAAGGAACACCAACACAAGTCTTCACAGGTGTCAGCCTTCTGAGGCAGGCAACATGGCTCTCAGTAAATTAAGTGTCCTGGTAGAAATGTGAAGTGATCCAAATCAAGCTAAATGAGAGCTGGAATCCTAGAGGTGATGACCCAACCAAGAGCTGCTCCTGGATACTACATTCCCCCACTCCCACTTTTGGTAGTAGTTATGACCGTTTCATTTTCCCTCATGAAATTTATAAAATAGGTGCAGAATAACCATCTTAGTGTATTCTGCTGCGATTAAGTTTTTTGTTCACACAGAAAACACTCTACTATCATCCCAATTCCAGAAAGTGGGAAGATGTACTCAGGGGGCACTCTTTCTCTGTCAAAGCAGAATGACACCAATGCCTCAAGAATATGTTACACCCTTGAAGTAATTTTTCCCTAGGTTCAAAAAAAAGTGAGTTTTCTTTTCTTGTTCTTCCTGGCCCAGGTGTTCTGATGCCAGGCCTGCACTCTCTGTGGAAGATGTTCGTGATGGTGATTGGCCCAAGACTCACAAACTGCACAAAAGATGAAAAAGAAGAGGCCACCTCAGAAAGGGCAAAGTGTGGACAGTGGGGCCCCTAGTGGATGTGACAGATGATGCAGACCCTTCAAGACCAAGGAAGTGGGTGACAGGTGGCAGCTCGTACAGCAAGTGTGAGTCTTCCCTTTACACTTATAGTTGGGGCACTAGATCAGGGGCCAGCATCCCTTCAACTCAAGAAATATTTTGAATAGGCCAGAAAGGGGGATGCTTTATTTTGCAAGAATGCATCTATAGGCCAAGGCACATGGTCTCCTTTGGAGTGATGGTTGCATTCCACATCTTTGGGGAGCCCAATCTACTCGGTGGAGAGTCCCACAAAAGTCATGTAGTGTACCAATACATGAGGTGGATCTCTCACCCATTCAGCTTCTCCTGCCAGTAGCCATCTGGCTCCATTACCTACTCCATTGCCTTTGTCTGGAGTGGTGTCGAATACTTCTCTTTCTAGAAGAGACATATTTTCTCTTCTCAGCCTTGATTTTTAACATCTCAGGATTCTCCTGGTTAGAAGGAGGAAGGAGGCATTTTCGGTTGAGCATGGCAGCATTCCCCCCTGATCTGAGCCAGTTAGGAAACTGCTGCCAGGTACTTTGAATCGCTGCCTGAATTTTCCAAGTTAGTCAGTGTCCAGCAGAGGGAGCTCTCTGAAGTCCCAGCCATCTACCTGATGGTAGAGATCAGAAACTGAGAGCCCAATCTGTAAGCAGGTGGAAAGGAATCTGACCTGGATTGAGGGAGGGATAGAGAAGGTCAAGTGGAACAGTAATTGAACACATGAAAGCTTGGTATGTTCCATCTGGGGCTTGTCTCCTGAACAGACATGTGAGATTTGTAGAGGGGTTGTCAGCTAACCAGGGACTGTGGATTCCCAGGATGAGCAGGACAATCATCTTCTGGTGGTGTCCTTCCTCTTCAGATGTGGTGAATGAGGGTTAGAAATGTGTGAGTGCGTGGTTAGGAGAAATTCATGAGGGCCTGTCCACTTATCCATGAGTTGCACTTCTGATCTCTGGCTTTTCTATGTCTTAAGTAGGATTGAGTCTCCTGCCTAGAATGTATGAGAAGGGTCCTGAGGAGTGGGTGTTGTCCTAGAAGAAGGAAATTCCTGCATGGAGGTCAGAATTAGTTTCAGCAGCTGTGAAGAATATTGAGTGCTGTCTTCATATTTTCAAAATGGAGAATGCATTCTTCTTAGTGAGGTCTGAATGACCTCATAAGGGTTCAACTGCAGCCTCACTCTGGGGACAGACAGGATGTGGAGCTGGGCAGTAGGTAATATCATTTCCCATATCAATCTAGACAATTATTCAAGTTTATTTAAAATTAAATTCAGAAGATAGGCTTCTGTTATAAAGATTACTATATTCCTAAAGTAAACAAAAACACTATATATAAATAAGTAAATGCTTCAAATTATGAAAAAATATATTCCTTAATTTATAACTATTATAAAATTAAATCTTTTACTCTTATTCGTTTTATATTGTATTATCCTTACAAGTTTTAAAACTATTATCTCGTAAAGCCTTATGCAAGTACAAATTTTAATGTAACAACTGAAGGTAATTTATAATAATAAGGTGATTACTTATAAGACAAACAAGTTGTAATACTGTATTTTAGTAGCTGACCTTGGGATTGCTCCCATGGGCTGTTGTCTTTGCAGGTATGGCCCTGCTTCACTGGGTGGATGCCCTGGCCAAATTGAGTGCCCTCACAAGTCTTCAAGGCCTACAGCATGCCAGACTCACCATCCTATGGTGGAAGTGATAGGATGCCCAGTGGCCCCATGGAGTGGAGGCAGGGCCAGCTGAGGCCCAGCTGAGGGCAGTGGAGGACTGTTGGGATCTAGGCAGTGTCAGTCCTTAGAGAAGTTAGCATCATCCTATCTGGGTAGGGGGGCTGAAGGTGTTAAAGCCCAAGTGTGTTCTTAGCGCTTTTTTGCGCTTCTTGTTTCTCCACGTGGGCTGATGACCATGGCTCCAAAAGCAGAGATCAGATCTGGGAGCCAGTCTGGGCTCCCAGGGCTCATAGATGGACTATGGGTGGAGGTCCAAGTAGAGGTTGATTTTGAGGATGTGGTGTTGGTTCCCCCAGGAGAGCTTAAGCCTTTCTGTGTGGGCAGGCTTTGGGGGATGGCAGTAACTGTGGCCACACCAGAGGTTGCTTTCCCTGGGGTGTGCCTTGCTTTCTGTCCCTTGGTCCCCATGGTGGTGCTCTGGCTAGGGGCACTGGAGGTGTTCTGTTCTAACTGTGCCCCATGTTGCTGCCTGTTGCTTGGGGTACCTCCTCTTTTGGAGGAGATACACAAGGCCTCAAAAGCTATAATGAGTTCAGGGAGCATGTCATGGCTCCCAGATCCTCTCGATGTCATTGGGACCAAAGGGTAACTAGAGTTATCCTTACTGGCTGCACTGCTTGTCCCGCAAGGTGAGCTTGGGTGTTTCTGGGTGGGCAGGCTTTGAGGGATGGCAGTCAGGGTAGGAACACGAGTGTTTCCTTGTCCCTTTGTTCCCTTTTCTGTGTGTTTCCCCAGTGCCACGCTGGTACTCTGGCTAGGGGCACTGGAGGTCTTCTGTGCCCCATGTTGCTGCCTGTTGCTTGGGGTACCTCCTCTTTGGGAGGAGATACACAAGGCTCCAAAAGCTGTAATGAGTTCAGGGAGCCAGTCTTGGCTCCCTGATCCTCTTGATGTCAATGGGACCAAAGAGAAACTAGAGACACCCTTTGTAGTGCTTGTCTCCTGAGGTGAGTTGTGGTGTTCCTGGGTGAGCAGGCTTTGAGGGATGGCACTCAGGGTAGAAATTCTACTGTTTTCTTGCCCCTTTTTACCCTCTTTTGTGTTTTCCCTGGGTGCCATGGTGGTACTCTGGCTAGGGGCACTGGAGGTTTTCCGTTCCAACCTTGCCCCATGTTGCTGCCTGTTGCTTGGGGATTCTCCTGTTGGGGAGGAGCTACACCAGGCCCCAAAGGCTGCCATCATTTCAGGGAGCAAGTCTGGGCTCTCTGATCTCCTTGATGTCACAGGGGCCATAGGGAGACTAGAGATACCCTTTTCAGTGTCAGTGCTTGTCCCCTGAGGTAAACTTTGATGTTTCTGGGTGGGCAGGCTTTGAGGGATGGCACTCGGGGTAGGAACTCCACTCTTTCCTTGCCCTTTTTTACCCTTGTCTGTGTGTTTTCTGGGTGCCATGGTGGTGCTCTGGCTAGGGGCACTGGAGGTGTTCTGTCCCAACATTGCTCCTTCTTGCTGCCTGTTGCTTGGGGTTTCTCCTCTTTGGGAGGAGCTACACCAGGCCCCAAAGGCTGACATCATTTCAGGGAGCAAGTCTGGGCTCTCTGATCTCCTTGATGTCACAGGGGCCATAGGGAGACTAGAGATACCCTTTTCAGTGTTAGTGCTTGTCCCCTGAGGTAAACTTTGATGTTTCTGGGTGGGCAGGCTTTGAGGGATGGCACTCGGGGTAGGAACTCCACTCTTTCCTTGCCCTTTTTTACCCTTGTCTGTGTGTTTTCTGGGTGCCATGGTGGTGCTCTGGCTAGGGGCACTGGAGGTGTTCTGTCCCAACATTGCTCCTTCTTGCTGCCTGTTGCTTGGGGTTTCTCCTCTTTGGGAGGAGCTACACCAGGCCCCAAAGGCTGACATCATTTCAGGGAGCAAGTCTGGGCTCTCTGATCTCCTTGATGTCACAGGGGCCATAGGGAGACTAGAGATACCCTTTTCAATGTTAGTGCTTGTCCCCTGAGGTAAACTTTGATGTTTCTGGGTGGGCAGGCTTTGAGGAATGGCACTCGGGGTAGGAACTCCACTCTTTCCTTGCCCTTTTTTACCCTTGTCTGTGTGTTTTCTGGGTGCCATGGTGGTGCTCTGGCTAGGGGCACTGGAGGTGTTCTGTCCCAACATTGCTCCTTCTTGCTGCCTGTTGCTTGGGGTTTCTCCTCTTTGGGAGGAGCTACACCAGGCCCCAAAGGCTGACATCATTTCAGGGAGCAAGTCTGGGCTCTCTGATCTCCTTGATGTCCCAGGGACTGAAGGGCAACTAGAGATACCCTTTGTAGTACTTGTCCTTTGAGGTGAGCTTTGGTGTTTCTGGATGGGCAGGCTTTGAGGAATGGCACTCGGGGTGGGAACTCCACTCTTTCCTTGCCCTTTTTTACCCTTGTCTGTGTGTTTTCTGGGTGCCATGGTGGTGCTCTGGCTAGGGGCAGTGTAGGTGTCATTTCCCGAACTTGCCCCACAGTGCTCTCTAGTTTTGGGGGTTTCTCTACTTTCTGAGCTGGATATTTGCTTGTGTGATGTCTGACCCAAGGACAAATCTCTCCTCCCAGCTGCCTTTGAGGTCACTGAATGTGTCTGGGTGCTGCCACGAGGACCCACGGTGGAGTTTCTGTGTTTGTCAGACCCAAGGGCTGAGTAGTTTAGGCTGCCCAAGGTTGTTGGGCCCACAGTCAAGGGTGGCATCGGAGCTGCACCTGGACCTGGAGCTCCCACCTGTCCAAGCTGATGAAAGCTGGCAAAGCTAGGGGCTCCAGGCTTCATCCCACCAGGAACCCCAGAACTGGGTGGGACGGTGGCTCCAGGGGTGAGAGGCTGCTTACCCTGCGGAATGTGTCCTTGTACCCTTTGAGCTGGAGAGCTGGAGCTTGCTACAGGTGAGGGCCTGTGAGTACAGTAGGGCTTTGGGTCCTGGTGAGAGCACTGGAAGCTCCTACCCAAGGTGGAGGGAGGCCCCTGGTGTGGGGGCTGTGAAGGCATAGTGGTGTTCAAGGGTGTGACCCCAAAGGGGGCCACTGGCTGTGCAGCCAAGCCTGCCAATGTGCTGAGAGAGGGCCTGGGAGGAAGGGCCAAAGCAGCAATTGGCAGGCTGGGGGAGAGCGGTCCTGTAAGATTGGTGATGGGAGGATGGCTCTGGGAAGAGACAGCAGAGCTGACCCACACTGGGGTGTGGGCCACCATGGTTGTGCTGCTGGGGGGATGGGGAAAGCTCTGGCTGAGGCCCACTGATGCCAGAGGCCTGGCCCCTCCCAGTGGAGCGGGGACCCCCCCATGGGCTTGTGGGGCCATGGCACAGCTGTTCCCAATGGCCTGGGTCTCACCCATCAGAAGACGGTTGATGCGCTGCAGAGCTTTCTTCTTCTCCCTGTCTAGGTCCTCAGCAGTCACTGCACAGGCCAGTAACAGAGGCGGTGGCAGCTTCAGAGGTTCCCGTCGGCGGCATTGCAGGAGAGGAAACTTGCGTTTCCGTGGCCTGCTGGTGTCTCCCGTGGGTGAGATCTTCCTCTTGGGCAATGGGTGTCCCGCCCTGCCTTCTGCCACCTTCTCACTCTTCTTTGGGGGAATCCCTGGGGATGAAGAACATCCCAGGGGCGGCTCCCCGTTGGATGGGTCTGGAGCCCTCCTCTTCAGGGCTCGGAGACCTCGCGTGGAGCTGTAGGAGCTGCTGATGGGGTTTCTTTTGCGGCAGGAGCTCATGCAGATGGCCCGGGAGCTCTCAGCTCTGTCTTGGGAGCTCTGGGGGCAGAGGTTTCTGCACAGAGGCCCAGGCCTGGGCACAAAGGCAGGCACACAGCTATGGGCCCCCAGGGGCCTAAAAGCAGATGCTCTTGCAGTGACCTGAGGGCGCCCCCTCTGATGTTCTCTAGCTACAGGGTGCTCTGCTTGCTCAGCCACCACTTGGCCACTGTCTCCAGGGGCTGTGATCACAGTCCTCCCTGGGCAGGGTTCTTGGGGTGCTGGAAGCTGGCAAGGAGCCACTTCCTGCCCCTGCACCCTACAAGGCGGCTGTCTGAGTCTGCGGCCTGGGATGCAGGAATTCATGAAAGCTGCAGTTGACAGCAGCGTCCTCTTCAGGAGACCTGGCATGCGGAGGGAGGAGGCAATATCCAAGTCTCCGAGAAAAGATCGAAGGGTCCGCAGGACCCTGGAAAAGCACCGAGCAGGTACTTTTCCCAACCGCTGGGGAGCAGTTGCAGGATGGCGGCAAGATGACCTGCGAGTGGTGCCACCAGCCCAGGAAGCCCTTAGTGGCCAACCAGTATAGGGAAGTCTGCGCGGCCCATGACCGGGCTTCTTGTGGGACCCTTCTGGCAGGTCTCTGCCCCTCAGCGCCGGGGGCAGGGGTGAGCGACAACACTTGCTGTGGGACGTCTCCATGGCAGTCTTAGCGAAGTCGCTAGTGGGCGCTAGATGGTCTAGCGTCCATGGCAGAAGGCCTTCTTCCGCTGCTCACGCAGCTTCAGGCGAAATGGCTGTCAGACCTGTTGCCCGGCGCAGCTGAGGAAGGAATGAATGAAGAACAGGCGAGCACGTGAGGAAAACCGTCAATACTGGGCAAGAGGCAGGCTTGCGCCAGGAACGGACACGCGCGTGCAAATTCCGCGTGCATGTGCAAAGTCTGCATGCACGTGCAAAGTCCACGTGCTTGCACCAGATGCGGGAGAAATAGGCAAGGGAACTGCGTGCCTGGTGCGTGCGTGGGTCCTGGGGGGACTGTTGAGTGCTGACACTGGGATGTGATTCAGATCCCGCTGGTCCACCCACCTCCTGACCCAGTGACGTTTCGGGATCATCTCGGAAGGGTTGTAGATGCTGGGTTTGAGGGATGGCAGCTATGGCAAGGCCAGGGATCTCTCCCCTCAGACTGGTGCAACGACCCTGCCCCTGCCCACAGGCAGCCAGGGTGGCAGCACAGATGGGCTGTACTCCGATGGACGTGGGGGCAGTCAGAGGGCTGAGAAGGCTCTTGCTGCAGGTTGAGGGTAGCTCTTGGGGCGTGGAGCACGTGCGGACTAGGGTGATGAGCGGGTGTTTGGCTGGCAGTACCTGCACCTCCGGTACAGGGACAGGTCGGTGCCTCTTCAGGAGTGCTCTTCTCGGAAAAGGCGGGAAGTGGCATGGCCCCAATATAAGCGCTCCCCATACCTCCAAGCTTGGAGCAGGGGGTAGCCTCCCTGGGCCTCTGAAGGGAAAAGCAATGTCATTAGATAGGCGGTGCACCAGCAGGTGAGCAAGTGTTGGTGGCATCTCCAGGATCTCGCTTGCTAGGGCCGGCAAGGACACCTTGTCCTCCGTTGAAGGTGTGAGCTAGTGTTTGTATCTAGCCTTGCTCTGCTGAGAGTGGGCGGGGCTTAGTTTGACAGCCAGGAGCTCTTGCAATGGCAAGAATCCCTCAGCTCATGCCCCGCCCCTGAGCTGTCAGAGTTCTGTCTGCTGTCCTGCCTGGGCCTGGACAGTCAGAAGGGGAACTGCTGGGGGGCAAGTTTCTTGGCTGAGCAGCATTTTCAGGTGGTGGCAGCTTTGGAATCATGGCCTGTTTGTCTCCCTGCACTTTCTCTGGGAACAGTGGAGGGAACAGCTGCTGAGAATGCATTTAAGGCATCCCCCAGAGTCTGGCTGAGGGGTTCAGCAGGGCAGGCTGGGAGGGAATGCTACCCTCTGTGCACAGTCCTTTCTCTTTGTGTGGAAACCAGAAAAACCCAGCTGTGTACTCACAAAATCGAGTTTTATTCATATTTGGGTTGCTTTCTTTGAACTTTAGTTATCAAGATTCTCCAATTTTTTTTTTTTTTAGTTGTCCACAGGCCTTGATTCATTTCTGTGCAGTGCTGAGAATTGAACCCAGTGCCTCCCACGTGCTAGGCAAGCACTCTGCAACTGAGCCACAACCCCAGCTCTCCAATTGTTTGACTGTCTTCATTGCTTAGCTGTTCTGGGGACAATACTAGGCCTCCTACTGTTCCTACAGTGTAAGATATGCTACCTTTCACCAGTCCAATCCAACACAGACACCTACAGACCCAGAGATCCACTCAGCATTCACTCTTGGGAGGTTCCAGTTGTCATGGGTCTTGCCTTTTCCTGGATGGAAGGGCACCCTGCCAGAGTTAGCTGTGAGGTTTCAAGCTCAAGCTTCCCATTAACCCACTAAGCTGCCCTGCATGCTCCTCCATGCTCAGCTATTAAGAACTGTCCCTCCTCCTCACTGGTGGAATTCTGGGCTTGCTTCTGAACTGGGCAAAATGTCAGTGAGTGGGGACCTGGAGGAGTGAGGTTGGAGGGAGCCTCACCTGGGACTGTTGTCCCAAGTGGGTGCTCCTTGGGCCCCTTCCATTGCCCGTGGCCTTTTCTGAGTCCGCTGGGCCTACAGTAATCAGTGAAGGCCACTGGGTGAGGTTGTGGCAGTGCTCATCTCTCCTCATAGTTATGGGATGGAATGTGATTCTATACCGTCTGCTTTCTTAGAATCCAATAGTCACTTAATAGACACTAGTTTCTCAGTGTTCCACCTTGAGATGGTTTTCAGTTCTCTTATCGTTACTCGGTCTTAAAGATATTGATGTCTGCTTACTTTCCAGGTGGTTTGTATACTGTCCAAAGGTGGGAAAAACAGGTGTGATGAAATTTAAAAATATATACTTATGTGTTCAATGCCTGAATCGAATCCAGTGTGTGGTACTACATCCCATGGACAGAACCTGGTCATTACTGACTGTGGCCACAAAGGTTTCCTAGCAGATGATTTGCAAGATGGGAGGAGCTTTCTTGAAGGTGGAGACAGGTATGTAGGAATTTCATTAACTTCTCTTCTATTTGTGCATAGTGAAGTTTAAAAGTCTACTTTTTAATCTAATAATTAAGTTTTGTTCATATTTCTGTTCTGATTTTACTTTTTTTCTGAAAAAAAAGTTGGAAAAACAACGTTCATTGGTATTGATTGTTTCTATGGTATTGTAAATCAGTGGAAGTCAATAGCAGGATTTGTGGCAAGCATGGATGTGGGATTAACCAAGTAAGTAAGCCTTGGCAGACATTTAGTTGTCAGCTGCTTGGGTACCAAACAGAAGAGGTGTACCTGACTCATATTTGTTGGGGGTTCATTCAAGTAGTTCTTAGACATGAACTGCCCCAAATTTCTGGCAAAGTTATACTCTCTACTTCAAAAATATCTTCCAGGAATGATTGGGTCCATGTTTGTTTTTGTTATTGCTGTGTGTTTTTTTTCTTTTCTAACAGAGTGCAAAAGTAGCAGCTGACAACTCCTACTTTTGTGTAGTTCTTTGTGTGACACAGTTGTTACCAGGGCTCTCAGGACATCATGAAATAGAAATGAAGATGTCAGGCAAGCCACAATCTCTTCTAGAGGCTTGTGGTTCTCTTCCAGGCTCTTCTGGGTGTGGCAGAAGCCATTTCCTTATGGAAGTAGCACAGAGGTCCCAATGCTTTGCTCTCTATCAGCTGCAGACCAATCTCAGCTCTTAGGTGTTGTCCAAGTTCCTTTCCACACAACCTAAGACAGGAGGCTGATGCCTAAATGTCAGTTTTCCGATGACGGGTAAGTACCATATGTTGAATTGGAACGGTCCTTAAGCCACATTACTTGTTGTTTAATTAATCAGAAGGGGGGAGATGCTGGGATCCATTAGCCAAGTAGGTATGACAATTTCCTTGCCAGTGTACCCCCATGTTGCTTAGTGGAAGGTGACCTTGCTCAAGGACCAGGGCGGATCCGTGTTTAGGGTGTTCCTGGTTTAGGATAATCCGAGTTTAGGGTGTTCCCGGTTTAAGGTTATTCCTGCTGGGAATAGGTCGTATCCTGCTGCCTGAGTTCCCCTTGAGTTCTCACAGGATTCAGAATATATTTGGGAGACAGAAGCCCAGTGGAGTGTGGATTTGGGCAGAGAATGTGGATTTCCCCAGAACGTGTTTGTAGACGGCTGGTGTGAGATCGGGAATAAAGAATTGCTGCTTGAATCTACAAAGCTGTGAGTGGCTCGTGATTTGTGCCCAGCCAGACTGCGGCAAAAACTAAAAATGAGGAGAAATAAACAAGGGTGTATATGTATAGGACTTCTTGAGTCACTTAGTACACAAATAATATACAAAAAAAGAAAAGCAAAATAAAAAATCAAAACAAAACAACAAAAGCAAAAAAAAAAAGGTGAGAAAACTTGGTGAAATGTTAATGAATTAAGGAGTCCTTTCCACCATGGTGGATAAGATAATCAGTGAGCATGGGATTGTCCCTTCTTGGGTGATGGGCATGGGTGGGCTGGGGGCTGTGGCTGGGTGGTGACACAGCTGGCTATGTCCAGTGGGCCTGGCTGGCCTGAGCTTGTGGATCAGGGCTGGTCGATGGGCCTTGCTGGCCACTGATGAAGCAGGGCTGGGCAGGCCAGGCAGCACAGTGGTAGCCAGGCAGCCTGGGTGATGGGCTGGTGGCAAATCTCCAGGCCTAGTAAGAAGATCAGTGGTCTAGGTAGGGGCCCTGGATGTTAGGGGAATTGAATATGGGTGGCCAAGGGGCTTGGTTGTATGCTGGACTGATGCTAGATCTGGTGTTCACCATGGACCTGGGAAACTGGTGGGTGATGGACCAGGTGGGACAGGCAAGTGCTAGCGACCTGTTGGGTATCAGAAACCGGGCAGCTGTTGGACCTGGTGGGTTCTACAGACCCAGGGAGCTTGGATGGCTCTGGGGACTGGGCTGGTGCTGGGACCCAGCAGGGACCGGCCTGAGTGGGCCCCAGGAACTCAGATGGTGCTGGACTGGCAGTCTCTGGGGCCCACTGGTCTGACTGCTATAGCTGGCCTTGTTATTCTTTGTGAGCCACAGAACTCACAGGGTTAAGTAGAGTTGGGGGTCTCTCTAGCATTTCCAACTTGTGTCCTTCTGGACAAAATGCTCTCCGTTTCTGATTTCCATGGTTTGGAAGGCTATTTAAGCCTTTGCTAGGCTCACATAGGCTCATGTGGACCTTGCTCTGAAGTCACAGGACTGGGTTTCCAGGCCCATTGGTTCCTCCACAGTCAGTCTCAATATGGCTCTTAGGTTGGCTGACCATGGGTGATTGATAAACTCAGGTGACGTCTTTTTAGAACCTTTTATTGAGTCGATGAGTCTTTGATTCTCCAGGGAAAACTGACCACCAACTCATGAGTTTTCTCTCTACACCTTGGGGAGAAGCTGTATCCCACTGCTCCAGTTCTGGGTTACTGAGCTCAGGGATAGTCTGCCTCACTCGAATCTGCAATCTTGTTCTCCTATCAACCTTATATATTTTTCAAAGTACCAGCTTTTTCTTGGGTCGATTTCTTCTTATTTTTATGCAGCACCTGGAGCACCCTGGGTCTTCCTGCATGCTAGGCATGTGCTGGGCCACAGAGTCCATCGCTGGCCCCTGCTGCTCAAGACTTGCAGTGTTTCTCCTGGGAAAACACCTGGCAGGTCCTAAACCTGCATTTTGCTGACATAATTTGGTGACATTTAAACCTTGGTATCCCATGGTTGGTTGAGGAAAAACCACCATTAGCTGGCTGCAGTGTTGGACAGATTTGCCTCTGGGGTCTTGTCGTGGATAAAAGATTCCGGATTTATTTTTTTGTGGGTACCACTGAATGTGTCTTCCTGTTTGTTGCTCAGTCTGTCTTTTAGCAACCACACAAAAAAATGTGCCACATCCCTGATTAAAGAATGTAAGGAAAGCCCTGGGTGGGAGACCCACTATGTCACGGCCTGGGTGAGCCCCACTGTGTGGACACCTGGGTTCTGGATGGCATTCTTCGTTAAGGCCATAAACTCAATGTTCTGTATTTAGTTTCACTAGATATTTAAATTGTCTTGAGCATGTAATTTTCCTTTTTAAAAGCTTCTTTGAATAGACAGAACTATGTGTCACTTTACAGTTCATTCCTAATTCATGTAGAGATTATCGAGAGTTGTTCATCCTGTCTCATGTCACTGCTTTCACAGTATGTCCAGGGAGCCCCCTGGTCCCATATGAGTGGCCCAAGAAGGTTAATTTCTCTTTATTCTTGCCCTGGATGGAGAGTCTCCTTCCGCACTCACAGAATGAGAAGATTTCTGATTCTTAGAGGAGATGTGTGTCCCCTCTCAGGAACCCGTGGTCATCCAACGGGAGTGGCTATACCTTGAAATGCATTTAGTGACACTAGCTATTACTGGAGAATGAAAATAAATTGACTTTATTAAGAATGTTGTTTTGCTTCCTTTGACCACGGCCAACATGGACACTTGAGTGTGTTTCTTAAGTTGAAACAGAAATACAAACCTGAAGACCGGTTTTCAAATCCTAGGAGACACAATACCCCAAACCACATGGTCATAGTGAGAGAGGACCAGGGACAATGGTCTCACATTTTAGGGATAGGACCCTCAGAGTCCTGGGAAACCCACGGGAGGTGCCAGTAACCACTGTCCCCAGAGTAGAAGCATTGCAATATATGAAGTGTGTTTGCACTAATTTGAACATAGGTTAGAAAAAAGGAGAAAATGGGTGTGGTCTGCATGATTGGGAGCCTTCAGAGCCTCACGCAGGTGTTTCCAGGGAGTTAAAAGAAAACTTTTGAGGTCAACTGCCCCCAAGTTGCTACTGTACATCAGAGACTAAAGTAAGAGTCAGGTGACATGTTCCACTGGGGGAAGCCATGTTTCTGTGATCTCCAGTGGGATCTTGTCACCTTCTTGCAGAAGCTAAAATTAAATCACCACAGAGAGTGAGTTAAAGACATCCTTTGAATAAAAAGGGTGCAGGATCTGCTCAGGTCCCCTGACTCCCCATGCATCCCGCCCATGTAAGTGCCTTTCTGTTCCTCAGATACAGCACTAGTGTGTGAGTGGGCTTCTGTGACTGTGATGAAGAATCAATATAACCAAATTGTATGTTAGGTTCTTTGGTAGCTTTGAATCACGTATCTACACTCAAGAGCTCAGAGGATTATTCTCTCTAGGTTTGCAAAGGGAAATTTTCTTTGTAAAACTGTTTTGTTTTTTCTGGAAGGTGCTGGGGATTGAACCCAGGACCTTGTGCATGACAGGCAAGCACTCTACCAATTGAGCACTGTCCCCAGCTCTTCTTTGTAATAGATTTATCCCTTTAATTTGGTGTCTCTTGAACATTCATTAATTTTAAAATTAAAAAAAAAAACTTGTTTCAAGTAAATCATTTTAAGCTCCCATCTGTTTTTATAGTGAGTTTAATTCATGGCTTTCCCAGTCCTCAGAGTACGTATTATTGAGTTGTCTTGTTATTTTCTGCTTCAACCTCATGAGTTTCTATTTATCTTCACCAAAAAAGAGATAAGTTCTAACCCAAGAATTTTATTTCACATCCTTGATTTTCCTTCTCTTGTCTCCATAAATCAATTCAATTTTTTTTTAGCATTTACTTCTCTGATCTGAGATCATGAGAAAGAATCTATACACTGAAATACTTTTCAATTATTCAGAAGGATCTGCTGATTCTTCACATTGCATAATTATGAAGAGAGTTCAAACTCACATTTCTAGTAAATGTCTAATAGAGTTTTTTTAATATACAGATATACTTTGTCTCAGTTTTGATCTCCCAAAAGTAAACCAGTGGTGCTCTGGCTATGCGGGGTGGGGAGTGGGTATCTCAAGCTGGATCAGAGACCAGAGTCTGTGATTGCTTAATTTTACAACTAAAGTGGTGAGAGTAGTGACCGCCCCTTCCTGACTTCCAAAGGGTCCCATGGTGTCCTCTCTCCAAAGAGAAAGGGGATGTTAGTGGAGAGGTGACAGTGAACTTGTTCTGTGCGATGACAAGAAATGACATCTGCCCTTTCATGTACCCAAGGTCCATCACTAAATGAGGATGCAAATCACAGTATTTACATTATGGTGCCCATGGTACACCTGAGAAAGCAGCTATGTCCCCCTCCCTCTCTCCAGCTGGTGTCTGTCCACACACAGACCCCAGAAGCCCAAGGTGCTGTGGGTCTGCTTTCCTCACCACTGACTGGGGTACACCAACTTCGGGATTGTTTCCTAGTCTCTGGTCTCCTGGGTGATGGCAAGTATCTCTGTGTTGTCCATGACTTGGACAGTGGCACAATGTGAGATATTTAAGTGATGGCTCCTTGGTCAGGGCAGGAAAGGGCATCTCAACTGGGTTGTCCCTGAAAAGGACCTCACACCCTCAGCTCAAAGGACTCTGGGGATAATTTTTTAAGAAATAGATTTCCATTCCCATTTGTTCTCCACTTAGGTTTCTCCTCTAATCTGCCCACTTAGACTTTCCTTGTCCTTCCCCACTAGGCCCTTTCTCACTGGGACCTGGCTCTGAACTTCTTTTCCACCTATTCTCTTTGGACTTAGGTCATCGTATTCAGAACCTCCAGTCTGAGGGGAGCTTGTTTCCACCAGGGTTTGAGTCATGACCTGGGGCTCGGCCCATCAGGGCTTCCAGGAGTTGCTCTCTCCCCAGAGCTTAGGAGGGGTTCTGGGATCATCCTGGTGCTGGACAGCCTTCTGTCTGCACCCTGATCTTATGGATGGACTAGTCCTGGCAGGTGTGAGTGGGGTGAGGCACAGCTGGGAGGGGACAGGTTCAGAGGATTCCGTTTAACTGCTTTTATGAAATGATCACATTTTTACGGTGTTTTCTAATAAAACTAATAAATCAGCACAGAAGTAGCAATATTTCATTCTTTATAAAACATCTATATGTGAACCATGGAGGGCCATGGGGCTCTCACTGATACACACATGTGTGACCCGCACAGTGTGCAGACAGACAGCCAGCTTCTTCTCTGCCTGCTCCTTTTCCACGTCCTAACATTTCTTCTTCAGCGCAGGACCAGGCCCACGGACATGGCCATCACTCACCTGGCCCTGATTCACCTGCTGATGCTCATAATCAGGGCACACCTGGACCTAAGGATTTGGGGGGTTCAGGACTTTTGGAACGACATCACATGTAAAACCATCATCTACCTGTACAGGCTGATGAGAAGCCTGTTGGTCAGCACCACCTGCCTGCTGAGTGTCCTGCAGGCCACCACCCTCAACCCCAGAAGCTCCTTTCTGGCCAAGTCCAAGCACACGTCCCACAGTGCAGTGCGTGGACCTTGCTCACTCTCTGGGTGTTCAACATGTTCTTCAATGTTCGCATCTTGGCCTCCATGGAAGGCCCCTCCAATGACACAGCAGCTTTCTGGTTTGTCTCTGAGTCCTGCAATGTTGCCCCCACAGGTCACCACTTCAGGATCTTCTTCTCCCTGATGGGAATACTCCGGGACATCTTCCTCATGGGGCTCAGGACCCTCTCCAGTGGGTACATGGTGGCTCTCCTGTGCAGGCATAAGAGGCAGTGCCAGCATCTCCACAGCACCAGCCTGTCCCCAAGAGCCTCCCCAGAACTGAGGGCCACCAGGACCATCCTGCTGCTCATGGGACTCTTTGTGCTCATGTACTTTGTGGACTGTGTGTTCTCCTCCTCTTCGGGACAGATGCACAAGGACGATCCCACTCGCCTGGGGGTCCAGATGCTGGCTAGCAATGGCTACGCAACCCTCAGTGCCTTGATACTCATCTGTGCTGATCAACAGACACTCAGGTTCTTCCAGTGCACATTAGAAAAGGAGAGGAAATATGTATGCCAGGCTGGGCGACCTGTCATTTTGTCGTCCCACATCATTTATTTCTAAATGTCCACAAACGTTTTTATGTTGAAAAAAAAAAACAGAATGATGTTGATGGAGGTGTAACCTGAACATTTGCTCTTTTTTTTTTTAATTTTCCTACAATGTTTTAGAATGTAATTGTGGCATTCCTCATGACAAATGGATGGTAAATTCAACCTTCCTTATCTTAGGATAAACAGCTCAAAAATAGATGGTTTTATTGCTGTCAAATGTCAGCATTTCTTAGGCAGATTTTCTTTTCCTAAAGTAGAACAAAGAAATGTGCATTCAGTCTGAATGCATGAACAATAGATTGTGCCAAACCGCTGACCTTCAATACACAGCAGTGCTGGTATTAAATGCAAGAAGAGGTAAAATGAGCAATTTTATAACAATGGCTCTTTTTGCCTTAACAATTAAACACAGGAAAGAAAAAAAATCAACTCTTATTTATACAATAATACTATGCTATTGTATCTCCCCCTTAACATGAAGTAGTAACAGAGATTTTTATCACTTATCAGAGGAATAGGTTTGCAGTGAGGCACCCAGTATTATTTCATAAACATCCATCAGAACCATCAAGCCTCCCAAAGCTCAAAGTGATAGAAAGCACACTTATACTGGGCTTCCCATATATTGAGTGGGTAGAGGTTTCTAAAACATAAAGTCATTAGTGGTCAAGTAACTCATTTCCTTGGTAGAACACAACATTAGTCAGTTATTGATTCAAAGGCATTAATTCAAAGGCATTAATCAGCCCCCTCTATGTGAGTCATTTAAATTTTGGTTGTTTGAATTCAAAAAGCAAGTCTAAGAGAGTCAACAAGTTTTCAATGAACATAAATACAATGCATCATGACAAAAAAAAATGTGCAGGAAAGCAAGAAATACACAATACAGAATGACGCCATTTAGTTAAAATTAACAGCAGCAAGAAAGCACAGGCGAATATGTCTACATGTGATCAAAGTGAATGGTGCACACTAAGAGTGTTTTAGTGTTCTCTTTGCTTGGCTGTGTTTTATAAGTCATATGAGATGAACATGAGTTTCTTTAATTGCTTTTTATGTTTTGTTCTTCATACACAAGACACAGTTTCTATCCTGAAGGAGCTTCTGGTGCTTTAGGAGTAAACAGTCTGTATGGGGAGGAGTGAGGCTGTCTGGGAGGAGGATGGACTGACTCCTGACAAGTACCAACATTATTTTTGTCTGTTTTTATCCAGCTTATCAAAAACAATGTTTCCTTGGAGGGAGTGGTGGTGTAGGCCTATAACCCCAGTAACTTGCAAGGCTGAGGTAGGAGGATCACAAGTTCAAAGCCAGCCTCAGCAATTTAGCAAGACCCTGTTTCAAAATAAAATGAATAAATAAGCTGCAGATGTGGTTCTGGTAAAGTGCCTCTGGCTTTAATCCCCAGTGCCAAAAAAACCCAAAGCAATAAACATGTTTCAGTGTTAACAGTAACTTTAGCCTACATCCCAAGGTTTTTATGGGCTTATTAACTGTCCATTTAAACCAATTTCTATGGTAAAATGCACATGAATTTACAATAACCAATCTTAAAATAATTCAGAAACATCAGAACTTAAACATCTGTCTTCATGTGTGTTCATTAACAGCTTGTTCTCCCTCTGTGCTGACTGCATGATTTCATTTCACCAATAGCAGTCTCACCTGGGGGAGATTTAATCATCACTCTCATTATACAGATGAGAAAACCAAGGCCCACAGATCACAAAACCTATTAAGGTCACCAAATCCACACAGAGTAAAGCCTGAATTCAGGCAGCTCAGAACCAGATTCTGCCACCCAGTTCTTCCTAAGTTCATCTGTCAGTTTCTAAGAATCCCAGGTCTTGACATAAAAGTGATTAAAATTTTTTGGATGATGATAAATACAAAGAAGTATATTTCAATTTTTTCTTTCTTTTTTCAATTCTGAGGATCAAACCCAGGGCCTTGGGCATGCTAAGCAAGTGTCCTACCACTGAGTTACACCCCCAGCTTAGCATATTTGCTTTTTTTTTTTTTTTTTTTGGCTAAATAAAAGTTCTGAAGTAAACACAATTGCTTCCATTCAATTAAATTACCGGAAAATCTAGACAGGTATCTAGCTCAAGATTCAATAAATTTATTCTACAAAGGGCCAGCCTATAATTATTTGATTTTTATTTTCGCATGCTGGGGATCAAACCTAGGGTCTCATACATACTAGGCAAGCCCTATGCCAGTGAGTTATACCCCATTCCTGAAAGTAATTATTTTAGACTTCGTGGGTCAGGTAGGCTTAGAGCCTTGTTAAGTTGTTGAGGCTGGTTTTGAACTCGAAATCCTCCTACCTCAGCCTCCTGAGCCTCTGGGATTACAGGCATGCGCCACTATCCCCAGCCCTAGGTCATCCTTGACACCATACCTTCAGAAGTCACCACCAGCATCAGAGTTAAACCTTTCAGTACCATCACGCAGGTTCCACACAGATCTTTGAACATCAATGGCTAACTCCCATGATACCACATGCACATTTCTTCCCATAGCTGCACTGATCAGAACTCTCGAATCTTATAGGAACTGAAGCAAATATCACAGTTCTCTGTTTATAATGAAGTCAACACACATTTGAATCAAATTTCCATTCTGCATTTTTAAAATCCCTATAAAGAAATGGCATCCGGCAAGCTAAAATTGAAACATAAAGAACAACTCAAGAATGTCAGGCATTTTCAATAGTTGATCTGCATTCTCATGTTTCCTTTAGTAAACAAAGATGCAAAAAGACTGCCTCATGCAAAAACAAAACAAAACAAAAGCCAAATTGTCAATCTTTTACAAACCTTTTAAGTCTGGAATGAAACTCGCTACATTACTGATATGACTCTCTGCAAACCAGGACTTTCTCTAAGTTTCTAAGATCTAGAGATCTTAGATACCATGTGTGGGCCACAGCACATCAAAGGAACAATACCATAAAGTGAAATACCAGCTGAAACTTGACCTTGTGAAATGCCAGCTGAAAATTGACCTTGTGAAATGCCAGGAAGATGATTTAACATCCATCATCTTTGCCCTTTCATAGCATGAACCAAGTGACACAAAAGTCCAGCTCCTCATTCCCAAACGGTGAAAATGCTGTAAGTGCATAAATTCAGACCTTCAGATGGCTCTAGGTATAAAGCCACGTTTTGACTGTGCAAAGTATCATAACACAGCAACCAGTAAGGATACGAAGATGTAATCGTCCATGTATCTCTTCTTCAGGTTCTCCACAATGGAGCTCTCTTTGATCTTGGAAAGCAGCACCATGTCGTCCACCCCACTGTGCTTGACATTGTGACTCTGCCAGTGGTACCAGTAGGCACCTTTGCTCCCCATGGTGACTCGCGCGGCGGTCTCTCCTCTGCCGGGTCCGGCTGCCTGGGAACTGGGACTGGAACGCAATCTCCTGGGCGAACTTCAAAAGTTGTTTCCCCTCGCCAAAAACAGGCTCCCGACACCCAAGCACTCACAGGAGCCAATGGAAACCCAGGGAAGACTCCATCCGGGCGGGATCCGCGGGTCTAGGTGAGAGCGAGACCGGGAAGATTCAGCAGTCGGAGTGCATGCTGCAAAGGGCTGGGGTCCCCTTGGATCTGGTGATCGCCAACTGCCTAGATGAGTCCGATGAGCTCAGCTTGTGTGCCTGCCTAGTTCCCCTGGTTCTCTTCTCTTTCTTCAACCACTTAATCCGTACTCCTCTGGCTCAGCCTCCTGAACATTTGCTCTTTGTGAAGATGTCAAATCAACCCAGGTACAATTGTCATCCCAGAAACATGGGAGGCTGAGGTGGGAGGATCACAAATTCAAGACCAGCCTCAGCACCTAATCCAGACGGTAAGCAACATAGCAAGACCCTGTCTGAAAACAAAATATGGAAATGGCTGAGTTGTGGCTCAAATTTAAGTGCCTCTGGGTTAAATTCCTAGTACCAAAAAGAAATGCTGGATCTCAAATGGGCTGTTTTGTTACTGTGCCTGCCCAAGGCAGATACCTTGCACGGTCCAACTAACACTGCAGATTCTGTCATCAAAATCATACCTGTATTCTCCATTTTTTTTCAACTGCATTTTGTATTTTAATTTTGGTCTATATTATTTTATTTTCATCTGAATGATAAACCCATCATGAGGGTAGAAAAGGAAACAGTAGTCAATCTTAGCCTGGCCCCTGCACAAGGATTCAAATTTATAAAGCATGCCACAATAAAAAAAAAAAAAAAAAAGAGTAACAGGTACTATCTGTGTACTTACATTTTACGAATATATTCACCATTAATTACCAGTAATGTTGAGAGGGCAGGGTCTCGCTGAGTTGCTTTATGCCTTGCTAAGAGGCTGAGGCTGGCTTTGAACCCATGATCCTCCTGCCTCAGCCTCCCATGCTACTGGGATTACAGGTGTTTGCCACCATACCCACCAATGACCTTTAATTTAAGTGGCACACAGGAGTCACAACAAGTGCTACATAGAACCTCGAGCTAAAATGCCAGCCCCAGTCCTGCACCCTTCCATCACTAAAGCACAGCGGGATGGCAGGTTTTAACCTGTGGTGATGTAGTCTTAACTCAAGAAGTCTGGCTGCTGGATTGAACTCAAGATCAATGTGAAAGTGGTTCATTGGCAGCATTTGTCAACCTAAGGACAGCCCAAGACACCACCTTCCTCCACTGCTGAGAGCCACAGCTGAGTCAGAATGGCCCCTGGCATTTTGCCAATAGTATTGGTTGAGAGGCAAGCCATTAAGATCATGCTGGATTGATTCGATTGTATATTAGACCTTTACTGTCTGCCTCGGCCTGCTACTTTGGAGTTCTCCTGGGGATTCCCGGAGAGTTCCCATTGGTTGGGGAAGTAAGGGAAGAGGGATTTCCGGAGCAGGGATTTCCAGTTGTTGGTTCCTAGAGGAGCCCCGTGGCATTCGGAAGAGTTCCCAGGGAGCGTGTGTGGAGTGATCTATGAAGTTCAAAAATTAAGTTTGTTCCTGCTTCAGTGGCTCATGATTTGTGCCCAGCCAGACTGAGGCACTCCACCTAGTATGTGAAGATTCCAGCTGCATTTCTGGGGGTACTGTGGGGGCCTCCCATGGTCACTGGTCTCCAAGAATCAAGGAGGCTGCCACTTCTCCTGACTCTCAGAATGTCCACTCTAACCAGAGAAAGAATGTTCGACATGGGGGGCCTCCATTTTGCAAGTTACCAACCCTGTGCCAGAAGATACTCAGATATTGTTTTCTGCTTCTCAGGAGGAAATCTTGCTCTGTTGCAGAGGCTAGTCTTGAACCTCTAAGCTCCGGTGATGCTCCTGCCTCAGCCTCCTGAGTAGCTGTGGACCCACAGCTGGACCTGATGGTCCCAACTCAAACACTGCAGCAGATTCAAAGTAGTGCTGAGCCTATGGTATTGCCATCCCTCCATCAGTGTCTTCTGATCTCACACCACAGGCTGTGCCCCTGCACTCCTGGGGATTTAATCAAGACCTGTAAAGAAGACAAGCTTCAACTGAGATGGAAAGACCTTCCCAAGTGCCCCTAATCACCAGAATGGCTATCCCAATTGCTAAAATGGAAAGAACCATGTGTGTGTGTGTGTGTGTGTGTGTGTGTGTGTGTGTTGCTAGGGATTGAACCCAGGGCCTTGTGCCTGCAAAGCAAGCACCCTACCAACTGAGCTAGATCTCCCAGCCCAGGAAAGAACTCACCAGACAATCTTGAAACATTCACAGATCAAGTCTGCTCACGCAGGAGGTTAAAAAGGTTGTAGGTGTCAAATGGACTCAGAACAGATTGTGACTCTGAGGGAACTTTTTGTGATGTCCATCAGTCACGCCCATATGAAAGCCCTTCCTTCACCATCTCCCAGGGCCACTTACTTTTGGATGGACTGACACAATTGTACATCTAAAGTCACAGAAAAGAACTATCATCTGATCCCGTGAATGCCCACGTCTGGCTGTGAGTGGTTGAACTCTCCTGCCAGGTGTCTGAGACCAAGTTGGACCATTTTCCTGTCTACTCTTAGAGTTAGCTGAGATTTGTGGGATATCACTTTTGGGAACATGGGAGAATCCTCTTGGCCCCTTTAGCTGTTTCTCTACGAGTTGGGCCATGTGACAGGATTGATCAGTCTTGCTGAACAACTGTTGCTTCTCTTGATGTATCCAAAATATTTCCCTGTCCACTCAGTGACCCTCTTCTGTGCAGAATGTGCTCTAGCTGGATTCCTGTTTTCTCAGGTCCTTTCAATCCCTCTGAACATGCTTTTGGGTGCCTCACACCGGTGCTGTAGGGACCTGAGAGGGGCACCATATTTCCCTGGATCCTGGCTGACCTCAGAGAGCCAGGACCCAAATATTGGCTTCTTTTTCCTTGACCCTTTTGCTTCCTTAACTTAGTCTCCAGGATTTGGTTTTAAACATCAACCAAGTCAGTTTCTCCAGTCTTTAAGTCAGAGTACTGGGTTTTCATTTCAGTACATATCATTTTATAGTGACCCCTTCAACTTAATTGGGGTCATTGTTAATACTGGAAGTGGGTTGTATCTTCTATATGAAGGATATGGTCGCGACTGAACTCAGGTGTTCTTTTAGATGTAGTGTTTCTGCAAAAACACCAAACAGGCAACAGCTACAAAGTTTTACAAAGAAAATACAGAATGAAATTAAGAAGAGTAAAACTTGTTCAGTTAGTATAGTAGCTATGAACCCAAAAATGTATTTTATCCAAATCTTTTACTTAGTTCCATATTATATCCCTGGTTCTTTTTTTTTTTTTTTTTTTTTATCATGACAGGAATCTTTACAATAAAAAAATGTATTTTGGGAATGTAACATTAATTGTGCTTAATTCTGGCCTACTTTGGAGGCATCCTGACTTGGTACAAGGTGAGAGGCAGAGCAATATCTCAGGGGAGGTGGGGCTCATGGCAAATTTTAGGTAAAATGCTTTATTTCTGCAGCTGATCTTTGCCTTAAAATATCTTAAATGGCAGCCTTAAGCCAATTTCCTCTTGAAGGAGCCTGCCTGACCCCACATTGGAGAAACAAATTCCTGATGATTTTGCAGGATCTGGTGTACTCTCCTCTGAGCCCATCAATGTCCACCAGGTGAAAAGGATTTTCCAATGAACTTGAGGTCGAGACCATTGCATGGCCATTTTACACTAGGGCCATTTTACCTACGGGTGTATGTGTACGTTCTTATTTTGGCATTTGCTGGCATCAGAATCCCCAGGAGAAGGCCTTGTTCACATTCACAGGGCTCACCACTCACCCAGTTCAGATGCAGCCCACCTGGGGTGTTACCTGAGCACGTGTATTTCTAACCGTGTCCAGGAGATGGTGAGGGCCTTCCTCAGAGCCCATGGGAGGCAGGAGAGAGGTCGAGTGGGTCTCTGGCCACCTGACTCTGGAATCCCAGGCAAGAGTTTTGCTCTATGTGACTGCCACACTCAAAGCTGGTGGGATGAGAAGTTTTGACACTGTCTAAAGCCTCGTCCCAGAGAAAGAGTCAGCCCTGAGTCCCGTTATGCCACAAGGAGTCTAGACCCTGGTTCTTCCTGTGTGAAACCTCATGTGCACCCAAGAAGCACCTGGGGGGCTAGGCCTGCAGGCTTCACTCCCCGCTTTGGGGATGCAAACTGGCAGCAGAAGACAGGCAAGCTCCCACCAGCCTCATCTCCCATCTCTACCTGGTGACCTTGAGGAGGGGACTCCTCTCTGACTTCATTCTGGTGTAGAAAGGTCACTGAGAAGTCACTTAGAAGCACTGTTGTTCCTCTGTCAGGCTTAGCGAGTGGAGGTGGGCGGAGCCGAAGTGCTGGGCGGAGCGATCCAGCTAAGGCCAGCCCTTAGGAACAGGGGACAGGGCGGGGCCTAGGGAGGGAGTGGAACCCGAGGAATGGGCGGAGCTGGGGGAGGAACTGAGTGGAAAGCGTGGAGCTTGGCGAATGGGTGGTGCTGAGGGCGGGGCCGAGCAGAGCGAGGGGAGCCCAGTGAATGGGCGGAGCTGGAGAGGCGGAGCCAAGCGGGACCAAGTGAAGCCCAGCGAATGGGTAGAGCTGGGGGCGGAGCCGAGCGGGGCTGAGTGGAGTCCCACCCCTAGGAGCAGCGCGGGGCGGGGCCAGCGGAACCACGCAAGACGCCACGCCCCATCACAGGCTCCCGGGTGAGCGCAGAATGAGAACCAGAAGCTGAGGGCGGGGCGGGCGGGTCCTTAAGAGGGAAGAAGCCTGACACACTGTGTGTCTGGAAATCCCGTCAGAGGTCGCTGTGGACCCAGCCAGCAGTGTGCCTTTGGGCTCCCGCCACCGGAGATGTGACTCCAGAGTCCTCTCTGCCGGCCGCAGTTTCCCCCTCACACGGGAGGCCGAGGAGAGAGATTGAGGACCCGCTGCGCAGCCTCCTTCGTCCCTCCTCATGGGCGCGGTGGACTCTCCGTGTGTTCAGGTGGGTTGGGGTCCAGGGTGTCAGGGAGGGTCCTGGGCATGTCGCCTTGGAGTCTGGTTTCTGGGCGCAACCGTGGTCCCGGCGTGTCGCGGAGACCCCTCCTGTGGCCGGCAGTGTAGATGGCGTGACCTTGAGGCCGAGAGGGTGGCCTGTGGCGCGGCTGTCACCGCTGGTCCTGGGGCAGCTCCTGCGGTCCCCCGCACTGACCCGGGCAGGGCGTCCTGGCCCTGGGCAGGGGGAGAAGCGCGGATGGTAGAGGCCTGGAGCCCGCAAGGGCGACATTGGGGACTCGCTGCAGCAGGACACCAGCGATGCCGCCTGTCAGGCTGGAGAGAGGGCAGTCCAGCCCAGGGGTCTCTAAGGGAAGGTTTGGCGGTGGCTGGGCAGGGATGACAGCGACGTCGTGAAGACGCACAGGTAACATGTAACATGGTGGCATGACCAGGTGACAGGGGGACGAAAGTGGTTGGACCTTGTATATTTATTTACAATTACGTAATATTCTATACATGTATTATGTACACATATTCACGAGGTTGTTTGAATATATAAACACGTTTATAATTTGTCTCAGAAAAGGGCACTTAACCACTGAGCCACATCCCCAGGTCTTTTTTTAAAAATTTATTTAGAGACAGGGTCTCACTGAGTTGCTTAGGGTCTTCCTAACTTGCTGAGGTTGGCCTCCAACTTGTGATCCTCCCCACGTAGCCTCCTGAACCACAGGGATTCTAGGTGTGTGCCACTGTGCCCAGCTCCTTTAGGGGGTTTTCCCCGGGTTTTGTTAGAGTTCCAGGGATGACCTCTGTATTGAGACACTGTACACTTCTCAGGTGATGTGCAGGTAACTTCTCTCATTGTCAGTTGGATCCTTTACTCTGTTTTTGCCTTACTTGATGTGAAGAAGCTTTTGGTTTGATGAAGTTTCGCCTGCCTGTTTATGCTTCTGTCCCCAACTTTTTGTTTTGTCAATTTTTTCTTTCTTTTCAAATTAATTGATTTTTCTTACAATTCCATAATGATGTGTGGTTTCTGCCATATTTCCTTAGGCAGAGTTGCTGTCTGCCATTTGTTGAATTGTCTTTTAATATCTTTTACTCATTTAAAAATTAATTTTATTCAGGTAAAACTGATAAGAATAAATCACACATATTTAATGAACAGCTTTTTAGGTCTGCCACATACATACACCCACAGAACCATCACCACAATGAGGACGTGAAGACTAATTCAGTCTCAAAGGTTCCTGGAGCCCCTTGATGATTCCTCTCTTTCCCTCCTCCTCTGACCAGAAATGACCACAGACTGGAGTTTATTTTCAGACTGATCAATCCATCAGAACCGTGGTCTACATGGTGGGTAACCCTGGGACAATCAGGTTGGTTTCCAGCCCTTGTTTGTTCTCCCTAAAGTCAGGATTCCTCCTATAGGATCCAAGACCACTGGAAAACTTAGGATCAAGGTTTAGGAAGAATCTAGAGCCACACATGACTCGGCAGAGTAGGTTATCAGTTCCTGGAAGCTGGTATTTCTAACAACTCTGAGTAGGTGGTCCAGAGTACAGTTGGGGTCTGTAGCGCCACAGTGCCTTCCTGTCACCAGAGTTTATACCCGCCATCATTGAGCAGAATCCCAGCATTTTCAGGTTTTGGGGGGGGGTTGTTTTTAAATGAGATTCATTTCTCCTAATAGTGTCCATTTGAAAATTGGATCTAGTGATATTTGAAATGGTGCAATGTTATTACAAACTTTCCTTGTTGCACAGCTTTTAATAACCACCAATGGAAACCAGGTCTCCCTCAGGCAGACAGTTACTCTCCTGCCCTCCCAGGCGCTGGTCACTAACTTCTGCTCTGTGACTCTTGGGTTTCCATATTATGCACACTTCATAAGAGTGGAGTATACAATATGTGATTTAAAAAATAAATTATCGATTTTTTTAAATACATGACAGTGGAATGCGTTACAATTCTCATTACACATATACAGTACAATTTTTCACATATAGAAAAAGTATGTTGACACCAATTTGTGTCTTCACATGTGGACTTTGGATGATGATGTCCATAACATTCCACCATTCTTGCTAATCCCCTGTCTCTTCCCCTTTCTCCCCGCTGCCCTATCTAAAGTCCGTCTATTCCTTCCATGCCCCCCTCCCTACCCCACTATGACTCAGCCTTCTTATATGAGAGAAAACATTGGGCATTTGTGTTGTTTTTTTTTTTTTTTTTTTGCAATTGGCTAACTTCACTTAGCATTATTTTCTAAATACACAATGGAATTTTACTCAGCAATCTGTGATGTATTTGTCTAATATTTTTTTTAGCTGAATACTTTTGGGATTTATCCATATTGTTGCATGTATTATTTCTCTTTATGGCAGAGTGATATTCTATATCTATAAATTATAATATATATATATATGTATATATATATGCTTGCATGTTTGTGTATATGGATATATAATGTGCCTGTACATACACACATCTCTAGCCCCACTGAATTTGTGTATCCATTTTTTTTTTCTTTTTCCTGTAGTTTCTGTGGATTGAACCCATGGCCTGGACCATGCTAGATAATATCTATTCTTTTCTTGATGAACATTTGGGGTTATGGCACTGCCTGATTGATAGCCATGTTGCAGTCTTCTTTTTAAAATAGTATATTTTCAGACAGAATAAGGTACAATGTGGCTCTAATAGAACTTCTTTAAAAGAAGTTTTCATAAAACAAGAAGAAAGAAAATAAGATGAGACTGTAAAAGTCCGTGGATGTACCTAAAGACACCAATGCATATATCAAGTAAAACCATACTCACTCAAAGTCATTTGTAGTCACATAGATAACTTTACCAGACAGAAAATCTGGTGCACTTGCTGAAATCATATCATAAAGAAGTTTGTGTGGATAGAGGGATTTGTAAGCGAGAGTGGAGGAGCTGTTTTAGATGCGTCTTGTCAGCATCTAAGCTTTGTTCCTCCACTGGGCTCGAACGATGTTCAGGATCTGCGTGTCAGCCCTGAGCAGTACCAGGGGACTGAGCGTGCCATAGCCGCTGGCCACCACGTTGTGGATGCTCATGAGCATGGGGTCGTTTCTCCTCATCCTGCTGATGAGCAGGGAGAGCGCAGAATCTGCAAAGTACAGGGTGGTGAAGCACCTGAGCAGCTGTAGGACACTGCAAGTGGCCCTGTGCTCAGAGAAGGTCTGGGGGGACAGCCTGGAGCCATGGAGGGACAGGCAGCGCTGTTGATGTCTGTGCAGGAGGGTGGCTATGTACTCACTGGACACGGCCATGAGGCCCATGAAGAAGATGTCTCTGAGCATTACCAAGAGGAGGAAAACACCCCTGTACTTCGGCAGGAAGGAGCAGTGGCTGTTGACAAAGAGAAGACCTGGCTGCATGGCATAAGGGGTGGCCACCATGCAGAGCAGCTGGTCACTGGTAATGGCCATGGTGAGGACCCACAGGAACAGACATGCCCCCAGGATGGGGTGTGCAGATTTGACTTTGAAGTTGGCCAGCGAGGAGCCACTGGGGCTGATGGTGAGGACCTGGAGCACACTCAGGACACAGGTGGTGACGAGGGACAGTCCCCTCATGACCTTGTGCAGGAAGACCAGAATTTTGCATTTGACATCACCTGAAATGTCCTGCACTTCCCAGATGTCTGTGGATACCAAAAGGGCCACAGTGAGGAGTAGGATGATGTGTGTCAGAGCCAGGTGGGCGATGGGGAGGTTGATGAGCCTGGGCTTTTGGCCCCCGAGGATGGCGGCCAGGTGGAGGCAGAGCAGACAGGTGTTGGCTGAGATCCCAGCCCCACCCTGTAGGTAGAAGGCACTTCTCGTGACCCTGAGTCTGGAATCTCGGTCCATCTTCATGGGGATGTTGAAGCAAATGATGTGTTTCTGCAGAGAGAACCAGAAGTGTTTGACAGCAGCAGAATTTTGTCATTATGTCACATTTTACAGTCACTAGATTCATCATTTACTAAAAAACATTCTTTGGAAGTAGGATAGCCTTTTATTTCCATTATCAATTTAAATTCAAGGAATGGCATGCGGCTCGGGGGCATAAATTTTGTCCAGCCCTCAGGAAAGCTGGTCCACCCCAACCCAGACCAAGGAAAATAGTCAATTTAAAAAAAAATTAACTAATTTTAGCTTGTGCACCACTCCTTCTTCAGATCAATGATTTTGTAGATGTTCCTCACCTCAGGGAGGTGGTGATGCCTTCCCCTGTCTGGCGGACCTACTGTGTTTTCCTTTAGATTATAAATTCCACCACCTCTTTTTAATCCCTCCCTTCCCGCTTCCTAAGATGTGGTCCTGTCTGTCCTGAGAACGGCGTCTCTGAAACACTGCTGCTATGGAGACATTGCCCAGGAAAAGCTGTAGGTCCCCAGGTTGGAGTTGGAAACGGATCCTCTAGGAGGACAACTTCACCTGCTCATCCCACTCTCTCTTTATAGAGTACAGAATTGGGAGGAATTGTGTACTTATGTGTCCTGCCCCTCCATAGCTTCCTCTAATCCAGTCACCATCACTTACCCTCAGGGTCAGCCATGTTACCCAAGTGAGTAATTTCATCTCCGTTTGCATCCTGAGTAAAAGAGGGTGAAGGTAGCATTTTTGCCCTGGCCCTTTTGGTGTAAGCCAGATTGGTGAGAGTCAATTCAGTGACAGGTGAAGCCAGCATCCTTGTGTTGGTGTTGGGATGATTCCTACCCAATGTGTGTGTGTGTTTTATAAAGTAGTATCAGGAGATGTGGAAACAGGAGTAGTGCTGTCACTCACCACTTGCTGACATTGGCTGCATATCCACTCCAGGGTCATTTGTAGAAAGCAACAAAGGGGACATTTTTTCAGGAAGAGAACTGGTACCTGGACCCAGGGGTGCCTTACCACTGAGCTACATACCCAACCCCCAGTCCTTTTTATTTATTTTTTAATATGGGGACAGTTTCTCACTGAGGGTCTTAGTACCTCACTAAGTTCTTGAGGCTGGCCTTGAACTAGGCATCCTCCTGCCTGAGATTCCCAAGTTCCTGGATCTGTGGTCACATGTATGCCTGGCACAAGGAGAGTTTAGCCAACAGTTTACCTGTTTGCTTGCCTCTCCTCGGATGAAAGAAGAGGTCTCGCACACACTTTGTAAATGCAATAAAACTTTCAATTTCAAGGGAAATTAAGTATTTCAAAACTAAGCTCTAGGCACTGGTAACAGGACCAATAAAATTCACCTATCACATTCTAGTTGGCCTGTCCATCCCCAAGGAGGAAAAGGGAGTGTCTGCAATAAGCAAGGTGAAGTCCAGCTGCATGTCTTCCATTTGAATTGTTCCTGTTTGGAAGATGCTGCAACATTCCTTAGCTCAGAAACCTCTAGATGCATATTCACTCAGACCCTAAAAGACACTTGAGTTCTGGGAGCAGGCCTCCAAACCATTGAGTGTCCTTCAGGAAATCTGCCCTCATTTCCCAAGCTTCTGCCATCCTGCTTCCAATGCCTCCATCCAGACATTTGGGAATACGATGGGAAAGATCTCCACTATTATGGTCTAATTGCCATTCATCTTCCTTTAAAATTACGTTAATTCCTGGAGGTTATTCTCAATAATTTAACTTGATGAATGTGCAAATGTAAATTCTGTGATCCTTCAGTGACTGGATAGAAACTGTACTTGGACTATATTTTTATGAAGATCATTTTCATTTCCAAGCATCATTAATCAAGATTAGCATGACAAGAACACCAAAAAAGCTTTCAAAAATTAAATGTGTCTCATGGAAGGTAAAATAAGCTTCCTGTAGGTCATTGTAAGCTGCTCCTCTTTGCTACAGAAACTTCAGTGAAATTACAGCAAAGGCTTAGATTTACTGGTGCCTCTAGAAATAAACTAACAGAAGCAGAATATGTCTTACCTTTCAGAAATCACTACTTATGCAAAAATCCTTGTCTAAAATTCTCTGCTGTCTCATGGATTGGGCATTAGTAAAGAATAAAGCTGAAAGATCAGCTGGGA
Source organism: Callospermophilus lateralis (assembly GCF_048772815.1). NCBI lineage: Eukaryota > Metazoa > Chordata > Mammalia > Rodentia > Sciuridae > Callospermophilus > Callospermophilus lateralis. The sequence goes on from NC_135320.1 coordinate 11,117,186, forward strand.
GAGGGCAAGGACTCTAGGAATTTTTAGGAATTAAGGAACAATGTGTGTTAACATAGAAGGACATAAACTATAGCCAGATCAGGGGCCTGTGGTTCTCTATAATAATATTACTTTCCCCAGTTATATATTTTCTAATTTTATCACAAATTTGTATTTATTCTAGTATTTTGAATGTATTTTTTAGTTATAGATGGTATTTTTATGTGATGCTGGGATTGAATCAAGTGCCTCACATGTGCCAGGCGAGTGCCCTGCCCCTGAGCTCCTGCCCCTGAGCCCCTGCCCCTTCTTCTAGTATTTTTAAATCTCCTTTCACCCCTGGGATATTTTTTTAAATTCAATGAATCCACATGAAAGAATTACCTTTTCTGAGAACTCTTTGGTTAAATTCTGTCTTTCTCCATGGTTTGCATTAGTAAAGAACTCTAAAGCTAAATGTCAGCTAGTGAACCTGAGAGCCTCAGAAACACAACAGGTGTCAAGGAACAGCGTTCCAATATGAGGAGGTCCTAACTGTCACCAGATGAATGTCCCTGGCTCTGTATACTAATACCACAACAGAGAGATTAGCTGTGAAAACATTGTGTATTTTTTTTTTGGTAACAAATTAAAATTTATTCTATTTGTCTATCTCTCTGCATCCTTAGGGTTTCCCTTTGTAATTTTGTGAAGTATTTTAATTGGTAACAAACTGTTAAATCACACCTCTTTTTACTTTTTGGGAATTATTTTTCACTGACTGTTTTTAGTTATTTATAACATTAGGATACAGTTTGACAGAATTGCCAGTGCATAAAATACAGTTTGTTCTAATTCAGTCCCCTGAACTCCCCTCTCACCTCCCTTCCCTTAACTCTATGGATCCCTCTGCAATTTATTTATAGTTTTTGTAAAATGTATTTTTTTTTAGCTGTAGGTGAAAATGTCCCTTTATTTTATTTTTATGTGGTGCTGAGTATGGAACCTGTGCTAGGTGAGTACTCTGCCCCTGAGCCCCAGCCCCAGCCCTCTTCTCTATTTTCTTTGAGGACATTTTCAAAAGGCATTAACATTCTCTAAGTTTAAAATAATAACTATGTGATAGTGAAGAAGAAATAATTAATCATTCACATGTAGTGAACTTGGGTACATTTAAAACAATTAAATTTCGTCAACTTTTTTAAAATTTCTATTATGACTAATATTAGATAGGATTTTTAGTTTGCCTATGTCTGATCTTATGAAACAAAATGATAGGTTTTGAAACATTTTAACTCCTAGAGATTATTGTAGAGCTAGATCTGTCAATCTCCTGAATTATTATTCCTCATGCACATTTATACTAATTTACACATGAACAATAATACTGGTGATATTATAAATTATAGTAATGCTATGAAATAAAACTGATATAACATTTCAAGTAAATAGCAATTCTATGAATACCTGGGTTGCAATTATAATGTGGCAAGAGTCGGACTCCAAAATGCCATCCTCCAGCACCTCCCTGCTTCTTGTGCATTCAGACATGGAGCTGAGCCTCCAGGAGGAGGTTATATGGGACCCATGGCCTGAGCTCACCCCTCAGTGGACTGGTAACCTTGGTGTTCTGGTGAAGCCTGACAGGACCTGTCTTGCAGTAGGCAGGGACGGTGTCCCCAAAGGCAAGGCCAATTCTTCACCTGTCCTCAGACAATGGTAAACAAGAAGTGTCTGGAGGGAAACTTCTTGAGTGTATGTGTCATCATCCAAGGTCAGAGGAGCCTGGGTTGCTTTCTTGGTTCCAATCATAATAAGCCAACCTCAGGCCTCTCACATTGAGGCACAGAGTTAGTATGGCTTGAGATAAAATATCAACTTATGTGATGTAAGCTGTGAATGGCAACACATGGAGGAAGTGTGTCTCGGGACTGCTGACTGACAGCAGCTCAGAGCAGTGATGCCCACTCCCAATGCGTATGCTTCCCAACCACCTTGTATCTCCACATTGGTCCTGAGAGGAAATTGTGGAGAGTAAACTGGCTCACTCTGAAAAGAGTCCACTGAATTCTGTATGCCTCTGGGAACCAACCCATCAGTCTCTGAACCCTTGGATCCTTCTTCCTTCCCTTTCTTGCCTGCCTGCCTCCCTTCCTCCCTCCCTCCCGTCTATACCTATCTATCTATCTATCTAAATATCTATCACATTTTCTTTATTCATCTGTTGAAGGCCACCTAGGTTGGTTTCATAGCTTAGGTATTGTGACTTGAGCTTCTATAAACATGAATGTGGCTGTGTCACTAAAGTATGGTGATTTGAAGTCCTGTAGGTATATACCAAAGCATGGTATAAGTGGCTCAAATGGTGCTTCCATTCTCCTTTTTCTAAAGAATCTCCATACTGCTTTCCATACTGGCTGCACCAATTTGCACTCCCACCAGCAGTATGTGAATGAATCTCTTTCTGCAATCCTCCTCAACCTTTATTGTTACTTGCATTCTTTGTAATTACCACACTGAATGGAGTCAGGTGGAATCTCAGTGTGGTTTAGTTTTTTGTTGTTGTTGTTGTTGGTTTTGTTTTTTTTTTTTGGTGGAGGTGGGTACTGGGGATTGAACTTGGAGGCACTTGACCACTGAGCCACATCCCCAGCCCTATTTTGTATTTTATTTAAAGACAGAGTTTCACTGAGATGTTTAATTCCTCACTTTTGCTGAGGCTGGCTTTGAACTCACAATCCTCCTGCCTCAGCCTCTAAAACCGCTGGGATGATAGGTGTGCACCACTGCACCCAGCCTCAGTGTGTTCTTAATTTGCATTTCTCTGATAGCTAGATGTTGAACCTTTTCTCATAAATTTATTGACCATTCCTTTTATTTTTCTGGGAAATGCATGTTCAATTCCTTTGTCCATTTATTGACTTTTTTTTTTTTTTGGTGTATTTGAGTTCTTGGTATATCCTGGAAATTAATGCTCAGGTGGCAAAGATTTTCTCCCATCTGTAGGCTCTTCATGTTCGTGATTGTTTCTTTTCCTTTGAAGAAGCTTTTTAGTTTTATTTCATCCCATTTATAGATTCTGAACTGTATTCCTTGAACTTTAGGAGTCTTGTTGAGGAAGATATTTTCTAAGGTGAGATGATTGAGAGCTGGGTCTACATTTCCTTCTAGTAGGAGCAGGGTCTCTGGTCTGTTGCTCACATTCTTAATCCACATTGAGTTTGGCTTTTGTGCAAGGTGAGAGTTAGGATTTCAGTTTCATTTGCTACATATGACTTTCTATTTTTCCTAAAATAATTTCCTGAAGAGGCTATATTTTCTCCAATGTATGTTTATGGCATCTCTGTCTAGTATAACTGTACTTACATGGATTTGTTTCTGTGCCTTCTAACCTGTTCCTTGGTGTGCATGTCTGCTTTTGTGCCAATGCCATGCTGTCTTGATTACCATAGCTCTGTAGTATGATTTAAGGACCAAATTGTGACGCCTCTTGTGTCCTTGCTAATGATTGCTTTTTGATATTCTGTGTTTCCAAAGGAGTTTCATGATAGATTTTTATTTCTATTAAGAGTGGAAATTGTAAGGAAATTGTAAGGAATTGTAAGAAATCTGTAGAGTGCTTTTGGTAGGTATGACATTATTAATTCTGTCTATAGAAGAACTTGGTATTTCTCTCTAGCTTCTGAGGTCTTCAATTTCTTTCCTTAGTATTCTCTAGTATTTATTGTAGAGATCTTTCACCTCTGTAGTCTGACTGATTCCCAAGTATTTTAGTTTTGAGGAGATTATATATATGTATATGTATATATTTACATGTATATAATGTGTGTGTGTATATGTGTGTGTGTTTAGACACAATACCTTTATTTTTTATTTTTGTATTTTTATGTGGTCCGAGGATCAAACCCAGCACCTTGTTCTTGCAAGGGAAGTGCTCTAGCCCTGAGCCCCAGGCCCAGCCATTTTGAGGCTATTGTGAATGGGATAGTTTTCTGTCTCCTTCAGCTGATTCCTCATTGGTGTAAAGGAGCACAGTTGATTCATGGTGTTGATTTTATTTTATTTTTTTAAGTTTCTATGATAAACTTTTATTATTTTTTACACATAACACACTTATATCCTGCTACTTTGCTGAATTTATCAATAAGTTCTAGAAGTGTAGTTTTTTGGGTCTTCTAAAGATATAATATGTCAACAGAAAATAGGGATATTTTCAGTTGTTATTTGTATTCTTTAACTTCTTTTTGTCTGAATTCTCTGGCTAGGATTTTAAAGGGACTATGTTGACTAGATGTGGTGAAAGAGGGCTTCCCTGTCTTGTTCCTATTGAGGAAGGACTGATTTCAGTTTTATCCATTGAGAATGATGTTGGCTTGGGGTGAAGCATATATACCTTTTCTCATGTTGAGTTTAATTCCTGCTATCCTGATTTCTGTAGTGATTAGAGCAGGAATGGATGCTGTGCCTTGTCAAATGCTTTTTGAAATAATGATGGGTTTTGTCTTTAAGTCTGTCCATGGGATGAATCATATTCATTCATTTCCAGAAGCTGAACTAATCTTCCACCCCTGGGATGAACCCCACTTGATTGTGGTTCATTATCATTTTAAAGTTTTTGTATGCAACAGGCCAGTCTTTTTAACTTTATTTGTTTTAGTTAATTGTAAGGCACTTTGACACATTGTACACAGACGGAGCAAAACTTCTTCCTCTGACTGAACATCCTTCAGAGTCACACCAGTGGTGTGGTCATCCACATATATAGGGTGATAATGTCCATCTCATTCCACTGTCCTTCCCATCCCAAGGCCCCCTCCCTCGGTCCCTTCTGTGTAATCAACAGTCCCTCCATTCTCCACCTCCCCTTAGGGATCAGCATCTGCTTATCAGAGAAGACATTTGGATGTGCCAGTATTGTATTAAAACTTTTTGCATTGACTGCCATTTCATTTGCTCATGGGTGCTGCCCTTTCTGACCTCCTGGGGTCAGTTGTTGAGTGCCCAGCCTCAGGCCTAGACGAGTGTTGAGCCTCAAGCTGAGTCAAGTGGAGGCCAAGCAGCAGTGGGCTGAGTCAGGAGTGCCCTTGCACCCACGTCTTAAATTCCTGTTCTGTTGTTGCTGGGCCATGGAGCCCTTGCAAGCCACTGGAATGCATGGTGGGACAGAGGCGGGTCTGACTTCCCCTGGGCTTGCTGGGCTCAGTTGAGTCCTCCCTAGTCTGAGATAAAATCACATGATTCCCTCCGAAGACCCCAGGATCTGATTCCCCAGCTGCCTTCAGGCAGGTGTGCATTAATCCCTGATGGCACCTAGCTCAGCTCTGGGCTGGTGTTTGGTAAGCTCAGGGCATCTTTCCTGGGCCCGTTTACTGAGTCCCACAGCCTCCCTATTGGCCAGACTAGGTGGCCTTCAGTCTCGGGGTCTCCTGCACTAAGCCTGTTTCTAGAAGTTTTCAGCTTTTCCTGGGCTGTGTGGTATTCCTACGCCTCCTGCAAACAACTTTCTCTTTTTTTTTTTCCTTTCTCATCATTTAATGAACTCAAACTATCTATTTTTCTTGGGCTGTTTGCCCTCTATTGAGTATAGATCAATCCATTTCTCATCAACCTTGGGGAGAAGCAGGATTCCCACTGCTGGAGTCCCAAGCAGGTGAACTCCGAGAAACCCTGCTTCACTGAACCCGCCACCTTGCATCTCCCTGTGTACATTGTTGGGACTGGGGCTGAACTTCAAGGTGCCTAACTACTGAGGCTTCTCCCCAGTGATTTTTATTTACTTTTTGAGCCAGGGCCTCTCTAATGTGCTTAGGGCCTCACTAAGTTGCTGAGGATGGCCTCAAACTCAGAATCCTCCTCCCTCAGCCTCTTGAGCTGCTTGCATTAAAGGTGCCACTCTGCAGCCCCTCAGCTGGGCTATTCTTTTAGAGCCACCCCACATCATTTTCTCCTCAAGCCTGAGTGGTGTAGGATCACTTAGAACACATTTTCCTCCATAGTTAATGAATTACTAGTTACATTGCTGTAAAATTAGTAATCAATCTTGGGTGACAGAAGGGTGTTTAAAAATTTGGGGACCTAAGGAACTGGTGTCCTTTCTAGGAATTTTTCTTCATGTTTCTCTATGAAAAAGAATGAAAATATAAAAATTAATTTGTTGGACCTACTGGTATAAAAGAATCAGCAAAACTTCAAAGGCAAATTCAGTAAAAGTGAGGCTGGGTGTTGTGCATAATTAACTCAGGTACAAAGGCATCTGTGTGCCCTGGGTGAGGGCTTATTCTGCTGAGGGGATGCTGAGTCCCCAGAAGTCCCTGAGCATATTCTGTATGTTGCACTTAATTGACTTTATTTCTTTTAAATGAGATACGTAGACAGAAAAATGCGGACATACTCCCCATATGCATATCCACCATAGGGTTCTCCTTATTACTTACATCTTGCATTTCTGTGGCATTGTCAGAATTGTTGGGCCAATGTAATATTGATATGGATAGATCATCATTAATTAAACTCCTTTGTATTTCTATAAATAGTGACAAAAGCTTAGCATTGAGTAGCTGCCATCAAAGTACCTTAGGGAGTAGGTCCACCACGCCAGGGGTCCCCCTCTACAGATGTCCACCTCCCCCTTTTCCTGGAATCCCCAGCAACCTTAATGTTTCCATGGTCTACTGTTTCCCTATTTTATTGGAGTCATACAGTTGGAGCCAAAGCAATGTGAGATTATAGACCAGCTGTTTCCCTTGCCGCGCGTTTATGTGCCCACATGTTTATTAGCTCATCTCTTCTGATTGCTGGGTTTAATCCAGCCCTTGTCCCCCCAGAACTGAGGCAGGAGCCCCCCAAGGGGAAATGCCATGGGAACAGGCTGCCCCATCCTCCTCAGGTGCAGCTCACTAGGAGGCTATGACCACCAGGTTGGTGGGCAGCTCAGGGCTTAAGAGCCCACCCTGACACCTGCCTGTCCCCCATGACATCTCTGTCCTCAGTGATGTGCACAGAAAATTACTTGGAGAACTTTCCATATCATCTTAGTGTTCACAGTATCCAAGATGAGTACATTTCCTGTGGAAAGTAATATAGTAAAGGAAAATACATTGTCATACACAAAGCCTTTCCTCCTTCACGATATATTTTAAAAATTTACCAACTTTCTTTGTTTCATTAAAAAGAAATGTGAAACGTGAATATTTGGGGACTTTTCAACAAGGGGTTCCTGCTTACCAACAGAAAAAAAAAAAAACATGGCTAAATCTACTGTAATAAAAGTAAGTTATGAATTACTCAAAGGGAATAGTAAATTATCATTTAAAAGAAGTTAACTGAAAAAAAAGAAGTTAACTGAACTTAAACAACACACAAAAATAGAATAAAATATAGTCAAGAATTGTTAATGGTAATAAGCAGAAAATGTGTGTTTAAAGACTTTCTTTAGAAAATGTCTGAAAGAGTCACAGTGGTTGTACATAGCAACATAGGAGGTTGAGCCAGAAGGATCAAAATTTCAAGGCCAGCCAAAATAAACAATGCAAAGTGGTAGTTCTCTTTCCAGTACTAATAAATGCATCACAGAAAATAAGAAAAATAAAACATCCAAGTAGCTCAATTATCTCCAAGTTGTAAAGACTCAAAGCAAGTTTTAATCCAAGTTTCAAAACTTACAAAGAATATTCAGAGCACCCAAATAAAAAGATGGGCATCATAGAAATGTGAAACTATATAATTGTGAAATCCTTAGTCAAAACTTCACAACACAGAAAGGAATTTGGGGCTATTTGCAAGGGATGAAAGAATAAAATTATCAACCAAGATATTATATTCACAGCTACTATCTTTCAAAAGAGAAGGAAAATTAAGACTTTAAAGAGCTCTTGAGTTCTTAGGGTCAGACAGTATATTTGGGGAGACAGAAGCCCAGGAGTAGTGGATTTGGGCAGAGTGTGGATTTGGGCAGAGAACGTGGATTCCCCCAGAACGTGTTTGTAGACGGCCGGTGTGAGATCGGGAATAAAGAATTGCTGTTTGAATCTACAAGCTGTGGTGACTCGTGATTTGTGCCCAGCCAGAGATTGCGGCACACAATGAAGAAAATTTACCATTGACCATTTTAAGTTGACAGTTAATGGTTGCTGTAATGAAGTCCCATGGTCTGAGCGATTTAAACAGAAGAAATTGACTTCTCAAAATTTTGGAGATTTGGAAGTCCAGGGAAAGGTGCCAACTGACCCGAGGAGTGTTCTCTTTCTGTATAGATATCTTCTCTCTTTGTCTACATATGAGAGAGTGAGAAAAATAACATGTAAAGTCTACTTTATCTGAAATGACTGTAGCTGTGGGGGCAGTGTCACCAGGAGATCTCCAGGGGTCAGCAGCAGTGTGGGCTTCAGTTGCATCTGGGCAGTGGTTTCTTCTGTGGCAGCAGCACCCAGAAAGAAGACCTCCAGGAGATTTCTGAAGTGTGAGGACCTCACACATACCAAGCAAGCAAGCAGTTCTGCAGCAGTGCCTACCACCTGGGTGTCCTCCAATCCAATTCAGTTCTGACACTATCTGCCAGTCTCTGCAGTTGAGGATGTTACAGAGGATACAGATGAAGAGATGCAGAGGGTGACAGGGATAGGGAGTTTCTATGCCTTTGGGACACTACTTTTTAGAAACTTGCGTATGTTCAGCCATCCAGAAACTCTCTCAAACCTCTTCTTCTGGTTTTCATAGAAATTTCATTGTACAGGCATGACTGAAGTATTGACAAACCTGTTCAAATGTTATTGGATAAAATGTGTGATCTAATGCTAGAACAGACTTGAAGAAATTTAGCAATCCTCTCTGTAAATCAGTCCTCCCTCCAGGGCATAAGGCAGAACCCCTCAGGAATAAGTAGGGTCTCATGACCTACCAGTGGACAAGAGTAAGAAAGAGAATTTTTTCTTGGCCACTACCATCAGGAAGATGAAAGAAGATTAGAATTTCCACATCTCAGCAAGGGAAAGAGAAATTCTAGTTTCTATGATCTGTATTTGGAAGAGTTTTGATCAAGAAACATTTGATGAAAACTAAAATAAACATATCATAATGTGTCTATCAGGTTACATGTGTTCAGCTGGTAATTATGATCATTATAAATGCTTAGAAAAAATACTGTTGCTTATAATGATCAAAATTGGACAAAATACTCCCTAACTAAAATAAGGAATTACTAAAAAATGTGGTGGATCTACGTAGGAATATTATGACAATTGAATAATATATACTAAATGCTTTAATTACATTTTTCTGCTGCTGTGACTAAAAGATCTGAGCAGAATAATTTAGAGGAGGAAAAGTTTATTTAGGGGCTCACAGAGCAGAGGTCTCAATCCATTGAAAACAGACTCCATTCCACAGGACTCTAGATGAGGCTGAACAACACAGCTGAAGAGTGTGGTGGAGGGAAGCAGCTCACATGATGATCAGGAAGCAGAGAGAGGTCTCTAGTTGCCAAATACAAATATATGAACTTTTCAGTTTTTTATTTTATCATCCTGAATAAATAGCATCTTCTTCATAAGCTGGAAGTAAAGAAAAGATGAAGAAGAAAGAAATTGTGTGCTTGGCAAGTCATTCAGCACAACGAAGTACTGCATCAGTCTGTGTTACATAAAGCAAAAGAACTCTTCACTGAGGTTTCTCAATGGTTCTGAAAAACACAGAATTGGTTTTTAAAAGAGAATATTTTACTAAATTCCTTTTCAATTTTTATGTGTTATACATAATTCGATTTTCTGTTTCTCTTATTATATAATAATGTTAAGAATAAATCTTTGGCTTTACATTTAAAAAAAAAAGACTTTAAAGATAAAAATGCACATACTATTCATCAACACTAGATCTGTTCTCCAAAAAGTACTAAAGGAAATCCTTCATACTAAAATGTAAATGTGCACAGCAACACAAGTCATATGAAATTCTAAACATTTCTTGGCACAAACAATTCTATTTTATTGTAATTATGGGTCTCAAAACATGTAATTTTGCAATAGAATTTGAAAGACAAAAGTATAAAAACAAAACCGTTACTAGGCATATATACCTGTGACAATAATTTTTAAAAGACACATAAATATGATTCAATTTTTTAATAAAGTGAAGTCAAGCTGATACTCATACAATGTATGGGTAGGGGATTCTTCATTTTTAGATATTTTTTGTTGGCAAATGCAACATTACAAAATTCTGATCAAAACAAACCTTGGCTATCTGAAGTAACTCTAAATATTACAACTGTAGATGGTCCACAGGATACTCTAAATCTAAGGAAACACACATACTGAAAGCAAAAGGATAAAAAACGACACATACAAAAGTGACTGAACAAAACCTGGGCTGTCTAAATTATAGTACACAAAACATAGTTTAAGACAGTTATCGCACACAGAAGACGTTTTAAATTAAAAAAAAAAAACATTTGAAAACAGGCAAAATAGAGAAAAGGAACCTTTCCCTTAGTTCTGAATTAAGAGTAAATATATTCACAACATACTACTTCCCAAACACACAAAGAAAACATTGAGAGAGTTGAATGAAAACAAAGAATCATTGTCATACTAGGATACATCAATCCCCACTTACTGAAAAGGGAAATATAGTGAAGGAAAATGGTAATTGCAAAGCATAAGACTTTGAAAATATTTTCAAACTATTGTAGACATATAGAATCCCTGTTCTTAATCGCAGTGGGCTATTATATTGGATAGACCAATTTTATGTATTAAAACAAAGGTTAATAACTGTTTAAGTAATAGTTATTTTGTAACAAACATGGAATAAAAATTTGCAGTCAAAAGTGATAGGGATGTTCAAAGACTGTTCAAAGATTGAACACTCTTGAGCATGCTGTTGTTCAGAATTGAAAGATAGAATTAAAAGAAAAAGATGTTTATACTACTTAAAGTTAACTACAGACTCCAGGTAATAATCATAAAACTCCCGTTGCTATTATTATTATTTTTTTTGCTGAGAAATCTCTCCTTTAAATTGTATGAATACCCCACAAACTATAAATTAAGTTACAATATTTCTCTGCTAAAAAAATAAACCAAAATTTGCAGCATTTAAGTGTAAATGCAGACATGAAGTTAAGTAGATGGACTTCTTAGTGAGTGTGGCAATAAGCCCTCACATTAATAGCAAATTAAAAACATTGTACACAGTGTTACATTGTTATTCAACAGAGCCATCGTGGTGAATGTAAGCCAAATAGCCCTTGAAAAAAATGGATGAGCCAATTTGGAATATAAAACTATAGAACTTTGAAGTCAAAGAATTTATTCTAATTGTGTATTTTACAAAATGTATGTAACTAGGTTAACTGAAATAAGTCACGGAAAGAATACTGCAGAATTCTAGAACATGACATCTCTAAACTAAAAAAGCTTTCTGAACAAAAGAGAATAGTTTTATGATGGGGAGACAGAAATGAGCCCTTGCTTCCTAGGAATTTTTTTTTTTTTGAGATGTAAACTTTGTAGAGATATATTGCATAACAATTTGAATTAATGTTACTAAATTTTTAAATTTTTGGAGACAGTTTTGTTTTGTGGTTTTGATTACAATGAAAATTGAAATATAAAGAGATTTGCAACATTTCACAAGCTTCATTTAAAATAATGTGGTCTTTATCCTATAAATAAGAACAAACTCATCAATATACAAATGATGGGCACGCATGTAATCTCAGCTACTAGGAAGTCAGAGGCAGGAGAATTGCAAATTCAAGACATCCTTAATAACTTAGTGAGAACCTCTCTCCAACTATGAGTGAAAAGGAGCTTGGGGTGTAGTTCAGTATTAGAGTATCACAGCTATTAGAGTATCACAGCCATCAATCCCCATTACATTTACATATAGAAAATTTCAATTTCTACATACATGGGCAGAGTGAAAAGCCAATCAAGATAAAATACAAAAGTCATAGACAAAAGAGGCTTAATATTTATACAAGCAAAAGCACATATAACATTATTAGCAATACAAACAAGAGTCATGCATATCTTAATTTGTGAAGCAATTAACTGATATGAGGAAACCCAGTCTAAAACATGGAACCTTCTGTACACAATGAATACAATAAAGAAAAAATTAACCAACCAAATTGTAAATATCCACAGATGTATTATTTTACAAATCCTTTTATTAGAGTACAACTTACACTATCTCTCAAAAGAACAGTCTTTGTCCATCTTGACATTCATTCCATGGCAGATAATTTCACAGAAAATCCATTACATATTCAGAAAGAACTCTGATAAGGAAACTTTAGTGAAAAAAATGTACAAAAAGATTGGAGAAACTGATTTATGAGAGTAATGTATTACAATGGGTGGATCTAGAAGTCTCCAGAAATGTGCAAAAATTTCCTGTTAATAATGGAAGAGGGGATGGAGTTGTAGACTAGTGGTAGAGGGCTTCCCTAGCACATATAAGGCCCTAGGTTCAATCCTCAGCACCACTTATAAATAAATGGGAAATTCCTTAACAACTAAAAATATTTTTAAAAATTATGGAAGAGCTGTCAGATAATATTGACACTCACAAGGCAAAGGGGGTGTTTTGTTGTTAATTTGAATGTACGGAGACATTACTGAAGGAAAAGCACAAAATTTTAATTTTAAAGCACAAAACACAGGACCAGTTCTTCTATAATAACAAGAGAAAGAAATCAAAGCTTCTCAAAAATCTTTTCTGCTGGATAACGTCTCAATCAACCTTTTTGAATTTAGGCTTCCTCCTCTACCTCAACTATGTCCTCTGCTATATGTGGGCCACAGGATTTGACATCACAGCATTTCTCTAAGTCAAACATTTGTCAAGTGAAGGATATATATCATGCCAACAAAGGTAAACATTAAGGATGAAAAGAAACATCATTAACATTTTCTTGTCAGCACCAAGAACTACTGTATCCTTTTATTGAAAGCAGAAATCTGAAACTCATGGTGAAGTTCCCAAAAGATATACTTCAAGGGAAGAAAATTAAATAATGATTATTAGGAAGTTTGAAGGAAAGTTATGCTCACCCACAAAGACCAGGTGGCTGTAAGTCTCCAACATCACTTCTCTATATAAATTCTGCTGAGCATGATCCAGGCATTCCCATTCTTCCTCAGAGAAATCAATGGCCACATCCCCAAATGTCAATGGCTCCTGAAAGAAAAATTGGTAGAACAATAGAACATAGACCAATCCATTATTCAGTTTTAAATTTGAATTAAGAGTTTGTAGAACTGACTGTCATGTAGGAGAATGACTTTACTTATGTAATAAGATATGTTCCATTATCTAATTCAGAGGAAATTTCACAAGTCCAAAAACAGTATATATATTTTATATCAGAGTGAAGTGAAGGATATATACCATAATCCAAGCACTGAATAAAAGCCCAAATCCTAACTTTTGTGCCATCAGTGAATGTGAAATTTTGCAGACATTCCAGATGCAAATCAGACTTGACAAAGATATTCTCATAAGGTGATTGTGCCCAAGGGAGACAAAATGAGTGGTAAAAAAGCTTTTGAAAACAGTCTGGTTGCTATTCTGTCTGCTTTGTATCCATGAGATATATTGAGCTCCCCAATACAATTAGTTTCAAGTATCATCCATTACACATTCCCAATGTGTAAAATATTCATAAAATATTAATTTTTGGAGACATGTAAAGTGACACTTCCACCTTGTGAAAAGACAAACTTGAAATATCACAAGTTCTATAAGAAGTTCAACGAGTGAATAAATTTGGTACAATGGAATGAACAATGGGTTACAGAAGACTTCATGGTGGAGATTAAAAAATTCTTAGAGGTAAACAAGAACACAGACACAACATATCAAAATCTCTTTGACACTAATGAAAGCAGTACTAAGAGGAAAGTTCATTGCATGGAGTTCATTCCTTAAAAGAAAAAAAAAGCCAATAATTGATCTCATACTTCATCTCAAAGCTCTAGAGGAACAAATCAACAGTAAGAGCAGTTGAATTCAAGAAATAATTAAAATTAGAAGTGAAATTGAATCAAAAGAAACAATTAAAATTTGACAAGAGTTGGTTATCTGAAAGAAAAAAATTGACAGACCCTTAGCTAAGCTAATGAAGGAAGGAGAGAGAAAACTCAAATTACCGCCATACATGATGAAAAAGGCAATATCAAAACAGACACTACAGAAATACAGAGGATAATTAGAAATCATCTTGAAAATATATACCCCAATAAAATACAAGACATTGAAGGCATCAACAAATTTCTTAAGTTCTATGATATGCCCAGATTGAATCAGGAAGACATACACAATTTAAACAGTCCAATATTAAATGAGGAAATAGAAGATGCCATCAGAAGCTTATCAATCAAGAAAAGCCCAGGACCAGATGGATACACTTCCGAGTTCAACAAGACCTTTAAAGAAGAACTACAAAAATACCAAAACTCTTCAATTTATTTCAGGAAATAGAGAAAGAAGCAGCACTTCCAAACTCATTCTATGAGGTCAATATTACCCTAATCCCAAAACCAGGCAGGGACAAATGAGGCCAATATTACCCTAATCCCAAAACCAGGCAGGGACAAATGAAAGACAGAAAACTTCAGGCCAATATCTCTAATGAACATAGATGCAAAAATTCTGAATAAAATTCTGGCAAATTGAATACAAAAACATATTAAAAAGGTCATGCACCAAGATCAAGTGGGGTTTGTCCCAGGGATACAGGGTTGGTTCAACATATTTGAATCAATAAAGGTAATTCATCACATCAATAGACTCAAAAATAAGAATCATATGATCATCTCAAGAGACACAGAAAAACCATTTGACAAAATACAGCACCCTTTCATGTTCAAAACATTAGAAAAACGAGAGATAACAGGAACATATCTCAACATCATACTGGCTCTCTACACTAAGCCTCAGGCCAACATCATTCTAAAGGGAGTAAAATTAAAGGCATTCCCTCTAAAAACGAACATGACAGGGATGCCCTCTCTCACCATTTCTATTCAACACACTTCTTGAAACACTGGCCTGAGCAACTAGATAGACAAAAGAAATTAAAGGAATAATTACAGTAAAAGAACTTAAATTAGCACTATTTGCTGACAATATGATTCTATACCTAGAAGACCCAAAAAGCACCACCAGAAAACTTCTAGAACTAAAAAATGAATTCAGCAAAGCAACAGGATATAAAATCAACACCCATTAAAAAAAGACATTTCTGTATATCAGTGACAAAGCCTTAAGAAGGAAATGATAAAAACTACCCCATTTACTGTAACTTCAAAAAAAAAAAAAGAAAAAAAGATACTTGGGAATCAACGAAAGAGGTGAAAGATCTATACAATGAAACCTACAGAACCCTAAAGAAAGAAATCAAAGAAGACCTTAGAAAATGGAAAGATCTACCTTACTCTTGCATAGGCAGAATTAATATTATGAAAATTACTATATTACCAAAAACACTATACAATGTAATTCTATCAAAATCCCAATGACATTTTTCATAGAAAAAGAAAAGCAATCATGAAAATCATCTGGAAAAATAAGAGACCCAGAATAGCTAAAGCAATTGTAAGCAGGAAGAGCAAAGCAGGTAGTATCACTATATCAGACCTTAAACTATACTACAGAGCAATAGTAACAAAAACAGCATGGTGTTGGCACCAAAACAGGCCGGTAGACCAATGGTACAGAATAGAGGACACAGAGACTAACCGACAAAATTACAATTATCTTACATTAGACAGGGTGCCAAGAATATGCATTGGAGAAAAGATAGCCTCTTCAACAAACGGTGCCGGGAAAACTGGAAATCCATTTTCAAAAAAAAAAATGAAATTAAAACCCTATCTCTCACCATGCACAAAACTCAACTCAAAGTGGATCAAGGACCTAGGATTTAAACCAGAGATTCTTCATCTAATAGAAGAAAAAGTAGAGTCTAATTTCATACCATGGGGCTAGGCCCCAACTTCCTTAATAAGATGCCAATAGCACAAGAATTAAAACCAAGAATCAACAAATGGGATGGATTCAAACTAAAAAGTTTCTTCCCCCCCCCCAAAAAAAAAACATTCAAGGGTGAAAAGAGAGCCTATATCCTGGGAGTAGATTTTTACCCCTCACACATAAGATAGAGCACTAATGTCTAGTATATAAAGAACTCAAAATGCTAAGCACCAAAAAACCAAATAACCCAATCAACAAATTGGCCAACAACCTGAACAGACACTTCTCAGAAAAGGATATAGAATCAATCAACAAATATTTGAAAAAATGTTCATCATCTCTTGCAATTAGAGAAATGAAAATCAAAACCACTCTAAGATATCATCTTACTTCAGTCAGAATGGCAGCTATCATGAAGACAACAACAACAAGTGTTGGCAAGGATGTGGGGAAAAAGGCACACTCATACACTGATGGTGGGACTTCAAATTGGTGCAACCAATATGGAAATCAGTATAGAGATTCCTTGGAAATCTGGGAATGAAACCACCATTTGATGCAGCTATTCCTCTTCTCAGACTATTCTCAAAGGACTTGAAAACAGCATACTACAGGGTCACAGCCATGTCAATGTTTATAGCAGCACAATGCACAATAGCAAACTGTGGAGCCAACTCAGATGCCTTTCAGTGGATGAATGGATAAAAATATGGGGCATATATACACAATGGAATTTTACTCAGGAATGGTAAAATCATGGCAATTACAGGTAAATGGATGGTATTGGAGAAGTGAAGTTAGGCAATCCCAAAAAATAAATGTTGAATGGTTTCTCTGATATAAGGAGGCTGACTATAGTGGGGTAGAGAGGGGAGCATGGAAGGAATAGGTGAATTCTACATAGGTCACAGGGTTTGGAGGGGAGGGGAGGAGGCAGAGGATTAGCAGTGATGTTTGAATGTGATGACACCATTATCCAAAGTACATGTATGAAGAACAAATTGGTGCCAACATACCTTATATATAACCAGAGATATGAAAAATTATGTTATATATGTGTATTAAGAGTTGTAATGCAGAAAGAAATGAGTACATATATAATGGCATAAATTAGCATGAATATACTTTCTATACAGAAATACGAAAAATTGTGCTCTATGTGTGTAATAAGGATAATAATGCATTCCACTGTTGTGTATTTAAAAAATAAATAAATATTTTTTAAAAAAGGTATTGGAACCCATTGGGGACACTATAAGCCTACATGGCTATATATATTGAAAACACAGTGCTGGAAGGGAAGATGCATGAACAACTTGAGAAACCAAGAAAGAATGTGCCCCCCAAAAAAGATGCTACATTATTAGAATCCATGGTCAGAACAGCAGGAGAAATAACAGAGAAGGAGTGGAGGAGGTACATGATTTTCTGTGAATTAAAGGATGATATAAGAGCAAATACAGGCAGCAAGGGATCATTTTGATAAAGAGCTACATAACCAAATACAGAAAGCAAAATATTCCTTCAATAAGGAGATAGAGATTCTGAAAAAAAAAACAGAGATCCTTGAAATGAAGGAAACAGTAAACCAAATTAAGAACTCAATAGGAAGCATCTCTGACAGAATAAATCACTTGGAAGACAGAACCTCTGACACTAAGGGCAAAATATATAATTTTGAAAAAATAAAGTTGACCCCAATGAAGATGGTAAGAAACCATGAGCAGAAGATTCAAGAATTATGAAATAACATGAAAAGCCCAAATTTAACAATACATTGGGATAGATGAAGGTATAGAGGTCTAAACTACAGAAATGCACAATCTATTCAATTAAATAATATCAGAAAAATTTCCAAACATGTAGGGTGAATTGGAAAATCAAATACAAGGATCATACAGGACACCAAATGAGCAAGATCACAACAGATCTACACCAACGCATATCATAATGAAAACACCTAGCATACAGGAGAAGCAAAGCATTTCAAAAGCCAAAAAGCAACTTGAAGCAAATACAGAAAACTAAAGATACTACCCTGCGTTCTATCAGATCATAATGGAATGAAATTAGAAATCAATGATAAAAATAGAAGCTACTGCTATACCTGGAGACTAAATAATATGCTAGTGAATGAACAATGGATTGCAGAAGACATCAAAGAGGATATTCAAAAATTTTTAGATGTGAATGAGAACACAGATACAACATATCAAAATCTCTAGGACACAATGAAGGCATTACTAAGAGGAAAGTTCATTGCATGGAGTTCATTCCTTAAATTAGAATGAGCATTTGGTCACTTGGTTAATTTAAATTGCAGAAAACAGGATAAACCCAAGATTGGAGCAAGAGAGAGGCTGCATGCTGTGTTGCTCTGTAACCTAAGATTCCAGCAGTGGAAATACTTTTCTCTGAGAGTTATTAAAGGATCCCTGACCACTGCTCCCATGCAGGAATGCTGGCCACAAAGCCCACACAGGTCCTCCAGCCACCACACCCAAGCAGGACCAGATTTAGCACACATTCAGGACTCCTAGATCCCACCCATGCAGGAATCCTGGTGGCCACCGCCCTGCAGGATCCCCAGCCACCATTCCTGTGTGGACCCCCATTACCAACATGGAGCTCCCCCAGTGTCCTTCCATCTTGGGACACTGCAAACAGTGCTATTTGTGGTAGCCTGCACCTGGGGACACTGGACAGGGTCTAGAGACAGCTGCCAGCCACAACACTGCATGCCAAAGAGCTAGATCTCTTAACATGTCACTGAATTCCATCACCCAGCTCGACAAAACCAACACCCCATCTCTGAAAGCAGCCACCTCCAACTTGGAACATCTTTGTCATCATCTTAAGTTAGGGCAACTTTTAGCTTGGGACAGAGGCTGGGGCCTAGAAGCAATATCAAGGTACCTAGAGTCCCCAAATCCACCCCCCTCCCCAGCAGTTGCTATCCCTGCACAGTGCTTGCAGCCACATGGCCAGTCCATAGCTTTCAAAGCCTTTTCCTGATCTGCTCAATGGCTCTCCACAACAGGTGCACAGCCCTCAGGGCACATCCCACAAGACTTCTGGAAAGAGGGGTTTCTGATTGTCTTAAGTACCCCTCCCTTTCTACTTCCCAGAGTTCAGAGACTAAATTAGAGACCAGGAATTGTAAGGTCTGCAGGTGGTCCCCATACGAGATCCTTGGGGTGCAGTCTCCCATGGGGACTGGCAAGTGTTACACCCCAATTCCAAGAATTTACCCCCAAGACCAACCCTCCCACCCTAATAACCTTTACCATCCTGAGGGTGGAGACACCAGCAAACAACAGACAACCCCAACAAGAAGGTGATAAAAGAAGCAGGAAAGATACAAGGATTGGTTTTTCTTCAAGTGCTGTATCTTTGAGATTCTTTTTCTCTTTTCTCTCTCCCTCTTCTTCCGCCCTCACATTCCCAACATTTGTAAAACCAAAAACTTCTCATGGATTAGGCTACTGATGTCTGGGATGTCTGAATAGTATATTACAGTTGCGTTGTATATTCTTTTATCTCCTATTTGTACATTTTGTATTTTTTAATTTTTATGTTTTTTTCTTCTCGCTACTGTCTTCCCACTTACATATTTCCCCAAAATCACTTTCTCTCTTTTCTCCTGATACTATCCAACATTTCATTCCTCTTTCACTCTTCTTAAGATCTAATAACTCTATATCCTTAACTCTTACTACCTCAACATCTCATCCTACACCCTACTCATGGTTCTCCCTTTGTCCACACTAGAAACTGCAGACCCTTTTGCAAACCTACTATTTATATTGTAGATAATGATTGAACTCTATTTTTCTGTATATTGTGAAAAAGCCATAAACACCTTAATAGGAGCAATTTGTTTTAAGTCTTCATATTGTTTGTATTGGATTCTGTGTATACTGATCTCCCCCTTAAAGGAGAGGTATTGGAATCCTGCAGGGACATTATAAGCCTACAGGGTAAAAACTGTAACACCTTGAAAACACAGAGCTAGAAGGGAAGATGCATGAACAACATGAAAATCCAAGAGAAGAATGTGCCCTAAACAAAGATGAGCCTTTATAAGAATCCATGGTCAAAACAGCAGAAGAAATGACAGAGAAGGAATGAGGATGTACATAATTTTCTGTGAATTAAAGGACTATATAAGAGAGCAAATACAGGCAGCAAAGGATTTTTTGACAAAGAGCTACATAAGCAAATACAGGAAGCAAAAGATTCCTTCAATAAGGAGATAGAAGTTCTGGAAAAAATAAATAGAAATCATTGATATGAAGGAAACAATAAACCAAATTAAAAACTCAATAGGAAGCATCTCTAACTGAATAGATCACTTGGAAGACAAAACCTCAGACAATGAAACAAACTATATAATCTTCAAAAAAGAGGTTAACCACACAGTGAAGATGATAAGAAACCATGAGCAGAACATTCAAGAATTATGGAATAACATGAAAAGACCAAATTTAAAAATCATTGGGATAGAGGAAGGCATAGAGGGTCAAACTAAAGAAATGAACAATTTATTCAATGAAATAATACAGGAAAAATTTCCAAACATGAAGACTTAATTTAAAAATAAAATACAAAAAAAGCTTACAGGATGTCAAGTGTACAAAATCACAAAAGATCCACACCAATGCACCTCATAATAAAACTGCCAAGTGTACAGAATAAGGAGAGAATTTTCAAAGCCACAAGATAAAGGAATCAGATTACATATAGGGGAAAATGATTAGAATCTCTGCTGATTTCTCAACAGAGACCCTGAAAGCTACAAGATCAAGCAAGAACATATACCAAGCTCTAAATGAAAGTGGCTGCCAACCAAGAATCATATCCAGCAAAATTAAACTTTAGATTTTGATTTAGATGTTATTTTTAAGACAAAATAAAAACTTTCCGTGATACACAAATGTTAAAAAAATTTGCAACTAGAAACCTGCATTAAAGCACATCCTTGGCAAAATATTCCATGAAGAGGAAATGAAAAACAATGAAAGTCAGAAAAGGGAGGTATCATTCTAAAGGAAAAAACCTATCAAAGAAAACAAGTTAACTACCAAAATAAACCAAAACAACTGGAATGCAAATCATGTCTCAATAATAATCCTGAATGTTAATTTCTAAAACTCGACAATCAAAAGACAGACTGGCAAATTGGATGAAAAAAAAAAAAAAAAAAAGAAGACGACCAAACAATATGCTGCCTTCCAGAGAATCATGTCATAGGAAAACATATCCACAGACTGAAGGTGCAAGGTTGGGAAAAATCTTACCACTCACCTGGACTGCAGAAGCAAGCAGGGGTTTCCATCCTTATGTCAAATAATGTGGACTTCAAGTGAAAGTTAATCAAAAGGGATAAAGAAGGACACTACATACTGCTTAAGGGAAACACACACCAACGAGACATAACTATTAGAAATATACATGCCCCAAACAATGGAGCATCTATGCTAAGCAAACAAACTCTTCTCAAGTTCAAGGACCAAGTAGACCACAAGACAATAATTCTGGGTGACTTTAACACACCTCTTTCACCTCTGGATAGATCTTCCAAACAAAAGCCAAACAAAAACTACAGAACTCAATTATACAATCAATAACTTAGATTTAACTGACATACATAGACTTTTTCATCCTTCAACAGGTGAATACACCTCAGCAGCAAATGGATTCTTCTCTAAAATAGACCATATATTATGCACAAAGCAACTCTTATCAAATACAAAAGAGTACAGATACTACCCTGCATTCTATCAGATCATAATGGAATGAAATTAGAAATCACTGATAAAAATAGAAGCTACTCCAACACCTGGAGACTAAATAGTATACTAGTGAATGAACAATGGGTTGCAGAAGACATCAAAGAGGAGATTAAAAATTCTTAGAGGTGAATGAGAACACAGTTACAACATATCAAATATCTGGGAAACTATGGAGGCATTACTAAGAGGAAAGTTCACTGCATGGAGTTCATTCCTTAAAAAAAAAAAAAAAAAGGACAACAAACAAATGACCTAAAATTACATCTCAAAGCCCTAGGGAGAAAAATGAATCAACACCAAAAGGACACAAAATAATTAAAATCAGAGCTGAAATCAATGGAACTGAAACAAAAGAACCAATTTAAAAATGACAAAATGATTGGTAATGGAAACACCATTTACCATTTGACCCAACCATCCCACTACTCAGACTATACCCAAAGGACATAAAAAAAAATCAGCATACTACAGGGACACAGCCACATCAATGTTTTAGCAGCACAATTCACAATAGCTAAACTGTGGAGTCAACCTAGATGCCCTTCAATAGATGAATGGATAAAAAAAAATGTGGCATTTGTACACAATGGAATTTTACTCAGCAATAAAAGAGAATAAAATCATGGCATTTGCAGGTAAATGGATGGCATTGGAGAAGATAATGCTAAGTAAAGTTAGTCAATCCCCAAAAAAGCAAATGCTGAATGTCTCCTCTGATATAAGGAAGCTGACTCATAGTGGGGTAGGGAGGGGGCATGGGAGGAATAGATGAATGATAGAGTAGAGGGGTGGTAGGGGAAGGGAGGGGGCAGGGAATTATTAAGGATGGTGGAATGTAATAGGCATCATTATCCAAAGTACATGTATGAAGACATGAATTGGTGTCAACCTACTTTATATACAGATATGAAAAATTGTGCTGTACATGTGTAGTAAAAACTGTAATACATTCTGCTGCCATTTATTTATTAAATTAACAATTTTTTTCAAAAAACTTGCAAAATAAAATGTTGGCTCTTTGAAAAAATACATTTGATAAACTTTTATCCATGCTAATGTAGAGAAGGAGAGAAAAAACTCAAATGACTAAAATCCATGATGAAAAAGGAATATCACCATGAATACTACAGAAATACAGAATTAGAACTTATTTTGAAAATTTGTACTCCAATAAAACAGAAAATATTGAAGACATCAACAAATGTTTAGGATCATATAAAATTACCCAAACTGAGTCAGGATGATATACACAAGTTACACAGATCATTTTCAAGCAATGAAATAGAAGATACCATCAAAAGCCTACCAACCAAAAACATCCCAGGACTCAATGGATACAAGACCTTCAAAGAAGAACTAACACCAATACTCTTTAAATTATTTCATGAAATAGAAAAAAAAGAGAACACTTCCAAACTCACTCTATGAGGCCAAAATCACCCTAATTCTAAAATCAGACAAAGAAACAAAGAAAAAAACTTTCAGAGCAGTCTCTCTAATGAACATAGATGCAAAAATTCTGAAGAAAATTCTGGCAAATTGAATACCAAAACATTAAAAAGATTGTCACCATGATTAAGTCGGGTTTGTCCCAGGGATGCAAGACTCCCCATATGGGAATCAATAAATGTAATTCATCACATCAATAGACTTAAAGAATCATATGACCATCTCAATGGATGCAGAAAAAGCATTCAACAAAATACAGCACCCTTCATGTTCAAAACACTAGAAAAATTAGGCATAACAGGAACATATCTCAACATCATAAAGGCTCTCTATGCTAAGTCCCAGGCCAACCTCATTCTAAATGGAGAAAAATTAAAGGCATTCCCTGTAAAAACTGGAGCAACACAGGGAGGCCCTCTCTCACCACTTCTATGCAGCATAGTTCCTTAAACACTGTCCAGAGCAATTAGATGAAATAAATTAAAAGGATATGGATAGGAAAAGAAGAACTCAAACTATCACTCTTTGCTGATGACATGATGCTATACCTAGAAGATCCAAAAAATCCCACCAGAAAATGAACTAGTAAATGAATTCAGCAAAATAGCAGGATATAAAATCAACACCCATAAATCAAAGGGAATCTGTACATCAGTGACAAAACCTCTGAAAGGGAAACTAGGAAAACTACCTCATTTACAATAGCCGCAAAAAAATAGCAATCAAAGTAATGAAAGAGATGAAAGCCCTCTATAATGAAAACTACAGAACTTCAAAAAAGGAATTAACAGAGACTTAGAAGATGAAAAAAGCTCTCTTGTTCTTTGATAAGCAGAATTAATATTATCAAAATGACCATACTACAAAAGCACTATACAGATTCAACGCAATTCCACTCAAAATCCCAATGACATTCCTCATGGAAATAAAAAAAGGAATCATGAAATTAATCCTGGAAAAAATAAAGAGACCCAGAATAGCCAAAGCAATCCTTAGGAAGGACAGGGAGGCTGGGGGTATCACTATACCAGACCTTAAAGTATACTTCAGAGCAATAGTAACAAAAACAGCATAGTACTGGCAAAAAAAATAGACATGTAGACCAACGGTACAGAATAGAGGAAACAGAGACAAACCCACATAAATACAGTTATCTCATACTAGACAAAGGTACCAAAAACATACATTGGAGAAAAGATAGCCTCTTCAACAAATGGAGCTGGGAAAACTGGAAATCCATATTTGGCAAAATAAAATTAAGTCCCTATCTCTCACCATGCACTCAACTCAAAATGGATCAAAGACCTAGGAATTAAACCAGAGACACTGCACCTAAGAGAAGGAAAAGTAGGTCCAAATATTCATCATATTGGATTAGGCCCCAACATTCTTCAATAATATAAGTATTAAAACCAAGAATCAGTAAGTGTATGGATTCAAACTGAACAGCTTCTCAGCAAAAGAAACAATCAATGAGGTGAAGAGACAGCCTACATCCTGGGAGCAAATTCTTACCACACACACGTCAGATATAGCACTAATCTCTATGGTATATGAAATACTCAATCTTAACACACACACACACACACAAAGAAAAAAAAAACAATAAGTGGGCCAAGGAACTGAACAAGCATTTCTCAGAATATGATATACAATTGAGCAACAAATATATATGAAAAAGTTCAACATAGCAATTAGAGGAATGCAAATCAAAACTAAGATTTCATCTCACTCCAGCCAGAATGGCAGCTATTATGCATATAAACAACAGTGTTAGCGAGGATGTGGGGGAAAAGACACACTCATACACTGCTGGTGGGACTGCAAATTGATGCAGCCAATATGGAAAGCAGTATGGAGATTCCTTGGAAATCTGGGAATAGAACCACCATTTGACCCAGGTATTCCTCTCATCAGTTTATACCCAAAGAACTTAAAAACAGCATACTTCAGGGACACAGCCAGGTCAATGTTTATAGCAGCACAATTCACAATAGCCAAACTGTGGATGAATGGATAAAAAATGTGACATATATACACAATGGAATATTACTCAGCAATAAAAGAGAATAAAAACATAGCATTTGCCAGTAAATGGATGGAGTCAGAGAATATTATGTTAATTGAAGTTAGCCAATCCCCCCCCCAAAAAAAAACAAATACCAAATATTTTCTCTGATATATGGGGGCGGGGGGTGACTCACAGTGGGGTAGGGAGGGAGAGTATGGGAGGATTAGATTAATTCTAGATAGGGAAGAGGGAGGAAAATGGAGGGGGAAGGGGATTAGGAAGGATGGTGGAATATGATCAATATCATTATTCAAAAACACATGTATGAAGATTTGAATTTGGTATCAACATACCTTATATATGGCATAAATTAGCATGAATATACTTTATATACAGAGACATGAAAAATTGTGTTGTATGTGTGTAATAAGGATTGTAATGCATTCCACTGTTGTATATTTAATAAATAAATAAATTTTTAAAAAAGAAAGGAATTGGAACCCTTTGTGGACACTATAAGCCTACAGGATAAAAATGTACCACCTTGAAAACACAGATGGAAGGGAACATGCATGAGCAACATGAAAAACCAAGAAGAATGTGCCCAAACAATGATGCTACATTATTAGAATCCAGGGACAGAACAGCAGAAGAAACGACAGAAGGAGTGGAGGAGGTACATAATTTTCTGTGAATTAAAGGATGACGTAAGAGAGCAAATACAGGCAGCAAAGGAACATTTTGATAAAGAGCCACATAAGCAAATACAGAAAGCAAAAGAGATAAGGAGATACAGACTCTGAAAAAACAGATTTTTGAAATGAAGGAAACAGTAAACCAAATTAAGAACTCAATAGGAAGCATCTCCAACAGAATAGATCACTTGGAAGACAGAACGTCCGACATTGAAAGAAAAATATATAATCTTGAAAAATAAAGTTGACCCCAGTGAAGATTGTAAGAAACCATGAGCAGAACATTCAAGAATTATGGAATAACATGAAAAGACCAAATTTAACAACTATTGGGACAGAGGAAGGCATAAAGGTCCAAACTACAGAAATGGACAATCTTTTCAATGAAATACTATCGGGAAAATTTCCAAACATGAAGACTGAATTGTAAAATCAAATACAAGAAGTTTACAGGATGTCAAATGAACAAAATCATAACAGATCCACACCAAGGCACATCATAATGAAAACACCTAGCAAATAGGAGAAGCAGAGTATTTTAAAAGCCACAAGAGAAAGGAATCAGATTATATATGGGAGAAACCAATCAGGATCTCTGATTTCTCAACTGAGACCCTGAAAGCTACAAGATGCTGCAACAACATATACCAAGTCCTGAAAGAAACAGATGCCCACCAAGAATCATACCCAGCAAAATTAAATTTTGATTAGCAATTAGATCTCAATTTAAATGTTATTTTTATGACAAAATAAAAACCTTTCATGATACACAAAAGTTAAAAGAATTTACAATTAGAAACCTGCACTACAGCACATCCTTGGCAAAATATTCCATGAGGAGGAAATGAACAATTAAAAAATCACAGAAGGGAAGTATCACTCTAAAGGAAAAACCTATCAAAGAGAAACCAAGTCAAGTTAAATATCAAAAATAAACAAAAATAACTGGGAATACAAATCATGTCTTGATAGTAACCCTGAATGTTAATTTCCAAAACTCACAATCAAAAGACAGATGGCAGATTGGATTTAAAAAAAAAAAAAGACCCAAAAATACGCTGCCTTCCAGAAACTCGTTTCATAAGAAAAGACACCCACAGAGTGAAGGTGACAAGTTGGAAAAAAAATATATCACTTGGGCTGGAGCTCAGGGGTAGAGCACTCACCTAGCACGTGTGAGGCCCTGGGTTCGATCCTCAGCACCACATAAAAATAATTAGTATTGTGTCCATCTATAAAAAATAAATATTAAAAAACATACCACTCACATGGACTGTGGAAGCAAGCAGGGGTTTCCATCCTTATATCAAATAATGTGGACTTCAAGTGAAAGTTAATCAGAAGAGATAAAGGAGGACCTTTCATACTGCTTAAGGGAACCATACACCAACAAGACAGAAAAATTACAAATATTTATGCCCCAAACAATGTAGTTATATTCAAACAGACTCTTCTCAAGTTCAAGGGCCAAGTAGACCACAAGACAATAATTCTGGGTGACTTTAAACACCTCTTTTACCACTGGATAAATCTTCCAAACAGAAGCCAAACAGAAACTATAGAACTTAGTAATACAATCAATAACTTAGATTTAACTGACATACATAGAATATTTCATCCTTCAACAGGCGAAGGTACTTTCTTCTTAGCAGCAAATGGATCCTTCTCTAAAATAGACCATATATTATGCCAAAAAGCAACTCTAAGCAAAAATGGAAAAATAAAGATACTACCCTGCATTCTATCAGATCACAATGGAATGAAATTATATCAATGATAAAAATAGAAGCTACTCCTATACCTGGAGAATGAACAAAGGTTTTCAGAAAACATCAAAGAGGAGATTTAAAATTCTTAGAGGTGAATGAGAACACAGATACAACATGTCAAAATCCCTGGGACACTATGAAGGCATTACTAAGAAGAATGTTCATTGCATGGAGTTCATCACTTAAAAAAAGAAAAAGTCAAAAAATGACCTAAAATGACATCTCAAAGCCCAGGAAAAAAATTAACACCAAAAGCAGTAAAGGACAGAAAACAATTAAAATCAGAGATGAAATCAATGGAATTGAAACAAAAGAAGCAATTAAAAATTGACAAAGTGACTGGGAATGGAACCACCATTTGACCCAGCTATCCCACTCTCTAGTCTATACCCAAAGGAATTAAAAACAGCATACTACAGGGACACAGCCACAATGTTTTTAGCAGCACAATTCACAATAGCCAAACTGTGGGGCCAACTTAGATGCCCTTCAGTGGATGAATGGATAAAGAAAATGTGGCATATATACACAATGGAATATTACTCAGCATTAAAAAAGAACAAAATCATGGCATTTGCGGGTAAATGGATGGCATTGGAGAAGATAATGCTAAGTGAAGTTAGCCAATCCCCCAAAAAACAAATGCTGAATGTTTTCTCTGATATAAGGAGGCTTACTAAGTAGGGTAGGGAGGGGAAGCATGAGAGGAATAGGTGAATTCTAGATAGGGAAGAGGGGAGGGAGGGATAGGGAGGGGCAGGGGATTAGCAAGGATCATGGAATGTGATGGACACCATTATCCAATGTACATGTATGAAGACTTCAATTGGGTGTCAACATACATTATATACAGCGATACAAAAATTGATATATATGTGTATTAAGAATTGAAATGCAAAAAAGTACATGTATAATGGCATAAACTGATGTAAACATACTTTATATACAGAGATATGAAAAATTTTGCTCTATGTGTAATAAGAATTATAATGCATTCCACTGTTGTCATGTATTTGAAAAAATAAAATAAAAAATATAAAAAACCTAAAAAAATAAATCATGACCTAAAAAATATCGAGAGACAGAGACAGAAAAAGAGAGAGAGAGACACAGAGGGAGAGAGACAGAGGGAGAGAGACAGAGAGAAAGAAAAAGAGAAAAAGAGAGAAAGAGAAAGAGAGAGAGACAGACACAGACACAGAAAGAGAAAGACAGAGAGAGAGACAGAGAGAGAGAAAGAGAAAAAGAAAGAAATAAATTAAAAAAGAAAGAAAGAAAGAAAGAAATTGTGAGACCGAATGCATGTGGTGCTACACATCTGATATATCCAGTGGTCTGGAAGCTGAGGCAGGGGGATCACAATTGTGAAGCTGACCCCAGCAACTGAGTGAAACCCTGCCTAAATTAAAAAAAAATAGGTAGTAGTAATTTTTAAAAATTAAGACAAAATTTAAAAATTCAAATTTTTTAAATAAAAATTTTAAAAGGGCTAAGGGTATAGTTCAGTAATAGGACACCCTGGTTCCAACCCCACATTTTACAAAAGGAAAACAAGAACAGAAAAAAGTCATTTTTTTTCCAAAGTTACAGGGGAAAAATAGTTTTAAATTTATAAATTGTTTGAAAACAAAAACTCTATTCCTCAAATGACTCCATTAAAGAGTACAAGGAGAAGTGACAGATGAAAGAAAACAATTGCTTCACCTTTAACCAAACTCTTCTAAGAAAGTAGAACAGAGACTGCAAGAGAAATGCAGGCAAGAGCCTTGAACAGCCCCTTCAAATAGCAGGTATCTAAATGTCCCATCATCACAAAGCAATCAACGTCTTTACAAAGGACAATAAAGTCACATTGTACACACAAATTGAGACAGTGTTGAAGAACATGTGGGATTATCATGAAGGTCCACAAAAACAGATGTGGACACTACAGCACCTGTTCATATGGGGACACAGCGTCCTCCTCCAGAGCTGAGACCCAGGGCCTGGTGAGAGAGGATGTCCACTGGAAATAGATAAATAAGAAACTATGGAAAATAACCATTTGTGAAAATCAGTCACATTTTCTTTGCCATATTGCATACAGTTTGATAAATACTATGAAACACTCTGTCAGTTTTATATCGATGTTATATACATATCACATTTCACATATAAGCGTACTTAAATAGTACATCTGCAGAATTTGAAGAAATGCAAATACAGATCAGCACATAAGAGACTGAATGATAAAATCCCTCCTTATAAAGACAGCCGAGTCCCTCAGGTTCATCTAGGATAACACACCATCAAAATTTTACCATGATTTCCTTTTCATTGAAGAAGGGACCAAAGCAAACAGTTTGAAAATTCTCCTGGAAGGTTAAATTGATATGAAATTAGCCAAGAATTTTGAACTCTAAAAGCAGAAGCTGGAGCTATCATTACCAGGCACTAATGCACGTTATAAAATCATATTTCAGTAACTTGAGGACCAAAAAAATCACAATGCAGAAATTTTATAGATGACTCCACATGTATGTAAATGTCATTTTTATTATTAAGTGCAATGAAAAGTCCTAGATAAATGCAACCATCTCCAGCAGAGGACTTGATGTGAATGAACAAGACAACCCAACATGAAGGGAGGTGTGGGAACTGGAGGCACAGAGCACTGGTAGGGCTTCGGTGCAGGACGTGTGTGGTACTGGATTATACTCCCGCACCTGGAAAAGCATGTAGTGTGTAGGATTATGTTTCAAAATTATACCAGAATAGGAGGCTCCTGGATTATCTCCACACATGGATATACCAAATAAATACTTCTGTTTTGAGTCCCTCTTAAATAAAGTTATACCTGGATTGAGAGACCTATGCATTGGACCACTGAGAAAATCTCTACCATCCGAAGGGCAGGCAAAGTTGGGGGACACTTGGGCAATGTGCCACATAATTGGGACAGAATACCCCAATCCAGTGTCACCCAGGGTAGAAGAAGACTGCTTGGGATCACAAATGGAGCACAGTGGACACTAAATGACTTGTAGCTGGAAACACAATTTGTCTGGTGCTCATAGAAGAAAGAGCTGGATATACACAAGTATCAGGACGAGAGAAAAGGGGTGGTTTTCTATGGCTGTGGTGGGTCATGAGCTTTATCTATGGGAGCAGGGCAGAAGGGGAGTGAGATCAAGGGTCCCGGTTTATCCCTAGAAGGGATTTGCCAGCATGATCTGCAAACTGGGGTTGCTAACAGTCGAGCTCCTCTCTAGCCAGTCCCTGAAGGTAGACAGAACAAATGCAGTCCAAGCAGCCCTGCCTGAGCCCTCTCCCCGCTACCTCAGTAATAACTCCAAGCCTGACCAGTTCTTTCTGGAAGGAGTATGTCCAAGCACTCAGAGTCCCAACATTTTTCCCCATTCCATGGACTCCATTCTAACCCACCAAGCTTTGGGAGCAATGGCAACTGTGCATGTGCAAATCTCCCTGGATCCCAAAGGAAGGGCTTCACATTGGCTGCAAGCACTTCCATGGACTACGATCTCCCTCCCACACACACTCCAGGATTGAAGAAAAAGGATTAATACCACAGCTCCCCATTTCTTTCTAGAATAGGCTCACACCACCTTCTTGCAGTGAGCACAGGAAGCCTGGTGCTAAACAATTGCATCAGGAATTCAGTCATCATCCAAGTAGGAGACCTTCTGCAGCCTGAGCCCAGCTGTGGGAAAGGCTCCTACCAAACAGGTGAAGGAACTAGTCCTCCAATGACATGGATCTAGAGAAAGACCCACTCACACGGGGCTAGAATATAAGCTTAGTGCAGCCTGTTTTAAAAATAGCATGGAGTTCTTTAAAACCTAACAGAGTAACAACCACTCTGGACACATTTCCAAAGGAACTTGAACCAGTGTGTTTATAAATGGCTGCATGCCCATGGCTGTTCCAGAATCCACAGGAGCCAGGATGAGGGAACATCTGAAGTGGCTTCTAGATAAGGAGACTCCTCCCAGCTGCAGGGCAGTCACCTACTCCCCTGAGAAACTACTTCCCCAAAATGCACCTGCTCATAGGTCAACAGGTGGCTGATATTTTCCAGATGCTCAAGAGACCTCAGATGAGCCAGGTGTGGGATTCTCGTGTCAGGCAGAGTCAAAACAGGTCCAGGAAAATATCACAGAGGGCATGAGACCCCTGGGACATGCAGTCCATAGGAGGGACACTCAGCCCAAAGACATTCTGACTAGGGGTCTAGCCTGGGAGAGAAATGGAGAATGCACATTCACACACACATGCACACACATATTTTTACTGGAAATGGGGACAGGGGACTTGAATTTGAGGAATTCATTGTTACATATGTACAGGTTTCATCTGGGAGATGGGGTTCTGCATCTGAACTTTTGCTTCCCTCACATTTAGAACATTCAGGGGGACCCAGGCAGGAGGGCCACACCTGTAATCCCAGCCACTCGGGAGGCTGAGGCACAAGTTCTAGGCCAGACTCAGCCTCTGTCTCAAGATGAATAATAAAAAGTAGGAGGGATCTAGCTCCATGGTAAAGGAGCTCTGTGTTCAATCCACTATGCACCCCAAGCCCCCCAAAAAGAAAGCAAAACTCAGGGGGAAAAAAACTGAGAACTCTGCATATCCCAGCCCCCTTGGGTAGGAAAAGGACCCACGGAGTGGTGATTCTCAGGGTCAGGACACTCTAAAATCCACCACAGAAGAATTCAGGGAGGAGACTTGAGCTGCCAATTTGTCCAGGAGATACCCATGTGTTCAATAATGAGAATAAAAAGAATCCAACATCTTTAGAAATCTGAGAAATGTAAAATAAAACCCTATCAGAGAGAAAATTAAATAGTATCAATGATGATAGGAAACAAAAGAATTCTAATAAACTTAAGGAGTTTAAGTGCTTCTTAACTATTTGTGGAAACTGTTTGGCCATTAAAAACACTTGATAGTCCCCCACTGGAGTGGACATACTCAAATCAGTTCATATGACCAGGATAATACATTAATAGTCATGGAACATTCAGCTTAAAAATAGTATAAAATACCATGGGTAAGTTTTACACGGGTGCCATATGCATGTGGTATTATGTATAACTATGATGCACTAATAAACAATCCAGCATGCTTTACTCTTAATGGAAGCATCCAGTCCTAAAATTCATCCACAGTTAAATATATGTAAACTTAACCAAGAAAATTTGAATTATAACAGCAAAAAATTATAAGAGCCAAAAAAAAAAAAAGAAGTCATTACCTAACATATGCATTGGGAAGCTGTACTGTTACAATTGACATGGAGGAATCACGACGTAAACAAAGTCCACCCACGAACCCACGTGGATGTAAAAATCATACACTTAATTGCAATGGAAAAGTCATTATCAATCAAACCCTAACCAGGCCACCCTCAGCAACTTAGCTAGACCCGCGTTCAGAATAAAAAGTAAAAACTACCAGGGACAGAGCTGAGTGATAAAGCACCCTTCTGTTAACTACCAAAACAAAACAAACAAACAAAAATAAACAAATAAACTCCACAAAACTAGCTCAGGAATAAGCGAGATCCCTGTTCACTGCAGCTCCCTTCCTGCAGGAAAACGGGGTTTGAAGATTTGATTTTTGGGGGGGGCGGGGGGGGTGGTACCTAGCATTGAACTCAGGGGCACTCTACCACTGAGCCCCATCCCCAGCCTATTTTGCATTTTATTTCCAGGCAGGGTCTTGCTGAGTCTCCAAGTGCCTCGCCAAGCTGCAGAGGCTGGCCTTGACCTTGCAGTCCTTTTGCATCAGCCCCCACCCCCAGCCACTGGGATGACAGGTGTGCGCCATCGCCAGGCTCAGAGATTGGAGTCTTCCAGTGGTCCAACCTGTCAATCACCACAGCCCGGGAAGACACCGGGCAGCCCAGCTCACCTGTCAGATAGATAGGACTCAGCAGGGGCTGAGGCTGCAACTGGGGATGGGGAGGCTGCGAGGGGTCTCGGCCACTGTCACGCTCCTCACCCGGCTGGCCAGGGGGACTGATGGGTGCTGTCCCCAATGGGTTCAGGCCTGTGGTCTCAGAGAGCGCCCGGAGTCCGGGTCGGCCAGCTCGGGTTCCCGCCACAGCCAGTCCCACCGGACGGCCTCCCTGCAGAACCTCCCTCCCGAGCCTCCCCGTCCAGGAACCAGGTGCCACTGCACACTTACCATTTTCTGGTGCCCAGCAGGCAAGCCTGGACTGGGGAGCTTCAGCCCCTGCATGGCAGGGCCACCCGGGATCCTGGGCACGAGCGAAGCCTGGAGTCCAACTGCAGGAATCTGAGTGGAACCACGGACCGCGGAGATATAAATCCCACTCCAAGCGCGGAGGCCGGCTCCCTGCTCGCTGGCTATACTCAGGATTGGACAGCGCTCAGCACGGAGGCTTCTGGTTGGACAGGGAATCAGTCAGTCTCCGCTCTCCACAGCCTGAGCCCAGCAAGCCTTCTTTTTGAGTGACAGGCGCGGGGGAATATCTGCTCCAGGCAAGGAGGAAACAAGAATGGCAGGGTTTGGATGCAGCTTTTTTCTTTTTTCTTTTCCTTTTAAGGTCTCGGCATTGGGTCAGAGTTAGGGTGACCAGAATTCTAAGTTCTGTTGGGTTTTGATGTTAGGAAATTGAAGTCATTTCTTGACAGTGTCATCACCTGGTCCTCCTCCTATAATAAGACCTCCCAAAGCGTCTTCGGGGTGCTGACTTGTCCTCTGTTTATCTGCAAAATTCTCCAAGCAGAACTGGCCTTTCGCCCCTTGGGAATTGCCCAGTGGTGGAGGCTCTGGATTGGGCCTGGCAGGCGCCCTGGAGGAGGCTCCGACCAGGTTGGCAGCATTAGAGCTGATTTTCCTCCACCTGAGTTGAATCTGTATCTCCAGCCCACGTTGAGGCTGGAGGCAGAGTAATTAGATAAGCACAGAAGAGATCCAGAGAACACAGACCTGGGTAAACCCCAGCTGCACCTGGGCTCCCTCGCTCTCTGGACACTGGGGGTTGAATTCAGAGGACTCGACCTCTGAGCCCCTTCCCCAGCCCTAGCTCGAAGTTTAGAGACAGGGTCTCATTGAGTTGCTTAGCACCTTGTTTTTGTGAGGCTGGCTTTGAATTCCCCATCCTCCTGCCTCATCCTCCCCAGCCACTGCAATGACAGCCGTGTGCCACTTTTTTTTTCTTTCTTTCTTTGAGAGAAATACCTGTGGTGGCCACAGGATAACAGCCTTGCACAGATCAAGGCCACCCTGGGTGCTCTCCCTGGTTCCTGCCAGTACCCTGGATCTTAGGCAATGGGATCCTGCCTCTTCCTAAAACCAGAGACGCCCTTCCCAGGTGTGCATTCTTAGTATCAGCTGAATACTCTGCACTTGACAAGAAAAAAGAAATAGAAAAAAAAAGACAGACCCTACCTGCTTGTCTTGATGCAAACAAAGCCAATGTGTTTCCAAAGAGAGCTCTGGTCTTGTCCCCCCCAATTCAGGGATGCAAAAAGTCACATAATACAGAAAAGACTTCTCGTTAAGAGGGGTGCAAGGGTCTGTCTCTTAACGAAAAACAATTTGGGTTTGATTGGGAGTCCAGGAAAGCCAATTCCAGGTTTTCCTAATTTGGTAAATAACTCTATAGACTCAACACACCCTGCTCCACTCTGCCTTAGTTAACTGTGGAGGCCTGGAGGTTACCTGCCCCCTGGGATCCCTGCACCTGCAGATGAATGGGGGGGGGGTCCTTTCTTCCCCATGCAGTTCCCTGAACCTCCACCTTCCCACAGGCTCCAACACCTTTGGCAGCATCCAATGGGGGAGTGGTTTAGAAAATTCTGGAATGTACCTAAAGACATTTCCTAATCCGGCTATGATGCTATCAATTTGGTCCCATGGACCTCTTCAGTACGTTTTATCTTCTTCTGTTTTATTGGTTCTTCTTAGATATAAATGACCATAGAGTGCATTTTGGTAAAATTATCCAAACATTAAATATACCTTATTCTCCTTAGGACCCCATTCATGTGGGTGGCATGATGGGCCAATTCACTTAGGTCTTTTCATATATTTAAATAGGAACATTATGGTCCATTCATGCTACTATCTTTCCTGTTCTTATCTCCCTTCCCTTCCTGTTTTCCCTGGCTTTTATCTCATCTACTGAACTTCTCTTTGTGCCCTCCACCTTCCTTGTGATGTAGATAACACATGTCAGGCAAAACATGTGACCTTTGGGTTTGGGGGATTGTCTTATTTTACTTTAGCATGATAAGCTCCACTTACTGGCCAGTGTTATGAAGTCATCCTTTTTTAAAGCTGAGTAATATTCCACCATGTATATATACCAAAATTTATCTATTCATCTGTTGATGGGCATTTAGGCTGGCTCCATAGACGTTGCTGTGTCCCTGTAGTATGCTGATTTTAAATCCTCTGGATATATATACTGAGGAGTGGGATAACTGAGTCAGAGGGTGTTCCAGTGCTAGTTTCTTGAGGAATCTCCATCCCGCTTTCCAGAGGGGTTGCACCAATGTGCAGTTTCTCCAACAAGGTGTGGGCATTCCCTGTCCCCCACATCCTCACCAATTTATTGTTACTGTATTCTTGATAATTGCCATTCTGACTGGAGTGAAAGAGAAGCTCAATGCAGTTTCAATTTGCATTTCCCTAATTGCTAGATACATTGTCTTTTCAGTATTTTTTAAAATATTTTTTTCTAGTTGGAGTTGGACCCAATACCTTTATTCTATCCATTTATTTTTCTGTGGTGCTGAGGATGGAACCCAGTGACTCGCACATGCTAGGCGAGAGCTCTATGGCTGAACCACAGGCCCAGCCCCCATTTTCACTATTTTTTACTTTTGCTTCTCAGTAACAGCAGCCCAGGTATTTGGGGGACCAGTTTTGCTGCATTTGTGAAATGGGAACATTTCTCTTGAAGGAAGACAGATAAGGTGAAGGCACATGCCCAGGATTTCAGAGATTTGCAGTACACGGTTGTCTTGCCCAGGATGAGGAGATTATGTGAGTGAGAAGAGGGAAAAAGCCAGGGACACCTTGGGGCCAGAACCCCGCCTTCAATCAAGAGGGATATTATTATTGCTGTTGGTTTTCTTAACCAAAATGAGAGATTTTCCTAAGCCGCAGTGCCACTAGATATAGGTCCCTGTATGGAGCTCAGATTTGTCGTGAGAGGCAAGGAAAAGTGAATAACCAACCCAGTGGTTCCAATAACCAACAAGCTAGACCTTGGGCTCCTTGGGGGCAAAACACTGGGTTTTACCCAATAATTAACAATCCAACAGCACCTGACACCCAATTAATGGGGGATGGAGAATTGAATCAGTTGGTGTGGGGGTCTGTGGGTTGTCAGCTGCAGGAGCTTGCCTCTGGGGTGCATTCCTTGCATCTGACAGGTTTTTCAGCACAAATAAGATAAACAATGTGGCAAGAAAACTGGAAAAACCCTCTGCAATATTCTAGCCAGGAAAATTCATGAGCACTTTAAAAGCATCTTAATATTTACCCTTGGTAAAATGTGCCTCAATCAGAATGCAACTATTTTAAAATAGCTGTCAATGTGAAAAGTTTCTGAAATCTGCTGGTTTGTGGACCACGTTTGTGGATCACTGCAAAAACCATATCAGTCCATGGCTAAATACATAAGTAAAAATAGAAATCTAATAATGAGCATTCTCTTAAGACTTCCATCTTGAAAACACTGCCCTATTTGCTTTGATAACTAAATGATCATTTAATCGTTCCTCTAGTAACACTTGAGGTCCACAAATAACTGTGGAACATGTCTGGTTGGGACAGAAATGCTGGGATGCCAAGAAGAAAGTTACAATGAACCTCAAAGGAGAAAGTTCATAAATCACCAGAATGCAGGAATGCCCACAAAAACTGGGGTTGGGGCTCAGTGACAGAGCACCTGCCTGGCACCGTGAGGCACTGGATTCCATCCTCAGCACCACATTGCAAAGAAATATATAAAATAAAGGTATCCTGTTTAACTAAAAACTATTTTTAAAAATAAAAATAAAAAAAGCAAGAAAGGATTTTAGATAATACATAAAATATAGTCAAAGTAGAGGAAATTTTATTGGCCCAGAAATCACTATCAAAAGAAAGGGAGGAAACAGTGAGGCTTCTCTGACATCTCTAGGCCTCACACCCGATTGGATCCTCAACTTCATGAGATATGCTGTGTGTGATTCCAGAGGCCTGCCCAGGGGCAAATTCCTAGTTCATAACTGGCAGTAGGATTACATTGTATTTGTAGGTTCCTACTCCACATGGTCTTATCCAGAGACACCAAAGCTAAACCCAAGTGTGTGTGTGTGTGTGTGTGTGTGTGTGTGTGTGTGAATTTACTGTTTTAAAACTTTTATTATGGCAGCTATTATGAAGACAAATGACAATAAGTGTTGGTGAGGATGTGGGGAAAAGATACATTCATACATTGCTTGTGGTACTGAAAATTGGTGCAGCCAATATGGAAAGCAGTATGGAGATTCCTTGGAAATCTGGGAATGGATCCACCATTTGACCCAGCTATCCCACTCCTCAGTCTAAACCCAAAGGACTTAAAAACAGCATAATACAGGGACACAGCCACATCAATGTTTATAGCAGCACAATTCACAATAGCTAAACTGTGGAGCCAACCTAGATGCCGTTTAGAGGATGCATGGATAAAAAAATATGTGTTATATATACATAATGGAATTTTATTCGGCAACAAAAGAGAATAAACTCACGGCATTTGCAGGTAAATGAATGGCGTTGTAGAAGATAATGCTAAGTTAGCCAATCCCAAAAAACCAAATGTGGAATGTTTTCTCTGATATGAGGAGGCTGATTCATAGTGGGGTAGGGAGGGGGATCATGGGAGGAATAGATGAATTCTAGATAGGAAATAGGAGAGGAAGGGAAAGGGAGGGGGCAGGGGGTTAGCAAGAATGGTGGAATGTGATGGACATCATAATCCAAAGTACATGTATGAAGACACAAATTGGTGTCAACATACTTTATATATAAATAAGCAATGAAAAACTGCTTTATATGTGTAATAAAGAATTGTAATGCATTCTGTTGTCATTTAGTTTTTAAAAAAATCAATAGAAAAAACTTATTATGAAAAGTTGAAGATGATATTCTAAATATATAAATGCAACCCTTAAGTCACCTTTGTCTACACTGACCAGTTTTCATTGGAATTTTTCTGGGACCAGTAGGAAAATAGGGGCACAACATACTATCGGAGAGGACATTCCCACTTGAGAGTGTTCCTCTTTCCCTTCCCTATGTCTTTAAATAAGCTAATACCTG
Source organism: Callospermophilus lateralis (assembly GCF_048772815.1). Lineage (NCBI taxonomy): Eukaryota > Metazoa > Chordata > Mammalia > Rodentia > Sciuridae > Callospermophilus > Callospermophilus lateralis. Next base: position 11,156,172 of record NC_135320.1, read on the forward strand.
ATAGAGTGAGGGATGTGTCTGAAATAGTAGTTAGCAGATGCACATTAGTGACAGGAACAGGAAGTTGACATACCAAAGATTCAGGACAACTAGGTCACTTTGGCCCACGCTGGTCTGGAACGGTTCTTACATACTTTATGGTTAGGTGCAATCATCCTATCTCCTTGAGTTCTGGAATCTGGTCTGTGAAAGTGTCCCAGAACTTATTCCCTCTAGGGTAACTTATGTTCTCAAGCAGAGTAGAAATCACTTCTAACAGAAATCACAGGTTGTTGGCTGAGGAATGGAAGATTGGACATTGACTTGGCCCAGGCAGGGCTCTAGGTAAATTACTTTTCTAAAAGAAAATTGGGGGTCTGTACAGTGGGCCAGGTTTATAAAATGACTCCTTGACCTGCATGATCCCATCAATCACGTCTGCATGTTACACATCCATCAGCATCAGTATGTAGTAGCCACCACCAGCACTGAAAATAGACAGACAGACAGACAGACAGATAGATAAACTAAAGCAGGGAATTGAGCTGCATCTTTGAGAACCAATTATGTATCACCCTATAGAGTTCCATAATAATTTTGCATTTTAAAAATACAATCATTGGCTTATAAATTTACTATCCACTGTTAGGCCAGGTGTTAGATAAAATGGAAAAAAGTAGAGACCAATACTGTGTGACCAGAAACTAGAGAAAACCTTAATTATGGGCCATAAATCATCTTTCAAAACCAGTGAACACTTTTACAAGTTTTCTTAAAAAAAAAAAATAAACAAATAAACAAAAAAACCCCACTGTGTGTTCTGCTCAAAAAGGGTGGAAATGCAATCTTCTGGAATGGAGGAGGAGTTTGAATGTCAAGACTTCCTGAGCTTCTAAATCTATTCTGTCCTCATTTTTTATTTTATTAACGGTGACATCTTTTCTCTCCATCTGCTTCCTCAAGAACTCAGTGTTTCCCCATCACAATATCTGTCCACCGTCCCTGTGTCCCCAGAGGTTCTGCCTGTCCTCTTTGCCACCCCAAAACTCAAGGCTCTGCTTGTCACCCCCTGCTTTCCCAGGTGCCATCTCTGACCCTCTACTTGCCTCTCGCTCTGGGCCAGATGTTATTGGCATTCCTACAACATATTTTTAAGCCTTTTCTAGACAACCTGCCCTGGGTGTTCTCCAGGGATTGGAAATACCTGTGGCCACATGCCTGGATTCTGCCCCCAAGGTCTGAAACCCTGGTGGATGGGAAGAATTTGAACATGATTTGCTCATGTACCAAGTAAATGTATAGACTTTCTCCCAAGTAATGACAATGGTATAATGGCTACTTACATAGTGGTTACTTTGTACCAGTTTTTTAAAAAGATATTCTTAGTTGTAGATGGATACAATACCTTTTTTCTATTTATTTATTTTCATGTGGTGCTGAGGATCAAATCCAGTGCCTCACAAGTGCTAGGTGAGCACTCTGCAACTGAGCCCTAGCCCAAGCCCTGTATCAAATTGTATTAGTGACCCAGAGATTATTTAACTTACAGGAGGATGTGAGCAGGCTGTCTGCAAACTGTATACATAAATTCATGCACTTTGCAATCCTTTGGGGATTGCTGGCCTGGAATAAATCACCCACCTATGGTGAAAGAAAACTGCAAGACATCTCCACTGCTGGACTCGGTCTTCACTTTTCTCCTCCCACAAACTTGTTTTTTTGTCTGGGTTTTCACATTTTGTCACCAAGATGTTTGAAGTGGCCTTTGACTCCTTGTCCTTGGCCAGATATCCATTCTATTACTTGCAATCAACTTCATACGGAAGTTTTTCTATAACTCTCTTCTCATCCAGCACTGGTACGGACCCTTACTGGCTCTTGCTTAAACTGTTAGAGACTAAAAATAAATCAAAAACAACTTCTCTCTGATTTATTGACTTCAACCTTTATCATCAAAACAATCATTATTTTTATCATTAAGGAAAATTAACTGAGCCATGCAGAATGGTGCATGCCAATGATTCCAGCAACTTGGGAGGCTAAGGCAGGAGTTCAAAGATAGCCTCAGAAACTTAGTAAGGACTAAGTAACCAAGTGATACCCTGTTTCTAAATAAAGTATATATTTAAAAAGGGGGGCAGGCCTGGAGATGTGGCTCAGTGGTTAAGCAGCCCTGGGTTCAATCCCTGGTGCCAAAAACAAATAAATAATGAGCAGAATTGACCACTGAAATTCCTTCTAAGAAGCTTTCAAACTCTCACAGTCTAGTAATCGGTAGAGGTTGCAAAATGTTTGCCCAGGATCACCAGAAATATGTGCTTCTGAATGTATTACATGGTATGAGAATGAGGCTTAAATTCTTTCATGGATGACAACTATAGCATTTTCCTTTTGGAGAGAACAAGGGCCTCCACTGGCTCCTCATTATGTCCAGGGACTGATACCTCATCCCTCAGATCATGGTGGCATTGTGGCGGGGGTGGAGGGTTACCTTGCATTGTCAGATGAAATCAGGTTTAATCCTGGGAGTTAGGCATGCACCAGACTGCATTGGTTACACAGGAGCCATTCTTAAGGACACTTTAGCATACAACCATATACTATGGAAACATGGTTCAACTTTCTTCCTGATTGGACATTTTAGCATTATAATGAAGTAGAATTGACTTCCTAGTCACTGGTACTTTCTCTTGAGGTTATTTGTGAAACAGGTTCATCTTAAACTTATTAAACACATCTCAACTTCTTGGGTCATAGTCTCATGGGAAATCATGTTTTCCATTAGGAGAAGGTGAAGGTGTGTCTTCTATTCTTAGGCTCCAAGGTGCTAACAAAGCAACATGGGCACAAACAGAATTTGGTGCATGAGTAATTGGAGAGATGTTCTCTTCTACACAAGTGGAGCACTATCATGACAGTCAGTCTCTCAACAAAGATGGCAACTAACAACTAACAGAAAGGTATTACAAAAACAGTATATCAGCTGGGAAACTGTTGGAGAAGGCAGAGGCTCATGCCCTGGAGGGGTGAGGTGGGATGAGACTGCATCATGCTACTCAGAACACTTTGCAATTTAAAACTCAGGTGTTGCTCATTCTGGAATTTTCTATAGCTTACAGAAAGGGAAACCACAGATAAGAGAAACTACAGTAGTCAAACTGCTGTAAAACAAATAGCAAGAGGCAATTCCGTGAGTGGTCAGAGAGAAACAGTTGATCAGGAACAAGACAGAATTAGTGGGTTTCCCTAGAGAATCTAAGAAGCTGGAAGGCAATGGGAAGACATAATGGAACTTGTTTCTTTTTAACAATCAATAATTTTATACCTTGCAAAACTGTGCTTCAAAAGATAAGGGAAGATTTGTACAAGGAAAGGTTTGTGGTGAGTAAACAACTCTTCAAGAAATGCCAAAGAGCCATCAAGGTTAAAGGAAATGAAAAAAGACAGAACCTTGAGCCCACGTGAAATAATGAGAAAAAGTGGTAGATATAGCTCAGTAGCTCAATATGGTAGCTTACTATAGCCAGTGCCATGGAGTATGTAGTTTCTAACTCTTTACTCTTTGTTTTAAAAATATAAGTGTAAAAAATTGTACTCTATATGTGTAATAAGAATTGCAATGCATTCCATTGTGGTGTATTTTAAAATATAAAATTAAATTTTTTTAAAAGATAAATGATTGCAAAAGTAACACTTAGAACACAAAAATAACATTTAGAACATAAAAATAACAGTAGGACCAAACAAACATTGATGCTGAATGACTATAAGACTCCATTTTTCATTGCTATCAGAAAATACCTAAGGCTGAGTAGTTTATGATTAGAAAGTCATTTAGGTGAGAATTTTAGAGTCTGGGAGTCCAAGATAAAGGGATGCCATCCACTTGGCTTTGGGGGAGTACCCACTTTGCTCTATTCCAGCATAGTGGCTGTCATCAGATTGGAGACAAGTGGAAGAGGAAAAAATCATATGGACCAATATGAGCCATAGAGCAGAGAGGGGCAGTCTTGATTTTTCATAACAACTCATTTTCTCAAAAAGTCATTCCAAGAGACTAGCATCCATTCCTCCTGAGGTTGGTGTCCCCAATGACTAAATTAACACCAAACAGACAGCACATTTGAAAGGTTCCCCTGCCTCAGTGCTACCATAATAAGGAACAAGTGTCCAAAACATAAGCTTGTTTGGGGACAAATGCTATCAAGTCATAGGAGACATACAATGCATGAAGTTATAGTCTATGACAAAGATAAAAACAGGACTGAGGGACAAATCCGTAAGATCAGCAAAATTTTTCTATACTATTGAAACTAATTTGGCATGAATAAAAACTGATTGTCATAAATGTAAGATGTTAGAGCTCCCAGAACAGTCACTAAGGAAAAACTAAAACATGTGCCAAAAGAAAAAATAAAATAAAAATGGTACACAAGAAAAATTAATCATTAATAGGCAATAGTGGGAAAATTGATGAACCAAAAACATATAGGTAGAAAACAAGTGGCAACATAGAAGAAGCATTTTGTTCATTACTATTACTTGTTTCATTACTATTAATGCATATAGACCCAATTTGTTCCAATTTTAGAAAATATATTGATCAAGTTGGGCATGCAGCACACCTCTGTGACTCTAGAAACTCAGGAGGCTGAGGTAAGAGGATTGCAAGTTGGAGGGCAAATTTGGTGACTTATGTAGAGCCTGTCTAAATCATCATCATCTGGACACAGTGGAACAATGCTGTCATTAAGCTACTTGTGAGACTGAGGCTAGGGTATCACAAGTTTGATGCTGGCATCAGAAACATAGCTTAACACTGTCTGAAAAATAAAGTACAATAATATTAAAAAGTGGCTGGGGATGTAGCCCAGTGTTAAGGCACCACTGGGAATAAAACCTAGAACCAAACAAAATTGTTCTACTGTCTACATAAGATTCACTTTATATTCCAAAACACAGATAGGAAGAGAATAAAAAGTGCTAAATAAAAATAGCAATCAAGAGCTCAGCATAGTAGTGCAGGCCTGTAATCACAGTGACTTGAGAAGCTGAGGAAAGATCATGAGTTCAAAACTGCAGGTGGTAAAAATAGAGTTCCTCTTGGTGGAATGGTCTGGCTGCAAAATAAAAGCTAAGAAAGGTAAAGCAGAAAAAACTCCACAGGATACGGAAAGTAATTTTAAAAGTGGGGGTGGGATGGGCTAGCCAATCTTCATCTGTGGATGAAGCTTCCACACTCAAAAGAGCAAAATGGAGCCCATGTTTGCTTTATTTATATTAGGGAATATCAAAGGTTTTCCATGGAATATTCTTTGACAAATAAGGTAAAGGTGGGCTTTGCAGTTCCCAATGGGTTATGCCCAACTCTGGAGCTACAAGAGGGGTCTTCCTAGTAGAGCAGATTTAAGGTTGTGTGTCTTGGGCAATCCAGTGCACTCTGGGGAGCTGTGGATAGTTCCCCAGGTTAGACCTAAATCTCCATGGCTCCATACCCAGAGAAGACCCTCAAGTAATTCACGGGTGGCACCCTGAATATTCCCCCTTTTGACTTTGCAATAGAAAATGATGAGCCGTTATTTTAAGTTTCTGGATTCTTGTCTGAGGGTGTGATAACCTATATCACAATACAAAAAAGAACTAGTAGCAGACATCTCATTCCAATAATATACCATGCAGAGTGTTTCAATGTGTTTCCAGTGTTAAAGCCATTCCATTCTTGAAGTATTTCCAGTTAGAGAAGTAGGATCCAAAGGATTGATTTTGCTTTTTTGAATATCCTGAATGTAGTGATGTAACCCCATAAGATCCAGGCTATTATTATTTTCTATGCCAAATGCCCATTAGATAATTTAACCTACAAATCCCATTGGTAAGGCTTATATTTGGCTGCAGTAATACAGACCTTCATAGTCAGATGGCATTGAAGCCTTTCCTTAAACTTGAGAGCAGAAAGCTCATTACTGATATTTATGACAGAAGTTTCTAAGTATTCAAGTTAGCTTCAATACTTTCATCAATATTTATGATTATTGAAGGCCTTGGATGTATTTTGAGTCAAATTATTAAGAAAATTTGCATGTTGAATGTTCTGAGATATAGCCACTGAGACGATAACTGTGGAGTGATGAATGAGATTAAATAAAAAATTATAACCAAGAATTATGAGTCCAAAAGCTTGCTTAAGTCTGGTCACTCGAGCATGTGTCTGTTGTAAAACCTGAACACCAGCATAGGCATACCATGGCTCTGAAATTTTGGCTGGTAGTAAGACAAAGGAAGACTGGTGAAGGATTAATATTCTTTTCCCTCTGTTGTATCTATTGATGCAATTAGGCAAATTGCACTTTTTATTGGCTACAAGATATTTATCATCCTTTCTCTTAACTCTCACATTTCCAGTAATTAAAGCATAAGGAGATTGAACACAGGCCTGCAGGCCATACCAGGAACCCTCTTTACACCCCCTGGCTACAAAGTCAGGCATAGGGCTGTTAGTATAATATAGGAAATCTGAGGATGCAATTAAGCATCAAACATCTTTTTGGATACCACCTTCACTGGGGTTCCAATGAGTGAGCCACCAAGCCAGATGCATTGAGAAATCAGCATTCTTTAGCTGTTTCATCAAGGATATGCAGACATCATGCAGGCACATGGAAAGGGAAGATCTTTAGTATTTTCCTTAGACCTCTAGTACTGAATATTTCCTCCGGGCCTTATAAATAGTTAAAACTCTCATATGTAAAATGAAGTCAATTTTCTGTGTAAAATAACATGGAGTGGAGACAAGCATGAAACCTAGAGATTTACCCTTTGGAATAAAAAATGTTGTGAATATTATTCTCCTAGAATTAATCATTATATTTCAATATTTATTTTCCCAAATAAAGTTAAATGAAATGTTTGTAGGTGGTGTTTTGTTGACCCTAAGGACTCATATATAAAGAGAATATTGTGATTTTACTTTTTGAACCTGACTTGTAGATGACAGTCTAGAGGTTTATTTCAATCAAAATTGTGTTTCTCTCTCTGTGGTGTCATGGGTTCCTAGAGCTGTAAGATCTGAAAAGGGACAGGGTTAGTTTATAGTATCCTATAATTACTGGGTTGCAGAGGGGTCTGGGAGACCATGACACATGCTTCTATCAAATAATCTAATAAGTGTAACAAACATTATATTGTTAAGTTATAAAATAGAACGAAAAAGGTCTATAAAATCACAATATATAATGAAATAAAAAATGTGGGGGCATAAATGCTCCTATAGTGTGTCTTTTTCTTTTTACAGTCATCATTTTACAAGTATCTGGTTATACTTTTCTACTGAGTAGCTAAGACTAAAGAGGTGGTCCTATATTGGGATGTTTTTCCTACACTTGAGGTCAGTCTAGTCTCCTCAGTGATGAACATCATGGAATTCATGAGTAACTGCATGGTTTCTTCAGTCCAAGAGTCAGGATGGGCCTGTAGACCACGTGGCTTCTCCAGGAAACATTGAGACTAATTCCCCCTTCAGTAACCCTCCTTTTACCTGAATATGCACGTTGGCTCCTAGTCTCTTGGGCCTTTCTCATCTCCCTGATTGGGAGCTTGTATAACTCTCCAGAGTTGTAGATCCCTTAGGGAATACTGCAACTGTACAAGGTGAAATGTTAAAGTCGTAATTCAAACTAGGGATATCTGGGCATTATTTAATATCCCTAGGTCCTTCCTATAACTGTCTGAAATTTTCCATAATTACAAAGATAATTTACATAAATAATATTCCCCAAATAAAACCTGATTAAACATGAAATAATTAATGGACATGTTATAGCATTATTTACCCAATAGAATGTTTTACTATTGCATCGATCCATTAGCAAAGTGAATAGTGGGAGATATGTGACCTAATAACATCATTAAATGCAAGACAGGGTTAACATTAAGAAATTCACACTTTATTTAGTAACAAATTGCATTCGAAATGCAAATATAAGTAAAAATGCTCCATACAACAGGCATGGTGGTCCATGCCTGTGACCCTTGAGGAACTACAGAAGGCATTTTTCAAGTTCAAAGTCAGGCTCCAAAACTTACTGAGGCCCTAACCAACTTAGCAGACCATATCTCTAAATAAAAATGATGAAAAAAATCTGGGGATGTAGTTTACTGATTAAATGCCCCTAAGTTCAGATCTAAAAATTAAAAATTTAAAACTTCATATAAATCTAAGACATTTCTGAAATAATCAACTATGAGAATTATGTTTTCTCCAGTTGTGAGAGATGAGAATATTTAGTAATTGTTGATTTATAGTAAAATTATATCCTTTTAGGGATGCACTATTCTATATTTGTATTTCCTTATTTCTATAATATCAACTCAAGATGTCAAGAAAATTTTAAGCAAATATCAAAAGCAATTGCCCATTTTCTACATTTAAATGATTTTTTCCCTCCTAGGTCCCAAATACTTAAAGGGATGGGCTATAGATAAGAAACTTACAATTGTTATATTTGTCAAGGTATTTTGTAATTATTTTGCTGTTATCTAAGGTACATACTTTGGACAAATGCTACTCCACATTTGCTACAGGTATGAGGTCAGAAACTAAAAAATGTGTGAAATTGAATACAGTCTTGGACACATTCTTTGGGTTTCTATATGCTATATATTCTCCAGTGTTTTAAAAATGTTTGATTAATGGCCAAAAGCTTTGCAAAAATTTTTCCACATTTCCTCTCACTCATATGAACTGTGAGGTCCTGAGTAGGGTGTGAACAATTGTTGGAGACTCTGACACCTACTTTACACTTGTATAATTTCTGTGCTATCATATCTCTGGTGTTAAATAGTGTTGAACTACTGTGAAATAAGGGTTGATTCATCCTTAAAGACACTGATGCAATGTTTTCACTTGTAAAACTTCTCTCCAGAATAAAATCTATAATGTTTAGTAATATATGATCTTCAATTTTAAAAGCTTTGCCATTCTTCACATTTATAAGATTTCTCTCTAGTATGGGTTCTCTGGTGTCAAGTAAGTGATGATTGTTGATTAAAATCTTTGCCATATTCTCTACATTTGTAGGGCTTTTCTCCAGTATGAAACCTGTTGTGGCGATGAAGATGTGACTTTCTTTTAAAAGCTTTGCCACATCCTTTACATTTGTAGGGCTTCTCTCCAGTATGAATCCTGTTGTGGCGATCAAACTGTGTGTTTGTAGTAAAACTCTTGCCACACACTTAACATTTGTAGGGGTTCTCTCCAGTATGAATCCTGTTGTGGCAATCAAGATGTGTGTTTGTAGTAGTAAAACTTTTGCCACACACTTTACAGTTGTAGGGCTTCTCTCCTGTGTGGATTCTCTGGTGCCGATTAAGTGATGGTTTTTGATGAAAACTTTTGCCACATATGTTACAGTTGTAGGGCTTCTCTCCAGTGTGGAGTCGCTGGTGCTGAGTAAGTGATGATTTTTGATTAAAACTCTTGCCACATTCTCTACATTTGTAGGGCTTCTCTCCAGTATGAATCCTGTTGTGGCGATGAAGATGTGACTTTCTTTTAAAAGCTTTGTCACATCCTTTACAGTTGTAGGGCTTTTCTCCAGTATGAATCCTGTTGTGGCCATCAAGATGTGACTTTCTTTTAAAAGCTTTGCCACATACATTACAGGTGTAGGGCTTCTCTCCAGTGTGGATTCGCTGGTGCTCAGTAAATGATGATTTATGATTAAAACTCTTGCCACACACTTTACATTTGTAGAGCTTCTTTCCAGTATGAATTCTCTGGTGATTTTTAAGGCTTGGATTTTGACTAAAAGCTTCACAAACTTGTTTACATATGTGGGGCATCTCTAGAGGGTGTGTGCACTGGTGACAAATAAGATTGGAGCTTTTATTAGAAGTTTTGTCACATTCATTGCATTTGCATGGCGTATCTCCTGTATAAACACTGTGATGTTGAGTAAAGCTCTTGAGTGTGTTGCATTCTTCACATTGGTAGGTCTTCTCTGCAAAATAAATTTTTTGATGTTGAGTAAGAGTTGAACAATTTTTTAAGGCTTTGCAACACTTTTTACATTTATAAGTCTTTTCTTCAATAAAAATGCTCTGATGCTTAACAAATTGTAACCAAATTTCACTAAAAGTTTTTCTGCATTCTTTAAATTTGGTTTATCACTGTCATCGTATCTACTGTGTTTAGAATTTGTTGAGCAAACCGATGTTTTGATATATTCTTTAAACTTATAGGGCTCCCTTTCTCTATAAATTCTCTTGTATTGAGCAAGCTCTGCACTGTGATTAAGAGCCCTTTCACATGCCTTACACTTACAAGTTTTGTCTTGACAATGAATATTTGGATGAGTAATAGTTTTTGCGAACTGAAGCAAGATTTTCCCACATTTTTCATCATGGTAAATTTCCTTTAGAAAATGACTAGGAGTTTCTCTATATTCATAATTTTTATCACCAATGTAAATATACTGGTAATTACTCAGGGTACATACATGGCTAATGGTGTTACTTATAGCACTTTCCAAATTTGTATCATAATTGTCATTGAGCAATAGTGGGGAAGTAGAAACCTTTCTACAATTCTTAACATTGTCCATTTGTGCACAAGGAGAAATTACTGTTTTGTTGCAGAAAAATGGACATTTTGTAAAGAAACTCTCAAAAGTATCACTTTTAGAAATGTGTCTTTCAGTTTCAAATATCTTTTCTGTGCAAATATTTGACTGGAAGTTTAACTCAGTGCTACATTTATAATTGGCTAAGTTAAAAACTTATGCATGGACCAGATTTCTTTTCAAATTTTCCACATTTCCTTTTGGAAAATGACTGTGGATATATTCTTAAAGACATACACAGCTCCTCAAAAGTAAGTGGAATAGATTGAATTTTTTTCAGATATTAATTGTTTCTGGTGTCTTGTGACCATAAATAGGGACTACTAATTGGTTTTGTCCATTATAATACAATTTTTGAACTTTACTCTCACCTATATTTTCCCATTGTTTTCTTAGTGGTGAATAATCTAGGGCCGACTTTCCATATCTTCCCTCTCCCTCTTTTATTCTTTGCTCTGGTGAAATTTCTTGAGGACGATGAGAAGTCATGGCTGAAATAAATAAAAATAACAATCATGTTTACTTGCTGTACTGGGCTGATTATATTTTGCAAACATAGGAATTTACAGCAATAAAGGAACATCAGCAGGGGAGTGGATTATTAAATCCAAGTCCATCGTTACTGCAGAAATATATAAATCAAATAAAAATGTACATAGAAAATTACTTTGAAAACTTTCCAAATCATCTTAGTGTTCATAGTATCCAAGATGAGTACCTTACTATGGAGAGTTATATTGTAGAAGAAGACAAATTGTGTTATAAGCCTTTCCTCCTTCACAATATATTTCTTGTTTCATTAAAAAAAAAAAGAAACGTGAATATTTGGGGAATGTTCAAAAAGGGGTTCCTGCTTTCCAACAAAAAAAAAAAAATGGCAAAATCAACTGTAAGAAAAGTAAAAGTTATGAATTACTCAAGGGGAATATTAAATTATCATTTAAAAGAAGTTTAATGAACTAAACCAACACACAAAAAACAGAATAAAATTTAGTAAAGAATTGTTAATAAGCAGAAAATGTGTGTTTAAAGACTTTGTTTAGAAAATGTCTGAAAGAGTCAGGGGTGGTTTTACATAGCAACATAGGAGGTTGAGCCAGAGGATCAAAATTTCAAGGCAGTCAAAGTAAAAAATGCAAAGTGGTAAAGCGCCCTTAAGTTCTCTTTCCAGTACTAATAAAAACATCTCATAAAATAGGAAAAATAAAACATCCAAGCAGCTCAATTATCTCCAAGTTGTAAAGACTCAAAGCAGGTTTTTAATCCAAGTTTTAAAACTCAGAATATTGAGAGCATCCAAGAGAAAAAGATGGGTCACCTAGAAATGTATAACTATATAATTGTGAAATCCTTAGTCAAAACTTCACAACAGGGCTATTTTCAAGGCATGAAAGAATAAAATTATCAATGAAGACATTATATTCACAACTGCTATCTTTCAAAAAGAAGGGAAATAAAGACTTTAAAGATATAAAAATGAACAGACTATTCATCAACATTAGATCTGTTCTCCACAAAGTACTAAAGGTAATCCTTCATACTAAAATGTAAATGTGCACAGCAACACAAGTCATATGAAATTCTAAACATTTCTTGGCACAAACAATTCTATTTTATTGTAATGATGGGTCTCAAAATATGTAATTTTGCAATAGAATATGAAAGACAAAGCATAAAAACAAAACTGTTAATAGGCATATATACCTGTAACAATAATATAATTTTGAAAGGACACATAAATATATTAAATTTTTTAATAAAGTGAAGTCAAGTTGATACTCATACAAAGTATGAGTAGGAGATTCTTCATTTTTAGATTTTTTTTGTTGTTGTTGGAAAATGCAAGATTACAAAATCTGATCAAAACAAACCTTGGCTATCTGAATTAACCTAAAAATTACAACTGAAGGTAGTCCACAGGATACTCTAAGTCTAAGGACACACACATACTGAAAGAAAAAGAATATAAGAATGACACATACAAAAGTGACTGAACAAAACCTGGGCTGTCTAAATAATGGTACACAAAACATAGTTTAAGACAGTTACAGGACATAGAAGACATTTTAAATTTTAAAAAACCTTTGAAAAGAGGCAAAAATTGAGAGAAGAAACCTTTTCCTAGGATTAAGAGTAAATACATTGGCAATGTACATCCTACTTCCCAAACACACAAAGAAAACATTGAGTTGAATGAAAACAAAGAATCACTGTCATCCTAGGAGACATCAATCCCCACTTACTGAAAAGGGAAATACAGTGAAACAAAATGGTAATTGCAAAGCATGAGACTTTGAAAATATTTTGAAACTATTGTAGACTAATAGAATTCCTGTTCTTAATTGCAAGTGAGATATTATGTTGGATAGACCAATTTTATGTATTAATACAAAGGTAAATAAATATTTAAGTGATAGTTATTTTGTAACCAACATGGAATAAAAATTTGAAGTGAAAAGTGATAAGGATGTTCAAAAATCCCTAAATATGTGTCAGTTGACTGAACACTCTTGGGCATGCTGTTGTTCAAAAAGTGAACGATAAAATTAAAAGATGTTTATACTACTTAAAGTTAACAACAGGCTCCAGGTAATATTTGTCAAACTCCCGTTGTTATTTATTTATTTATTTTTTTTGCAGAGAAATCTATCCTTTAAATTGTATGAATATCCCACAAAATACAAATATAATTAGAAGAATATTTCCCTGCTAAAAATATACTAAAAGTTACAGCATTCAATTGTAAATACAGGCATGGTGTTAGGTACATGGAGTTCTGAGTGAGTGTGGTAATAAGCCCTCACATCAATAGCAAATTAAAAACATTGCACACCAGTGTTGTTACCCTATTATACAACAGAGCCATCATGGGGGATGCAAACCAAATATTCCTTGAAAAGAATGGATGAGACAATTGGAATACAGAAACTATAGAACTTTGAAGTCAAAGATTTATTCTAATTATATATTTTACAAAATGTATGTACACTAGGTTAACTGAAATATGTCACAGAAAGAATATCGTAGAATTCTATGAATATGACATCTCTAAACTAAAAAAGAAGCTTTCTGAACAAAAGAGAATGGTTTTGTGATGGGGAGACAGAAATGAGCCCTTGCTTCTTAGGAATTGATATTTTTTTTGAGATGTAAAGTTTTTAGAGTTACATTGCATAACAATTTGAATTAATGTTACTGAACTGTATATTTAAAATTTTGGAGACAGTAAGTTTTATTATGTAGTTTTGATTACAATAAAAATTAAAAGATAAAGAGATTTGCAACATTTCTCAAGCTACATTTAAAATAATGTGGTCTTCATCCTATAAATAAGAACAAACTCATCAATATACAAATGATGGGCATGCATGTAATCTCAGCTACTAGGAAGTCTGAGGTAGGAGAATTGCAATTTCAAGACATCCTCAATAATGTAGTGAGAACCTCTCTCCAACTATGAATGAAAAGGAGCTTGGGGTGTAGTTCAGCATTAGAGTATCACTGCCATCAATCCCCATTACACTTACATATAGACAACTTCAATTTCTACGTACACGGGCAGAATGAAAACCCAATCAAGATAAAATACAAAAGTCATAGACAAAAGGGGCTTAATATTTATACGAGCAAAAGCACATATAACATTATTGGCAATATCAACCACGGTCATTCATATCATAATTTGTGAAGCAATTAACTGATATGAGGAAACCCAGTCTGTAGCACGGAACCTACTGGACACAATGAAAAAATAAAGAAAAAAATTAACCAGCCAAATTGTAAATATCCACAGATGTATTATTTTACAAATACTCTTATTCAACTATAACTTACACCATCTCTCAAAAGAGCAGGGTTTGCTATCTTGACATTCATTCCATGGCAGATAATTTCACAGAAAATCCATTACACATATTCAGAAAGAACTCTGATAAGGAAACTTTAGTGAAAAAAATGTACAAATAAGATCAGAGAAACTGACTTATGATAGTAATGTATTACAATGGGTTGACCTAGAGGTCTCCAGAAATGTGCAAAAATTTCCTGTAAATAATGGAAGAGAGGCTGGAGTTGTAGACTAGTGGTAGAGCACTTGCCTAGCACATATAAGGCCCTGGGTTCGATCCTCAGCACCACATATGAATAAATGGGAAATTCATTAACAACTAAAAAATATTTTAAAAAATTATGGAAGAGCCGTCAGATGATATTGACACTCACAAGGCAAGGGGAGTGTTTTGTTGTTAATTTGCATGTATGGAGACATTACTGGAGGAAAAGCCGGAGACTAGATAATTTTGAAGCACAAAACACAGGACAGGTTCTTCTAGGATAATAAGAGAAAGAAATCAAAGCTTCTCAAAAATCTTTTCTTCTGGATAACTTCTCAATCAACCTTTTTGAATTTAGGCTTCCTCCTCTACCTCAACTATGTCCTCAAAGCTATATGTGGGCCACAGGATTTGACATCACAGCATTACTCTAAGTCAACCATATGTCAAGTGAAGGATGTATATCATGCCAACAAAGGTAAACATTAAGGATGAAAAGAAACATCATTAACATTTTCTTGTCAGCACCAAGAACTACCCCATCATTTTTACGGAAAGCATGAATCTGAATCTCATTCTTATGGTGAAGTTCCCAAAAGATATACCTCAAGGGAAGAAAATTAAATAATGATAAATAGGAATTTTGAAGGAAAGTTATGCTCACCCACAAAGACCAGGTTGCTGTAGGTCTCCAACATCACTTCTCTATATAAATTCTGCTGAGCAAAATCCAGGCATTCCCATTCCTCCTCAGAGAAATCAATGGCCACATCCCTGACTGTCAATGGCTCCTGAAATAAAAATTGTTACATCAATAGAACTTGGACCAAACCATTATTCAGTTTTTAATTTGAAATAAGAGTTAGTAGAATTGACTGCCATGTAGGAGAGTGACTTTAATTATGTAATAAGATACTTTCCATTATCTAATTAAGAGAAAAATACATAAGTCCAAAAACAGTATACATACTCCATATCAGAGTGAAGTAAAGGATATATACCATAATCCAAGCACTGAATAAAAGTCCAACTCCTAACTCTTCTGCCATCAGTGAATGTGAAATTTGGCGGACATTCCAGATGCAAATCAGACTTGTCAAAGATATTCTCATAAGGTGATTGTGCCCAAGGGAGACAAAATGAGTGGTAAAAAAGCTTTTGAAAACAGTCTGGTTGCTATTCTCTCTGCTTTGTATCCATGAGATAAATTGAGCTCCCCAATACAATTAGTTTCAAGTATGATCCATGACACATTCCCAATGTGTAAAATATTCATAAAACATTAATGTTTAGAGACATGTAAAGTGACACTTCCACCTCGTGAAAAGACAAACTTGAAATATTTCAAGTTCTATAAGCAGTTCAACAAGTGAATCAATTTGGTACAAAAGAATGAACGATGGGTTATAGAAGACTTCAAGGAGGAGATTAAAAAATTCTTAGAGGTAAACAAGAACATAGACACAACATATCAAAATCTCTTGGACACTATGAAAGCAGTACTAAGGGGAAACTTCATTGCATGGAGTTCATTCCTTAAAAGAAGAAAAAGTCAATAATTGATCTCATACTTCATCTCAAAACCCTAGAAGAACAAATCAACAGCAAAAGCAGTAGAAGGCAAGAAATAATTAAAATTAGAACTGAAATTGAATTAAAAGAAACAAACCTTGAAAAAAAGTTGGTTCTCTGACAGAACCTTAGCTATGCTAATGAAAAGGAGAGAGAAAATTCAAATTACCAGCATACATGATGAAAAAGGCAACAGACACTACAGAAATAGAGAGGATAATTAGAAATTATCTTGAAAATGTATAACCCAATAAAATAGAAGACACTGAAGGCATCAACAAATTTCTTAAGTCATATGATATTCCCAGATTGAATCAGGAAACATACACAATTTAAACAGACTAATATTAAATGAGGAAATAGAAGATGCCATCAGAAGCTCACCAACCAAGGAAAGCCAGGACCAACTGGATACACAACCGAGTTCAACAAGACCTTTAAAGAAGAACTACAAAAACACCAATGCTCTTCAATTTATTTCAGGAAATAGAGAAAGAAGCAGCACTTCCAAACTCCTTCTATGAGGCCAATATCACCCTGATCCCAAAACCAGACAGGGACAAAGGAAAGAAAGAAAACTTCAGGCCAGTACCTCTAATGAACATTGATGCAAAAATTCTGAATAAAATTCTGGCAAACTGAATACAAAAACATATTAAAAAGGTCGTACACCAAGATCAAATGGGGTTTGTCCCAGGGATACAGGGTTGGTTCAACATATTTAAATCAATAAAGGTAATCCATCACATCAATAGACTTAAAAATAAGAATCATATGATCATCTCAAGAGACACAGAAAAAACGATTTGACAAAATACAGCACCCTTTCATGTTCAAAACATTAGAAAAACTGGAGATAACAGGAACATATCTCAACATCATGAAGGCTATCTACACTAAGCCTCAAGCCAACATCATTCTAAATGAGAAAAATTAAAGGCATTCCCTCTAAAAACTGGAACAAGACAGGTATGCCCTCTTTCACCATTTCTATTCAACATACTTCTTGAAACAGTGGCCAGAGCAATTAGACAGACAAAAGAAGTTAAAGGAGTAACTACAGGAAAAGAACTTAAATTAGCACTATTTGCTGACAATATGATTCTATACCTAGAAGACCCCAAAAGCACCACCAGAAAACTTCTACAACTAAAAAATGAATCCAGCAAGGCAGCAGGATATAAAATCAACATCCATTAAACAAAGGCATTTCTGTATATCAGTTACAAAGCCTCGAGAAGGAAATGAGAAAAACTACCCCATTTACAGTAACTTTAAAAAAAGAAAAAATAAGATACTTGGGAATCAACAAAAGAGGTGAAAGATCTATACAATGAAACCAACAGAACCCTAAAAAAAGAAATCAAACACGACCGTAGAAGATGGAAAGATCTACCTTACTCTTGCACGGGCAATATTAATATTATCAAAATGACCACATTACCAAGCACTATACAGATTTAATGCAATTCTGATCAAAATCCCAATGATATTTCTCATAGAAAAAGTAAAAGCAATCATGAAAATCATCTGGAAAAATAGGAGACCCAGAATAGCTAAAGCAATTCTAAGCAGGAAGAGTGAAGCAGGTGGTATCACCATACCAGACCTTAAACTATACTACAGAGAAATAGTAACAAAAACAGCATGGTATTGGCACCAAAACAGGCTGGTAGATTGATCAATGATACAGAATAGAGGACACAGAGACTAACCCACAAAATCACAATTATCTTATATGAAACAAAGGTGCCAAGAACATGCATTAGAGAAAAGATAGCCTCTTCAACAAATGATGCTGGGAAAACTGGAAATTCAATTGCAAAAAAAAAAAAAAAATGAAATGAAATTAAACCCCTATCTCTCACCATGCACAAAACTCAACTCAAAGTGGATCAAGGACCTAGGATTTAAACCAGAGACTCTGCATCTAATAGAAGAAAAAGTAGACCCTAATCATCATGTGGGGCTAGGCCCCACCTTCCTTAATAAGATGACTATAGCATAAGAATTAAAACCAAGAATCAACAAATGGGATGGATTCAAACTAAAAAGTTTCTTCTCAGCAAGAAAAAGAAAAACAATCTGAGGTGAACAGAGAGTCTACATTCTGGGAGCAAATTTTTATCCCTCATACATCAGATAGAGAACTAATGTCAAGGGTATATAAATAACACAGAATGCTAAGCACCAAAAAAAAAAAAAAAAAAACAGATAATCCAGTCAAGAAATGGGCCAAAGACCTGAGCAGATACTTCTCAGAAAAGGACATAGAATCAATCAACAAATATATGGAAAAATGTTCATTATCTCTTGCAATTAGAGAAATGCAAATCAAAACCACTCTAAGATATCATCTCATTCCAATCATAATGGCAGCTATTTTGAAGACCAACAACAAGTGTTGCTGAGGATGTGGGGGAAAAGGTACACTCATACACTTCCAGTGCGACTGCAAGTTGGTGCAGCCAATATGGAAAGCAGTATGGAGATTCCTTGGAAATCTGGAAATGAAACCACCATTTGACCCAGCTATTCCTCTTCTCGGACTATTCTCAAAGGACTTGAAAACAGCATACTACAGGGACACAGCCACGTCAATGTTTATAGCAGCACAATTCAGAATAGCAAAATGTGAAGGCAACCCAGATGCCCTTCGGTGGATGAATGGATAAAAAATATGTGGCATATATACACAATGGAATTTTACTCAGCAATAATAAAATCATGGCAATTGCACGTAAATGGATGGTATTGGAGAAGTGAAGTTAGTCAATCCAAAAAAACAAATGCTGAATGGTTTCTCTTATATAAGGAAGCTGAATATAATGGGGTAGGGAGGGGGAGCATGGGAGGAATAGATGAATTCTACATCTATTAGAGAGGTGAAAGGGGAGGGGAAGTAGGTAGGGGATTAGCAGTGATAGTGGAATGTGATGACATCATTATCCAAAGTACATGTATGAAGACACAAATTGATCCCAACATCCCTTATATACAACCAGAGATATGAAAAATTATGCTGTATACATGTAATAAGAATTGTAATGCATTCCACTGTCATTGTTTTAAATCAAAAAATAAAAATAAAAAAAACACTCTTCAGCCTGTGTGAGGATCAAGGACAAATCCTTTCAACCACTCACCAAGACACTGAACTGCATTGTTTTTTTAGTTCTCAGCTGCAGGAAGAGCAGGAATATATGTGAATTTCAATACCTGACACCCACTGGGATATATTTGGGTGAAATACAAGAGACAGAACATCGATGGTAGGTAAGATGCAGAAAATCTGGGAGGCAGAAAAAAGTTATCATGAAAACAATAGACATTCTCAAGCTCAGCAGGTAGTACCTGTGATGACAAATGTCAATCCCAGCGTAATTCTTGCCTACATTAACACAGACCCTCACTTCATGCATAGGGAATACTGGTCATCAGCAATTTAAGAGGTATTGAACCAAATTTAATATCCTACATAACGTATTTTTGCAATGCTCATTTTCAATAAAAGTCACACAATTTTTACTTCAATATTGAGTTATTTAATTTCTTTTGCATTTGTTATGATTTTAGAGTCAGCTGGGTAATTTTTACAAAATGACTTTTGGATTTTGGCCTCATTATATTGAATCTGCAGACCCACTGTGGAATATTGTGGTTTTAACAAAATCAAACTTTTGATCATTGAATATTAACTGTTTTCCCAACTTGTTTCCATTTTTTTTTTTTTTTTGCATTTTACTTTCCCCTTTATTTTTACTTTGCAGTGAACAGTTCTTTTGTTATTACTTTCATTTTAAATTATTTTTCCTATATTTGTGAATGGATTTATGCCTCAATTTTAACACTGCCCATTGGTAGTGTGTATAAATTACATGACTTAATGTTGACCATTTAACCCATAACATTATTGAACTAATTTAGGACTTATGTTTCATTAGTGCATGAAAATTGCTTAGAAATATTATAGAAATAAGAATATCATCTGCATATGCTATTTGACTTATGATGTATAAAATGCTGTTCAATATCCTCAGAACAATATTTAGATGTCAGGAAACCATACATTTTTTTTCCCTTTTTCTAAAATTAAATTGTCAAACACTTAGGTTCTCACCATTAAATATGAAAACAGTTCACAGCTGCCTTTTAGTGGATTGAAAAAGAATTGTCCTCTGGTCTTAATTGGCCATAGGTTTTACAATAAATTACATAAGTATGTAATCTGCCAAAAGCTTTTCTCTATCAAAATGATTTTTGGAAACTTACATATTGTCCCTCTTGGTCATGAAGTCCAATCTTTATTTTTGGTGTTATTCTCAGTTTTCTAGGGGTTTGAATATCTGGGTCAACATCTATAGGAAGATGGTCTGCAATTTCCATTCTTTTGTTGTGTTATTTGGTATTTCTGGCCTTACAGAAAGAATTAGTCCATTTTTGTCTTCTATTTTTAGATGAAACCATGAATTATTCTTACTGATCTCTTATTACATGATTGTCAGAAATCACCTGTGAAGGCACCTTTTTTAAAAAAATGTGATTACTGTTTGGTTTTTTTTGGTGGGTTGATTTTTGGAGCTGGATTTTTGCCAGGTTGGCCTCACATTCTTAGCCCAAATCCTCCTCCCACTGTAGCCTCACAGGTTGCCAGGACTAGTGGCGTGTGCTACCATGATCAGCTTTTCAGCTGCTCATAAAAATATATGCAATTAAGTTAAATGTTAATTTGTAGGTCTACTTTATATTTCTTCACATCTGGGTCTACTAATGTATTCTATTGATTCCTGAAGTAATTTTCAAAGTTGATGATTATCTTGCAATTGATCCATATGTTGTTGTTTTCCAGGCTTCAGACTTTCTTGGCAATTAAGGTGGAATGATGAGAAAGCTCAATATGGGGAAATGAGAACCTGGCATTTTGTGAATTGTACAATGTCTCAGGATGCCCTGTGCAGGACAGAGAGTGTGCACACATAATCCTGTGAGATAAATGAAGCAGAGAAGCTAAAGTAAATTATAATTTTAGTTAGCCTAATTAATATTCTTGAGTAGGTTTTATATGTCCTGAAACACTTGTTTAATTTTTATGGCAGAATCTAAGTATTTTACCATATTTAAATTAGGTTATTAAAGGTCTTTTTTTTTATTTTTGGTGAATTGTATAAATTTCATATATTTTGGATGTTGAGCTTTTATCAGACATGTGGCTAGCAATGATTTTCTTTTACCCACAGTCTACTTTTACATTTCATTGATTGATTCCTTTGCTGCACAGAAGCATTTTTAGCTTTATATAGTCTCACCTATCTCTTTATTTTTCCTTGCACATTCTCAAGAGGCTCTATTTAAAACCATTGCCAACGTGAATGAAAAAAATTCTTCTCATTTTCTTCTAGAATTTTTATGATTTCAGGTTATATCACAATGAACTGTAACCACATGCTTGTGGGCTATTCTCAAAATGTTGGTAGGTAACACATACTGCAGAAGATATGCAGAAAAGGAAACACTTGGACATCCTTGCCAGAAATATAAATTTGAATAGATATTTTAAAAACTATAAGGGTTATTTTTCGAAAAATTAAAACTAGAGATGCCATATGACCCAGACATTTTGTTGAGAATATGCCTGTATTTTTCAAGGTTCTTCAGAAAATGAGAATAAAATACATAAAAATGGATGTGTGTATAGAAGGAAGCTTATTATATTTACTCACATAATCACGGGAGGAATAGTCACCAAATGCTTGCCTGCAGGATGGCAACACTGGGAAACTGGTAAGAGCTTGGTCCAAGATGCTGGAAGCTTCATAATGTGAGGAATCAAATGAAGCAGCTGTGGTCCAGGACAGAGGCCTTAAAAGACCCTGGTAGATGAAAAAACAAATAACCCAATCAACAAATGGGCCAAGGACCTGAACAGACACTTCTCAGAAGATATACAATCAGTAAATATATGGAAAAATGCTCATCATCTCGAGCAATCAGAGAAACACAAATAAGAAGTACTTTAAGATATTATCTCACTCCAGTCAGAATGGCAGCTATCATGAAGACACACAATAAGTGTTGTCGAGGATGTGGGGAAAACGTACACTCATACACTCCTGGTGGGAATGCAAATTGGTGCAGCCAATATGGAAAGCAGTATGGAGATTCCTTGGAAATCTGGGAATGGAACCAACATTTGACCCAGCATACTTCAGGGTACACAGCCACATCAATGTTTATAGCAGCACAATTCACAATAGCTAAACTGTGGAGCCAACCTAGATGCCCTTCAATAGATGAATGGATAAAGAAAATGTGGCATTTGTACACAATGAAATATTACTCAGCAATAAAAGAGAATAAAATCATGGCATCTGCAGGTAAAAGGATGGCATTGGAGAAGATAATGCTAAGTGAAGTTAGCCAATCCCAAAAAAACAAATGCCAAATATTTTCTCTGATATAAGGAAGCTGACTATACTGGGGTAGGGAGAGGGAGCATGGGAGGAATAGATAAATTCTATTTAGGGCAGAGGGGTGGGAAGGGAGAGGGCAGGGATTAGCAAGGATGGTGGAATGTGATGGACATCATTATCCATCATACATGTATGAAGACATGAATTGGTGTCAACCTACTTTACAGAGATATGAAAAATTGTGCTGTACATGTGTAGTAAGAATTATAATACATTCCGCTGCCATATATTTTTTATAAATTAAAAATTTTTAAATTTTTGAAATGAAAAGTTGGCTCTTTGAAAAAAATAAATATACTTGATAAACCCTTATCCATGCTAATGTAGAGAAAAACTCAAATTACTAAAATCCATGATGAGAAAGGAAATATCACCCACCATGAACACTAGAGAAATACAGAAGATAATTAGAAATTATTTTGAAAATTTGTACTCCAATAGAACAGAAAATACTGAAGACATCAATAAATGTCTACAATCATATAATTTAACCAAATGGGGTGAGGATGATATACACAAGTTAAACAGAACATTTTCAAGCAATGAAATAGAAGACACCATCAAAAGCCTACCAATGGGGAAAAAAAAAAAAAGCCCAGGACTCAATGGATACAAGACCGTTAAAGAAGAACTAACACCAATACTCATGAAATTATTTCATGATACAGAAAACGAGGGAGCACTTCCAAACTCATTCTATGAGGCCAAAATCACCTTATTCCAATATCAGACAAAGACACGTCAAAGAAAGAAGACTTCAGACCAATATCTCTAAAAAACAGATGCAAAAATTCTGAATAAAATTCTGGCAAATCAAATACAAAAACATATCAAAAAGATTGTGAACCATGATCAAGTGGGATTCATCCCCAGGATGCAAGGTTGGTTCAACATATGGAAATCAATAAAATCAATAAAAATCATATGATCATCTCAATAGATGCAGAAAAGCATTTGACAAAATACAGCACCCCTTCATGTTTAAAACACTAGAAAAACTAGGGATACCAGGAACTTACCTCAACATTGTAAAGGCTATCTATGCTAAGCCCCAAGCCAACATCATTCTAAATGGAGAAAAACTGAAGGCATTCCCTCTAAAATCTGAACAAGACAGGGATGCCCTCTCTCTCACCACTTCTATTAAACATAGTTCTTGAAACACTGGCCAGAGCAATTCGATGAATGAAATTAAAGGAATAAGTAGAGGAAAAGAAGAACTTAAACTAGGACTATTTGCTGATGATATGATTCTGTACCTACAAGACCCAAAAAACTCCATGATAAAACTTCTAGAACTAGAATTCAGCAAAGTACCAGGATATAAAATCAACACCCATAAATCAAAGGCATTTCTGTATATCAGTGACAAATCCTCTGAGAAGTAGATGAGGAAAACTACCCCATTCATAATATCCTCAAGGAAAAGATACCTGGGAATCAACAAAAGAGGTAAAGGATCCATACAATGAAAACTACAAATCAAAGACCTTAGAAGATAGAAAGATCTACCGTACTCTGCATAGGCAGAACTAATATTATCAATATGACCTTACTACCAAAAGCACTATACAGATTTAATGCAATTCTGATCAAAATCCCAATGACATTCCTCATGGAAATAGAAAAAGCAATCATGAAATTCATCTGGAAAAATAAGAGACCCAGAAGAGCCAAAGCAATCCTTAGCAGGAATAGTGAAGCAGGTGGTATCGTTATACCAGATCTTAAACTATACCACAGAGCAATAGAAACAAAAACAGCAATGGTATTGACACCAAAACAGGCTGGTGGACCAATGGTACAGAACAGAGGACACAGAGACCAACCAACAAAATTACAACTATCTTATATTAGACAAAGGTGCCAAAAACATGCACTGGAGTGCCGCAGTCTCTCGGCTGGGCACAAATCACGAGTCTCCACACAGCTTGTAGATTCAAACAGCAATTCTTTATTCCCGAACTCACACCGGCCGTCTACAAACACGTTCTGGGGGAATCCAGGTTCTCTGCCCAAATCCAATCCGCCCAAATCCACTCCTGCCTAAATCCACACCGCATGGGCTTCTGTCTCTCAAAAAATACTGTCTGACCCTAAGCACTCAAGAGGAACTCAGCAGCAGGATACGCCCTATTCCAAAAGAGGAACACCCTAATCTCCTATTACTAAACCACCCTATTCTAAAGGGGAAACACCCTACTCTCCTATTATGCTAAACTGCCCTATTCTAAAGGGGGAACACCCTAAACACGGATCCTGCCCTGGTCCTTGAGCAAGGTCACCTTTCAGAAGTCCTTCCACTAGACAGCATGGGAGTAAGCTGGCAAGGAATTTGTCATACCTACTTGGCTGATGGCTCCCAGCACTGGAGAAAGGATAGCATCTTCAACAAATGGTGCTGGGAGAACTGGAAATCCATATGCAACAAAATGAAGATGAACCCCTATCTCTCACCATGCACAAAAGTTAACTCAAAATGGATCAAGGACCTAGGAATTAAGGCAGAGACTCTGCATCTTACAGAAGCAAAAGTAGGCCCTAATCTTCATCATGTGGGATTAGGTCACAACTTCCTTAATAAGACTTGTATAGCACAAGAATTAAAACCAAGAATCAATAAATGGGATGGATTCAAACTAAAAAGTTTTTTATCAAAAAAAAAAAAAAAACAAGAGAGACTACATCCAGGAGCAAATCTTGACCCCTCCCACATCAGATAGAGTGCCGCAGTCCGGCTGGGCACAAAATAACCGAGCCACCACAAAGCCTTGTAGATTCAAACAGCAACTCTTTATTCCTGAACTCTCACCGGCACTCTACACACACGTTCTGGGAACACACTGCCTCTACCCGCCTCCACGCACCAATTCTCTCAGAACCCCGTGAGAACTCAACAGGAACTCCAAAGAGCAGGCGCCTGAGGCAGCAGGATAAGCCCTAATCCTGAAGCCGCCCTATTCCCAGCAGGATCCACCCTAAACCTGGAGCCGCCCTATTCCCAACAGGATCCACCCTAAACCCAGAGCCACCCTAATCCCTGAGCAGGGTCACCTTTCAACCCAAAAATGCCATGCGTCATTCCTACTTGACTATGGCTCTCAGCAATAGAGCACTGATCTCTAGGGTATATAAAGAACTCAAATATCTTAACACCAAAAAAAAAAAAAAAAAAAAAACAAATGGGCCAAGGACCTGACCAGACACTTCTCAGAAGAGTATATACAATCAATCAACAAATATATGAAAAAATGCTCATCATCTCTAGCAATTAGAGAAATGCAAATAAAAACTAAGATATTATCTCACTCCAGTCAGAATGGCAGCTATTATGAAGACAAACAACAATAAGTGTTGGCGAGGATGTGGGAAAAAGGTACACTCAAACATTGCTGGTGGGATTGCAAATTGGTGCAGCCAATATGGAAAGCACTATGGAGATTCCTTGGAAATCTGGCAATGGAACCACCATTTGACCCAGCTATTCCTCTTCTCGGAATTTACCCAAAGGACTTAAAAACAGCACACTACAGGGACACAGCCACATCAATGTTTATAGCAGCACAATTCATACTAGCTAAACTGTGGAGCCAACCTAGATGCCCTTCAGTGGACGAATGCATAAAAACAAATTTGGCATTTATACACAATGGAATATTACTCAGCACTAAAAGAGAATAAAAACATGGCATTTGCCAGTAAATGGATGAAGTTGGAAAATATTATGCTAAGTGAAGTTAGCCAATCCCAAAAAAACAAATGCCAAATATTTTCTCTGATATATGGGGGTGACTCACAGTGGGGTAGGGAGGAAGAGCATAGGAGGATTAGAATAATTCTACATAGGGCAGAGGGGTGGGAGGGAAATGGAGGGGGAAGGAGATTAGCAAGGATGGTGGAAGGTGATGGTTATCATTATACAATGATATGATTGACATCATTATTCAAAATACATGCATAAAGACTTGAATTGGGTGTCAACATACCTTACATACAAAGAGAGGTGAAAAATTGTGTTATACATGTGTATTAAGAATTGTAATGCAGAAGAAATGAGTACATGTATAATGGCATAAGATGATGTGAATATACTTTATATACAGAGATATGAAAAATTGTGCTCTATGTGTGTAATAAGGATCATAATGCATTCCACTGTTATCATGTATTTTTAAAAATTATAAAAACAATATATAAAATTAAATCATGACCTAAAAAACATCCTAAAAAAAAAAAAAAGAAATTGTGAGATAGGATGCATGTGGTGCTACATACCTGATATATCCAGTGGTCTGGAGGCTGAGGCAGGGGGATCACAATTGTGAAGCTGATCCCAGCAACTGAGTGAAACCCTGCCTAAAATTAAAAAAAAAAAAAAAAAAAAAAAAAAAAAAAAATATATATATATATATATATATATATGGAATAGTAATTTTTAAAAATTAAATTAATAAATAAATTAAAAATATAAATTTTTAAGTAAAAATTTAAAAGGGGCTGAGGATATAGTTCAGTAGTAGGACACCCTGGAAATTCCATCCAGAAATAACTATTTCTGGCAATCAGCCACATTTTTTTTTTGCCATATTGCATACAGTTTGACAAATACTATGAAACACATATCAGTTTTATATCGATGTCATATAAATATCACATTTTGCATATCAGCATATCTTTAAAAGGACACCTGCAGAATTTGAAAAAATGCAAATACAGATCAGCACATAAGAGACTGAATGATAAAATTCCTCCTTATAAAGATGGCCACTTCCCTCAGGTTCATCTAGGATAACACCCCATCAAAATTTCAGCATGATTTCCTTTTCACTGAAGAAGGGACCAGAGCAAACAGTTTGAAAAGTCTCCTGGAAAGTTAAATTGAATGAAATTAGCCAAGAATTCTAAACTCTAAGAGCAAAATCAGGAGCTAACATTACCAGGCACTAATGCATGTTATAAAATTATCATATTGCAGTAATTTGAGGACCAAAAAAATTCAAAATGCAGAAATTTCATAGATGACTCCATATGTATGTAAATGTCAATTTTATTATGAAGTGCAATGAAAAGTCCTAGATAAATGCAACCATCTCCTGGAGAGGATTTGATGTGAGTGAATAAGACAACCCACCATGAAGGGAGGTGTGGGAACTGGAGGCGCAGAGCACTGGTAGGGCTTGGGGGCAGGACATGCGTGGTACTGGATTATACTCCAGCACCCTGAAGAAGCACATGTTGAGCAGGATTATGTTTCAAAATTATACCAGAATAGGAGGCTCCTAGTATAATTTGGTATAACTGTTACAATTATCATCAAGGAATCATGATGTCAACCGAGCCCACCCACGAACCCATGTGGATGTAAAAATCATAAACTTAATTGCAATGGAAAAGTCATTATCAATCAAACCCTAACCAGGCCACCCTCAGCAACTTAGCTAGACCTGCACTCAGAATAAAAACTAAGAACTACCAGGGTCAGAGCTGAGTGATAAAGCACCCTTCTGTTAACTACCAAAACAAAAAACAAACTCCACAAAACTAGCTCAGGAATAAGCGGGTCCCTGTACACCGCAGCTCCCCTCCTGCAGGAAAACGGGGTTTGGAGGATTTTGCATTTTATTCAGAGGCAGGGTCTTATCTAGCTGAGTCTCTAAGTGCCTCACCAAGTTGCCAAGGCTGGCCTTGACCTCGCAATCCTCCTGCATCTGCCTCTCCCCACCCTTCCCAGCCTCTGGGATGACAGGTGTGTGCCACCGCTGGACTAGGAGATTGGATTCTTCTAGTGGTCCCACCTGTCAATCACCTCAGCCCCGGAAGAGGCCAGGCAGCCGCGCTCACCTGCCACATAAGACTTGAGCAGGGGTAAGGCTGCCCCCAAGGTATGGGGAGGCCGCGAGGGGTCTCCGCCACTGTCACGCTCCCCACCCGGCTGGCCAGGGGAACTGAAGGGCACTGTCCCCGAGGGGCTCAGGCCTGCGGCCGCAGAGAGCACCCGGAATCGGAGTAGGCCAGCTCGGGCTCCCGCCACTGCAGGTCCCGCGGGACGGCCTCCCTGTCCAGGCACCAGGTGCCACTGCACACTCACCATTTCCTGATTCCCAGCAGCCAAGCCTGCCCTGAGAAGCTTCGGCCCCTGCATGGCAGGGTCACCCAGGTCCTGGGCAGGAGCGAAGCCTGGAGTCCAACTGTAGTAATCTAAGGGGAACCGCGGACCGCAGAGAAATAAACCTCTTCCGGAGCGCGGAAGCCCGCCCCTTGCTCGCTGGCTGCGCTCAGGATTGGACAGCGCTCAGGATTGGACAGCGCTCAGCACCGGGGCTTCTGATTGGACAGGGCGTCAGTCAGTCTCCGCTCCCCAGCCTGAGCCCAGCCAGCCTTCTTTTTGAGTGACAGGGGTGAGATATCCGCTCCAGGCAAGGAGGAGTCCAGAATGGCAGGGTTGGGCTGCAGCTTTTTTCTTTTTTCTTTTCCTTTTGAAGTCTGGGCATCGGGTTACGGTTAGGGTACCAGAATTCTAAGTTCTGTTCGGTTTTGATGTTAGGAAATTGAAGTCATTTCTTGGAAGTTTCACCACACAAAGCGTCTTTGAGCTGCTGACTTGTCTCTGTTTATCTGTGCAAAATTCTCCAAGCAGAACTGGCCTTTCACCCCTTGGGAACTGTCCAGTGCGTCAAGGCCCGTGCTGGTAGAGGCTCATGGGGGGCCTGGCAGGCACCCTGGAGGAGGCTGCACCCGGTTGGCAGCATGAAAGCTGATGTTCCTCCAGGTAAGTTGAATCTGTATCTCAGCCCACGTTGAGGCTGGAGGCAGAGTAAGGAGAGCAGCACAGAAGAGACCCGGAGAGCTCAGACCTGGGTAAACCCCAGCTGCACTGGGCTCCCTAGCTCTTTGGCCACTGGGGGTTGAATTCAGAGGACTCGACCTCTGAGCCCCTTCCCCAGCCCTAGTTTGAATTTTATTTATAGACAGGGTATCACTGAATTGCTTAGCACTTTGCTTTTGCTGAGGCTGCCTTTGAATTCACCATCCTCCTGCCTCAGCCTCCCCAGCTGCTGCAATAACAGGCGTGTGCCACTTTTTTTTTCTTTCTTTTTGAGAGAAATACCTGCAGTGGCCACAGGATAACAGCCTGGCACAGATAAAGGCCACCCTGGGTGCTCTCCCTGGTTCCTGCCAGTCCCTTGGATCCCAGGCAATGGGATCCTGCCTCCTCCTAAAACCAGAGACCCCCTTCCCAGGTGTGCATCCTTAGTATCAGCTGAATACTCTGCACTTGACAAGAAAGAAGATGCAAACAAAGTCAATGTGTTTCCAGAGAGAACTCTGAGTCTTGTCCCCCCAATTCAGTGGTGAAAAAAGTCACATAATACAGAGAAGACTTCTTGTTAAGAGGGGCTCAAGAGTCTCTCTCTTTAAGGAAAAACAATTTTCATTTGATTGGGAGTCCAGGAAAGACAATTCCTGGTTTTCCTAATATGGTAAATAACTCCATAGACTTGAATGCACCCTGCTCATCTCTGCCTTAGTTAACCGTGGAGGTCTCAAGATTACCTGCCCCCTGTGACCCCTGCACCTGCAGATGAATGGGGGGGGGGTCCTGTCTTCTCCATGCAGCACCCTGAACCTCCACCTTCCCACAGGCTCCAACACCTTTGGCAGCATCCAATGGGGGAGTGGTTTAGAAAATTCTGGAATGTACCTAAAGACATTTCCTCATCCAGCTATGATGCTATCAATTTGGTCCCATGGTCCTTTTAGTACTTTTAACTTTTTCTGTTTTATTGGTTCGTCTTAGTTATACATGACCATAGAATCCATTTTGATAAAATTATTCAAACATAAAATATACCTTATTCTCCTTAGGACCCCATTCGTGTGGGTGGGCAAGATGGGTGGATTCACTTAGGTATTTTCATATATTTGAATAGGAACATTATGGTAAATTCATGCTATGGTATTCTCTGTTCTTATCTCCTCTCCCTTCCTGTTGTTCCCCTTTGTCTAATCTACTGAAATTCTCTTCCTACCCCCCACATTCCTTGTGATGTAGATAACACATGTCAGGGAAAACATGTGGCCTTTGGTTTGGGGGGATTGCTTTATTTTACTTTAGCATGAGAAGCTCCAGAACCATTCATTTACTGGCCAATGATATGAAGTCATCCTTTTTTAAACCTGAGTAATATTCCACCTTGTATACATACCACAATTTCTTTATCTATTCATCTGTTGATGGGCATTTAGGCTGGCTCCATAGCTTAGCTATTGTGAGTTGTGCTATCATAAACATTGATGTGGCTGTGTCCCTGTAGTATGCTGATTTTATCCTCTGTATTTATGCTGAGGATTGGGATAACTGACTCAGAGGGTGGTTCCAGTCCTAATTTCTTGAGGAATCTCCATCCTGCATTCCAGAGAGGTTACACCAATGTGCAGTTTATCCAACAAAGTGGGGGCATTCTCTGTTCCCCACATCCTCACCAATTTATTGTTACTCTATTCTTGATAATTGCCATTCTGACTGGAGTGAAAGAGAATCTCAGTGCAATTTTAATTTGCATTTCCCTAATTGCTAGAATATGTTGCCTTTTCAGTATTTTTTTTAAATATTTTTTCTAGTTGAAGTTGGACCCAATGCCTTTATTCTATCCATTTATTTTTCTGTGGTGCTGAGGAGGGAACCCAGTGACTCTCACGTGCTAGGGGAGAGCTCTATGGCTGAGCCCCAGCCCCCATTTTCACTATTTTTTACTTTTGCTTCTCAGTAATAGCAGCCCAGGTATTTGGGGGACCAGTTTTGCTGCATTTGTGTAATGGGAACATTTGTCTTCAAGGAAGATGGAGAAGATGAAGGCACATGCCCAGAATTCCAGGGATGAGCAGTACACGGTTGTCTCTCCCATGATGAAGAGAAGATGTATGTGGGTGAGAAGAGGGAAAGAGCCCAGGACACCTTGGGGCCAGAACCCTACATTCCCCCAAGAGGGAAATTATTAATTATTCTTGCTGTTAGTTTTCTTAACCAAAATGAGAAATTTTCCTAAGCTATCAGTGCCACTAGATATAGGTCTGTGGATGGAGCTCAGATTTGTCTTGAGAGGCAAGGAAATGTGAATAACCAACCCAGTGGTTCCAATAACCAACAAGCTAGACCTTGGGCTCCTTGGGGGCAAAACACTGGGTTTTACCCAATAATTAACAATCCATCAGCACCTGACACCCAATTAATTGGATCAGTGGGTGTGGGGGTCTGTGGGTGGCCATCTGCAGGAGCTTGCCTCTGGGGTGCATCCCTTGCATCTGAGAGGTTTTTCAACACCAGTGAGATTTAAAAACAAAAAAAAAGTGGCGAGAAAACTGGCAAGATCCTCTGTAATATTCTAGCCAGGAAAATTCATAAGCACTTTAAAAGCATCTTAATGTTTACCCTCGGTCAAATGGGCCTCAATCAGAATGCAACCATTTGAAAATAGCTGTCAACATGAAAAATTTCTGAAATCTGCTGGTTTGTGGACCACGTTTGTGGATGACTGCAAAAACCATATCAGTCCATGGCTAAATACATAAGTAAAAATAGAAATCTAATAATGAGCATTTTCTTAAAACTTCCATCCTGAAAACACTGCCCTATTTGCTTTGATAACTAAATGATCATTTACTCGTTCCTCTAGTAACACTTGAGGTCCGTAAAGAACTGTGGAACATATCTGGTTGGGGCAGAAATGTTGGGATACCAAAAAGAAAGTTACACTGAACCTCAAAGAGAAGGTCATAAATCACCAGAATGCAGGAATGCCTACAAAAAAATTGAAATTAAAAACAAAGGACTGGGGTTGTGGCTCAGTGAGAGAGCATCTGCCTAGCACCAGTGAGGCATAGGGTTCAATCCTCAGCACCACATTAAAAAGAAATATATAAAATGAAGGTATCCTGTCCAACTAAAAAATATTTTTAAAAATAAAGATCAGATTTTTATTTTTAAAAAAGGAAATACCTGCAGTGCAACATTTCTCCTAGACCAGCTTCCTGCACCCCCAAATACTAGCATGGTATGAGCAAGCTTAGAAAAATGGGTGAGAAATTACAGAAGTCTGCTCTGGCCCCATCTCTAGTCCATCCCGACTTAAATGTCCCTCTCCAAATAGCAACACCTCCAACCTTGAATTTGCTGTCTCTCCCTTTAGAGTTTCTCACATTTTTTCCTTTCTTTCTTCCTGTGGTGCTGGGGATTGAGCCTGGGACCTTGTGCATGTGAAGCAAGCTCACTACTGACCTCACTGTATCTGGGCCCTTCGCATTCTTTCCTGAATGTGTATCTGCTTTTCTAAATAGGTCTGTCTATGTGCCTGACAAATTATGTAGTATTATTCCATGAATAACGACTGTAGAATTTTCCTTTTGGAGAGAACAAGGGCCTCCAGTGGCTCCTCATTATGCCCAGGGACGGATACCTCATCCCTCAGATCATGGTGGCATTGGGGGTATGGGTTACCTTGCTTTGTCAGATGAAACCAGGTTCAATCCTGGGAGTTAAGCATGCACTAGACTGCCTTGTTTACACACAGCCTTTCTTAAAGGACATTTTGGCATATAACCATATACTATGGAAACAAGGTTCAGCTTCCTTCCTGGTGGACATTTTAGCATTACAACGAAGTAGAATTGACTTCCTAGTCACTGGTACTTTTTCTTGAGGTTATTTGAGAAAGAGGTTCGTCATAAACTTATTAAACACATCCCAAATTCTTGGGTCATAGTCTCATGGGAAATCATGTTTTCCATTAGGAGAGGCTCAAGGTGTGTCTTCTATTCTTAAGCTCCAAAATGCTAACAATGCAATGTGTGCACAAACAGAATGTGGTGCATGAGTAATTGGAGAGATGTTCTCTTCTACACAAGTGGAACACTATCACAACAGTCAGTCTCTCAACAAACATGGCAACTAGCAACTAACAGGAAGGTATTACAAAAAAAGAAACTGCAGGAGAAGGCAGAGGCTCATGCCCCTGGAGGGCTGGGGTGTGGTGGGGTGAGATTGCATCATGCTACTCAGAACATTTTGCAATTTAAAACTCATGAGTTGCTCATTCTGGAATTGTCTATAGCTTACAGAAAGGGAAACCATGGATAAGAGGAACTATGAGAGTCGAATTGCTGTAAAATAAATACCAAGAGGCAATCTCCTGAGTGGTCACAGAGAAACAGTTGATCAGGTACAAGACAGCATTAGTGGTTTTCCCTAGAAATCCAAGAAGCTGGAAGACAGTGGGAGGACTGTTTTTTAACCATCAATAACTTTATACCTTGCTAAACTGTGAGTCAATTAATAAGGGAAGATTTGTAAGAGGAAATGTTTGTAGTGAGTAAACAACTTTTACAGAAATGCCAATAGAGCCATCAAGGTTAAAGGAAATGATAAAAGACAGAATCTTGAGTCCACGTAAGATAATGAGAAATAATGGTAGATGTAGCTCAGTAGCTCAATTTGGTAGCTAAATATAGCCAGTGCCATGGATTATTTAGTTTCTAACTCTTTTCTATTTGTTTTAAAAATATAAGTGTAAAAACTTGTACTCTATATGTGTAATAAGAATTTCAATGTATTGCATTGTTGTGTATTTAAAAAAATAAAATTAAAAAAATAAATGAGTGCAAAAATAACACTTAGAACACATAAATAACACTTAGAACCAAACAAACATTGATGCCGAATGACTACAAGACTACATTTTTTATTGCTATCAGGAAATACCTAAGGCTGAGTAGTTTGTGATTAAAAAGTTCTTTAGGTCAGAATTTTTGAGTCTGAGAGTCCAAGATAAAGGGATGCCATCCACTTTGCTTCTGGGGAGTACCCACTGTGCTCCATTCCAGCATGATGGCTGTCATCAGAGTGGGGACAAGTGAAAGAGGAAAAATAATATGGACCAATATGAGCCACAGATCAGAGAGGAGCAGTCTTGATTTTTCATAACAACTCATTTTCTCAAAAACTCATTCCAAGAGACTAGCATCCATTCCTCCTGAGGGTGGCTTCCCCATGACTGTATTAATGCCCAGTAGACAGCACATTTGAAAGTTTCCCCTGCCTCAGTGCTACCATAATGAGAACAAAGTGTCCAAAACATAAGCTTGTTTGGGGACAAATGATATCCAAGCCATTCAAGACATACATTGCATGAAGTTATAGTCTATGACAAAGATAAAAATCAGGACTAAGGGACAAATCTGTGAGATTAGCAAAATTTTTCTATACTATCGAAACTAATTTGGCATGAATAAAACTGATTGTCATAAATTTAAGATGTTAGGGTTCACAGAACAAACACTAAGGAAAAACTAAAATATGTGCCAAAAGGAGAAAATAAAATAAAAATGATACAGAAGAAAAAGTAATCATTAATAGGCAATAATGGGAAAATTGATGAACCAAAAATATATAGGTAGAAAACAAGTGGCAACATAGAAGAAGCATTTGCTTCGTTACTATTACTTTTTTCATTACTATTACTACATATAGATCCAATCTGTTTCAATTTTAGAAAATATATTGTTCAAGTTGGGCATGCAGCACACATCTGTGACTCTAGAAACTCAGGAGGCTGAGGTAAGAGGATTGCAAGTTTGAGGGCAAATTCAGTGACTTATGGAGAGCCTCTCTAAGTCATCATCATCTGGGCACAGTTGTGCAATGCTGTCACTAATCTACTTGTGAGACTGAGGCTAGGGTATCACAAGTTAGATGCTGGCTTCAGCAACTTAGCGTAACACTATCTGAAAATAAAACATAATAATATTAAAAAGTGGCTGGGGATGTAGCTCAGTGTTACACCCTTGGGTATAAGACCTAGAATCCAACAAAATTATTCTGCTGTCTACATCAGATTCACTTTAGATTCCAAAACAAAGACAGGATGAGAATAAAAATAAATATAAAAAATATAAAAGTAGCAATCAATAGACCACCACAGTGGTTCAGTGACTTGGGAGGCTGAGGCAAGAGGATCATGAATTCAAAACTTCAGGTGGTAAAAATAGAGTTCCTCTTGGTTGAATGGTCTGGCTGCAAAATAAAATCTAAGAAAGGTAAAGCAGGGGAAAAAACGCACAGGATACAGAAAGTAATTTTAAAAGCGGGGGTGGGAAGTGCTAGCCAATCTTAGGGATGAAGCTTCCACACTCAAAAGAGCAAAATGAAGCCCATATTTGCTTTATTTATATCAGGGAATATCAAAGGTTTTCATTGGAATGTTCTTTGCCAAATAAGGTAGAAGGTGGGCTTTGCAGTTCCAATAGGTTATGCCCAAATTCAGAGCTAGAAGAGGGGTCTTCCTGGTAGAGCAGAGATAGGGTCATGTGCCTTGGTTAATCGAGTGCACTCTGGGGAGCTGCAGATAGTTCTCAAGGTTAGACCTAAATCTCCATGGCTCCATACCCTGAGAAGACCCTCAAGTAATTCACGAATGGCACTCTGAATATTCCCCTGTTTACTCTGCAATAGAAAATGATGAGCCATGATTTTTAGTTCCTGGATTCTTGGGGTAAGGGTGTGACAGCCACCTATTATCACAATACAAAAAAGAACTAGTAGAAAACACCTCATTCCAATAATATTCCATGCAGAGTGTTTCAGTGTGTTTCCAGGGTTAAAGCCATTCCATTCTTGAAGTATTTCCAGTTAGAGAAGTAGGATCCAATAGATCAATTTTGCTTTTTTGAATATCCTGGATGTTGTGATGTAACTCCATAAGATCCAGGCTATTATTATTTTCTATGCAAAATGCCCATTAGATGATTTAACCTTCTCCAAATACCATTGGGAAGGCTTATATTTGGCTGCAGTAACACAGACCTTCATAGTCAGATGGCATATCTAGTGATGCAATTAGGTAAATTGCACTTTTTACAGGCTAAAAGATATTTATCCTCCTTTCTCTTAACTCTCACATTTCCAGTAATTGAAGCATAAGGAGATTGAACACAGGCCTGCAGGCCATACCAGGAACCCTCTTTACACCCCCTGCCTATAAAGCCAGGCATAGGGTTGTCAGTGTGATATAGGAAATCTGAGTCTGCAATTAATCTCCGAACACCTTTCTGGATACCGCCTTCACTTAAGGTTAGAATATTACCAACAAAACCTCCAGGGATCATGGTATCCTTATGTGATTGTCTTTTGTCAATTCCTGGAGACCAGTCTAGAATATGTCCACTATTTCTAGAACTTTTTTGTTGTACTGGCAAGATATTTGCACAGTTTATCCATTTAGGAAAGGTGCCAAATTCTATTGCAGAATGATTAGGACAGTAAGGTATTGGCAGACGTTCTGTGGCAATGACTGGCTTTTTATGAGAAAGTCCCATTTTAATAACTGTTTGGACATATTGCTTAGAGTCACAGAGTCCAGTATGATTGGCCAATCTAGACCCCCATATGCTGTCTTTTCTTCAAAAGATACCCCGAGATAGCCAGCATGCTTATCATGGGACCAATATATACATAGTTGTCCACTGTAACCAGTATAA
Organism: Callospermophilus lateralis; assembly: GCF_048772815.1. Lineage (NCBI taxonomy): Eukaryota > Metazoa > Chordata > Mammalia > Rodentia > Sciuridae > Callospermophilus > Callospermophilus lateralis. The sequence goes on from NC_135320.1 coordinate 11,193,393, forward strand.
TTAAATCCAGTCACAGTTCTCCTTTCCTGTCCATGTGGTGTTTTAATTCATTTTGTCTCTCTAATTGATCTGGCTACAATTCCAAGAACTATATTAAATAGAAGTGGTGAAAGAGGGCATCCCTGTCTTGTTCTAGTTTTCAGAGGGAATGTTTTCAAGTTTTTTTTTTTTAATTTTAGAATGATTTTGGCCATTGGCTTAGCATAGATAGGTTTAAAATATTGAGATGTCTTTCTATTATCTCTAGTTTTTCTAGATTTTTTTCTAGATTTTTTATTTTTTCTTTTTTAATTAATTTATTTATTTTTGAATTATAATTTTTAATACACCATTATACCACAATTTATCATATCTCTGTATACAAGATATGTTTATACCAAATTCACATCTTTATACATGTATTTTGTATAATGATGAGGGTCTCTTTCCACCATCCATGCAAATTCCCCTTCTCCCTCCCTTTCCCTCCCACTCATCTTCCCTATCTGAGATAATCTTCTTCCCATGTGCTACCTCTCTACCCCATTTTGAGTCAACCCCTTATATCAGAGAAGGCATTCAGAATTTTTTTTTGATTGGCTAACTTCACTTAGCATAATCTGTTCTAATTCCATCCATTTCCCTGCAAATGCTGTGATATTATTTTTTAGTGATGAGTAACATTCCATTGTGTATAAATGCCACATTTTTTAAATCTATTCATCCATTGAAGGGCATCTAGATTGGCTTCACAGTCTAGCTATTGTGAATTGTGCTGCTATAAACATTAACGTGGCTGTGTCCCTGTAGTGTGCTGTTTTCCTTTGGGTAAAGTTCAAGAAAAGGAATAGCTGGTTCAAATGGTGGTTACATTCCCAGATTTCCAAGGAATCTCCATACTGCTTTTCATATTGGCTGCACCAATTTGCAGTCACATTCATACACTGCAGGTGAATCTTTTCCCCCATATCCTCGCCAGCACTTGTTGTTTGTTTTCATAATAGCTGCCATTCTGACTGGAGTGAGATGGTATCTTAATTTTTATTTGCATTTTGCTAATTGCTATGTTGAACTTCTTCATATATATTTGTTGCTCGATTGTATATCATATTTTGAGAAGTGCTTATTGAGTTCCTTGGCCCATTTATTGATTGGTTTATTTGGAGGGGGGGTGTTTGATGTTAAGATTGAGTTTTTTAAACATCCTAGAGATGAGTGATGTATCTGATGTATGTGTGGTAAGAATTTGCTCCCAGGATGTAGACTGTCTCTTCACCTCACTGATTATTTCTTTTGCTGAGAAACTGTTCAGTTCAGAATCCATCCATTTATTGATTCTTGATTTTAATTGTTGTGCCCTAGGAGTCTTATTAAGGAAGTTGGGACCTCACCAAACATGATGAAGATTTTGGCCTGCTTTTTCTTCTCTTAGGTTCAGGGTCTCTGGCTTAATTCCTAAGTCCTTGATCCACTTTGAATGAGTTTTGTGCACTCTAAGAGAGAGGGATTTAATTTCATTTTGCTGCATATGGTTTTCCAGTTTTCCCAGCACCATTTGTTGAAAATGCTATCTTTTCTCCAAAGTATGTTTTTGGTGCCTTTGCCTAGTATGTGGGTTACTCTCTGTGTCCTCTATTCTCTACCATAGGTCTACATGTCTATTTTGGTGCCAGTACTATGCTGTTTTTGTTACTGTGGCTCTGTAATATAGTTTAAGGTCTGGTATAGTGATGCCACCTGCTTCAGTCTTCCTGCTAAGGATTTCTTTGGCTATTCTGGGTCTCCTTATTTTTCAGGATTAATTCCATGATTTCTTTTTCTATTTATATGAAGAATGCCATTGGGATTTTGATTGGAATTGCATAAAATCTGTATACTACTTTCAGTAGTATGGTCATTTTGATGATATTAATTCTGCCTAGCTAGGAACAATGGATTTTTTTCCATCTTCTAAGGTCTTCTTTAATTTCTCTTTAGTGTTCTGTAGTTTTCATTGTAGAAGTCTTTCACCTCTTTCATTATGTTGATTCCTAAGTATTTGGTTTTGTGGGGGTTTTTTGAGACTATTGTAAATGGGGTAGTTTTCCTAGTTTCCCTTTCAGAGGACTTCTCATTGATATACAGATTTCCCTTGATTTATGGGTGTTGATATTATATGCTGATACTTTGATGAATTCAATTACTAGTTCTAGGAGTTTTTCCATTGGAATTTGTGGCTATTCAAGGTATAGAATAATATCATCAGCAAATACTGCCAATTCTAATTCTTCCTTTCCTATGTGTATCCCTTTAAATTATTTCATCTAATTGCTATAGCCAGTGTTTCAAGAACTATGTTGGATAGAAGTAATGAGAGAGGGCATCCTGTCTTGTTCCAGATTTAGAGGGAATGCCTTTAATTTTTCTCCATTTAGAATTATGTTGGCCTGGGGCTTAGCGTAGATAGCCTTTATGCTGTTGATATGTTCCTGTTATCCCTAGTTTTTCTAGTGTTTTGAACATGAAGGGGTGCTGTATTTTATCAGATGCTTTTTCTGCACCTATTGAGATGATCATGATTTTTATCTTTCAGTCTATTGATGTAATAATTTATATTTATCGATCTCCGTATGTTGAACCAAACTTGCATCCCTAGTATGAACTCCACCTGATCATGGTGCACAATCTTTTTAACATGTTTTAGTATTCAATTTTCCAAAACTTTATTCAGAATTTTTGCATCTATGGTCATTAAAGATATTGCTCTGAAGCTTTCTTTGTTTGATGTGTCTTTGTCTGATTTTAGAATCAGGATGATTTTGGCCTCATAGTGTTTGGAAGTATTCCTTCGTTTTTTATTTCATAGAATGATATCAAGAGTATTAGTGTTAGTTCTTCTTTGATGGTCTTGTAAAACTCATCTGTGTATCCATCCAGTCCTGGGATTTTTTTTGGTTGGTAGGCTTTTGATGGTGTCTTTGATTTCATTGCTTGAAAATGATCGGTGTAACTTGTGTATATAATCCTGACTCAGTTTGGGTAATTTTATGATTCTAGACACTTGTTGATGTCTTCAACATTTTTTGTTTTATTGGAGTACAAATTTTCAAAATAATTTCTAATTGTCTTCTGTATTTCTGTAGTGTTCATGGTGGTATTTCCTTTTTTATCATGGATTTTAGTAATTTGAGTTTTTCTCTCCTTTTCTACATTAGCATGTATAAAGGTTTATTGATTTTTATTTATAAAATTTTTCAAAGAGCCAACTTTTCATTTTGTCAACTTTTTAATTGATTCTTTTGTTTCAAATTCATTGATTTCAGCTCTGATTTTAATTTTTCCTGTCTTTTACTGCTTTTGGTGTTAATTTGTTCTTTTTATAGGGCTTTGAGATGTAATTTTAGGTCATTTATCTGTTGACTTTTTCTTTTTTTAAGGAATGAACTCCATGCAATGAACTTTCCTCTTAGTACCACCTGCATAGTGTCCCAGAGATTTTGATATGTTCTATCAGTGTTCTCACTAACCTCTAAGAATTTTTAAATCTTCTCCTTGATGTCTTCTGCAATCCACTGTTAATTCACTAGCATATTTTTTAGTCTCCAGGTGTTGGAGTAGCTTTTATCTTATCACTGACTTCTAATTTCATTCCATTATGATCTGATAGAATGCAGTGTAGTATCTCTACTCCTTTTTATTTGCTAAGAGTTGCCCTCTGGCATAGTATATGGTCTATTTTTGCGTAGGATCCATGTGCTGCTGAGAAGAAAGTGTATTCGCTTGTTGAAGGATGAAATATTCTATATATGTTAAATCTAAGTTATTGATTGTCTTATTGAGTTCTATAATTTCTGTTTCTCTTTTGTTTGGAAGATCTATCCAGGGGTAAAAGATATGTGTTAAAGTCACCCAGAATTATTGTGTTGTGATCTGTTTGACTCTTGAAATTGCAAAGAGTTTTTATGATGAACATAGATGCTTTATTGTTTGAGGAATAAATATTTATAATTGTTGTCTCTTGTTGGTGTATGGTTCCCTTGAGCAGTATGAAATATTATTGTTTGTCCCTTCTGATTAATTTTCACTTGAAGTCCACATTATTTGATATAAGGATGGAAACCCCTGCTTACTTCCACAATCCATGTGAGTAATATTTTTTAAAATTTATTTTTTTTAGTTGTACATGGACACAATACCTTTTTTACTTATTTTTATATGATACTGAGGATTGAACCCAGGGCTTCACACATGCCAGGCAAGTGTTCTACCCCTGAGGCCCATCCCCAGCCCAAGCAATATGGTTTTTTAAATATTTATTTTTTAGTTGGACACATTACCTTTATTTTGTTTACTTATTTTTATTCAGTGCTTAGAATCTAACCCAGGGCCTTGCACATGCTAGTCTAGTTCACTCCCACTGAGCCACAACCCCCGGCCCTGAGTGATATGTTTTATTCCAACCTGTCACCTTCACTCTGTGGATGTCTTTTCCTATAACATGGGTCTCTGGAAGGCAGCATATTTTAGGGTTTTTTTAAATCCAATCTGCCAGTCTACGCCTTTTGATTGCTGAGTTTTGGAAACTAACATTCAGGATTATTATTGAAACATGATTTGAATTCCCAGTTATTTTTGTTTATTTTTGATAGTTAACTTGACTTGGTTTCTCTTTGTTAGGTTTTTCCTTTAGTGATACCTCCCTTTTCTGACATATGCTGTCTTTCATTTCCTCCTCATGGAATATTTTGCCAAGAATTTTCTGTAATTCAGGCTTTCTAGCTGTAAATTCTTTTAACTTTTGATTATCATGGAAGGTTTTTATTTTTGTCATAAAAATAACCAATAAATCTAAAGTTTAATTTAGCTGGATATGATTCTTGATTGGCATCCATTTTCTTATAGAGCTTGGTATATGTTGTTGCAGGATCTTGTAGCTTTCTAATTTCATTCCATTATGATCTGTTAGAATGCAGTGTTGAGAAATCAGCAGAGATCCTAATTGGTTTCCCCCTATATATAATCTGATTCCTTTTTCCATGGGTTTTAAAAATCTCTCCTGATTCTATATGTTGGGCATTTTCATTATAATGTGCCTTGGTGTGGGACTGTTGTGATTTTGTACCTTTGGCATTCTGTAAGCCCCTTGTATTTGATTTTCCAATTGACTTTTTTTTCTTTTATTGGTTGTTCAAAACATTACAAAGCTCATGATATATCATCTTTCATACATTTGATTCACGTGGGTTATGAACTCCCATTTTTACCCCAAATACAAATTGCAGAATCATATGGGTTACACATCCACGTTTTTACATAATGCCATATTAGTGACTGTTGTATTCTGCTACCTTTCCTATCCCCTACTATCCCCCCTCCTCTCCCCTCCCATCTTCTCTCTCTACCCCCTCTGCTGTTATTCGATTCTCTCCCTTGTTGTTTTTCCCCCCTTTCCCCTCACAACCTCTTATATGTAATTTTGTGTAACAATGAGGCCAATTGACTCTTTATGTTTAGAAATTTTTCTGATATTATTTCAATGAATAGTTTGTTCATTCCTTTGATTTGGACCTCTATGCCTTCCTCTATCTCAATAATTGTTTGGTCTTTTTTGTTATCCCATAATTCTTGAATGTTCTGCTCATGATTTCTTATCATCTTCAATGTGGTCAACTTTGGAAATTTTTCTGATATTATTTCAATGAATAGTTTGTTCATTCCTTTGGTTTGTTCCTCTATGCCTTCCTCTATCCCAATAATTGTTAAATTTGGTCTTTTCATGTTATCCCATAATTCTTGAATGTTCTGCTCATGGATTCTTACCATCTTCACTGTGGTCAACTTTATTTTCAGGATTATATATTTTTTCTTCATTGTCTGAGGTTCAGTCTTCCAAGTTGGAAGCCTATTCTGTTGGATATGCTTCCTATTGAGTTTATAATTTGGTTTATTATTTCCTTCATTTCAATGATTTCTGTTTGTTTTTTCCAGATCTTCTATCTCCTTATTGAAGTCATCTTTTGCTTCCTGTATTTGCTTATGTAGTTCTTTGTCAAAAAATCTTTTGCTGCCTGTATTTGCTCTCTTATATAATCCTTTAATTAAGAAAACATTTAATTATGTACCTCCTCAACTCCTTCTCTATCATTTCTCCTGCTGTTCTGGCCATGTATTCCAATAATGTAGCATCTTTTGGGGGGCATATTTTTTCCCTTGGTTTCTCATGTTCATCTTCCTTTCCAGCTCTGTGTTTTCAAGGTGTTACATTTTTTTACCCTGGAGAATTGTTGTGTCCATAAAGGGCTCCTATACCTCTCCTTTAAGGGGGAGATCAATATTCATAGATCCAAATACAAACAATATGCAGCCTTAAACCAAATAGCTGCTATTAAGATGTTTCTGGCTTTGTCACAATATACAGAAATGGAGAGTTCAATCATTATCTACAACATAAACAATAGGTTTACAAATAAGTCTACAGTTTCTGGTGGTGGACAAAGAACCAGGAGTAAGGTATAGGATGAGATGTTAAGGAGATGGGAGGTGAGGATATAGAGTTATTAGATCTTAGGAAGAGTGAAAGAGTAATGAAAAGAAGTAGCATGAGGAAAGAGGAAGTTTTGGGGGGAGACAAGTTCGTGGGAAGTCAGTAGAGGGAATACAAAACACAAACATAATAATTAAGAAATGAAAAATGTAGAAATAGGAGATAAAAGATTACAACACAACTGTAATATACTATTCAGACCTCCCAGACCTCAGTAGACTAATTTATGAAAAGTTCTTGGTTTTACAAATGTTGGGGATGTGAGGGCGGGAGAAGAGAGAAAAGAGGGGGAAAAAAACTCAAAAGAAGATAGAGGATTGTTTTTCTTGGAGTTCAGTATCTTTCCTGCTTCTTTTCTCTTCTACTAGTTGAGGTTGTCTGTTGTTTGCTGTGTCTCCACAATCAGGATGGTGAAGGTTATTAGGGTTGGAGAGTTGGTCTTGGGAGTGGAGTTCCTGGAAATACTGTGTAGCACTTGCCTGTTCCCATGGGAGACTGCACCCCAAGGTTCTCATCTTGGGCCAAGCTGGAGACCTCACAATTCCTGGCCTCTAATTTAGACTCTGAACTCTTTTTTATTCGCCCCTTTCTACTTCTTAATCAGAATCTTTTCTCCCCAGAGATTTTGTGGGCTGTGCCCTGGGTGCTGCACACCTGTTGTGGAGAGATGTTGAGCAAACCAGGACCAGGCTCTGCAAGCTATGGTCCGGCCATGTGGCTGGAAACACTGTACCGGGTTAGTAGCTGCTGGGCATAGGGGAGATTTGGGGACTATAGGTACTTTGATATTGCTTCTAGGCCTTAGCTTGTGTCCCAAGTTAGGAGTTGCCCTTACTAAAGATGGCAACAAAGGTGTCTCAAATTGGAAGCAACTGCTTTCAGAGATAGGGTGTTGGTTGTGTCTGGCCTGGTGGTGGCATGATCAGAGATCTATCTCTGTGGCATGCACTGCTGTGGCTAACAGCTGTCTCCAGAGCCTGTCCAGTGTCCCCAGGAGCAGGCTACCACATGTAGGGGACTATGGCAGTGGTTTTAGTGTCCCAAGATAGAGGGACACTGGGGGATTCCCATGTTGGTAATGGGGGTCCACACAGGAGTGATGACTGGGGATCCTTTGGGGTAGTGAACACCAGGTTTCCTGCATGGGTAGGCATCTAGGAATCCTGTGCGGGTGCTGATGCTGGTGTTCTTGCTTGGGCATGGTGGCTGGAGGACCTGTGTGGGCTTCGTGGCCAGCATTCCTGCATGGGAGTAGCAGTCAGGGTCCTCTAATAACTCTCAGTGAAACAGTATTTCCACTGGTTGAATCTTAGTCACAGAGTGACACAGCATGCAGCCTCCCTCTAGCCCACATCTAGGATTTCTTCCTGTTTTCAGCAATTTATATTAACCATGTGACCAAGTGCTTATGCTAATCTAAAAGCTGCTAAAGCTGGGTAGTTGTTGTCAAAGTTGTGGAAGTCTTTTCCAAAATATGGTTGAAGGTTACTATATTGTTTATAAAAACACACAGCAAGACCTTGAGCAGACATTCCAACCTGAAGTATTAATATTTCATGCTTCTTTCCTTAATTGCAACTCATCAGAGATGTGAATGATATTCTACCCTGAAGAAATAGCCCCTCTTTTGTTTAGAATATGTCTCATAACTTATGCCAAAAGAAATATCCTGAAGCTAAATGTGACATTTTTTAAAAATTTTGCAGTGAAAAACCCTGATTTAAACAAGGGGAAGTCTGATACTCATATAGATTTCCTAATAACACTTGTTTTAGTTTTAGAGATGGGTGGATTTATTTCCTGATTCTGTCTTTTAAATTGAGAACAGGAAGTTGCTGGCTGGTGTATCTCTCATCTCTTGTGCCTGGTAATGTGTTTGTGGGAGATTATGGTCTTGTTCTCTTGGTTTCTGACTTGTAGGGAATAGAGGTTTTTTTTGAGATTCTCACCAGTACTTTTGCCTTTGTCAAAGGGGTATTGCAACTCACTTGTGTTTCTTGCTGTCTCACTTTTGTGGTTTTCCAAAATGAGGTATGAGGTAGAAGTGGATTTTAAGTGGATATTTTTAATGTAGGAGTTCACTAATTACTATTAGAAGCAACAGATGAGCTCAGAACAGTAACAAAATTTAATATAATCAGTTATTTATGTGTATAAGAAAATAAGTAGCAAACATAAAATTAAAGACAGATCTAATGACCATAATATCAAAAGCAAAATACTTGGGAATTTTTCCAAAAAAATGTAAACACTTGAACTTTTAACATGGCTTGTTTTTAGAAAATATAACATTATCCCTAAGCCACCTTCTTTTTTGTGGTGACTTTAGCTCATAGAAAGAAGATAGGAATTAAAAACTTTCCCCTGTGATCCTGAGGACAGGACATAGATATGGTCTACCAGTGAGCTCTGTCATCATCCCATTTTTATTTTTCTTTGAGATATGGTCTTGCCAAGTTAGTGAGGCTAGACTCAAAGTTGTGACCCTCAATGCTCGGCTTCCAAAGCAGCTGGGGTTACATGCATGTGCCATCACAACCCCTGGCAGGGATTGCAGTCTTTTTTGTTTTCTTTAGTTGTAGATGGACACAGTACCTTTATTTTATATATTTATTTTTATGTGGTGCTGAGGATTGAACCCAGTGCCTCACATGTGCTAGGCAGGTGCTCTACCCCCCCGAGCCCCAGCTCCAGGGATTACATTCTTGACTTTTATATTACAGGTTGGCTCAGGATAATACCTAGGTTTGCAAACGTGTATAATGTCCCCATTTTGCAAGTAGAAGATAGAGGCAACAATGAGAGAAAATGTCTATCCTTATCCTTGGAAGTGGAACAACAAATGTAGATTCACCTGCAACTTAGTATTTGAGGATTTCCCAGATATTAAAAAATATAAACAAAAGAGACATGAGGTCAAGGCTCTGAGGAAGGGGGACTAGGTATTTCAAATTGTGAGGCAGCAGACTGAGAAAAACAATGCTAAGCTAGCTGGGTATGGAGAATAGGGTCCCTCACATTTATCTGTAGGATCACAGAAGATATATAAGAAAATAAACCATTTGCTGGGTACATTTTAAAAAGATGATCATGGGTCGGACTTGGTCAGAAGTCATCATTATCACACCCCACCCACACCCCCACACACATTACTTCCCTTTTACCTCTTCCCCACTTTACCAGTGAAGCCACCTCCACTCCTCAAGGTGCATCCTTGCATGAAGAGAAAGGACTGAGCCATAGTACCCTGTGGATCACAATGGGCAGATCTTTGCCTAGCTTATGGCAGAAGCTATCAAAGGAATGGCAGAGATCAGGAACATCTCTGTCTCTTCTCTCACAAATAAATAACTAGAGATTTCAATTATAAATTGATGGATGAAGTGAACTTGGGAGTATTGGGCCAAATGTTTGGAACACTGAAGATATACATGTTCAGCAGCCCAGTGCCTTATTTCTTTTTCATCTATCTTTTTGTTTTTGGTGATGTGGATTGAGCTCAGGGGCACTCAAACTCTCAGCAACATTCCTGATCTTTTTTTGTATTTTAGTTAGAGACAGGGTTTCACTGAATTGCTTAGTCCTTTCCTAAATTGTTGAGGATGGCTTTATCAGCCTCCAGAGGCACTGGGATTACAGTCATGCACCCCCACACCTTGCTAATGTTTTATTTTATTATTTGCACAAGAGCAGTTTTTTCGTATAATATAACCTACTGAATGCTCTCAAATTATTGCACTTTGTGAAAAATTCAAAGAAATAGCTTATTATCTTTATATTAACAAACTTAAAGGATATGATTTTTCTTATGCCTTGGCTTATTTTCACTTGATAAAATCAGGTTAGGAACATAGTTTTCTAGTTTATACATTTTTTTTTTTTTTTTTTTTTTTTTTGCGGGTGGGTATACAAGGGATTGGTCCCAGTATCACTCAACGGCAAAGCCACTTTCCCAGTCATGTTTAATTTTTTTTTTTTTTTTTTAGAAACAGGGTCTCAATGAGCTGTATAGGTCGCTATTAATTTGCTGAGGCTGTCTTTGAACTCGTGAATTTCCTGCCTTAGCCTCCCAAGCCATTGGGATTGCAGGTATGTGCCCCCACTTCCAGTTTCTTCATTCTTTTGTAGTTGTTGCTTTCTTTTGTTACATAAATTCAAGTTGAATAACAGTATGTTTAACAATCCAGATATAGAGAAAAGCTAGTGATGTAGGTAAGCAATTGAACATATCCATCATAAAGTATATTATATATTCACCATGGTGTATTACTCAGTCATCAGTAGAAACTCCACTAATGGTCAGCAAAATAGATGGAATTGGATGATGTCATGCCAAGTGAAGAAATACACAAAAGTGACACATCTCATATGTTAACTAATATAATATCATGTGCAAGTACAATAGTGATTAGTATGGCTGAGGAGTGTGTGAGGGGGCATAAGGGCGAAAGAGGGTATTTGGATACTATGAATGCATGTATATGCATATATATAAACATCACACTGAATCCCATTAGTATGTGCAATTGCTATGTGATGATAAAACCCATAATCTCTCATGATTACCAAATTCTGCACTAAGGACAGAATCCTGCTGTCTTTTGGAATTTCCAGTATAGGATGCAATATTATTGATGAGGTTCCCTGATAACCACCAGGCTCTCCCGACACATCCGTTCTATTTTCTTCCAGGCTCTGAACATAAAGTATGCAATGTATTTCTGCAACTGGATCATCTCATTTAGCCTAAAATCCTCCAGGTTGTCTGTATTATTGGATAATATTCTTTTGTTTCTGGGGTTTGGACCCAGGGTTGCCTTATCAGTGAGAGAGATTCACCATCATTTTTTTTTTCAGTTTTAAGACAGAATGTTACCAAACTACTAAGGCTGGCTTTCAAATTTTGCTTCCTCATATTGTGAAGCTTCCAGCTTCTTGGAATGAGCTGTTACCAGTTTCCCAGTGTTGCCATCCTGTAGGCAAACATTTGGTGACTATTCCTCCCATGATTCTGTGAGTAAATATAATAAGCTCCCCTCTGTATAACACGTACATTTTTTATGTATTCTATTTTTCTGAAGAACCCTAAAAATACAGGCATATTCTCAATGTCTGGGTCATATGGCATCTCTAGTTCTAATTTTTTGGAAAACCCCTTTAGTTTTTTAATGTCTATTCAAATTTATATTCCTGGCAAGGATGTCCAAGTGTTTCCTTTTCTGCATATCCTCTGCAGTATGTGTTACCTACCAACATTTTGAGAATAGCCCACAAGCATGTGGTTACAGTTCATTGTGATATAACCTGAAAGCATAAAAATTCCAGAAGAAAATGAGAAAAAAAAATTTTGCCATTGGTGTTAGCAATGGTTTTAGATAGAACATGCTGAGAATGTTCAAGGAAAAACAGCTGAGACTATATAAAGCTAAAAATGCTTCTATACAACAAAGGAATCAATCAATGAAATGTAAAAGTAGACTGTGGGTTAAAAAAATCATTGCTAGCCCCATGTCTGATAAAAGCTCAACACCCAAAATATATGAAACTTACACAACTCACCAAAATTTAATAAAAAACCCTCATAATCTATTTTAAATATGGTAAAATACTTAGATTCTGCCCTAAAAATTAAACAAGTGTTTAAAGACATATGAAAGTTACTCAAGATCATGTATTAGGCTACATAAAATGATAATTTAGCTTTTCTGCTTCATTTGTCCCACAGAATTATGGGTGCACACTCTCCATCCTTCACAGGGCATCTTGAGATCAATTAGCAAAATGCCAGGTTCTCATTTTCCAACATTATCCTTCCTCATCATTCTATCTTAATTGCCAAGAAAGTCTTGAGCCTGGAAAACAACAAAATATAGATAAATTGCTAGATAATCATCAACTTTGAAAATTACTTCAGAAATCAATAGAATACATTAGTAGACCCAGATGTGAAGAAATATAAAATAAACCTACACATCAACATTTAACTTTACAGCTGCTCATAAAAATACTTGCAGTTGAGCTAATATGGGAGCACATGCCACTAGTCTTGACTACATTGAGGCCACAGCAGGAGGATGATTTAGGCTAAGGAATTTGAGGCCAGCCTGGCAAAAACCCAGCTCTAAAAATTGACCCACCAAAAAACCAAACAGTAATCACACTTTTAAAAAGGTGCCTTCACAGGTGATTTTTACAAAACATGTAATAATGAATCAGTAACAATAATTCATGATCACGTCTAAATGTAGAAGAAGAAAATAGACTAATTCTTTCTGTAAGGCCAGAAATACCAGATAACACAGCATGAGAATAGAAACTGAAGACCATCTTTTTATAGATGTTGACCCAAATATTCAAAACCCCTTGCAAACTGAGAACAAAAAGAATGATTGGACTTCATGACCAAGAGGGACATTGTCATATGGGAAGTTTCCAAAAATCATTTTGATAGAGAAAAGCTTTTGGCAAATCACTTACCAAATTACTGTATAACCTATGGCCAATTACGACCAGAGAAAAATTTTTTTCAATCCACTTAAGGTCAGCTATGAACTGCTTTAATACTTAATTGTGTGAACTGAAGTGTTTCTCAATTTATTTTTAGAAAAAGAAAAAAAAGTATGCTTTTCTGACTTCTAAATATTGTTTGAGAAGATTAAATGGGATTTTACACATCAAAAATCAAATAGCATATTCAGATGATACTATTATTTCTATAATGTTTCTAAGCAATTTCTATGAGCTAATGAAACCAAAGAATTAGTTCAATAATTCATGGGTTAAATTAAATCATTTAAATTATATATAGTAGCAATGAGCAGTGTTAAAATTGAGGCAAAAATCCATTCACAAATATAGGAAAAATAATCTAAATGAAAGTATTAACAAAAGAACTGTTCACTGCAAAGTAAAAAGTAAAGGTGAAAGTAAAATGCAAAAAAAAAGATCATGGAAACAAAATAGGAAAACTGCTAATATTCAATGATTAAAAGTTTGATTTTGTTAATACCACAATATTCCACAGTGGGTCTGCAGATTCAATGTAATTAAGCCAAAATCCAAAAGTCATTTTGTAAAAATTACCCAGCTGACTCTCAAAATCATCAATAATGCAAAAGAAATTAAACTATATTGAAGTAAAAAATTGTGCAACTTTTATTGAAAATGTGCATTGCAAACAAAGTACATTGTGTAGGATATTAAATTTGGGTAAGTATTTCTTAAATTGCTGATGAGCAGTATTCCCCATGCATGAAGTGAGTGTCTATGCTAACCTAGGAAGAATTAGGCTGGGATTGACATTTGACACCACAAGTACTACCTGCTGAGCTTGAGAGAATTTCTATTGCTTTCATGATAACTTTCTTTTGTCTCGCAAATTTTCTGAACCTTTCTTACCATAGATGTTCTGCCTCTTGTATTTCACCCAAGAATATCCCAGTGGATCTGTATTGAAATTCATATATATTCCTGCTCTTCCTACAGCTGAGCACTAGAACATCAATGCAATTCAATGTCTGGGTGAGTGGTTGAAAAGATTCATCCTTGATCCTCATGAAGCCTGAAGTGTATTTTATTATTTTATTGATTTAAAAATGACAGTGGGATGCATTAAAATTCTTATTACATGTATACAGCACATTTTTTCATATCTCTGTACATAAAGTATGTTGGCACCAATTTGTGTCTTCATACATGTACTATAGATAATGATGTCCATCACTTTTCACCATCACTGCTAATCCCCTGCCTCCTCCCTTAACCTCCCACCCCTCTGCCCTATCAGGAGTTTTTCTATTTCTCCAATGCTCTGCCTCCCTACCCCTCTATGAGTCAGCCTCCTTACATCAGAGAAAACATTTGGCATTTGTTTTTGGGGGATTGGCTAACTTCACTGCTCCAACACCATCCATTTACCTGCAAATGTCATGATTTTATTATGACTGAGTAAAATTCCATTGTGTATATATGCCACATATTTTTTATCCATTCATTCACTGAAGGGCATCTGGGTTGGCTCCACAGTTTATAGCAGCACAGTTCACAGTAGCTAAACTGATTCCTTGGAAATGTGGGACTGGAACCACCATTTGACCCAGGTATTCCTCTTCTTGGTCTGTACCTAAAGGACCTAAAAATGGCATACTACAAGAACACAGCCACATCAATATTTATAGCAGCACAATTCACAATAGCTAAACATTATTATCACACCCCACCCACACACCCACGCCATTACTTCCCTTTTACCTCTTCCCCACTTTAGCGGTCAAGCCACATCCACTCCTCAAGGTGCATCCTTGCATGAAGAGAAAGGACTGAGTCTGTAGTGCTCTGAGGATCACAATGGGCAGAACTCCTAGCCTAGCTTATGGCAGAAACTAGCAAATAAATGGCAGAGTTCAGGACCATCACTATATTTGTCTCTTTTCTCTCACAAACAAATAACTAGAGCTTTCAATTATAAATTGATGGATGAAGTGAACTTGGGAGTATTGGGCCAATATTTGAAACACTTAAAATACAATTTTCAGCAGCCTAATGCTTTATTTCTTTTTCATCTTTGTTTTTGGTTCTGGGAACTGAACCCAAGGGCACTCGACACCTGGGAAACATCCCAGATCTTTTTGTCTTTTAGTTACAAACAGGATCTCACTGAGTTGCTTAGTACTTTGCTAAGTTGTTGAGACTGGCTTCGAACTCACCATCAGAGACACTGGAATTACAGTCATGCACCATCACACACAGCTAATGTTTTATTTCATTGTTTGAACAACAGCAGTTTTTCCATGTTATGTAATCTACTGAATGCTCTCAAATTATTGTACTTTGTGAAAAAATTCAAAGAGAATAGCATATAATATTTATATTAACAAACTTTAAGTAGAAGCATGATTTTTATGCTTTCTTTTCAATTGATAAAATCAGGTCAGGACATAGTTTTCTAGTTTGTTTATTCTTTTTTTTTTTTTTTAAACTAGGGATTGGTCCCAGTGTCACTCAACTAAAGAGCCACTTCCCCAGTCCTTTTTAAAATTACTTAATTTAGAAATGGGGTCTCACTGACTTGTATAGGTCCCTAATAATTTGCTGAGGCTGAGTTTGAACCCATGAATTTCCTGCCTCAGCCTCCCAAGCCATTGGAATTGTAGGGATGTGCCCCCACACCTAGCTTCTTCATTCTTTTGTGGTTCTTTCTTTTTTTATATAAGTTCAAGTTGAATAGCAGTATATTTAACAATACACAGAAAAAAAGTCAGTGGTGTAGATAAGCAATTTAACATATTCACTAAAAAGTATGTTATATATTCTCATTGGCATATTACTCAGCCATCAATACAAACTCCTTTAATGGTCAGAAAAATAGATGGAATTGAATGATGTCATGCTAAGTGAAGAAACACACACACAAAAAAAGTATCACATCTTAAATATGTTAAATAAAATCATGTGAATGTAGAATCATGATTAGTATGGCCAAGGAGTCAGCGGGGGCATCAAGGGCAGAAGAGGGTATTTGAATATTATAAATATATGCATATGCATCTATAAATATCACACTGAGTCACATTAGTATGTGCAATTGCTATGTGATGATAAAACCCATTATATCATGCAATTACTTAATTCTGCACTAAGAACAGAATCCCACTGTCTTTTGGAATTTTCAGTATATGATGTGATATTATTGATGATGCTCTCTGATAACCACCAGGCTCTCCCTATGTATTCATCATTTTTTTTTCTTCCAGACTCTGCACATAGAGTATGCATCATCTCACTTAGCCTGAAGTTCTCCAGCTTCTCCATGTTACTGGAGAACATTCTTTTGTTTCTAGGATTAGGATCCAGGGTTTCCTTACCACTGAGATACATCCCCTATTATATTTTTTTTTAGAATGTTACCAAACACCTGAGGCTGGCCTTTAAATTTTGCACCAGTGCCACATACATCGTTCTTCTTTTGAAAGTTGGATAATAAGTGAGGTGTGAAGGCACGTTTGTTTTGTCATGCTAGGGACTGCGGAGGCTGAGGGAGGAGAATCACTATCTTGGAGCCAGCCTCGGCATCTTAGTGAGACCCTCTGCACCTTAAAAGACCTTGTCTCAAAATAATTGTAAAAAAACTGAAAAGGCTATATATGTATGTTTATATGTTTGTGTGTAAACACAATGATAAATCTCTCTTTATCTATTATCTGTAATACACTATGAGTTCTTCTTACTGAGTTATGCTTTGATGGAAATTTAGGTTGTGGATAGTGTTGTGGTTAACTTAGGAGTGTAGACATTCCTAAAGATGGATTTCATTTCCTTCAATTGTTGAAATGGTTAATGTCAGCTGTCAATTTGAGTGGATTGAGATACCTAGGGAATTGTTGTGGAACATCTCTGCAGGTGTGAGTGTGCTTCCAGAAGGCTGAGTCAGAAAGAATGGGGAATACCTGTAATGAACATATATATTGGCATCCAGTAGGTTTGATTTGAAAAAAAAAGCAAGAGAAGTGGTCACTGGCTTATGCTCCAAGCTTCTTGATTGGGTGATTCTCCAGCCTTTGTGGACTTATACCATTGGCTCTACCAGGGTCTTTTATTTTTTGTTTTAATTAGTTATCCATGAGGTAGAATTCACTTATATACTTTAATACATCATACATAGATGGGATAAAATTTCTCATTTTTCTGAGTATACATATTGTAGAATCACATTGATCATACAGCCACTTACATACATAAAGTAATAATGTCTGTTTCATTCTTTTTCTTATCCCCACATCCCCTGCCTTTGCCTCCTTTCCTTCCCTCTACCTAACCTAAGGTAATGCTATTGTTTTGCTTTTATTGCATTACAATTCTTAATACACATGTATACAATTTTAATATCTCTGTATATAACGTATGTTGACACCCAATTCAAGTCTTCATACATGTACTTTGGATAATGATCTTCATCACATTCCACCATCCTTGCTAACCCCCTGGCCCCTCCCTTTCCCTCTCACTCCTCTGCCTTATCTAGAGTTTATCTATTCCTTGTATGCTCTCCCTCCCTAACCCACTATGAGTCAGCCTTCTTATATCAGAGAAAATGATTGGCATTTGTTTTTTGGGCATTGGCTAACTTCACTTAGCATTATCTTCTCCAATGCCATCTATTTACCTGCAAATGCCATGATTTTATTCTCTTTTATTACTGAGTAAAATTCCATTGTGTATATATGCCACATGTTTTTTCATGCATTTATCAACTGAAGGGCTTCTAGGTTGGCTCCACAGTTTAGCTGTTGTGAATTTTGCTGCTGCTATAAACATTGATGTGGCTGTTTCCCTATAGTATGCTGTTTTTAAATCCTTTGGGTGTCCAAGGAGAGAAATAGCTGGGTCAAATTGTGGTACCATTCCCAGTTGTTCAAGGAATCTCTATACTACTTTCCATATTGGCTGCACCAATTTTCAGTCTCACCAGCAGTGTATGAGTGTACCTTTCCCCCCACATCCTTGCCAACACTTGTTTTTCTTTATAATAAATAGCTGCCATTCTGACTGGAGTGAGATGATATCTTAGCATTGTTTTGATTTGTGTTTCTCTGATTGCTAGAGATGATGAACATTTTTTCATTTATTTGTTGATTGATTGCATATCCTCTTAGAAGTATCTGTTCAGGTCCTTGGTTCATTATTGATTGGATTATTTGGTTTTTCATCTACCAGGGTCTTTTAAGTCCTCTGTCCTGGACCACAGCTACTTCATTTGCTTCCTCACATGGTGAAGCTTCCAGCTTCTTGGACTTAGCTGTTACCAGTTTTCCAGTGTTGCCATCCTGCAGGCAAAAATTTGGTGCCTATTCCTCACAAGACTATGTAAGTAAAAATAATAAGCTCGCTTCTGTATACACATGTACATTTTTTATGTGTTTTATTCTTTTTCTGAATAATTCTGAAAATTCAACAAAATGTCTGCATTGTATTGCATCTCTAGTTTTCATTTGTTGAAAAACCCCCTTATAGATTTTAAAAATGTTTGTTCAAATTTATATTCCTAGCAAGGATGTCCAAGTGTTTCCTTTTCTGCGTGTCTTCTGCAGTATGTGCTACCTACCAACATTTTGAGAATAGTACACAAGCGTGCAATTATACCTCATTGTGATGTAAGCTGAAATCATAAAAAATTCCAGAAGAAAATGGGAAAAATTTATTTGCTATTGGTATTGGCTTTGGTTTTAGATAGAACATGCTGAATGTGGGAGGAAAAACAGAGATAAGTGAGACTTTATACTTATTAGTTAGCCTCATAAGTGATCTTGAATAATATGTTTAATGGTGAAAACTGAAGTGTTTCACAACTTAGTTTTAGAAAAATGAAAAAATGTATTTTCTGACTTCTACTAAATATTGTTTGAGATTATTTAATGGGATTTTATACATCAAAAATCAAATAGCTTATGCATATGATACTATTACCCAGCTGACTCTAAATATCATAAAAAATGAAAAAGAAATTAACTCAATATTGAAGTAAAAAATTGTGATTTTTCTTAAAAGTGTGCATTGCAAGCAAAATACACTGTCTGGGATATTAAATTTGGGTAAATATTTCTTAAATTGCTGATGAGCAGTATTCCCCATGCATGAAGTGAGGGTCTGTGCTAACCTAGAAAGAATTAGGCTGGGATTGGATTTGTCATCACAGCTACTACCTGCTGAGCTTGAGGGAATTTCTATTGCTTTCATGATAACTTTCTTCTGCCGCCCAGATTTCCTGTACCTTTCCTACCATGGATGTAATGTCTCTTGTATTTCATCCAAGTATATCCCAGTAGGTATCATTATTGAATTTTCATATATTCCTGCTCTTCCTGCAGCTGAGCAAAAGAACAAAACTGCAATTCAATGTCTTGGTGAGTGGTTGAAAGGATTTGTCCTTGATCCTCACGCAGGCTGAAGTGTATTTTATTTTATTATTTTTTATTATTGTTCAAAACATTACAATGCTCTTGACATATCATATTTCATCTATTTGATTGAAGTGGGTTATGAACTCCTATTTTTACCACGTGTACAGATTGTAGAATCACATGGGTTACACATCTACGTTTATACATACTGCCATACTAGGTCTGTTGTATTTTGCTGCCTTTCCTATCCCTTTCTATCCACCCTCCCCTTCCCTCCCCTCCACTCCCCTCCCTTCTTCTCTCTCTACCCCATCTACTGTAATTCATCTCTCTTGTCTTTTTTCCCCCTTTCCCATCACCTCCTCTTATATGTAATTTTGTATACCAATGCAGGTCTCCTTCCATTTCCATGCAATTCCCCTTCTCTCTCCCTTTTCCCCCCATCTCTCATCCCTGTTTAATAGTAATCTTTTTCTCATGCTCTTCCTCCCTGATCTGTTTTGAGTTGCCTTCCTTATATCAAAGAAGACATTCGGCATTAGTTTTTAAGGGATAGGCTAGCTTCACTTAGCATAATCTGCTCTAATGCCATCCATTTCCATGCAAATGCCATGATTTTGTTATTTTTTAGTGCTGAGTAATATTCCATTGTGTATAAATGCCACATTTTTTATCCATTCATCCATTGAAGGGCATCTAGGTTGGCTGAGGAATCTGCAGTCATACCAACAGGAGTGTGCAGGTGTCGTGAATTTGCAGTAATAGTCAAGAACTCATGAATTGTTGTTCATTGCCTTGAAACTGTTGGAAAATTGTTTTCTGATAGTAAATTTCTATATCAGTATTAGGAAAAATTTAGACACTTTCCTGATAGTGTGATTCAAAAAAAGGGACACAATTTCATACAATCCTAAGGAAAACTAACTTCATACATGTAGTGCCAAGAGAAACCATAGTCTGGTCATTCTGTTATCTTGAATTTTAAACCACAATCATATATACTTGATGTGCATCATTTAGTGATATGATTAAAACTGTGTACATATATCATGGTAGTGTTGTAAAGAAATATCTATAGTAATGTCAATGCTAAGGTGCCATTGTTGTTAAGAAGCATCCTGGGAACGATTCATAGAGATGACTGAAATCCTGAGCTATGTACCTTCCCAGCTGTGCACATTATGCCTGGCACAACATAGTCCAGGAGATCATGAGACAAGCTCTCTAACATCAGGGAGATAATCTGAGAAACAGACAGCCCTCAAACAAGGGTCTACGGAGTGATGCTTCCAGCTTGGTCCCGTTCCCTATTGTACTAGGCACGAATGTCCTTTATGCACTGGAGAAATCAAGCTGCCCCCCCAGAGTGGGCATTCTGTGTGGAAGGATGTGTAAATAACAGGTTATCTAACAGATTTCTGAAATAGGTTCCATTTGAACAATTCACATATGGTAAATGGAAGGAAATGCCAAGGGAGGAGATGAGAAAAACAGATCACACATGAAAAAGAAATTTTCAAAAAAAAAACTTTTTTTTGTTAGAGCTGATAGTAAAGACTGGGGGATACTCATGGTTAAGAGTCCCATTAATATCTGGAGCCAGGAAGAAGTCATGTTAGATATGGTGCCATCCTGCTGTCACTATAGTCAGGGGGGTGGCTGTATGATATATGCACTATCATCTGAATTCCAACAATCTAGTGAGGACTGCTCAGGCAGTGGACACGAGCTGGTGGTCAGGACAGAAGTAGAGAGAATTACAGGAGGACGACACCTCACTGCAAGTTTGGGTTCTTTGGACCTTCTGGGTGGGCACATTCCAGGGTGAAAGTTAGGGGAAGAAACACCTCTTCTCCCATATGCAGTGTGAGCATCATCCTGCTCATAGGGGTGACAGATTCTATTTCCTCACCCCTTAGCAACTCATGTGTAGACTTACAGATTGCAATTGTCCTCATCACACAGTTCAGCTTCACCACTACTGCCAACCCTCCCCATGTCCCCTTGCAATTCACTAACGTAAAAACAGACAAAAGGGAGATGGAGAATTGAGACTGGTCTTGCTTCAAGCAAGTGGGCTTGGGACTGATGTCCGCCTCAGCAGAAACCTCTAACTTGTGACTCTTTGTGTGTTGGGAATCTATGAAGAGCACTAGGAATAAATGACTGAGACCTCAGAGAGGGTGACACCATCACCCAGCACCTCTGCTGCAAAACACACACTCCAGTAACATGATGAGCAAACCCTGGGCAACATTTGAATGAATGGCAGTTCTTTGTGAGAAGTAGAGGTGAGAATTATGGTTGTTTTTTTTTTTTTTTTCTTTAATTGTCAGGGTTTTAAAATACAGCTCAGGATTCACACTTATATCTATGATGTTTTTTAGAGAGAGAGAGAGAGAGAGAGAAGAGAGAGAGAATTTTTAATATTTATTTTTCCATTTTCGGTGGACACAACATCTTTATTTTTATGTGGTGCTGAGGATCAAACCCAGCACCCCGCACATGCCAAGCGAGGACATTACTTCTTGAGCCACATCCCCAGCCCCAATATCTATGATACTTATATTGCCATTATTTTAAATTTCTCCTGAGAAAAACCACTAGAAGAAAATTTTTGTTCTTTAAAGTCAAGAAAGAAGAAGCCCCAGAGGCGCTTCTCTATGGGGACAAGCGCATGGAGTACTGCATACAGGGCATACGATAAGGGTGTCTGAATGGCAAACTGCTTACCCATCAGCACAGCTCTGGGAATGAGGCCACGTATTGCAGTCCCACTCCTTGATTGTTCACTGCAAGGACAGTTAACAGTCATTGCATTGGTGGCTGTCTATATTTTCCTTAGGTACTGCCTGAGTACATATACATGGTACCTGCACAATAAAATCAGATCTGCATCCTGCTTGGCCTCTGGAGGTCTGATTAGAGACTTCACAGCCACACTCTCCTCTACCCTGTTCTCTGGACCTCCTCGTGGGACGAGAGAGCCTGTGCACTTCTCTGCAGACCCCAAGCTCTCATTACTGGGAAACCCACAAGGTCCTGCAGGAGTGTCTGATTCCCTGACTGACGTTGTGATGGAAGAGTCAAGTCCTGCTTTATCTTGGTCTATGTGTCTTGGGGTCACATTTATCTGTGCATGCTAATGACACGAAAAATGGAATTTTGGAAAAAAAATCTGAAAGTGACCAGGGCAGGATGGGTTTCAACTGTCCTGAATGTTCCTCTAAGCAAAATTGAGTTTACACACTTCCATTGTTAGATATTGCAAAAGGGTTTTTTTGTGATTAAAACAGAACGCACTAATACATAAAAATATTCTTCCAAATTCTTGTGAATTATGTTCACAAGCCTATAATTTGGAACCATGAATTGGAAATTACCAGCACATTAATTTGATTTTTAAAAATATTTAATGTACTTCCTTTTGATCATGGTCCCTTATTTGACATTTACCAACTTAAAGAAAGTTCTTACTCATGTGTGATTCCATTCTATAAAATGAGGTTTTGAACATAGAATCTCATTTCCTTTGAAGATTTCAAAATGTACAATTACTCAAACAATAATTGTTCTATGAGTTATGAAGATGACAAAAGCAAGATTGTCAATATTAAAACTTATTAATTCCCTGGTAATAAGTATACAAATTAATAGTGTTTAAAATCTCTACATGACATACCATATGTAAGTTGTGTCCCATGAAGTTATTAAATATAAAAAAGGAAAAAGTAAAACTGACATTCCCTAAAAAATAATTGACTCATTTCAGTAGGATCTCAAAGAAGCAAACATTTTTAGAAGACAATATCCTCATTTCACCTTACATAACATGGTCCTCTGGGCTCTTTAGGACTGTTGGAGTGAATGCCTCCTCTGAATCTACTGGGAAACCTCACTAGTAGACCAAATCTTCTCCTCCCATGTCCTTGATGCACACTAACTCTGCATCTGAGGACACAGAGGTACTTAGTCATCTGAATAAGCTGAGCAGAGCACAAAAACTCCTAGGTTTTATGGAAAGGATGTGTTTAAATCCTGTCTCTGCAGATTTGTAATTTTAGTGTCTATAGAAAGGCAAGAAGGTCCCACTGGATAGCACAGAACTGTAGCTTCCCCAGTGGGCCATATCATCTGTCTCTCAATTTTACTGTCTTTTCTGATGGATAACAGGAATCCGAGAGAGCTGGGCTCCAAACTCTAAAAGTTTCCTGGACACATCTGGAAAATGATCTGGATTGAGGTCATTTTCTCATCATGTTGATGAGGAAACTTAAATTTCTTCAATTCTGATTCTAAAATCAAATTAGTCCAAACCTGTCCCACAATTCATAATGCCTCTACTTTGGTATGATGTACTCCTGGCACCCCCATAGTTGCCCTGAGAGTTCTGACTATAGTGTGTGATGGGCCCCTCTTCCCTAGTTTGCACATGGAGCACCCCTTTTCAGAGGTAGTGATGGTTCAGTATCTCATCCTTTCCAAAGTGACAGTTCTGTGGCTCAAGCTCTGAGTGAAATATTAAAATTAATCTAATATAAAATGGAAAATAGAAAAGTAGTGGAAGAGCTGTAGTCACATGTTGTAGAAATCACAGGCAGATAGATTCTAGTCAGAGCCAAAGCAGCGTCTAAACTGGAGTCCACTCTAAGGAACCTACATAATCAACTCCACCTTCTCTGAGAGAAACAATGCAAAAGTAGGCTCAGTCTCCTGGGTACTGTATATGAATATATATAAAAGCACTAAAGCCCTATATGAAGATGTAGCCCTGTTATCTGGAGTCAAAAGAAAGGACAGTCATTTCAAGCAAACTCACTTATGTTCCAGTTGTAGAAATCAGAAGATAGTTCTTGATCACTGCCATTATCAACATGTGAAGGATTAATACAGGCATGATAATGAAACACTTGTTTTCTAGAGGTAATTGGCAACTTGGACCAAATGGAAATACTTAAAATAAAAACTAATATCCACAGACAGAAATTCCACATGGATGGGCTGAGGGAGGTTGGAAAACTGAAGAAGAAAGTCACAATAATTGCCAACGAAGGAGACCTCCAAAGCCACATGAGAGGAAAACTTAAAATAGAAAAAGAGTGAAAGTCATTGAACAAGTATTTCAGCATACACAAAGTTAGGCAAGACACATCAAGGACAGAGGAAAAGTATCCCCATATTCAGCCCCCATCCTGGACTAGTCACATGAAAGTTTTGTGCCTTTGGAGACTTGGGCTCTGCCTTACTCCCTGGCATGGCATGGTGCATTGATTACCAAGGTGCCACCTGGAATACTGTCCCTCATATGCACTCACCTCCTGGGAGGCTTCGGGAATGAGCCATGGCAGAGGGTTGGCCAGTACTGCCAACTTTGTGGAGCCAAGAAGAGCTCTTTGGAGAGGTGGAGAATTGCAGACACACACCTTTATTGTAATGTGGACTTGCTGTGTAACTAGGTGCTGTTGAATCCAATCTCTTTGTCTAAATTGCCCTGATTTTTAATAAAGAGAAAAACAATTTTATCTCTAGTTGTGAGGATTAGGCCACAATACACTGAACAATTGGGTTCCAACCAGTTACAGAAGGTTCTCTGTTGAGGTGAGCATGGTGGTACCTGCCTGTAATCTCAGCAGCTTGGAAGACTGAGGAAGGAGGATCATGAGTTCAGAGCCAGCCTCAGTGAAAAAGATTTACTAAGCAGCTCAGTGAGATCCTTTCGCTACATAAATTAGGGCTAGGGATGTGGCTCAGTGGTTGAGTGTCCCTGAGTTCAATCTTCTTCATCGTCCCCCCCACCCCTGCAAGAAAAAAGAAGAATGTCTAGGGAGTGAATCTCAGGATTTGGATTTATAAAAGCTTTCATGAAGGTTCTAAAGTGTAGAACTAGTACAGAATAAGTGTTATGGGCCAAGCTCTGGAGTGGATGTGCATGCATTTGAATCCAGGCTTTTATATATATTTATATATATTATAGATTTGATGTTGATCTATTGATGTAATATTCCTGACACAAGGCATGTATGTGCTTTAGTTAAAGTCTGAAATAGTAGATATATATTTTAAATAATCTGCAGAAACATATCGAAAAATAACTGTCATAAGAAAATCATGCATGTGAAGCTAGATCATTTCATGACTCTTTAGAACATGTAGATCTATAAGGCGAGATAGTAAGAGAAACAATGAAAGTGAAACATTCATGAACTTGGGATGCCATTAAAAATCTGAGGCGAATGTTGGTCTTGAATCTGACTTCCATAACAAGACTCCTACATCACAAGAATTAAAAATGAAGAATCAATAAGTGTTGGGCTTGGGATGTGGCTCAAGCGGTAGGGCGCTCACCTGGCGTGCATGCGGCCCGGGTTGGATCCTCAGCACCACATACAAAGATTTTGTGTCCGCCAAAAACTAAAAAATAAATATTAAAAAATTCTCTCTCTCTTCTCTCTCTCCCACTCTCTCTTTAAAAAAAAAAGAATCAATAAGTGGGATTGATTCAACCTAAAAAGCTGCTTCTCAGCAAAAGAAACAATAATGTGAAGAGAGAACCTACAGATTTTATACAAATCTTTACCACACATACCTCAGATAAAGCATTAATCTCTAGGGTATATAAAGAACTCAAAACTTAACGCAACAACAACAACAAAAACCCAATTAACAATTGGGCTAAGTAACTGAGCAGACACTTCACAGAAGAAATATAATTCATTAACAAATATATGAAAAAACATTCCATCCATCTAGCAATTAGGAAAATGTAAACCAAAATTACTTTAAGATTTTATCTCACTTCAGGCAGAATGGCAATCATCAATAATACAGGCAACAATAAATGTTGGTGAGGATGTGGGGGAAAAAAACACTCACACATTGCTCATGAGACTGACTGCAAATTTGTATAACCACCATGGAAAGCAGTATTGAGACTCCTTGCAAAACCAGAATGGAACCACCATTTGACCCAGCTATCCCTCTCTTCGGACTATACCCAAAGAACTTAAAAACAGAATACTACAGAGACACAGCCACACCAAGGTTTACAGCAGCACAATTCACAACAGCTAAACCATAGAACCAATCTAGGTGTCCTTCAACAGATGAATGGATAAATAAAATGTAATTGTATATATATCCCCCCACCAATCGAATATTACTTAAATTTAAAGATGAATGAAACTATGGCATTTGGAGGTAAATGGATGAAGTTGTAGAATATCATGCTAAGTAAAATAAGCCAACACACACACACACACACACACACTCACTCACTCACACACACTCACTCACTCACAAAGGCCAAATGTTTTCTCTGATAAAGTGGATGATAATTCACAATAGGGGGTGGGGAAGAATAGTTACTTTAGACTAAATAGAGAGGAGTGCAGGGAAGGGAAGGGATAGGGGATAGGAAGGATAGTAGAATGAAACAGACATTACATATAATATATAATATATATGGATGCTAAACCACTCAACAAGGGAGCGGGAGAGAATAGAAATTCAGTGGATTAGACAAAGTTGGAATGACGTGAAGAAAAGGGAAATAGGAATAGAAATGACATTAGAATGAATCAGACACAACTTTTCTGTATTTATGTATAAATACACCACCATTCTTGTGCACCTCAAGAACGGAATGCTAACTAAAATAAGTTTTACTCCGTGAATAATATGTCAAAATTTGCTCTACTGTCATGTATACCTAAAAAGAGTAAGAAATTTTAAAAATGATAAGGGAAAATTTGTATACAGAGAAAGATTGTGAGTTAAAAACTCTTCAATAAATGCTAATGTCATTAAGGTTAAATAAAAGTATAAAAGAGTACCTTGAGCCCATACAAAATAACAAACATTGGTAAATAGAGTTGCCCAAGTCAGCCTGTGCAACTATCTATTATCAAAAAAATTTTGGTTTGCAACTCTTTTCTATTTGTTTTACAAAGCAGCACAAGAGAAATACTAACAAGTTGAGCAGAGATGAAATATTACATAGCAGTGTTATGAATACTATTAATAGTGCCGTGTGCACTCAAAGAAAGCATTCTCAATTTCCTCCCCCATGCAACAAAAAATCATGCAGTTGAAAGATACTATAGTTACCGATTAGATAACACATACATGTGATTGTTACATTAAGTATGTGGGCAGCTGCTCAGCTTGGTAGGTCAGATCCAATAGATAAGAAAGACAATCTCTTCACACAAGACAGTGTTTCTTTGAGTAATATTATGAAAGCAAGAGAGAAAGCAAAAGTAACAGACAGAGGCAACTGTATTGCCAGACTGGGACTCCCAAGTACATAGGTTCAGTGTTCCAGTTTTCCTAAACAGGTTTTCAAGTCAGAATGAAGCTTTCTTTGTTCTAACAGCTTGCATGACCTAGTGATCCCATGAAAAACACTACATCCTTCCAAGAACAGGTGAGATCCCAGAAGGAGGGACTGATAGCCTTGAGATGACTAAGTAAATTGGGGTTCCAATGAGTGAGCCACCAAGCCAGATGCAATGAGAAATCAGCATTCATTAGCTGTTTCATCAAGGATATGCAGACATCATGCAGGCACATGGAAAGGGAAGATCGTCAGTATTTTCCTTAGACCTCTAGAACTGAATCTTCCCTCCGGGCCTTATAGTTAAAACTCTCATATGTAAACTGAAGCCAGTTTTCTGTGTAAAACAACACAGAGTAAAAGAACCATGAAACCTATAGATTTACCCTTTGGAATAAAAAATATTGTGAATATTATTCTCCTAGAATTTATCATTATATTTTAATATTTATTTTCCCTAATAATGTTAAATGAAATGTTTGTGGGTGGTGTTTTGTTGACCCTAAGGGCTCACATATGAAGAGAATATTGTGTTTTTACTTTTTGAACAGGAATTGTAGATTAGGGTCTAGAGGTTTATTTCAATCAAAATTGTGTTTCTCTCTCTGTGGTGTCATGGGCTCTTGGAGCTTTAAGATCTGAGGAGGGACAGGGTTAGTTTCTAGTATCTTATAATTACTGGGTTGAAGAGGGGTCTGAGAGACCAGGATACATACTATCTATCATATAATCCAATAAGTATAGCAAATATTATATTGTAAGTTATTAAATAGAATGAAAAAGTTCTAGAAAATCAAAATATATAATGAAATAAAAAATGTGGGAGCATAAATGCTCCTATAGTGTGTCTTTTTCTTTTACAGTCATCATTTTACATGTATCTGGTTACACTTTTCTACTGGGTATCCAAGACTAGAGATGGTCCTATATTGGTAGGTTTTTCCTACAATTGAGGTCAGTCTGGTCTCCTCAGTGATGAACGTCATGGAATTCATGAGGAACTGCATGGTTTCTTCAGTCCAAGAGTCAGGATGGGCCTGTAGACCACGTGGTTTCCTCAGGAAACATTGAGAATATTTCCCCATTCAGCAACCCTCTTTTTACCTGAATATGCAAATTGGCTCCTAGTCTCTTGGGTCTTTCTCCTCTCCCTGACTGGGAGCTTGTGCAACTCTCCAGAGTTGTAGATCCCTTAGGGAGTACTGCAACTTTGTAAGGTGAAATGTTAAAGATGTAATTCAAACTAGGGATATCTGGGCATTATTTTAGTATCCCTAGGTCCTTCCTATAACTGTCGGAATTTTTCCATAATTTCAAAGGTAATTTACATAAATAATATTCCCCAAATAAAACTTGATTAAACATGAAATAATTGATGGAGATGTTATAGCATTATTTACCCAATAGAATATTTTACTATTGCATCACTCCATTAGCAAAGTGAATAGTGGGAAGTATGTAACCTAATAACATCATTAAATGCATGACATGGTTAACATTAAAAATTCACACTTTTTATTTAGTAACAAATTACATATGTAATGCAAATATAAGTAAAAATGCTCTGTACAACGGGCATGGTGGTCCATGCCTGTGACCCTTGAGAAGCTACAGAAGTAATTTTCAAGTTCAAAGCCAGGCTCCATAACTTACTGAGGCCAAAAACAACTTAGCAGACCATATCTCTAAATAAAAATGATGAAAAAAAATCTGGGGATGCAGTTTACTAATTAAGTGCCCCTAAGTTCAAAACTAAAAATTAAAAATTTAAAGCTTCATATAATCTTAAGACATTTCTGAAATAATCAACTATGAGAATTATGTTTTCTCCAATTGTGAGAAATGAGAATATTTAGTAATTGTTGATTTATAGTAAAATTGTATCCATTTAGGGATGCACTATTCTATATTTGTATTCCATTATTTCTACAATATCAGCTAAAGTTGTTAAGAAAATTTTCAGCAAATATCAAAAGCAATTACCCATTTTCTACATTTAAATGATTTTTTTCCTCCTAGGTCCCAAATACTTCAAAGGATGGGCTATACATAAGACACTTACAGTTGTTGTATTTGTCAAGGTGTTTTGTAAATATTTTGCTGTTATCTAAGGTACATACTTTGGACAAATGCTACTCCACGTTTGCTACAGGTATGGGATCAGAAATTGAAAAATATCTGAAATTTGAATACAGTTTTGGACACATTCTTTACGTTTCTATATGTTATAATTCCTCTAGTGTTTTAAAAATGTTTGATCAATGGCCAAAAGCTTTGCAAAAATTTTTCCACATGTCCTCTCACTCGTATGAATTCTGAGGTCCTGAGTAGGGTATGAATAACTGTTGGAGACTCTGACACCTATTTTACACTTGTATAAATTCTGGGCTATCATATCTCTGGTGTTAAATAGTGTTGAACTACTGTGAAATAAGGGTTGATTCATTCTTAAAGACACTGATTCAATGTTTTCACTTGTATAAGCTTTCTCCAGAATAAAATCTATAATGTGATCTTCAATTTTAAAAGCTTTGCCATTCTTCACATTTATAGGACTTCTCTCTAGTATGGGTTCTCTGGTGTTGAGTAAGTGTTGATTTTTTTATTAAAATCTTTGTCACATTCTCTACATTTGTAGGGCTTCTCTCCAGGGTGGATTCTCTGGTGCTGAGTAAGTGATGATTTGTGATGAAAACTCTTGCCGCATTCTTTACAGTTGTAGGGCTTCTCTCCAGTGTGGATCCTCTGGTGCTGAGTAAGTAATATTTTTTGATTAAAACTTTTGTCACATTCTTTATATTTGTAGGGCTTCTCTCCAGCGTGGACTCGCTGGTGCTGAGTAAGTGATGATTTTTGACTGAAAGTCTTGCCACACCGGTTACGTTTGTAGGGCTTCTCTCCAGTATGAATACTTTTGTGCCAATTACACTGTGAGATGCTATTAAAAGCTTTGCCACAGTCTTTACAGTTGTAGGGCTTCTCTCTAGTGTGGATTCGCTGGTGCTGAGTAAGTGATGATTTTTGATTAAAACTCTTGCCACACACTTTACATTTGTAGAGCTTCTCTCTAGGATGAATCCTTTTGTGATGATTAAGCTGGGAGTTGCTACTAAAAGCTATGCCACAACCTTTACATTTGTAGGGCTTCTCTCCAGTGTGGATTCACTGGTGCTGAGTAAGTGACAATTTGTGACTCAAACTCTTGCCACACACTTTACATTTGTAGGGCTTCTCTCCAGTATGAATCCTGTTGTGGCAATCAAGATGTGAATTTCTATTAAAACTTTTGCCACACACTTTACATTTGTAGGGCTTCTCTCCAGTATGAATTCGCTGGTGATTTTTAAGGCTTGGTTTTTGACTAAAAGCTTTGCAAAATTGTTTACATACGTGGGGAATGTCTGCAGGGTGTGTCCACTGGTGACAAATAAGATTGGAGCTTTTATTAGAAGTTTTGTCACATTCTTTGCATTTGCATGTTATATCTCTTGTATGAACACTGTGATGTTGAGTAAAGCTCTTGAGTGCATTGCATTCTTCACATTGGTAGGTCTTCTCTGCAGAATAAATTTTTGGTGTTGAGTAAGTGTTGAAAATTTTTTAAGGCTTTGCCACACTTTTTATATTTACAGGTCTTTTCTTCAGTATAAATTCTCTGATGCTTAACAAGTTGTAACCTTTCACTAAAAGTTTTTTCGCATTCTTTAAATTTATAGGTTTATCAGTGTCATAGAATCTACTGTGTTTAGAAGATACTGAGCAAGCCGGTGCTTTGATACATTCTTTAAATGTATAGGGCTCTCTTTCTCTATAAATTCTCTTGTATTGAGCAAGCTCTGCACTGTGATTAAGAGCCCTTTCACATACCTTACACTTGCAAGTTTTGTCTTGACTATGAATATTTGGATGAGTAATAGATTTTGAGCACTGAGGCAAACTTTCCCATATTTTTTATCTTGGTAAATTTCCTTTAGAAAATGACTAGGGGTTTCTCTATATGCATAAATTTTATCACCAATGTAAATATACTGGTAATTACTCAGGGTAGAGACATGGCTAATGGTGTTACTTATAGCATTATTTATATAGTGCACTTTCCAAAAATCTGTATCAGAATTATCATTGAGCAATAGTGGGGAATTAGAAAACTTTCTACAATTCCTAATATTGTCTATTTGGGCACAAGGAGAAATTACTCTTTTGTTGCATAAAAAAGGACATTTTGTAAAGAAACTCTCAAATTATCACTTTTAAAAATACCTTCTCTGTGCAAATGTTTGAATAGAAGTTTAACTCGGTGCTACATTTATAATTGGCCAAGTTAAAAACTGATGCATGAACCAGATTTCAAATTTTCCACATTTCTTTTCACTTCAAAAATGGCTGTGGATATATTCTTAGAAACACACAGCTCCTCAGAAGTAAGTGAAATAAATTGAATATTTTTCAGATATTAATTGTTTCTGGAGTCCTTTGACCATAAAATTTTTATTATAAATAGGGACTACTACTTGATTTTGACCATTATAATGCGATTTTTGAACTTTACTCTCACATATATTTTCCCATTGTTTTCTTAGTGGTAAATGGTCAAGGTCATACTTTCATATCTTCCCTCTCTCTCTTGTATTCCCTGCTCTGGTAAAATTTCTCCAGGGTGATAAGAAGTATGGCTGAAATAAAAATAATAATCATGTATACTTACTGTACTGGGCTGAGTATATTTTGCAAACATAAGAAATTACAGCAATAAAGGAACATTAGAAGGGGAGTAGGTTATTATATCTAAGCCCATTGTTAATGCAGAAACATATAAATCAAATAAAAATGTACACAGAAAATTACTTTGAGAACTTTCCAAATCATCTTAGTGTTCACAGTTTCCAAGATGAGTACATTACTATGGAGAGTAATATAGTAAAGGAAAATACATTGTTTACACAAAGCCTTTCCTCCTTCACAATATATTTTAAAAATCTACCAACTTTCTTTGGTTTCATTAAAAAAGAAAAATATGAAACAAGTGAATATTTGGGGACTGTTCAAAAAGGGGTTCCTGCTTACCAACAGAAAAAAAAAACATGGCTAAATCTACTGTAAGAAAAATAAGTTATGAATTACTCAAAGGGAATAGTAAATTAAAATTTAAAAGAAGTTCACTGAACTAAACCAACACACAAAAAATGGAATAAAATCTAGTCAAGAATTGTTAATAGTAATAAGCAGAAAATGTGTGTTTAAAGACTTTCTTTAAATAAAATAAATGTGGCATTTATACACAATGGAGTACTACGCAGCACTAAGAAATGACAAAATCATGGAATTTGCAGGGAAATGGATGGCACTAGAGCAGATTATGCTAAGTGAAGCTAGCCAATCCCTAAAAAACAAATGCCAAATGTCTTCTTTGATATAATGAGAGCAACCAAGAACAGAGCAGGGAGGAAGAGCAGGAGGAAAAGATAAACATTAAGCAGAGTCATGAAGTGGGAGGGAAAGGGAGAGAAAAGGGAAATTGCTTGGAAATGGAAGGAGACCCTCATTGTTATACAAAATTACATATAAGAGTTTGTGAGGGGAATGGGAAAAAAATAAGGAGAGAAATGAATTACAGTAGATGGGGTAGAGAGAGAAGATGGGAGGGGAGGGGAGGGGAGGGGGAATAGTAGAGGATAGGAAAGGTAGCAGAATACAACAGTTACTATTATGGTATTATGTAAAAATGTGGATGTGTAACCGATCTGATTCTGAAATCTTTGTAATGTTTTGAATAACCAATAAAAAAATAAAAAATAAAAAAAAAGAAAGACTTTCTTTAGAAAATGTCTGAAAGAGTCATGGGTGGTTGTACATAGTAACATAGGAGGTTGAGCCAGAAGGATCAAAATTTCAAGGCCAGCCAAAATAAACAATGCAAAGTGGTAGTTCTCTTTCCAGTACTAATAAATGCATCTCAGAAAATAGGAAAAATAAAATATTCAAAACAGCTCAAAGTTGTAAAGACTCAAAGCAGGTTTTAATCCAAGTTTTAAAACTTACAGAGAATATTCAGAGCATCCAAGAGAAAAAGATGGGTCACCTAGAAATGTGTAACTACATAATTGTAAAATCCTTAGTCAAAACTTCACAACACAGAAAGGAATTCAGGGCTATTTTCAAGGGATGGAAGAATAAAATTATCAACCAAGACATTATATTCAAAGCTACTATCTTTCAAAAGAGAAGGAAAATAAAGACTTTAAAGATATAAAAGGACACACTCTTCATCAACACTAGATCTGTTCTTCCAAAAGTACGAAAGGTAATCCTTCATACTGAAATGTAATTGTGCACAGCAACACAAGTCATGAAATTCTAAACATTTCTTGGCACAAACAATTTATTTTATTGTAATAATGGGACACAAAGCATGTAATTTTGCAATAGAATTTGAAAGACAAAAGCATAAAAGCAAAACTGTTAATAGACGTATATACCTGTAACAATAATATAGTTTTGAAAAGCCACAAATATATTGAATTTTAGTAAAGTGAAGTCAAGTTGATACTCATACAAAGTATGAGTAGGAGATTCTTCATTTTAGATATTTTTATTGGCAAATTCAGGATTACAAAATTCTGATCCAAACAAACTTTGGCTATCTGAATTAATCTAAAAATTACAACTGTAGTATACTCTAAATCTAAGGACACACACATACTGAAAGCAAAAGGATACAAGAATGACACATACAAAAGTGACCAAACAAAACCTGTGCTGTCTAAATTATAGTACACAAAACATAGTTTAAGACAGTTATAGGACATAGAAAATGTTTTAAATTTAAAAAAGTCTTTGAAAAGAGGCAAAATAGAGAAAAGGAACCTTTCCCTAGGTTCTCAATTAAGAGTAAATACATTAGTAATGTATATCGTACTTCCCAAACACACAAAGAAACCATTGAGAGAGTTGAATGAAAACAAAGAATCACTGTCATCCTAGGAGACATCAATCCCCACTTATTGGAAAGGGAAACACAGTGAGCAAAATGGTAAATGCAAAGTATAAGACTTTGAAAATATTTTGAAACTATTGTAGACTTATAGAATCCCTATTCTTAATCACAAGTGGGATATTATGCTGGATAGACCAATTTTATGTATTAAAACAAAGGTTAATAAATATTTAAGTGATAGTTATTTTGTAACAAACATGGAATAAAAATTTGAAGTCAAAAGTGATAGGAATGTTCAAAAATCCCTAAATATGTGTCAGTTGATTGAACACTCTTGGGCATGCTATTGTTCAAGAATTGAAAGATAAAATTAAAAGATGTTTATACTACTTAAAGTTAACTAGAGACTCCAGATAATATGCATCAGACTCCCATTGTTAAAAATACTTTTTTTGCAAAGAAATCTATCCTTTAAATTGTATGAATATCCCCCAAAATACAAATAAGACTATTTCCCTGCTTCAAAATATAGTAAAATTTACAACATTCAATTGTAAATGCAGACATGGAGTTAGATAGACGGACTTCTTAGTGAGTGTGGCAATAACCTTCACATCAATAGCAAATTAATAACATTGCACACCAGTTTTTTTACATTGTTATTCAACAGAGCCATCTTGGGGGATGCAAAACAAATATCCCTTGAGAAGAACAATGATCCAATGTGGAATATAGAAACTATAGAACATTGAAGTCAAAGAATTTATTCTAATTATATATTTTACAAAATGTATATACACTAGGTTAACTGAAATGTCACAGAAAGAATACTGCAGAATTCTACAAATATGACATCTCTAAACTAAAGAAGCAGCTTTCTGAACAAAAGAGAATGGTTTTGTGATGGGGAGAAAAAATGAGCCCTTGCTTCCTAGGCATAGTTTTTTTTTTTTTTTTTAGATCTAAACTTTTTAGAGATATATTGTATAACAATTTGAATTAATGTTACTGAACTGTATATTTAAATTTTTGGAGACAGTAAGTTTTATTATGTAGTTTTGATCATAATGAAAATTACAAACAATACATAAAAGAGATTTGCAACATTTCTCAAACCTTCATTTAAAATAATGTGGTCTTTATCCTCTAAATAAGAATAAACTCATCAATATACAAATGATTGGCATGCTTGTAATCTCAGCTACTAGGAAGTCTAAGGCAGGAGACATCCTCAATAACTTAGTGAGAACCTCTCTCAAACTATGAATGAA